>NC_052055.2:88566244-90029578 GCF_903992535.2 Arvicola amphibius
GACATTTGGAAACAATGCTGACCTAAAGAAACTAGTAGTGTCTGTGGAGAAGCTGACAAGAGACTTAGTGCTTGGGTTTCTTAAACCTTTCCTGGATGATTCCAAAGTGCAGCCAACATGAGTTAGTTGCCTTAGACTTGTTTAAATTCCCATAAATCCATTTATATATTTATATGTATTCTTCCTCCTCCAAAATATCCTATTACTTTGCCAAGCAAATTTTGTTATTTTATTATAGCCAAAGAGTTGGGAATGATTCACAGAATCCAGAGACTCAGACTTTGAATCTTTGCTAATTCAATAATACATAAAAATAAGTTCCCAATGTGACAGACAGGGAAAATATGAACCAACTCCACAGAGCAAGAAATTTACAGGTCAGTATTTTCCAGAAAACAAAAATCTAATAGAAACTGAAATGATGGATCGTAGGTTCTAAAAAAAGATTAAAAGTTCTATGAATTTTTAAATGAACCTTGAAAATATATAGAACCATTCTAATATTTGAAAAGTGATAATTTCAGCTAACTAGGGAACACTAACATTGAAGACAAAGTGAGAAACAGAATAAATGGAATAGTTTTGCTAATATCTTGAAACATAACACATTTGGTGGAAGTTCTATCTATTTATATAGTGACCATTTGCCAATTATAAGGCAGCATGCTGAGATCATTAGGGCTGAGACAAGTCTATGGCATCACTACAAACACGATGCCCATAAGCCTCCTAGGGAACTTGTTAAAATGCAGATTTTGATTAAGTATTTGTGAAGCCCAAGTATCTGCATTTCTAACACACTCCCAGGGGATAGAAAGTTACAGGGCAAGAACTAATGTTTGAGCATTACGAAGGCAAGCTATTCATCTTTAATATTTACAAAGATGAAAGTGTCCACATAAGAATAAAATTTGAGATGTAAAGTACATTCTGTGACTTTTTACGTGAAAGGCAGAAAATATTTTATGCTGGTTATTTCTTTGTCTCAACGCGCTGAGACTATAAATAGCAGGCTGAAGATTAGAAAGTTAAAACGGAGATCAAGTTTAATTTTTGGAGGTGGTATCAGGGCTGTCACCATCGATAATGTAAGGATTTAAATCAGGAAAAGGAATGTTATTTAGCTTTTCGTCGCAGTGACAAACAGCCTGGCATAGTAACCCAAAGGAAGGACTCATGTTGTCTCATGGCTTCAAATGCTTCTATCCATACTCACATGGCTCCGTTATTATGTGTCCACGTGAGACAGAACATCAAGGTGGCCCACATAGATAGTGACGCAACTGTTCCTTTTACGGCAACCAGGAAACAGAGAGAATGAGAATGAAGTCAGAGACAAATACAAGCTCCAAAGTTATGGCCCATAGAAAGTCATTTATTCAAGTCATTTCCTGCTTTTTAAAAGATTTGACTCCTTCACCAATATATATTCAACTGTAGATCCATTGAGGGATTAATCCTTTGTTTAAGTCACAAGACTCATGATGTAATCATTGCTGCCAAACCTCACCTTTTCCTCTGATAAGACTCCACTTATTGATACCCTTCATGAGGCACCTCTACATATAGTCACTAACTGGGCAGAATCTTTAACACATGGACCCTTTGGATCATGTTTCATATCCAAACTATAATACTCTGGTTCCTGAAAGAATCCTAATGTAAGATGTATTAAGATTATCTCTACTAGTCTTCAAAGTTCTAAAAAAAAAAAAAAAAAAAAAAAAAAAAAAAGTCTAGTTCATTATCTGCCGGCAGCCAGGTGCGGTGGCACATTCCTGTAACCCCAACAGTCAGGAGGCAGATGCAAGTGAATCTCTGTGAGATCTGGGCCAGCATAGTCTACACAGCAAGTTCCAGGCTAGAGAGGGATATATGTGATCTTCTCTGAAGAAAATCAATCAAAACACTAAAGTTAACTCTTTGTTGTGAACCCATGTATCACTGAAAAGAAAGATTAAAAAATTCCAGTGGACAGTGGTGGAACAAGAAACATGCTCTTATAGCAAAAGGAAAATAGAAAGTAGCAGGAGTAACTGAGACCAGCACAGAGGAAAAAAAAATCACATCCTTGTTCTATGCTGGTCTCTGTTGCTGTGATAATCATCATGACCAAAAACAACTTGGGGAGGAAAGATTTTATTTCAGCTTACCATTTACAGTTCAACATCTAGGGAATCCAAGGCAGGAGGAATTCAAGGCAAAAGCTTGAAGCAGAAACCACGGAGGACTACCTCTTGCAGGCTTGCCCCAGGCTTATGTGCAGCTTCCTTTCTCATAAAGCCCAGGCCCACATGTCTAGGGATGAAACTTGCCACAGTGGGTCAGGCTTTCCTACATTATTTAGCAATCATGGAGGCAATTCTTCAGTTGAGGAGCCCCTTTTCCAAGTGTGTCAAGTTGAC
The DNA here is from genome assembly GCF_903992535.2 of Arvicola amphibius. Taxonomy (NCBI): domain Eukaryota; kingdom Metazoa; phylum Chordata; class Mammalia; order Rodentia; family Cricetidae; genus Arvicola; species Arvicola amphibius. Next base: position 88,568,650 of record NC_052055.2, read on the forward strand.
AACCAAGATCATTTATCATAATCCCACAGCTGTGTATCTATGAGCTCCAAAGGGCTTGTTCAGCCCCATTCCAGCTTGTTAGCTTGATCCCACATGTGCCTTTTTCCTGCATGGGCTCTGCTTTCTGCCTGGGGCTTTCTGTTGTAGATGTTCATTCTTCTGCTTCATCTTCCATTCTTGTATTCACTATAGTATAGGCTTCATTTTCACAGCTTCACACATTTTGACTTCTCGGGGACCACCTGCAGGGACCCCAAACCTGTCAGCCATGGCCTGAACCTTGAAGATTTTATAAAAGTTCTGGGTAGAAGAACCCAACCTCTTACATGCCACCAAGACATCATCACATGGAAAATACCAAAGTTTGCTGCCAGCTAAAATACTAGCTGAATTCTCTGGGATTACGACCATTTTAAACGTAAGAAAATCCTCCCTTAGTTGGTCCTAGATGCTCAGTGTACTTTAACAATGTTCTCTTCTCACGGGAAAATCGTTCCAATGAGTCTGTACTTCTAAATTCTTGAGCCTATGGCAGATGGGTGTTCTGCCTGCTAAGATACCCTTGGGCACCGTTAATGTTTCAGTGTGAAGTACTTGAATTCTTTTTAATGGTCCCAGTCTCTTTAAAATCACACATCAATTATCCCCAAGTTTATACATGCATTTTTCTTCTTGGTCAAACTGAAAGATTTAAATATAATTTTGTTCTGATAATTCCCTTCAACACTTACTGCAAATCTGTCAAGAAGCAACCAATAAGATTCATGTGACTGCCTGAATGATGGCATACCTTGAAACTTCATTTGCCAATTTATTGAACCATTACCTTTTAAAACAGCTTCCCTCCAAGCTTAGGACATGAAGAAAATATAGACATATTCTTTGGTACAATGTAACACAAGTCAGCTTCAGTCCAAATCATAATCGCATCCTCAGAGCCCATTCTGAAATCAGGTGAGTGTAATATTCTCAGTTTGTATTCCTCTGTCTTTTCTGGTCCTTCGAGCTTCTAAAAGAACCTTCCAAACTCAGATTACAACATTCCAGAGTGTCTATATCCAAAATCTCTAAACATTTCCAGATTCCTCTCACAAAGCCACCTCAAATGTTTCTGAACATTTTACATCACTAGTACTGGTGACCTCACTGATTCCAATTTTCTGTGTTAGTCAGTTCTCAATTACTGGGACAAAACACCTGAAAAAAGTCAAGTTAAAGAAGGATGATTTGTTTTGGATCACAGTTTCAGAAGTTTTATTCCTTAATGCAATAGTGAGGCAGTCCATCATAGTGGAAGGGTGTCAGGGCAAAACTGCTTACCTTATATAGTATACAGAAAGCAGAGACAGAAAAGGACCCAATAAAGACATACTCCCCAAAGGCATGTTCATCATGACCAGCTTCTCCAACCAGACTGCAACTCATAAAAACCCATTAGTGATCTATCAATTGTCCCAACAGGTAGTGACCAAGGCTTTAACACACTAACATTTGCAGGAACCTATATAAGCTACATCAATGGAGATGAGATTGTAATCTCAACCGCCATGTGATTTTTGAAGAAAATAAATTCAAGTATAGTGAGAATATATTTACCTTGTAGACTATGAAGATTTTTTAAAGCATTCTGAGCTTAAGGAGACTGTGTTCTTATCTAAATTATGAAGAGAGATATTGAAGAACAAATAAGAATTTTGGGACTTATAAGGAATCCAACACATTAATGAAGCCTCAATTGTGAGAACAATGGCCTAATAATAAGTATTTTAGCGATTTTTTTGTAATAGTATTTCACAAATATTTGGTCTCAAGAAACCTAGGCAGTTTTATCATTTATTGAAGATCCTAAAAGCATTTATTTATATGAATGTATCAATTATTTATCATATTAAAATTAAAACAAATTTAAACTTAATTTATTTTTTGCATTGTTTATGTTGTGGTACTATGGGTGGAACCTAGGGCCTTGCACATGCTATGTATGTGCTCCATTATGATGGTGTATAACCAGCCCTTCTTTTACTTTTTATTTTGAGTAAAGGTCTTGCTGAGTTACCACAAATGCCTTGAAAAATCTCTCTCTCTCTTTCTCTCTCTCTCTCTCTCTCTCTCTCTCTCTCTCTCTCTCTCTCTCTCTCTCCCTCTCTTTCCTGAAAAATCCTTAAACTTAAAAATCCTCCTGCCTAGCTTTTTCATGTAGCTGGGACCATAAACTTGTATCACTAGACCTGCTGGCTCAATTTTTAAAATTAATATATTAAACTACGTGGAAACAATAGCAATTAATTAATTAATTATTAATACCAAAACATATTTGTAAATAGCAATAATTTCCAAAGCACAAACTATAATGAGAAGGGCTGTATTGCCTTTGTAAATTTAACTTTATAGACACCTGATTCTTCAAATTGCTTTCATATTTACTTTATGTTTGGATATTTTGGTTGAAGTATATGATGAAAACCTACCTTCATAGGTAATTGGAAACAGGAAGGATAGTTTAGGATTTTTAGAAAGTTATGAATATTCTTAATTGATTCTACCCCCAATCTTGACTGGTGATTATTTCCAGATTCAACTTTGTAAAGCCTTTGAGAAGCCATATCAAGGGCTATGGGACTAGCTCATTGTCAGAGTGCCTGCAAGGAGGCTCTGTGTTTGAACTTCAGCCCAAAGGATGAGGAAAAGGAAGAGAAAGATGATGGCAGGAAAAGAAATAAGAAGGGGGAAGGGGAGGAGTGAAGAGGGGAGGAGTGAAGAAGGAAAAGGAGGAAGGAAGTAGAGAAGGGGTGGAGTTGGAGGAGAAAGAAAGGAGAAGGACAAGAAAGTAGGAGGGAACAAAGAAGAGGAAGAAAGGGGTGAGGAGATTTGGAAAAAAAGAAAGGAGAGAGGATGGGAGAAGAGTGAGAGAAGTAGAAAGGGAGGAAAGGGAGATTAAAGAGAGGAGGAAGGAAGAGGAGAATGAGGAGGTGGAGGGAAGGAAGGGGATGGGGCAGGAAGGAGAGGAAAGAAGAGAAGTAGAAAAAAGGAGGAAGGAAGGCAGGCAGGACATAGAAAAGAACTCTTTATACTTCTTTAGTAAGCACATCTGTTCACCTGCCAGCTTAAAAGGAGTGTCAGCTCATTTTATTGGTCATGAGGAAATGTTTCAATGAGTTAGAAATCATTTCAGAATATTGGCATGCCATCATGTGCTGTCAATTTATCAGTTTGACTTTTGACCTCATCAGAAATGTGAGGGAGAATTGAAAAGAACAACTGTTAAGTTTGAGGAAGTAAGTCAAAGCATCCACTGGTCCTGTGCTTCCGGACATTTGTTTCTTATTATTCTTTTATTAGCTATTATTCTTATTATTATCTAAGACAATACATCAGTAACCTTATATATTTGTGCTTTAAAAAATAGGGTTATATTGTGAAGGTTCATGATACAAACTATTATAAGAAAATGTTAATAAACACAACACAAATATTATTGTGGTCTTATCCTAGCTCAAAGCTCTCTGCTGATATGATCAGACAAAGTAGCAATGATCTCAGTTGTAGTCAGGCATCATTGGACTGTTCTGGCTATTTCCAGCTGACATGAATTCAGACATGTGTTCACAATAATAAATTGTCTTCCTTTTATACCACGTTGATGCTTGGGTTACTGTAATTCAAACTACCAAAGCATGAGTCAAGGCCCTGGAACCAAACAGGTGATAGTCATTCTTGTGTTTACACCAAAAGTTAGCTGAGTTAAAAAGAAAAAAAATAGCTAGTTTTCCACTTGGGATTGTCATGGATGAATTAACAAGTATTCATTTTATTAACATTAACATTCGTTTTACTCCATGCTGACCTGAATATGCGTTTTACTATTTTGTATGTATTAATGGAATATGTCAAACATAACTAATTAGTTAAGCATAATTGTGAGGATTTCTTCATTTTGACAAAAGGATACTTGAGGTTATTTGACATTTCTCAAAGCCTGTTGTGTGTGTGTGTGTGTGTGTGTGTGTGTGTGTGTGTGTGTGTGTGTGTAAAACTTAACTAATTCCCTCAGGAATCTATGTGGTATGAAGATGTGACATTTCTTTAACCCCTCTCCTAAATTACAAATGACTCTCATTTTATTTAAGACAGGAAGGCAACAATTGGTCTTTGATGCCCTTCCAGACTTCTGTTAAGGTAGGCATAGTTGTCTAAACATAATATGGCTTTAATAATAAGTTCAGCTCAAAGTTGACTCATTGTTTCTGAAGCGTGGTGTGCTGCTGTGTGCTTGCTTCTTAACTTTCTCATCTAACTCCTGGTACGTGGATGCTACAGTTGCAGGAAAACCACGAGAATGTAGTGACCTTGGGTAAGCAGCAACTCTACGTGAACCACGGCTTATCTTCACCATTTTTACTTGATTAAAGTTAAGCTCTTTTCTATTACGCGGTGTCAAGTATTTCCTTCATGGTATGCACAGACGCAATTATGAATTTATTTATATAGATAAAGAAATTACTACAAAAGCATTTGCTCAACTATGTTCATAGCAGCATTATTTGTTATAGCCAGATCCTGGAAACAACCTAGATGCCCTTCAGTGGAAGAATGGATGAAGAAACTGTGGAATATATACATGTTAGAATACTACTCAGCGGTAAAAAACAATGACATCTTGAAATTTGCATGCAAATGGATGGAAATAGAAAACACTATTCTGAGTGAGGTAACCCAGACCCAAAAAGATGAACATGGGATGTACTCACTCATAATCGGTTTCTAGCCATAATTAAAGGACATCGAGCCTATAATTCGGGATCCTTGAGAAGATAATAAGAAGGTGAATCCCCCAAAAAGATATAGTAATCCTCCTGGATATTGGAAGTAGACACGATCGCCAGGCAAAAATTGGGAACTTGAGGGTGGGGCGAGACGGGGCCAAGGGAAGATGGGGAGAGAAAAGCGTGAAGGGGAGAATGGGGGGAGCTTGGAGGAATGGGATGCTTGGGATACAGGAAGGGTGGATATGGGAGCAGGGAAGCATATATCTTAATTTAGGGAGCCATCTGAGGGTTGTCAAGAGACTTGACTCTAGAGGCATTCCCGGGTTTCCAGGGAGACGCCCCCAGCTAGTTCCTTGGGCAGCTGAGGAGAGGGAGCCTGAAAAGGCCAGTTCCTATAGCCATACTGATGAATTTCTTGCATATCACCATAGAACCTCCACCTGGCGATAGATGAAGAAAATGACTGAGCCCCACATTGGAGCACTGGACTGAGCTCCCAAGTTCCTGATGAGGAGCAGAAGGAGAGAGAACATGAGAAAGAAAGTCAGGACCGTGAGGGGTGCGTTCACCCATGGAGACGGAGGGACAGAACTAACGGGAGATCACCAACTCAAGTTGGAATGGGACTGATGGAACATGAGACCAAACCAGACTCTCTGAATGTGGCCCACGGTGGAGGCTGACTGAGAAGCCAAGGACAAAGGCACTGAGCTTTGACTCCTCTGCATGGACAGGCTCTGTGGGAGCCTTCTCAGCTTGGTTGATCACCTTCCTGGACCTGGGGAGAGTTGGGAGGACCTTGGTCTTAACATAGAGTAGGGAACTCCGATGGCTCCTTGGCCTGAAGAGGGAGGGAGGGAGGGCATGGGTGGATGGGAGGAGAGGGAAGGGGGAGGAAGAGGGGAGGAGATGGAAATTTTTAAATATAAAAAAAATCAAAAAAATGAAAAAAAAGAAAACCCTACACACACACACACACACACACACACACACACACACACACACAAAAAAAAAAAGAAATTGAGGCTAATTTGTTTTACACCTATGTAATTGGTCCCTGGCAAACTTCAAATGAGAAGATTTAAGAGGAAATCAGGTCAGTGCACTGTGAAGACAAACTTTATCTAACCTTTTCGTATAAGATAGAACTTGTTATCCTGAAGCCTCATCTCCTTATAGAGTAACTCCCTCATTTCTACTCCTCCACCCTCTTTTCTCTTGCCCTTTACGCCCAGAATTACAGACCAGAAATTCCTGACTGACCTAGTAATTAAGGAGTAGTTAGTGGTTATAAGAGTCTTCCCACCCTCCTACTTGTTAGATGGCTTCAAACTCACCACAAACTTTCACTATAGTGTGAAGTTTTTTTTTTTTTAATATAAGTCTTTCTTGTGCTTCAAATTCTCATTATTCATGACCTATTTAAGTATCCCTTTCTTGGATAAGCCTTTTCAAACATCGCTAGTTCACACACGGCTCTCATCACCTTGGATTGCTATTCTATCTGCTATGACAGTATTAGCCCTGGGCTTCTTCAATGGCTATTTCATCTCATTATAATTACTTCCTAACACCAGCGCCAGCACATAAAAGAAATGTTCACTGAATGTGCATTCATGATTCTCAGAAAAATGCGGAATCAAGGGTTGATTCCGCGAAATCGAAAGTTGTAGAGCCTGACATTTAGTGGATAATGATAGTCCGTTTACAAAAGTAAAACCGAACACAAAAGCATCAGGATAGCCAAGTGAACCATGTCATGTCTTGTTCCTCCAATAATTCATGCTAGACATCTTTACTGAGCACCCCCCAATGGCCTGAGATTGGTTTCTATGCACACATAAGCATCGTGCCATGTGCATGGCATTTTACTTAGTGTCACAAGCTCGGAGACTTGAAATACATAGAATTCTTACCTGACAGAACATTCCTTATAGGAGAATTATATTTCCTGCTCCACTGACATTGAGTTTGGCTACATGATGTTGTCTGGACAATTAAATGTAAAGGAGAGTAGTATGTGCCACCCTCAAATGTAAAACTTAGAGGACATCCAGCGTTCCTCTTTTATTCTTCCTCTACTGTAAGTCTGATAGCATTACTGATGGAGTTTAAATATGTTTCCCCTCTGAAACTCGTGTTTAAATCTAACACTTACTCTATAGTACTAACTGGTAGGTCCTTGAAGAGGTGGTAGTGATCCTCCTTCAGGAATGGATTAACCCATGTATACAATTGATTGATTAGTGGTTGTTGCATTATCAGGAGGGTATGTCGGGTATAGGGACAATTTTATAGGAGTTTAATAACCTCTGTGTTTCACCTCAGATTCTCTATCCTGTCTTAGGGCTCTGCCAATTACCAGATGTGGTGCCTCAATCTTGAAAAAAGAGCCCTGGGCCAAACAACCCTGTGTCTTTATCATTTGAACCTGTCTGTTATTAGCAATAGAAATTGACAAAGACAGCCTCAGATAGTATCAGTTTCATGTACCTATGTCTCAGTGTGAAAATGTCATAAATCAGAATGGGAGCTAACTCCCATTAGACATAAATAAAAAAGAACCACATGTGTATGGAAAGGGAAGCAGATTTGAGTCATTTTCTACCATAATACAAATTGGCATAATGCAACTACTACATGCTGGGCAGATTTTAAAGATCTCTTTCATCTGAGAAGAAAACAGTACAGGTGTAAGTACATGAAAGAACAAAAACAGTGATTTTATTCAGGTAACGGGGAAAAGGATCCCAAGCTAATAGAGGACACAGTTAAGGAATGAGGTGCATACCAATAAGAGTGTATGTGAAGGAGAGGTGATATTTTTATGCCTCCATGGGTTCGCTTCAAGGAGATTCTCATCAACACCAATGTTAATTTTAGACATAAGCAGATAAATGAAGTGAGAAGAAATAACTCCTAAAACTGTCATCTTTCTATACATAAAAATTCAAAACAATGTTTAATGTAGTATATTGCTGTCTTGGACTACTTATCTGTCAATAAAATTGCATTAAATTACATTAAAAGAATGTCAAAAGAACTTTATTAAGTTTTCCTGGCTGGTTTCAAACTTGCTGTTTAGCTAGGAATGTGTAGAACTTCTGATCCTCCTGTCTCCACCTCCCTCCTGAGCGATGATACCCACCACTACATCCTGTTTATGTGGTGCTCGGAATCTAGTACAGAGCTTCATGCGTGGTAGCCAACCCTACCAACTGAAATTTATTCCTACCCCTTTGCTGTGTTGTAAATTCTAAACATGTAATCCTAGTTTGGGTCATATATTTATGACTGTGATCATTCATCTTGAGTTATGACTGTGATCATTCATCTTGAGTTATGACACCTGGGAAAGGAAACCTTAACTGGAATTTCCTTCATCAGACTGCAACTGCGTGTGTTGTGGGGCATTTTCTGGATTTCTGATTCGTGTAGGTGGGCCTAGACCACTGTGGGCAGTATCATTTGTTGGCATTCCTGCCAAACCTGAGCAGTATATTTCAAAAAGAAGCCAAAGATGAACCTGAAAGCAAGCCAGTAAGCAGAATTCTTCCATGCTTCATGCTTCTGCCTTGAAGTCCTGTCATTGCTTGCTTAAATGATGGTCCTTAAAGTATCAGATGAAGTTGGTCCTTTTTTTCCCTCAAGTTACTTTTGGTCAAAGTTTTATTACAGCAAAGGAAATAAAATTAGAACCATCGCCAATATAAGAAAAGTATTAATATGGAAAAAGTTCCAGTCCTGAATATTTTCATCTCAACATAGAAAAGGTACACATTTCCTTCTATTTTGAACTAATTTATGCCTACTTAAAAGGTTTATTCACCAAGTTTTTCTATCTGACAAGTCTCAGAATTTGACGTAATGTAAATATTCAGTTAATAAAACTTAAAGCAGCCACATGTTCATCCTTTTTGAAAACACAGCGATAGGTTAGAATTCCGTCAGAGGCCTCTGTCAAATTGAACTATTGAACTTCGGATGGTGGAAGTCCTCCCCCAGGCAAGAGATTTAAATCATTTTCAAAGTTAATTTCCTGCTCCCAGATGGAGAACAAATCCAATCGAGTTTACTTCATTCTTTGGATGAATGGAAAAATGTCACTTGCATACTCAAAGAGGAAGGAGAAAATCTCAGGGAAGTTGGGGTCCTGTCTACCACAGGGACAAAGAAGGCCATCCTGAGGGAAGAGATGGGCTGTTACGAGCCTGAGAACAGACCTGAAACCCACCTCGGTGAATCCCAAGCTTGCTTCTGAGGCAGTTCCAGGAGAGGACAGCTGTTTACAGCAGAAATACGTGTGCCTTTGGGTTTTTTCCACCTTAAAAGGAAGAGACGGTTTACAGTTCTAAGAAGGAATCTACGTGAACTGTTGAAGTTTCACCTAGGAGCTGAAATGAGGAACTTTCAGAGCTCTGTGAAAGTGGAAAGGCATCTGCTTTGTCAGATATAGCTTATAAATCAGGATGAATTAATGTACAAAAATTATAGAATAGCCTGAGTAAAGAAGAAGTGAGCTAGACATTCTTGTTTTTTATGTAAAGATATTAAACCCTAAAGGTTTTTCCCCTTGTCGGCTACCTATTAAAAAAATAATTTGTATCTATTGTTAAGACATTTGGGAACCTGAAACCTTTCTAATGAAACCTTTCTTGGTGATGAAGGTATCCTCAGAAAAGAAAAAGACATGGGACTAAGAATTATGGAAAACATTTTTGGCACCAGCCAAAATGTTGGGCACCAGCTGGCAACCCTCAATTTATCCTGCCTTGCCTGACTTTGCAGAGTATGTTTGTTAGTCTTTCTTCAACTTACACAATTTGCACTCATCTGAGAATAGAGAACCTCAATAAGAAAACACCCCTCATCAGATTGGCCTATAGGCAAACCTGTGGGACGGTGTCTGATTGGTGATAGATGTAGAAGGGCCCAACCTGCTGTTGGTAGGGCCACTGCTGGGCTTGTGGTCATGGGACATATCAGAAAGCATTTTGAGCAAGTCTGGAGGAACAATCAGAAGGAAGTGTTCCTCCATGGTCTCTGCTTTCACTGCCCTGGTTCTTCCCTCTTGGAGTAAGAAAGAATGCAACTAAGTAGCAGGAGCCCAAAGTTGAGAGACACTTTGAGCTTTCAAAGAGATTTTAGGGATTCTAAAGAGACTGAAATTTTAATGTTCTTGCTTTGTTAAAGCCTGTGGGGAGTTTAAAAGTTAAAATGTTTTATATTGTAATATTGATATTAACATGAGATCTTGGCCATAAGAAAGGAAGGTGTATTTCGTTTTTGTTTTTTGGGTTTTTTTTTTGTTTGTTTGTTTTTTGGTTTTTGGTTTTTTTTGCTTTTGTTTTTTTCAAGTCAGTTTCTCTGTAGCTATGGAGCATGTCCTGGAACTAGCTCTTGTAGACTAGGCTGGCCTCAAACTCACAGATATCCACCTGTCTCTGCCTCCTGAGAGCTGCAATTAAAGGCGCGCATCACCACCGCAGGGAGAAAGGAGTATTTTTTAACGGGGATGATGCATTTGTGTGTCAAGTCAACAACAGGACAATTGTGGTTTTTGTTTGTTTGCTTGCTTGTTTGTTTTTGTCAGTTCGACAGTCAGTGGAGCGAAGGAAACTCAACTAGAAAATTCCCCATCAGATTGGACTAAAGGCAAGCCTGTGGGGCATTTTCTTGACTGAAGATTGATGGGGACGGTCTCATTCCACGGTAGGTGGTGCCATCCCTGGATAGGTGGTCCTCTAGTAAGCAGTGTTTCTCCATAGTGTAGGCTTCAGTTCCTGCCTCTAGGTTCCTGAGTTCCTTCCCTGACTTCCCTCAGAGTTTGATTGCGACTGTGAACTGAAATGAACCCTTCATCCCCGACTCCAAGTTGCTTTGGGTCAGGGTTGCTCTCACAGCATAGAAACTCTTTTTAAGATCACGAAAAGAAAGTGCTCTGAATAAAAAGATATTTTCTTAAGTAGCCTATCTGTTTTCCTTCTTTAAGAATACATTATCCTGGGGTCAATAATACAAAGAAAACTTTTCTGAAAGGGTCTTAGTGAACGTGATAATATTAAACTACATTATTTCTTATGAATATAAAGCAGGCACACAGTTATGCCTTAAATTAATGATAAAGAAAAGACATCTAAAGTATAATTTCAGTTAAAGGCTAGCTCAGGTTGCAGGATTCCAATTTATTTTTTTTAAACAATGTCTGTCTATTTTTCCCATTCTCTACTACTTAGTACAAAGAATTCTAGATTCTAATTAAAAGTAAATTTGCTCTGTTTAATGGGTACTCAATACCAATAACAAAACCAGTTTATAAAGAAGATAAGGGGGATTATATTCCTTCTTTCAGAGCACAAATGTATCTCAATCAAAACAAATCAGCACCCAAGTCGTGGTTCTGAGCTGTGAACCACTGCAAACACTTTTGCTGGATCAAGATTGCCGATCTGAAAATGGAAAAATCAGCTCAATATAATTGATAATCACGGTCTGTGCTAGGTAGGGGAAGAAATACATTTTCTCATCACAATTTCATTTAATCTTTTACGGTAGTCTCTGCTATACAAAACACTGACACAGATTTTAGACTCATAAAATATAATGAGTCGTGAATGTGACCCCATTCCCCATTAAAATGATGTACCATAATTTTGTCTTAAGAAAAGCTAAAGTAGAATGTTTTTCAGTTTTCAGAATCGGTCATAGTGAGCACCATTGTTTGTAAATCACTGTGTGTTGCTTTATCGTGTTTTTCAGGGGTGTGTTCACTTGTCTAAGATCGTGTGCCTTTACTAATTACCACATTTATCAGGAAGCTCTCCGGGAAGAGTGGAACCCGTTGCTCCTAACAGGGTGTGAGCACTCCCACCCCACTGCCAGGCTCTGCACCACTAGTGCGCCATGGCAACCTCCTGGGTAAACATATACATGTGTAGTCTTTGATTTAAGTTTCTTTGATTATTAGTGACTAGAAATGAATAATATGTATATTGCTCACCTTTACATTGTTCCATCAATTTTATTTGTTCTCTTTTCTGCATGGTTCATTTTATATATTGCTTATAAAACCTACACGGATGTTACTATACCCTTGTACTGTGTGAGGTTTATTTTCTCACTCATGTTTTTAGTTATGGCAAGATTTTGTATCACGATGTTTCATTTCTGTGGCGTTTATTTCGGTAAAAGATGTGATAGTAATTCATCTCACCTTTTATTCCTACTGGCTTGTCACTCTTTCCAGCAACGATAATTAAGTAGTTTAACATTGCTTTAAAAAAAAAATGAAGTACGGAATCGGAGAAAACATTATATTCTTGTTATTGCTATGAATCAACTGTCTCGGCTCATCTTCCAGGGTTCAAGTTCTTTTCTTTTTTTCTTTTTATTTATTCTTCTCTCAGACAATATGTCCCAACCACAGCTTCCTTTCCCTCCACTCCTCCTATCCCCTCCACCTTCCCTCTCCTCCAGATACACTGCTCCTCCATCTCCATTCAGAAAAGAGCAGGCCTCTTACTAATGTCACCTGTACACGACATAACAAGATATGATAAGACTAGGCACAAACCCTCACTCAAATTTGGATGAGGCAGTCCAGTAGGAGGAAAACGATCCCACAAGCAGACGAAGGATTCAGAGACAGACAGACAGAGACAAACAGACAGACAGACAGACAGACAGACACACACACACACACACACACACACACACACACTATCCCTGTCTGTCTGAAGTCCCACAAAAACTCCAACCTAAATACCCACAGCATGTATGCAGAGGACCTAGATCCTTGCAGACTCGGTGGTTGTCAATTCAATCACTGTGGATATCTGGCCCCTAATTGTTAGAACTATTTGGGAAGGAGTAAGAGGTGTGGCCTTGCTGGAGGAATGTGTCACTGGGGGTGAGCTTTGAGGTTTTAATTATCCATGCCATGCCCAGTCTCTCTCTCTCTCTCTCTCTCTCTCTCTCTCTCTCTCTCTCTCTCTCTCTCTCTCTCTCTCTCTCTCTTTCTCTCTCTCACTCATGCTTGTGGATCAGATATGAGCTCTCAGTTACTGCTCCAGTACCATGCCTACCTGCCTGGTACCATGCTTACCACCATGTTAATCTTAAGCTCACCCTCTGAACTTGTAATATACAAGTAAATCCCTTGAACATGGTGTTTGTCAAAACAATAGACTAGTAACTAAAGCAATCCTAGACATTAAAAACTGCAAGAGCTTCTTCAGTTAAAATATAGTCCCTTCTGTGTTCAAAAATAGATTTTTAAAATAATGCATAATTACTCTAAAAATTTAAATAATGCTGAAATAGGGCAATAAGTATAAAATAGACAGGGAATTTTGAAATTTCTAAGGGCTATATTTATTCAAAATTTCAGGAAACCATACAAGTTTAAGTCCTAATTTATTTTCCCCAGAAGACTCAATTTCTCATTGCCTATATGCTATTTCAATTACACAAGAAGAAAGATGTATAGTTAAAAATCATGAATCTAAGTTATTAGAAGTATTCAAATTTCTAAATACAATGTCATTCTCTGTTTTTTGGCAGATAGAAAACAAAACAAACACCAAGTTTGCATCAAAGACAAACGATGTTGTTAAGTGTAATGGAACTTTCTATGCCTTTGTTTGCAATAAAGAAGGTTCAGATTTTTACCCTCAGGTCTTCAAAAGATGTCTACTGCATCAACCCACATTCAAAGGTAGAATAGGGAAGAGGCAAAGCATTATGCCAGGTCTGACTGTCCTTATTTTTTTTTTTTTTTTTTTTTTTTTTTTTTTTTTTTTTTTGGTTTTTCGAGACAGGGTTTCCCTGTAGTTTCTAGAGCCTGTCCTGGAACTAGCTCTTGTAGACCAGGCTGGCCTCGAACTCAGAGATCCGCCTGCCTCTGCCTCCCGAGTGCTGGGATTAAAGGCGTGCGCCACCACCGCCCGGCTGACTGTCCTTATTTTTAAGGTGAGTAAACTTTATTTTAAAAACTTTGCCTTAGATATTATTGGCCTGCCACAGATTCAATATTAGGACTCTGATCTTCATGAAAGAAATATTTAGAAACTAGGAGAATGAGAAAGAAGATCATTATTACAACCTGAAATGCCAAAGAAACACAGCACTGCTTCTGTGTGAAATATAACTATTTTGGTCAGTTGTGTAGAAAGAACAAACCATTTGCAGGATATAGCTACACATGATACAAACAATACTCACAATAATAATGGTATTACATGGCCTCTGAAGTGTTGATGGTGTGAAAGCCTGCCTTTAACCAAAATTTATGTACTGTAAGAATTTTAACTTTGTTTTACAAATGAGAATTAGCCAAATGATTATCTCTATCTATCTATCTATCTATCTATCTATCTATCTATCTATCTATCTGGTGTTGGTTTCTTTCAATGTCTATTAAGCAAAATTGATTTTTGTGAAGTACTGTAATCAATCTGTTTTGGTTAACCTCCAGAGATTTAACCAATTAGTCCTTAGTGACCATTGTTGTATAACAGTTTTTACTGAGATTGAACATTTCATGATACAGGGAAACTTTTTAAACAAAGGGGTAAACAACTCAAAAGAGTTTCAGAAATTCCCTGAAAATGATCACATTAACGAGTCCCCTCCCTGCCAGAGCAAACAGAGCAAAAAGTTGAGCATCTTTCTCAGAAAGGTGAAGCTGAGATGCTGGGAAGACAGACACTCAGACATGCCAAACTGAAAAAAGACTCTGCAACCAGAACAGTTGCCTGGAAGAAGCAGAAACCAGCTGAGTTGCCCAGAAGAAGTTTAGAACAACTGAGGCACCTAGAAAAGACCTGATACAACCTGTAGATCTGACTGCAGGCTGTGCAGTGTGTTCCAGGTTCCCAGCTTCGTGAGCTTTCACCCATGCTGGGCTGGGCCTTGGTGATGCAGCTACCTTTGAGTCATTTCTGCTCCTATAAGTAACCCCTCACCCATATTTCTGTAAGCAACCCCAATAAAACTCATGGTTTATCAACTTGGAATTTGGTGGTGTCTGTGCTCTGGCCTTTGTGGGTTCCCTGTCTGGCATGAGTAGATTTATGTTCATCATCTCTCCAGGAAATGTTTTGTAACACAGCAAACATGCTCACACTTCCTTTTGCCATTGTTCCTTTAAAAACACAGCACAAGTATTTGCATAGCCTTTACCTTGGGTTTGACATGACAGATAATCTAGAAATGACTTGAAGTATAAGGGAGGGTATGTACGTAATACGCAAATGCTGAACAATTTCATGGAAGAGATGTCATGAATTTTGGAATCCGTGGTGGTTACTTTTCATAGTCAGTTTGACTGGATTTAGATTTGCCCAGGAGCCATACCTCTGGGTATGTCTGTGAGAGAGGTTCCAGCAAGGATTTTAGTAAGTAGAGACCACATACCCTATATGTGGATGACAGTGTCCTACAGCCTATGGTCCCAGACTGAAAGGGGGAAATGGGGAGAAGAAAGCCATCTAAAGACCAGCCTCCATCTCTTCCTGCCTAATGACTAAGGAGATAGTGTGAGCAGACTCTGTAGCCCCTCTTAACCATGAGACAAAGCTAGATTCCTCTTCCCTTAAGTGGCTTCTGTCAGCTCTGCTGTCACAGAAATACGAGAAGAAATGGACAGAGTATCTGTGGGGAGATCTGGAGAAAATCCCACCAATGCAACTTCATCAGTAGGTGCTTTATCACTAAAACACTTCCCATTTGAGGTTTAACAGAAAAGAGTATATTAAATGCTGCATATAAATACAGAGATGCATTTTACCTTTTTGGGAGAGTAGGTAAAACTCAAATGTGGAAATCAGGATGAGATATCAATGACACTCTGTCAGTGAACAATATTTACTTACACTGTGGAGACACATGCACACACTGAGCTAATAGTATTTGGAAATGGTGTTGGGGTGTTTTTTTGCTATTGTTTTTGCTTTGATTTTTGTTTTTGTTTGTTTGGGGTTTTTTGCAGTGGATTAAAGCAGGAACAACCATATTATTCTCCTTAAATATCTGCACCATTAGCTGGAGTATGCTGGAAAACTGAGAGACTATACTTCATGATATAATTAATTAGTGATTGAACATGGGCCTATAATCACTACCATAGAATCTGTCAGACTAATCCAAAATGTTCCTATGAAAATTCTTGTGGATCTTAGGGGGGAAATGATGCAAGAGAATAGAATATTACAGGGATGTGCCACCACCGCCTGACTGAAGTAAAGATTTAACGGAAATAAAGATGGCTAGTTAAGGCCTTATCTGGTGCTGCCACTTGACATGGTTTTGCAACGCTCTACTCTAAATCGCAGATTTATATTGAAGTTCTAAGAAAAGTTACATTTTTGCCAAAAATAATGAGTAAGTAAAGAAGACATGGCCCCTTTGTGTATCCAATACCACAAAATCTTCCAGTTCAAAGACTTCGTGCTTCCTCGATACTAGTGACTAACAAATCTTTATATTTTAATTTACCTCATACTTTTCTGAATTGTGGGTGAAATCAGTGCTCCTGCTCACAGAAATACCAGGGTGGAACTCCAAATTCATGACTTATCACTTTGCTTCTTGCAACTGGTACACATTGAACAACTTGCAACTGTCCCATGACTGAAAGAATGGAACGAAATGGCTGCCGACTCAAGACCTTTTTCTTCACCTTAACTGTGCCTTTCTTTTGGATCTTTGCTGAGTGGGAAACTCCTGTGACACCTGTCTACTGAGTCAGATAAGAAACAAATGAGAAAATTCAACATCCCTACAGATAATAGGAGCTAATTCTACAATTTCTCTGGGTATCACTCCTTGGAATCATCCCTACAATCACCTTCAGATGACTTCTAGGAACCAGCAACTAACATCCTTCAGCTGGTGTGAACAGCAAGTCCTGACAATGGATGCAGCGATTCCCTCAGTCTGTGAGAGTGAATGTGCTTCCTTACTTTAGCTACTTTGTTGCAAATCTTGGCTCCCTAAACCACCCCAGCCTTCCATTCTACATAACAATCAAGTCTTCTAATTCATTTACAAAGAACAGAATTGCATTGTCTTTGACTGAAATATGGGTCCGTCCATTGGTTCCCAATGAATTAATTTGATAATTTTAAAATTATTTTCTTGTCTATTCCTATTGTAGCAACATTAATCAATACACTGCCCAAATAGTTAATTTTCCTCCCACTGTCACCACTTCCTCCCTGGGGAGGCTCTAATTAGAGGGAATGGCTAGAAACTTTCAGGCTCATTACCCACAATGTTTCAATGAATATAAAAGATTTGCCGTGGTTTCTGAAAGCAGCACTAGGTAGAAATCATAAGGGGAAAAAAATACCTCCATGCTTTATAACCAGGATGGTTTGAGCATATTACCTTACAAATAAAATATTCAGATCTGTTATTCATGGAAAGGACAACAATTAATAGCCATCACTTATTGCCTCATGAACACAAGCATGAATGCCAGAGGTAAAAAGCTACTCATTTTTATATTAATATTGAAACATAGCTAGTTCTTTTATTGTTCATAGAGTTAATGGCAAATGGTTCCAGTCAACACCCAACTGTAGACAGCATAATTAGGACCTGAAAATGATCAGTATTTCTTACGAAAGCTTAGGTCTAATTAGAGGACACGAGATTGGCCCCATAACAAACATAAGGCTAAGGAACAACAAAGAACAGGAGCCACGGGCGAGGCACATTAATTCCAAAAGCTTTTATTCTTTGCCTCTCATGCTATTCTCACTTGGATTAGGTGGGATGTCTCCTCCACCGTTCATTTCTGCTCTTCCGCTTAGCAAAAAAACCAAGCCAACAACTAAACAACTGCCAGGGTTCTCTAAAGAAACTAAACAAATCACAAAAGTGTTTGTGCATGTGAATGTATGTGTGTGCATGCGCATGCATGTGGGTGTGTGCACATGTGAGTGGGTGCACGTGAGTGTGCATGTGTGTTCATGTGAGTGTGTGTGTGCATGTGAGTGTGTGCATGTGTGTTCATGTGAGTGTGTGTGTATGTGTGCATGTGTGCGTGTGTGTGTGAGTGTGCATGTATATTGATGTGAGTGCGTGTGTGTGAATGTGCATGTGTGTATATATGTATATCAGTGTGTGCATGTGAGTGTGCATGTGTGTTCATGTGAGTGTGTGTATGTGTGCATGTGTGTGTATGTGAGTGTGTGTGAGTGTGCATGTATACTCATGTGAGTGTGTGTGCGTGTGAATGTGCATGTGTGTATATGTGTATATGAGTGTGTGCATGT
Organism: Arvicola amphibius; assembly: GCF_903992535.2. Lineage (NCBI taxonomy): Eukaryota > Metazoa > Chordata > Mammalia > Rodentia > Cricetidae > Arvicola > Arvicola amphibius. The sequence goes on from NC_052055.2 coordinate 88,586,699, forward strand.
GAGTGTGTATGTGTGTCTCTGTGTGGTGTGTTTAATTTGAAGGAATCTGTTATGTATTTGCCCAGGGACTAGGCTGACAAGCAAACTCTATAAAGAAGAGCAGCAGGCTGGCAACACAGGTATAAAGCTGTTGCTGATCTTTTGAATTCAAATTTTGTACAACTGGACACTTGGATGATATTTCTAAGTTGGAATGTTGAATCATAATTCACCTTTTCTTCTCTTTTTTTTTTCCAGGAAAGCTTCATCTCTGATCTTAAGGACTTAAGTGATTGAGGATTTCCACATAAGTTATCAGAGTTAATCTTCTTTATTTAAAGTCAGTTGGATCTATGTATATTCTAATGTCTGCAGGATATCAACACAGAGATGCCTGTGCTCATGTTCAGTTAAACTATTGGATACTAGGGACTACTGAAGCTGACAGAGAAAAATTAACTATGGTCCCAACTTAAGAGAAAGCAGTTTCTAGATTAAAACGGTGATATGGTAACCCCCACTGAACTTACCTGTGACTTAATATGGCCATTCAGTGATATAATGAATGGCCATATTAAGTCCTAGTTGCTTAGGACTCTGGTTGGAAAACACAAAATATGGGGATTACTATTTGTTTATTTTAAATTCCAGACTTCATTTGGAATATCCAGACAAGTAGTTGGAATATAGTGCCAGAATGCTTACCAGTGTGATAGGTACAGCAGATTCTTCCAGGATTTGAAATGCAGAGTATGGCACATGAAATGGAGGTTTTGTTGTAATGAAGGAATAATGGAACACACTTACACAGAGAAATAGGGAACATCTGGGCCATGTACACAGGAAAGACAGGATTTAGAAGCTCCTAAAAAGGCTTCAAAATCCCACCATTGTCTTCACCTTTTATGTCCATTAGCTCAAACGCCTCAAATCTTTCTCTTTTGCCTCCCTGGATAATTATTCTAGAACAAAAGGATGCCCATATCATCCCCATGTTAAAACACACTGAAAACTTCTCTTCTTCATGCCCTAACATATAATGCTAGTGACTGCCAGGCCCTTCCTCTTTAAGAGATAACTCTCACTATTCACCTTACCTTGTTATTTGTTTTTTTTTTTTAATGCATGTTGAACCGATTTCTATCTCTGCAAAAGTTCCTCACCTCTTTTGACAGTGGTCCTTGAACATTCTTGTATTCCTTTTCAATACCCCTTTTGTTTTCTGGATCTTGTCATGGTTTTAATATAAAACATCCCTCACAGGATGTGTTTGAATGCCTGGTTCTCATTGGTCACGTTGTTTGGGGAGGTTGCAGAAACTGTGGGAGGTAGAATTCGGCTGGAAGAAATAAATCATGGAAGCAGAGTGTAGGAAGGTATTAACCTGGCCACTTCCTGCCTTACTACCTGCTCCCTTTCTGCTTAATATGAACAACTGTCCTCAACCACATATTCCTACCTTCACAGTGTTTCCTTCAAATACATTTGTCAAGCAGACATAGACTGAATCCTCTGAACCTGTGAGCCAAATAACTTTTTCTTCCTTTATTTTTTTCAAAATATTTTCTCACACCTTTGCTCAAGTAACTACTTTCTTTTTCCTCATCTAATTCTTTCAGTTGAAAGGAATAATCTATCTCTATTCCTCTCTATATCTCCAATTTTTACCCCAACAGAAGATACCCATAGGCAGGTAATCATGTCCAGAATCTCCTTCAAGTACCACATCCATTAAGTATAGATGCTTTCTTTAATTCATCTTTATGCCTTTCACAGAGTCTTTTGCAAAGTGTTTTACACTTAGTTTCCTCAATAGACTCTTAGTGAATACAGTGGAAGCAATGATAGATCCATAAACTCTTATACTCTTTTGAAAAGTGAAAACTATATTCCAGTATTACAAAATGAGTGTAAATGAACCATGTGTTGATTATACATGGGGCTGAATGTATTATAAAGTGCACAAGTGGTAGCCAAAGAATGGTCCTTTGTAGTACTAAATGTGTCATGCCAAACTAATATGCTAAACAATAAATGTTAATTAAACATTCAATTAACGATTCACTTGCCTTTTGAAACCTCGAATGGCTTGAAGGAAAGTATTTGTGCCTCTTAAAAGGTCTCTTCTGGTAAATTTATATGGCTGTTCTAGTCTCTCCATTTAATTCCTTTGGAGTGTGAAGAATTTTGAAATATTCTTCTAGTGACCTTAAAATTTAGTTCTTCCAAGATTAGCACAGAATATAGAGGAGCTCCTACATAACCACAGGTAAACTGCCTTTCCTTTTATCCAGAAAACTTTCTTCCCGTCACAGAATTCTGGTGTGATTACACGCTCTAACATGATCATATATACATACAACTCCAAAGGTATTGGGGCACAGTTGTACCATTTGCTTCAGCATAATTCATGTCCTCTGCAGCTGGGACATTGAACTGTCTGGATGCTACAGCAACTCCTCAGCATCCCTGGCAGATTCTATCAAGTTAAGCCTTCTGACTCAGATTAGAAACCATCTTTACCTAACACATCATACTCTCTAAAGCCTGACACTAAGAACAATCCATGGTATGTGCTCAGTAATTAGTTGTTCATTGGGAAAAGGGAGTACAGATTAGGAGTGCGTACATATGCTTCCTATCAATGTTGGTATCTCTTAAGGAGCCTCTCAAGAATAAGGGATGTAGCAATTGTGTTACCAGGGGAAGAGTTAAGAAAACACTCCAGCCGGGCGGTGGTGGCACACACCTTTAATCCCAGCACTTGGGAGGCAGAGGCAGGCGGATCTCTGTGAGTTCGAGGCCAGCCTGGTCTACAAGAGCTAGTTCCAGGACAGGCTCTAAAAAAAGCTGCAGAGAAACCCTGTCTCGAAAAAAAAAAAAAAAAAAAAAAAAAAAAAAAAAAAAAAGAAAAGAAAAAAAAGAAAACACCCCAGCTCTGCTTGTTTATAATTAATTAATTAATTAATCTATTTATTTATTTCCTGTTTTTGGTAGTGCTAAGAACTGAACCCATGCCTTTGTGCATAAAAGTCAAATGCTATACACTGAGCCACATCACTAGACTTCTCTTCAATTAGTGTTAAAAAGTTATTCGTTTTGGACATTATAAAGCATCAAGTAATATGTTCTTAGTTTCCCATTGGCTTTGCTATAGAAAAAGGTTTGGAATAAAAACACCTAATAGCAAATATTATTTCTCCCCGTCCTCTGAGGAAATTATGTTTCTCTAACTCCCTGGGTTTCTGGGAAAATAGTTTTCTTGTGTTTCTGAAGAAAGTTTGTACCCTGATAATTAACTTCAGAATTAGCTATTCCTAGGAAAAATAAGCTTAAAAGGACATGAATCATAAGAACTTCTAATCAATACTCTTGTTAGATTTGTGAAACCCAGAGCATCTGGTGACCCTATACATAACAGCAGCCTTAAATCAGAAAAGCAGATTGTCTGAGGTTTGTGACTTCCATGGTACCCACCTATCTGATGAGTCTCCCAAACTCCTTATTGAACTCTTATGCCTGCAGCCTTAATAGTCTTTGTGATAGTCTTCACCTTCTTTGACTTTCAGGCTTCCTAAATTATCCAACCACTTGATTTTAATTAATATTTTTTCAAGTAGAGAGAGTGAGTGTGGATTCATGGTACCAATTAGACACATGTTGTGTTGAATTACTCCCTTGCAGTTGGGGAGTGTCCCTACAATGGACGTGAAACCTAGATATTGTTCATGATATGATGATAGTCTATGAGAATATATGCCATAACTGACTTTAGCCAAGGAAAAATAAACAGCAAAAAGGCTACACAGTGACCTGCAATTCTTTGCATCTGCTGTAAAATATGTATCTCTAAAACAGGAATTCGTTTTACCAGAAATGGTATTTGTTGGAATGCATGAGAAGACATGAAAGAATTAAAGGTTATTTCCCTCTATGGTGGTTTGAATAGGATGTCCCCATAGTTGTGGCATTTGCCTGTTTAGTCCCCACTATGTAGCTCCTTGGGGAGACATGGGGGGTATGGCCCTGTTGAAGAAAGTATGTCACTGGGGATAGGCTTTGAGGGTTTCAGAAGACTCACACCACTTTGAGTTTGTTCTCTCTGTGTTGTAAGATATGAACACTCAGTTCTCAGGTTCCAGTTCCAGCTCCCATGCCTGCCAGATGCCTTGATTCCCTGGCATAGTAGTCATGGACTCTTTCTGGAACTGCCAGGACCAAATAAACTCTTCTATAAGTTGCCTTATGTAGTGGCATTTCAATTGTATTTTAATGAATAAAGACTGCCTGAAGATCTGAAAGTAAAATAGTCACACTAGTCAGCCTTAGAGACCAGGCTACGGTAACACACACCTTTAGTCCCAGTAGCCACAATGACACTAGTGGTGTCTGCTTTTAATCCCAGCCTAGAGAGGAATATAAGATGAGGGGAGACAGCTCTCAGACACATAGTCTCATTCTGAGATTCCTGGAGGCAGGATCACCTTTTCAGACTGAGTTCAAGGTAAAAGCCAGGGGCTGGCTTTTGCTTTTCAGATCTTCAGGTTGAATCCCAAATTCTGACCCTGAGTTTTTATTAATCATGCTTCAGCCTTGGTTGTGGTATTTTTTCCACAACAACAGAAATGTAACTAAGGTACCTTCCAAAGCCTCTGAAGAAAGTACTTGAAAGTCATTATACAAGGAAGTGATTTTTAAACTTGTTGGTGACAGGACACAGCCCCTCCTATAAGTCATAAAAAGTTTTGATGTCAAGCAAGGCCTGTAAAACCCACATATTGTGTCTCATGCCTGTAATTCCAGCACTTTGGAGGCTCAAGCTCTAAGGTCACCAGAAATCAGAGGCCATCTGGGTCTGTAAATTAAATTCCAGACAACCTTGGTCAAACTGTAAGACCCTGTTTCAGAAAAACTCTCCCTCAAACTCATGTCTTTTCATCAGATAAACTGTTTACCATGTGGAGTAAAAAAGAAAAAAGTCTCTACAAAAGACTCCATCTTCTCAGTGCTGCACAGAAGACTCCGGTGATCTCAGCACTGCACAGAAGACCCCAGTGATCTCAGCACTGTACAGCAGACCCCAGTGATCTCAGCACTGCATAGAAGACCCCAGTGATCTCAGTGCTGCACAGAAGACCCCAGTGATCTCAGCACTGCACAGCAGACCCCAGTGATCTCAGCACTGCACAGCAGACCCCAGTGATCTCAGCACTGCATAGAAGACCCCAGTGATCTCAGTGCTGCACAGAAGACCCCAGTGATCTCAGCACTGCACAGAAGACCACAGTGATTTCAGCACTGCACAGAAGACCCCAGTGATCTCAGTGCTGCACAGAAGACCCCAGTGATCTCAGTGCTGCACAGAAGATCCCTGTGATCTCAGTACTGTACAGAAGACCCCAGTGATCTCAGAACTCCACAGAATACCCCAGTGATCTCAGTACTGCACAGAAGATCCCAGTGATCTCCCCAGACTTTTCAATAACTTTATATTTAAATGAGGAATCATTGGAAATTTCCAGATGGGTAAACAAGAAAATGTAAAAACAAGGGATCTCGGATACTTCCAGAAAATAAGTTCTTTCACATCTCTCTGTCATTATCAACCAGGTGACAGTTACAATGCAAATACAGTTATTTGTATACAAGCAAAGCTTCTGAATTGTTTACATAGACATTTAATTAAATTATGTTTGTGCTGTGTTGCATTTAATTGCCATTTAAAATGTTTTCAAGGATTGAATTATGATTCTGCACTGAAATGAAAATTGCTGTGTTTAGAAAGGCTCAGAGGTCATTCAGTGGGGCTCATGCTTAAATCATATAGGAACAGGTACCCATCTTCAAGATCATAACAAAAATATATACTTACTTTGAAAGCAGAAAAAGAAGCAATTTGTTGAAGTGCAGGAAGGCATGTATCCCAAGGTGGCAAGGAGATACATGTCTTATTTTGCTTATTGTGTGGTAAGCAAGAAAGTGCTAGCAACAGATTTTATAGATCAGGGGTTAGCAGACTAAGAGGATATTCAACATTCTCCAGTGGAATGTTTTCAAACAATGTTTTAAGTTTCATAGTCTTAGGTGGCTCTGGTGGTTTGAACAAGAATGTCCTCCACAGGCTCAGAGATATTTGAATACTTCATTCCCAATTTGCGACAGTTTAGGGAGGCTTAGGTTGGACTGCCCTACTGGGGGAGGTATGTCACTGGGGATGGACTTTGACTTTAAAAGTCTCGTGTCACCTGCAATGCTATGTCTGCTTTGTGCCTGAGGTAGAGATGTGAGTTCTCAGCTTCCTATTTCTATCACTGTACCTGCTACTTGCTGCCACAGTTCCTCGACATGGTTGGCTGCAATACCTCTGGAACTGTAAGCAAAAATAAACTCTCTCTTCTATAAGTCACTTTCTGTTGTGGGGTTTTAATCAGACCAGCAGAAATGTAACTAATTGAATAACATAGAAGAGGATATTGTGTAGCAAAACTCCACATTGATAGTAACAATCCTGAGTTTAGAAGTAAATGTGTTTTTTCATTTTTTTTCACAAGTTCCTAGGGGATGCTGAAACTCTAAGGATAGGATTTGAGATCCACTGTCTTATATGCTGCAGGCAGAAAAGGAAGACTCCATTACCCAGAATCCTGTGGAGATGGAGCTGGTTCAATCAGTTTCCATAAGGAAAACACACACCCATGATTTGGAAGAGGAAGATAAGAGCTAAGCCAATGCCCGGCTCCTTTGGTGAAGAAAAGTTACACTGTTGACATGAAGTTATTTGGGTTCTGTTCAGTCACTTACTTCATCAATTTAAAACACACAATGGTATTAGGATAATGTATTAAAATGATAAGAAAATCCCTTTAAAATAAGTGTAGAATAAACTTTAAGTGGTTGACTGCTTCAATGCATGCTTATGTGCAGCATGGCATTTTTCATCTTTGTGAGATACAATTCTGATGTCTTGCATTAATCTCCTTAGAGTCCATTTTATGTTAATAATGCTTAGATCTTGAAGTTTCTGAAAAGTCTTGGGTGGTGGTGAAAGTGAACTCTTCACTTTGAAATGGTCATATATGCCTATTGCAGAGACTTGGGCCCCTCCTACACCTAGAGCAGAATTTTATTGTACTATTAAATTAACTTGGACTGACTTCTCTGACTTTCTGTTTTTCATTTCCTTCTCAGTTGCCACACCCTCTGGGAATCAGTCTGGCTCTAAATGAGTCAGGCAATGAGGCTTTCATTTCTTCCCCTAGGATACTAATGCACAGCCTAATAGACTGCTAAGAACTGGGCTCTGATATTCAGCCTGCATTTTCTTTTCCCTAATTGCATCCCATTACTACATTCTAAACAATTTTTCTTCTTCCTTTATACCCTACAGATTCTCGTCCGGGGTTATTTCAATTTGGCCAAGCTTTGTAAACAGCATTTTTTTTCTTTATTGCTATTGGAAGTCAAACTTTTTGGTTTCTAGTTTGTTTGTTTGATAGTCTGAAATTTTCTTGCTGTTGGCTATCACAATGATGTTAAAAAACTTTCATTTACTAGAAAGGTCTGATCAGACAAACATAGGAAATTGTATTTCCTTTTTATCTTCAGTGTGAAGTTTCAATTAATATCTATATTAACTGAATACATATTGCCATTCTAATTTGTTTTTTAATAGAACCTCACTGTATAGATTATCTTTACTACCTAACTTGAAATTTTTATCCTGTAACTTACTTAGTACTCTTTGCATTGTGTTTTGGTTTCTCTCATGTATATTTTTGTCTTGCTTTGTATCACTACATGTATTTTACCCAATCACAATTTTAACGTAAGCTTAAGTAGACAACTTAAACTAATTTTGTAGGATAAACATTCCATGAAAACAAAAATGCAGAATGAAATAACTATTGGCTGAAATGTTTATCTAAGTTGTTCTGTTACCAAAAAAAAACCTCATGAGTCAAAAATAAATAAAAAATAAATAAAAATAAAAAAACTCATGAGTCAAATATTGGGGTGAAAACCTGATAGATCAAAGAAGAGGCAGAGGAGTAATTGGCTGACCTCCTCTCCATACTTCCCAGATCAAGAGCGTGGAATCTCCAAGTCCCTCCCTTCTTTTTCCTGTGTGTGTGTGTGTGTTCTCTGTGTGTGTTCTCTATCTATATTCCTGGCTTTCCCATGGCTAATTCTGTTCAACTAATCACTGACTCTGCCTCTGATTCAAGTTATTAACAGTCTGGGAATATCACAGTGTGATCAAATATCCATTAACGATTGTTTATCTCAAGGCTGTTATTGATAAACATTTTCCCCTTTTTTGTAGTGTATCTTACACATTGCCTTTTAATGTCTATAGTTATTTTTTTTCAGATCTGCCATCTTAGTTAACTCTCATTTTAATTCTATGTTGGATTTCCATGTTACTTTGGGCCTTAAGAGCCATTCCTTAGCCCAGTTGAAAACATACAAAACACAACACAACACACGCACACACACACACACACACACACACACACACAGTGGGGAGACAACAAAGCGTTTTCATTTTATCTTACTTTTTCATAATTCCATTGATAGGAACCAAAGTATGGATTCTAAGCTCTCTGGTAGTGGATTATAATAAGGTTCTCCTAGCTATCAGTCATCCTACAATATTGAAATATAAAATCATAGCCAATCATAGAGTTTCGTCTACTGGAGACAAGGAAAAGACTTCAAAGAGTAGTTGTTTGATGTGGTAGTTGATGGAACTACAAATTCTCCAGAATCTCATAATGAAAGAAACTTGAAATATCTGCCATCCAGTGAGAAATATTCTAAGATATTAAAGGTAAACATATGTTATGAAAGGAAGTAATCTACCTTAAATCTAGCAAATTATCATATAGAGTACATCTCTCCTGGCCATATACCTTTAATGGAAATCTTGATTGCAGTACTCATGAGCAAGAATTCCCATCACTCTTCACATTTCTGATTAACTTCCTTGCACAGCAAAATAAAGGAATATTAGATGCCATAGGCTACATTCCTCTGAATTCTCTGAATGAATTTAAGTGATACTGCCACCTATTAAGTATCAGGATCCCTTCCGAAAGAGGTTCCATTTCACTTTCATTCCTCCTCCTATTTTTAGAGTGGGGTCAGAGCAGATGTTCATAACAGATCCATCCTCCCCACCCCTTCTCTGATTCTGTGAGTGATGTGTAATACAGGCTGATGGTGACTTACCGCTTGTAGGGAGTTCTATGGATTTTTTTTGTATTACAGTTTTTAATGTTTGACATTTAAAGTCATGTGGATATCCATTCAAAATTCTGGTCTGACACAAGAGAACTAAAAGAATAATTGTTTAGAAGAACTTAACTTACACACACAAAGCTGTATGAGTCATGGGGAAAAGCGAGTGATCATCCTGTAGGGATCTACAGTGCTGGACTCTCATTCCTCTAGCCTAATAGCTCGACCTGCACACTCAGCTGTCATTCATCCACAGCAGTTCACAAGCACTTCATACTCAATACTTTCTATTGCTTTGACCACATTCCATTTCTTTTATTTCTAACATTTATTTATTTAATATATTTTATGTTTGCAATGTCTGTATGCACCTCATACATAAAGGTCAGAGGACAAGGTGAAGGTGTCAGTTCATGACTTCCGCCATGGCAAAAGAGTTTTTATCCATTGAGCCATCTTGATGGGACTCTCTTAGTTAGGGTTTTTATTGCTGTGAAGAGACACCATGATCAATGCAATTCGTATAAAGAAAACATTTAACTGAGGTGGCTTACTTACAATTTCAGAGATTCAGTCAATTATCATCATGATGGGGAGTACGGGAGCGTACAGGCAGACATGATGCTGAAGCTGAGAGTGTTATATCTTGCAGGCAACAGGAAGTTGACTGACTGTCACACTGAGTGAAGTTTAAGAAAAGAGACCTCAAAGCCCTCCCCTACAGTGATACACTACTCCAATAAAACCACACCTACTCCAACAAGGCCCCACCCCCTAATAGCGACCCTCCTTTTTCCGGCCATTTTCTTTCAAACCACTACATGGTCACTGTCTGTCTCACTTAGGGGGTAACTATTCCTCCCAACTCCTTAGCAGAGCTCTAAATGAATCAGCCTTCCTCGTGGTGTATTTTCTAATATTTAATTTCCAAATCATTTCAGGATTACTTACAGAAAAGATATGAGCAGTGTGAACAGATCTAGTATGTATTTGAAGATTCACTAATTTTTATATTGCCAGAACTTGCTTTATTCTTTTTCATGCATTTGCGTATTATGCATTATGCCTATTTCAAATGAACCTTAATATCTAAATATTTTAGTGTGCATTTCATAAAAAATTTAGCCCTTTACATAATCATAGCCATGTTATCAAGAACAGAACATCAATATTGATATACTCTTACATAATAGGCTGACCTGAACACAAATTTTACCTTGCCTTAAAATGTCCATTAGAAAAAATACTCTTATAGCTGTCAATAATAAATTTCTTCATAATGGCAAATAATTCAGTGCCCATGGAATTATTTTATAATTTCACTGGTCTGTTGCTTGTTGTTAGTATTTAGAAAACCAATTTATATTGTTATTTGATTTGATTTGTTTTGAGACAAGCTCTCATACATAAACAAAACTGACCTTCAACTCAATCCTCCTATCTTCGTTATATGAGTATGAAAAGAGTGTGAATTTACCATTGCATAGAGTTTGACAGCTTGTTTCTGAATAAAGATGGTTACAAACTTAAAATAGTTGAACTTATAATTTCTTCTCTTTATAATGACTTTTAAAATGACACACATGCAATAGATAGCATATTTTGATTTTTGTGCTGTTTTTCTTATCTTAACAATATACCTTAATATGACTGTCTTTCATTCTTGGGTGGTAGGAGTGAGTCTCAGCTTTCAGTCCATTAATAACCATGAAGATAAAAATTTCTATTTCTCTAGTGTGCTGTCTTACCAGCGCTTCTTCAATATAGATATTCAAAAAATTATAAGTGTCTTCAACATGCTATTATGAAAGAGAGATTTTTTAGATGATCTGGCATAACTGAAGTTAATGCCAATATTTCTAGAACATATAAGGGAACTCAGACTAAGCTATAATAGTGGAAAGTGGAGGATATTCAGTGCATCTTCAATTTAATTATATTTTCGATGCCTAATGGATTTATCCAGATGTAACACTATTAGAAATTGAGAAACATGTGTGCTGATAATATATTCCTGCAACTGTTCTAAACTCATATATTACTTCTAATAGCCTTTTTCCTGTAGAACATATCCTACTTTTTATGTAAGTCAGCAGCCAAAAAGGATGCCTTTTATTTATTTTTCTTACCGTGTTGCACTAACACTTCAAGTGTAATATCAAATACATATCAGAAAAAATATTTTTGTCTTGTTATAATTCTTAGGAAAAATGTTTATTTCAACCTTAGGTGTAATGCTACCTATAGCTTTTCTTCTCTTTTTTATAATGTATAACTTCTTCAAAAATATGCGTAGATTCAAATCCCAAGCACTGTTTTGTTTATTTGTTTATTGCTTGATTTTAAGTCTTAGGGTAATATTCCTACACCAGGAACAACAAAAGACACAGTAAGTCTATGAGATGGTTATGCAGATAAAAGCACTGCTAAGCAGGTTTTAAGTCCAATTAGAGAGCTATTGTCTGCTGTCAGGGTCAGCATGACCCTGCTGCACCCTTAGGGTTAGAGTGCTGCAGCTGGTTGCTATGGTGATGTGCCCACACAACAAGGGGGAAATGGTGCCTGGTACTGGAAACGCAGCCAACTATTTGAGGTTAATGAAGTTGTAGATCTTTAAGACTCTACAACGACCACTTTACTAACCCACAATAATCCCTAGCTACATTCTATTTGTTCACACCTTTCATCAAGGAAACTTCTCTTTCTACCAGATAGAGATCATTACAGAAAACTACAGCCAGTCAACATGCAGCATTGTGGAGCCCAGTCACAATACGCACATCTACAAAACATTCCTGTACCCAAGACTCAGGGAGCATTGCACAAGAGGAAGTGGGAAGATTATAAGCAACAGAAGATCAGAGAGGTTTATGTAAGATTGTGTCTCCAAACTGATGTCAAGAGCTCTACCTGGAAAGGCTTGCCAACATGACCCGCCTAAACATGAACCGAAAACACGGACAGTGGAAATACCATGAGGTCCCAATCCTACACAAAGGAATGCTGGGAGCAGAAGGAAGTGTTCCCCAGGCCAGAGGACAACTGGCTATCCAATATCAAATGGTCAGCCCAGAAATTGTACATACAGATAACAACATACAGAATGAGCAGTTTGTGTTTAGGAATATGCATATGTATATGTGTGTCTATAATAGTTAGGACTATATGTAATGTCTAATGGTATATATTAGATATTTATGTATATATGAACATATAAACAACGAATGCAACAAAAATTAATTAAAAGAGAGGACAGAAACATGAACGAGCACAGGAGGAGTATATGGGAAGATTTGGAAATCTTAATGAATAAATAAATGGATCTGAAGACCTCAATGTTTAAAAATTCAGCCAGAGAGTTAGCCTTCCTGTGAGCTCCTTCCTCTGATGTTAGCAATATATAAGCAGAAAAGTCACCCTGTTCATTTCTATTTACTTTTGGAGGCTAACCTTTATATGAAAAGTTGTTTTCCTCTCAGAAGTTCAGAAATTTGTGGCCTTCCACAGTGGTGCTCAATGTTAAAAACTTGAATTGTACACTTGTCTTGAATTCTGAGGTCTTTATCTACAAGCCCTGTGCCAGAATCCTAGTTTGATCGGTATAGGATCTTGAAATACTTTACTTCAATCTCTCTCTACCTCTTAAAAAGAATCAATTTACTTATTTTTTTATATATTTTGTAGTGTTTAGACTGCTTTACCTCAGAGTGGGATCTGGAGAACAGGGAGGTGATTCGTTGTCTGGTGAAACGTTTGGTCTTGTCATTTGTTATTTACCTCTTAGCTTGCATGGTGAATGTTGGTCACATCTTGTTTTGTGGAATGTATGGAGGTCTGGTTCTCAAAGTTGTTGAAGCTCACACATGACCTCCTTTTCCTAACCTAGTTCTTGCCTGGGATTTTTAAAAAACTACGAATTATTTTAATAAATGTATAATTTCACATTCTCTCTGCACACCAGTCCATGTTTCTTATGAAGCAAACTTGTCCACAGAAGGAAGATTGTGACGGCCTAGAATGTTATAAGGAAACCACTTAGAATGCAAAGAAGCAAACACATAACACTGAATATTAGTTTCAGTGCAGTAAAATTAATTCTGTGCATGTTATTCGCAGTGTGTGCTCATGTCTGGTTGCGCTGTTGTTAGTCACGATTCCTCAGTTTTGCCTTGGAGGAAAACTCATGGGTAGTAAGGAGGAATCTCTGCTCAGATCTGAATCCTGAGGTTTTCTCAGGGCAAGAAGCTCAATACGAGATTCCTCTCAACTCTGGGCAGCTGAAGTGCTCCCAGTCAGCCCTATGCAGAGCAAACAAGTGGCAACCTAGAAGACACAGACCTGCACCGTTCTACACTGGAATAAAACAGGCCTTGAATTCCATGATTTGCCCCAAATCTAAGGTCACTAATGGTGGTATGTGCATACTAGATACCAACAGCCAACTATGATGATCAGTAAATTAAAGAAAGTTTTGATTTATTGATATTTTCAGTTCACAAGGAGGTTATTGGGTCATAACCCCATCATAATTTGAGTTATATATTTTAAATAAATGACTTGAAATGTGGGGGAAATAATGTAAATTAATTTTATTGGATTAATTATTATTATTTCATGCTCTACCTTTCAAACTGCTTATAGGTCAAGAATATTAATATATATATATAAATTACTGCTAGATAATAAATATTATTAAAGTTAATCTGTTATTATCTCTTCATCATTATTAAATAGCTCATGTAGAAAAGGAAAATTAAATTTACCAAGAAAGGGAAAGAGGCTTCATGAAACAGATTTCAGGACAATCTTGAAAATTAGTGGGATGCCCATATCTATAAGTTTGAATATGTGAGAGCAGGAGTTCTAAGATTGAGCAAAGGGAAATAGACAAGCAAATATATTGGGATTCCTGACTATTAACTGCATGCATGCTAGAGGGTAGGAGGGAGAAAGAGCCGCAAAAGGAAGGAGAGAGAGAGAAAGGGAAAAAGGAGAAAGAGGATTTTTTTTTACTAATATCACAGGAAGGTGGTAATTTGTCTAAGCTCTATTTTGTTTAACAATTCCAGATAGAGAAATATTAGTATGTTATTACATACTGTGGTGTTATGAAAGGAAAGTGACCCCCTCCGTAGGCTCATATAGAGTGACACTAGGCAAAAGGATTAGGATGTGTGGCCTTATTGGAGGAGATATGTCACTAGAAGTGGGGTTCGGGGCTTCAAATGCTCAACCCAATGTCTCTCTCTCTCTTCCTGCTGCCTGCCAGTTCAGATGTAGAATTGTCAGCTACCTCTGCCTACATACTGCCATGTTTCCTTCCAAGATAATAACACATTAAACCCCTGAAACTGTAAGCCAGCCACAACTAAATGCTTTTCTTTATAAGAATTCCTCTGGTCATGGATCTCTTCATAGCAATAGAACATTGACTAAGACAGGTACTATGGAAATGGTAGCCAATCTAATGAAAATCAAAATTTTATCATAAAGATGAAACAAAAAAATTCATGTGGAATGTTAGAGCTGTCTTCAATGACACTGCTATATATTTTGTAGAGGAATAAACATTCATTGGTTATAGTTAAATACAATTTATTTAAATAAATGTTTATGGTCCTATAGCCATTCAGTCCCAAATAAACACACAGAGGCTTTATATTATATAAACTGTTTGGCCTATTGTTCAGACATATTACTAACTAGTTCTTATGACTTAAATTCACTCATAATTCTTGCCTATGTTTAACCATGTGGTTTGGTACCTTTTATCTGTAAGGTATTCTTATCTTGCTTCCTCTGCTTTTGGCTGGTGACTGACTCTCTGCCTTTCCTTGTCCCAGAATTCTACTGATCTAGTTGCTCACCTATACTTCCTATATAGGCTACTGGCCAATCAGCATTTTATTAAACCAATATGAGTGACAAATCTTTACACTGTACAAGAGCACTATCCCACAGTATTTTCCTTTTTTTTTCTTTTCAAAACAAAAACCTTGGATCTAATCTCCTTTGTTTCGTTTTTTCCTGATCATTATTCATAACAACTTGTAGCCAACATGCTAAACAAAGACAAATTCATAACCCATTTTTTGGGGAATGTGGGTGTAGTTTTGTAGGCTGCTTTCTGCTTATTGGGGGCACTGGTAATCTTACAGGGACCCAAAGAAAGTTTAGGATTGTGGTCATATCCTTATTGGAGTATTCTGTGAGGCTTGATCATTGCAGCTAGCAACCTTGAAGCTGTTCTGGATGCAGAACTCAAAACAAACTGCAACAGAGGTGCTCTGAAACATTGGATCATTCCCCAATCAAACCCTAATTTTCTTAACCAAGAATAAATCCATAGTCTCTCATTTCCTGTGAAAACAAAAGCAAAACCCCTTCTCCAAAGTAACATATTTTTTGACTTACACTTTGAAGTCAAGGCATTTTCAAATTATAGATGTTGGATTAATCCAGCAGCATTTATAATCAAGTATCCTTTAGCAGTTGTTATTCTCTCCTCAGTAGTCAAACAATTCAAAGACAACACGAAAACATACAGTATCCAGATTGTCTGTGCATTTTCTGTCTTTATGTGGCTTTTTTAAAACCCTATTTCTTTTATTTTTATTTTTGGGTCTTTTGATAGGGTTTCTCTATATATCTTTGGTTGTTCTGGATCTCACTCTGTTTATCAGGCTAGCCTCAAACTCACTGAGATATGCCTGCTTCTGCCTCCCAAATGCTGTGATTAAAGGCCTACACTACCATGCCCAACTACTATATTTCTTTTTTGAAGGACTATCTCTATCCTTTTTCTTTTCTTTCCCAAGCCTACATACATTTGTAAACATGCTGTAAACCATTTAGAGACTTTTTCTGCCTAAATCTGTCTTTGCTGTATATCTGTATCTTTTTCTGACCACATTAGTCTTTAATCTGCTAAGCAACATGGCTAGTATTAAAGCTGCAGCTTTGGAGGCTGGCTCTGCCCCATTCCTTAGCTTCCTGAGAGTCTAGCTTCATGGTAGAGGTACAGGTAGGAGCCATATTTATTGCACAACTCTGTGGAATTTCTAGGTATATGCCACCACCAAGAAGCATGGCGCCAGCTGCTCGTGAGCACCATTTAAGTGTTTTGTGGCAAGACCTCTTAAAGGAGCTGCAAGATTTCTGCCACTAATGCTGAGTCAAAAAGCGTCTCTTAAAGAAGCTACACCTCTACTTGTCTCTAGTAAATAGAGTCCACCTGAAAAAAATGCTGCTACCGAGAAGCAATGCTTAACTCTGTTCTTTTGTGTTTGGAATCCCTTCCCAAATTCTCTCAGGCTTTATGTGGATGTAACTGCCAAATGTTGGGTACTATTTATAGACAGAAGTTTCTGTCCCACCTAGTCCCACAGCCATTCAGTCCCAAATAAACACAGAGGCTTATATTAATTATAAACTGTTTGGCCTATTGCTCAGACTTATTACTAGATAGCTCTTATGACTTAATTCACCCATAATTCTTGTCCATGTTTAGCCATGTGGTTTGGTACCTTTTCTCATTAAGGCATGCTTATCCTGTGTTCTCTGCATCTGGCTGGGGACTGACTCTCTGCCTTTCCTCTTCTCAGAATTTTCCTACTTTGGTTGCCCCACCTATATTCCCTGCCTGGCTACTGGCCAATCAACAAAGTGACAAATCTTTACACTGTACAAGAGCATTGTCCCACAGCAGTTCTGAATATTTACTGTTTTTTCAGCAACTTGACATATGGCTTACACTTTTCAACAAAAAGAGAAATCTATAAATTTTTTCTTATTTCCGTTCTCAAAACATTTATATTTAACCTTAGTTATAAATAATATAACTCTAAATTTTTTGAAAAATGCCAAAAAATGGAAATGACAAATCATATTAGAAATAATTCTTTAAAAAAGATTGCAGGTGATTTTTTGAGCAGGGCTTTAGATTTTATAGATTGTGCACAATGGATGGGCAGTGTGGAGTTGCTCCTCAGAGGCTGGAGTGGTAGGCAGGAGTAAGTTATTTATTCAGATGACTGATTGAAGTGTTTTTATATTTTAGTTGGCATTGTATTTTTTTCTATCTACCTTATATACTTCCTTTTCACACAATGTCTTATATGCTTCAAGAAGCTTGCTTGGTTTAGGACAGTCCTGTGACCATAGGAAAAGATAAGTCTTGGATCTGATCCTCAGTCTTATTATACACATGCACACATGCACACACACACACACACGCCACACGCCACATGCCACACACACACACACACATGTCACACACATTAATAAAGATGAAGAGTTTTGTTTTAGAACATAGTGTTAACGAGACCACATTTATGATTTTATAGCAGTCTACTGATTTCATTGATCACCACAAAGCATTCATTCCCCTGTGCTCAGAACAGTCCTCTTTTCAAAGGAACATACCTAATGAGCAGGAACTAGCACTGTAAATCCATCATTTCTCAGGAAAGCATGCCCAGATATCCCTCAAGAACATGAGCTTCATCTATAAGAAATGATGAAGATATATAATTCCTTGTTCCCATATCCACCCTTCCTATATCCCAACCATCCTATTCCCCCAAGCTCTTCCCATCCTCCACTTCACACTTTTCTCTCCCCATCCCCCCATCCCCCCATCCCACCCCACCCCCATGTTCCCATTTTTTGTCAAGCAATCTTGTCTACTTCCAATATCCAGGAGGATAACTATATGTTTTTCTTTGGGTTCACCTTCTTATATAGCTTCTCTAGGATTTTTACGAATTACAGGCTCGATGTCCTTTATTTATGGCTAGAAACCAATTATGAGTGAGTACATCCCATGTTCATCTTTTTGGGCCTGGGTTACCTCACTCAGGATGGTGTTTTCTATTTCCATCCACTTGCATGCAAAATTAGTTAAGGGAGCCATTCTAGGGTTGGCAGAGACTTGACTCTAGAGGGGTTCCCAGGTGTCCAGGAAGATGCCCCCAGCTAGTGCCTTGGGCAGCTGAGGAGAGGGTGCCAGAAATGTCCAGATCCTATTGCCATACTCATGAATATCTTGCATATCACCATAGAACCTTCACCTGGCATTGGATGGAGAAAATGACAGAGTCCCACATAGGAGCACCGGACTGAGCTCCCAAGGTCCTGATGAGGAGCAAAAGGAGGGAGATCATGAGCAAGGAAGTCAGGACCGTGAGGAGTGCATTTACCCATTGAGACGGTGGGACAGATCTAACGGGAGACCACCAAGTCCAGTTGGAATGGGACTGATGGAACAGGGGACCAAACCAGACTCTCTGAATGTGGCTGACGGTGGAGGAGGACTGAGAAACCAAGGACAACGGCAATGAACATGAACTCTACAGCATGGATGGGCTCACTGTGAGCCTTGTCAGTTGGTTGCTCACCTTCCTGGACTTAGGGGGAGCGGGGAGGACCTTGGACTTAACATAGTGAAGGGAACCCTGATGGCTCTTTGTCTTGGAGAGGGGTGGAGTGGGGGTATGGGTGGAAGGGAGGGGAAGGAAGCGGGAGGAGGAGGAGGGGAGGAGATGGAAATCTTTAATAAAAAAAATGAGAAAAAATAAACCATATTAAAAAAAGAGAAAAAAAGAAATGATGAAGATTCAGATGATGCTGATCAGGATAGAGTCAGTTCTGAAATACAATCAAACATGACCCCAGGTCAGTCCCGTAACCATATCTCTACATTTCCCTACTCAAAGATTCACATGTCAATCAACAGCCTTGACGTCACCTGGGATGTGGTTCAAAGTGCAGAATCTCATTCTAGCCTTAAGGAGCTAGAATCTGAACGAACCAGGCCCCCTTGGTAATCTGCCTGCACATTAAACACTGACAAGCATTGGACTATACTGGAACCATGCAGTATCCACTTTTGCATTCAGCATATCTGCTCTGTAAGCTTACATTGATGCTAACAATAGAAAATGAATCCTCTTGGCATGGCACAGTTGGCATCCTCCATTTGCAGAAATGGTGCTAACGGTTCTGAAAAAGGTACGGCTATGAGAACATGACAGTTTTTAAATGATCTGGTTCTATTGATCTTGCTTTTTCTTGTACCATGTAGTTTCCTAATATAACTGATGAAGCTGCCTGTTTGCAACTTTACATTGAAGCAAAAAAAAAAAGTTTTAATCTCAGTTCAGTTCTCTGCCAAATAGGAAGACTTAAGAAGACAATTGTCCAAAAGCGTATTTTAATCTGTAACAGAATTCCTTTAAACAGACTGTCATACCACCTACTGATAACTGTATTTTCCTTAATCCACACAGTTATCTGATGGGTCAACCTGAAATGTCTCTTTCATGGGGGAAGCGTCAACTGCTTACTTTTTCTTTCATTAGTACTACTTTTCTTAATAAAGGTTATTTGATGCATAAAATAATAATACAAATACTTTTATTTCCTAATTCAAAATATATCTGCATTCTAGAAACTCTCAAATATTTTTGAAAAATAATTGTTTTAAAGAATGATATCAGCAGTTTGTTTTCTCAGGAAAACAGTGGCAGATGTCTAAACCTTGGCTCTTCTTGGTCCTTAGATTAATGGAGGCAGCAAGGAGTGCAATGCTGGGAATATGCCCCACTGGTTAGCGCGTGTTCTGTTATAGCGGGTGCAGAGCCGGTGGCACAGCTCTACAACAGAACGACATCAGACAGTGTCATTAATTAGCCTAGACATCGTTCTAGAGGTCATGCTTGTTTTACATGTGAAATGCATGTGAAGGTCATCTTAAAATTTATTTACTTATTTATCATCTGGACCACAGTTTCCCCTCCCTCCTCTCCTCCCAATCTATTCCCCCATCTGCCCCATCCACCCACTCTTTTTCTGTTTCTGTTCAGAAAGGGGCAGGCCTCCCATGGGTATCAGCAAAGCTAACATTAATATCAAGTTGCAATAAGACTAAGCACCCCCACCCCATACAAAGTCTAGGCAAGGCAATCCACTATGGAGAATAGGCTCCCAAAAGTCAACCAAAGCATTAGGGACAGCCCTTTCCCCACTGTTAGGAGTCCCACAAATAGACAACGCTACTCAGCTGTCACAAATATGTAGATGGCCTAGGTTGGTCTCGTGCAGGCACCTGGCTGTCAGTTCACACTCTGTAGGCTCTTATGAGCGCAGGTTAGTGTTTCTGTGGGATTTCTCATGATATCCTTGAGCCCTCTGCTTCCTGGGTGCTGGGATTAAAGGCGTGCACTATCACTACTTGGCAAGTTGTTTTGGTTAATCGGTTGTGCTAATCTCATATGCTTCTGTCAGCAATACGATACATGTCTGATAAATTTCTATCTTCCTGGAGCACACGGGATTTCATCTCTGCCTCAGCAATTTTCCTCACATGTTGCTTCTCCTGGGACTATAAATAATTCCACTCTGCCTCCTTTGTCTTCATATTTTGGGGTGCCCTAAAGACAGCCCTCTAACCTCTGTCCTTTTTCTACAAACACAGACAATGTTGATTTTATTTGGCCCACGCACTAGATGCATATACACTCAGAAGACGGTGTATATCAGGTCTCCGCTTCTCCCACTCCAGGCTCCAAGTTCTCACTTTTACATTGATGGCTATCCCCAAATCAATGTGTCCCAGTACAAAAATTTTTGACTTCTAAGTGAAAACTTAAACAATCCTCTATCAACAGCCCTTGTAAACAGAAATTGCAACCTTGTGCTTCCAAAATCCTTGGCAACAGCCTTCACTTCCATTATGACTGATTAACAAATCACATGCGTCTTCCTTTCTCATGTATGTCACCTCTCTCATGGGACAGTTATACTGCTTCTCAAATGACCATTACCCATCCGGTCAGTCTAGCACAAGAACTTTCTCTGTGGTTCTCATTGGTACCACATCAGAGTTTTCCTATCATAGTCAAGCCAGATTTTGTCTTTTCTTACCCTGAATGAGGCAAAATCAAAGCCCTAGTGGCAGTTTAAAAGTTCTTTCCAATAAAGTCCGAGCCCCTCTGAAATTCCTTTTATATTACTGTTTGCCCTCTGATTCCCAATCAGCTCCAACTCCTGGAGTTGGAATGGTCTGCTGCACCCCATCTTCCATTCCTCACATTTTGTCTTCTCTGCACCCTCATCTTTGTCTTACTTCTTCACTCCACTCAAATCAAAACTTTTAAGAAGGGCCCTGTGTTGACAAAGCCCTCCAAAATTCCTCTTTCTACAGTCTTCTGCTCTCACTAGTCTTCTTGTGCTTATAATTATTATATAATACAGTTCACATCTATTTCTCCACTGTCCATTTTCTAAACAGAAGGCAAGATGTGGGTCTCACATGTCTTGTCCAGGTCTGTATTCCTTGTTTTTGGAGCAATAAATGGATATAGATACTCAAACCAAGTGCATATTGAATGAAAACACGCAGAGAATAATGTATGAAGTACAAGCCAAAGCTCTTTCTGTGGGGAAAGCTCTATGGAGGCATGTATCAATATTGTTATAGGATTCGGTTATGATATAAATATGATATTTGGTTGGTGCGTCTCTGAAAATCCAGTTCATTTATGTTGAAGTGATATTTAAAAAAATTGTAAGTGTTGACAGCCAGATCTGTATTAAAATAACTTTATATACCTTTGATTGCATAGCCCGTATCACAGACTCCTGTTCAGCAGCATCACAACAGACGAGGACAACAAATAAAAACTACCATTCTATGACAACAACTATAAGGTGACCGTAATGTGTGGGCCACTTTACAATTCTTCCTGTGCCCTAAAAATCTTCCTGTGGGTTAGCTCTATAGACAGCGAGAAACCTCAGGGTAGTAATGAGATCAAAGCTGTATACCAGGCTGCAACTCTGCAAACTGGTCCTATCTGCTGTGCCTTCTAGTGAATTCTCTACAGCAGTGTAGACCACCGGGCAGTGTTCTGAAGATTGGTAACACTTTTTCTCAGTGTTGTTTCTTAAGGACACAACAGAGTCTCTACTACTGTTGCCTTCTTTGTTTATCTACATCATGGCCCACTGTACTTACTGGATGTTCTCTGACAGTGGGTATTAAGCCTGTCGATTGTATATAAACTACAACTCAGTACCCAAATTTTCTTGAGTGAATTAAAGACATGGTAAAATGACACAAAGTTCTAGTTGAACTCTAGGCAGATTCCTGGATTGGTAATGAACACCAGACAGAAATCTCTGTCTCTGTCTCTGTCATTGTCTCTCTCTCTCTCTCTCTCTCTCTCTCTCTCTCTCTCTCTCTCTCTCTCTCTCTCTCTCTCTCTCTCTCTCTTTGTGTGTGTGTGTAGTTTCTCATGATCTCTTTCCTGTGGGAGTAAAATCATTATAGATTTGAAAATCACTGAGAAAACTGAACTAGATTTCTTACATTTTTTTCTCTCAAACTGAACATTAAAATAAGCCAAGAACATGCATCTGTCAAAGTGACAGCCTAGATTCAGACTTCAAATAACACCCTGTTCTCCTTTTTTTCCTAGCATTGTCCTTCCACTTCAGACTTTGAGGCAACCACAGTCTGAGATGCAAAGTAGCTCATTCATATTTTAATTCAGGCAAAGAGATATGAGCTTAATCGTACACTTCCATACAGTTGTGTTACGAATTGATAACAACAGCTCCATAATTTATAGGTTGATAAGATGAATTTCCTAAACAACTTGATATGGCTAATAAAATGGAGTCTTCACAATTCGGCAGCTGACTAGGTAATGGAGATTCAGGGTTTGACTTACAAATCACTGAGCTCACCCGGGTAGACAGGAAAGCTTGCATTCTTCTACAATACCAACTGAAGGTGAAGGAGCCTGTGACATGGGCTTCAGCGGCATTAAGGTTGAATAAATGCACTAAGCATCTATCTGCATCTGAAAAAAAAGACATAAGAAACCATTTTAGAACTTACATATTGGTCAAATATTATTCATCTTTCCCAATCCAAGTAAAAGTCATGACGACTACAGTAATAACAGAGTCTGCTAGCATGTGAGCATATTCTGTGTGCCAGGCACTATTATTATATTAGCATAAATATACTGTAACACTTAAAAACTAACAGCAAGATATTCCTGCCTCTATTTAGACATGAAGAAACTTCCTAATTTCCTTCCAAATGACCTCCCAATTCTAGTTCCTTTTTCACTCATATGTATTATTTTAAAAAAACCTGTTTACTGTTATAATTAATTCTATGAATTTTTCTAATCTTACAAAATTTCCTTGCTCTGGTTATCCCCCAGCACCACCCCAGTAATCTTTGTCCTAAGCCCTTCCAGGACAATAAATCATAGAAGATCCACATTTTCTTAATCTTGCAAGAGAAAATTCTCAAGCCAACTCTGCCAGGATGGAAACTAACTAGTCTATCAGTTTAAAATGAAGAGACCCATAAAAGCTTTCTGAGTGAAGTCTGATGTCATAGCACATATGCCACAACTTATGTTCTCTATCCCCAGAGCTAGTTTCAATCCTTACAAAGACAAGAACTCATGCAGGAAAAAATGCAGACCCGAGAGGCATTTGCTGAGCACACACACACAAAAAAAGTGACTTTTGTAATTAGTGTGTGACACCGTTAGAGTCCCATGTAGAGAAGACAATAAACAGCATAAGGTCTCTCATTAGGGCAGAGAGCGCCTGTTTCCACAGAAACTTTAGAGCGCTTTCTACCAAGAATAACACAAGACACTTAATAAACAGCATAAGGTCTATCATTAGGGCAGAAGGCGCCTGTTTCCACAGAAATTTTAGAGAGATTTCAACCAAGAATAACGCTCTAGCAACATTTCAAGCCTCTTACATTTGTGTTTGCTCAGCATCACAGGATGCAAGGGAGACAAGAGTACTCCAGATTTCCCAAACTTATGCTGTAACTAGCAATACAGCCAGAAAGAGAATAGCCCTTGACATAAAGTGTTTCCTCCAATTTGTATGCAAAACATTCAACCCAGAGTTGATCTAAAAATCTTCGCCTAGAATATTAGCCTTACTTTGTTACATAGAAAGAAACAACAAATCTGAAAATAGCTTTTTTATTAATGATGATTTTGATTCAATTACTTTGTCTCAAATCTCCAAACAGAAATGGTTCAGAGAGCAGGCACCAGCTTTCCATTTTAACAAACCATTTTCTTGAAATGCAAAAACAAAGCAACGATGTCCTGAAAACATACCAGTCAGGGAGCACAGTCATATCCTTTCCCACTCATGCTATTTCCCCGCATTAGCCAGCCAATGAAGCTAAAAATGACACCGCGGAAGGGACAGAGAGCGAGATGCAGTTCACTCCTCCCACTCAGCAGTGGGACAGATGTGTGTCCAGCATGAGCACATATACCTGAAGATGAACCCTACTTCCAGGGTTGAGCAGGCTTGTCCCTGGTCTGTAGGAACGGAACCCACACACATGCACGCTCATGTACTTAGGAATTCTAAATGGTCAAATATCATATTGATGGCAGTAAAGCCATCGTGAATATAAGAATGAATGTAGAAATTTACAGTGGCAATTTAAATGTTTAATTTCTCTCCACTCCACCGAGAATGATACGAAAGCAGGGAAAAAAAGGAGAAGTGCTAAGAGCCAACGGACTGGGGGAAAAAAGGAAAAAACAAAAAGAAGAGAAAGAAAAAAAACGTTTAAATTTCAGTACCTCCCATGATTTTTGAAAAGAGAGCTCACATTCTTATTTTGCACTTGGTTCATTTATCTAGAAATAATCTATAGAATGCTTTATTAATGAAGCATGGATGCTCAGGTAAAACGAAAAATGTCCTTTGTTGAAGAGTACTGCTTGCTGGTACCATATTCTTGGACACATATCTACTTGGAACACATGACTCTGTTCTGAACGCAGTAGTGGCTACTCTAGTTTGCATCCTCTTGCTATGATAAAGATGATGGCCAAAAGCAAATTGGGGAGGAAAGGTTTTACTTGACTTACAATTTGTAATCTGTCTATTGTTGAAGGAAGCCAATGTAAAGACTACCAGGGAAGGAATTGGAGGCAAAAACTAAAGCGGAGACTACAGAGAAAATATTTACAGGCTTGATCCCCTGAGTTGCTCAGCTTGCTTTCTGTACAGCCCAGGATCACATGCCCAAATGTGGCATGACCCTTCGTGGACTGGGATCTCCTGCATCAACCACTAGCCAAGAAAGTATCCCCAGAGATTTGTCTACAGGCCAATTTGATGGGGATACTGTCTCAATAGAGATTTTCTCTTCCCTGATGACCATTGTTTAGCAAGTTAACAACAAACCAAACAAGCAAACAACAACTTAACCAACATAGGAACTTAGTGAAGAAACGAATCTTTCATCTTGCTTCTACATTGAACATCAACAGCCCCAGAAAGAATGAACACATTCAGTGCTCATCAATAGAAATTCGTCACTGTAGAAACTCGAGCAATGTACTTCAGGTTTCTGAGTCTCTTCTCCCATATGTAAGTGAGGTGGAATAGGTCACTCATGTTCTAACTGAGCTAATTTACATACATTTTATGAATCTTGCAGATGTCTGGAAAAACCCAGAAAAGAAAAGAAAAACAAAACAAAATTTAAAAAGCAACTAATATCCATAAGACGACTCAGTTTGAAATATAGCAAAAGCAGAAACACTTACTTTCTCCCAGTTGCTTGGTTTTTGCTATTGATTATCAGAATCAATTGACTCTACAACTAAGTAATATTTTTTTAAAAAAAATCAAGATTTAAAACTACTAGTCCAAGTAGACATAAGGGAACACATTTTTCAAGTCTGAGAGTGCAGTGACTAAAAAGGCATTTAGTCAGTCAGTGAAGCAAAACCAAAAAAAAAAAAAAAAAAGGTGAGAGTGTTCAGACTCTGTAAACATTAACCCTGTGGGGCTATACCATCTGGGAGCAAAAATGATAAAAAGAAGTCTAGAAATAATGACAAGTTTCATAGCAGTACCCATCTCAGGTTCTAGAACAACTACATAGGAAATAAATTTTATTGAAAGTTCTTACTTATTTTATTTATTTATTTATTTTTTGTTTTTTTCGAGACAGGGTTTCTCTGTAGCTTTGGAGCCTGTCCTGGAACTAGCTCTTGTAGACCAGGCTGGTCTCGAATTCACAGAGATCCGCCTGCCTCTGCCTCCCGAGTGCTGGGATTAAAGGCGTGCGCCACCACCGCCCGGCAGTTCTTACTTATTTTAAAGGAAGACACTTTCTTCTTGTTTTTCTTAAAGTGGGAACACAAACATCTAACTTTAACTTACTATTTGAACTTCTAAGATAGATCTACCACCATATGCAGAAAGCACTCGATTTCTATTTCTGGTCCATGAAGTAGAATCATTTTTTCCTACCACTTCCAGAAAAGCCTGGGCTACCTTATGTCAAATGAACAATAAACATCTATAAAAAAGAGAACATGGGCCGGGCGGTGGTGGCGCACACCTTTAATCCCAGCACTCGGGAGGCAAAGGCAGGCAGATCTCTGAGTTCGAGGCCAGCCTGGTCTACAAGAGCTAGTTCCAGGACAGGCTCTAGAAACTACAGGGAAATCCTGTCTCGAAAAATCAAAAAAAAAAAAAAAAAAAAAAAAAAAAGAAAAAGAAAAAGAAAAAGAAAAAAAAAAGAGAGAACATGGACTATGTAGAATTTTAGGACCTGAGGGACAGCACAGGGATGAATAAAATGGACTTTTGCTTGGGAGCATTGGATTTTCCCATCCCATGTATTCCAGATTGGGAACAGAAAACCGGAAACCCACAAACACCCATGAATGAAGATAAAACAGCAATAGCAACAAAGCCTGATGGTTGCGACCTACCAAGAGAATGGGAAACCCGGAAAACAGCATCCTCTCGTACAATAGCTGCTTCTACACAGAAAAGAACATAGCCAACACCCTACCCATGGCAGTAAAATATGACTGGCAAGCCCATATTTTATTTTATTTTTAAAGAAAATAAACTGTATTTTTTCATTATACATACCCATCCAAGTTCCCACTCCCTCCTCTCCTCCCATCCCCTCCACATAACCCAACCCACCCCCATCCAGTCCTCAGAGGGGGTAAGTCACATTGCTTTGGGGGAAGGTCCCAGGCTCTCCCTACTATATCTAGCCTGAACAAGGTGTCCACCCAAAGAGAATAGGTTCCCCAAAAGCCATTCTGGTGCCACTGCCAGTGGCTCCACAGTCTGCCCCAGCCACACAACTGTCACCCACATTCAGAGGGACTAGTTTGGTCCTATGCTTGCTCCTTCCCAGTCTGGCTGGTGTTGGTGAGTTTCCATTGGTTCAGGTAGACTGTTTCAACGATACACCCACTGCAAGCCCATATTTTAATCCTGAAATGGCTATAATGCAAAGCCTAATCCTTCCTTCTGATGGTGTCAGAAAAGACTGAGAAGGTGTTTGTTTTTGTACCTGCCTCCCAGGGAACAAGACAGCAACAAGCAAGGCTTGGTTTTCCACTCTCAGCTGGCTAAAGAGATAGACACCTCTCTTTATTCCCGTTAGATTGATGTTGGAGGAGGACCAGAATTTGTAGCATCCTTATTGTGTTATGTACACATTTCTGACATCCTTTATGATGTCCATATAAAAGACAAAAAAGCCTTGCACTTTGGAGGCCATAGCTGTTTTCAGGTATAAAAGAGGCTATGGTCTTTTTTTCCCTTCTTGACATCATTGTTGACTGAATCACAATGTTTGGCGGCTGTCTCTGATGCTGTTGAAGTCTTCCTTTTCTCTGGGAGCTCTGGCAGAAGGTAACATCTGAATAAAATGACAAGCATAAACCCCATTCCACATATGAACCATGATTAATAAAAACTTAGAAATAGATATTGGAGTTCAACCTGAAGACCACAAAAGCAAAGCAACAAGCCACTGGCTCTTACCTCGACCTCAGTCTGAAATGGTGATCCTGCCTCCAGAAAACATAGAATGAGGCTGAGACTGAGAGCTGTCTCCTCCATTTTATAATTCTCCCTAGTTCTGGGATTAAGGATGTGCACCACTAACGCTTGGTTTCTATGACAAACTCCTGTGGCTACTGGGATTAAAGGTGTGTGTCATTGCTACCTGGTCTGTAACACTGGCCAATGTAGCTGTTTTACTTTTCTGATCTTTAGGCAACTTTATTTATTAAAATAAAAATGAAATAACATTACACACCGGGATGATACACAGGGCATTTCTTCCCAGTTCTGTAGACAGAGAGCTGAAGCACACATACTGCTTTGAGGGTGCAGATTGAACTAAACCACGGTTGATTGTGTTGCTGCTATGACCATGGGGGTGATCTCTTGACCCAGAGTCCTATGGCATGAAATCATAGGTCTACAGAAAAGAAAAAACTACTTGAATATCAGACGGCAGTAGAGATTTCTCATCAGAAACCAGGGGTATCTATCACACTGGAATAATAGTTTTAAAACTATCTCCATACAGAACACTATTCATAAATGAAGGGAAAAAATAAGATTTACTGGAGAAAATATGAGATTATTATCACCAGACTTTAAAAGAGTGGCTCAGACAAACTTTTTTCATTGTTTGAGAATCTTATTCATGTGTCTAATGTATTTTGATCATTCCATTCACCATTCAATTCCCGTCTTATTGACTCAACTACTTTTTCCTTCTAACTTAGTGTGTTCTGTTTTTGAACCAGAATCTACTTAGCACTTCCCCATCCCTAAGAAAACACATTCTCCCTTCCAAAGCAATAGCTCCTCAAATAAAGAATGAGCTCTTTGCTTATCCATGCTGGGATTTGGACTAGCACATTCTTCATGCAACCCTAGCCACTATGAGGTTCAGATGTGCAATGGTCTTGTCTGTCCAACTAATATTCATTTGTTGTAGATATCCATTATCTCTGACTCTTATAATCTTTCCACCCCCTCTTCTTTGCTAACCACCGATCCTCTCATGGAAGTACTATGATATAGGTGTCCCATTTATATCACATAATTCTACTTTCTCTTGTTCTCTGCACATTGTCCAGATGTGTAAATCACTATCTACTGTGAAAAGAAACTTCTTTAATGAGGGTTGAGGGGTATACTAAACTATTGGTGTCAAGATAAGAAAAAGGGGAAAATTTAACACTGTATCTGTTTAGAAGAATAGTGGTATTTGATTCTCCCTTAGGGCCCCCAATCTAGTCAGCCATGTTTGTTGGAATTTTTGATAGTTAATGATATAAGGAATGAGTTATTGTAGAGTGGCCTTAAGTCAAATAAGAAATTAATTGATTACTCTCATGCCATTGATGTCACTGTTTCCCCTTTGAAGACATTTTACCAAACCAATTGCATTATATCTTGTAGTATGGCTATAAAAAGCAAGATAAAGGATCCTTGCATGACATCATTGACTTATATCGTGAGCATAAGAATGTCAAAATCCTGGTTGTGATTTCACAATATCTGATTGGGCATGGTAATAATTACCTCTGAAACCAACACTTGGAAGATATAGGAGGCTGCGGCAGGAAGCTCATGAGATTGATATTAACCTGGACTCTTAATAACAAGGATCTATTTATCATCTATCTATCTATCTATCTATCTATCTATCTATCATCTACCTACCTACCTACCTATTATCACACACACACGCACACACACACACACGTAAATATTAATGATACAATGTTACCATTTAGTAACAAAAATAATCAGAGCTCACGTTCTATTTCTTACAATATATATGCGTATATATTTATTAAGAATTTTAAAAAAACATAATTTGAAAAAATAGATCTGGGTCTCCTCTCTTCCCTTCAAATATTAGACCTATATAAACATAAAACTCTTGGGTAATTTTTGAAAGCTACTTATTTATATATGAAGACAGTGATAGTATGTTCAGACATAAAAGTAATTTGCCAAAGAAGCTATGTTGCTGATGTCAGTTGTTACTCACTTTGCAGCTGAGTATCAAATTCACAACAGAGCATAAACACCTCTCCTTACTTCTGATCAACCCTTGTAACACACATAAAAGTTTAGAGCTGGAAGAGGTTTAAAGGTCATTGAGATAAAATTTCTCCTAAAAAAGATAAGAAAATAGAAATCTAAGGAGTGTAAATAGGGCAGCCAAGGTTTTATAACTAATTTGTGGCAGAGATCATTCAGGGCCTTCAGTCGGGCTCTAAGACCATTGCTCTCACACTTCTATTCTTTTTTAATGTTTGTATTTCATCGATGGCCCGTGTATGTATCTTAAAGCAACCATGTTTGTAAAACTAGGTTGCTTATCAATTTGCATGATTATGGAAATATATTAAAAATTTATTAATAATATAAGAAAAGAAATTTTGAGACTCTAAACTTGCCTGGTTTGCTGAGGGAGGATGGATTTATTAGGCTAAGAGTGGTGGTAGAGTAGGGTTAAGGGGGACATTAAGTAGAAGCTGACCCTCCAGTATACATAAATGAACAGTCAAACTAGTCTCATGTAATTGTAACCCAAACATAGGGAAACTCCTTCTGTGACTTTTGGAGTTAGTTCTATACACTGCCATAGTTAAAAAAAAAATCCAACTCCAAATACATTTTTTGCAGATACTTTAGTGAAACTTAAGCTTGAAAAAATACAAGAAAAACATAAATTTCAGTGTACATGCAATATGTGTTTTCTACTTAATAATGATATTTGTCATGTTTCCAGAGTTTCTTGACTATCCCAAGCTGCCAAACAAGTTTATTTCTTTTAGTTAGTATCTGCTTTCTGCTTTTGATTATTACCTGAAGCTCTCTTTCTCACTCAATCTCTCTCTCTCTTCTTCCCTCCCTTCTGCTTTCCTTTCTTTCCCCACTTCTTTCTCTTGCTAATCTTCTCCATCCACATCATTACTTCACTCTTGTCTCCTCTCCACACACCATCTGTTTCCGTCCTCAAGCCAACCTTCCTGATATAATGATGCTCATTATCATATGGCAACCTGGCATGATTCATAACCACTTAGAAGACAAGCTTCTCCATGAACCTGTGAAGAGTAGTCTAGATCAGATTAGCTTCCAGGTGTGCCCATGAAGGGTTATCTAGATCAGGTTGAGTCCTGGGTTTGTTTGCCTATGAGGAATTACCTAGATTAGCTTAAATGATTGAATGCCACGGGTGGCATCATTCCATAGGACTGAGTCTTGAACTAAACAAGGAGAAAAGGGGGAGCCATGCATCAGCGTCCAACTGCAAAGGTTGTGTGGCTGGTTCTCTCCTCGAGTTCTTGCCACCCTGACATCCCCACCGTGTGGACTGTTCCCTGAAAAAGTGAGCCAAATAACCCTTTTTAAAGTTGTTTTTGTTGAAGTAGTTTACTGTGATAAAGAGGTAAATAACTAATACATATCCTCTGTACTCTTATTAGAACACTTGCACACATGCCACAATGTATATGCAGAAGTCAAAAGAGTATCAACAGGAGTTGATTCTCTCCCTATACTATAGAGGTCCTAGTGACAAACTCAAGCTCAGAGGCTAGGTGACAACTGCCTTCACCAACTGAGCCATTTCCCTGGCCCTTCTAATAGACATTTTCACACAAACTTCAACATTGTGGCGGTCTTATAACTGAATGGGAGGGCATCCCAAGGGATACCTATACCTATATACGTTCCTATAAATTGCTTCTATATCTGGTTTTCTTCTTTTATCAGATGAAGCCAGGGCTGAAGGACACAATCTATTTTCTAAATTTTGTAATTACTAAAAAGAATTTAAACATCAATATAGCTGGGACATTTTAACTAAGGTGGAACATTAAAGAATGGAGTGTGATCAACTTGTGCCTAGAGAGAAATAGATCGGTAAGTGAATAAATAGAAAACAGTTATAAAAATGTGTACTTAATAGTGTTTGCTTGGTTTTTATGTGACCCTGGGCATGGGTACATACATCAAGCTCTTTCAACCAAACATTTTACATTCAGGCAGTATAAATACAATTGACAGACAAGGATGATTCTGCTCCGTTTTCTCTGAATGAAATGAGGGAGCGATTCTCATTAGCATCCTGCATTCTCACCAGCTGTGTTCTTTAACTTTCAGGAAGAAGACATGCAGTATATAGACAGAGATTACTTGATTTTGACTCTAATTTATTCGGTAGTCTCATTGTTATATAAACAATTTAAGATGTCATTGTTATTTAAATGAAATTTCTCAAAGAGGTATCAGTGCTATTTGTGCGTGTATATATGCAAATCATCCTGTATTTTCTACTTTTTTAAATCAGAAAATAACAAGTATTTATTGAAAGAAAATGACAGAAAATGTTTTCTCTTTATTGATGTAAAGTTTGCAGAAGTGACAGAACTAAATAATTTATCTAATAATTTAAGAATAATATAGATTAAAGAAGAAATTATGTCTAACAGATTCAAACTATTCAGTGTTGACACAATGAGAACACTTATCAATGGGATACGTTCTTAGAAATGCATTGGCAGCCATTTGTTACTCAAACCTCAAAGGGAGCATTTCCATAAACCTACAAGACACCTGGCATAGTCTGTTGTTCCTAGGCTGTTTGCCTGTCCAGCATATTAGTACACAGAATACTTCAGGAAACTGAAACACAGTGGTAAGAATTTGTGTATATAAGCATATCACCGAAGTATAGAAAAGTAACATTAGAAACACAGTATAATACTTAAAACTTGTGCATCGTTTGAGTATTTCCCATGAATGGAGCGTACAGGTTTGGAAGATGCTCCACGTGAATAAGAAAGAGAAGGATGTGCATGTGAGAGACTGGACTGTCAATCACTGAGACTTTAAAGACTGTACTCCTACCTGACATAGAGATCTATAGATATATACATAAGTAGGTAGATATAGATAGGTATATTTTATTAATTTATTTAGCTCTCTCTCTCTCTCTCTCTCTCTCTCTCTCTCTGTGTGTGTGTGTGTGTGTGTGTGTGTGTGTGTGTGTGTGTGTGTGTGTGTAACTGCACCTGATGCACCTGCAGAGACCTAAAGAGGAGGTCAGATCCTTTGGAGCCAGAGTTACAGGTTGTTGTGAACTGGAAACAGAGCTCAGGTCCCCTGGAAAAGCAGTACTCTGAAACACTGAGCCTCTCCAGACCCACTAAAAATAATTTAAAACTTTTTTCGAGCAATAAATTAACCTCAATTTATTATTATTACTACTTACTTAATAAATTATTCAAAGCTTTCTAACTTTCAACTCTGTAATACTTCAACTATAAATGTGTTGTCCAATTCTATAATAATATTTTTAATTCTAAATGTCTCATACAAACCATTTTCTGGCTCTAAGGATGATAGGTTGCATTTTATTTTTTATCTTTAAAGACTTGTCAAAACTACAGATGGAAACATATATTCGTGTGCTAGAGCGAAGCTGTTTGTTTGAAGGACAAAGGGAAGGCAAGAAGAAGGAAGGCATGAAAATAGTTCATCTTTCAAAGGCACACCTCTGGCGACCAATGTTCTACAACTTGGCCCCCACACACCAGTTCTTTCTTAAGACTCCCAAAGTGGTTAATTCTCTGATGAGGTCAGATGCCCACTTTCCAGTTACCTCT
This sequence comes from Arvicola amphibius, assembly GCF_903992535.2. Lineage (NCBI taxonomy): Eukaryota > Metazoa > Chordata > Mammalia > Rodentia > Cricetidae > Arvicola > Arvicola amphibius. Next base: position 88,620,469 of record NC_052055.2, read on the forward strand.
GAAAACTCACTGTTGCACATTGCTGAGTTCAGGACCAAACCATCAGCACATAAAGTTTAAATGACTTCTTGCTGTATTGGAGGGTCTTTAGGGAAGTTACCTCCAATGAGCAAATAGTGAAATATAATAAGTACCCAAATAGGAACTGTTTTTATTATCAAGTTTAATTTCAATATATAATTATGTAACTTTATACTTAGGTTACTGACGACACACTATGGGGTTGTTTACACCAATGCCAGCAGACACAAATGAATAACATGAATCTTTAGCATTGAAATGGCCATGCATCACCCAGTAATTATGGTGGTTTGCGTGGGAATGTCCCCCCCCACATAGTGTTTGTGTGCACACTTGGTCCCCAGTTATTGAAACTGTTTGGGAAGGACTAGAAGGTGTTACCTTGTTGGAAGAAGTGAGTCACTGGGAGGCAGGATTTGAACTTTGAGCTTTTAAAAGCTAGTGCCTTTCTAGATTAGCTCTCTCTCTGCCTCTCTCTGCTTCCTGCTCGTGTACTAGGTACCATGCTTGCCTGCCTACTGATATGCTTACTCCCTGCCATGATGGTAATGGACTGTAACCCTCTGGAACTGTAAGCTACCAATTAAATATCTTCTTTTATAAGTTGCTTTGTTTCAACAATAGAAAAATAACAAGACAGTGATGGATTGTTTCAGCTGAATTATGATCTGGCCAAACAACAGTTGGAATGGGGTCTCCCATTGATGAAACGCTGTTATGTGGTACAGAACTGCACTTGCTTGTTAAATTATGACAACTGTTGGGATTGATGACTCTTCACTAATGCTCTGTTTCCCTTAGCTGCATATTGATTTCACATCTTCTGATGTGTGGCAAACATTTTTCATCAATGACCAAGACACACACAATCACCTAGTGATGGTATAGCTGGTGTTTATTTTCTTCAACTCATTGCAGTGTTTAAATACTACAATAAAAATACTATATATGTTTAAGTGGGCATATCACAACATTTTTTGTCTATAAAAAGGTCAAAATTTTAGCACTTCAAATCTGTCATCAAAATGCCTTGGAAATGTCAGGAACAATTTACCCATAGGACATTTCCAGATTTTCAGTTTAGAAGCTTTTTGTCTGTGTTTTTAATTTTTCTGATAATAGCATTCTTGAAATACAAATATATTCAGGATACTTTAAAGAAATTTGAATGTTCATTCTTTCACTTGATAAGTTAATGACTAAATTTATATTTATTAGTCCAATCTGGTTTTCTTGATACAGATCATCATTGCTTAAATTACTCATGATTTGTATGGTCAAACTTTTTATATATTACATGTATATATAACATGTTTAATACTCTATCAATTTAGATCAATTAATATTAACATATAATAAAATAAATAAGAAGATATATAAAACAAAATTCACCAGTTTAAGTGTGTTCATTTTGGTGGTGTTCAGTACATTTTGTTGCTATCTAGCCACCATGAGTATCCATCTCCAGAGGTTTCCTTATCTTTTGAAAGGGACACTTTACACCATTAAAGTGTAAGCCCCCAGCCTCTGGCAGCAGACATTCTACTCTTTAGATAAGGGTGTTTGGTGACTTTGGGTTCTTCATAGACGTGAAGTCATTTAGTTCTTGTGCTTTCCTTACTGGTTTATTTCACTTAAAATATGTCTTCAAAAACCATTCTTAAAGTACATTCTGTCAGAATTTTTTCCCTTATTTTTTCACAAGACTAGGAACAAGCACAAGGCTCTGTCTATGCTAAAAAAAAAAAAAAAATCTCCATATTAGCTGCATTTCCTGCTCAGTTCCTTTCCTTCTTGAAATGGAATATATTCTGTTTTATGTATATATGCCAATTTGTTTGCTCATCAGCTCTAAGTTGGACGGAGCTAAGAAACAATTAGAATATTGTTGAGAAGGCTGAAGGGAAGAGGAGATGGGAAGAGGAGACAAGGGGGTGGAAGGGGCAGGGAGAGACAAAAAGAGAAAGACTGCAAGGTGCAGAAGCAGTAATAAGGAGGAAGTCCAGGAGGTAGGGAGCCAAGGATGAGCACAAAGCAAACAAGTAAAGAAAAGGAATCAGCATGCTATCAGAATCCTTGCGTGTATTTCATTCCTACCCGACTTCTCTTAGTAAGAACTAGTCAATTAAAGCTGTCCCTAACTTGATCCCTTGTATTAGATGAAAACTTTCAGCCACTTACTACCAAATACAAAGATAACTGGGTTTTTGGAATATATGAGTATTATGAGGCAATAGTTTCCTTCCAATCCTAGTTTGTTGAAAGTTTTTATAATATAAGAACACAAGGTTTATCTGATATTTTCTTCATCAATTGGTGTGTGTGTTCCTTCTTCATTTTATTCATGTAGCATGTAATACTGAATTTGTGTGTAATAAAATTTGTATATGCCAGCTATAAATATTGCTTGATTATAAAGTTTAACCCTGAGACTGAAGAGATGGCTCAGTGGTTAAGAACGTTTATTTTCCAGTGAACCAGGGTTCAGTTCTTTTTCCAACATTCATGCTGGGTGGCTCTTGAGCTCCTATAACTTCAGCTCCATGGGATCTAATGCCTCTGGCATTTATACTGATGTACACACACACACACACACACACACACACACAGAGAGAGAGAGAGAGAGAGAGAGAGAGAGAGAGAGAGAGAGAGAGAGAGAGAGAGAGAGAGAGAGAATAAATCTCTTCAAAATGTATAATCTTATGCTGTTGAGTGACATAGACTATATCCTAGGGCTTTAGTTCAATATTCATCAAGAATATAGATTTGTGAGGAGCTGAGGAAGCCCTGAGTGAAGATGTAAAGTTCTCATAGAATGCATATTGTTCACATGGAGATGGCCATGACAAGAACCAATGTCTCAGACCCTTGAGAATCAAACAAAGTCCCAACCCCCACCCCATGAGGCTAAAACTAGCAGAGCCTTCCTCTGGTCCAAGTAAACCAGTGTGTACACAAACTAGCAATAGCAGCTTCCTCCTCTAGGAATTTTACAGCCTGAAACTGCTTGTCTGTAGACACCTGCTCCTACTGAGACCAGCTGATTGTGGTACACAATAATTACACTGAGGTTCTGGTTTGTTGTGGTGGCTAGTGTCACTCCATCAAACCCTAACCCCAGTTTTTCTGTAGATCTGTCGGTGTCTCTCCTTTCTTCATCCCTTCTCTACCCTAGTGAAGTTTCAAGAGCCAAGCCAACCAGGTTGCAGCGGGTGTGCAGTTTGTCTCTAGCTTTAGCTTCAGCTTTTTGGAATGAGATTGGCTATGTTCTTTCTCTTCAGTTTGTTGGAAGACTTGAAAATTGATATTTCTTCCTTACAAGTTTGGGTGGGATTCAATAGAAAATCAGTGGTCCTGGGCTAATGTTCTTGTGATATTTTTATTGCTGAGTCAACACTCTGCTAAGCCTATTCATATTTTTAGTTCACACTCTACTCTTGGTTGGTGACATGTTACTAGGAATTTACCTGCCTCATCCAGGTTATCCTGTTTGCTGATGTACAACCTGATACACTCTGCTCTTACAGTGCATTCTACCGCCGTAAAAGCAGCAGTGAGGTGTTCTCATTCCTTAGTTTTTAAATGAATCTTCTAATCCAAAATCAATTTCTGAGTCTCATTCATTTTCTCTGTTGTTTTCTGAGTGGTTTTCTTTTATTTATTTTTTTTATTTTATCCCTGGCTTACTTTTTATTTTCTTACGCTTAATTCAATCCCCATTTTGTATTTCCATTAGATATAAAGTACAGTTATCAATCAGTGATATATCTTCATTTTAAAGGGAGAATTTACAGACAATAATTTTGCAGTTAGCACTATGGGTTTTTTCGCAACTCACATTTTTATAGTGTGTTTTATTTGTATTTGTCTGAGTGTTTCTCTTTTGATTCATTCTTTGACCATTAATTGTTCAGGAATATGTTGCTAATTTCCACTTATTTATATGATCTTATGGCTTTCCTTTCCTACTTGGTTTCTGTGGTCACTCTATTGCTATCACAAAATAACTTTGTTATTTCAATGTCTTAAAATGTATTAGAATTTTTGTCACCTAAAAACATTCTGTGTGCACTTGAACAAATGCATGACCCACACTTGTCACATAAAATGATCATCATGTGCCTGCTAAATCTGATTAGCATCGTCCCAGCCAACTACATCAAGATTGACTTTTCTGTTGTTCCATCTATTATTGAAAATGTGGACTAGAAGTGTCTCACTACCACTACAGCGGTATGCTTCTTCCTTCAGTTCTGCAAATATTTATGTTACACTATTACATGTATTAAAGGGTGAATATGTATGGATGTATTATCACTATGTTTTAAAAATCATAAAGCAAGATCAGCAAATGTATTCACATCTCATTAAAAAGTTTCTTCATATGTTATGGAAAAGGCTGATGGATCTTCCATTGAGTTAAGTCAGATAACATATTTCCTTTTGACTTTTTCCAACTAATAACAGCTTGGGAATGGTGGTATAGACTGGCTATTCCTATTCGATATGGGACTTGTGGATAGCCTTTCTTTAGAGAATCCTGTTGGTTTGACTAAGAATTTTATAGAAATGTGCTATATTGTTTCAGATCCCTGTCGGTTATTTCCTTCAGCTCCTCCTTTCACAGGTTTAGGGTGCACATTATGATCTCAAGGATTCCCATTCCTGCTTCAACCTCGTCTTAGAACCCTCCCTTCACAGGACTTAAGCTGACACATTTTGCTCACAATTGGAGGAAAATGGTAATAAAAGCAATACATTGTTGAAAATGTTATAATAGTAAGGCAGTGGTGGTGCACATCTTTAATCCCAGCACTTGGGAGGCAGAGTCAGGTGGATCTCTATGAGTTCAAGGCCAGCCTGGTCTACAGAGTTCCAGGACACCCAGGGCATATACACAGAGAAACCCTGTCTCAGAAAAAGAAACATTGATTCTTACTTCCCAACATAATATGAGAAAAATTAAATATATCAGTCTTGATATCTTATCTAATCTAATCTTACAGGTAATGGTTATGTCTTACATTAAATGTTTTAAAAAATAATATTGTCAAAAGAATCTGTTTATTAGTAAGAAAGAATCCCATATCATCACTATTTCTTGAAGATGTGTCCATGTATGTGTGGGCTCTTTAACCTGCCCTGGGCAGAACTAGAAACTGTGACTAACCCGGGAATGACTGCAGATGACTTAACCCATGTGCATGCTGCAGGAGGCACACCCAGAACGAGCTAGCCTATTCAACATCTGTACAAAGCAATAGCCTTTGCTCACAAAACATTGATTCTACCTATCAAAAATTTGTTATTGTTCACTGATCTCCATAGAAAGAGACATTTTACTGCCATCTACTGGAAAATTTTGTGGGAAATACATATGCAAACTACAAATACCTATTAGGCAAGTGGAACCTTACTAGACTTGTGACAACCAGGGTAGCTGTATGCGGCAGCCTTGAGATAAAGACTACTGCTTTCTAAGAAACATGTTTTCCACGGCTCACTACACTTCTGTGGGGAAGGGTCCCTAGGAATGGCTTATAAGGACAAGAGATCATATTAAAGTGGCTCCAAAAATGTGCCAATGCTGCATGCTTATTTGATTTACTAGTTATGGTTAATAAATGGCTTATTATGCCACTGTGTACATTAGAGAATTTTTCACTTAAATGAAGGAAGGACTTTCAAATGTCTTCTAAATTACATAAAGTTTCCAACTTGAAAACATAATGAGTTCCGTTTTCTCAGAATGAGTAAAATATTGAATGGATGGTCAGCTTCTTGTGCTGTTTACCAAGTATCAGCACATTCCTAACACAGTTCAAAAAGTGATTAAACACAAGAAGGAAAATGAACATAATTTAAGTTCTTGCTTATGCTTTAGAAGCCAACTCAGTACCTTAGATATCCTGAAGTTGTATTTATATGCATCTATTATGGTGGACTAGAACTATGTTGAAATACTATGAATTATATGGCTGCAATAGAGAAAAATTTCCCTCTAAGATTAATAAATTGTGATCCTGTCACCCAGTGTATTTGATAATAACCAAAGTCATGGAGTGTGTCCTTAGTCTAATGAAATTGTGGCCAATAGAATGAAAAAGGCAGAAGACAAATAAACCCACAGTGGGGAGGTAGCTTTACAGACAGCGGATGGGCTGTCACCAGACCTCCAGAATTGTGAATAAATACATTTCTTTGCTTGAGCTATCATCCTGTTTTCTTTTTATGGTGGTCTGAGCAGACTAGCAAACTTAGCAATTCAGTTATGCATCAGTGAAGCTATATTATTCACTATGCCTAGCAAAACTTACAACAGCTTCAAGTTTTGTGTGATACATTTTATGTAAGTGAAACTCAAATCAAAAAGATTTTCAGTTTTAAATTATGCTTTAAGATTTCTTAGTTGTATTTATCATTAGTATGTATGTGTGTATAGTGTGTGTGTTTGTGTGTGTGTGTGTGTGTGTGTGTAAATGTAGGTGTGCACATGCTATGGCATGCCTGTGTAGGTCAGAGGACAATTTTCAAGAGACAGCTCTTGGCTCTCTTCAGTCTTGTTTTAGAAAGACTGAATTTAGAATTTAGGAAGCATGATTTTAGAAATCATGCTTCTTTCGTTTATGCTTTGCTACATACTCTAGGCTAGTTGACTAGCCACCTTCCAGACAATTCTCTGTCTCTACTTCTCATACTGTAAGAATGTTAGGATTTCACATGCGCTTTCCACACAGCACCTTTGGCTCAAATCCAGGTCATCGTGTTTCCCTGTTAAACAGTTTTCTTCTCTCTGCCATCTGACTGGCCTTCAATGAATGATTTTGAATTTATATTTGAAGAAAATATGTAGAATAAATAGGAACATATAATGGTCTTTATATGTCATCCATTATTTAAAACAATAATTATATGCACTTCCTTTTACTTTGTCAGTAGCATATTTTATAGGAGTAGTATGACTTTTCTCCCAAGGCAAACAAACAAATAAAGAAAAACACACCTAGTTATTTTAATAGTTTTAAAGTTTCCTTTCATGGCCTGATAAAATTTTAGCATAGTCGCTCACATAATGGTCTCTTTTCTCAATTTTGTTGGTCTAGAATGGTGTTCAGAGAAAGCAGTGACATCCTGTTCTCATGAAGTTGACCTGATGGCCTTGAGTGTCGTACAGTTTCTGCATTGCCATTACTGAAGAAGTATCTGGTCCCTGCTGGTCCCTGGATGCCCTGTTAGCCTCTGACACTGATGTCTTCAGCCGACAACTCACAGAGCTTCTCCCAACTGAGGCGAGATTCTTAGAGATACTCTCTACTCGCTGCCTCCTTCTCATGCTATCAATTTACTCTGAATTTATATGCTTTCCCTTCTGCAAAGTTTCCAAGACAGGTAAATGGATGTTTCTTGTTCTAGTCCATTTCATGTAGAGACAGAGGTGCCGCTGTGGGGGAAAAAAAATCACAATAAAAAGCAACCTAATGGCAAAAGGTTTATTTGACTTGAAGTTCCAAATTATATCCCATAATAGTAGATGGGGATAGCCACAGAAACAACACTTTGAAGTAGCTGGTCCCATCATAGCCACAGAAAAGAAACAGCAGTGTTTCCTAATACCAAGATTGATCTCTACAAATACAGTCCAGGATTTCCTGCCAAGGGAAAAATCCTACTCAAAGTCAAGATGAGTCTTCTCATGTCAATTAATGTAAGTAAAACAATCTTCCACAGGCATTTCCAAACACCCATTTTAAGGATGGTCCTGAGTACTGTCAAGCTGATAATGCTAACTATCATATCAGAGACAACTCATACTAGGGCCTCCATCTTTCCTCTCTCTCCAGGATATCAACTACAATATGACAATGGTCCCAAATGATATAACACTCTGTAGCAGAATCATAAGCAGGAATCAAGTAGCACAAAAATCCTCAGCTCTGGGGAAACAAACCTGGAAATAGAAATGACACAATGCAACAAAGCTTTGCCCATCACCTTAGTTTCTGCTTGTGATAAGTCTTGCTCCGTTCACGGTTGCCCAGAATCAGTAGGAGGATCAACACACTGCCTCACAAATCCTAAGGGGTTGCTTTCCTCTTGACAGTTGGATGATGTTGAAATAAGTTAGACAATTTTCTTCAAAGTAAGCTTCATATCTAATCTATTGTTTTATTTTTAAGTTCAATGAATGCCAAAAACTGAATGTAAATATCAATTGTTGAATTATTTATGTAATTTATCCCAATATTTCCTCTGATATGGGATGCTAAAAACTTAGAATGAACATCACATCCTTAGAAAATAATAAGTGAGCAATTTTCCCCCCCAAAATTTAAGCAACATGTTTCTCAATGCATGCTAGCCAAGAAACTGCTCAGTCGTGAGTATCTGAGTAGGTGTGAGAGTACATGGTTGGATCACTCTTTGTCTGGGGTAAGACTAGCATTAAATTTATCTTGAAGAGCCCCATAGTTACATTTTCATACCGTCAGTTTGGCTATATGTATAGGTAATAAACAAGGATGATAATGCTTAAAAAGGAATACATATTTTTGAAGGACTTCCAAGCTTATATTTAAAATAATCCAACCTATTCTTACAGAATCCACATGAATAAATGATTAAAATACACAAGACCTTGATTCAGTCAGGCTCTGTATTTATTACAGATAGTGCTTTGTGACCTATGGATACAATTCAAATGGATTAAAAGTTTTTACAATCCACAACCAGGGAGATTTTAAAAGTTCATCATTCAAAATGCCATCTAAATACCTAGTAAAAATTTTCATTTTAAAATATTATCATTCTAGTCAACTGCATTGGTTCATGCCTTTAATCCCAACGCCCAGAAGGCTGAAGCAGGAGGGTCTCTGTGAGTTAGAGACTAACCTACTCTATATAATAAATTCTAGGATAATTAGGACTGTATAGTAGAACAAACAAACAAGAAACAAAAATAAAATATTAGCAGTTTAAATTGAAAATCTGAAACTCCCTTGTTTCTCTCTTATCCAGTGACAGCAGCCTCTTTAACAAGACCAGATGCATTCCTGCTTTATACAAGGTATGTTAATATTTCACTCAAAATATTCAGTTGCACAAAATGAGTTTGGAGGTTGTAAGCATTCCTTTATGAAGACAGTAGAAAATGCGGAGGCGGTCAGCATCTCACAGCAGTACAAAGATGAGACCTTAAATGCTGGACCAATGCCTGGCTAGTCTACTGGGTGTGGAGCAGCTGGAGAGCACACGCAAGGAAACAGTCCCAGCCCCAGCCGACCGTGATGAGTTTCTTATCCACCATAGAGACAAGCACCCCATAAATGAAAACCTGCAGCACTTGGCAACCATGGGATCCCCCAAGCCTGAGCTTAGTTCCTTTATACCACCAGTAGTTAATGCATTTGATTCTGTGTCCCTTTCATTTATTCCCAACACTGCAAATGAAATCTTAAGGTTGGAAGCTAAGAGGTTAAGAAGCATGGAATTCTGTTCACAATGGATTTTTACAGGCCTCGCTGGAGTTAATTGCTGAAACTTTGCACATGTAATTAATTTTATTCAATTCAGTACCATCTGAAAATGGACTATTTGCATTCCAAGCTAGTATGATTTGTTATAAAATTGAAATTGTTAAGAACCTTAAGAAAGCTAAAAAATATTTGTGTCTTTGTTTACACTAACCAATTAAACAAAAAGAACTGCATTTAAGCATTTCAAAAATATGGGTTGGGGTCTTTTAAGATGGATGCCAATAAGAAAATGAGCTTACTTGACAGATTGGTCTTAGATTACAAGACTTTAATGATACACTCCTCTTCCAACAATACTGTCATTTTTGATATTCTGTAGACCCACAACATTTTTATGCTACTTGTAAAGTTTGTGTTATTCCCATCCACATTTAACAATCTCCAGCTCTTGCTTCCATGACACTGACCTACAGGGGACCAACTTCCTCCTGCTGTACACACAAGGTAGAGTCTGCTCCCTAGAGCATGATAAAATACTAATCAAAAGACATTACGGAATGGAGAGAAGTGGATTCCCCTTTTCTGTAGGCTTCCTGCCTGGTCCTCATTAGTTTTGCTGTCTAACTCCCTTGTGAGCCTGTTCTGATTTATTTTAGGACTTAGGCAGGTGGGTCAGGTTTTTGGCTTTTCATGAGAGACTTAAACATACAGGTAAGACTTGCCAGTGAGTTTTCCTCTATGTTAAGATGTGACTTTAGTCACCAGATTCTGATTGGCAAATCCTGAGAACAGTGAAACTTGCTTCTGATCAAAGACACTTCACGGAGTCCTGTTCTGGATCCTTTCAAGAATGTTGTCCTAGCTGGGCAGTGGTGGCACACACGTTTAACCCCAGTACTTGGGTGACACAGGTTGGTGAATCTCTGTGAGCTGAGGGCCAGCCTAGTCTACAGAGCAAGTTCTAAGACACACAAGGCTACACAGAGAAGCCCTGTTTTGGAAAACAAGGAGAAGGGGGAGAAGAAGGAGGAGGAGAAGGAGGAGGAGGAGGAGGAGAAGGAGGAGGAGAAGGAGGAGGAGAGTATTATTCTTCGTCTTCGTTCTTCTTCTCCTTCTTCCTCCTCTCTTTTCTTTATTTCTTTCTTTCTTCTTCCTTCCTTATCTTTTCCCTTCCCTCCCTCACGAAGAAAGAAAGAAAGAAAGAAACTTGTTTTCTTATAAGGATTGTGAATCACCAGAGAAAGATCCAGAAACATGAAACATTTTACTATTGAACAATCAACACGTGCACTTCCATCCACAGTCTCAAGGTCATCCGACAGCAAAGGATTTGAACTGTTGTGGAGCCCAGGCAGTGCACCATCTCCATTCCTATCGTAACAATGCATGTGCCAGGCCATCTGTAGACTGGAGTAAGGTGTTCCTAGAGTCAGTCACAGAGTGTGCTTTCCTTCAATTTAATTGGCTGTATTCCTCTGTGGCAAAAATCCAAAGCATTTACAGGCAAAGATGGAAATATTTATGTACACAAAAGGCACATACCGAAGAATTCCTTTTCTAAAGTATGAATGCGTAATTTGGGTTTTAAATTGTATGTTCTTTTCTTGATTGTGTATTCCTCATCTATTTGGATACACTTGCATTAAATAAGTTGTCTGTAAACAATATATAACACTTAGATGCATTTTTAAAAATAAATATTGCTGTGAAAATTATCATGCAAAATTGTACGAGCCATTTCTTCATCATGGAGAGAAAGCCGGGACAATAAAACTGAATGAAAAGAAGGGCTCTGGAAATAAACTTGTTGTAATCTCTATTTGCACAGCGGATGCCTTTGCAAGCCTGCTCTAGACATCATAATTAAATAAAATTCACTGCTAGGAGTAGAGCAATGACTGTGGGGCAAATTCTGGGCTCTGTATTTAGTCCCACCTGCACAGTAAGTCATAACCACCCTAATACCATTCTCAGTAAAAGAGAAAATTGAGGTGCTTTCAATATTTATTTAGCTGACATTTACAGGGAGGGGATTTCACCTAGAAACCTTAAGAATGGGAAAGCAGGAGAAGCTATCTATTTCTCTTTCTGGCAGGGGTAATTTGATCCTTATCTCCTGCCATCAACTCCAGTTCTGCAAAGTCTTTGTCCTATCTGAGTGATAGGACCAAAGAAACAGAATCACAGACTCAGAGAGCAGGTTCTCAAAGAGTACCAGATAAAATCATTGCAGACTAAATACTGTTATCAAAGTAAGCTGGCACAATTTTACACTGATTTTTCATATTAAGAGACTAAATTTTATGAATTATTTTATCTTTTTAGGAAGAGTTTGCAGTCTTCACAGACTAAGTTTGCCTGTTTAAAAGCATGCTACAGTGATCCAAATATTTTGAAGTGTAAATTATAACTGTGGTTACTGGTTTCAGGTTTCCTTTAGTATGCTGTGCCATTTTTTAGCAAGCAAGAATAAACTAGCCAGTCATATTTAAATGAAATTGTTCATCTCTACATTGTTTTAAAAGCTCAGCAAGGAGAGAAACTTAAAAAAGATATTTGACACAGCCGATGTTTGAGATTACTGAACTTCCTATGCTTTAAATACTAGGCTGGAGTTTTATAAATGTGAAACTAGGTCTCCATTGAACATAGCAAACATATCCCTCTTTATCAAACACAGAACCTTCTGCAAATGAGAATAAAGAACTAAAATAGTTATAACTCTCACCATGGGTGAGAAAAAGGAAGTCAGCTTGAGCTGCCAGGAAAATATTGGGAGAAGATAAACTAAGCGATAACTGTAGTTGAGGAATGAAAGGAGTCAAAATTCAAGCATCTAAAGATTAAACTGACCCGGGGGCCACGCCATCTGTGATGTCTGATCTTAATTGTCAACTTGATGGGATTTAGAATCACCATGGAAACGCACCTCTTGGAATTTCTGTGAGGGGTTATCTTGGTAGGTTAATTGAGGTGGGAGGACTCACTCTAAAAGTAGATTTTAGGGTCTGGAGGCTTGGTCTGAATAAAACGGAGAAAGTGTGGTGATGTGTGCTGACCATGTGACCCCAGCAGTCTTCTTCCTCTGCCTTGCCTGCTCCACCCTGATGGACTACCTTTCCTGGAACCACAAGAAAAAACTAAACTCTTCCTTCCTGAAGGTGTTCTTATCAGAAATGTTGTTGCATCAAAGAGACCATTAACTAACATGTCATCTGAACCCTGTAAGGGCAAAGGTCCCAGCACCAGAGATCGTAGATAAGCAGAAAAGGTCTTTGACTGGAAGGTCACCCGGAGAATCACCATTATTGCTGGATAAATAGGGTTTGTAATGGCATCACAAATAAAGACAGTAGAAACGACTGTGTGTCTCAAGACTGGAAATATGACAGCACTCGGGAGGCAGAGGCAGGCGGATCTCTGTGAGTTCGAGGCCAGCCTGGTCTACAAGAGCTAGTTCCAGGACAGGCTCTAAAAAAGCTACAGAGAAACCCTGTCTCGAAAACCAAAAAAAAGAAAAAAGAAAAAAAAAAAAAAGACTGGAAATATGAAATTTAACAGATAACTTTGTACCTAATGCTAAGATTCCCCACAATCTCCTTTCATTCCTAAACATCCAGACCCTAAGAGAACAAGCAGGGGAGTGACTTCTGGATGAACTGAAAAATCATGATGAAAGAAACACACATATAGGTCATGTGGTGGTCTTGATCTGCAGGGTTTCTGTGTTAAAGGTTTGACTGCAAGCCTGCAGTGCTTTTGGGAGGTGGGACCATATTTAAAAAGTGGGATCTAGTACTAGGAGGACAAAAACTTGGTTGACTCTTGAGGGCTGTCCCCAGGAGTACAAGTACTAAACAATTGCTGAAGGTGAAGACTCTGGCCAGTCTAACTGAAGAAAAACAAGACTTTAACTACAGAGCTGGTTGTAAGTTTTGCATAAAGCTCAGGGCTATAGTCTTCAGAAGTTATCACCTGTGTGTCTGGCTTTCTCCTGATGTAGCTCTGTAGACAGAAGTTTCTGTCCTGCCCAATCCTGCAGTCTCAAATAACACAGGGGCTTATATTAATTATAAACTGTTTGACCTATTGTTCAGGTTTATTACTAACTAGGTCTGACAACTTAAATTAACTTATAATTCTTTTTTTTTTTTTTTTTTGAGACAGGGTTTCCCTGTAGTTTCTAGAGCCTGTCCTGGAACTAGCTCTTGTAGACCAGGCTGGCCTCGAACTCAGAGATCCGCCTGCCTCTGCCTCCTGAGTGCTGGGATTAAAGGCATGTGCCACCACCGCCCGGCTTAATTTATAATTCTTATCTATGTTTAGCCATGTGGCTTGGTACTTTGGTTTAGCCTTTTCCCAGTAAGGCATTCTCATCTTGCTTCCTCTGCATCTGGCTTGCAACTGACTTTCTGCCTTTTCTCTTCCCAGAATTCTCCAAGTCTAATTGCCTTGCCCATACTTTCTGCCTGTTTACTGACCAATCAGCAATCAGCATTTTGTTAAACCAATATAAGACACAAATCTTTACAGGGTACAAGTGTATTATCCCACAGCACAGCTGCATTCGATTTACCTCTGATCCTTGTAAGTAACCCCTCACCCACATTCCTGCTCATACCTCCAGTAAAAACTGCGCCGATTTACCAAGTTGGACACTAAGGAAGTCAGGACTTTGGTGTGTTTTTAGTTCCTTCTCTGGGGTGATTAGACGTGTGAGTGTTGTCTTCTCAGGAAAAGTTGTACAACACATCATGATCAGATGGCCCACGGCCTTAAAGCTTGGTGATGTCTTAGGATCATAGAGAAATTGAATGTGAGATGTAAATTCATAATACTTTGCTCTTTATGTTCATAAAATATAGTTGTTTGCACCATTCTATGTATCTGTGACCATACCTAGTGGGCGGGGGTACTGGCATTACCGAAAAAGAGTTTCCTTGAAGTCCTACAAAAAGCAGAGGAGCAGAACAGAATTTCAACCTCTGTGTTACAATTCTGATCTAATATTCTCCCCATCATTTTCTTTGGAAGCTTGAATTTTTCATCCAATCCTAATTTAAGAGACAAACTTACTATTACTTAATGGATGTCTTGTCCATCCTCAGACATTCACTATCCAGTTCTATGAAAAACATTTGCATAATACATAAATACAACTTCCTCCCTTACAGGGCTCAGTGTCAGTTAAAAGGTAAATGGTAAACATGAAAGTATCAAGCTGGGATAATCTCTCTTTCATTGTTCTGCCAATTGGTGGCAAGGTGACAAGTCTATGTGTTTCAGAATCTGGCTGTGCAGAAAATCAAATATACGAGATGAATCTTTTCTGACTATTCTACGGCTTGTTTGTAGTTGGGTGAATTAAGAGCCCAAACAAGGACACAACAAGGTGTTAAATGGTGTGACATGTCCACAAGGCTGTTTCGCTGACAGAAGAACCCTTTAAACTGTAATTTCAAAACTGTGGTAACTGTGAATTTCACTATAAACCCTTCATTCACAAATGTGTATCACTATGGTTTGCATTCCTGTATCTTCTGTAGTTTATTGGTTCATTTCATTCAAATATTTTACTGAACTTAACACTTTTAATTTCCTTATAGTCGTCCAGTTAGCTCCATTTCATCCACACCTGCTCACAGTAATCACCACAAAATCTGACCAGCCACCCCTAGAGTCAGACACCATTGCTTATAACAAAGCAATGCAATGCTAAATCTGACTGTTTTCCTTTAAAGAAAACAAAATAGTGTGTATTGCTGTGTTTGTGTGTGTTTTTTTCATTATACCCAAAGGAAAAGATGTGTCATAAAGTAGGTAATTTCATACAATATTTAATCAGCCAGGACCAAGACAGACAAAAAGAGCTACCAATTAATATTTAAAAGATATTTAGTTTCAGAGATTGATTATTTTTTAAAAAGATAACAAAGTTGACTTGCTGAGAAATGAATTAAAGATATTGAGCAAATAAGAAGATCAGAAATCACAAAGAAACAGAACCATCTTTAAACTGGAGACACCGAGGGTTATCAGTGTCAGTGGGCTGGTGTTATCTGGTAGATGGAATCATAATGGATGTGTGTGGGGACACCAAAGTCAAGCAATGGCTGTCACAGAAGATCCCTTTTATACAAATGGAGAGGGGAAGGGCATGAAATACCCTAGCCTCTCCCTCCCTTGTCCCTCTTCAAAGTTCTGCCACTGCCCCCGAAAAATCTTACAAGACATTGACAGGATATCTTAATAGACTTCAGCAGAGGAGGGAACAGAAGGAAATCACTGTCAGCACAAATAAATAAAGACATGAATCAAATGTTAAATGGAGTATTATTATAAAATTTTGGATTCATCTAACATCTTCTGATGAATAAAGTTATGTTTCAAGCTATAAATCAATTTTTAAATTTATAATCTAACTATTGTACTTGATAAAAGGCATAATTCAGAACTCCAGCATAAATCCTAGAGATGATGGGGCAAGGTAGTGTACCTCAATTGATTTCTATAAACAAAAAACTTCCTATTTTGGGACTAAAATATAAATATATAGCTCTTAAATATGTGCATTTCTTCAGAACATCATTCATTTGTTCATCCAGTAAGCCTTTATGTTTCTATGGTAAACAAGGACCTTTGAGTGACAGATGGGACAGAATCGCAGGAGCAAGATATGAGAAGAAGCCCAGGATAGCAGTAGAGCTAGAACAAAGCTGAGATATAAGTGGATTGAAATATAGCCCACTGTGTGAGGTGGAATCTCAATTGGTGGATGGCTCAGATCAGAATGGGTTGTGATCATGTCTATAGGGTATTGTTCTTATTGTTGATTGATACTGAAAGACCCCTCCCACTGTGGACAGGAGCATTTTAGGCAGGTGGGCCCTTGGTTGTTTAAGAAAGCAAGCTGAGCATGAGCCGATAACAAGTCAATAAACAGCCTTCTTCCATTGTTCCTACCATTGCTCCTGCTTGAATTCTGTCCAGACTTCCCTCAACGATAGATGTTACTGGGAAGTGGGACCTGAAATAAACCCTATTCCCTCTAGACATTAAAGGGAATGAGTTAACTTATATTGCTACATTTTCAAAGAAAGCATCAGCACCTCCTAAATGGCAGCATTGCTAATTATGACAGTGTCAATCTGGGTGACAACATGTAGAAAATCCTAGAAAGAAACCAACTGCAAATAACCAGGAAAGTCAGCTGCACCGAAGACATGAGGGTTCTGGAATCCGGAGTTTTGAATACTAATCTGCCACGATGGCAATTAAATCAATCAACTGATTACTAGCCCATACTGGCAGTGAATATGTCTACTGAAGGGGCATTTATAAAATATGAGTTGCTTCATGAGTCGACGTAGGCAACATTCCTTTTTCTGTTTTTGTTTTGTTTGGGGGTTTTCAGGGTTTTTTTTTGCGTGGGTGGAGTGGGATTTGGGGGGCTGTGGACCCACAAGAACCTGAATTTCTTGTAAGCAGCTTGTTGTGCTTGCAGCTGCTCTGAGCAAAACAACGTGTTTTCCTCTGTTTGCAGCTGCTCTTAGCACGAGACCCTCAGGAGTTCCTGATGCAGGGGAGTGGTTTCTGGTGGATTTGGCTGGGGTGTGGCTATCAGTTTTAAGGATCCCTAAATAAGCTGCTCTGGAACACGATAAAGGAGGCATTCTTGAGGAATTCAAGGATGACCCATGTCCGAGTGTTTCTGTCTGTGTGCACGTGTTTTTAAATCTCCAGTCTAGTTCCGGGCTCGCATTCCTTTCCATAGTGCAGGCACTACAGTAGGGGGTTGAGACAGTGTTTCTTTGTGTAGCCCTGAATACTGGAACTCAAGTGGTAGACCAGGCTGCCCTCGAACTTAGAGATCCACCTGCCCCTGCCTCCCATGTGCTGGGGATTGAAGGATTGTGCCAGCAATACCCAGTTTAGAAAAACATTTCTTTCTAAATTTCAGTATTATAAAATCTAAGAATAAAGACTTTTATTTCACTGAGGAGGAAAATCTTAATCTCAAGAAATGATGTTCAACTCTAAAATCTCCAATTTCCATCTCAGGAACCTTTTCCCTGGGTCCATGGTAGAATCATTTCAAACCTTCTCAGGTAAAGAATTCTTTAGCATGTAACAAGCGTAATTCCATTTTCTTAGTCAGTTAAAGGCATATTTTTCAGATTTGTTTTGAAAAGCTCAAAACAAATTTGTTTTGAAAAGTGGACTCAGCATAGATGTCCACCAACAGATTAATCAACAATGAAAATGTGCTACATAGATAAAATGGAATTCTGCTGAGTTGCAAAGTGGAATTTTGATATTTTTAGGAAAATGGATAGAACTGGAAATTATCCTATTAAATTATATAATCTGGACTCAGAAAGACAAACACCATATCTTTACTCTTTTATGTCATGTGATAATGGTAATAGCTTCTAATTTTTAACTTGTACATTTATGTGGCAGTGAGTGTGTTCAGAGGGTAGTCAAGTAAACAGAGGCTCATCAGAGGGAAAACAGAAGCTTCAAGGGGAAGAAAGTTGAAAGCATGAGATATACAAGGAGATGGGAACAAAACAGTTAAACAGGGTCAGGAACCAAGGACATGGGGAAGGGGTTGAGGAAAAACTAGACTAAAACCATGTATGTCAAAGCCAAAAGGAGCTGATTGGTATATATGCATTATCTATTATATAACACAAATTATATACAAATATATAGATTATATCTAAAAATTGCATATAAATATTATAAATCATACATAAACATACATAATGTAAATTTTAAAATTTCAAGTCTCCCTAAAATGTAAGTTCAGATGAGCAGTGTTTGATGTTTCTATAGTTTCTATTACTATTTAATTTCCAAATTCCCAGCAGTGTCTCAGATTTTAAAAAGCAAACTGCAAACTGTAAATATTTATATAGCAATGCAAAAGAGACTTCAGGAACTGGAAAGATGAGTCTGGTTCCCACAGCTTGCATGAAAGTTTGCAATCATCCCATGCCCTCTTTAGACTTCTACAGGTACCAGGCACACAAATGGTACAGATATGTACATGCATGCAAAAACTCACAAATAGAAAGTCGAAATAAATAACATTTTAAAAAGATTTTTAATAAGGATTTAAATTGCAAAAAAATCATACACAAGGACCATTAATTGAAGAACATTTTAACAAATAACTCCTAGAGTTTATGGCCATGTATTTAAACAGACTTTTCATCTGTCTGATTAAAGGCTAATTAATATTTATATTGAGCTCTGAAGAAGCAGTGATTAGAAAGCAGCTGAAAAAGATAATGAGACTCATTGGACATTTTATACAAGTGACTCTTAAAGACTTCTGGGAGGAGAATGAGGTGGCTCTTCCAGCAGTCTAGAAGTCACTGCATAGGGACAAAGCTTAACACTGAAACACTGTAGTCTCAAAACACTAAGGTACCTGCAGAACAAGCACAGGGTGAAAAGCACAGATTACAAGGTGAGATTCAGGCCACAGGGTTTAAGAACGTGCTGACACGGTGGCATTTTAGCTCTGGGACAGATGTGGGTTACCCAGCCAGTAACATTGTCTACACGGTTGCATAATGAAATATTTTAACATAAAATATGTTACTGGCATACTAAAGATATGATGTATAAAACAAAATTAATTATGGATTATTAAAAGTAGATGAGAATTATAGAACTGAGAAAAAATCAGCTAAGGGATACTTTATTTTAAAAAGAGAGTAAGGATTGAAGCCATTAAATACGTTGACAAATTTAATTGCTGAAGATTTAAGATCTTTTTTTTTTCTTGAAACAAAGTTGTTTTTTTTTTTTTTCAGTAGACTACAAAGTACTTTCCCACACCAAAGAAACTAGAACATAGGGAAAGAGCATATAAGCACCAGCTTGACTTCCATGCTATATGAGTTTTTTGGATGATGTCCTAGGTAGTAAGTCTGCACTGTCAGCGTGTGAAGAACAACCCTTTGTCTTAGAACAAGTCTGGGACTCCCTTAGCCAACAACTCAGTTGAATGCAACCCAGTCCCACTTCTGGAAGCCTTGCCTGGCTACAAGAGCTAGCTAGTTGAGGCCTCATATCCCTCATTACTAGGAATCCTCATTAGGATCATCTTCATAGATTCCAGGAAGTTTCCACCACACTAGGTTTCCACACCACTCCCCAAATGCCCCACCCAATTCCAGCCATCTCTTCCTCCATCTCACCCCTGCACCTGATCCCTATTTCTCTGTCCCCATAAAACCCCAGTCCACCTAAATATCTATTCTGTTTTCTTTTCCCCTCCCAGGAAGATCCATGTGACTGCCTGCTACTTTACCTAACCACTCTGGGTCTATGGATTGTAGCTTGGTGCTGTGGGACAATAGTCTGTACCCTGTCAATTGTATTTTAATAAAACACTGACTGGCCAGTAGCTAGGCAGGAAGTATAGGTGGGGCAACCAGGAGGAAGTATAGGTGGGGCAACCAGGCAGGAAGTAGAGGCAGGGCGATGAGAACAGGAGAACTCTGGAAAGAGGAAAGGTTCAGTCTGCAATTGTCATCCAGACACAGAGGAAGCAAGATGTTACTGCCTCACCGAAAAAGGTACCAAGCCACATGGCTAACACACACAACTATTATGGGCTAATATAAGTTATAGGGGTTAATATGAAGTCTGAACTAATAGGCCAACCCATTTATAATTAATGTAGGCCTCTGTGTGTTTATTTGGGACTAAATGAATATGGGATCTGGTGAGACAGAAATCTCAGTCAACAAATGGTGCCAACATGGACAGCTAAAGCCACTAAAAACCTGAGAGAACTTGGGAAGTAATTCTAGAGACAAAACAATAGCATTAAGCATGGCTTCTTGGTAACAGTAATTTCTTAGGTTTGCTCTATGTGCTAGAGACAAGTGCACCTCATTTAAGAGGCTTCCTGACTCAGCTTTAGCTGCAAAATCTTGAAGCTCTTTTAAGAGGCCCTGCCACCAAACACTTAAATAGTGTTTATGAATTGCTGACAGCATGCTTCATAGTGGTGTCAGGGACCTTGAAACTCCATAAAGTTATGGCAATAAACATGGTGAACCAGTAAGAGACCATGCCCAAGTGGGCTGATATCTTAAAGTCTATTGGCTGAAGGATCAGAAGGAGCTCCCATAGCACCTTCCTCTTTTGTTTAAATAAGAGAGTTCCAAACCCAATATAAAACTATGTACACTAGGAACAGATATCAAGTATAAGATTAGAATTACAACCAGCATAAACAATATTAAGCAAGAAATGTATGCTAAATGTTTTAATAAACATTCTATCCTAAGGAGTCTAAGTCTTGTATTGGAAATGGCTTGGCCAGATCATAAGAGGATGGTAACTATTAAATTTTCAACCCCATTGAAAGCCTGAGAAGGGAGATATTACTTGAGTATGCAGAAAGTACAATCAAGCAGCTTCCAAAATGTGCAATAGATGACAGAGACAACTAGCTGCCTGAGCAATCACCCAAAGTCTTCTTTGCAATGTTGACCTCTGCCATGAGGCTAGGCTCTCAGAAAGCTAAGGGTGGATCTAGTCAGCAAAGCCATGGCTTTAATCCCAGCCATATTGTTTAGCAAATCAAAGACTCATGTGATCAGAAAAAGAGAGGTATAAAGTAAAGATAGATTCAGATGAAAAAAAAAAAACCTCTAGATGGTTTATAGTGTGTTAAAATTACACGTAGGCTTGGGAGAAAAAAGAAAAAGTATAAAGTACTTAAAATAAAAAGAAGAAAGAGAGTAGTTAGGTGTGGTGGCACACACCTTTAATGCCAACACCTGGGAGGCAGAGGCAGGCAGATCTCTGTGAGTTCAAAGACAGCCTGGTGTACAGAGTGAGTTCTAAGACAGCCAAAGATACATAGATACACAGAGAAACCCTGTCTCAAAAAATCCAAAAATTAAAAATAAAAATAAAAGAAATAAAGTTTAAAATAAAGCCCTACTGTATGTTATTGTGTTGTCTTTGTTTGGTGGCTGAGGAAGGAGCAAAAGCTGATACAAGATATTTGATTAGAAATGCTGCTGGAGTAATCCAACATATATATTTTGAAAATGCCTTACAAAATTTAAGCCAAAAGTACCTTGAAGAAGAGGTTTTGCTTTTGTTTCCACATAAAATGAGAGACTGTGGATTCATTCTGGTCTTAGAAAAATCAGTTTTGACCAAGGAAGACCCCCTGAAGAATCTCTAATAGAAACAGATGGTCCAGATGATCCAATATTTCAGAGAACCTCTGTTGGAGTTTCCTCTGAGTTCTGCATCCAGAACAGTTTCAAGACTGCTGGCTAAGATGATCAAGCCTCACAGAATATTTCCTTCAAGACTTGACCATAATTCAAAATTTTGTTTAGGTCCCCATAAGATTATCAGCACCTATAACCAGGACAAAGTAGCCTAGAAAAATATGCCCACATTCCCCCCAAAAAATAGATTATGGATGTTTGCCTTTGTTTAGAATGTTGGTTAACAAGGTGTTATGGATTATAGTCAGGAGAAAAGCTAACCAAAGAAGATATGATTCAAAGTTCTTGTTGTTTTTTTTTAAAGGGGGGGAGTGCTGTGGGACAATGGTCTGTACCCTGTCAATTATATTTTAATAAAACACTGATTGGCCAGTAGCCAGGAAAAAAGCATAGGCAGGGCAATCAGGTAGGAAGTAGAGGCAGGGTGATGAGAACAGGAGAATTCTGGAAGGAGGAAAGATTCAGTGTGCAGTTGTCATCTAGACACAGAGGAAGTAAGATGTGACTGCCTTGCCCAAAAAGGTACCAAGCCATATGGCTAACACAGAAAAGAATTGTGGACTAATATAAGTTATAAGAGTTAATAATAAGCCTGAGCTAATAGGCCAACCAGTTTATAATTAATGTAGGCCTCTGTTTGTTTATTTGGAACTAAAGAGCTGTGGAACCTTAGTCAATAGCTTGGTTATCATTTACTTAACAGTTAATATACACTTATAAGTGAGTACATACCATATTTGTCTTTTGAGGTCTGGGTTACTTCACTCAGGATGATTTTTTTTCTCATTCCATCCATTTACGTGCAGAGTTCATGGTGTCTTTTTTTTTTAAAATAACTGAGTAATATTCCATTGTGTAAATGTGCCACATTTTCATTAGCTACTCTTCTTTTGAGGGACATATAAGTTGTTTCCAGTTTCTGAAATTAAAAGGTTAAGCAAGTATTCTTGGAGTAGTATGGAGCATTCTTTTAGTATATTTCTAAGAGTGATAGAGCTAGATCTTGAGATAGATTAATTCCCAATTTCCTGAGGAATCATCTTATTGATTTCCTAAATGACTGTACAAGTCTGCATTCTCACCACCAACAGAGGAGTGTTGCCCTTGCTTCATGACCGCTCCAGCATGACCTGTCACTTGTAATATTGATTTTAACAATTCTGAGAAGTGTAAGGTTTCTTAGTCATTTGAGATTCTTCTGTTGAGATTTCCCTGTTTAGATCTGTACCCTGTTTTAATTGGATAATTTGGTTTTTGATATCTAGCTTCTTGAGATCTTTATATATTTCACATATTAATCTATTAGATGTGGAGTTGGTAAAAATCTTTTCCCATTTTATAGGCTATAATTTTGTGAGATTGATAGTGTCTGGGCAATGGTTCTTCTGTTTCTGTTTTGTATAATAATTTGAGAAGTTTTGGCATTAATGCTTCTTTGGAAACTGGGTAGAATTCTGCATTAAAACCATCTGGCACTGAGCTCATTTTGGTTGAAGGGCTTTTAATGGCTGTTTTTATTTCTCTATTTAAATTTTTATCTGATCTTGATTCAACTTTTGTAGGTGATATCTATTGAAAACATTATCCATCACTTTTACATTTTCCAGTTTAGTACAGTACATGTTTTTAAAGTATATTTTTACAATTTTCTGGGTTTTTTGTTTTGGTGTCAGTTGCTATGCCCCTCTTTTTTGTTTCTAGCTTTTTTTAAGTCAGATATTCTCTCTCTCCCTCTTCTAGTTTAAATAATGGTTTGTCTCATCTTGTTGATCAAAGAACCAACTCTTCATTTCATTAATTCTTTGTATTGTTATCTTTGTTTGCTATTATTGATTTCAGCCCTCAATCTGATTATCTTGCCATATTCTCCTCTTGAGTGTGCCTACTTATGTTTGCTCTAGATCTTTCAGATGTGCTATTAAGTTGCTAGTATGAGATATCGCCATTGTTTTTGTTGTTGTTGTTGTGAGGTTTTTTTTTTTTTGAGACAGGGTTTTCTCTGTGAAAGAGCTCTAGCTGTTCTGGAACTAGCTCTGTAGACCAGGCTGACCACAAACTCACAGGGATCTGCCTGCCTCTCCCTCCAAGGTGCTGGAATTAAAGGCGTGCACCACTACCACCCAGTCTTCTCCAATATTTTTTATGTAGGCACTTAGGGCTATGAACTTTCCTCCTAGCAATGTTTTCAGTGTGTGTGTGTGTGTGTGTGTGTGTGTGTGTGTGTGTGTGTCACAAGTTTGGTTTTGCTATGTGTTCATTATCATTGAATTCTAGGTAGTCTTTAATTTCTATCTTTACCTATTTTTTTCCCTTCAGTAGAGTTGTTCAGTTTCCATGAGATCGTAGATTCTCTGTTGCTCCTGTCATTCTTGATACCCAGCTTTTAATCTGTGGTTGTCTCATAAAATGTAGGGAATTATTTCAATTGTCCTGTACTTGGTTAGGACTTGATTTGTGTCCCAGAATGTGGTCAGTTTTGAAGAAAGTTCCATGAGGTGCTGTGAAGGTTTATTCTTTTGTGGTTTGGTAAAATGTTCTGGAAACATCTGCTTGGTCCATTTAGTTTATATTGTCTGTTAGCACTAC
The DNA here is from genome assembly GCF_903992535.2 of Arvicola amphibius. Classification (NCBI taxonomy): domain Eukaryota; kingdom Metazoa; phylum Chordata; class Mammalia; order Rodentia; family Cricetidae; genus Arvicola; species Arvicola amphibius. Next base: position 88,644,830 of record NC_052055.2, read on the forward strand.
TATTTCTCTAATTAGTTTTATTTTGGAAGATCTGTATAAATGGTCAGAGTAGGATATTGAAATTTCCCACTCTCAGAGTGGGAGGGCCAATATGCAATGAAAGTTGGTTTTTTTTGCACACTTGTGTTTGAGGCATGTAGGTTAAGAACTGAAATGTCGTTTTGGTACATTTTTCCTTTAATGAGTATGAGTAATCTACTTCCCCAACTCTTTTGATTAGTTTTAGTCTGAAGTCTATTTTCTAAATATTAGAATGGCCACACCAGCTTACTTCTTAGGTTCATTTTCTTAGAATATCTTTTTCCAACCCTTTACCCAGAGGTAATGTCCTTAGTGTTGAGTTGTGTTTCTTAAAAACAGCAGGATATGTTCTGTTTTAGCATTCATTCTGTCATTCTCTGTATTTTTATTGGGGAATTAAGACCATTGATATTGGTGACAAATTCTTACTAATTTCCACTATTTTCCTGGTGTTGGTGGTGTTGGTGGTAGTGGTGGTGGTGATAACTTTGTGCGTGTGTGTGTGAGAGAGAGAGAGAGAGAGAGAGAGAGAGAGAGAGAGAGAGAGAGAGACAGAGAGAGAGAGAGAGAGAGAGGAAGAGACAGAGACAGAGACAGAGAGCTTCCCTTCTTTTTGTTTTGCTGATATGAGATCATTTATTTTCTGTGTTTTCATGGGTGTAGTTACCCTCCTTAGGTTGGAGTTTTTCTTCTAACACCTCTGTAGCATTAGATTTGTAGACAGATATTGTTTAGATTTGACTTTATCATAGACTATTCTATTTCCTCCATCTATGGTGATTGGAAATTTGTGATACAGAATTCTGGGATGGCATCCGTGGTCTCTTAGAGTCTGCAGGACATCTATCCAATTCCTTCTGGCTTTTGGAGTCTCCATTGAGAAGTGAGATGTAATTTTGTTAGGTCTGCCTTTGTATGTTACTTGGTTTTTCTCTTGCAGCTTCTAATATTTTTTCCTTTGGGTTAGGAAAATTTTTCTTCTGTGACTTTTTGAAGACACTTTCTGGGCCTTTGAGCTGGGTTTCTTCTCCTTCCTCTATATCCATTTTTCTGGATCTTTTGTATCAGGCATTTGTTGAATTTAACATTTCATTTTCTTTGACTAAAAAGTTCCTGACACAAAAAAATCCAGGAAATCTGGGACACTATGGAAAGACCAAACCTGTTACAGCACTAGGAATGAGTCTGGGGGATTGGGATTGGGCCTGGGGCACAGAGAGAAAAGGTCTCCCCGGTTCTTCTTGTAACTTTGAAAAATCTTTGTATGTATGTGCACATGCATGATTTTCCTGTGGTTGACCACAGACCCTCTCCATGCCACCTGTATCTATCTGCACTCATACCCACATACATGCTGCGATTACAGGAGCAGAGCATCATGTGAGGCTCATATCAAGTTATACACATTTCTCTACATGTTTGTTACGGTGTGAAATAGAAATCATTGCAAAAGAAAAAGGAAAAGTCTTTATAATAGTTTCTATTTCCTATATTACAGGTTCTGAATCAGAGTCAGCTGCAAGTCTCCTGAAATGACAAGAAGGGACTGGGCCACGACCTAATAGGCCACCATTTTATGTTTCCCATGATTTCTCAGGGGTATGTGTAGATGCTTCTACCCCTAGGATAAAGCTTTGCGATTCACCATCTTCTGGTGATGCCCCCACAAAGTGAAAACTGCTTTGGTAATGTTCCATTACAGCAGAGATCTAGACTGGAATCAGTTTTCATCAGGTAGAAGTGCTTGTTCACGGTTCCAAGAACTGCAGACCCATCCCTGTGCGAGAAAGCTAGGCTCTTCCTAACCTTGCCAAGAGGAACGAGATGAGGCTGCTGTGGTGGCAACTGCAGGTACACTAGCAGTAGAGTTGTCTTCTAAGTATGTCCCTGTTCTATGGAGCCTTCTTTGCCAAGGGGGTGTTTCCTGTGGACATGGGGTTAGGCAAGTTCTCTGCTGTTGAAGAATCAAGCATGACCACTCAACCCAATCTTCCTTCTTTAGCTCATCCAACAATATCATTAGCACATAATTACCTTTAGGTTGAGTGGTTTCTGTTTCCTCTAGAGAACCCTTATCTGATAGAAAACACAAGGATGTCAAAAGAGTGTTTTCAAGGGTTGTGGTTTCATTTTTGAGCCAACCCCTGTGTAACCATGGCTAATTGCAAACTTAGCTTCAATAAATACACATGTCTAAAGTATTCAACTAAAAATAGTTTACCAGGGTGTCTAGAAAAATGTCAAGATATTTAAAACAAAATGTGAAATTTCCCTAAAATCTATGTGCTGTCTGCTCTGGGAGGTCACCTCTTATTACAGAGAGGGTACTAATTCTCACATGATAAAACATTAACGCTGAAAGGGCCTTAGAGATTAGATAGTCTCAGCTCTCCCTGTCACCTCTGCCCTGGCATGGCAGCAAAGGTAATTGAAAATTCAGAGAGCTTAAATGACAGCCCACATGCCAGTCTAGGTTTTTCAAATCTGACTAATACATTTTGATAGCAGAAAATGGTTTCTGCTATGTATGACCTAATGTCTACATAACTTGGGGGGGGGGGGTATTGTGTTTCCCACACCTTAGTGCATTCTGGTAGACCACAAAAGCAAAATATACTATATCAAATGATAAGAATTAAAAGTGAAAATGTGTCATTATATGTGCTTTGGACTTTAAGGTGCTTTTTATATATTATCTCACACACTCAATTCTCTCCAAAGTCCTATGGAGAGTGGTAAGTGCTCAGTCATGCCAGGTTTACCTCAACTGACAGCTAATCTCTGTTCAGTGTCCCCAACTGAATCTCACACCAAAATATTTGTGTAGTCTCATTATATCAATAAAGAATTGATTGTACACCTCTCTCTCTCTCTCTCTCTCTCTCTCTCTCTCTCTCTCTCTCTCTCTCTCTCTCTCTCTGTGTGTGTGTGTGTGTGTGTGTGTGTGTGTGTGTGTGTGTGTGTGTGTGTGTTAATCCCAAAGCAAAACGATTATCACAGGGGCAGCAACTCAAGAAAAATCCAGGAAATTTGATATCATCTAAGCCCATTGAATCAGTGTAGTTAGTGTCTATGAGATACCCATAGGCTCAGACATTATGTGCTATCAGGTCTCTGTTATCCAGGAAACAGGAAAGCTTGTCATCAAAATGAAATAAAAGTGCCTGATGCAGGTTCCCACAGGCACACTGCTTCCAGGAGGGTGTTTGATGGCTCTCAGCTTTACTTTCTGCTCATCTTTCTCGCCTAGAGGCCAGATGCCTGTGATGTTTCATAAGGCAGCTGCTGATTTACTGTTGGAAGATGCAGGTGCCTAGTGACTACATAGAAACAGCACCACTTTTAAAGATAGATTTTAAATATTTTGTTTCATAATCTTTAAGAATCTACTTTCTTAGTCAGGTGGTGGTGGTACACGCCTTTAATCCCAGCACTCAGGAAGCAGGCAGAGGTAGGTAGATCTCTATGAGTTGGAGGCCAGCCTGGTCTACAAGAGCTAGTTCCAGGACAGGCTCCAAAGCTACAGAGAAACTCTGTCTCAAAAAAAAGAAAGAAAAAGAAAGAAAGAAAGAAAGAAAGAAAGAAAGAAAGAAAGAAAGAAAGAAAGAAAAGAAGAAAGAAAAGAAAAGAAAAGAAAAGAAAAGAAAAGAATGTATTTTCTGTGGCTATCCTCTAAATCTCTATGGTTACCTCATAAGTGAGTTTGATAACCTATGAATTGCTGTGAGAAATCTGAGAAAGACACGGATTCTACTGTTATCCTTCAGAATCCTGCTTTTGTCCTTTCCTTGGCCCTAACCTTCTCAGGTCACTGTCAGTAAGGCTGGTGTCACTGACCTTTGCTCAGAATTAAGCCTCCTTCTCTGGCTCTGTTGGCACTCTAAATTAATCGTTATGGATGATTTTAGGTATGTTAGGTACAGGGTCATCTAATAAGTAATTCATACGTGAGTAAGAATGGCTAATAATCACCATATATTTCTACTTTAAGACAGTAATTATCCAAGCACGTTTCTAAATTATGAAATTAACTTCCAGTGGAAGAGGCTGATGCACAATTCTTTCTAATCCAACAAGAAGAGGAAAAGAGAGCATCACAGTCAGTATCACTTCTCCTTTTCAGAAGTCACTTTTATTGACAATATTCCAAAAGCAATTATATAAACTGCCAGCCTAATTAATAGTACTACGAGGTTTTTGGCCAGCCACTTCAACACAGAGTTTAAACCTTGTAAAAGTGATTAGTGTTTGATAATGACTTCCAAATCACTTAAGAAATAGCACCATGTTAAGCCACTTCCTTAAACAGAAAATCAAAGCGAGCCCTACTCCCCTTCCTCCAATTTGGGAGGCCAAGACAGCTGTGACCGGGAAAACCCACCCTTGATTCTGACACTGCAATAGGCTAGGGAAGAAACACCTGGAACATTTACTACATGGCTAATTTATTTTTTCCTCTCAAAAGCAGACATCCTTTCTGTTTTAGGTATTAGTTTGTTCATGGATCCCTATGAAACACTCTTTGGAAAAGCCACAGTGCACTAATCTGGCAGATAACATACTGAAAACCTTGAAACATACTGAAACATACAGATAACAATTACAAAACCTTGGCATTGCAGAGATGCCGTAAATAGTAACACTCAATTTTAATGTGAGAACATCTATCCCGCTGGTGTTTGAACACTGCCGGGCCCGTGCTAGGGCAGACTCCTTCCTGAGGGAAGCTGTTGATGCGCTTTTTTGTGTTTTGGGAGCCAGAGAGGCCTTCTTCTCAAAAGGGACATCTGCTGGAACTGCCACCATAAAGTTGTGGATAGGCGAAGAAAGCTAGAAGTGCATCACTAGGGGTCAGAGGCTCTGGTCCTAGCATGCTCTGGTCCTCTTCTTCACCATCACTATTACGTACTGGCCCTGCTGGCTCCCGGAGAGCTCTCTTCTTTTGCAATTAGCCCCTCCATTTCCTTCCTCTCAACCTGTTTGCTCCTCATCCCTTCCAGCCAAGTTCAAGTCCCAATTTTCACAACCTAATATCACCTCAGAGCATTTTACAAGAGAAAAGGAGGCTCCTTGGGAAGCATACGTCTATCCTCTAAGCTACTGAAGTGAATACGTTGTTGGTTTTTAAAATGAAGCTCTGCATTTTCAACAATCATGTATTTCTAAGTCCAGCTGTAGAGAGACATCTGAAATGTAACAACTGAGTCTGGCTGAAGTTGACTATGAGAACTTAAGATGCTGGAGTCAAATAATGCTTAGTTAAGTTTATTACTAATTCACATACCTACAGGTTTGCTAACTAATTGCTATGGAAGAGTGAAAAATATACTTAAGATTTGCATTCTGTTAGGAATGTTCATATGTAAATGCTCTTTTATTAACAAAAAATACATTTATTGTGCCCTAAGAAAAATTCAATCTGATCGAAAAGACAGAGTATAATTAGCGGCAGGGCTAAGCAGCTGAGTCCTCTTTGAGGTGATAGCCAAGGGCAGATTTAGAGACAATAACAAAGTTTGTTCTTTCACATTTAATTGATGGACTTTTTTTTCATAGCAACACCCATTATTTCTGCCTTTATAAAAAAAAAGAAAAAAGAAAGAAAAAAAGAAAATCATGCAAGGAAACTCTAAAAGCACCCAAAGCACATATTGTGCAAGAAAATGCTATGTTAAAAGGCAGAGAGCCTAAGAGTACACAGGAGACTTGGGGTCATAAGCATCCTCCCATTCCCAACGACAACTTTACCAGTGCAAATAGCAAAGAAAATTATTTTAATGAATGTGCCGAATAAAGGTAGGAAGACACTGTGCCTTTGTGAGGGATGTTCTCTGTAAGAAGGACTGCTTCATTAGCCTTACAATATCAGCTCCACCTCATTATGAAGGTCAAATAAAGGAATATATTAATATGCCTGAGGACCAGAAAACTCCAAGTGTTTAAAGTCCTGCGAACTCATTCGTTAAAGATAAAAAATTAACTAAATAAGCAGAGAGATATGACACATGATATATATTTTTCTATCTTTTACGTTACTTGTTTGGGAAAAAAATGAGTGCACTTGGCAAGAATTATATGAACTCTTGAATAAGTCATAATCAAAATGAGAAATATATATTCTATTTAAGACTTAAAACGAATCATGTAATTTCTTAAGAAGGACTTTAAAATATAAGATGGAATATAACCAAATTCAAAAATAAGTGGCATGCCATTTTTAAGACGCTACTTGAAGTGTTGAGATTCATACCTGATGGTAAAGGATCATGATGATATTATTTCTCCAATATTTGACATGCAATTGCTTTTCCTGCTGATGTTAATTTAACTCTCCCTCAAACAACTCGAACATGAACAAGAACAGGTTCATCTCACTCTATAGCCCAAGCTCTCTAATGCTGCAACTCTTTAATACAGTTCTTCAGGTTGTAGTGACCCCAACCATAAAATTATTTTCATTGCCACACCATAACTGTAATTTTGCTACCATTGTGAATTGGAATGTAAATATCTGTGTTTTTCAGTGGTCTTCGCTGATGCCTGTCAGTTTACCCTTGAAGGGGTCATGGCCCACAGGTTGAGAACCATGCTACATGGATTGCTTGAGGATAAGGAATGCCTGGTCTTGGATTATAAGGGCTATAGTTTGTAAAGGAACTGGGGAACTGTCTCCGTGCTGGATGGGTGGACAAGCATGAGGACCTGAACTCAGATCCCCAGCACACACTTTGTATAAAGCTTTGCATTGTACGTCTGCAAGCCCAGTGATGGAAGGGGAGACTGGGATCCCTGGGGCTCACTGGGCATCTAGTCTAGCTGATCTCTGAGTTCCAGGTTTAGAACAGGCAACCTATATCAAGAGAAAGACACACACACACACACACACACACACACACATTCACAAGAGAGAGAGAGAGAGAGAGAGAGAGAGAGAGAGAGAGAGAGAGAGAGAGAAGAGGTGGAGGAAGAGAGGAGGAGGAGGAGGAGGAGGAGGAAAAAGAAGAGGAGGAAGAGGAGGTGGTGGTGGGAGGGAGGGAGAGAAGGAGAGAGAGGATTCTAATTATTTGGATTTTTCAAAGGTCTAGAGACCTTGAATTCAGCTGCTAACACTCATGACAGTCTACCACCCTGCCCTAACTTTGGACCTTGTAGTAGAGCAGGCTGAGTGGACACCTCTGCTCTTTTCAAGCTGTTCTGGTATAAAAGCAACCATCCTGTAGTTGGATGACCTTTGTGTGTGTATGTGTGTGTGTGTGTGTGTGTGTGTGTGTGTGTAAGTTTGGTTTTAGAATTACTTTTACTGAAAGTTGCAATTGCAGTGTGCAGTGTACAGCTCTTCGATCTTACACCCTATTTCCCCTGTGCCAGTTCTAATGTTAGTATATCCCCATTTGTCATGACTAATGAAGCAACCCAGATACATAATTAGTAACCAAAATCTACACTTCATTCAGATTTCATTATGTTGTTTCTAATGTCCATTTCCTGCTATACTACCCATTTGGGGTAAGATTACATTTAAACGTCACATCTCTTTAGGCTTCCCTGGACCATGACAATTTCTCAGTCATTCTTGGTTTTACATGACCTTGGCAGTTTTAGGAAGCAGTGATCCTAAAATCTCAAGTATTTTTCAGAATGTCCTTCAATTTGGGTAAGGCTGACTTCTAACACATGGTAACAGTGAGGTTATGTATTTGCAAGAAAAATTCCCAGAGATAAGCACCCTCATCAGCGTGAGGTGAGCTGCCACAATGAGAGCACACTCCATGTGGAGGTTTTTTGACATCCACCATTCCTTTATGAAGTAGATTGGTGCTTTCAGGAGCAGACATGTCTCACTGTCAGGAAAAGCCTTAGGTTATTAAACATCTTTAATGCCATCTAGTGTAGGTCATTAAAGCATTTGAACATCCCCTGTCTAAAATATATATCTGTTTAACCTTGAAAACATACCTAACATGACTTTAAGTTCGATTGTTACAGTTAACTATTAACCTATATTTTTAATTATTCTAAACAGTCTTAATAATAACTTTCAAAGTCTAGAACTTTATATAACATTTTTAAATGAGCTGCATATGCACAATACCTTAAACAAAGGTAAACACATATACAGCATAACAAAAATAACCTTAAATTTCTATCAATATACAAAAATGCCTTAAATAAGAGTAGAAACATATATAGACTATGTTCTAACAAAAATAGCTTTAAATTTGTATCAATATATAGAAATACCTTTAATAAGAGTAAGAATGTATAGAGTATCTTCTAACAAAAATCACCTTAAATTTGTATCAATATACAAAACTCCATACCATCATAAAGTATTTGAGATTAATAGTTGCTTTTTACTTTAAAGTAGATTTACTAATCTACCTTTTCAGTCTATCCTTTCCATATTCCCCTTTTTTTTTTTTCAGAACGAGATCCTTAAATCCAACCTCCCTTGCTTAGTTTTCTCCCTTACCACAACAGAAACAATTAGCAACCCCCCTAAATGATGACAACCATTCATAAGCTACTGAGTGACCAAAAACCACCCACACCACCTCTTGGGATTGTCGGCATTGTGTTCTCTAGAGTGAGTCCTATTGTCTGGGGCCATCACATCCCTAGTTGACCCTGAGAAAATTGAGATTATGTTCAAATCCCAAGAAAACTAGCTATAACATTTGTTGTCCAGACTCTGTAGTAATGGAAAAGTACAAGGATTGTCCGAGGTCCTGGCTAGAATAATTTGTGAGGCTGGACCATCTCAGCCATCAGCCTTTAAGTTGTTCTTAACACAGAACTCTGAGGAAGCTGAAACAGAGGCGCTCTGAAAGGCTGGGTCACCTGGGACACCCACTTTCATTGTTGTCTCATTCCCTTGTCCAAAAACCCACAACATTTTAAAGGTAACATGTATCTGCATTAACAAAAATATGGACTATGAATTGTACACAAACCTGCCAAAGATTTTTGTTTTTTTTTTTTTTTTTATGTTTGAGCAGGTAAAAGACGTCTGTCAACTTTTTAAGTTTATTTGGACTGTATAACCAAAACTCTATCCCATATGAAAGAATGACATGTCATGAGGATGACATGTCTTATAACCAACAAGATTTACTATGCCACATCCAGTCTCAGAGCTGTTCCCATGTCAAGGGATCGGATATGTATCACCTGTCTCGTAGTTTTTCTAGGTTTATTTCCTAACGTCTGTAGCCAAGATTTTCAGGAGGTCTCCTCCACTCATATCTGGTGTCTATTCATTTTGAAGAAATCCACAGCCTTTTCTTTCCACAGGGAAAACAAACCTTTTCCCCAATACATTTTCTGAATTCCACTTTAAAGTTAGACATCCCTAAGGTATCGAGGCTGGTTTAATTCAGCAATTCCTTTTACGGTCCCCCGTCTCTTAGGAGCTGCCATTTGCCCATCAGCATTCAAAAAATTCAAAGCCAACAGAGCACCGTACAGGATAAGGACTCCCTGTGAGTTTCCCATCTTTACGTGGCTTGTTCTTTTCATATTACTTTACTCTTTCTTTAAAGACTTTACTTAATTATTTTTAAACTATTTTTCCTATGTCTGTCTATACCCATTTTTTTTTCTTTCTTAAGCACCTATATGCACTGCAACCTATTTAAAGATTTTTTTTTCAATCTAGATCTGTTTTACTGTGTATCTGTAGCATTCTCTGACCATGTGAGCCAAACTTTAAACTGCTAATTGACAGCTAAGCCCGTCACTATGATTCTTTGACTATTGGCTCTGCCCCATCCTCAAGTCTCCAAGAGCCAAGCCTTCAGTCTGTGGGCCTGTCCAAGAGCTGCATTTAACTGGGAACTTCATTTAAGCAGGAGCTGCATTTCAACCACCCCAGATCTAAGAAGTTAGTGCCCACACAATGCAGGCACTTTTACTTAGCTTGTTGTTTCTACTTAGCCTGCTGGCTGTTCAAGTGCTCACTGTGCAGCGTAGCCGCACCTCTGTATGCTGTGAACACCAGGATACTAGAAAGCATGCACGTCTTTTTTTTTTTTTTTTTTTTTTTTTTTTTTTTTTTTTCAGCTTTCTCGGGCCCCATGTAGAAGTCCAGACCCCATCTTGGGCACCACAGCAGGTTTACAACTCAGCCTGGAAGTAATTATTTGCCACTGCTGTGTTTAGTTCCTTCTGTGTATTCCACACAATACTCCAAAATTCGGTTAAACTAATTAGAGATACATACAATTTCAGACCATGTATGACCACAGACACTTTTGCCTCTCAGTAGGATTTCTTTCACAGGCTTCTGACAATACTGACTGAGTACCTAAGGGAAGGCTCAGAGTCTCCAGAACTCTGTCTGTGTGACGTCCACTTGTGGACTATCCGCTTCACTCCCTGGCTCAGAGACCCCATCAACCTGAACTTGGGCTCCCTTCCTTGGCCCATTACTTGAGTTCCCTACCAAGGTCCACAGCAGGAAAGCTGTTCTGTTCTGTTCATTTCAGGGATGCCTTTGTTGTCTGAAATCCACTGCTTTATAAATTATGCCCCCTCATTCCCTGTTTTCAGATAGAAGTTATATTTAGTCCCTATTTTTCCATTTTGCCTGGAAACTTATTTACTTTTTTTTTCATTCAACAATCCTTATCGCTTTCCCATAATTTCTGCCACAGTTTCTTTCCTGGAAATTCCTCACTTGCACTGCTTTATTTTCTCTTCTTGATGGAGTTGGAGTTTATAAGCTGTCTACTTTTGTGAATTAGACACTGTAAGCCTTTCAACCTAAAAATGTTACTGAATTCCAGAAATTACTTTTAATACTAAGTTTAAAAGGTGGAATCAGTTTGGACAGAAGCAAATACTGATGGTCTGGAGAGTCAGCTAGTTCTCAAGCTTCGTGAGTGAGGGAAGGGTCATCCAGCAATCTTTTTACAGGACATAGTAAGACTGTATACAATAAGAAGAACCCTCTAATAAAGATCACATTAGAGTGTACTGAATTTCAATTCATTTGTGTCTGGTAAATTTTAAGAAATATATCCTATCTTAGTGAATTCAAAATTTTATACCTAACTTACTTTCTATCATATTTAAGAAAAACTGCAACTATAACTATCAAGCCTTCAACTCCATCAAAGGCGCAAGAAGGATATAATATTTTTAAATAAATAAAAAGTGCATTACAAATGATTTCCAAAAGCTCTAGAAATGACAGAGACATTTGATCTGTCCAGCCACTCACCTACAGATCCTTAGCAATATTGGGGCACCCATCTTCAGCCTACAGCCTAGAATATCTGGCAGACTTTTCACTGGAACAGAAAATTTGAAAGACTGTCCTACCTATATTGGCAACTTTTGTCAGTCACTTTCCTCTGTGTCCTGCAGAATGTCTGGGAACCCCAAAGGATCATCACACCTTGTTTTGCCAAGTTCAACAGTTACTTTCCAGTGGGTCCTGCATATCCAGTTTATACAACATACTGTTAAGCAGTCCAGGCAAGAGCAGTTTCTAACCCCTAATGGTTAGCCTTGCCACATTGAAAACAAACTCCATAAGGAGTTTCTCTGATGTCCATCATCTCTGAATTAAATTGGTGCTGCCAGGAGCAGATGTGTCTCATTGTCATGAAAAGCCCTAAGTTAGCAAAACTTTTTAAAAGCCATATTCTGTGAGTCTTGAAAGGTTTGAAGACCATCTATCTTTCTATCTAAAATATATCTCTATATGATCTGGGGAATATACCTAGCATATCTACATATTTGACTATTATAGATAACTAACTATTGATCTGTGTTTCTTGATTATCCTAAATAGTTCATAATAATAACTTTCAAAACTAGAATTTTACCTTATATTTTTAAGTAAACTGCCTAGGTACAATACCTTAAACAAGAGCAGAAACATTTATACAATATGTTGTAGCAAAAATAGCCTTAAATTGGTATCAAAGCCAAAAATCATTTAAACAAGTGTAGAAACATATTTACAGTGTGTTGTAACAAAAGTGACCTTAATTTGTATCAATATACAAAAGTCCATACAAATACATTTGAGATTAATAGTGTATTTTAGCTTAAAATAGATTCAATAATCTACCCTTTTGTCTTATCATTTATATATTTCTATATTCCCCTATGTATAACAAACATTCATGGCCCACAAAATAAATAAAGACCACCCACACCCCCTTTTCTATTAGGAATGTGGGTGCGGTCCTCTCCATACCACTTCCTACTGGCTATGGGCAAAGACATCGCTAGAGGTCCCTGGGGAAAATTTTGGAATAATGGCCAAGTCCTGGGAAGACCAGTTTAACCTTCAATGATAGATATCACCTGTCAAAATTCAGGCAGTCTCTCTTGATGAATCCAGATTCATATCAACCTGGAACGAATCCACAGCCTCTTGTTTCCCATGGAAACAAAAGCAAAACCACTTCTCCTAAGCATGTTTTATTTCCATTTGACAAATACATTTTTTGACTTTTCTGAAGTTAAGGCATTCTTAGAATGCCTAGGCTGGTCTATTTCCACAGTCCCTCTTTCAATTCCAGGTTTCTGAGCAGCCGTCCTCTGCTTCTCAACAATCAAATTCAAAATCAACACAATACTGTCCAGGATCCAGACTCCCTGTGCGTTTCCCATCTTTACCTGGCCTTTTTTTTTTTTTTTTTTTTATTTCTACTGTCTCTTTAAAGACTTTATTTTCTAAAACTATTTCTTTCTTTCTATCACTGCCTATATCCATTTTCTTTCTTTCTTGAGTCTACATACCTTGTAAAACACTGAAACCTATTTAGAGGTTTTCTACTGTCAGGACCTCTTTTGCTGTGTTTTTGACTGCTCAAGGGCTCAGCAGCAGGCATAAGCTCTTAAAGGAGCCACATACTTTTTCTTCTCCAGCTTTCTCGGGCTCTAGATAGAAATAAGGGCCCCATATTGCATACCAAAATGTTTTGTGATGATTCACTCTTTTGGCTTTTTGTGGGAGCCCACCACCCAGCTTCCAAGCAAATCGCACACAGAGGCTTATTCTTAGTTATGTATTCCTTGTCTTAGCTTGGCTTGTTTCTTATCAGCTTTTTGTAACTTAAATTATCACAACTACCTTGTGCCTCTGGGATTTTTCCTTTTCTTACTTTATATCTTACCTTCACTCTTACTCTTTTGGGGTAGAAGATCCTTCTTTCTGTGTGTTATTTGTATTGGTTAATAAATAAAGAAACTGCCGTGGCCTTGATATGACAGAACTTAGGTAGGTGGGAAAAATTAAACTGAATTCTGGGAGGAAGAAAGAAGAGTCAAGAAGGGACACCATGGATCTGTGGCCGGAGGTAGACATGCTGAAACTTTTCTGGTAGGTCACGACCTCGTGGTGATATACAGATTAATAGAAATGGGTTAAATTAAGATTTAAGAATTAGCCAATAAGATACTAGAATTAATGGGCCAAGCAGTGATTTAATTAATGGGCCAAGCAGTGATTTAATTAATACAGTCTTCTGTGTTGTTATTTTGGGGCTAAGCTAGCCTGGTGGCCGTGATGAACAAGCGGCCCCTCCTTGTAATACCCTGTGACTGGATAGGTGACAGGTGGCTGGCCCTAGTGTCCTATCTCCTCGTGTTCTCTCAATGCTCCTTTTCTTCCTCACTTCTCCTTTATTTATACTCTCTGTTTGACAATCCCACCTATCCTTTCTCCTGTTTTACTATTAGCCTTTCAGCTCTATATTAGGACTATCAGGCGTTTTAGAGAGTTAAAAAAATCACATTTCTTAGAGTTAAACAAATGTAACATAAACAAAAGCCATATGCCTTAATATTCCCCAACAGAGAGGAGGCTGTTGTTCAGTGGACTGGGGTTCCCTTATTGGAAGAAGAGGGTTTTAGATTCCCTAGAGTTATAGTTGCATGTGGTTCTGAGCCACCCATGAATACTGAGAACTAGGGTCCTGTGTATGAGCTCTACTAATGGGTAAGCCTTTTCTCCAGTACCTCATATTCAAATTTCTATGACTGACTTTAAAATTTCCATTGTTTTTCATTTGATTTTTAATTCTTACAAGGTCTTCCTCATATTCCTTTAGAATTTGTGCCAGTGAATTCCCAAGGATGCATTGGGATAACAATTCAGAATGCAAGACATCCTTTGGATCTATGAGAAGGAGGAGGAGGAAGAGGAGGAGGAGGGGGAGGAGGAGGGGGAGGAGAAGGGGGAGGAGGAGGGGGAGGAGGAGGGGGAGGAGAAGGGGGAGGAGGAGGGGGAGGAGGAGGGGGAGGAGGAGGAGGGAAAAAGAAATAGAGAAAAGGAAGAAGAAATAGAAAAGAAGAAGAGGAAAGAGGAGGAGAAGGTGGAGGCAAGGTTGAGTAGAGGGAACCACAACATACTTTTTCAGTTGTAACAAAAACTTTCTGCATGCCCAAAGGAAGTTCTGGAATCTGTAGTGGTATTTCATTTGTATTTTATGAAGGTAAGAGCCAACAGCTGGATGTTTTGCTTTCTGATCTTCAGGTTGAACCCCAATTTCTCTCTCTGAGTTTTTATTAATCATGATTCAGAAATCCATTAGCCATCTCCTGCCCCGGGTAGACATGTCCAGGCCCAGGGTACCAAAACCCTGCTCAGAACTTAGCTAGAACGGTGAGGGCAATTTAAGGCCTGGGGTACCTGTAGGCAGCCACACTGACAGAAGGCAGCAAGTGCATTCAGCTGAGTTCAAGGGAATCACCTGTAAGACAGTTTCCATCTCTGGGGAATTTCACAGAAGAAATGAAGCCAACTTTTAACTGACTCCTCGTTTTGCCATTGCTCATAAACTGTGTTCTGCTTGTTTCCTGTAAACAAGGAATTGTTAAATTGACTTCGCTTTTATTTACTTTGGCTTTGGTTTTCTAGTTTTTATGCAGTAGTTTTTACTCATGGAATTTGTTTCAATTCATACTTAAGAGTTTATTGACTAAGAAGAAGGTACCCACTATCAAATGCAAAACCTCCATTCACTCTATTGCTTTGTACTGAAAACTTTAGGAAGATAATAAAGCCTTTTGCTCTGAAAACATATATACACTTATAAAATTCCCTTACATAATAAACTTTAAAGCTATACGTCTAAGTAGTTCCTATTATTTTGCCAACTTGAACATTCTCTCTCTTGGCAAGCCTTTGTGAGTGTATCTGTAGCATGTGCATAAGCAGTTCTTGTGTGTATGAGCCGAGGAGTTGTCTTAAGGCATCATTTTCAATAGCTGTGGGAGAGGGTTTCTCACTGAACCTAGCTCACCAATGGACTATACCACTGACCATTCAGGGACTACTCCCCCTATTCCTACATGCATGCACACACACACACACACACACACACACACACACACACACTGACCATTCAGGGACTACTCCCCCTATTCCTACATGTATGCAAGCACACACACACACACACACACACACACACACTCCTCTAGGACCAGGAGTTACAGATAGGTGTCATCACACTTGGCTTTTTCCATAAGCACCTAGGATATAGAACTCAACTTTTCATACTTAGGCAGCAGGAGCCTTACAACTGAGCCATCTTCTCGGCCCACCAAACACACATGTTCTCCCAACACTGTAAGTCAAATTGTAATGGTCCCATTCAGTAAGGATATTCCACCTTCTTTAATATTTTGTATTTTTCCTTAAAACAAATTCAGGTTTGCAAAACATTGCAAAAACCAGTCCAAAGGCTTTCTGAGCATCTTTCAACCAGCTTCCATGGAACAAAGGCTTGTAGCTATTTTTGTACCATAAAAAACCCTCTAGAAGTGATGTCACTAACTAAAAATAGTGAAGTAGAGACTGAAGTAAGTTGCCATTCTTGCTGAGTACTGTGTGCCACCATATTTACAATGTGTGCTGTTATTCAGAGCTTCCTGTTACATGCTAACAAATCTCTTCCTTTGGTTTTTGTTTTTCATATTAAATTTTATTGGTTCTTAGCAATAACATTGGATTTTCTAATAGTTTTCTTTATCAATTTTTCCTCTTATTCTGTCGTTTTGGTAATATAAAAAAGTTTTTTCATATTTTAACAATAGAATAACCAAGGCTTCTTGTAGCCAACGCCACGGCTGCCAGTCTCACAGCACACTGCGGCTGACATTTCACTGTCTGGCTTCCTTTCCACGTATTCTTTCCTTCCATCCACCTTTCTGAATGTTTGAGATTGCAATACAATTACATTTCTCCCTTTCCTTTCCTCCCTCCAAACCCTCCCTTTTGTCCCTCTTTGCTCTCTTTAAAATTCCTGGTTCTTTCTTTATTAATGACTATTGTGTATATATATATATATATGTATATATATATTATGTATATATATTGTATATATACATATATATACAATATTCCTAAATATAACCTGCTCTGTCTGTATGGTGTTACATGGATATCTCGGGGACTGATCATTTGATATCGGTGTTCTCTTAGAAAAGAATTATGTTTAGAAAAAGAGCGTCTGGATTTTCATCCTAGGCATTACTATGACATATACAGAGTTACATACTAAGTGCAAAGGATCGTCAATGACAAGACCTTTATGGTGTGCAGTCCTTTTCCTCTCTGCATTAGAATGTCTGTCATGTGCCTTGAAATAAGATATGCTGTGAGTATTCATCAGCTGCCTATCTAATCAGAGCACACCACACATTCTCTACAATCTAATGGTGTCGTTTGGCCATTGCCTCATGGTTATGAGATCAACATAATGATGTGACTACAATTTAAAGTCTCAATGAGCTAACAGAACAATTTTCTTATGGACTCATGTTGACGAACCATGAGATAAGAATGAGAATATATGGTTTCTAGTCTTAGTTCTCTCTATCTACTATTTTTCATATGGCATAAGCACATCTATAGATAACATATACCCATATGGAATATCCTTTAAAATCTTACATTTTAGTGACTGATAACCTACAAATCGTCTCAGTTACATTATGTTGTACTTTAATGCACCATTCAATTACCCTTCCTGCATCATGGGTATTCATCTACATAATCTGAAGCATCATCTCTAACAGCGCAGAAGTCGTATGCCTAACTAAATATCCATTCTGAGTGGATGCTAAAGATGAAGGCATGATACTTTGAGGCTTCCAGCCAAGTTGATTCTTTTGATTTTCCCATTTATGCAAGATAATTGATACCAACATTGTATTATTCACTCTACAGTGTGTTTGTATGCCAGCACCACAGCATAATTTTAATAGCATGAATTATTGGCACCAGCACTTCCTTCTTGTTTTCTATTTCAATTCATAATTCACACACAACATTTAAAATAAATTACATTTGGTTAATTTGCAAAAGCTGTTTAGCCAACTATCCAAGGTAAGCTATAATCATCATTTGACAGCATTTTGACTAATAAAAGCATAGGTGGGTTGATTTCACTCTAACAAAACAGGCATATAAAATCAGAACATTCTGTAACTAAACCTGAATTTACATGTTTACTGAAAGATGAGATAATTATTGTAGAATTGCCATGGAAACCAGGACAGTCGAAGGCAATCATTGTTGAGTCTTAATGTAACTACCTCCCTATGCTTCAAATTTGCGCATACAGAAACGATGCTAGAATGCAAAAATAACTTATGAATTATTATACAGTTGCTGCCTTGCATTTGTTTTTCCAGAAATGCTAAAATTCATGCCTTCAAAGAATATTTCTGAGCATTTTGGTCTCATTTCCCATGCGTCTACTAGTTTAAATTTTTTTTTAGGAGCTATTGTGGGCCATGCCACAATTACAGCTTATAGGAATTGACAATTCACATGTCAACCCACCCCAAAAAATTATTCTCAGATGGAGGAACCCTGGCTGGCAAAGCCAGCAGGGCCGCTGACTCTGAAAACTGCTGCTCTCATCTGTAATTTCTCTTGCACAATAATAGCTATAATAGCTCCCCAGTACCATGTGTTGTCATGTATGTGTACATATAATCTCATGATTATGTCTCAATCTCATGGGCACACATATTTATGCATGGTCAAAAGGATGACTTCTCTCTACACTTTGTTCTTCACATCACGGTGAGAAACTTAGAAACCTGTAAGCCTGTTTTCTATTATTAGCATTACTGACAGCAAATTGGTCAGGCATGTGTCCTTCTAGACAGATCGCATATGGAACTTTCACAGATTTTACTTATGAAATTATATGTGTCTGTCCTTGTTCCATCTTAGTTTTTCAAGAGACCAATAGCACCTAACTGACTAACCATGTCTAGATATTATTAATCACACTTAAGAAATGTGAAATAATTCAGGTATTCCTTGCCTTTTCCTTAGATCTCGCAATATTTTAGTTTTCTCCATTTGTAACCTGTAGCAGCCCCTTTAAAAGATGACAGGGACCTCCTCACAGCCCACAGCTGCATCTGTGGTTAGCTACAAACTAGCTGATAAGATTTGCTACATATCTTCAAAGAATGCCTGTGTCCCTGAGAGTTTTTTATTACTAACAAGTTGCTAATGAATGTGTGTGTGTGTGTGTGTGTGTGTGTGTGTGTGTGTGTGTGTATATATATATATATATATATATATGAAAGAAGACATAGAAGAAGAGGATGAAAAAGAGGAGAAGAATGTAGAGTAATTAGAGGGAAAATAAATTGGAACAGAGTATCGTAACAGAGAATTGGAATTAGAATTGAGACAGAGAATTAGAACTAAGGAATTATGGACAATTAGAGCAAGAAAATTAGAATTAAAACAAAACAATAAAGAGACATGACTGGAACTGCAAGCATGTGAGTCTTTTCTCTCAGATCAGAGCAATCCTACCATCCCTTTCGCTTTGCTGAGGCAACTGAGCCGAGCCCTGGGAGAGAGTCATCAGAGCAGGTCTCTGTTGGCCTTCGATAGAAAAAAAAAATCACTGTAAACTGGAGCTGAGGGGACAATAATTATCCCCACTTGTTGTCTTTTCATTTTCTCGTCCACAGTGTCCTGCATAGGGCACAATAACGTGACTGGGGAGTTAGCGCACTCTCTTTGCTACCGTAAGTGCATCATGGGAAAATGACGAGAAGTTTCCTAGTCTTAATCCCTCAGGGCTTGGGGTCCCAGAGAGGACATTTCTGAGCATTCTGAACGTGGAAGAGCATCCAAACAACAGGGTTCTAGAACCACCAGCATTTGCTGTGATACAATAATCTTAAATCAAAATGAGACAAAGAGTGGGAACTGCTAAGAAAGGAAAGTCCCTCTCAAAGGGTTCAGCATGACTGAGCAGGGAGGAAGGCGGAGACGACTAGAACCATGGCCCTGTCACAGCCCTACCCACAGAAAGCCATCCAAATAAGAAGTCAAATGGATCGAGGTTAGAAAAAGTTAACTTGTTTAGTTTCTCAGCCACATCCTTCGTAGTAGCACTTGGGAGGTGGAGCCAAGAGTTCATGCATAGAGTTAGAGGCAGGGCAGGTCTAGGATAAATGAGACATCTTCACACTGGCCACACTGCAAATGCTCAGTGGCTGTGTGTGGCTGACAGCTACCATACTGGATATCACAAAACAGGCTATTTCCATCAACACACAAAGTCCTATTAAGTAAACTGTTCTTCGGTACCGTATCACCCAAGATGTTTTTATTTCACATTACTAAATCAGCTGCATAATTAAGGAATAGGACATCATAGTATTTCTCTCTCTCTCTCTCTCTCTCTCTCTCTCTCTCTCTCTCTCTCTCTCTCTCTCTCTCTCCTCAAAATTTCACATGAAAAGTTCCTTCCAAAAAAAAAAAAAATACGATATATGTAGTATAGTGAACTATGTTATTATTAAAAGCAAGATATTTCTGAGGCTTCTGTTGCCATCCAAAGCCATGCAATTGCTGAGGTCTGGGATCATGTTAGTGCCTGAGGGACACGCTGCCCCTGGTGCTGTGTGGATCTAAGAGGCTTGCACTGCCATCTTGGGTAATGGTGATATCCAGACCCGGCTGCTGCCAAAGACCATGCCTGGGTCCATGGTCCTGCTCCAGCTAGGGTCTGTGGCCTGTGTCACCTAAGGGGGCCATAGGACCATGTCTGATGAAATCAGAGGGTCATGCTGAACCAGCCTACCCTTTGTTGGTCTTGGGAAAGGTGGCCCTGTCTCTTGCTGGACACTGCAACAAGAGATCTGGCCTTGACCCTCAGGGGAGAGCTGAACCCTGTACTCAAGAAAGATGGCCCCACATCTAACCTCAGGCAGGAGAAACTGAACAAAATGTCATGGGTCTAGGGGAGCTGACTCCAATCCTTTGCCTGAGCGGGGCAGCCCCAGTGGCCTGAACTGACCAGCTCAGTTACCACCCAGCCCCACAGCTGGGCCTTGGGTTGGCCCACCCTAACATCTACTCCACCTTGGACCGTCTAGAGTTTGTGAAGACCCTGGTCCTGTGGAGTGATACTGGCCAGCAGAAGCTCCATGACTCAGACCAACCATAGGACATTCCAGAGGAGAATCCAGTGACGATGGTGTGCCAAAAAGCAGGGGCCCTGAACCAGACCAAGGGCCCATTGCAATGAACATTCGCTAGTAAAGCTGATGGGACAAAAGGATATGCTATGAGACACACTGCTTCCAGTGCCACCAGGACAAATGAAGAGGTGTTGGAGAGGTGGCAAAGATGGAGAATTGAAGAGGTTTTTGTTATGCCCAGATCCACGGAGTCCCCCCCCCCCAAAACCAATTAGGAGACCATGTCCTGTATGTGGTCAAAGAGCCTTTATTCTTAACACAAGTTTGCAAACTCAGACTCTCTGTGTGTCCAATATATTGGAGCAATCAGAGAGCCCCAAGCTCAGTTGATATTTTTATTATAGCAAAGGTAGGGGTGAGAAATTTCTAAGGTTCAGGATCCCTGATTTGTCTAGAGGTGCCCTAGTGAAAACCGATGGGTATGTGCTATCTACAGTGGTTGGAATGTTAGAAATTTCCTTTGGATGGTCTGCTCCTGGTGCCTGGGTGGTCTCAGTTTGTGGTCTTTTGTGGAACCAGGTATTGTCTTAGGGTAAACTATTGAAACTCAAGCCTCTCTTGAGCTTGTCATGGCTGGGTCATACAGCTTTTTGTTTAATTCTTGTTTTTGTTTGTGTGTGTTTGCTTGCTATGTTTTGTCTTGATTTGATTTTTTTAAAGAAATTCTTTTGGGGGCACTGCAGGGATAAGAAGAGAATATGGGGGAACTGGAAGATGAGAAAATTAGGGTACATGATGTAAAATTCCCAAAGAATAAAGAATGTCTAAAAAATAAAATATTTCAACAAAACAAGACCTTTCTTCAAAGGTTTGTACTTTGTTAAAAATTTGATGTGACTATTTTCTTTCTAGAAAACACACATTAAGAGACTAGGAGACCCTTATCTTCAGAAAACAATCGCCCTCCCTCAAAAAAATGTATGAACAGAAATACAAGTTTAATGGCCCTGAACATTTATGTATGCAGAAAAGAAGGGTGATATGACCAGAGAGGTAAACAAGCATTCGAGGCTCTTTTGCCTGGGAGATAGTTAGTTGCTCAACTCTGTAGTGTACCCAGCCAGTACACAAGTCGAATCCATCAGATTCATGAGTATAGAAAAGAGAAGAACTGGAATTTACATAATAGCAGAACAGATGTTCCTTACAGACGACAGGTTTCAAGAGAAACCTTTGATAAAGAGCAATGTATCAAGAATAGAGGTGGTGCATCAATAATGCAGTTCCTTTGGGCTAGAGAGATGACTCTGATGTTAAAAGTACTTGATGCTTTTGCAGAGGACCTGGGAGTGGTTCAAAGCACACACTTGAGACTCACAACCTATTCTTACTGCTGTTCTGGGGGATGGGATGCCCTCCACAGGCACCAGAAATACTTGTGGAACACAGTCATATACACAGGAACACACATATACATAAAATAAATGTAAGTAAAACTTAAAAGAAAATAAAAAGATGAAAGCTACATTAAACTTGAATCAGTGCTTCATTGAACAAGGTATCCTGGATTGATGAAGGCTCCAACCCAGGCGCCTGTCAAAAGTAAACGCGGTCTTTACTCCAGAGGCTCAAACACTCTCTATAATTTATCGCACATACCATTAAAAACTGAATTACAAGGAAATAAAGCATATATCCCACACTCCATGGATATACTAGCTATTTCGCAGAGAAAATTCAAATAATGACAGTGGAAATAAATTTTATGAAAGTTATAATTACTTTGCTCAAGTAATTAAACTGGATTTTTTAGAAAGAAAACTGGAAATGATTAAGAATAGAAACTCTAGAACTAAAATACACAACAAACAAAACATTCAATGAGTCAGAGTTGAGGAGAGACTAGGAAATCGGAAAAAAATATTTTGACTGAAACAGAGAAATTGAAAAGGATAGAAACTCATTGTCAATGGCATCAGGTAAATGTGAGCGACAATAAACAGGCACGGTGGAGTTGTTTGTGGATCCGTGCATGGACGGAAGAGGAAAGGGATATGCAGAAGCAGTGGCCAGAGAGCAACCCCCCTCGGCATGTTATGGTACAGGCAAGTGTTGGCACACCATTGACTTGGTGAGCTCTGTGGAGTCTGTTTCTGCTGAAGAAGAGCAGGAGCTGCAATGGTGACACCACAAACTACCTGGAAACACCGTGACAGACTTCTAGAAACAAGAAGAACATCCCAGTACCATCTTCCTTCCAGCCCTGAGGGGCAGCCTTGAAAATCAGCACACTGTGATGACAGAGACAATCCTCTGCTTGTGGCATAGGAAGGAGAGAGTCAAAGCTCCCTGGGATCCACCAGAGTGCCTAATCTCACCTTCAGGAAGCCCACTGACTTCCAGGACCTGGGTATGATTCAAAGCGCACACTTCCAGGAAGGAGGAGCTGCATTCTTGGCATCTGCATGCATCTGATCTCATTTAGGGCTGTGAAAGCAATCTACTCTAGGCCATCCATTTGAAAAACTCAACAACTATTTAACAGCGTGTTTTCAGAGAGAGCTTTAGGCTTTAGAAGTCACAAAGAGTTAATTTAAAAACTAAAGAAAAATCAGCCAGGCATGGCTATACACACAATTAACCAGTACTCCCTGGCAAAAGCAGGCTATTCTCTGAGAGTCCCTGGCCAGCCTGGTCTACATAGCAAGGTGGTATCAACAATAAATAAGTAAATAAAAAGAAAAAAACGAGAAATGGTATTCCATTGAAAATTTGCTAAACCCCCAAACTACATCTCAGATCATAAATGCATAGAGCTTATTACTTTAACTGATATAGAAAATGCACACAAAAAAGCCAAAACCACCTTATGACTTTAAAAAGAAAAAAAACAATCAAGAAGAAACAGAAGGGAAATTCTGCAACCTGTTAAAAGGTCATCTGTAAAAAGTCCACAGCTAACAGGATGACAAGCTGTATGTCAAAGAGCACCCTCCTCTCAGCTTCCAGTCAAAAGTGCACTGAACAGTTAGGCAAGGAAAGCAAGCAACAGCTTCAGAAGGCCTGATTTTGCACAGAGAAATTTAGAACACTATGAATGTTAACACCAAAAAGCAAGTTTGGTGAGGTTACAAGAAAAGATCAATACACAAAAGCAATGCCTTTTGACAGGAAATGAAGCTCTAAGGCAACCCTTGAAAAGCTACAACACAGAGAAAGGGAACCAGTGCTCAGAAACTGGAGGGCTGGGCTCTGCAAGGGCATCTCTAAAACCCATACAATCACTGTTAAATCCCAGCCATCATTTTGCCAAAACTACTCCTAAAATGTATGTAGAAATACAAGGGCCCAGCACTGCCAAAGGCAGTATTGAAAGCAGGGATGGTTCTAAAGAGTTCTCAGTGAAAGTCTATAATAATTAATAAAGCATAGTGCCCGCATAAGATGGGTGCAGAGGTCAGTGGAATAGGATTAAGAATCAAGAAAGCAGCTCACACATTTATAGTGAATTAAGTTCTGACAAAGCTGCCAAAATTGTTGCAGGAGCTCCTTCAGCTCCTTCAGCCAATAGCTGCTGAGATACCAGCCCATTGAGGCGTGGTCTCTCCTTCTTTAAAAAAGCAGCAACTGCCCTCCGCTTGCTCTCTGGCTTCCGGCTCCACTTCCGGTGACTAGGCTCCCTTCCTGATTGTACAAAGGGCTGTTGTCTGGGACGGTGATCTGTAAGTTTTTCCCCTTTAAATAAACAACCATTCTATTAATCATAATTCCAAACTGGTGTGGGATAGTTTGTGACTTACGCCTTCATATGGTGCCCAACGTGGGACTCTAACCCACGACCCTAAGATTAAGAGTCTCATGCTCTACCGTCTGAGCTAGCCGGGCAGTTGCTGCTTTTTAAAGAAGGAGAGACCATGCCTCAATGGGCTAGTATCTCAGCAACTATTGGCTGAAAGAGCGGAAGGAGCTCCCGCAACACAAAATAATACAATGGGAATCCCAGCACTCGGGAGGCAGAGGCAACGGATCTCTGTGAGTTCAAGGCTAGCCTGGTCTACAAGAGCTAGCTCCAGGACAGGCTCCAAAGCCACAGAGAAACTCTGTCTCGAAAAACTAAAAAAAAAAAAAAATTAAAAATAATACAATGGGAAGCTGGGTGATGGTGGCGCACGCCTTTAATCCTAGCACTTGGGAGGCAGAAGCAGGCGGATCTCTGTGAGTTCGAGACCAGCCTGGTCTACAAGAGCTAGCTCCAGGACAGACTCTAAAGCTGCAGAGAAACCCTGTCTCGAAAAACAAAATAATAATAATAATACAATGGGGGAAAGAACAGACTTTCAATAAATTAGGCTGTAATAACTGGTTATCCATATGCAAAAGGACAAGATGCACTTTACTTAAATTATATATGGAAACAAAAAAAGGAATAAAGGACCTCAGTTCCACGTGAAAGAGAGAAAAGTGGGAAGTTTGGGAGAAAATTGAGCTGATATTTGTGAGCTCGGGTTGCTCAATAACTGATAAAGATGGCATCAAAACCACAAGAGTCAAAACAGTAGCCAGGCCTTACCAAAATCACACTTTTAACCTCAAAAGATGTTCTCAGAAATGAAAAGGAAAGGTGATACACAACCTGGAGAAAGTCTACAGTTCACTAATATTGAACAACCCCCTCCAGGACGTTCTAGATAACATTCACAATTCAAATACACAGACATGCAAACAACCTAATCTTAGTAAAGTGGGAAAAGACAGAAACAGATGTTTCTGCAAAACAGGTTACACGCAGCCAATGAGCCCAGGGGAAACTGTCAATATCAAGTCTAACTCAGGGAATGCAAATGAAGACACAGGAAGAATTCAAGTCACACTCTCCAGGAGAGGTACGCTTAGACCAGAGACTACTGAGTATTGGCACAGACATTAAGAACCTGAAAAGTTCCTGTACTGTAGTGAGGGTGTGAAATGACTGAGTTCTTCAAAAAGTTGAATAAAGGTGGAGTTGTCATATGACTCTGCGATTTGATTCCTAATTGCAGAACTATATCTGAATACATATACATATACATATACATATAAACACACACATATATATATATATATATATATATATATATATATATATATATATATACTAATGCACAACAGTTAAGAAGCACATTGCTCACAAGGGTCAAAAGTAGACACAACTCAAATACCTGCTAAGTAAAGAATGGGCTAAATAAAATATGCTAAAGTTATTACATTATTACACTGTATAATATTATTTGGTCATAAAAAGGAATAGAAAACTAAGGCTGGAGAGATAACTTAGTGGTTAAGGGCATTGGCTGCTCTTTCAGAGGTCAAAGATTTGGTTCCCACCACTCACATGACAGCTCACAATGTCTATAATTCCAATTCCACGGAATCTCTCTCCTTTTTGTAGCCTCTTCATGCACTACATATATGTGGTGCACACACATATGTGCAGACAAACACTCGTCCTTATGAAATAAAAATAATAAAGTCTGTTTTAAAGGAATGAAAAGCTAACATATAACATAGAAAAAATGCTGAGGGAAGTTACGCTAATTGGAAGAGGTTGTCATTAAAGACTATACTATACGATTTTATTCATATGAAATGACCAAGTACGTAAATGAATAGGGACATAGAGCATGTTATTTCTTATGAGAAAGTGGAGGAAGGAATGTAGATACCTTATGGGTATGAAATTACTTCGTGCTATGATGGAAACATTCTGAGTTAGACAGTAATGATGTACTAAAACACTCTTAAAAGTACTAAATTCTATGTCTTCACGATTGAACTTTATGGCATATGAATTATATCTCAATAAAACTAGTATTTAAAAGCACTTGAACTGTGCCACACACTTGAGAAAAGTCATAGATGTTCATAGATTTCCATGGATTAAAAACTACATGCTGAGTGCAAGACATTCTCCAGCGTTTTTATGCCAGATGTAATTTCAGTCAATGATGAACTTACTCTAGCTTTGTCACTCATGAAGAAGTCCCATCCTAGACAAAGAGAGACAAAGAAGACAGCCATATTTTACTAGACACACAAAGTTTTAGTAAGGAAGGCATTGTGGGATCAGCACCAAGTTAGAAGGCCGTAAATAGAAACAACTGCAACCCCCAATACTGACAAAACCAAAAAAGAATTTGAACCCCACTTCCCCAGGGATTCCTCAGAGGCATCTAGGAACGACAGCAAGACCAAGACAGCTGGGAGCTGAGCAGCTGGCCATGCAGACAACTAGCAGAAGAAAATACTCTGTCCTGACTTGGGCTCAGCCTTGTGTTTTCTGCCCACTGGCTGACATGATTCTTAAGTATTGTAGACTCCTGTGTCTCATTACTGTCTTCACTCAGGCTCTTACCTGCCTGGATATCAGTCATTTGTCTCATCTTTCAAGTCCTGTAATCTGTCTTAAACTTGAGCCAAAGTCCTTGATAACCCGTCCTTCTGCTCCTGGATCTGAGAGTGGACATAAAAACACAGCACCTAAACTGTAATCGAAGAGGAAGCACACGAACATGTTTTGTGAAATGTTTTAACGAGGAAGTGATGCTAATCAAGGCTGGATATTTGTTATAGCAAGCAAATTGCTAAAGCAAGCAAAGTTCTATTCAAGAAGTCAGAATTTATTTTGAATTCATAGAATAGGTGCTGCTTAGCTGTGCATTACACTGGGGAAGAGGGAAGGAATCTGCTATTCCATAGGGTTACTCAGTAGCACAGCGTGCATTTGGAGGTGGCATCCCAAGGCTCCCTTGTGGTAGCTTCATTGATAAATAGAAAGTAAGACCTGTCCTGATTATCATTGCCTGGGAATAGAAACAGTAAGCACTATTCTTGCTGACTTCCATTGTATAGTCACA
Organism: Arvicola amphibius; assembly: GCF_903992535.2. Taxonomy (NCBI): domain Eukaryota; kingdom Metazoa; phylum Chordata; class Mammalia; order Rodentia; family Cricetidae; genus Arvicola; species Arvicola amphibius. The sequence continues at coordinate 88,672,177 of NC_052055.2, forward strand.
TGACCATACTTAACTAAAGGAGAGTCTGTGTCCCATGGACCTATCTCTTACCTCTTACCCTGTGTTTCCTTGCTTCTACTGTTTTATGTATCCCATGCCAGCCTTTATACATGGTTGAGAGTGACCTTGAATTTCTATCCTTCCTGCTTCTACCTAGTAGGTGGAATATCACAAGCTTATACCACTCTTTCGGTTTATCTCATGCTGAGGATCAAACCCAGGGCCTCATGTCTGCGGAACGCTAACCACACCCTCTACCAACTGAGCTATATCTGTGAAGACTAAAGTTATGTTTTAATTTTAATAACTGTGCTTAAAAGTTCTATAAACAAAAATGCCTCAAACCTGTAAGCCCTGTTTCACAGGGACAGAAAACTCCCTAGAATGCTGGGACCTGCTGTTCACATAAGAAAGGGAGCCACATGTTTCGTTTCTGTAAACAAGCTTGGTTGCCACAACTGCACAAGATGTGCTTGATCACACTTAGGTGGGAGGTAAGTAGGCAGGAAGTATGTCAAGATGTATGCGTGCCCCTGGTGGGACAAAGGCAGGAAGTATAGAGCCTTGTGATATTTGCCTGTATAAGCCTCTGGCTAATGTACTCAGCACCATACTCTGGGAATCCTGGGTATGGGCCTGGCAAGTGTCCATTATCCCAGCAAGTGTTTAATAAAAGTTGCTTCAAATTTAGTTCAAAAATCATGGTAGTAGTCTTACTCTTTCTCAGTGGAATTAAAACATCCTCAGTCTCTTACTTCACACACACACACACACACACACACACACACACGAACATTAAAATGGTATCTCAGGGAAGTGGACCAAATTAATACAAATAAATTGTTTGAAAATCAAAAGGTAATGGCCTGCTTTCTTTCGGAAGGTGGCTCAGACAGAATGAAAATGGCATCCTATGTGATGAGTTGGAAGACATTACCCATTGGTTTGTGGTGCCAGATTAGCCTAGGATGGGGGAGGAGGGCATTGGGAAGCCTGTGACTTGACCTGAAGGGCGCTGGAAAGCAATTGCAACCAGTTGTCGGAAATTAGACAAGAATGAACAGCTTGAGGGAAGCCATGAAAAAAGAAAAGCAAGAGCAGTGAGTTCTAGAAGACAAAACCCTGAGTCAGTTAGCACCATAAGCCATTCTGAAAACAAATAGAAACCCAGCATGCTTTTCGTTGTAGTAGTAGCAGTAGCTGTGTTTTAACAAGGTTTTCCTCCATTTTCCTGGGATAAGACTATGTTGCCCACTTAAAAAGATAGCCATGAAGTTTTCAAACTTTTCTAGAAGTCTGTTTTCTGTTCAGTTTCAACATGTTACAAAGTAGACGCACCTTTACAAAGTCAAGCATTTGTTAACTCTACCCCTCTTATTCCTTTTTCAGAAAGTGTGAGTCAGAACTTCCTAACAGTGCCCACAAAACTTCCTTAGTATATTATAGATGTTATTGAGAATAGGATATTAACTATAGAACGCTGATCCTTAAAGTCAAGTTTGTAGTGGGTTTGCCACAGAAATGAATGACACTCATGGGGTCCTATGACAATCAAACCTAGTGTAGTCTCAATGAGTTACATGAAATAGAATTCTCCCCCCCCGTTACTGTCTTCTCTCATTTTTAAAGCGATGGGAAAGGAAATAATTTCTAAGTGTTGATGAAGTATCAAAGAGCCTTTAAATGACTTTAAATATTTTAAATTACTTCACATGCCCACTGACCTTTGTCTGATTTCTGTTGTAGCTCTGGTAGACAGTTCTAGACGCTCTGCCCCACTGTTCTGCTCCCACAGCTTTGAGATACATGTTGGGTAAGGCTCAAAGGCAACCTGAGATGTGGGGGATAACAACTCTGGGGAGAGCCCTCAGTCACCCAGTAGATATAAAGATCCCTGCTCCTGGCCATCACATCCAGGATGGATTCTATACTCTGCCTGCTAGCTCTTCTTCCTTCCCTGACACCTGCACTCTGGAACCACATCGCAGATAAGATGCCTTTACCCGCCTTCCTGGTAGATTTAAGGAGTTTTCTTTTGAATCTATGGAATCCAAAGTGCAGTCCATCACACATAAAAGACCAAGCCATTGCAGCAAGTTCAGCCCTGTGGTTTAGATCCCAATCTATGCTGCATTCTCCCAAATGCTCTCAGGGTTCCTTTCCAGTTTTCAGCATCCATCTTCAGTATCATTGATCACTCACCGAGGGACTAGTGTTAATTTACATGGTAAAATGTCTGTTATTAATATACTACATTATTTAAAGGTGGGTTGCTGTATCTGAATATTCAGTAGCAATCTTAATAGCCTGTTTTAAGCAATGATTTTTATCTCTAATTCATTAGGACACTGTCATTATTCCTTGATTTCAGTATAAACCAAAGGTCCACAGAGCCCTAGAAGCTGAACTGGATTATTGAAGAAGGACACCAAAAAGAAATCTCACACTAGCTCAGAATTGGGTAAAATAAAGGGTTATTCATTTAGGGGTAGACTCATAGATCACAATCCTCTCCACAAATGGGGAACAGGAACCGAATCACACCACCAGAAGAGAGGCTAGATGTGCTCTTTACATTGGCATACATAGTATAAGAGGTTACGCCCACGGCTGCTTACTGGGTGTAGGAATTCCTACAGCAGATTATTTGAGCATTTCATGTTAACAGTCAAAACTGTCATTGTGTATGGAATCCTCTCAGACTTATACCAGGTATGAGCCCAACTGCTCCAAACACTCTGTGCTGAACTTTTCTGTGGTTGCTCCAGGCTAAATGGAAAGGATTCATGAGGAGGGACACCAACAATAACTTATCAGAGGTGGCTTGTGCTTCACTTGGCAGTGTGTCCAATGTTTGCACTTTCACTTTGCTCTTAATGCATCCTTTCTAAGTCTTGCACAAGAAACAAGAATCTGGAACACACCTTATAGCCACCATTGCTAACAGTAAGAGGAGCCTAGCTCCAGAGATGAATCCTTCCTGGCAGTAGCTAAAGCAACCTTCATATTGCTCAAGCAAATGGATGTTCTGCAGCCTATGATGTTTTGGTTCTTTCTTGTCAATTTGTGACAAACTGTAATATATGTATTTATATTGAAGATTAAACTCTAAAAGCAGTATTCCCAACAAAAGCATCATGAGCATTTTTTTTTCAATCTTTGCTCAATATCAACGAAATGCCCCAGATACTCTTAGATCAGTTTACATATTTAACATCATTTATGGTAATAACTACTTATGTTTTATCCACATTAGATAGCAAGAAACAGTTTGTAGCTTGTATTTTATCTTAAAAAATAAAATGTGGGCTTCCGTGCTTAAAAAGCAGAACTGCAACTCTCCTGATAGGAATGGAGATATTTTAAAGACACTGCCCCTCTGTTTGGCCATCAGACTATTAAAAGACCCTAAGAAACTAATTTTTCTTCAGGATTTTCATGCCAAGAGGAAAAGTCTGAAATCTGATGGCAGCCAGAAGTTAATTTGTCTCAAGGAAAAATATTTTACATATTTCTGACAACTTGACAGATCAGCCTGCAGGAGGAACTGGAGCCTAGACAATGACGGATCGGTAATGAACAACCTAGAGCAACCTGTGCCCTAAGAAAGAACCTGCATCCAAAATACGAGGAGGCTAGTAAAACAAGACAAGGCTGTTATCCACCCTACAAAACCTACAGGCAACTGAGGAAGGCTGAGAGGGAGAGAAGAAGGAGCACATCAATTGGCTAACAAAACCAAGTGACCAGTCCTAAAATCATAAATACAAGTAACATTCTACAGATTGATCAAATTGTATTTATGTGTTTATGAACACACACACACACACACAATCCCCATATAATAACAATTAATTTTATTTTAAAAAGAGGCCTGGATTTGAAAGAGATCAAGTCGGAGTATATGAGAGAAAGGGAGGAAGATGTAATGTATTATATGATGTAATTATATTATAATCTCAGAAATAAAATATTTTTTTAAAAATTGCTCAACGAGCCCGGCGGTGGTGGCGCACACCTTTAATCCCAGCACTCAGGAGGCAGAGGCAGACGGAACTCTGTGAGTTCGAGACCAGCCTGGTCTACAAGAGCTAGTTCCAGGACAGGCTCCAAAGCCACAGAGAAACTCTGTCTCGAAAAACCAAAAAAAAAAAAAAAAATTGCTCAAAGAGTAAAAGCATTGGCCATACAACCCTGCAGACCTGAGTTCAATCCCTGGCGAAGTAGAAGATGACTCCGTGAAGTTGTTCTCTGACCTCTATACATATGCCATGGCATGTGTGCGTACACACACACACACACACACACACACACCGTCCATACCCAAGAATAAATAGGAACATATAAAAGTGGAAGAAAGAGGCAGTGATGCAGTCTGTCTATGCCAGCACTTGCATGGGGACAAAATCCATCTTTGTATCTTCTCGCATTCCTTTCTCTGGCTATTTAGGGTGCTGTCGGCTGAAGAGAGTACACCCTGTGTGCTGTGCTATTTTGCTTTTCTGTTAATCTTTATGTTGTTTATTCCACAACCAAATGGTTTCAGAGTCTCTAGGTATCACAACTTGACTTCTGTTCTTCTCTTTTTCAGTCTCTCTCTCTCTCTCTCTCTCTCTCTCTCTCTCTCTCTCTCTCTCTCTCTCTGTGTGTGTGTGTGTGTGTGTGTGTGTGTGTGTGTGTGTGTACATGGGATCCCCTCTTCCTCCCCTCTCTCTTCTATTCTCCTTGTATTTTCCATCTCATTCCCCTGCCCACTAAATGTACTGCTGTTGAGTGTGCCCAGCATGCAGCCGTGTCTTGGCTCTCTTAGTCTTAAATCACCATTCCTATCCTGTGCAGTCAGTCACACGTGAGACTGAGATCTCTTGAAAGGACTCTGAATTCTTTCACCTTGTGTTTTGTTTTCCAGAGATTCCTTGAGGAGCCTCCACGTTCCCGCCTAACCTACCTTATATCTGCTCAGCAACTGTCTGTCCAGTCTGTGCATGGGTCTTGTCTGATATCTTCCCATCTTATTAAAAAGTTTGGCATATTTCTAAAATGGGAGCTTAAGTATTTTATAGATCTAGTTTCATTCATGTAAAATATATTGAATCCCTTTCAATTTGGTTATTTTTTATTATAATAATTTTCTATTAACATGTTTGAGTTCTTAAACATATATATGAACTCTCAGAATGTCATAGTAATTAATCCTTTTATTTTAAGCACTCTTAACAATGGTTGAGTATGAATTTGCTGGAAAATGGCCAGAGTTTAGGACTACCATAGAATGAGAAGGTTTGGGGTGTGTTTGGGATTCAGAGTGCGTGAATGTCACCGAACACTTAGAACACAGGTCTGCATTTTAAAGCCAGCGTGTGTGAATGCCACTGAACACTCAGGGCACAGGTCTGTGTGAGGGAAAAGGCAAAGGTAGCATCCCTACACCCTGCACAGCAGCTGCTCAGGCTGTGGGGATCCATCAGACAGAAGCCAAATTAGACAAATGCCACCTTGGGACACACACCCAAAGAAGGCACCACTACTTATCTGTTGGTACCTTTAGATGTTCCAGTCATCCAATATGTGAATTCATTTAGTTGTTTGTTTATATTAACTAGGTGAAGAGGAAGCAGAATGGGACTCTAAACATATTGTTGACAGAGGCAAAATATCACATTTCAAGATACAAACAACAGAAGTCACTGATTGGAAACTTCTGCAAAACACATTAGGGGGTGGCCCACTCTGCAGCCAGTGTCTGTGTCCATGTGCATCTGATAGTTCCTTCCCAAACTCTATTAGCTTTCAGTTGGCTCAGAGAATGCAGGTGATTGTTGTCAAGCCTGACACACTGAATACGATTGCTAAGAACTACATGCATGGTAGAAGGAATGACCAACTCCCCAAAACCACATTGTTCTTTGACCTCCACATGTGCATACACATACACACACACACACACACACACACACACACACACGCACAGTTTTCACAATAAAAAACTAAACTTCTTTCATGGTCCATCATATTAACTTCTTTAACAACATTGATTTTAGATAAAACAGTGGTGGTTGTGGGGATATAAGGTACACAAACTACAATACCCAATACCCCAGTTGTTGCAAGAAGTAGACAGGTATGGAGTGATCTGATTCAGGGTATATGTCTGTAAGATTCAGTGAGGAAATACCATGTTCAAACCTTACATATGTTTTAGCTTATAAAATCAAGCTAACTTTTCTAGGAAAAGAAAATTGCTATCCCGAGAAACAAAGAGAAACACTATACTGAAGGCAGCTCGCCACGTGTGCATCTCCTGGCGTTGTGCCTGCTTTATTAATTTGCATCAGAACACCTTTTAAAAATTGAATTATACAAGACAAAGAGGATGCATTGAGATTTAAATGATGGAAAATTCCTTACACTGTGAAATAATTGGTTGCATTCTTTTATTTAACCCAATACAAATAAGAGATAGCTTCCTAAGAGAATCACTGTGGGGCAAAAACAGGCACACAAGATGGAAACATGTTCTTTACTGAGTCTTACAGTTCAGCTTGAGAGATATCCTAAATAAAGCTTAATTTTATATTAGAAGAGTTGGTGACGGTGTCTTTGCCACTTCCTAGCACGGGGAAAGCTTCTCAGTGACATGAAGTAGTCCCAGGCCATGGCTACCTACTCCTGACACATTGTTTTTTTATGGTTTATTTTTTTATATTTAAAAATTTCCATCCCCTCCCCTCCACCCATACCCCCTCCCTCTCCAGGCCAAGGATCCATCGGGGTTCCCTACTCTATGTTAAGACCAAGGTCCTCCCAACTCCCCCCAGGTCCAGGAAGGTGAGCAACCAAGCTGAGAAGGCTCCCACAGAGCCCGTCCATGCAGAAGAATCAAAGCCCAGCGCCATTGTCCTTGGCTTCTCAGTCAGCCTCCACCGTTGGCCACATTCAGAGAGTCCGGTTTGGTCGCATGATCCATCAGTCCCATTCCAACTGGAGTTGGTGATCTCCCGTTAGTTCTGTCTCACTGTCTCCATGGGTGAATGCACCCCTCACGATCCTGACTTTCTCCCTCATGTTCTCCCTCCTTCTGCTCCTCATCAGGACCTTGGGAGCTCAGTCCAGTGTTTTCACCCTAGCCTCCGTCCCAGCTTTCTCAGTCCAGAGCCGTCATTTTCCCTTTTTCAGCTTTTTCTTTGTCTCGTCCTGTAAGCTTGTCTTAAAATATGCACCCCTTTCCCTGAATTAACCTGTCTCACCTTTAAGATGTCTACTTAGATACCTTATGCTTGGAAAGCCTTTCTTGACTTCTGGGTCAGACCTATGTAGCATGAATGATAAAAACCCAGAGACAGAAATTGGGATTCAACCTGAAAATCAGAAAAACAAGGCAGCCAAGTTTTTAGTGAAGTCTTACCTCTTCTAAGACTGGACAACCTTAGACTAAACCTACTAAACCTCTGTCTCCTCCCATTTTGTATTCCTTCTACTGTTGGGATTAAAGGCTGGTGACACCCTAGGACTGGGATTAAAGGTGTAGGCCACCACCGCCACCTGGATTTGTTTCTGCATTGATCTTGAGTAGCCCAGTGTGGCCTTAAACTCACAGAGATCCATCTGACTCTGTCTTCTAAATCCTGGGATTAAAGGTATGTATCACCATTGCCTGACCTCTAGTGGCTTTAGATTTGCCTCTGGTCTTCAGGCAAGATAATTTTTTTTATCAAAATACAAATAATATACCATTACATAACTATGTAGCTGTACAGTGAGTTCTCCGGTCCCAGACACAACACTTGGCCCTCTGTGTGTGGGTATTGACTTCTGTGTCTCTTTCAGTGGTCTTTCTTTTCCCTGAGAGCAGAGACTGTGGGAACCATATAGTGAATCCTCATTTAATGTCAACTGAAAGACCAAATAAACATCCAACAGATAAACTTCAGTGATCACAAAAATACAAACAATTTTGTTATTCTGAGGTAGAAAAAAAAGCAATGATATCTTTAAAACTAACTGTCTAACAAGGTAACTTTAAAACTCCCGAAAGTATATTTGGGCACCCATACTCCAAGGAAGGGATCCAGTGAATGGATTATGTTCCCATCCCAGCTCAGCAGGCTATTTAAGGATCTTTCCATCAAACGATTTATGTAACATAATTCTCCTAGCCTGAGACAGTTAGTGATATCACAGAAGGAGAGACAGATTTCCTGGCTCTGTGAGAGTGAACAAATCTGGAGTGGATGGGAAGTTAATTCAAATGTTTCAGAGCTCCTCTTCACATTTAATTAAGCTGCAATTGAGAGGTGTCTGGTGGAGAGACACCAAGGAGAAAGAGAATGGAGAACCAGCTGGAGAACTCAGGGTTGAGGATCCTGCAATTTTCCTACTCTGGAGAGAAGACCCAACAGCCTTTCGTGCAATACTGTCATCCAAACTGCATCTATGACTTGCTTAGCCCATGATCTCATTAGAGATAGCATGTGTAAACTCACTCAGTGCAGGCCTGTAAAAAATAAAGCTGGATTTGCATTCGTGTATTGCTGGCTAGTCTATGTCAGTTTGACACACGAACTAAAATAGTCTAAAAGGAAGAAAACTTACTCGAGAAAAAGTCTCCATAAGATTCAACTGGAAGGCATCTTTATAATAGCTTTTGTATGGGGGAGAGTCCAGCCCAGATTGTGAGTGGTTCCATCCCTGGGCTGGTGGTCCTGGGCTCTATTAGAAAGCAGGTTCAGCAAGCCATGGGAAGCAAGCCAGTAAACAGCTCCCCTCCACGGCCTCTGCATCACCTCCTGCCTCCAGGTTCCAGCCCTGTTTGAGGTCCTTCCGGCTTCCGTCAATGACGGACAGTGATGTGCAAGTACAAGTTAGATAAACCCTTTCTTCCCTAACTTGTTTTTGGTCATGGTAATTCATCACAGCAATAGAAACCCTAACTAGAATAGTATATATTTTTCTTTTACCTAGTTTTGTCTGAAGAAATTATTTATAACAATCTGCATTTGACCTCCTTCTGTTTTAAAAATCAAACAAACAGAAAAATAAGCTATCAAAAATAGGCCCTAACAGTGTGGTCATGGATGCCTTGGGATTTGCAATGTAGATCAGGTTGGCCTCAAACTTTGAGATGTATCTCCGACTAAGGGTGTGTGCCACCACCCTGGCCTTGCTTCTTTCTTTCCATTGCTACACTCAGCTCTATTTTTGTTACAGGGTTTTTATCATAAACAATAGAATAAGAAATCTGCTAGTCTATGTCATTTACAGACTACAGATAGATGATCCTGATTCGGGGGTCTTAACCTTGGAAATCTGCAGGGCCTGAAATCCCTGTTCACATACCTTGAGTGTATAACTGAAGCAATCCATCAAATCTTTTTTTTTTTTTTTTGAGGTTGTTAATCTTTAAGAAATTTAAGCTCCCAAGGTCCTGATGAGGAGCAGAAGGAGAGAGAACATGAGAAAGAAAGTCAGGACCGTGAGGGAACCTCCAGCTGGCGACAGATGGGGAAGGTGACTGAGCCCCACATTGGAGCACTGGACTGAGCTCCCAAGGTCCTGATGAGGAGCAGAAGGAGCGAGAACATGAGGGAGAAAGTCAGGAACGAGAGGGGTGCGTTCACTCATGGAGACGGTGGGACAGAACTAATGGGAGATCACCAACTCCAGTTGGAATGGGACTGATGGATCATGCGACCAAACCCGTCTCTCTGAATGTGGCCAATAGCGGGGGCTGACTTAGAAGCAAAGGACAATGGCTCTGGGCTCTGATTGTTCTTCATGGACGGGCTCTGTGGGAGCCTTCTCAGCTTGGTCGATCACCTTCCTGGACCTGGGGGGAGTTGGGAGGACCTTGGTCTTAGCATAGAGTGGGGAACCCTGATGGCTCCTTGGCCTTGAGAGGGAGGGAGGGGAGGTATGGATGGAGGGGAGGGGAGGGAAGGGGGAGAAGGAGGGGAGGGAAGGGGGAGGAGGAGGGGAGGGAGGGGGGAGGAGGAGGGAAGGAGATGGAAATTTTTCAATAAAAAAAAAAATAAACCATGAGGAGAAAAAAAAAAGTCTCCTTTTACACAGAATAGCCAGGACTATACAGAGAAACCCTGTCTTAAAAAGCAAAAATAAATAAATAAAACAAAAAATTAAAAAGATTTTATTAAATTATAAACATTTTCACAGAGTTTCTAGATAGTTTCAGTAAGGTCTATTATTCTATAAATGAGGGAGTATGATGAATGATACTTGATTCCCTATTCGTTTGTGTTAGCCTCAGAGCCATTTAGAATGTGGCCAGTATTGCAAATGCCCTATAGTTCTTAATGAAGATGGCTTACATGTTTCCCAGTCCTGTGGTCTCTCCTGATGGCATCTGCTAAGAATTTCTCTGTGTATCTCTGCAATGTGCACTCAGTTTCCAAACTAAGATTGATGTGTGTGAAACCCTACTTTGAGAATTAAATATTTTCAGAGATGAGTAAATAGTAAAAATGATGTCTTGTAATTGCCTTTCTTCTTATAATAGAATGGTCTTTTCAAAAGTGGCAAAGGGCAGGATTACAAAGAAGGGGAGAACAAATACTCATTTAGCTTGAATTCTTTCTCTCTGTTTTCCTTTTTGTCTGGGATAGTAGGGGAGGCAGGAGTCGAGTGTAGATTTGCCCACACTAAGCCCGATCATCTCCGAGTTACAGTGTCAGTGATTGCAGACTGTTCCCAGCTCTTCATGTGCTTCCAGTTTTTAATAAGTTGAAACTAGATTAACAGGTTCAAGCTCCTCTGGTAGATATTTCAACTCAGATCTGACAAGCTTTGCAGCTGGGGATGCTCTCTGCTGTATCCCTGCCTCCCTAAAGTCTGCTCAGAGACACTGATATTGTGTCGTCTTCTTCTAATAACCCTTCAATAATAGGAAAAAATGGAATAGGTATTATTTTATGAATTTAAACAGTGGAACATACACCACCCTGTGATTAATGGATAAGACATTGGCCTTTTAAAAGCTGCAATATCGAATGTGTGCCAATTCCCATGCACATTATTGAAAACACTTGTGAAAAGACTTTTTATCTCTGTTTTGGGCTAGTAACTCTTCAGAATCTTGATGAAATCCTGAAGGGCACTAACCACTCCCTTCTCTGTGTCTATGGAACACAAAACCTGTAACTGAAGGCTTTTATATTTTTAGTAATTTTCATCACAAATTTCAGCTCTCATTGGAATCAAACAGCTTGTGCAGGTGTTGTTTTTATCTCTGAGATCACGTGATGGGCATCAGGGCAAATGTCCCGTGTGTGCAGAGTCTATACATCACATCTATCTATGTGTGCAGTGTCTATATATGACAGGTGAGAAGTCTATATGTGCAGAGTCTATGCATCACAGGTGAGACATCTACATGTGCAGAGTCTATACATCAAAGGTGAGGTCTACATGTGCAGAGTCTATACATCACAGGTGAGAATTCTATATGTTCAGAGTCCATACACCACAAGTGAGACATCTACATGTGCAGAGTCTATACATGACAGGTGAGACATCTACATGTGTAGAGTATACATGACAGGTGAGAAGTCTATATGTGCAGAAGTGTATATTTCAAAATAAACTCCCCCTGACTGTTTGTGTTCTGCTCCAATCCTAGTAAGAACATCTGGCTATGTGCTGGAAGTAGGCATTCCAGAATCTAACTCTCACCTTTGATATGAAATCAGAGCTTCCCAAGTATCATATGGGCCCAGTGTTTCTACGCTTACAGCCTAGACATGACTCTAAGATCCCAGGCATGAAGCCACCTCAAAAACCAAACCACTTAAACCTGGAATCTTCACTACTTACACAGTTGTAAATTATCTTCCACATCTTAATCTTAAAGATCTCAAGTTTCAATAAAATGTATTTAGACAGATCCAAAATGCAAAGGACTATAAAAGTATCTCCTATATAATATGTTGGATATCTGTCTACCTCTTCTTTGTGATGAGCTCTTTAAAAGGAAAGAAATATATCTTAATGCTTGTGTATATAGATCCTAGGACAATAAAACAACGACAATAATGAGTGCAATTTTCTGTCTGGTTTCCTTGAACACTCCCCAACTTACTTTTGTTATCTCAGTGTAAACTTGCTTTAATTTAAAAGTTTGAGCCTTCTGGAGAATTTCATGAATAGACTGTTGAACACCATATGCATCCCACTGAGTTTTCCTCTCCTCTCCTTCCCCTTCTTTTTCCCTCTTCCTCTCACTTCCCCTTCACGCTCTTACCTACACTTATTTTCCTTCTCTTTCCTCACTTCCCCATCTTTCATGTAGGAATAGACATAAAAATACCTATTTTCTGGGTGATTTATAGACAACATATATAGACACTATATAAAATTTAACTTTGAACATTAGCATCATATATATCCTATATACCCCAAACAAAAACATATATATATATATACCCCAAACAAAAACATTTTTTATTTCTTCACTGAAATTGTCAAATTTAATCGATTTAACACACCTATATCATATATTAACTATAGGTAAGACACACACAACTTATATTTTCCCCAATTGACTCAAGACAGTATTTTAATACACTGTTTTAATACTTATTCTTCAGATTTATCTTCTAATTCGATCCATACAACGAATTTAAATAATATACTTCTTGCTCTTTTTAATATCAAAAATATTTTCTCAGCCTTCCTTTGTCTTTTATGATATTATGACAATATTTGATAGCACCCTTCTTTATCTCAAGCATCCTAACTTGAACAAAAAAAATATGTCATCTCCTTTACATATGTTGGGAAACAATATACATGGACATTTTCACTTCTCTGCATACCAGAGATTTCTGAGTAAATAGTACTAAAATACAGGTTAGTGAACCCTTCAGCCACAACTCAAAAAGTCAGAGTCTCTGGGAAGACACGGGTACCTATTTGCTTACATCCCAGTATAATGAGATGGGGAACTTTCTCCTCTTCCAAAAAGTGACTTGAAAACTATCTTTTATTCTTCCTGGGAAAGGACATTATAAACACTAGTATCCTATACAAACTTTGCACTTCCTCTTTGAAGGTGAGCAATTCCTAGTGCAAACACAGATGAATTGCTTACAAAGACTAGGGACTTAGTGGTTAAAGCAAAAATGCTCTGAAAATAACAGCTTTTTATTCTGTTCCAGAGGCCTCATGTGACTATGCTTTGTGAGAAGAGTAACGTGAGAACCCCTCAGAATCGCTGACTTAACAATCTCTTCCTGACCACTAAGAACTAGCAATCTCATGGGAAAGCAAACAAATCAAAACTCAAGGAGGGAAATGTGGTCTAGGTTATCTGGACTCTGAAAATGCAAAAAAAAAAAAAAAAAAAAAAAAAAAAAAAGAGGAATCCATTATTGCTAAGAGAGGGTAAGGCCAGACTTCAGGAGACAGTTGAGCAGCCAAGGGCCACCACAGAATCTGAATGATCTTCACAAAACCACAAGAGGGAAGATGTGAGTTAGTGATCATTTGTCTATTTTTAAAAATATGCACTGGCTGCACACTCATGTGCACACATGCAAGAACTTGTACACACGTATACACCACAATGTGCACACAAGAATCAGGGTGAAAAGCACTTCTCAGCGCTCACATTTTAGCTCATTTCTTCAAAGCATCCGCTCTCCACAGTGCACTGAGTGACATTCATAGGTATTTTACACACTTAGATGAAGGAATTGTCCACATATGCTTTGAAAAACCTGTGTTCTGAAATTGTGTGTCATGAGACAACTGCTACAAAAACTAACTATGGTTTGCCTTTTAGTCTGAAGTTTTAAAGGACAGACATATTCAAAAGGAAAATCCCTAGAAATATCTATATTTTGGAGAAAACAGATCATCCTACAAATGCAAGCCATTTGAAGGCATAATTTCTAGATAAGAAGCTAATTAAAACCTTCCTTACATCAAGATTACTGTACATAGATGAGCAGGGAAAGTGGTCAATGCACATATGGAGAGAGGGGAATGAAAAGGTCAGCTAAGCAAATGAGGCACAGAGCAATGACCAGAAAAAAAATGATTGCTATAACAAAACTGAAGATGCATAAAATGTTCTAAAACCGGGTTCAGATAAGATATTATTACATTTTTTCTCAACTTCATAAAGCTCAACTTCGACAGCACCCGCCTGAAGTGTAGTTTCTGTGAGCTGTGACAGACAACAGACATTGTGTAAAGAGACACGAGTTACACTTCTTGTGATGGTGACACCATTGTGCTGCTCTTGCAAAGGCAAGTCATGTGATCAATATGTTACAGAGATAAACTGAGGAACACATTCTAAATGCAGTGTTTATAATGAAAATAGAATAGAGTCTCCCCAAACTCGGGGTATAGAATCTGGTACATATGATTCCAACATGTTTCTCATAAAATATAGAAGGGTTACAGTGTTAGCTCTAGTTTTTTTCATTTATATAGTATCTTATCTTCCAAAACTCTGTGCTTTTTGTTTGCTTGCTTGTTTAATGGGGGGACTGTGTCTATCATGAAGGGAGTTACTCTTTGGTTAGTGACTAGACCTTCCAAGTCAATGTAAACAGGGCAGATAAGCAGTTTTGGTTACAGGAACAGTGAAATGGACTCAGGCTATATTCTCTAATAATTAGAGGATGATGTTGTGTGATCCTTAGTCAAGGACAGAAGCATAAAGAAAATTAAAGCCAGTATCCTCTGAAACATTGATAAATCTTAGAACTATCAAAGACAATGAGGATCACTGTGATTTCCATTCATACAGTAGAGGAAGAACTCCTCTGAAAGCAAACTGGAAAGCATCCTGAGTATCAGAAAAAAAGAACCTTCTAAAAACAACCATAGGGAATAAAAAAGGTGTGGCAGTGTGTGGTTCTGAAGACTGTGCTGCAGACTTGCCCTCCAGGTGATGGTATTGAACGGTAAGACATTAGGAGTGTGAGTTTTACAAAGTAATGAGGACTCGAGGCATTTTCCCTAGAAGAGGATCCTACTAACCTTGCAGAGAGAGCTGTTTTCTATAAGAATACATGATAAAAGTACATGATTTGTGTTAGGTGACCTTTGGATAATGGTGGGAACATGATCTCAAACAGTAGGACTGAAAACATGCATACAAGTATTATTATATGGATTAAACGAGCCTATGTAGGAATTAATATGTCTATACAAATTCAAATATACATACAGTAACAATTAATGAAAAAAGAGGTCATAAAGTTGAACAACAGTTGGGAGGGAGATATGGGAGAATTTGGAGAGAGGGAAGAAAAGGAAGAAACATCATAATTAAATTATAATTTCAAAAATATCTTTTTAATCACGGGGTGTCATATGATTGCAGTCCACTTGACTCAGGAGTTTGGATCAGGTTTGAGCTGAGTGCCAAAACCCTGCCAAGAAGGAGAAGAAGAAGCAGGAACAGGAGCAGGCACAGGAGGAGAAGGAGGAGAAGGGGGGGCTGATCTGCTCTCTGGCTTGAAATCTCTTCTTGAGAAGTCTCCCTTTAACACACTCCTGCCTTGAGGTGATGTAACCACTGGCCAGAGGTCACATACGTGGGTTCCCCAAGTCCTGGCTTTCAGCCTTCAAAATTATAAGCTAAATAACGGTTTTTATGAAGTACTTAGACTCAAATGTTTTATTTTAAGAACACAACATGAACTAACCCAAAGCACAGACATACTGAGCAAAAAGAAAAAAGAAGTAAAAGGGAGGAGTCTGTGAATTCTGTTGGAGAAAGGAGGGGATGAAGGAGGAAGAGAGGGGCAGAGCATCTCCTTAATCTTCCATTACATTGAGAAAGGCTCTGTTTTGACATTTGAAATGGGATCAGGACAGAAACAGTCAGCTTCAGACTGGTGTTTACAGTGTTGTACACTCCCTCTGATGTCTTTTCCTGAATACAGCTTCAGTCATAACAACTGCCTGTCCTCTCCACCTGAGCATCCAGCTTCTCACACATGAGGCTAGCCTTGTCTACAGCTGAACTTCTAACAGGAAGGAAATAATTTTATAAACTACATACTATAATTCATATTTATAAATAATTAAGTTAATAATGTAAGACTAATTTGGGGGAAAATTTTTGAACGTGTATTATTACTGAGAACCACTTAACGATTATTTTTAAAGAATATAGAATAAAATCATTTTACAATAATTTGTCTCATTTTCTCTTTTGAGAATGTAATATCTGTACATATTTGCATATCTGAATGATTCATTAATGCATCTTCTATTTGATCAACTACTATCTTAGATCCGTTTCTGTTGCTGAAAAGAGATACCATGCCAAGGCAGCTTTCAGAAGAAAGAGGTTATTGAGACTTCCAGCTCCAGAGGGTGAGGCTATGAGCATCATGATGGAGAATATGGCACAAGGCGGGCAGACATGTCACTGGAGCACAGATGAGAGCTTACTCCTGATCCACAAGCTCAAGGCAGAGCAAGAGATAAATGGGAATGGTGTGGACTTTTTAAGCCTCCAAGCCAGTCCCAGTCATATGCACCTTTCAGCAAGACTAATCCTTCCCAAGTAGTTCGGTCAATTAGAGACCAAACATTCAAACACATGAACCTATGGGGCTATTGCCATTCAAACCAGCACATCCACTAATTACCTCCCATACCAAGCACCTTCGCTAGTATCACAGAGGCTAAAACATACACAATTAGATGAGAGTATGTGAACATATTTTTAATCTGTAGGAATATTATTAAAATAAAAGATATTATCTTAAGCAACCCCAGTATCTGTTCTAAGAAGTAAAATTTCTCATGAGTCTTTTCTCATTTATACTAACTGATCTTTTAGGTTGAGTAATGGGTAAACCTCCAATTAATAATATTAGTATGTGGTGATTAAGAGATAGTGCAATGGTTAAGAAAACACTTTACTCTCCCTAGGGACCTGAGTTCAATTTCCTGTACCCATGTTGGGCAGCCTACAACCACCTGTGACTGGTCCAATGACTATGGTCTCTGCAAGCACAATTATACACAGACACAAACACACACATACACACACGCAAATGTGCACACACACATACACACAGCATACACTCACACAAACATATACAAATAAACATGATAAAAAGTAAAATAAATCTAAAATACAAGCCAAAACAATAACATAGTTTCAGAGATGTTCCTGTATCTTGGTGGAGAGGGTTTTAGTAAAGCAGTGAACCTTATAGAACAGTCAGGAAGGAGACACTGGTATCAGTCTCTCTCCATTGTCCTATCTTACCCCACGCCCCAACCTATGGGATAGTGCTGCCTACATTCAGGTTGGGTCCTCCCCCTTAGTTAATTGTCTCTTAACTCCTTCAAAGACCTACTCTTTGCTAATGTAGGTATTTTATAGTCTAGTAAAGTTGTCAAGGTTAAACATCACATAAAACATTTGGAAGCAAGTGACTCTCATTACCACTATTTTAGGTGGGCAAAATGAGGCAGGCCTACAAATTTATTTTACACAGAATATTAGTGGCAGAAGCAGGATGCGTCCACCTGATCACTTGACTCTTTGCCAACTGCTTTGCCAGAATCCCATGGGACTATGTTTTTGCATTACGTATTTATTGCCTTTAAATTAGTCATATTGAAAAAAAATATGAAAAACGGACCTAATAAATTCTAAACCTTCTCATATGACTTCAGTGCTTAAAAGAAAAGTTTTAGGCATTCCAACACCCAAGTGACCTAAGGATAATGAATTAAAGTTTTATTAAATTGATTTTTCTGTTCCTCAGTGAAATTTTAAGCAGTCACATACATGTCCAAGTAACCAAATGTATAATTAACTACCAACACTTTAAAAACACTATTGCTACTGACTATAGAATGATAAACATATTAAGCAATTGTCATGGTGATACGTGACAATAAACTCAAAACACGGTAAGAACTGATTATGTGTAAGGGGTAAGATGTCAATTAAAGGTAAGCTAGTAGTCATTAATATATCATTAAATATTGGAAAGTTCATCAGAGTTGAACTAGTAAGAGAAAGATATACATTATTGTTTCTATTTATTTTACTAAGATTCATCCACAAAATATAATAGATCATTGATAGACTATAGTGAATAATGAGAAACCTCAGCATTTTCTTCACCTCTGTGTTGATATAAGGAAATGTATTCCAATTCAAACAAAATATAGGTAGAATTTTAAAATTTTCTATAGAGAAACTCATTTTTTTGTAAATAGAAAACAGAGCCAAACAGAAATTGAATAGAAAGGTGATCCCTCAGTGAACATGTTACACAAGAAAGACAAAGAAAAGAACACAAAAAAATCCTCACTTTCTTTGACTTTAGGTCTATTATCTACTTCAAAGTCGTCCCCATCCACCCCCCCCCCCATGCATGTCCTCACCATCAAGATGCATGCAAGATCCCAGGGATGTCTGTCAGCCTTTGGGCTGATGCTGGTATCAACTGCAGGTTCCTCCCTTGAGCATTAGCACAACAATGGCTTGACTTTCAGATTTTCAATGAAAGCAAATGTCAACCATTTCACTAAGGAGGACATATGGTACCCAGTTTCTGGAAGCAGAATTCTACTTCATAATGAGTTCAAATCTCCCACTGAGATCAGAACTTGGCACTTGGAAAGGCAGAAGTCAGTTCTCAGGTAGGGTTGCCTGAGCGCCTTACATAGTGCCCGGACCTGTTGAAAATGTCAATTTTCAGAGAGTATTTCTGCAAGTTGCTTTTTTAAAAAATGGAGAGCTAAAATAAAAGTAGCAATGGGAAAAGGTTTTGGAAGAAAATCACTCTATGCAGGGTCATTCAGTTATTTTCATGATGCCTTGTGTGTGCACACACACATTCACACATACACACACATACAATCTTCTTTAAATGAATGGGGAGAACTACCATTATAGAAAGCACAGTTAACATAATATAATCCCCACTGGATTTCCACGCTTGTGTGTGGACTGAGCTGGAGCTGTCTGGTTCTACAGAGGTAGTAATACTGTCTGAAGCACCCTTCATTACTACTTTGCTGATGAACGAATTGTGGAAATTCATCCTTTTGCCCTGAGGTCTATCTAAACGGCTTTGTTCCAAAAGTACAAGCTCTATTGTTCTGGTTTGCTTGTGCTGTCTTCATAAAATACCACCCACGGAGTGATTTAAACAGGGGACATTTGTTTTCTCACAGTCTGGAGAAGCTAGAAGTAAAAATTAAGTTGCCATCAGATTCAGTTACTCCTGAGCACTTTCGGCCGGGCCTGCAGGTGGCTGTACTCTGTGTCCTCACATGGCCTGTCCTCTGCTGAGCTGCGTGTCCAAATTTACTCTCATAAAAGTCTAATCCGGTGGGGCTAAGTTAGTTAGAATGTTAGTCCCATCCTAGCAACCTGCTGGAACTGTAATGTAAGGATGCAAGTGAAGCTAATGAAAGCCAGCAAGGAGGGCAAGTATGACACAAAGTCCTACTGTGGTCGGATGGTGAGCACCTGGAGGCAGAGCTGAGGCAAAGAAAAAAGGAGCAAAGTGTAGCTTGGATAACACGGTTAGCGGAGAGATAGTCAAGAAAAGGTAGGACATATCTTTAACTGGGTATGCCACTGGAACTGAGGAGAGAGAGAGATGGAAGGCAGAAGTTGGTCCCTGGCAAGAGATGTCAGATCCTCTTAAGTGAGGTCAGGTCAGTTTGTCCCCTGGATCACAGAACTAGAGACCTTCCAAAAATGTTGAATCTCAAGGTGTATTTAACAGCCTGTTGTTCGTTTTGGAAAATAATTAAGGTGCCAAGAGTTTCATACCAAACTCCAGGTGGCTTAGTGCTGAGCACAGAGCTCACTGGGAGAGCACCTGTGCAGTATGAGCAATGGCCTGGGTTTCCTCCTAATATCTGCACACAAACAAAGAGAAACACCTTTCAGGTCCCAGTCCTTGTATGAAAGGAAATGTTCTCCTTGAATATTACAGTGTACAATAATAGCTGCTTACTGTTGGTTACTATGTCAACCCTGTACTATAGATATCTCCCTTTGCAGTTGAGGAAACTGAAGGAAGTTACTTGCCCAAAATTTAAACATAGAGCTAGAAGCTGCAATATAGAGACTGGCTCTACAAGGACTCCACTCCTTTTACTAAGAAACAGGGTTGCTCGAGAAAACTGATCTGTAAGGAATTGGAGCCTGAAGCCTGTAAGAATGGGGGATTGTTGTTGACAGTTCATTATCACTTGGGTAGGGAATGACACCTCTGTCAATAATGACTTATGTCCTCCAAAAATGCCTGAAAGACATCGAGACAAAATGACAGAACCTAAATGTTCAGCAAACACACTGTGGCCTCACAAAGTACTGCCATTAGAAAAAAGCTGGCTCTTGAGACGTATGTACGTTATAGCCACAGCCCAGCAACAGGCATCTGATTTACCCTGCTTCTCGGATATGAATGTGGTAATTCTCTTGTCCAAGAGAAAACTAGAGATTGCTCACTTAGCACAAAAGTTGCTAATGTTCATCACGTCATCAACTACAAATTCCTATCTTTGATGTGCTTTGCAGTAATGTGGATAAATGTCTTTAAAATGAGTTCTTGTGGCTGGGTTCAGTTCGTATGCAGTTGTATAAACTAAGGACATCAGATCAGTCCCATTATCCAGATAAAATGGGGAGGAGCTGAGGGTGTAGCTCTGTTATAGAGCATTTGACTAACATCCACAATGGTATGTGTTCCATTCTCAGTAACACAAATAAATAAATATTCAAATGGTTTGGGATATCATAAGAATAGTTATTTTTTTTAAAAAAAAGAGTATGAGTTGTGCTGCCTCTGGGGCTTTATGAATTGAGTGGCTGGTACTGCCACCTGAGGTCATCATGATGTCCAGGTCCATGGTCCTAGAGCAGCCTCGGTCTGTGCTGATGTCTGTGGCCTGTGGTGCCACCAAAGGACATGTGGATGCCACTTGTCTATGCTGCAGCCTGAAGACATGCTGGTGCCCGTGGTCCATGCTACCCCCAAGGGCCATGCTGATGTCCGTGGTCCATGCTACCCCCAAGGGCCATGTTGATGTCCATGGTCCATGCTACCCCCAAGGGCCATGTTGATGTCCATGGTCCATGCTATTCCCAAGGACCGTGTTGATGTCCGTGGTCCATGCTACCCCCAAGGACCATGTTGATGTCTGTGGTCCATGCTACCCCCAAGGACCGTGTTGATGTGAGCCACCGATGCTGCCACCTGAGGCCATCACGATGTCTGAGTCTCTGCTGCCACTGAGAGCCATGTCTCGGTCTGAGGTCCTACTGCAGCAGGGGTCTGTGTTGATGTCTGTGACTTGTGTTGCCTCTGAAGGCCGTTTGGATGTCTGTAGTCTGTATAGCAGCCTAAAGTCATGTTGGACTCAGGCCATGAGGTTGCTGGAAGCCATTCCAATTGCCACCCGAGGCCAGATTGATGTCGTGGTTCGCAGTCTCTGAGTGCCTTGTCTGGGTCCCTGGTTCTACCGTGGCTGGGGTCCCTGTTCATGGTCTGTGTCAGAAACTATAAAGAGGCCCATGACCCCAGCTCCAGCTGACTGTAAAGAGCAAGGAAGCTACTTTGACAGTGGTACGGACGACTGCAGGTGCACAACTGAGAAAGAGCGTCATGGAAGGCTTCTGTTAAACCCCCCACCTTAACACACACACACACACACACACACACACACACACATCCCCCGCACAAAAGTCACAACCTAAAAAGGAAACCTCCACCTCAGCTCCCCCACCACACACACAAAAGTAACAACCTCAAAAGGAAGCCATCATAAGAACTGATAAAACTGTGATAAGGACTGTGACTGTCTCAAAAGTTGGGTGGCGAGCAATTGAGGACACCCCAGGTTAATCTGGCCTTCAGACTAGCACACAAGGACAAGCAAAGGCACACACACACACACACACACACACACACACACAGGTTAGGATTAGGGCACAGACATACACACAGAGTGTTCTATCTCCAATTGACACAGCATAGCATTTAGCAGACTTTTTAAGATGCAGTATGGTTTGGAGAGAGATGACGAAGGGAGGTTTAAGATGAAGCGTCCATCAGAACATTCCAGACTCTTTGGGTAAATGGATGCCAGCGGTTTGGGGTGGAGCTTCCAGCAGAACAGATTCTAATCCTGGTTCTTCCAGCATTGGCATTGAAAAGGCTCCTTATTGAGCTGGATGGCATTTGGTACTGATGATACAGCCTCATAACCTAACAGCAAGAACAAGCAGAGTGCCTACTGAGCACTCACTATGTCCTGGACACAGTTGGTGGCATTAGACACTCTCTGAGAAAACCCATGCTGACTTCTGTAAGTGGCTTGTTTATCTCTCCTATATAGATAGAAAAGCTTAGAGATTAGTATCTTATATAACACAACTAGCAAGTCTGACAAACTAGGTTAAAATATAGGTTTGCGGGATTTTCAAAACTGTGTACATTGAGCCAATAGGCAACACCCCTTCTGGTAATAGAATCAGCTTATGTATATGTAAGCCATTCAGCACAAGCCAGAGAGAAAGAGTGGTATGTCCATTGGAATTTTCCAGACAGCCACTCACTGTTCTGTGTTTTCAAAGACCAGGTTTATATATGTGGGTGCTAGGAAATGAGAGCCCTTAGGCAAGTTTATTCATTAGCCTGATCTAGTCTGCCCCACCCCCATGCCATACTACGTTATCATTCTTCTGTTTAAAGAACTTTCTCTGCACAAACCATATTATAAAACCTATCATATAGAAATTTTTCACTTTGACCTAGCTTTTACTCAAAGGCAAGAATTTTATTAGATTCATAAATTTATAGATATTCATCCTGATACTTTAAGTACTCTCCATACACTATAGGAATACAATAAAGACTCAATGAAGGAACCGATGAGCAAAGATTCCCTTACTACATCCCTTTCTCTTGCATTCATTTAATAGCAATATGTTTTGAATGCCCTAATTCAAGATTTATACCCTGTGGATTAAATCTTAAAGTGTGACACAGTCAATCAGTATAAAACATTTTTATTACCAGAGCAACATCTATTTTAGATTATGTGAGCCAGCAAATCTCTGAGGACACAACCAAAATGCCTTTCATTTAGCTAGAGCTTTTAAACCTTAATTTTCAGAAAGATGCTGTGGGAACAAAGCTCTAGATTTCCTTTGGTTCTTGAGAAAAGTAAGGCTTAAAGGCAGGGAATGGCTTTCCAGAGCAGCTCAGTGATGCAGAACTCTGACCCAAAGTCAGGGTTTCTCTCTCACTAGTGATAGCTGTTAGGTTGGGAGCATAGGTCCCAGTCCCTCGCATCTATCCCAGGCCCCAGGACTTCAAATCCCAGCAGGCCAGGGTACTTAAGTGATCCTCCAAAAGAACAGGTGGTCTCTCTTTCTCCCTCCCAGGGGTCACGTTCCTGTGGCTTCCTGGTTTCCCCCTCGGGGCTACCCGAGAGCGCAGATCTCCCATTAAACCTAGATATTTCTTAATTTGGCTTGTTTTGACTTGGCTTGATTGGGAATTTTTTGCGTCGTCAGAGAGCTCATATTAGGAAATATTCTTAACAATAGCCTTCTTGGTATATAATGCCCATGAAAAGTGCTAAAAATAGTCATACACATAAATCTGATTTAAGCTGAAAACCTAGATAGATTAAGAGAACAAGGAAATGAAAATATTCCTAAATTACATGAACGCTGTGTTATCAGAGAATCCAGGGTTCCTTTTATAAATTCTTAATCTTGTTAATGAAAGAATTTCAAAATATGCTCAGAAGGAAGCTTTAGGACCATTTTCTCAGAGTTTGAGGAAAAAAGCAAAAGACAAGCAAGCTGTAAATCCGGGCAGCTGTCAGGAGGAGGAAGACAGAGAAGAGAAAAGAAAAATCCTGTCTTTTAAGTTGGTCATATACATTGTTCAGCATCTGTGTAAAGCAGGGAAGGAGTCATCAGAGAAACACCTAGAAGCCCGAGTTTCAGAGAAAGCATACTTAAACTTTGGCCAACATCTGATAAAGAAATAGGAAGGAAAACATGCTTATTACCAGGCTTCGATTCTGATTTCAAAGGTCACCCCAAGCTCTGTGTCTCCAGACAGCAAATCACACTGGGGATCCATGGTTAGAAACAGAGATTGCCTATTGAGAAAGGAAAAGTACTTCTTGTAACAGGAAGCTAGTGAGCAGGGGGATAAGTCATTGCCATAGGCTGGTTAGGCAAAGGAGGTGGATGTCTATGCCCGGCTCTTGGCCTGAAGGTTTCTGGTCTTTTTCTGCCTTTGGGCTGAGTACAACTAGTTTCTTGTGTGAAGGCAGGGTGGGGAAGGGTTTGGCCCCTTTCCTGACTACTGGAATCTTACAAATGTTAATCTCGACTCTATTGTCTCCCATCCCTACCCTCCAGTCAGGGTACTTTTACAACTTAAAATCTCTCCTTTCTTTCATCCATGGGTTTAGGGAACTGACTCTCCTACTTTCACAGCTAAATCTACAGAGGAGAGATTCCTCAGACACAAGAAATGTGACTGCCTAGAACTTGGGGTGAAGTCAGCAGCCACACATAACTATTTTTCCTATATGATAGTAATTTAATAACAGATAAAGACAATAAATCCAGCCTTAATTTGTTTAAAAAACAAACTAATTCTAAATCGACACAAAATATTGACCTAATTGTGCAAGTTTTTTATTTCGTTAAACCTATACTATAGTAGGATAAACAATTCCCCCAAAGGAATTAATTTCCATTGAGTTGCTATACTACCAAAATTAATTTAGAGAGAAACATTTCTGGAAGAAAATACCTGAGGGCAAATTATTTCTTAATTTCTAAAGAACAGCTAATGCTGCTGTTCTGACAATGTCATCTGAGTATTTGAAATTTTATTATGGAAAGCAATAACTCAAACTTCCATAAATTGTTTCTGAACAAATTAACCCCAAAGCCATTAATACAACAGCAGCTGCACTTAACAATTCTAAGTGAATGTAGGAGTGACGGGAGGAAGTGGGGGGGGGCGCTGATTTTAACGTGAAGACTAAGTTCACCCGTCAATATCCCAGGTGTTGTGTTCTTTTAAAAATGCTACGGAGTCCCAGGCGGCAGCTATAGGCAAGCAGTGCTGAGGAAACAAAACAAACAAACAACAAACAGCCCGGCATCTTACACCGGTGTAAACAAAGCCAGGACCTCCAGAGAGAACTGCTGAAAACTGAGGGTGCTTGTGGGAATCTGTACTGCTCACATTAAACATTACCGGGTTAATTTCCTAAAAACGACAACAGTGCTACCTGCTGTCGCAATTCTAATCGTAGATGTGCAGCACGATACCAGCATTTCATCTTTCTTTAGAGCTAACTAGTATTTCATGGTCTAAATGTATCGTGTTTCCCACTCTCCCTGCACCGTTTGCAAGGCGTTTAGGTGGATCCCATTTCTTAGCTCTTGTGAGCTACCCATGGATCACCAGGCACTGATAACTGAAACATCTACAGCACAAGCCCTTCATCCAGGGCTTCAGGGAAGTAGGGGAGTTATCAAAGAATAAGTGGTCAGCCCTAAAACACGTACTGTAACGGCTTAGATAAAATGGCGCAGTTTTCCGAGGGGTGGCAGTGGGACACGAGGGGCAGCTGAGTCCCAGGCAGGTGAGAAACAGAGACGGATAGGCACGCCATGCAGAGAGAAGGTTTGGATATAGTTTATTCAGTGGGATATGGAAGGAAAGGAAAGGAAAAGAGAGAGAGGGGAGGCAGCAGCCACCTCTCCTGAAGGAGAATGGGGCAAAAAAAAGAGAGTGCATGTATAAAAGGTTATTGTTTAATACTTATATTTTCATAAACCCAAAAAATTCTTGTGAGTTCCAGGGAGCCAAATTAAAGGATCCACCTTAAACAGGTGAGATACACCCCTCTCAATTCCCTGGTCTATATTTTTTTCTAAACTTAACTTTGTTCTCTGTTCTGCCAATACCTTAAACAGGACTAAGAGAACTAGCTCTTGCAGACCAGGCTGGTCTCGAACTCACAGAGATCCGCCCACCTCTGCCTCCCAAGTGCGCAAAGCTACAGAGAAACCCTGTCTCAAAAAACCAAAAAAAAAAAAAAAAAAAAAAAAACAGGACTAAGAGACACTGGGCATGTCCATACTACAAACGCTGGACAGGAGCAAAGAGACCAACTATGCCAGGACCAGCACCCAGCTTCCTCGGGTCCCCCAAAACAGGACGACACCCACAAATAAGCAGGAAGCAATCTTGGGAATCCGCCATCCTAATTCCTTTAGCCTGTTGTGCCTAACTTCTCACCTTTTTACTATGAGATGGGAATGTTATGACCTTCTACTGACTTGTCCTGTCCCTTTAAGAGACAAGCCCCACACACTCCCCCACCTTAGACTGAGACAAGTGGATCTTCCTTCTGCTTCCAGCCTGTGTTCTCTCTTTCTGCCCCAACTCTTTTCTTCCAGAGAGGTGGCTGCTGCCTCCTCTCCTCTCCCCACTCTTCTCTCTCTTCCTCCCTTTCTCTCTTGCTTTCTCTCTCTCCCTCTCTCTCTGTTTCTCTGTCTCTGTCTCTCTCTTTCCCCCTCCCTCCCCTTTCCTTCCATAACCCACTGAATAAACTATATCCAAACCCTCTCTCTGCATGGCGTGCCTATCCGTCTCTGTCTCTCACCCTCTGCAACTCCTTGTGGGACTGGCTATGCCACCAACCCACCGAGGTCTCTTACCCACCACCTCCTACATGCCTAGGACCCAAAGAGGTCTTACATGGCTCCCTGCCTGGGACCCAGCTGCCCCTAGTGGCCGCTGCTGCCCCTCAGGGAACTGTGCCATTTTATCTAAACCATTACATGTACTAAATGGATTCAACAGGTTGTTTTTATGGACTTATTCCATTATATGGGTGTAGGGGGGGGGGTATAAAAATAATAACTAAAGGCAAAAGAAGCCATTCATTAGAGAGAGAGAAGGGATCATGGGAGGAGTGGGAGCAAGGGAGAAAATGTTGTTAATACAGTTAATATAAATGGAATCTTAAAAAGAAAAAATAAATTCTGCTTAGCACCCCTGGCCTGCTAAGACCTTCTACTCCTGTTTTAGATGTTGTTGCTGCTGTTACATTTCTCCCCTTTGAACTTCTGCTCTGCTAAGAACTGCAGCTAAACCTACATGTGCAAAGATTAGAGGCAGGTCTACTGTGACTTTTGGACATCAAAAGGCCAGAGTTGTAGATGACTCACATAAATTGTATGGTGCGGGCTCTTCTTCTCTCTTCATGCTTGAAAGCTATTCATTAC
Source organism: Arvicola amphibius (assembly GCF_903992535.2). Taxonomy (NCBI): domain Eukaryota; kingdom Metazoa; phylum Chordata; class Mammalia; order Rodentia; family Cricetidae; genus Arvicola; species Arvicola amphibius. Next base: position 88,699,487 of record NC_052055.2, read on the forward strand.
CGTTCTGTTGTGACTGTTCTTCTCCACTCTCCCGCTGATGCTAGACACCCATCAAAGGGATAAGCATCCTCTCCCGAGAGAGGCTGTGTTATCTTCTAATCTACAGCACAAGATTAGGTAGGAGGCAAAGATGCTAGGGGAGAGTTCGAGGGAAGAGTGATGAGAACGGGAAAGGGGAAATTTACATTGATCCACCAAAGCTTTTTAAAACAACAACAGCAGCGTGCATCTCCTGACAACAGCAGCGCGCCCTGTGCAGAGAGAATCTGCTTCTGAATTCCAGCGTGTGATTATAAGCATGATCTGAATTTGACAGAATGTCTCCGTATTAAAGAAAACCCCCCTACAGAGCTCGAGGCTTTGTTGGGGAGAGAGGAAGCCCGTGCTAAAATGAGACTGCTTCAGTTGGATGCAATTTATCACTTTCTCTAAGAAAAGAAATCCAAGGAGAAAAAAAAAATGTAAAGAAGCTGACACCACCCAGGGAACCTCAAAGCTTAACCACAGAATCAGTGAGCTTGCTTCCTAATGAGGTCCCGGGTGCTACCGACCTTAAACTTGTGTCTCTTCTTAGAAAGAAACATTAGAAACACTCAGTTTGCCCAGACAAAATGTAATGAGGGGCTATATTGTTCTCTGGACAACGAATCCAACATACTGTTCACTTTTTGGTTGAATAAAAAGTTATTGCTTGTGAATCCAACAGGGAGGCTAAAGATCTAAAGGTAAAATATACTTTTCTATTGTGCAATATGGAGTTCTGAGCTCATTACAATTAGCATCTAGCTGGCAGGACACCAATCTGAAGTCCCTGGATTAAGCTGCATATAGAAGTCAATTGGTAAATCAGGCAGTGGTGGTGCACACCTTTGATCTAAGCACTTGGGAGGCAGAGGCACGTGGATCTCAGGGAGTTCTAGGCCAGCCTGGTCTACAAAGCGAGTTCCAGGATAGCCAAGATTGTTACACAGATAAACCCTGTCTCGACAAAAAAAGCGGGGGGAGGAGGGGTCAGTTGGCTATAATATTTCAAAGATCTGTTCCATTTGCTCCAGTTCTGGTGTCACCTTTAGCGTCCATCATTTGAGAGTTCAGAAAAGTCTTAGTGCATCTACTACTTACCCATCCGTGGCTCTTCTTCCCTCCTCTCCATCCATTTCCACACCCTGCGGAGGAGGAGGCACCATTCATCGGCTTTGTCCACAGCTTCTGCTTCTGCTTGGCATACTTCAGACTGCACAGAGGCCTCAAAACGCAACTATTCCTTTATCTAAACATACAGGTCCCACAGGATTTGAGCAAAGTTTCATCATCCTGCTTAGTTAGAATCTTAAGGCTGCAACATGGCAGCAGCATTGTTTCAGAATACAGCCACTACCTCCATTTCTATATTTTCCCTTGCAAACAGCTGTACGAGCTAGACAAAGACCAGGGTACACATAAGATTTGGGGCCTTTTCCTTCCTTCCTTCCTTCCATCCTTCCTTCCTTCCTTCTTTCCTTCTTTCCTTCCTTCTTTCCTTCCTTCCTTCCTTCCTTCCTTCCTTCCTTCCTCCCTCCCTCTCTCCCTCCCTCCCTCCCTCCCTACCTACCTTCCTTCTTTCCTTCCTTCCTTCCTTCCTTCTTCCCTTCCTTATTTCCTTCCTTCCTTAATTTAGCATCTCCCATACTCATGTACCTAATCAAAGCTGATTTTAAAGAAAAATAGCCAACTATTCAGGTGGTACACTACTATGCTCTCGTCTATTCTTCCTGGCTTTGTCTCAAGCATCCCCAGAGGAAATTAAGGTCACAGTATTGGGAAGATTCCTAGTCAGTTGTCTCTCCCGGAATCTTTGCCCTGTACTGCTTTGCCAACCATAGCAAGAACTCAGATCAGTGTCTGTCTTTTAAGCGGTCAGTAGCTACAGCCATATTCAGCATACTGGTGATACTCAGAACCGTATCTCATCTAGAAATGCTACAGAAATATTTTTCTTACCGGAATTCCATTTTTTTTTACATTGATTAGACATAAATTCTAATTACTGAAGCCTGGAGATCAGAATGTTCCTTAAACAGCAGCACCACCACCGCAGAGACCCTTAAGTGGGCCTGCTGGCATGTCACAAATTGGAGCTATTATGGGGAAAGTACTCTATTAAAGTCAGCCTACTTTCTCCATTCATCTTTTTAAAAAATTGTTCAGGGTATTAGTCCCTACGAGGATTCATTTTTAAGCCTAACAGAAGTTGTTAAGATATCACTTACAGTACCATTTAAGCGCTTGCTGCTGTATCTGGAGCTTTGAACATGCCCTGAATTATGACTGTGTCAAAAGCTGCCAAAGGGCAGCTGGGGGGTGGGCACGGCAGCCAGCAGCACGGCAGCCCCATCTGTATTCATTTGTTTGTTTCTACTTAAGTTGATTTTAATGTCTAAGTTTGCTTACACTTTTGAAACCGTGCAACATATTTCAAAGAGACAGGTTCAATTTTCAAGTCAAACAGCAGATAATGGCATCAGGGATTGTCTGCAGCCACAAAGGAAATTACATAAGAGGACAGAATCTGAGTTCAACGTTTACACGGGCAGCCAGACAGAAATGAGATTTCTAATGGCCGCTGCTCCCTGTAACGCCAAGCACTGTAGGCTTTCACGATAGTGTCTGGTCATTAAAATCACAGTGTTCTTAGGATCTCTGCGATATATGCTTTGAATTAACAGGACACCAAAATAGTAAGGAATTCTCTGGAAGCTACTTAGTAAGAAGTGGACAAAGATCCTTTCAGTGCAGAATTAGAGTTTTTATGCTTTCAGAACAGATAAGTTATTTGTTAAAAAAAATACAAATTAAGACTGTGGTTCAGAGAAAGTAAAAGAAGTGGCTTTGAATTAAGGAGGCATGAAGCAAAAAGTATGTCTGCCCAATTTACTGCTATGTCCTTAACACCTGGTGGGGTGTCAGGACAGTGAATGAAACAAAGAAAGAATAAACAGACGAGTCAGGGAGTTAAAGAGCAGGTGTGATTAGAATACTCAGAAGAAACTACAAGATGGTGCTTTCTCTTGTTTGGGTATTGCCTACTTGATGGAGGAGAGTTATCTGTCTATGTTTCTTTCATTGGTTAATTAATAAAGAAAACTGCCTTGGCCCTTTAAGAACAGAAAATTAGGTAGGTGGAGTAGACAGAACAGAATTGTGGGAACAAGGAAGTAGAGTTAGGGGGAGACGCTTCAGGCAGTCGCCATAGGAGTCTCCATGCTGCTCCTCTCCGAGATGGACGCAGGTTAAGATCTCTCCTGGTAAGCCACAACTCGTGGTGCTACCCAAATTACTAAATATGGGTTAAAGGAAGATGTGAGAATTAACTAATAAGAGGCTACAGATAATGGGCCAGGCAGTGTTTAAAAGAATACAGTTTCCGTGTAATTATTTCGGGTGTAAAGCTAGCCGGCTGCCGGGTGGCGGGACACAGCCCCGCCGCTTCACACTACAGATTGGCGCTCCAACGTGGTGACTAAATCCACTTAAAAACCTTGCCCGCTTGGGATCGGAAAGAAAGTTCTCTGAGACCATGCCAATGGCTCACTGCTCCCTGCCTGCACCTGGGCAGATGGCGGAATCAGGCTTAGGCGAGCGGGACAGCATTTGCGGATTCCTGCCGCCATAGAGAGAGAGATGTTTTCAGACTGCACGGTGCTCTGCGCTTCAGATTCGGCTGTGACTTGGATTAAGAGAGTTTCTGTGCTGCACGCTCAGTATCAAAATTAAACTGCTGAGTGCAGCTCCAATGTGGACTGCTGTGTGCCTGGAACTGTGTGCGGCTCAGGGGCACCAAATGACTGAGGCAGGAGCGGCTTTGGCTCTGCTCCGCCATGCTGAATTGTGCTGACCTCAGGCAGGAACTATCGTAATTACCATGATAACAGCACAGTTAAGGTTTAGACTTGGCTATAAACAGGCAGTACCGTATTATTTTAAGAAGTGGTTAACCTTTTAAGAAATGCTCCTGGATAGTAAAAAATTACAGATTCACAATAGAAAAGATTCAGACATAGAAGGCCTTTAAATGGCTCACGTAGGCTTAAAAGAGAGAAAAAGAAAATATAGAGAATAAAGTTAATGCCTTAAAAAAAAAAAAGGTTAAAGTCTTTAAAGAGACAGAGTACAGATAGTTATAGATTAAAAGAAGTAAAGTGATAGAGTAAAAATAAGCCACGTAAAAATGGAAAATTCACAGAGAGTCTGGATTATGTATTTTGTTGTGTTTTCTTTGATTTTTTTGACTGTAAAGGAGCTAAATACAGAGAGACATTTCATTATATGGGCTGCCAGTCTAGACCAAAATGGACATCTTAATGGTATGACTTCAGGATTTGGATCTAAGAACATGATGCTTTGGAAAAGAGTTTCTTCTTTTGTTTTCACAGAGGACGAGACTCTGTGGATTGCTTCTATCCCAATATGGTATGATAGACCACGCCCTCCTGAAAGGTTGCTGTGAACACCCTCAAAAAATTACTTCGCTCAACTGCCGACTGGGAGGAACCTAGCAGACAGGTTATACCATGAAAGACCTAAATAACAACGCCCCCACTCAGCAGGAAGCAGTTTGGAGAGAAATAACTGCGCCCATTTTCCCAAATATTGCTTATAAATGTTCTTTTACATTTAAAGGGGGAGATGATATAGATATGAATTTGCATTGGTATAGATTTTAAGGTCAATTTTGTTATATGTATATGTATTTCTGATCTTGATTAAGCTATTGTGATTGTAGTTCATTTTAAAAACTATAATGTATAATTAGGAAATATAGGTTGTTAATGGATAATCATTGATAATAGTTAAGCTTGTAGTCAAGTTATTAGATTTTCTAGATATGTAGAGATATATTTCAGTTAGATAAACATTCTTCATATCTTTCAAAGACTGCAGAATATGGCATTTAATGTTTTAATAACTTAGGGTTTTTCATGACAATGAGACACGTCTGCTCCTGGCAGCACCAATCTACTTCGAGAGGAAGATGGGCATCGAAGAGGCTACTTATGGAGTTTGTTAGCCATTTGGGCAAGAAACTGCTCTTGCCTGGACTGTTCCATAAACTGGACACAAAGAACCCGCAGAGAGAGGACTGCTGAACTTGCCTAAAGGTGAGATGGTCTTTCGGGGTTCCTGATTCATGAAAGAGTCTGCGAGACGTTCTGCAGGACACAACAGAAAGTGACTGAACTGTCTTTGGAATTTTTCTGCTTCATGGAAATGTCTGCTGGATACTATGGGCCTGTAGGCCGAAGATGGATGCCCCAACGGTACAGAGGAACTTTGGGTGACTGTCCAGGCAGCGAGTTGTCTCTGTCATTTCTAGAGTTTTATAAGTTACTTATTTCTTGTTTACTTAGGTAATATTATATCCTTCTGGAGTCTTTGATGGAGTTGAAGAATAAATAGATAGTTATAGCTTTCCTTAGTTATGATAAAAGATAAAATAGATTTAAATATTGTAACTGTAATACTTGCTTGATAACTGTTTTGTTATATGTAATTTTGCTATGTTAAAGTTGAAGCCTTTCTTTTTTGTTTAAACAGAAAAAGGGGAAATGATGGAGGAGAGTTATCTGTCTATGTTTCTTTCATTGGTTAATTAATAAAGAAAACTGCCTTGGCCCTTTAAGAACAGAAAATTAGGTAGGTGGAGTAGACAGAACAGAATTGTGGGAACAAGGAAGTAGAGTTAGGGAGAGACGCTTCAGGCAGTCGCGTGGTGAGTCTCCATGCTGCTCCTCTCCGAGATGGACGCAGGTTAAGATCTCTCCTGGTAAGCCACAACTCGTGGTGCTACCCAGATTACTAAATATGGGTTAAAGGAAGATATGAGAATTAGCCAATAAGAGGCTGAAACTATGGGCCAGGCAGTGTTTTAAAAGAATACAGTTTCCGTGTAATTATTTCGGATAAAGCTATCCGGTTGCTGGGAACTGGGCGGCGGGAACGCAGCCCGCCGCTTCCCACTACACCTACTCAATACGCTTTTGAGTCTGTGTCTGTCTGGAAGAGAAGAGAAGGAGAACATCCCCTAAGGCAGTGTAAGCGGGAGACATAGTGTGTTGCCACAGACTGAAAGCAAGATTCAGTCATTGCTACATAGTATATCCAACCCTGGGCTGGTGCTTCCCTGAGCTGGATACAGGGCAGCATGGCTCTCACATGCTGAGCAGACATGGCAGTGTGAAGTGAACAGCTTCAGAAAAGGGATAGGAAAACAGCAGAGTATCATTAAACCATCATGTGACTCAAGTGTAGGCCCTTCTGCAACCTGAGAAAATGGGAAATTCATCTCATAAATGACTGAATTTGCTGTTACTATCAGGTTTCTTGATTGGCCAAAGAGGTGCCTGCTTCTGCATGGTTCTGGGGTTGGAAGGAGAAATTGGAAACAAAGGAAAAAGATGAAAGTGGACATATTTAAGAAGATTGGGAAGAAGAAAGACAAGACGCATTAGCTAAACACAGGTTGAATTCCATCTTTTGTGAGTGAGAGTATTCTTTAGGAGTCAGAAGATGAGGACAATTTACCTGCAAACATATTATTTCAAGAATTTCAATAACCTTCTTAAACCCATGCTTTCAGAGAATATCCAGACACATCTTTAATTCTCAGTCCATGTCAGCCTGTGAAGGATTGTCACTAGCTCTTGGGAATTTGCCCAGCGCTGATAACTGCCCAATCCCATTCAGGGGAAGATGCCAATTGAATAGTCCTGGTTACTTCTCAGCCATCATCTTCTGATGATTCATTTGCTGTGGTGACAGCCAGTGTGTTAATCCAAGTGCTCAGGTTGAATTCTGACTATAGAGCCCTACAAGCTCTGTCCAAAGATGAGAATCTGAGAGGTGTACCCACCAGGCCATTATTTAAGCCATCGTGAAATCTGGCCTGAAATCAGGCATGATTACAGGAAGTACATCCTTGCCTGTGCATCGGCACTGAGTTGAATTAGTGTCAGTCTAGCTACCCTATGTATCACTTTAAAAACACAGAGTAAATGAGCTCGGTACATTTTTAAGTGTGCGCAGTAATTACTGCTCTGCTTCCTACTTTACATTAGAGCAGTTTTAGTTACTTACTGGGATTTGAGGACAGCCCAGAATTCATTTCACAGTTGGAAGGATAACATTATGTCGAACACTCAGAAGGTGTAAGACACTGTGAATATTGTCTCCACTCTAATAACCCCAAGCCCTGGAACTGAAGCACACGACCAAAGCATTAAGTCATTTTCTGAAATCCTGCCGCTACCAGCTGACTCCACAAACATGCACTCAGCCATAGTCCCCTGCACTCGCCACTCTGGGGTTGTAAATAGACACCGATCAAAGCTACATTAACTCCTTCAACTGCTCTCCCACTTCTGCCATTGAAAGCAGGAAAGCCACGATTTACTGAATGATTTTTGTTATCAACACTCTTCTTGGGAAATGATGAACCTTAAAGGGTTTCAAAGGCTTTAGAATCAGAGAGGGAGTAAGAAAAAAAAAATAGGGCATTTAGGATTTCTGTTAACTGTAAGATACTGATTCTATGAAAATTACATAGCAGGGCATGCATGGTTAGTATTATAAAAATAAACAAGGGTCATAGTAGAATTAGGTGGCTTTAGTTAGATAATTACTTTTCCCAATGATGTTTTCTTCAAAACCCAAACTTCAAAGTCCTTTAAAAACTTCTAAAATATTGATGAATTATTAGCCGTGATAGTAATCTCCAAGTAATGTGGATGAGTCACTGGCAACTGTGTGGAACTTCTAGAACATAAACAAATTCCCTAGAAGCTGCGGATGGCTAGTGAGTCAAGTCAGATAAATACTGCTGCAGGACAGCCTCACACTCTCCTCATGGTTGCCACTACCTCTCCCCAAAAGTTACCGCTTGAATCCTGAGAAGTAATTACACCTGACGTTCCTAATTCCCTACTTCGTACTTTGGCCAGTTTTGTAGTGCTTGAAAGACCTTCGTTTAGCATCTTTGAAATTTCCTTGAAATGCTTTTTACAATCTCTCTCAAACCATTAAGCAAAGCATTCTGGGAGATAAGTCATCTGGTCTCATTCTGACTGCTTCCCCGACACTCAACCCAGGGCCACGTATGAGAAGTCTCTGTGGATTTAGAGCCCTCTGTGAGTTTTTAATCTCTAGTAACCTTTGAACACAATGAAACCTAGAAAAGCTTCATGCACAGAATTAATTTATCTCCATTTAAAAGACATTCTTTCAAATTTCCAAATTCTGTGGTTTAATTGATCTTTTCTCTTTTCTATCTTTCCTTAAATCCTGTTTTTAAAAAATGGATATTCCATTTTTTATATAATCAAGCAAAAAAAAAAAAATCTCAGGACTCCAGGCTACAGACAGCCTAACTAGTGTCTCAAGGTCAATTATTCAAAACTGCTCACAAATCTGATGCTTTATTTTTAGATTTTATCCATCCTGATATATTATCGTATTCTATCTCTATAGCAAGCATAAATTACCATGATGAGCTAATATGATTTCAAAGTCAGTATTTTTTGCAAAAAGGACTGCTGAAAGGCTTCCTTTTCCAAATAGTTGACAAACATTAGTTTTAAGATAATAGTCACAAGTTTAAGGAACTCCAGAGTCGCCCTTACTTCCAATCTGTAGATGTTGGAGCTCTTATGACCATCCTCCGATTTGATAGTTCTTAAGAGAGCATAAGGAGGTACTGTGCTTGCTGCTAGAGTTTAGTTTAACGAAAGGACACAGACTAGACCCTGCTAAGGAGAGGTGCACAGAGCAGATCTGGAGGACCCAAAGGTGGCATCTCTGGGACAGCTTCATAGTGTTACCTTCTCTGGGACACAGTATTCTACGTGACAACACCAAACGTTGCCAGTCACGACAGATAACATAAGTCTGAAGTCCAGGGCTTCTCACTGAGGTTAACCTCACATTGAAGACAAATCTGTCTTTTAGTCACCTCAAAGTATCCTAGTAAAAGGGTGCGTATTTGGGCGATGTCAATCTGGAAATCATCTTGGGAGAGAACTTTAGGCTACAACAGTCTGAACAAGTGTGGAATTTCACAAGTTCCTGGAGGTGGAACTGATTGAATTGCTCACAAATCCCAGCCTTCCTGGGGTGGGGGCGGGGTTCAGCCTTCTGACATTGCAGTACAGTATTGCCATCTCCGAAGTTCATACCCGAGACAACACAATCTAGATTAAACAAACAAACATCCTTCCTACACACAACAACAACAACACCTTTCCTAATGTTTTCAATAGTTAATGATTTGCTGTTTGACTGCGATCTTAGCTATTCTCGGTCACATACAAACTGCAGGTTGTGCTTGGTCTATAAGACCTACAAGGAAGGTACGTGAAGAGCTGAAAGCTGACGTGGCTTGTTGGCTTGTTTCAGGAACTCTACCTGAAATCACACTGTTAGATCGTCTAACGGCAAGGTCTCCGTAGTTAATGAAGAAACTGCTCAAGCAAAACATCCCATGTGAGCTGGGAATCAGCTCCCAGCCTTCTGTAGAGACATCTTTATATGGTGATAGGTTGGTGAGTAGAGTAGGGAACGGATACTCAAAAAAAAAAAAAGGCTTTACCTTTATTCTAGAATGAACTGCTTGCTACTTGCCCAATAGTAGTAAAAACCATTTTCTATAATGGGTCTTACATTCAAGGGAGTGAAAGGTATGCAGAACAAGTACTAAGATTCAGGATAAGCATTGGCTTAGTGGTCTGAGTAGTAAGCTTTATTTGAAAAGTTAAAATAACAAGAAATTGCTATGATTAAGATTAAAAATAAGAGGCAGCACCCCATACACACACACTCGTGTTTGGTTGTATCATAGGTTTCTGGGCTATCCTGCCTCTGAGTTCTGGCCCTCCAGACAGTGTCAGGGCTGAGCTCGCTTTCGGGGTATGGGTCTCAAGCTAGATCAGTCATTGGCTGGCCACTCACCTTAATCCTAGCACATCATGTAGGCAGGACAAATTATAGGTCAAAGGTTTTGTGGCTGGGTTGGCATCCCAATCCCTCCACTAAAAGTCTTGCCTGGTTACAGGAGATGGCCAGTTCAGGCTCCGTATCCCCCATTAGGGTCACCCTCATAGATTCCTGGGAATTTCCATTGCACTAGGTTTCTAACTCTTCTCAGAGATGTCCCCAAATTCCAATTTTTGCTCTCAGCACTCTCTTACTCTCTCCTCCCCGCACTAGATCCCTCCTGTTCCCATTCCCATCCCTCCACCCAGACTCCTCATCCCCTTCCACTGTTGATGTCTATTTACTCTTCACAGTGACCCTTGAGCCCTCCTAGTTACTTAGCGTCTATGGGTCTATAGATTGTAGCAAGGTTATCCTTTACAGCTAATATCCACCGATAAATGAGTGCATGCCATGTCTGTCTTTCTGGGTCTGGGTTACCTCCCTCAGCATGATCTTTTCTAGTTCCATCCATTTGCCCACAAATTTCATCATGCCATTGTTTTTAATAAAACATATAAAAAGAAGTCAGGATACAAGACATCAACTAACTATTAAATCCAATTAGAAATGGGGTACAGATCTAAGCAGAGAATTCTCAACAGAGGAATCTCAAATGGCTGAGAATCACTTAAAGAAATGTTCAACATCCTTAGCCATCAGGGAAATGCAAATGAAAATGACTTTGAGATTTCCATGTAATACCTGTCAGAATGGCTAAGATTAAAAAAAAACACAAGTGACTATTCATACTGGAGAGGATATGGAGCCACAGGAACACTCCTCCATCACTGGGGGGAGGAAAAACTTGTACAGCCACTTTGGAAATCAATATGGTGGTTTCTTAGGAAACGGGGGAAAAATCAATCGACCTCAAGACCCAGTTATACCAGTCCTGGGCGTATATCCAAAGGACACCCCAATTATCAAAAGGACAATTGTTCAACTGTGTTCATAGCAGCTTTATTCATAGCAGTCAGAAACTGGAAACAACCTAGAAGTCCCTCAACCCCAAGAATGAATAAAGAAAATGTAGTACATTTGCACAGTGGAGTACTACTCAGTTGTATTTTCTCTTTTTAAACCTCCAAGTGCCTCCCCATCTCTCCAGCCACAACCTCCTGGACCACTTTCTTGCTGTCTCCACCTCCCAGTAGCAGCCAACACAGCCTTTTTGCAGTTCTTTCTCTATTTCCCATCAACGATGACCTCCCAGATTCAGCAGAATTATTCCACAGAAGAGGTGGCTGCCCGCAATACCTTTGTCAATGTACACATGGGGTCCCTCTACCCACCTGTCCCAAGGCCAGTATTTCCACTGAGAAGATAAGACTCTGGAGGAAGCAGATCGCTTCTTCTAAGGATTGGCCCAGGAGAAGTGCAAGAGTGCCTACCATTGTCTCAAGCTGCAAACCCAGCAAGATGTGCTAAAGATGTCTAAATGAATGATATAAAATCTAGGAGGCCATGAGAACTGCTTTGGCTTAGAGAAGAACCTGAGTCAGGATCTCTTGGCTCTTTGTGTTCTGAGTTCTGTCAGCACAAACACTCATCTTTGTGACTTCCTGGAGAGCCATATCTAGGTTGAAAAGGTGAAACTCATCATGAAAGATGGGCAACCACCTACCCTGTGCAGACTGGCTGGGCTGTAGCCATCAGAGAGATGCACTAAGAAGTTTTCCAGCATCTCAGTCTCAAACACAACAAGTAGTCCAGCTGCTTTACAAGAGGTTCGCATCTGGACCTCAGCCTCAGCCCCTCCAGCCCCTAGACAGCCTTATAACTACCCTGGAGCCCAGGTTAAATTTTGGATCAGATGAAAATAAAGCTTCTTGAAACATATACACACAAATACACATGCAGGCACAGTTGGAAAATACAAATATTCCTTGAATCATGCTCAATTTTAGCAAAGATCCACCCTCCAAAAAAACTAAACAATGGAAAGTAGAAGGAATATTTCAATATAATTATCTTAAAATATATAATGATATTAAAATAATTCTGTTAAAATAAATAATTGCGTTAAAATATAATTAAATGAAAATATTCAATTAAAAGAGTATGAAAAGAAAACACTAAACAGTAGTCAAAAGTCTTCTCTTATCTAAAGTGAGGATCAGCAAGCAGGTGTTTGGAACTGTGCAGACAGTACACCCCAGAAGGTTTTGTTTTATCTTTCTTTCTTTCATTCTTTTGTACTTATTTTGGGGATTGAATTCAGATCCTCACACATGCTAAGCCTAAACTCTACCAATGAGCTGTGTACCAGGTCCCTGCAAAGCATGTCTGATGCTCACCAGTCTGAGAAGTGAAGCTTCAGGACACCCCTTCAGAGGGAAAATTGTCTCAAGTGAGAATAAAGTCTATGAGTTCATCTGAGCATTTCCACCAAATGATTTTTAAAGAATGGCCTTGAAGGGACAGAAAAAGAAAATTCATGTAGAAATTAGTATGTGGTGGCCCTTGGGTAAAAGAATATTTTGAATACTCTAAAAGATTTAACACATTATCAATTCAATGAGAACTTTCTTAGTAGAGCAGATAAAGCAATAGGTTTGGTTGGCTAAGACTGGAATGATGAATTTCAAATTCAAGTATGAATTTGAGCTCTGTAGCTCTTGAAGACCTTGAACTATAAATCTACAGATATTTAAGTATAATAAAGGCCTTTCATGTTAGGCACAAAATATATGAATTTTTATAAAATAGAGCAAATCTTTTCCACAAATTTCACAATTAAGAAAATTAATAAGTTTTCAACTTTAACATTGTCTTTTAATTAAATGTTATTAAAGACTATGTAGGTTATTCTTAGATAAACATAACTGTAATATTAACTAATATATATGTTGCCATAATGTTTAAAAGTTATTTTGAAAGAAGCTAAACAATAAATAACTCCTGTTGGATGTATATGCAGTAAATAATTTCACTGTGGATTTTTTTGACATTTTTCTCAAACTGATCAAAGACTGTTTTAGTAACTGGAAAGTAAGTCATGGTCTAGGTAAGGTCCATCTAAAAATGCCAGCAACTCAATTTAACAAATGTGTTTCCTGGCCTAAAGATGTTTTCAGGTGATAAGTGCTCCCTCTGGACTTATCATTCTGAGAAATGACAAGGCATTTGGGAGCTTATCTCTATGTAGCACAAACTCAGAGCTTGAAAAAGAATCTGATTGTCCTTCTGCCTGAGCTAAACCTTCTGTCTCTCCTCAGTCCACCTTGCCTCCCAAAGAGGCTCAGGTGGTTTCTGAGGCTCAAAAATTATTGAATGAGCAGAAAAAAAAACATGTTCTTAGAAAGAAAGACGGTATTTTCAATTCATAAGCTCTCTGTAAATGAAACATGTAAATTAAATAGAATTCTACTTCAAATTCCACTAGAATCTTTAGCAACTTAATTATGAAACTTTTCTAAAGCAACAAGAAAGTTCTTTACCAAGGTTTACTTAACTCCTAGTATTTGGGTTAGAAGAAGGACAATATTTCAGTATCAGTGGATACATATATACATATCAAGACGAACATCACACATATAAACACACAGACACACAAACAAACACACTCATACACACACACAGACACAGACACAGACACCACACACAAGCATGGGAAACAAAATAGCAGCTAAAGAACAGGAAAGCTTAGTGTGTGGAAATGGGAACAGAGAGTCACAAAACATTTACCAGCAGATTCCTATGGTGCCTTTTATCTTAATGTCTATTTTTGTTTACTATTTTAAATGTGTTGCTAGGGAAAAAATTGTATTTTGGGCAGAGATAAGTATCACTAAAAACATTTCATTTTTGATGGATGAACAGCCGTATTATATTTCCACCCCCCACTGCATATCTCTTAGCTTAGGCCTAGCACTCAGTATGCCAAGTCTCTTCACTACCTGCCTACCTAGTCTGGCCAGAGTTCAGTTTTTTCACGTCTAATCTGATACTCAATTCCATTTTGTATTTACCAACTCTTGTTGGACATCCTTCTAACTGTGTTAGTCTTCAGTTCTTCATCTGCATAAAAATGATAAACACTTACACTTATTTGTCTTTCCTTCAAGTGTTAAGGGAGTAGAACACAGTGGAAAAGAGAAAGCCAGAAACAACCTCGGTAGCATCTACAGTGTGCTCCAACAGTGTCAGTCAAATCTTAGTTGCTTTTATCTCACCATGTTCTTCTCAACACAGCACAAAATACACTAGATAGGTAACTAGATAGGTATCGGAGATGAGAAATGGAGGTTATACGGCAGATAAAAAGATGATATATAGGTAGGTTATGGATAGGTAGATAGATAGACAGACAGACAGAGAGACAGACAGACAGACAGATGACAGGTAGATATATGACATACAGAAGATTAGATAGATAGATAGATAGATAGATAGATAGATAGATAGATAGATAGATAGATGATAGATAGATAGATAGATAGATAGATAGATAGATAGATAGATTTATAGAAAATGTAAATACATAGAGATCATCAGATGGATGGGCAAACAGACAAACATTGGTAACTATTCCAATGTAGAATTGTATCAAATGTTTTAAGCAACCTTCAGGAAGGCATTTGACTGACAGAGGAATTCTCATAATTATGAAGACCAGGCTGCTGTCACAGAATTTGTAGCATCTGTGGAAAGCTCCAGAAGAACCATCAGTTGTCGGACAGGTGCAATGGTAGGAAAGGAGCTAAGACACTGGGCTGCATACTCTGGTTAAAGAATGAGTAGAAACATTTGCTGGAGAAGGGACTAAGGGACAAGGAAAAAGAAGAGGACAAAGAGAACAGAAGGAATTCTGGGCCCACAGCTGCACAGATCCTTGTGCCCTGTTCATTTCCTGCTCTCTCTTTCTTAAAGACCCACAAATCAGAAATCACCCAGGGCAGCCTGGCTGTGCTGGCAGGTGCAGTGGGAAGAAAGGACTCCATCGCCAGACACATCGTCTTTCTGAAACAGCAATATCCACATGGGTTAAGCTTTTACGCCTTTGAGCAGGTCTTGGGAATTCTACATTAGAAGATTGCATTGACATCCATGAAAAAATAAATAAATATTTTGGAAAACTAGATTCAATATTGTAACCAACTTCATTAAAATACTTTTCAATATGTTTGGAGTGTGTGAAAAATGTTCTCACAACATACTTTTTTTCACTAAAAAAGAAATGCCTGAAAATTGTTAGGTAGGAAAATGAATGATATTTTATGGATTCACAAAAATAGATCTACATGTCTAAACATTAAATGTGTTCTCTTATTAATTTGATATTAAAATCAATTAACAAGATTTTACTTATACTCTACATGATAACAAAAATCAAGCGCTTATGTCAAAGACTCATTGTTTCAAACACTCGCTGCTCTAAAACCAGTTCATATTATGTATTATAATAAGATTAGGTATTAGCTTGAGACACTTTAAATCACAACAAATAGTTTTCATTTTCAAAGAATAGTAATAAATCAAAGCAACAGTATTTGTCTTTTATCTTTCTTTTGAGACTAGGGGTGGTTCTCACCATGTTGTTCAGGCTTACCAAAGATCCCTGGACTTAACTGACTCCTTGCCTCAGCTTCTTGAGTAGCTGGAGGTATAGACTTGCATCTATGCAGTCAGCTCTACACCAAAGTAATGAGAAGAAATACATTTCTCAGTTATTATTTGCTCTCCCTCTGCTATTGTGACTCAACTTTAGCTTGGTGATGAGGTGCTTAAAACGTGTCTCAAACACTTTAAAATATGTATCTTAGTTCCCCTCTCAGAAAATTGATTACAGGGTCATAAATAATACACATTTCTCCTGCCTACCACACCAGTTTTTAGATATGCTGCACATTTTTACTATTTATTTTGTGTCATTTAGATTTATTTGATTATAATCTCTAGGTGATGCAGTACTTGGGGGAGCAGGGCCATATGACATGTCTATGTATGTGTCCATCTTTGTATTCTGTTAACTCGTAATTTTGTATTTTTGAAAGCTATAGATTATTTTAAATAAATCGCTATAAAGACTTATGGACATTTTCTTTTCTAGGCTGGTGTGGCAGTCAATACTTTATGTCACTTGTATTTTAATCATGCCCTAATGATAATGGTATTACTTTGAGGAACACTCTTATTCAGAAAAAAATAGTATAATTTAACAATTGCAAACATTCAATTTTCTAAAATAAATATATTGACTGAAATGTTATATACTAGAAAGTTTTAGATGTATCTCAAGAACATAAGTTAAAATTAACCAGTATTTATTAGTTTTGATCTCCAGAGATTTTTCTGATAACATAGTTAAGACAAATAAGACATAAATTCAGTTTATATAGCACCTCTCAATGGTTTTGAAAGTCTATAAGAAAAGTTAGGAGCCAAGGCAAACCAATTGCTCCACTCTTGGCTAGCGGAGAAGTGATAACCAGAGGGGAACCATTAATCATCAAGAAATTACACAGAAATCACCAGGCCAAGTCAAAGGTAAAATCAATTGCAGTGGCCATTAAAGTACCAAAGCATCAAGCCTACAGTCCTTGCGGTTAATAGACAGTCTGAGACAACTTTATAAGAGATTCAAGCATCGGAGTCTCCGTTAGGCTGAAACAAAAGAACTGCATTTAACGGAAGGATATGGAGTGATAATTTATAGTGTAAGTTGGGCCAAGAGCCTGCACTGGCAGGGACATCGACAGTAAATCAGCTGTGTATTTTATCCATCAATTACTCGCTTGGTGGATAGCATAGGTGCACATGGTGAGTCCGGTGCCTCTGCTGGGCTCAGGTCTTTGGAAGGAGAACTCCTTGTGCTCTAGCTTGAAGTCGACATCCGGCACTAAGACCAACAGACTTGGGCCTGAAGGACAGACCATCTCATCACTTCAGACTGCCATCAGCATTTCTGAACTCTGCTGACTTTCAGATAAAATCACCCAAGCGAGACAGTCCAGAGAAATGCAAAGCTTTACTGATCAGACCTTGGCACCAGCGCATAGATTGTTACTCACTTGTCTGCTAGAGCCAACCAATGTGACTGTCTCTAGGACTTCCAAGTAAGGTTACTCAGAGACACTTGTTTCTGCTGTCCCTAGGTGTTCAGTGGCAAGTTAGAAGTATTCATCTTCAGTTTACCATGCCCTGCCTGCCAACCCTGCCTCATCTCTTCCACTTATTCTGCTGTACATAGGCATTTTGTTAGAAAAGGTTTGTTGTGGCATTTAGAGCGATCATCACATGAGATAAAAATATGGTAACAAAATAAAAGCAGGCTGTTTTAAAGTCCAACCCTTATTATTGGTTTGATGATTATGCCTGAATAAATTATTTAATCTACCTATTGTAATTTTTTTCTCTGAAATGGAGGAGATGTCTGGGAAATGGCTCAGCAGTCAGAATGTTTCCTACCCTTCCAGAGGCTGAAGTTTATTTTCCAGCAACCGCACTGGATGACTCACAATCTCTTGTTAACTCCAACTCCAGGGAATCCATAGCCTCTTCTGGACTGCAGAAGAACCTGCACACACATGGCATACACACACACACACACACACACACACACACACACACGTGGGAAAGAATGTGCTATACAAGGAACTGGAAGAGATGACTCATTATAGAAATGATCTTCAAATGATTTAGAACTGCTACACAGATCCAGTTTGCAGAACATTGAAATTTTCTTAAATATGTCAATGTTGTAATAATATTAAATTCCTAAATTACCAATCTTCATTAGTTACAGGGGACTTTAAAATTCCTGTTATGTTTACTTTAAAAAGTTATTTTTTTTTACTAATGCTTTATGTTTTAGACTTTAAAAATCATTTTAGGGATAAAATTCCCCTTCAGGACAATCCCATTCTTAGATTCAGTTTGCTGGGAACCCACTATGGACTATGAGATTCTCAATTAATCATAAACTCACGGGCTCATCCAGTATCCACAAATCACACTCCCCCAACTCTGTTCACCCAATTAAAAAAAGCTACAATTTTACTTTCATCGGAGTCTCTTGTGTCTCAGGCTGACCTTGAACTCACTATGCAGCCAAGGCTAGTCTTGAACTCCCTTTCTTTCTTTTCCCACCTCTTTGGGATGGGGTTATAGGTCTAGACTACTACACCCAGTTTATTTGATACTGGGGGTGGAATTCTGTACTTTGTGTATGCTAGGTAAATACTCTAACAACCCAGCTGTACCCAAGCCCAAAAGTTTCTATTTCTACCGATGAGTCCCACGCTCCAGAAAAATCTTTATTTTTTTTAAGTCTTGATCTGTAGAAAAAGTGTTTGACAATGTTGCAAACAACAACAAGAATAAAAATCTAATTTTATTTTTGTCCTTAGAGAAAAGAAGACCAGTGGGCCATGATCAGGTTCAAGTGAACTGATGTTCTGTTGTGTTTTGCAGCATACCCCAGGTGAGGCATTTGTATATATACTAACTCACTGGTCTGTATTTATTTTTTAATTATTTTTATTGAGCTATATATTTTTATCTGCTTCCCTCCCTTCTTCTTTTCTTCCCTTCCAACCTCTCCCATAGTTCCAATGCTCCCAGATTACTCAGGAGATCTTGTCTTTTTCTACTTCCCTTGGAGATTAGATCCATGTATGTCTCTCTTAAGGTCCTCATTGTTGTCTAGGTTCTCTGGGATTGTGATTTTTAGGCTGGTTTTCTTTGCTTTATGTCTAAAAGCCACTTATGAGTGAGTACATATGATGCTTGTCTTTCTGGGTCTGGGTTACCTCACTCAATATGATGTTTTCTAGCTCCATCCATATTCCCAGAAATTTCAAGACATCATTATTTTTTTCCACTGTGTAGTACTCCATTGTATAAATGTACCACATTTTCCTTATCCATTCTTCGGTCGAGGGGCATTTAGGTTGTTTCCAGGTTCTGTCTATGACAAATAATGTTGCTATGAACATAGTTGAGTACATATTCCCTGTGATATGATTGAGCGTCCTTTGGGTATATACCCAAAAATGGTATTGCTGGGTCTTGAGGTAGGTTGTTTCCTAATTTTCTGATAACTCACCATACTGATATTCAAACCAGCTGTACCAGTTTGCACTCCCACCAAAACACCTGATTTTTGAAAAAGAAGCAAAAAAATATACAATGGAAAAAAGAAAGCCTATTTAACAAATGGTATTGGCATAACTAGATATCAGTATGTAGAAAAATAAAAATAGATCCATCTATCTCCATGCACAAAACTCAAGTCCAAAAGTCCTCACTGGTCTTTAAATTAATCCTTAGCAGTAGGTGACATTGCTATCATTGTTTCACCGAAGACGACACCAAGGCTAAAATGTTAGTGTCTCAATAAAGTTTGCTCACCTTATATCAGAGTTGCATGTGGAACCTAACTAGTCTAACCTCAAAACTCATTTTGTTTTGTCTATATGAACATAACTCACAGGGGAAAAAAGAGTAATCACTTTTTTAACCTTCTGTGATGTTTAGCATTGACTGTCAACAAGAGGAGACAAGCTTCTTGTGGGCAGTTATTTAGATCAGGCTACCCTCTGGACATGCTCATGAATTATCATGACTTGGTAAATTGGAAGGTAAGGCCCACTCTAAGGGAAGAAGGTACAATTTCCTGGGCTTGGGTGCTGTATGCTTAAAGATGAGGGAACTGCAGCCAATGAAACAACTTCATGAGGAAAGGTGTTTGCTCCCAAACCTGAGTTCTCTCTCTCTCTCTCTCTCTCTCTCTCTCTCTCTCTCTCTCTCTCTCTCTCTCTCTCTCTCTCTCTGCATAGGCATTTGCTAGTCTCTGTTTTCTGACTTCAGAGGCAGTGTGGCCAGCTCCTCAAAACTTCTGCCACCACTTCTGCCATGACAGACTGTGGTGGGTGGAGTGTGAATTACCCCTGTTGACTTCTATATCTGAACGTTTGTTTCCCAGTTGGTAGAAGTGTTTGGGAAGATTTAAGAAGTATGGCCTTGTTGGAGAATGTACGTAACTGCAGGTAGACTTTGAAATTTCAAAGACCACATTATTTCCAGTTAGCTTTCTCCCGACTCTGTGGTTATTGACTTAAAGATGTAAGTTCTCAGCTATTGACCCAGCACCACGCCTGCCTGCCTGCCTACTGCCATGTTCCCCTCCATAATGGTCACGGACTCACCATCTCACGCAGTAAGTCCCAATGAACTCTTTTTTTCTATAACTTGCCTTGGTCATGGTATCTTAGCAAAACAATAGAAAAGTAACAAAAACGTAAACTATACCCTCATACTATGAGCTAAAATAAACCCTATGTTTCAGGAAGTACTTCTTCTGGGATGTCAACTCTGAGTGTTCAAGACAATCTTCAAGTTTATTTCTGTTTATAGGAAAGTATTGGTACTCATCTCCACTAAAATTTAGCTGTAGAGACACTGAGAACAAAAAAATACTTGCCTACTTCCAATATCCAGGAGGATAACTATATGTTTTTCTTTGGATTTACCTTCTTATATATCTTCTCTAGGATTTTTTTTTTTTTACAAATTATAGGCTTGATGTCCTTTATTTATGGCTAGAAACCAATTATGAGTGAGTACATCCCATGTTCATCTTTTTGGGTCTGGGTTACCTCACTCAGGATGGTGTTTTCTATTTCCCTCCATTTGCATGCAAAATTCAAGATGTCATTGTTTTTTACCGCCGAGTAGTACTCTAATATGTATATATTCCACACTTTCTTCATCCATTCTTCCACTGAAGGGCATCTAGGTTGTTTCCAGGTTCTGGCTATTACAAATAATGCTGCTATAAACATAGTTGAACAAATTCTTTTGTAATATGATTGGGCATCTCTTGGGTAAATTCCCAACAGTGGGATTGCTGGGTCCTGGGGTAGGTTGATCCCAAATTTCCTGAGAAACCTCCACACTACATTCCAAAGCGGTTGCACAAGTTTGCATTCCCACTAGCAATGGATGAGTGTACCCCTTACTCCACATCCTCTCCAGCAAGATTGCCGGACAAAAAATGGGAACTTGGGGGTGGGGTGGGATGGGGGGTTGGGGAGATGGGGAGAGAAAAGTGTGAAGTGGAGGATGGGAAGAGCTTGGGGGAATAGGATGGTTGGGATATAGGAAGGGTGGATATGGGAACAAGGAATTATATATCTTAGTTAAGGGAGCCATTCTAGGGTTGCCAGAGACTTGACTCTAGAGGGGTTCCCAGGTGTCCAGGAAGACGCCCCCAGCTAGTTCCTTGGGCAGCTGAGGAGAGGGTGCCAGAAATGTCCAGATCCTATTGTCATACTCATGAATATCTTGCATATCACCATAGAACCTTCACCTGGCATTGGATGGAGAAAATGACAGAGCCCCACATAGGAGCACCAGACTGAGCTCTCAAGGTCCTGATGAGGAGCAAAAGGAGGGAGATTATGAGCAAGGAAGTCAGGACCGTGAGGAGTGCATGTACCCATTGAGACAGTGGGACAGATCTAACGGGAGACCACCAAGTCCAGTTGGAATGGGACTGATGGAACAGGGGACCAAACCGGACTCTCTGAATGTGGCTGACGGTGGAGGAGGACTGAGAAACCAAGAACAATGGCGACGAGCATGAAATCTACAGCATGGACGGGCTCACTGTGAGCCTTGTCAGTATGGTTGCTCACCTTCCTGGACTTAGGGGGAGCTGGGAGGACCTTGAACTTAACATAGTGAAGGGAACCCTGATGGCTCTTTGGCTTGGAGAGGGGCGGAGTGGGGGTATGGGTGGAAGGGAGGGGAGAGAAGAGGGAGGAGGAGGGGAGGGGATGGAAATTTTTAATAAAAAAATGAGAAAAAAAACATTTAGATACAAAAAAAATGCTTGCCTGCTTAGCACTTTAAACAATTTACAATGGAGATAGTTTAGAACACTTTGAGCCATTTACAAAATATAAACTGGCCTCTATAGCCTAGATACTAGTTGAAGCATAAGGAAAAGATTTGCAAGCACAACCTGGAATGCTTAAGGCTTAAATCTAATAGTTAAAAAGTTACCCAAAAGTAAGTATAATAAGTTTCTTTATGTGTTGAAAGGGGATAAGGGGGTCTTCCTCCATTGGGGTCCTTCCTACTCTCAGGAATTCTTTCTTCCTTTTACTTAACAAATCTATGTTTGTTCTATTATGGAAAGGAAAAAAAGTAGTGGGTATTCAAGAGTAAAAAAAATACTGTTGTGTGTAAGGAGGATGGAGGGACGGAGGGCAGAGGTGGCAAAGGAACATTTTGTGCAATCTAATGGGTCAGTGAAAGGCAGAGTAGCAAAATGAGCTCAGAGAAGCAATCCGATAACACAAAGCGTCAGAGAATGTGGTTTTCACTCTGAGCAGAGAAGAGGCTTAATCTGCTCTGCTTTTCTGATGACTGCTCTCACTCTTGTAGTAAGAATCAGTAGAGGGTAAACAAAAGCAGCCTGGAGAGAATAGATGTCAAAACAAGTAAGAGGCCACTGTCAGCCGAGGAGACAATTGATGGTGGCTTAATCCAGAGGAAAAGCAGGAGAGATGGGAAAACAGACTTGGATTTTGAAGTAACAAGATTGTCCAACAAATTAATTAGACATGAAATTTGAGATGGAGACAGTAAGGATGGAGGTGGGATTGGTCAGATGGGCATACCCAGCACTAAGAGTTGGGATGCCAAGAGTTGTATTCATTCTAGTTCTGGGTCATGGATCTGGACCCCAGATCTAGGGACCAAATTTAATATCTAAAGGGAATATGTGTGGAGGTGAAGAGCTCTGCACAGCAGCCTGGGCTGGAGATGGAAATGTATCAGTTATCATCGCATAGACAGCATTTAAGGCCACAAGTAAAACAGCCATGGGAACAGGATACGTGGAAAAGAGAGATGCAATTCCCTTGCCATTATATTCATGAGTAGATTATTTCCTTCAATAGAGATTTAAAGCAAGGTAGTGTTTTATTTAATTGGGGGGAATAAAATAAAAGATTAGTAATCTAGGGTCTATACAGCATTATTTTTTTGTTTTACAATTTTCCTTTGGGATAAAAATCTTCACAGTTCCTATGTTCAATAATACATCACTGCTTAACCGAACACATTCACACACACTACATGATTAATTCCTTACTATCCACCTGAAAGTGAGAGCACAAATGTCTAGCTGCAAAATTTGGTCCTTTATATTTGTTATTAGTACCCAGTAGAAGTATTTCCAGGAGGATAGTTTCACCCTGCCTGTGAAGCAATATTCCATAATAAGAAATTCAAACATAATAAAATTGAACTTTAAGGAACATCCTTTTATTTCTCTATAATGGAAAAACCACAGTGGTGATTTAGACATCTTACCATAAGCCTCAAGCTTAGGGGAAATGTACAAGGAATGCAAACACCTTGCTCCTTTCTCTTAATAAGTTTTTTTCTATATTCATGTTTAATGATTGAGAGTTTCCGAACTAAGATCTTCTTAATTCTAAGCCTGTAGTGCATGTCTGACAACTAATTATGTAAGTATGACATTGAACTAATATATAAGGGAGTTGAAGTTCATATTCACCATGTAGCTAAAAAGATTCTCCCTTCGAGCCACTGGCCCAGGGTCAGGGGTTCCTAAAAGGCAATGCAGGGACATTTTTCTTTTTAGTACCAGACATGGGATGAAGCTAATTACAAAGCCCTGGAACAATAAGAAGCCAAGGAAACTGTGTGACTTTTATAACTGGTAGGTCCACATGCAGGTTTAATCAGTATGTGTGTGTCGGGGCTGGGGGGAGCTGCAGCAAGTCCCTGGAACTAGCTACTGCCGGTCCGTTATATAGAGTCTCGTGTGTTACTGAATGTCTCTAGTGTTCTGAGCTGGTTTCTGCTGTGTTACTAAATAAGGAGATCAGCCGGGCGGTGGTGGCGCACGCCTTTAATCCCAGCACTCGGGAGGCAGAGGCAGGCGGATCTCTGTGAGTTCGAGGCCAGCCTGGTCTACAAGTGCTAGGTCCAGGACAGGCTCTAAAAAAGCTGCAGAGAAACCCTGTCTTGAAAAACCAAAAAAAAAAAAAAAGAAAAAATAAATAAATAAGGAGATCCATGGGAAATAGTTGCAGTGTAGTTTGCCTTTCCATCAAGACAGGAATTTTTCAATCTGTTTATTTTTTCTAATTGTTATGCATATTTTCTCCTTTTAAGTAACTGAGTGTATCCGACAGGGTCTCTGAAGGAAACAGATGGTGTGTGCAAACTGGGATATTTGAGCAGTGGTTAATAAAGGAACTGTTGAGAAAGGCAAATGGATGAGTTCCAGCCAGGTAACAGGGTATTTACAAAAGGGAGTCACTTCGAAGAGAGAATAGCCAGCGCCAAACAAAGAAAAGATAACGGTATAACCTTGTGATCAACCCGAGAGACAGGCTAGTTTTGTGGAAACATTTTTTTTTCCACAATAATAATTTTACACTATTTTCACTTTCTTCCCAGCACTTTCTATCTTATTAGTTTCTGTAACTAATAAACCATCCGGAAACCCTATTGAAGCCAAGCAAATGGGGTATGTGGTTGTGTGATTGAGAATGCCCCCTGAGGCTCATGTATTTGAATACTTGGTCCCCAGTTGATAGAACTGTTTGGGAAGGTTAGGAAGTTCGGCATTGTTGAGGGGATGTGTCACTGAGGTGGGAATGAGGTTTCAAAGATTAGAGGGCTTCCTAGCTCCCCCTCTCTCTCTGTCTTGTGATTCTATATTCTGCCAAGTTGACAACACCAGCCATCACATCCTTATTCAGGGAAATGTGCACACATGCAATAACACTTTCATAAATTATGCAAACTCCATTACTTTGGAAAGATTTCATATTTGCTTACTATATTTTTTTCTGATAATTTTTAATTTTCAAAGTTTGGAAAAATATCCAAAAATGCACAGGATATATATACCCTATAAAAATATTTTTTCTGACATTATAGTTCTCTCCTTGGAATTTAGGCTATTAGTTATTTGTATGATCATATGAATAGATGTATATGATCATAATAGTTTCATGCTGAGGAATAAATGCTGAAATCTGAATAAACTGTCCTCTTCTCTTATTAATGCTCTTCTTTGTGAAATGCACAGAAGCGTCTCCTTAACCTGTTATGCTTCCCCCAACCCAGCCAGTTTTCTTGGACGGTCCCTAAGGTCTGGTTCTGTAGCACACATTTCACTCTATTCAGACAACTACCCATGTGTGCTCCTGGAGTCTACAGAAAAGAGCAGGGAGGGATTCTGCAGTCAGGGGGACCTCAGAGAGAATCCTGGTTTTGTAAGAGCTGTAATTAACCAATAATTTAGGAATTCTTGAAACTCAATTATTCAAATTATTTTGTCAAGCACAAAGTCTAGGTAGTCAATAAACCATCTCTTTCCTTCATCCCTTCTTTTTTTCTTTGTTTTAGTTTTTGTTTTCTAACTATATTTTAAACTCTTAAGAAGAACATTTATTTATATTACATAAACATTCTTAAATTATTTAGATTAGTTTTTAGCACATGTTTTGAGAAGAGTTGCATAGTATAAATATAAATAGATTTTTCTTCATTAGTATGGTGAAAAGACTTAGACCTGATAAAATTACATTAAACTGATCCTAAGCAACTAAAGTCAAAATTTCCTTTTCATCACAGTGTGTGGTAAATGGCAAATGCAGAAATATAGTTATAAATTGCATGATAATAGCACAAAGTCAATGTTTTAACTAGGTCTTGCTGGCAAACCAGGAGGTCCCACTTAGCTGTTTTTTTCAATAGAAATATATGATGCTGAATGAGGAAACATAATGCCCTTATTTTAGTATGGCTGTCATATAGTGGAATGAACTATTCCATGCTAAGTATGGTTTACCAGTTAGCTGAAACCAATATAAAATCATAACTGCTCAGAACTGGTAAGAAGTTTGTTGCGGGATGTTTAGTGACACTGTAAGAAAATGTATCAGTGTTTTATTCTGATTGGTATAATAAAGATCTGAATGGTCAATAACTAGACAGGAGAGAGTAGGCAGGACTTCCAGGGAGAAGAGAGGAATTCGGGAAAATGTAGGCACATGAGAGATACCAGTGAGACATAGAGACAGACATGCAGTATGGAAGAGAGCTAAAAAGCCAAATGACAAAACATAGATGAATAGAAATAGGTTAAGTTAAGTTATAAGAGCTAGTTGGGAAGAAACCTAAGCTAAGGGAAAAGGTTTCATAATTAACAATAAGTTTCAATGTCGTTATTGGTGGCATGGTGATCTTGATGAGAAAGTCTGACTACAGAAGTCAGTTTACACAGAAAAATTATGTAAATATCAAAGAGGTTAGTCATTTTAGGCAACAGTTAGAGCATTTGTGTTTAATGAATAAAGTGCAGTAAGTACTGTTTGTACTAGGTGAAGTTTGCTTGTGACAGTGCTCTCCGTGATTGTACCATGCTACCATACTGCCAGTATTTGTATGCCTGGGAAGCCCTAGATTGAATAAATTGAGTTGTTAATGTGTTATTTAATGAAAATATAAATTAATGTTATTTACCTTAGTCATATAGTCCAAAATAGTATTTTCTTTCAAAAAACAAATAAGATAAATATTTAAAGTTAATATTTTTAAATCTTACACATTGTTTGATCAATCTTTGGTAGAATAGAGACATTTTCCATTTCATTGTTGGAAATATTCTCCAAAAGGAGAATACTATTCTCTCATGTAGTATTCAATTTTTAAAATTGTAGATTGTGAGAATTTTATAAAGGTTCTTTTTCCTCTGGCTTTTCCATGGCAGTCTTACAATAGCCTAAATGTGTTACAGCGGATTGCTTTCACTGCTGTGATCCAAGGTCACTCCATAAAGGATTTGCATTGCTAGCATATGAGAGTTGAAGGTGTTCTGTCACCTGGAATAATTTTGCACATTTTTCTTTTTTAGAAAAAAAAATATCTGACATAGCAATGACTTTATTTTGTGTTGGTCTACGAAAGATTAATACAGCAGTCTGAATTTCTTGAGGAAACCTATTTTCTAAAATGATTTTGCCTTGTTACAGCAACAGAAAACTAGAAGTCTTCACATTACACAGTGGGTGCAGTTGGATACTTGGAGGAAAAGCACTCAGCCCGGGGGCAGAGCTAGAGGACTTGCAAGGGAGGTCAGAAGACAGATGGTTGGTTCAGCTTCATGTCTGAGAAACACACTGCCTTGAGAAGCAGGGCTTTCAAGGAGAAGCTTCTCGTTTTTAAGAACTACAAATTCTTCTCCGATCTCTTAGGAAGCGCTGCTGCCATTTTCATTTTCCTCTCTTTGCTTCCCTTGTGAACACAATTCCACAGAGAGGTTATAAAGTTGGTTGTTTCATCCCCAAATCGATGTGAATGCTGGTCTCCCTTTGGAGCTCAGCTTACAGATGGCATCAGCCATGGGCTATCCCACCACCATTTCCCTCGGAATACATCTTTACACTGTGTGTGAAATACAGCGCATTCTGGATCCTTGCCTTCTGTTTCCAGAGCCACAACACTGACCTAAATCTCATCATCTTGTTTCTCTGTGAAATTTTCCAGTTGTCCTGTCTGTCTCCTTTGCAAGATCAGGCAGAAAGCAACAAAACTGCCTTTCTAAAATACTAGTCTTTCTGCGGAATTTTTCTGTTAAAAACTACGATCTGAATTTGGAGAGATGTGCAATGTGCAGTGTGTATCCAGGCACTATCTTCAGCATAAAAGCAGATTATAAACTCCATTATATTGGCTCATTTACATACAATATTATTAGTAGATGCCCAGAAGTAGAATCTTAGTGAGACATGTAGATGAAATGTCACTAAGGACTTTATGGACTTCTAATAGCTAAATTTTAAGACAAAGTTTGATCCAACTTGCTTTTTTTCATTTATTTTACATCCCTACTACAGTTTCCCCCCCCCCTCCTCTCCTCTGGTACCCACCCCATCCTCCTATCTGCCCACTCCTGATTCACTCCTCTGTTTCTGTTCAGACAGGTATAGGCTTCCCGGGGGTGTCAACAAAGCATGGTATATCAGGTTGAGGTAGAAGTAAACTCCTCCCTTTGTATTAAGACTGAACTAGGCAACCCAGTATGCAGAATGGGTTCCCAAAAGCCAGCTCAGGCATAAGGGACAGGTACTGATCCCACTGCTAAGAGTCCCACAAATAACCAAACTACACAATTGTCACACATATGTAGAGAACCTAACTCGATACCATACAGACTCCCTAGCTATCAATCCAGAGTCTGAGCCCACCTTAGTTGTTTCTGTGAGTTCCCTTATGATGACATTGATGTCCCTGGCTCATATAATCTTTTCTCCCTCACTTCAACTGGATTTCTGGAGCTCAGTTCAGTGCTTGGCTGTGGATCTGCATTTGTATCCATCAATTACTGGATGAAGGCTTTTTTTTAATGACAATTAGGATAGTCACCAATCTAATTACAGGAGATGAACAGTTCAGGCACCCTTTCCACGATTGCTAGGAGGCTTAGCTGGGGTCATTTTTGTGGATTCCTGGGAGTTTCCTGACACCAAATTTCTCCTTAACCCCCAAATGCTCCCTGCTTCATCAAGATATCTCCTTCATTACTGTCTCACTCTGTCCCATCCCCAATCAGCCAACCCAATCCCTCAGGTTCTCCTCCCTCACCAATGCAATATACCCAGGAGATCTCTTCTATTTCCCTTCCCAGGGAAATCTATGCATCCCTCTTTGGGCCTTCCTTGTTACCTAGCCTCTCTGGGGCAGTGGATTGCAGCCTGGTTTCTTTTATTTTACAGCTAATATCCATGTACCATGTTTGTCTTTCAGGGTCTGTATTACCTCATTTAGGATGATTTTTTTTCTAATTCCATCCCTTTACCTGAAAATTTACTGATGTCATAATTTTTTGTTTGTTTGTTTCTTTTTACAGCTGAGTACATATTGTATATATGTACCACATTTTATCCATTCTTTTGTTAAGAAGCATATAGGTTGTTTCTAGTTTCTGGCTATTATAAAAAAATTAAAAAACTGCTGTGAACATACATAGTTGAGTGTGTGTCCTTCCTTTACTA
Source organism: Arvicola amphibius (assembly GCF_903992535.2). Classification (NCBI taxonomy): domain Eukaryota; kingdom Metazoa; phylum Chordata; class Mammalia; order Rodentia; family Cricetidae; genus Arvicola; species Arvicola amphibius. The sequence goes on from NC_052055.2 coordinate 88,728,547, forward strand.
GGTCTTGAGGTAGATTGCTTACGAATTTCCTGAGAAACCACCATACCCATTCCCAAAGTGGCTATAAAAGTTTACACTCCCATCAGCAGTGGAGAAGTGTTCCCCTTACTCTACATCCTCTCTAGAATAAACTTTCATTGGTGTTTTTTATTTTAGCCATCTGACAGGTGTAAGGTGGTAGGCAGATCATTAGAAAGATAGTTAGATGATACATTCTGCTAAGTCCTTTAGTGCTGTTCATATGTGTATGTATATATGGCTAACATATCAGGGGCCTTGTCCCCAAGGAAGATTGATTTTACCTCTCTTAGCAGTCATTGGTTTCTTGTAGTTCTTCATCTTTATGATTAACTTTTTTTATATATGAAGAGAATCTTTGTGTGTGTGTGTGTGTGTGTGTGTATGTGTGTGTGTGTGTGTGTGTGTGTGTGTGTGTGTGTGTGTGTGTGTGTGTGTGTGAATAATAAAGGAAACGAATATGAGTGCAAGAGGGGAGACATGGGATAGTTGGAGGAGAAGGGAGGAAGGAAATGTTGCAGAATTTTAACTGAAAAAAATATTTTCTTTAGGAAAGTCAAAGAAAACCAAAGACCCAGTTGAAAAAATGGACCACAAATCTGAACAGAGAATCACCCCCCCCCCCAAAAAAATGGCTAAGAAATGGCTAAGAAATATCTTTCAAAATGTTCAACATCCTTAGCAATTAGGGGAATTCTAATTAAAATGACTTTGAGATCTCACCTTATCCTATTCAGAGTGGGTGAAGGTCGAGCAAACAGTCGACAAAACAATGCTAGTGAGGATGTGTGTGGACAGGAAAACGCCTCTTACATCCTGTCTCCTTCTAGGACACCCTCAGCACAACTTCAAGATTTCCAAGTTCTTCAAATACTTGATTCTGCCCCATACCTTCAACTGCTTGTCCAGCGGCTCTTCCCTCTCTTTTTTAACAATCTTTCTAGACATTCATCCATTAATCCTCTTCTAACCTACTTCTTTATCAGCAATCTGTTGAGATGAAACCTATCTGATGATAAGTATTATATCTAAAGTGGGGTAAAAATGGCACCCTGTAAAAACCTCTTATAGAGTGTGTATCATATACAGGGGGATTCAGGGGAATCCTCCTTAATTTAAATTGAAAATAAAATTCATATTGCATATTCTAGTCATATCAGCAAAACAATACTTGTGCTCAAAATATGTTGCTTACAAACATTAATCCATCCTATGAAAACATCAAAAGCAATGAAATACTATGAACAATCTTAACTAAAGTGTCAAAACTGTTATGTGCTGAAAACCAAAACATTGCTGAAGAAAATTAAAGACATGTGAACATAAAGATTTATGTTTGATGGCAACGTCCCTCAAAGTGTGATATTGACTACTCAATGCAATTTTTACTAGAACCTAAGCAGCGTTTTGGAAGAAATGTAAGACCATCACCAAGGTCATAAAAATTCAAAAGACCACAAGCAAACAGTACAATCTTGAAAAAGAAGAAAACTCACATGTCTGTGAATTATAATATAAATTTTTAATTAAGAAAATATTGGTTCAATATTTTGAAACCCACACTAATTACTATCACCAGTGACCTCTTCAAAAAAGTTCTTAAGCATTTGGGAAGTTCGTACAAATTTATAAAACTCTTATTTTTACTTGAAAGCTCATTTAGAATTTGGCAAAATTTACTGTCAGAATTATTCTCCAAACTGACAGACTCACTTTGTTCAAAATTGAGATAATGTCTGCTGAATACCCAATTTTGAATAGCCACAGTTTGTCATTTTTCCATGTTAAAATGCATTGTTCTTAAAACAGTACTGGCTCTATTCAAATAGTTCAGTCACACATTCTTTTCTCCAGACAGCCACCACAACACGGTGATTTGCTTAGCAACATGAGCATTCTCTACCTGCTTCCTATTTCATCAGACAAAATATTAAAAAAGTATGGACTCAGAGGTCAGGCTTTTGCAAATGGAATGATTTCTGTGATGTTTCACTATCGTCATTCCTCAGGGAAATGGGAATTCAATGTGAATGGGACTCTTTTCATGTGAAAAGTGAGGGTTGCTACCTCAACTTGTGTGAGAAAAGAATCTAAGAGCTTTTGGCCTTGGTATCATCAGTATGAATCTCAATAAAGAAGAAAGAAAGAAAGAAAAAAAGAAAGAAAGAAAGAAAGAAGGAAGGAAGGAAGGAAGGAGGGAAGGAAGGAAAAAAGAAAAAGGGAAGGAAGGAAAAGCATGATTTTAAAACAAGTGCTTTTTGACCTCACAGACACTTTGAAAAGGAATTCCAGAGATCTTTGGCCTACACTTTGAAAATTACTGGCTAATAATGGATACAATTTAAGTACAATTTATGGAGTGATTCCAGTGATGTTTCTAAGTTGGGCCATGTCATTAAAGAATAAGAAAATAATAAATATTTTAAATGTAATTAGGAAAAATATAGTTACATGTGTATGTGTATACAATGTAATGGTCTGTCCTGTCCCTTTAAGAGACAAGCCCTGCGCACTCCCTCCCTTCTGCCAAGGCAAGTGCATCTTCCTTCTCTTCCAGTGTGTGATCTCTCTCTCTCTCTCTCTCTCTCTCTCTCTCTCTCTCTCTCTCTCTCTCTCTCTCTCTCTCTCCACCTCTCCCTCTCCCTCCCCCTCTTCCCCTTCTCCCTCTCCCTCTCCTTCTCCCTCTTTCCCCCTTCCCTTTGACTGAATAAACTATACCTAAACCCTCTCTCTGCATGGTGTGCCTGTTCCTCTCTGTCTCTCACCCACTGTGGCTCCTCGTGTGACTGGTTGCCCTGCGACCCACCAGGGTCTCTCACCTGATGCCTCCCACCCGCCAGGAACCTACAGAGGCCTTGGGTGGTGGGACCCAGCTGCCCCTCATGACCCACTGCCACACAGCTTTATCTAAATCATTATATTATTATGATTTGCTGGCCTAGTCTGTCACCTGGGTACCCTGTCTCTTTAAGAGACAAGCACCGCCCTCTCCCAACCCCACCCCTTCCACTGAGGGAAGCAGATATCCTGCCTCCTCCAGGCTATGCTCTCTCTTTCCTTCTCTCTCCCAAAGAGGTAAATTCTCTCTTTCTCTCTCCCTCTGTCTCTTTCTTTCTCCCTCTTCGTCTCCCCCTTCCCCTTCCCTTCCATAATCCACTGAATAAACTCTATACTCACTGAACTGCGTGATTTGTCTGTCTGTCTCTCACCCCCAGCGGTCTCCCACCCACCAAGGTGACCTGCCAAGGCCTCAGAGGACTCGCCAAGGCCTGGGGGGCTATGGAGGCCTTGGGCCACCCACTGCTGCCCCACTGTTGCCCCTCATGAGACCACCACCCCTCATGGGACCTGCCTTCATCCCCTTATATCTTTAAAAATGAATAACATTGGTGCGTGACTCAGCCAGGCTCTCTTCATGTTCCCTGGGGGGACCCTCGACTTAGATGACAACTTATGCTGGAGAACACTTTCCAGTGCTGCAAATGATAAGGTTGCTTATCAGCTCCTTTCTAATTTCTGCAAGCAAACAGGACTGCCAGTGTCCCACTGCCAGCATCTCATGCCTGTTAGCTTTTCCTTTTGCTGGGCAGCTCCTTCCCACCCTCCTGTAATTGCTTTTTTTCTCTCATTCCTATTCCTTCTATTCTATTTTTGCCACTGCTACCGCTGGTCCAGGGAAACTGACAAGATTAGTCAGATCTGTGAGGCAGCTGTTTTCTCCCCACACACACTTTTTATTGATTTTATTGAGCTATACATTTTTTCTCTGCTCCCCTCCCCTTCTCTCCCCTCCCCTTCAACCCTCTCCCATGATCCCCATGCTCCCAATTTACTCAGGAGATCTTGTCTTTTTCTACTTCCCATATAGATTAGATCCATGTATGTCTCTCTTAGGGTCCCCATTGTTGTCTAGGTTCTCTGGAATAGTGGTGTGTAGACTGATTTTTTTATTTGCTTTATGTTTAAAAACCACTTGTGACTGAGTACATATGTTAATTGTTTTTCTGGGTCTGGGTTACCTCACTCAATATAATGTTTTCTATTTCCTGCACATTTCAAGATGTCATTATTTTTTCTGCTGTGTAGTACTCCATTGTGTAAATGTACCACATATTCCTTATCCATTCTTTGGTCAAGGGACATTTAGGTTGTTTTCAGGTTCTGGCTATGACAATGCTATTATGAATATAGTTGGTCATCAAAAGAACAAATAATCCAATAAAAACTGGAGTACAGACCTAAGCAGAGAACTCTCAACAGAGGGATCTAAAATGGCTGAAAGACACTTAAGGAAATACTCAACATCCTTAGCCATCAGAGAAATGCAAATCAAAACAACTCTGAGATTCTATCTTATACCTGTAAGAATGGCAAGGGTCAAAAACACTGATGATGACATATGCTGGAAAGGTTGTGGGGTAAAGGGAACACTTCTGCATTGCTGGTGGGAGTGCAAGCTGGTACAACCCCTTTGGATGTCAGTATGGTGATTTCTCAGAAAATTAGAAACAACCTTTCTCAAGACCCAGCAATACCACTTTTGGGTATATATCCAAAGGATGCTCAATCGTACCACAAGGCAGTTGCTTTCAATTCCAGCCTTCGCTCCACACCACAGCTTGTGGCAGCTCAGTGACAGAGTGGATCATGCCTCACAGTCTCTCTTGTTATATTTAAAACTCCCACGGCTCAAAAAATATGGTTTCTCCATATAACATGTGACTGCAGCCATTTTGACTGAGGTCAGGTGACCTCATAGTCGTCTTAACTGAGGGCCTGGTAAGGTGACCAATTCCTACCATCTTTACTGAGATATTCCCTGCCTGTTTCCCCCAGTGCTTATCCCGTTACATGTGTGTTTTGTGCAGTAGCATGCCTTTGGTAGGGCCCACCAAAAGCTTCTGCTTCACCCAATTCCTGTTCACTGTGTGTGTGCATACATGCAACTTAAATGTACCTATGTTTAATGTTAAATGTTATGATTGTCTGCCCATTATATCTCATTCCAGAATAACAAAGCAATAAGTCTTATGTTTTAAATTGGTTTGTACTTTTAAGTCTCTTACAAAAAATACTGTGTTTGTAATTAACCCTGCTTAAAATATATTAAGCTGTTTTCTACTATTGTCAGTTCCACCTTTAAGCTTCTATTACAAACAGATTTTTTTCCTTCTTTGTCTTTCATAAGTACAAATATCACCTGTTAAGTTGAGAGCCATTACAGTCAAGCTTGGACTCAGTTCTCAGCCAGATTCTATACGTTAAGTTGGGAACGTAGGTCTCAGCCCCCAGGTCTGGTCTGGACTTCAAATCTCAGCACACCAGGTCCTGACCCCTCCCTGGGGGTGGGGTCAGGACCACTCCTCAGGGTACTTAAATGATCCCCCAAAAGAAGAACATGTGGTCTCCCTTTCTTCCTCCAGGGGGTCGTGTTCCCGCAGCTTCCCGGTTTCCCCCTTGGGGCCACCCTAGAGCGCAGATCTCCCATTAAACCTGGATATTTCTTAATTTGGCTTGTTTTGATTTGGCTTGATTGGGAATTTTTGCGTCGTCAGAGAGCTCACTTAGGAAATATTCCTAACACTTTACTGTAGTTATTCCTGACAAACAGCCCTCAGCTCTTAGAGATCTGGGAAATATAGCATTTAAATGTTTAATTATTAAAAGATTTTTCATAACAGAGACAGGTTGGCTCCTAGCAGCACTCTATTTCCTCCAAAGAATACAGAAGACAAATAAGCACAGAACAACGTCCATCCACAATTTGCTTAATCAACTGCCAAGTGCTGACCACTGGGCAAACTGTCTTTCATCTTTCATCTAAACTGAAGATCTCCAGATGTGGACGGAATCGCTGGAATCAGGTAAAGGTAGATTTGTCTTCCGACAGATTTCTAACCCACAAGATCTTCTAAAACCTGGCAGGCCCCTGCACTAAACAGCAAAAGACAAATATGACCCTCAGAGACTATGGAGGACCCTGCAAAGGAGCTCTAGGAAGCCAACCAAGTAAGTTCTCTGTTGTTTTTTAAACAATAACTCCTCGAGTAAAATTTTATCCTTCTCAAAGATCTCTAATATGGTTTGACAGCTGAGAGCTTTTGTCAGTTTAAAAGGACAACCTTACCAAACAAATTTCAGTAAAATATATATACAAGTTATTAAGGTGTGTAACTACTAGTTATAAAGGCGTGAGGACAAGTATAAGCTACCAAATTTCTCTCTCACACTGCCTTTCATAGTCTTAAAAATACTTTTCATTGTGGAAAAACATCTGTCACAGTCATTCTGGCATAAATATGCTACTGTTTATACAATGCATATGTCTAAAACTTATGTTTTCACAAACCCAAAGAATTCTTGTGAGTTCCAGGGAGCCGAATTGAAGAATCTGCCCTAAACAGATCAAATATACCGTTCTAAGGCTTCTATTGAGCTTGTCAAGGCTACAGAATCACACACAACTCCTCTAGACATTTGCAGATGCCGAAAATTGTTAGTCTAGGTTCTGATGTTCTCAAAAGAGCAAATGATGGTTCCTTGGTCCCACCACATCTTATAAGATGGAGTTCTATGACTCCTTCATGTAGATGGGATTGTCACAAGCTGCATTTTCATGGAGAAATCTAGAATAGACATTTCTAGCTAACAAAAGGAATAAACATGTGTGTTTCAGCATCATGAATTTGGAAACTACTACCTAGTGAGAATTCATAACTATACCTCTCTTCGAATTGGCATGAAGCCTCTAAATAAGAACATTTACTTAAATTGAATGGAGGAACATACACCCAGAGAATCCACTGGAGCCAAGGAAATTGAGGAAAGCTACAGACTTCCAGACACAACTGGAGAGCAGGATGACATTAGTGTAAAAAAGAACAAAGTCAGTGGAATTGCAGATTTCAACTATTTAAGTTACCTAATCAGCATACGAAAGCATCTGTTCAAAATTTAAAAGGAAACCCACAGTTTGCCCGTGAAAAGCCTCCCCCTGGCCCCTGTGCTAGAACACCTGAGCCGCTGTGGTGGCGCTGCTTAGGGAGGTTGGGAAACTTTTCCAGAACAGGGCCTCTTCTGGTAGACATCAGAATAAGGTTGGAGGTTTGTAGCACTCTGGCTGTGGCTCAAGTTTCTGCATCCAAACCTCCTGATATATAACAGCTCATCTCACAAGCACCTGTCACCACGCCTGTCCCAGCTGCCATGACTTGCAATCCATGCAATTGTGAGACAAAATAAACAGACTTTTCTTCCAACTTCCTTCTGCTTGATATTTTGTTCCCATGACAAGATCAGTAACTAATACACAAAACTATTTTGCTTCCTCAGCATCTGCACAATGTTTTCTTTGTGTCTGGCCCTGTCCTAAATCCATCTCTATGTATTTGCACACCGAATCCTTCCCAGCTATAAAGCATATGCTAATAGCTTTGTGGATGAGGAAATCAAGACTTCAAGAAGCAAAGGAACATGTCTGCACTTATACAGCATGAGCCAAGGAATTGGAGTCCAATTCCAAGGAGCACAGCCTGTGCTTTTTGTAACTCTATCAATGATCAGCTGACCTGTTTAATGGGTGGGGAAATAGCTGCTGAAAACCCACCTCGATAGCGGTGTCCCTTGCCTTGCATGCATTAACCCCTGATATAAATTCCAAATACTGAAAATAACAATAGTAAAGAGGAGGTAGGTAAATAGCAATAATAAGAGGAGGTAAATAGAAGAGGGAGGTGTGGGGAGGGAGGTGCAACTTCTAGAACAGAAGTATAACTGAAAGCAGAAACGCAGTACCATAGGAACTGCACATCAGGCACAACTGAAGAAGGATCAGACTGATGAAAGACAGGAAATGGACCCACGGCTGAAGAGATCGTTATCCATTAGCTATCTCAGAAAAGGTGAATAGAGAAAGTCAAAGAAAATCTCGATTTAAAGAGATAGTATAGGAGCCCGCTCCTACAAAGTCGTCTAGGGTTCCTGGAATGGGGATCATTAAGGCCAAAGAAACAGAAGACAGGATAGAATCAGAACTGTCTGGTCATGCGGAAGCAGCCAAACAGCCCAGAGTTTACTTCAGAACTTGCTTATATACAAAAGCAGAACAAAGCACAGCACAGACAGTCAGTCAGTGTCTAACCACAAAATCACTCCTGTCCTTGAGTGAGCAGACTCCTCTCTAACCTTGATATTCCCGAGCTTTGTCGTCTGCAGTATATTTTCTACTAGGTAGAGTGTTTTGTTTTGTTTTGTCTTGTTTTGCTTTTTTCTCACAGGCTAAATCAGAAGTCTCTCATAGCCCTAAAGGTTATTGGAAAAAGCAGAGCAGGCAAGCTTGAACTCAAATGATTTCTTTTTTTTTAAGATTTATTTATTTATTATGTATACAACATTCTGCCTCGATGTATGCCCGCACATCAGAGGAGGGTGCCAGATTTCAGTACAGATGGTTGTGAGCGACCATGTGGTTGCTGGGAATCGAACTCAGGACCTCTGGAAGAGCAGCCAGTGCTCTTAACCTCTGAGCCATCTCTTTAAGGCAGAAAAGACTCCAGATGGAAACTGAGTCACACATGGGCTCCCACAAGATAACAACTGAGATTCTTTCAGGACAGACAGAAGAAATAGAGCCCAATTTCAGGAAGTAAATCTCACACTGTAAATTCCCCAGACAGAAACTGTGGGATACAGAGGTGCCCTCGTCATGGTCATTCTTATTTCCCATATGCTCAACAATGCTCGCAGTATTATATTGTCTTTACCAAGGTGACACATATAGACAAGACGATTAGGGGGCCCTCAAAATCTGTTCTCCCAGGAAAAGCTGTCTCAGCTAGGACAGTTTCCGACAAAAGCTACCTCTTTTCTGGGTAGTCTTGAAAATTACCTTTTTCGATTCCCTGTATTCAGACGCCAGAATATTGAAAGCCTTGAGTACCAGTGTCAGTTCCCCCTGAGGGCTGAGAATAGAATGTCTATGGCAAGTGAAGATCTGAAGGTAAAAAAATTAACTCAAGCATGTTACCTCTGCATGTTCTTTATTTTTGGGGCAAGAGGAAAAAGTGAGGAGGAGAAGAAGAAGCATAAGGGGTGATATCCACAAGGTTTTTAGTTTTTACAGACATAGTTGCAAAATTCCGTAAGCAAAGATAATGATAATATGCATATCAAAATCACTAAAGGGCAGGTAGAACTTCACAAAGCAGCACTCCAGAACAGGAGACACCACGTAGGAAAGAACCATGCTTTACTCTATTCTTTCCCAAGCTTTCTCAAGCTTTCTGTGGATTCATTTATCCACGTCTGGGCGCCATTCTGATCAAGCAACCAAGAAAAGGAAATAACCAAAGTGTCTGTCAATGGATACTAAAAAAAAGGAGTGGCGAATACATGCAATGGGACTTTCAGCCTTCAAAAGAAAGGGGAATTCCACCATTTGCAAAAGCAGATATTAACATGAGTACTTTGTTAAGTGAAAGAAGTCAGACCCAGGGTGGTAAATCTAAGTAAAGAGAAAGACAGAGAGACAGAGACAGAGAAAAACAGAGAGAGAGAGACTCATAGGTAATCTATATATTGAAGCAAACAAAAAAGGACTTTGCTGTCAAACATAGTAAATTCACATAGTTTCATTATACATGAAGTGCACAATGAAATAAAAATATTTACAAAGGAAGTTAAATCTCAGTGGGATAAAAAGGAAGTTAAATCTCAGTGGGATAAAAAGAAAGTTATTAAAATTAAGACTTAATTGCTGCATTCAAAAGCAAAATGCCTTTTTCATGTTGTTTGATGGAAATGGAAAATTTGAAGAACACTCAAGGTGAACGTCTCCAGGTTTGGATGTCATTTACTAACAGGGCATGACTAGGGGAAGGCATAGATGAAGTGAAACTCTACTCTTCAAACATTAACCCCTCCAGTGTTGTTTTTTGGTAATACTTCTGTAAGTGAAATTAGTTAAAATTGGATGAACATAATAATGAAATGTTTCGTATAGAAGAATTTTAATCACGGAGTTGCAGGATATACCATCTCTCAGGAGAAACATTTACCATATTTTGCTTATTTCTATCTAGCTTCTCACCATGAATATTTTAATTCTTCCATTTTCTTTGTTTAATTGATCTAAATCCTCTACTTTATCTCCAAATTCTGGTACTCTGTCTCCTGCTTGATTTATTCTAATTGTTAGAATGTCCTATGGCTTTTCTAGCTGGGATATTGAGTCTTCTAATTCTATCTTCATTTCTGTTTGTATACTCAGCAATGTTTCTATCCTTTCATTGAATTCAGTTTTCAAATCCTGAATTATCTTTTTCGTTTCATTCAGTTGTGTAGTTGTATTTTCCTGGACGTTATTATTAGAGATCTTAAGGATATATCACAAAGTATTGTCTCATCAAGGGGCTGAAAAAATCTCTTCCAGAACATCTCAGATCATCTCTATTACTTAAAGGCAATTACATGTTTAGATTACTATTATTAGAGTTGAGCAAAGTTTGTGTCTGCAAATTTTCTTTAAATTGTTTGCACTCCTTGACAATGTTTATAATTATTATTTTAAGTTCTGTGTGAGGTTCATCTGGGTAGTTCTTATTAAAATATGTTCCTATAGGACCAGTGGGTTTGACGGGAAGCATGCTGTTTTTGTTTCTGCTAATTTAACTAGGCATATGGACTTCTTTCTTTGTTTGTCTGATGTGGTAAACAGGGCATCCTTAGGAGCCAGTGCTGGAGATGTGTGACCTGAGCCAAAATAGGCTAGTCAATGAGCTGTTTAATTGAAACAGGTAAAGATGGCTCCCAAATTATAAATCTAATTTTACCTTCTCATGGTGTCTCAAACATCTTGCATGTTCCATTTATATACTTAAAAATATTAATCCTAAACTGACTGAATGATACAAATTCTCTACCTTTTCTTCAATTCCTTATATACTATTGCCCTCAAGTCTATTGGTATGAGGTTTTATTCAGTTCTAAACTTTTGATTTATGTACAAGTGTTTTGTGTGCATATATATCCATGTATCACATGTCAGCAGTGGCCACAAAAGCCAGACGAGAGCTATAGATCCCCTGGTACTGAAGATGCAGAAGGTTGTGAGTGTGAGCTACCACGGAGGAGCAGAGATACAAACCCTGGTCCTTTGGGAGAGTAGTCAGTGCTCTTAAACCCCTGAGCATCTCTTTAGCCCCTTTATGAGACTTCTTTCCTGAACTTTTTTTTTATCTTATAGTTTATTTCATTGCCAGCCTTTCAGTTTGGCCTGTCTTCAGTATTTCTCTTTGAATTCTCTTTTCATATCCTGAACTGCTGGCCTTCTTTTATTCAGATGTTTTGTTTCCTTAGAATAAATATTCTATTCTATTTGAGTTATTCAAACCTATTATGATAGTTACTTTGAATTCTATGTCTGAAATTTCATCTAAGTCATTTTCATTGGGGAAACACAACCATGGGATCTGTAATTTGGAGAGGTAATGACATGTCTTGTTTTGGTTTCCTTTGTTTTGTTTTCTTTTCATGTTTCTTGTGTTTCAGCCTATCTGGTGTTAGATCACTGGTTAAGAATTTTTGACTGTTATTGTCTTTCAGTTCTGTTTCCTTTCTCCTTTAAATGGAGGTATTTACAGTGTCCAAGAGAGACTAGGTTATCTTAGGCTGAAGATAACACTTTCCCCTTTTTAGACTATTGCTGGCAACATCAGAATCTGCCCCTAGACCCCTGGGTGAGGCCTATCTGCTTTTACCATCACTCTCTATTGGTTAATTGCAAAATACTCACTCCTGAGTACGGGATCAATAGAATTCAGGCACTAGCATATTAGGGATTGTGAGTATTGGTGGAGAACCTAAAGAGAAAGAAAAAAACCACAGTAAGATGTGTAACTAGTATTAGGGATAAGGGGAAATGGGACACATATATAGGAAGGAATAGTGGAGGAGGTGTGGGGAGACATACGGAAGTTTTCCAGGCAGACAGAAAAAATAGAGGAACCGATGTGCAACCAGACAATGTAGACTAGTGTCATCTCTTAGGAGGTCAGGTCACAGACATGATGAGGTAGGGAAGCTTGTATTCTTTGAAAGGGGGAATAAAAGGAGGCAAAGTTATACAGAAAGGAAATTAGAAAATGAGATGCAAACAGTGAGGGAATGGTGAAGGGCCAAGGCCTCCTGCGACTCTGACCTTCAGCATCCTACGAGTAAGGAATTGCTGTGGAGTGGAATATGAGCTGGCTGTGAGGGAGGGTTCTTGACTGACTTTCTGATCTCATAGGGAGGCCAGAGGTGGGACTGGAGCCTTGGTGCACTCCATACCTCAGACGGTAACAGAGTATTTTGTCCAAAGCATTGGCAGCCTTCCCAATCTCATGTGGTGAACTGGAGCTGGGGCTGAAATATGGAGGGATCCAAGCCTCAAATGGCGCAACAAAGGTCCTCTCACTCTGACCCTCTTTGGTGAACTTCATAATTCCTTGATCATCAGGTGAAACCAATGTAGAGAAGTCTGTTTCTCCATGTAAGATAACACATTCACAGGTTCTGTTCACTGAAAGGGGGTTATGTTATAGAGATCATTCTTTAGCCAATCCCACACATTGGATTAATTGGTTAGAGTGAGTCCCATTGGGGAAGTGATCATTGTACTAAAATTTGGAGGCACAGATGAAGTGAGTCTATTCTTTAGGTGAAAGAGAAAAAACATCTAGTAAGGACACCGAGAAGGAAGACATCTACATTCAAGAAACACACAGAGGAACAAGTAGCAGAAAATGACTTGAGAAGTCTGGGACATGAAATCAAGAAAGCCCCAAAGGAAAATGCCAAGGACTGCCCCATAGCTTTAATAAGAACTTGGGTTTTTCTCTCACTTACGGTTTTGATTACAGGGATGATGAGATCCTATCATCCTCCTGCTGAATTAAGGAGTGAATTCTGTGAGGCAAAGTCAACAGAAGCAGGGACGACTGCTCAGAACTGTCAGAACGAAATCTTCATTGGACAAAACCTCTTCAGTACTGCTGCCTTGGCCTTCTTTGGAGACATGACGTCGTATGTTCTGTGGCTATTTTCCATAAGCTATTTGTTTTTCACTATTGATTTGATGTGTTCCTTATGTTTTAGGCATTAACCTCTTTTTAAAATATAGGACTGACAAATTTTTCCCCAAATTACAGGGTAATCTTTTAAAGATCTTTCTATTATCTTCTATTTTTCTCTTCTTTTGTTCTTTTTTGGCAATGCAAACTCTTTTTAGTCTGTTAGAATTTCACTTGTTTATTCTGGCTGCTGTTGTTGTTGTTGCCAATACCTTTAGTGCCCTACCTAAGTCATACAAATACACAACTAGTAAAACGGTAAAGTACTTAGTGTCACAAATCAGAGAAAGACAAGTTAAAATGCTGTTGAGATTTCACCTCATACTTGTTAGGATGGCTATAATCAATAGAGCAAAGAGTATTAGTGTTAGTGAGGATGAGAAGAAAGGGCCCTCTCTGAACACTGTTTAAGGAAATGCAAATTGGTACAAATGCTAAGGCAAACAATACAATTCCCCAGAAAATATCAAAAAACAGAATGAACATTTTATTTAACATCCCTCAAATTAAAAGCAGACCTGAACGTGGGTTCTACAATATCACAGTCAATGAAGTATTCTTCACAATAGCCAAGGTGTATAAGCAGACTAAGATCCACTCAGAGATGAACACACAAAGAAAATATGATGTATGCATACAAAAGAAAAGCATTATATTGAAGAAAAAAGAATATCCTACCCATTTAAACTGTGTGGATATAGCAGGCAGGTGTTATTTGTTATTTTAAATTGTGTATGCCAGGGATTGAGAGAGAGAAAGAGACAGAGACAGAGAAAGAGAAACAAAATTTCCTCTACTTACTTATTCAGTTATTTGTTGATGAGGAAAATCTGTAATTATGCAAGTATGTACGCACATTTATATTGATTACTTTGGCAGGAGAGAAAATAATCAACAGTATATTCTCCTTATTCAATTTACCTTCTCCCTCATTAATTTGTTTGTCTTACTCTATCCCCTTGGGGTAGATATCCTTTCAAGTTCATCTTCCAAAAAAATGATGAATGTAATATATTTTAATTTAATTTTCACAATGGCATTTCTAACTTTTATTATTCCACTGTATTGAATTTTAAGTTCCTTAGAGTTTCTTGTCTCATCAATCCACATTATAATTTATTCCCGTTGTTTTCTCAACATGTTTCAAATTTCATAAAATCATCCTTTTTCATTCTGCATGGCAGTTTGAGTCAAGGTTGCTTTCTATTCTGATTTAAACCTATTACTGAGATTTACTCTTCTTCTGCATCTTCAAGACACTATTTCTTTTTTCCCTTGCCTTACATTAGCTTTTGCAGAACCTCTTTGTGGATTATTCTCTGTTCACCCCTCACTGGGCAGAAAGAGGTCCCACCACTTTGTATTATCCAAACCTATCATTTTGGCACAATTTGTTTCCACAATGTACTGTTCAAATACAAGGCATAACAGGATGCTATTCTCAATTATAGTCCAGTTCCTAGTATCTATGGGCTTCTTTCCAGTGTGACATTGTTGCCCTGTGACTGGTTTCCTTCAAATCCTGCTATGCTGAACTCTGATATGCTAAGAATTTATATTCTATCATTCTTATGCAGCTGTCTCCTATAATCCTGCAGCAAACCTACTCCACAGAGTGAAGCCCAGTGTTCCAAGTCCATGTCTCTCATTTCCTTTATCAACAGCTGTTTTGGGTCTTTAGTCCCAGATTATATACATCAGTGCTGCTAATGGAGAGGTAGCCCTTCATTGTGTGCTCTCCAAGTTCACTGTTGGACTCTTGAAGAGACACAACAGGATAAATAGGCTGGCTGTTGACAAACAATATTCTTTTCTTTAAACTTTTTTAAAAGTTATTCTTTGTGTCTTTCATATCATGTCTCCTGATCCCACCCACCTCCCCAAAAAAGTAAAATTTAAGAGAAAAAAAAGAAAAAGGAAGAAGGGGAAAATCTCGTCATGAAAACTGCGGTGTGACACAGTCACGCAGTAGACCCCTTTGTCTGTACATGTTTACATACAGGTGTCCATGGCAAAGAATTATTGGTCTGGATCAAGGCCCCTGGTCTCTGCTACACCATTGGCACTTGGCCCTGAATGGGACTCTTCCTGGACATCTTGTTAATACCCCGTGTCTTGGAGATCCTGTGGCCCTGAGTCCACAGGACTGACACACCCCACTCCCACCTCCCATACTACAGCAGATTACAAGTGGGGTGGATGTTGGTGTGAGCCAACACATAATCCTAGCTCTGGGCCTGGGTAGTTGTGAGGTTGGTGAGCTAGCTCTCCCCTGTCTTCACCACCAGAGTGGGCTCATCTACACTGCGCTGGCTAGTTCACCCCTTGCAGTGATGAGCAAGGGCAGAGCCAGGAGAGCCAATATTCTTATGCCTGATGTTTATGTTGGGAAAAGCGATGTAGAGTTGTCTCATTTCCCATTGCTTCTTCTCAAATGTTTTTATATACTTCTCATCTACCAGGGCATAGTCCAGGCCAGGGACATGAAATCCTATGGATGATGATCCTTCTCATTTTTACTTTACATCACAGTTGGTTTTTGTCACATACATTGCCAGGACTAAGTATGGAAATACTTTAATTTATTTATTTACTCTCTCTCTCTCTCTCTCTCTCTCTCTCTCTCTCTCTCTCTCTCTCTCTCTCTCTCTCTCTCTCTCTCTCTCTCTCTCTCTCTCTCTCTCTCTCTCCCTCTGTGTGTGTGTGTGTGTGTGTGTGTGTGTGTGTGTGTACACACGCACCTCGGTCAAGGGATAGTTAAACAGATTCAATTCTCTTCTTCTATTATGTGCCAACCAGGGATCAAACTCAGATTTTTAGCCCTCTAAACATCAGGCACCATTACCGACTGAGCCACCTTGCAGGTCTCTGTGCTAATTCTTTACCATTCATGACCTTAGGCTTTTCAAGAACAGTGGAAAGCAATAAATTGCTTTTAAAAGCAGTTTGAGTCTGGAAAGACAGCTCAGTAGATACAGCTTCCTGATGCCAAACTTGACAACCTAGGAACTCACATTGTGGAAGGAGAGAATAAAGTCTGCCAGTTGTCTACTGACCTCCACATATGAGCTCTGGTACATGCAAGTCTGCTAGTATATACCCATCAAAAGTAAAGATATGAAATGAAAGACAAAGAGAGCCAATGTGGTATTTGTTAGAGTGCACTGCAATAATGCAGTCTCTAGAAATTAGAAACGAATGCTGGATAGAAGAGGAAAGATGTAACTATGAAAGGTATTTTGCAGTTTATGTTTATTTAATTTTATGTGCATGAGTGTTTTACCTCCATATATGTCTAAGCACCACATGCATGCCTGGAGGTGAGGGAAGGCATCAGGGCTCTTGTATCTGGGGTTATAAATGATTGGGAACCACCACATGGCTGGTGGGAATTGAAACCAAATCCTCTGCAAGAATAAGTGCTCTTAACTTAGTAAGTGCTGAGCTTCCTCTCCACCTCTGAAATGTAGTTTAAAAGAGAAACAAAATGCCACAATAAGAATAACTATAGACAAAAATGAGCCACAAGATATATATGAATTAAAATTGAACTTTAAAGACAGGAGATTTGTATAAAATTGAGAATGCACTACAAAAGAAAGTAGAGTTCATTGTAAGAAAATAAGCATCTAAGATACTCTGAAGTAGAAGACAGTACTCCATGTAAGAACAAATAGCATTCTTCTCACTGAACACTGATTGATGGCACAATCCTGCTGGAGAATATGAAGAAGAAAGGCAGGATTAAATCAGATTCGTGGAGATGGTGCAGTCACACGGAATGAAGCCTGTGAGATATGATCAAAAGAATTGGTTTCTGTGTCACATTTGGGATGACCTATTTTTTTAACCTTAGCCAAGTCATTTAATCTTTCTGGGTTTCAGCTTTCCCTTACCGTAAAGTGAGTTTAAAAGTGCTATGTTATAATTTGGGGACAGTGACTCTGGCAGCCAGGGTTGAAAACTAAACAAGGTTAAATACACTGCTACAATGGGAAAGAAACACTAGACTCCTGAAAGGAGATCCCAGCTCCTTAAGCAATGAAACTCCAGTCTTCCGAGACTGACACAAACCAGAGACTACAACTCCTCAAAAAACATAGCTGATGGGCACATCCCAACATATGTAACTTGGGGGCCCACATGGTAGAGTTTATATAAGGTCTTCATGGTAAGACTCAGGAGTATTGGTTAAATTGCCATTTCTAATCTGTGTAGTTCATCACATGACTGATCTTAGTCTCAAGTTTAATAAACTAAGGCAGTCATCAGTTTTCCTTGCAGTTCTTCAGTCATTATCTTTGGGAAATCAATCATTTGTGTCACAGAGTGGTAGCATGGGCATCCCCTAACTGAGACCATGGAGCCATTCATTCATTATACACGCCTTGAACTTGGCCCCAGCAGTGAAGACTATGCCTGCTGTTGAAGAGCACATCTGTGCTTTGGGTAGAATATTTGACAAACGTAAAAACTGATGTGGGATTTCCCTCTGTATGCTGTGATTACCACTGATAAATAAAGGAACTGCTTTGGGCCTATAGCAGAGCTATAGAGGAACAGAGCTAGGTGGGGAAAACTAAGCTAAACACTGGGAGAAAGTAGGTGGAGTCAGAGAGAAGCCATGTAGCCCCACTGGAGTCAGTCAGAACTTTACCCAGTAAGCCACAGCCACGTGAAGACACACAGATTACTAGAAATGGTTTAAATTTAGATGTAAGAGTTAGCCCATAAGAAGCTAGAGCTAATGGGCCAAGCAGTGATTTAATTAATGCAGTATCTGTGTGGTTATTTCAGGGCTAAGCAGCCAGGAACCAACAAGCGGCCTCCTCCTACAACAAAAAACTTTGGCTAACAATTGAAATGTAAAATTGGCACCAAAAGCAGTGTCTACACTTTCTTCGGAAGGATCTATTTTCCCCATTCTGTTTTCCTGAGGTTCATTTTGAAAACAACAGCTCCTAGTTTACTATAAATGATTATATAAATATTATTAAAAACTGAATATAATAGAGTATCCAGAAATAAATTTCAGCAGTCACAACCATGCAATATTTGAATAAATATGCCAAAAACACATTAGAGAAAAGATAGTCACTCAAGAAATGATGCTCAGAAAACTTAATTTGCACACATGGGAAAATAAACATTGAGCCTTATCACTCACCCCAAACAAACAATTCAAAATGGATTAAGGACTTAAATGCAAGATCTAAAACTCAGGCTGCTAGAAACAGAATATTAGGATAGACAGGTAAACACGAGGGTTTTCTGGAAATGACTCTGACTGCTCTGGAAACAATCCTTATGAAGTAAAAAATATAATTGCATCAAATCAAAGAGTTTCTGCACAGAAAAGTTTAAAATTCAAAACTCAAGGAGAAAACTGAAAAGGTGAGAGAGAAGTATTTGCCAGCTAGTCATTTAATAGAGGATTAGTATCTAAATAAATAAAGAACTACAAATTATAAATGACCAAAGAAAAACAACACAATACATGGCAATTCAGTTGCATAGACAGTTCTCAAAGGAAGTAACGTGGCCAATCAATCTGTGAAAAAGAATCACTATCTTTAACTATCAGGAAACTGTCAATAAACTACAAAGAGATTCTATCTCAGGCCTGTTCGAGTAACTGCCATCAAGGGAATAAAACTCACATCCGTTTAAAGATCATCCGAGGAAGGAAAATTAGTCCTTGTGGTTATTATCAGAAACCTTTCTTTGTCATCTTCTGAGACAGAAAGGTACCCGGTGACACACAGGCACCTTCTGCTTGTCTTCAGAGAATAAAGTGGGGAAAGTTGGATAACAGCTATCTGAAGATCTGAGCAATATCTGAATATCTGCAGTATTAATAGCAAAGCCAGACAGGAAACATCACAAAGCGGGAAAGAAAGTTCCGAGAACATGATGGAAGACCACTGCAGTTCAGTGGCGCGCTCCATCCCACTAAAGTACACACAGCAGATAATCCTCACTGTATCTTCAGTAACAGACATTTCAGAGAACAAGGAAAAGTGGAGCAATGCTAGGACAAACCTTGTACATGGCCACAGAAGAGAGGGGAGGGATACCAAGTAAACCCTTTCTTTCTGGTACTAGCCCAGAGCAGCACCGAGATTCCATTTTTAAAATACCCTTTGTGAAAAACCTAATACTAGTATGCGCCTAATGCAGTGGTTCTCAACCTGTGGGTCCTGACCCCCTTGGGGGCCAAGCAACTTTTTCACAGGGATCACCTGAGATGCAGATATTTACATTATGATTCATAACAGTAGCACGATTACAGTTACGAAGTAGCAGTGAAAATGATTTTATCGTCAGGGGTTACCACATCATGAGGAACTGAATTAAAGCGTCACAGCATTAGGAAGATTGAGAACCACTGTCCTAAAAAAACATACAGCAATAAAATGGCACAGGATGACATATTGCTATACTGATAAAAAGGTGCATCAATGAACTTCATCAAAGAAACTTCTTCTTGCCGTAGATGGGAATTAAAACAGAGTTCCACAACAGTGTGTCTGTGTGGAGACAGTGCGTGGAGAGTGAGAGACTTTGAAGCTCTCAGTCCTAAGTGGGATGTTTTTCTTAAGCCTTTTCCCCTGAAGGTTCAAGGATCAAAGAGGAAACTGGAAGATCAAAAGATTCACAGGTAATAGTGTCTCCAAGGAAAATAGACAACTCCAAGGAAATAGTATCTTCCAGACACATCAAGACTGAGGCACATATGAACTCAGAGGCTGTGACAGCACTCACCAGACCTGCACAGGTTCAAACCAGACTGCGAAGGAGAAGTGGACACAAAGTACCGCCTCTGATCATGAAGCCTTGTGCAAGAGATGCCTGCTGGAAAGAGAAAATCAGCTTTCTTCAGTGGGGTGTCACTGTGTAAATCAACCACACTCCAGGACAGGCAGGAGAAGTTGGCTAACATGAAACAGACTCTTTGGGAGTTTTTGTGGACTTTTTGTTTCTTCTTGTTTTATTTAAGTAGCTTTTATTTGTTTTGCTTTTCAAGTTGTTTTGTTTTTGTTTTTGTTTTTGAGAGAGAGAGGAGGAGGAGCATGAGGTTGGATGGGTAAGAGATAGGAAGAACCTGGGAGAATTTGGGGGAAAGAAAAGACATGACCAAAATATATTGCATGAAAAAATGTTAAGTAAAGAACTTCCTTTGGCTTAACCACTGGAGATTTCATAAACCACACAGTGGGTGAATTCAGAATCAGTGTCAGAGGACTGTACATTATACAGTCTGTACTGGGAGATGAGGCGGTGAGAGAAAATGTGCATCAAAACCCCGGTGTTGAGTGACATAAAAACCCAATGGAAGCCAGTGTCTGCAAGGAAATAGATTTATGCTCCAAGTCAGACATTAAAAAAAATGCTAAGAGGCCAGGCCAGTCGCAAGCCTACCTGTGAAGGCCAGACCATCACCTGTAACCTGACCTTGCTAAGGACCGTCCAAGGGGTGAGAACAGCATTTGGAACTCAACCCTTGAAGAATCTACTCAAGGTCTGACCATCATCCGTGACCCACCAGCCCTTGCAAGTTGGCCTATGAAGGTGGGACCAACATTTTCAACACCCCCAAAAGGCCATTCAACAGCATGCCTGGTATCTGGGGGGCTTGGAAGGAACGTCTAGAGAAGGGGCTGAACCCCTCAAGAAAGCATGAAACTTCAATCAGATCCTAGATTTCTAGCTGGCTGTCTTTGCTACATTTTTCTTCCTCCCATGTTAAACACTCAACATCGCTTTAGCAGGCCAACTATGTTCCCTCTGCTTTCATATTTTTTCTTCTTTTTCTCCTATCATTTAATTTCCTTTGTCTTTGTTACCATTATTTTCTCTTCTTTTTCACTTTCTTTAGCACAGGTTTCCCTCTAAAAACACAGGCTGCTTGGTTTGGAATTCCCCATGCATCATCCTTTTGAGAGCTGGAATTGTTAGGTGCCCAATCACATTTCTTTACATTTTTCTATGTCTTTTTCCACTTTTAGACAGAGCAGTAAACTAGTCTTGGTTTCCCCTTTTCTTTTTATTTTCGCTTCTTTATTTAGTCTCCATCTACTCAATATGAACCAGTAGTCTTACTCTATCTTCTTTACTTTTTGCACAAAATAACTAATTCTATGGTGTACAAAGAGAAGTATCAGTGTTCCTTTGCTTCTTCAAACAATTGCAGTTGAAAATATGCCTACCACATTTAAATTTTTATTTGCATTTTAATGGTGACCCATCCTTTTGATGGTAACTATTTTTTGTTTTTTTTTTTCCTCCTCGAGGAAGCATGCCTAGCTATCAAACTAACAGATGTGATATGAGAGTAAAAGACTGGAAAAGCTATATCAAGAAAATAATTAACATGTGTCATTGTTCTGAAATCTGATTTCAAAACAGTCAGAGAGAGTCACTCAATTCTGATTAAAAGAACATGTCATCAAAAGAACACTGAACTTCTAAATATAGATGCCCCAAATATAAATACTTCTACTTTCCTAAAATAAATACTACTAGAGATAAAATCACAGATTTACTCTAACACAATGATAGTGGGAGACTTCAGTACCCTACTGTCTTCAACAGATCATCTCAACCAAAAATAGAGAAACATTCGAAGTAAGTGACATTTTAGATTAATTGGAGGTAATGGGCATTTATAGAACAATGCATCTCAAACACTTCAGAATACAAATTCTTCTCCGCAATCCATGGTGTTTTTCTAAAATACTTCATGTTACAGGATACAAAGCAAGTCGTAACAGATAGAGAAAAACTGAGATGATATTTGTTCTATCTGACCTCACTGAAACAAAATTAGAACTGAACAGCTAAAGAAGCGAGAGAACATGAAGGAGCTCATAGAGAATTAACAAGATACTTTTAAGCAATGAATGTGACAGTGAAGAAATAAAAAAGAGATATAAAAATTCATAGAACCATATGAAAATTAAACACAATGTAGCAAAACTGTGGCAGATGGAAGAGGCCTAAAAGGGAAGTTCCTAGCCACAAGTGACTTTATTAAAAATTCGGGGATTGATAATAAATGATTTAATTATGTACGTTAGAGCCTTTGAAAAACAAAGTTAGACAACCCCCAAATATCGATATAAAAAGAAATGATTAGCATCATTGCAGAGATTAACAAAACAGAGTGATGGTTTATGTTCATTGTCAGCTTGACAGGATGTAGAGCCATTGGGACAATCTTAGGGCATGTCTGTGGGAGAAAATCTGGAGTAGATAAACAAACATTGGAAGCCCTACCCTAAATTTAAAACAAAGGAGAAAGCAAGCTGGACACTAATTTATATCTCTCTGCCTCTTAAATATGGACACAATATCACCAACAATATCAGTCCAACAAGAAATGGAATAAATTGCTCTTAAATCTCATATTGAAGCACAAAAAGCCTGAAATAGCCAAAAGCAACCCTGAGCAAAAAATAAGGTTGCATTTCAATTTATACTACTGAGCCACAGTAACTAAAGCAGCATACATGACTCTGGCAGAAACACAGCCACCAGATTATCAGACGAGAGGGCCCACATATGAATACTCATCACTACAGCCACATGATTGTATAGAATGAAACCAAGACTATACATTAATAGAAAGAAACCCTCTTCAACACAAGAAAACTGAAAATCCACATATAGAAGAATGAAACTACATCTCTATTTCTCACTCTCTACAAAAATAAACTCCAATGGGATCAAAGACTTTAAGGCGTAAAACTCTAAAACAGGAAAAAAAAATCGGAGAAATGAATCAAGACATAAGATCCGGCAAGGAATTTTTGAAAAGACTCAGTTACTCAGGGAATGTCAGCAATTAACAAATGGGACCTTAGGAAATTAAAAGTTTCTGCATGGGGGCTGGAGAGATGGCTCAGTGGTTAAGAGCATTGCCTGCTCTTCCAAAGGTCCTGAGTTCAATTCCCAGCAACCACATGGTGGCTCAAAACCATCTGTAATGAGGTCTGGTGCCCTCTTCTGGCCTGCAGGCATACACACAGACAGAACTATTATTATATTTAATAATTTAAATTTATTAATTTAATAATTATTGTATAATAATTGTAAATAAATAAATATTTAAAAAAAGAAAAAAGTTTCTGCATGACAAAGGAAAGAAACAAGTGAAAATATAGCTTACAGGGTGGGTAAAAAAATCACTACCTGCATGTATGATAGATGATTAATATCCAAACATAAAAAAATTTCAAACACTAAACAACCTGAAGTCAAACAACCTAATCAATATATAGACTATCAAGTTGAATAGACAGTTATGCAAATAGTCAATAAGTATGAAAAACTATTCACCCTCCCTATGTCATCAGAATTTCAAAATAAAGCAATATTCAAATTCCATCTTAACCAACAACCAGGGAGCCTGCATGGTCTTAATCTAGGACCTCTGCATATATGTGACAGTTGTGTAGCTTGGTCTGTTTATAGAACTTCCTGCAATGGTAACAGAGGCTGTCCTTAGTGATTTGGCAGACTCTTAGGAACCTATTCCTCAGGCTGGAATGCCTTGCCCAGCCTGAATACATGTTTGGTCTCAAGGTAGCATGATAAGCCATGCTTTATTGATGCCCATGGGAGCCCTGACCCTTTTTGAGCAAAGATAGAGGAGGGGTGGATTGAGATTGTGGCAGAAGGCAGGTGGGAGAAGGGAGTTGGGGGAGGGAGAGGAGGCTGTGGTTGAGATGTAAAATAAATAAATGAATATATAAATAAATAAATTTTAAAGATCTATCTTATCCCCATCTGAATGGCAAGGAAAGAAATTACAAGACATGGACAAAGAAAAGCCTTGCATACACCTTGTGGGAACACAAACACTCCAACTACTATAGAAATCTGTATAGAGTTTCTTCCCAAACCTAAAAGCAGATGTGGCATCTGATGTCACTATACCACTCTTGGATGTTTCCTCTGCTGACTTCACATCAGCAAGTCCCAGAGATACGCGTACATCAGTGTTGATTACGCACTGTTTGCACTAACTAGTCCAGGTGTCCATGACAGGGGAATGAAAAAAGAAAACTTAAAAAAATTCTTGCTTACATTGAGACTATTTCTTTGCATTACTCATGCTCTGTAAAAAAGGTTGAATTACACTTAGGAAAGAAATTGGTAATGAAAATATGAACTAACTCAGCAGGATTATAGAATGTAAAAGTCCATAACATTTTAAATCAAAATAGAGTATAGCAGATCCTGATAGTGTAGCAAAAGTGCAAAGGACTGCTTTCAGAAGATACTTCATTTGGTGAATTATTCTGCATAATACTAAATAGAAAAAAATTAATATTTACTAATAAAGGTTCCAGAACTCTTCCAATAATTTACAGGTAATCCTGAATTTTTAAACTGGAAAGTTACCAACATAGATATCCATTAACCCTTAGGAGAAATAGAACGTTCTTATTTTAGAATCAATAAATGAAATCATAGAAGGTGAAAAATGGACCGCTACAGTG
This sequence comes from Arvicola amphibius, assembly GCF_903992535.2. Lineage (NCBI taxonomy): Eukaryota > Metazoa > Chordata > Mammalia > Rodentia > Cricetidae > Arvicola > Arvicola amphibius. Next base: position 88,753,181 of record NC_052055.2, read on the forward strand.
CAGTCATCTAACAAAATGAGAAATGTTGAAATCATAAAAAGTAGAAATTCGGAAATCACATTGCAGGATACATTTCCATGAAAATATAACAAGCAACATTAATGAATCTGAATCTTCATTTGTAGAGGCCTTCTTTAAAGATGGTCAGATGCTATGACCTCTCAACTTGGAATTAAGTATGCAGGTATCTACATAAATGAAAACCATGGTAACATATCAAGTAGAATGTGAACCTGCTAAAGGATGATAGGCTGCATTTGCAAGAACTCAGCACATAATCACATGTGTGCTTGAAACCCTAATATCTTCAACAACAGGTGCCATGAATAGGTCATTTGAAAACTAGGTAACAGATAAGAGGGAAATGCTCAACCTCTTGTAATAAATAACCTAAATGTGAATAGTGAAGATTTTAAAATTATATGATAAGCATGTGCAAGGTAGACAGGAAAAATATAAAAATCTACAAAGCAACTTGAGAGTATATTTAAATATTTAAAAACTGAATTCCTTAATGCAAATTTATTTATCAGTAACAAAATAATAGTTGCAAGAAAAGAGGCATACCAAAATTTTTGCGTAAGCAATGCTTCTCATACAGATAATACTGATAGCAGAGGTAATTGCAAGCACTTTAAAGAGTTGAAAAGTTTTAAAATACTGAATTTAATAAGATGAATTTACTCTCAGTAAAAATGTCTCTGTCAATTCTAGAGTTTTGAAGTTGCTTACAATGCACTTCCTATTTATTTAGATAATATTATATCCTTCTGGAGACTTTGATGAAGGTGGAGAATAAATGTTATAGTTTTCCTTAGTTATAATGAAAGATAAAGTAGATATAAATATTATAACTATAATTCTTACTTGATACCTGTTTTGTTATATGTAATTTTACTATGTTAAAGTTAAAACCTTCCTTTTTATTTAAACAGTAAAGGGGACGTGATGTGGGATTCCCCTCTGTATGCTGTGAATACAATTGGTTAATAAGGAAATTGCTTTGAGCTTATAGCAGAGCAGGGCAGGGCAGAGCAGAGCTAGTGAGGGAGGACTGGACTAAATGCTGGGAGAAAGAAGGCAGAGTCATAAAGAAGCCATGTAGCCCTGCTGGAGACAGACGCTGGAATTTTACCCTGTAAGCCACAGACTTGTGGCTATACACAGATTAATGGTGATGGATTAATTTAAGATATGAGTTAGCCAGAAATACCCTTAAGCTATTGGTCAAACAGTATTGCAAATAATATGGTTTCTGTGTGACTATTTTAGGACTGAGCAGCCAGGAACAAACAAGATGTCTCCTACTACATAGTAGGATAAAAATTCCTCTTATTTCTTACAGTTTCTAATCTATTTACAAATTGTGGGAAAATCATGAGGAAAATTTACCTGCTGCTAAAATCACATTGTCATAGTTTCATGAAGAAATCAAATGGATTCCAGTTAATAATTCTCCAGTTCCTATTTATAACTTTTTTTATTAAAAATTTCTGCCTCCTCCCCGCCTCCCATTTACCTCCCACTCCCCCCTCCACTCCCCCTCCCTCTCCTGTCCGAAGAGCAGTAAGAGTTCCCTGTCCTGTGGGAAGTCCAAGTTCCTCCCTGCTCCATCCAGGTCTAGGAAGGTGAGCATCCAAACAGGCTAGACCCCCCACAAAGCCAGTATGTGTAGTAGGATCCAAATCCAGTGCCATTGTTCCCGGCTTCTCAGCAGCCCTCATTGTCCGCTATGTTCAGGTAGTCTGGTTTTATCCCGTGCTTTTTCAGTCCCAGTCCAGCCGGCCTTGGTGAGCTCCAATTAGATCAGCCCCCCACCCCTCGCAGTCCTGACTTCCTTGCTCATGTTCTCCCTCCTTCTGCTCCTCTTTTGGATCTTGGGAGCACAGTCCGGTGCACCAACGTGTGGCTCTATCTCTATCTCCATCCATTGCCAGATGAAGGTTCTATGGTGATATGCAAGATATTCATCAGTATGACTATAGAATCTGGCCTTTTCCAGCTCCCTCTCCTCAGCTGCCCAAGGACTTGCTGGAGAGGTTGTGGAGGAAGGGGTACACTCATCCATTGCTGGTGGGAATGCAAACTTGTGCAACCACTTTGGAAAGCAGTGTGGCGGTTTCTCAGGAAATTCGGGATCAACCTACCCCAGGACCCAGCAATTCCACTCATGAGTATATACCCAAGAGATGTCCTATCATATTACAAAAGCATTTGTTCAACTATGTTCATAGCAGCACTATTTGTAATAGCCAGAACCTGGAAACAACCTAGATGCCCTTCAGTGAATGGATGAAGAAACTGTGGAATATATACATATTAGAGTACTACTCAGTGATAAAAAAACAATGACATTTTGAATTTTGCACGCAAATGGATGGAAATAGAAAACACTATTCTGAGTGAGGTAACCCAGACCCAAAAAGATGAACATGGGATGTACTCACTCATAATTGGTTTCTAGCCATAAATAAAGGACATTGAGCCTATAATTCATGATCCTAGAGAAGATAAATAAGAAGGTGAACCCAAAGCAAAACAGATAGTTATCTTCCTGGATATTGGAAGTAGTCAAGATTGCTGGGCAAAAATTGGGAACTTGGGGGCGGGGTGGGATGGGGGTGAGGGGAGATGGGGAGAGAAAAATGTGAAGGGGAGGATGGGGAGAGCTTGGGTGAATGGGATGGTTGGGATATAGGAAGGGTATGGGAGCAGGGAAGTATATATCTTAATTAAGGGAGCCATTTTAGGGTTGGCAAGAGAGCTGACTCTAGAGGGGTTCCCAGGTATCCAGGGAGATGCTCCCAGCTAGTTCCTATTTATAACTTTTGCAAAAAGTGACAATTAACAGGTTGAAGATTTTCTGTAACAGGAATCTCAGCAACACGTAGGAAGAGGAATTTGTCACTAGATTATTTTGTTAGACCTGTAATATCCTCAAACTTGTCTTGCCTCTACAAAGAGTCATTTACATAGCCTCAAAACATTACCAGTAATGACTTGTCTTTTTTTAAGAGTCTCAAAACTAAATAGTCAAGTTCAACTCAACATTTTTATGCAGATTGTAATTCTTAAAAAATATTTTACTGTCTTTATTAATTGCTACTTAGAAAACTCTTGGATTTATTTACCAAAATCAACATTTGTAAGCACATGAGTGTTTCAACACTACTGAGCATTTCCCCTTTTTTGATGAACAAGTATTTCTGACAAGCTAACCAAATCTTATGTCTGCAACCCAAATATATAAATCAACACAATTCTGGAAAATTATTTCATTATTTCATGATGATTTATGATAAAGACAATAACAGTTTGTCTTGTCATTTTCTATAACCCCTATCTTCTTTATGTTATTGAAGCCATTTAGGAATAAAGCAATGATAAGTAGAGCATAAAATATTCTGGTGAGTCCATGAATACATTTATTAAATTGGTTTTGTTTTTGAACTATATAATTTTCTCTGCTCCCCTACTGTGGGAGCACATTCTGATCCTTCAGCCAATAACCTTTAAGATACCAGCCTACTTGGTCATAGTCTCTGATACTGTAAAAGCAGTTGTAAAGTGTACATTCCCTCTCTTGTTTCCAGCTCCCATTTCTGGCTGCTAGACTTTGTTCCTATTTCATGCAGAGAATTGTTATCTAGGACAGCGATCTCTAAATTTTCTCTTAAATAAATAACCATTTATTATTCATAATTCTGAACTGGTATAGGATTATTTTGTGACTTCTGTCATCACTCCCCTCCTTTCTTCCCCTTTTACCATTTCCCATGATCCCTGTGATCCCAATTTACACAAGAGATCTTGTCTTTTTCTACTTTCCATGTAGATTAAATCTATGAATGTCCCTCTTAGGGTATGCTTTGTTGTCTGGGTTCTCTGGGCTTGTGAACTGTAGGCTGTTGTTTCTTTACTTTATGTCTAAAATCCATTTAGGAGTGAGTACTTTATATTTGTATTTCTGGGTCTGGGTTACCTCACTCAATATAATGTTTTCTAAATCCATCCATTTGCCTTCAAATTTCAATATGTCATTATTTTTTTCTGCTGTGCAATATTCCATTGTACAAATGAACCACATTTTCTTTATCAATTCTTTGGTCGAGGGGCATTTAGATTGTTTTCAGCTTCTGGCTATGACAGATAATGAGCATAGTTGAGCACATGTCTTTGTGGTACAATTGAGCATCTTTTGGGTATATACCCAAAAGTGGTACTGCTGAGTATTAAGGTAGGTTGTTTACTAACTTTCTGAGAAATCACCTTACTGATTTCCAAAGCAGCTATACCAGTAATTCTAACCATGCTCAAAGGAATATTGGCAAAAGGGAAGGATCCTTGAAATATTGCAAGACAAAGCAGTGTATAATCAGGTGTCATACAGTCAATACTATAGTCATCTGGTTTGGGGTTAATATGCTGTGATTTACAAGCCAGTAGTTAATGAGACCCTTTATTTATTATTATTATTATTATTATTATTATTATTATTATTATTATTATTATTTTAAATTTCTGCCCTCCTCCTCACCTCCCATTTCCCTCCCCCTCCCTCTCCAGTCCAAGGAGCAGTCAGGGTTTTCTGCCCTGCGGGAAGTCCAAGGTCCTTCCCCCTCAATCCAGGTCCAGGAAGGTGCACATCTAAACAGACTAGGCTCCCCCAAAGCCAGTATATGCAGTAGGATCAAAACCCAGTGCCATTGTCCTTGGCTTCTCAGTCAGCCCTCATTGTCTGCCGCATTCAGAGAGTCCGGTTTGATCCCATGCTTTTTCAGTCCCGGTCGAGCTGGCCTTGGTGAGCTCCCATTAGACCAGCCCCACCGATGAGACCCATTCTTAATTGACATAATAGTTCAGTTTGGGAATCACAGTGAATCTGTAGAAACTAGGCTCAGCGTTCATTTAACTATTGGAAGCAATTCCTCCAGAAGCCAGAGAAGAAACCAAACCAAGGAAATGAAATGGGATCTACCACCTGTCTGACACAATCTTGATTTATTTTAGTAGAATTAGCTTTAAAACCATAAGCTGCATCTCTTCTTATTTTATCCTCTATTCATGTGATAAGCATTCCTTTCTCACCTTCCTTTATTATAACTAACAGGGAGGCTTTACAATCAAACATGACACTCAGTACACTGAAGCTCCTATCCTAACACCCTTTCCACAATGGCGAAGGCATATACATATATATATATATATATATATATATATATATATATATATATATCTCCAGAGTCTCAGTGTAGGAGAGCTGCTAGTTTGTTCCCAGCTGCTTAGCCCCAAAATAAACACACAGAAACTGCATTAATTAAATCACTGTTTGGCCCATTACCTCTAGCTTCTCATTGGCTACTCTTACATATTAATTTAACCCATTTCTATTAATCTGTGTATGGCCACATGGCTGTGGCTTACTGGCTGAGTTCCGGCATCTGTCTCTGGTGGGGCTACATGGCTTCTCTCTGACTCTGCCCTTCTTTCTCCTAGCATTCAGTTTAGTTTTCCTCACCTACCTAAGTTCTGCCCTATCAACAGGCCCAAAGCAGCTTCTTTATTAACCAATGGTATTCACAGCATACAGAGGGGAATCCCACATCATCTCAACAAAATGTGCCTTAATTCTCTGAAATAAGAACAATGTTGTGATATAATGAAAAATTTTGTATTCCTCTCCCTTATAAGCTTCATTCAGGGAAGAATTCTGATTTTTCTGCTAAGAGACAATAGGCTAAACTTTGCTGAAAAGGAAATCCCCAAATTCAAAGTTCCAAATCCAAACTGTGAAAACCTCCTTAGCCTTTATAGAAATCCAAGACTTGATCCTGCAGGTGGAATGATGCATTTTTATTGTGTAAAGAAGAGAATGGGGGCATTTGTTCTTCCTTCTGGTTCTTTCTGATGTTTACATCCTTCTTTGCTTACACGCTTCCCAACAAAAACTGTAACTGCAAAAGGATGCTGAGCTGGCTCAATCTGTGCAAATTTTGCACAAGCATAAAGAACTGAGTTCAGTCCCTGGAACCCACAGTGGAAGGAGAGAATTGAAGACTTTCTCAACCAGTACCCATGTGTGAACCTGCACATGTGCGCACACACACACACACACACACACACACACACACACACACACCATGATCACATATACATGATATTTGGTATTGTACTATATGGGTAAAGATGGCTTATTCTGTCCTCTATATTTTAATTTTCATCAGCCTCTGTCCATGCAGCAGTGTTTATCTCTTGCTGGCCTCTCTCCATTTCTGGCCATACTATGCACACACAACATCTAACCTTTGCTCTCTTCTAGTACTCCAGGCAGAAGTGAACAACAGTTCTCTTTTGTACATGGTCTAGATTTAGTGTTTGGTGGTATTCTCACATCCCATGACAGAGCAACAGAAAACAGTGTAATTTCTTCTCAAACCTAAACACATTTTGTCTTGACTTTTCTGAGGAGCCCAAAAGTTGTAAAACAATTTGAACATAGTTTCCCATTTTGTAAATTTGGTACTTTGATATTTTACATAGAGAGGCTATAGTATTCTGGTGCCTTATAGAAACTGTTAGGGTTTTTGTCTACTATACATGCTTCAGATTTTTTTTTTTTTTGGTTTTGTTATTCTGTGTTTTCTTTATTGAGGAGTAACTTGGATACAGAAGAATGTGTGTTCATTCTTTGGGTAAAGTTCCACATCTTTCCACCTATGGACACACTTACCTGGCCACCGTGTACTCATAGTGATAAAGTCAGTCACTCTGAAACATCTCCTGGTGCCCTATCCCTTACTATGCTTACCCCAACATTAAACACTGTTTTTGTTTATATTCCTGGAGGTGAATTTTCTCTGCTCTGGATTTTAAATAAATATACACTTATGTGTATTTAGCTGGTTTTGCTCAGCAAGGCGTTTCCAAAGACCTGAACATGGCTTACAGGTGTCACAATTATTTTTTTCCTTTTATCATTGACTAGTATTCCAGATCATGGACAGACAAGTTTGTTCCCTGCTGTTTTCAGCTTGGAATTTTGCCCTGCAGATTTCTTGGCAGTTTCATTGAAATCAAGTGGTTAATGAGTCTTCCTGGGACATTGCTTTTGTTGTACCGACTCGTTTATCTCTGTTTATGCTTGAACCATCTTGCTTGATTACAGCTCCATGGTCTTGAAATCTCCTGGCAGATGCTCTATAATTTTGTTCCACTTCTTAAGGTCATCCTATTTTCTAGGACCTTTGGATTTCCATATTAATTTAGGAGTCATTTTGTCAGTTTCTACATGACATATTGCTGGTTAGAGATTAGATTGTCATGGCATCAACGATGTAAAGCCATGTGGAAAGAGTTATTATACCAATGATCCTGAGTCCAAAATCTTTGATGTATCTTTCCATTTCTTTAGCTTTTCAGTAGCAAGAAGTCTAAACTCAATAATTCCACATTCTGTTCCTATTCCACATTTCTGCCTTGTGTTATGATCTTTTAAGATACTTTCACAAATTCTTTGAAACATCCCAGTAAAATAGGTAGAAATTAATTTACTTCCTCTTAAGTCTGGACTAAGAGTTCTGACTTAAAATAGAAATGATGGTATATGATTTGAGAATAAATAATATAAGGCACATTGGCTTCCATGGATCTCAGGGATGGCGTGGGGAGGAAAGCTCCCTTAGGACAGCCTCTGAAGAGGACTTGTGATGGGAACAAACTCCAGTTAGTCACAAAGGTAACTAGGACTCTGCTCAGTAGTGTGAGTAAGCCTTCTCAGCGGCAGTGGCTAGGATATTAGATGAGTATTAATCCCAGGCTACAGTGGTATCCTCCTGAGAGACACCCCTGCCCATAAGAACCACAATGCTAAGCACCTCCTGTATTTCTTTTTTCTCTTATTTTTTGAAATTTCAAAAACTAGCTTTATTAATCTTTGAGAATTTCATACATCATATTTTTATCATACTCTCCCCTCTCCCAGCTCCTCCAAAATTCACTGACCCTCATTTCACATCCACCCAACTTAGTGCCCTCTTTTTGCATTCTTTGCTTTACTTTTATATAGTATTGATTTTTATTAAACCTTATGACATATATTCAGAGCTGACATTATTTTTCATGTTTCTGCAGGACTTCATACTGTCCAGTTTGCCATCTCATGATTTGGTAGCTGAGAAGGAAGTAAGTTTTAGCGCTATACTCTTGCTATAACTAAAATGAGTTACTCTTCTTTTAGATATATCTTACTATATCTTCTGTATAATGATCTATTTATTACATAGTCACCTCATTTCCTTTATTGAATTTTCTCTTCATAAATTTTTTTGGGTTTTTTTTTTTTTTTTTTTTTTTTTTGGTTTATCGAGACAGAGTTTCTCTGTGGCTTTGGAGCCTGTCCTGGAACTAGCTCTTGTAGACCAGGCTGGCCTCGAACTCACAGAGCTCCGTCTGCCTCTGCCTCCCGAGTGCTGGGATTAAAGGCGTGCGCCACCACCGCCCGGCTTCTCTTCATAAATGTTGACAGAGGTTTCTGTCCAACCAGGTCCCACAGCTATTTAGTCCCAAAGAAAACACAGAGAGGTTCATATTAATTATAAACTGATTGGCCTATTAGCTGGGTGTGACTTTTATATAATAACATAAAATAAATACATCACGTATATGGGTGATACTTGGTAGAAAGTTTGAATATATTTAAATGTGAGCAGGAATTAATCTTACACCTGGAAGAAATATCACTCATGTAAATATTATGGATTACATTCTTTGTACTTCAAATATATAAGGTGGAATTCTTTTAAGTGCTACAAAGCACTAAAAGCTCTATCGCCATAAATCAGGGAGACAGTTTTTCAGTGCATGTGTGTAAGGAAACACCTGGTTATGATACTGTGTCGGTAAGAAAGAAGACAAATCAAAGAACTGGATGATTTAATTATTCCAGTTATGGGATCTTAGTAGACAGTCAAAAAATTGGATGATTGCATAATCTATTATCCATATAAAGACATATTTGTTAGCAAAGGGGGATACCATTGACATACCAATGAAGCATACAAACAGTGGGGCTACCCTAATAAAAAATAAAATATGATTTCACACTATCTGTGAACCTGGAATAATAGTTACCCAGAAAGTGGGAGACCACTCTTCTTAAAACTCTAAGTAACTTCTGTCAGAGATCATTTCTACAGTCGTGATGATAGAATGCAGAATACAAAGGTTCATCATATTTAGATTTGCCATTTGTAATACACTTCTAATGAGATTCATCCTTTTGCTGTAGCTATGCACAAGATAACTATCATCAAAATTAAGTACAGCCATCTTTACAAATGAAAGTTCTAAGAGCCTTTCGGATTGTCGAAAGCTAAAATCCTTGCCAGAGAAAAAAGATACTGAAGGTTGGTGAGGCTCCTGAAAAGCATAATTATGTAGTTGTTAAGTGCCACGGAATCTGAGCAAGAGAAGTGAGTGCCCTTGTGAACACAGGTGCTACGCGTGATAAAATTCAAAGGAAGAGATAGACGCATAGATACTACACCTGAAAAACATCAAATACAAAAAGAGATGTAATTCTCACCAGTAACTCGACATGCTCGCACTAGTCCAGCTCCCCTGGGCAAGAATTGCTTAAAATGCAACCTAGTTTGGATAACGTACAATTCTTTCTCCACCATCTGAAACACTGTTGCTAGTACAGAGGATTTGACCTGTTTGATTTAGCCTACTATCTGCTTCTTAGGGCAAATCTTACCCAGTTTAATTATATTTAGAAAGTTAAAAAAAAATAAGAGGGGTCAATAAGGTGGGTAAAATCGCCTGTCATCAAGCCTGGCAAACTTGAACCCACCTGGTCAAGGGAAAAGGCTGACTCCTGAAATTTGTCCTCTGACCTGTGTGGGCATTGGCACCGGAGGCCTGCCTCTCTCTGTGTGTCTCCATCTCTGTCTCTGTCTCTGTCTCTCTGTCTGTCTCTCTCTCTCTCTCACACACACACACACACACACACATACCTTTAATGATTTTATAAACCATGGTTCTTTTGTGTATATTAATCAGCTGTAAACATTTGAAACTATTTGAAGATTATGATTAGTGCTTCCATCCACATTTGCATTAATGTAACTTCTGGGTATAGTGTACTTGTCTCGAGGCTCCCTGTGAGCCAGTGAAATCTGAAAATATTATAATGTTATGAGTGTTTTTTCTTCAATAAAGCAACTTGAGTCTTCTTCATCAGCATGAGACTCAGGTGGGTTAAACAGTCATTTCTTTAGGCAGGTTAGATTGTACTCAAGGGCATCGCTTTTCTTTCTTTTTTAGTCCAGAGTCTTACTAAGCCCCAGGTGTTTGGTTAGTCTCAGAGTCTATTTTGTGTTTCCAGAGATAACCCTCCCATCACTATCCAAGCAGCTAAGAACAGGCAGAGAGTTTTCTCACCACCCTTGGTGGAAACGGCATAAGGAAGCAGGAAGGATAGCATAGTGGCTTTTCCCACAGCACGTGCTGTAGGATGTTGGATGCATGAAAGGATCCATGAAGACACAGATGTGCAGACAGGATACTGCATGCCCCAGGGTCCTCCAAAACTTTACATTGCAGTTTACACAGACAGATGGCACTTCCAAGTGTCTGTATCAAGCAATCCTCCTTCATATTCTTTAGTTCCATGTTATTGGACTTATTTATTCAACCAACCCCAAGGTGGAAAATAAGTTTCTAGAGTCTGATACACATGATTTGTGAGGCCTCTTTATGAAAACAATTTATTTAATTAAAGTTAGAGTAACGGTATATTTTTATTTTAAAATCACTTAAAAGTTTGAATTGGTAGGGTTCTTTTGTTTTGTTTTTTTTTTTTTTTGTTTTATTGAGCTGTCTGTGTGTGATGTACAGAATGGCTTCCAGAGACATATTTCCTGTTAGTAACCTTTCTGCCTCTCCTAGCTAGAGCACTAACCACTTCTCAGCAACTTAAGACATTCTCATTGGTCGGTGCCGGTGAGGGAGGGGCTGGACGCTTAAGCTTCCTCACCTTTATTCTGAATTCATTTTCACGATAAGGTAGTCCTTTTAACATGGATGAAATAGCAATATGTGGATATGTACCAGAAAATGCCAACATATATACAATGTGACTTGGCTATATATTGCAGACCTAAAACCAAAAATGTTCAACATATCAAATGTTATGGAGAAAACAAAATTGGGGAAAGAAGATAAGGAATGCTGGAAATAAGAACAAGGATTTTGAGAGGGTGCTTGGAATGTCCTCACTTGGAAATAGATCCGAGACTTATAGAATGTTGACAATGGTCCAGCTGATGAGTTTGCTGTCACTCTAGAGCAGAGAAGTGGACAGAAGATGGGCATCATTTAGAGGAAGTACATCATCTGTTGATGGAAGACTTTGCATATTTGTCTGAGGGTACCATGTGTCCCTGAAGAAACTGACAGCTGGCCTTAGGAGCATGGTTGGTTCAGGGGAGAAGGTAGATAGACAGAGTGAGGATGGCAGGTAGGAGAATTACATTGTGGGGTCACGGGAACTCTCTGGGTTTTTTTTTTTTTTGTGATATCTATTATTTTTTCCTTTCTGGGGTAGTACCCAGAATGTCATTCAGGTTAAGCAAAAATACTTCCATTGAGGTCCATCTCCTGACCTATTCCTAATTTCAGCATGCAGATTGTCACCATGCTTTTGATTATGCTGATAGGCCACATCTTTGTAAGGAGGAGAAATAACCCCTTTCTGTAAGACACGCCACTCTTCATGGGGTTTAGGGCTTGGAAGCAGAACAGAGACTCACAATCTCCACCCATACTCTCCTCTGACATCCTGCGCTTTACTCAAATTGCTTAATCTTACACAGTGGTTCTGTCGAACTGAAATTATAAATGATTGTTTTTAATTCCCCAAGAGACACAGCATAGCTAAGAGAAACTGCAAGATGAAACAAGAAAACATCTCATATCATGTTCAGGCTAGATTCAGCTCTCTCTATAATTAAGATAAAACAACATATAGATTAACGTTTTAATTTTTTTGAGAGAAAATATCACTAGGTAACTCATAAAGCCTTCAAACTCAGGGTCCTCCTGCTGATGCAGAGTTATAGGATTAAAGGCATGCATCACAAAACCCTGGTGATATTAAATCTTTTAAAAATTAAAATAATACCTAACCCACAAAAACAAAGTGGCGTAGTATCCATTTGAAGATATATTTGTATAAATGAAAGATCATGTGAAACAAAAATCCCTTTGTACCCACAAGTGAATTAAAGATAAATATGTACTAGAAAAAAGCATCCCGAGAAGCGGCACACAGTGTGATGGGAGTAATCTGAACAACATTGGCAGCAGCGTTTCTGGAAGACACACGTGGAGAAATAGATTCATGCTGAGCTCAAAGTGAAAATTTTGTCAAAGCAATGATTCAGCAATGAAACTAATGGCTTCCCCCCTCAGTTGCTCTTGTTAAAGATAACCCGGTAGGGCTTCGAGGTACTGTGGAAGTTTATGTTTGTGGTCTGAAGTGAAACACGTCAACATTGTGCACATTTCCTGAAGGAGGTTTTGAATGTCGGGGATCATAAAAATGGAGGCTAGCTATCTCAACTCAGTACTAATTTTTCCTGAGTGAACACAATGGAGAAAGACGGTGAAAGGCTGGAGTAATTTGGAAGGTGTGGTTGCAACGTTGGGCCCACAATCTGTCTGGGATGAAGGAAGTAAAAGGAGTATCCGTTGTTCTGAAGAGATCCCACAGGGAAGATGATAGTCAGGTAAGACGAGTGGGGCCACTAGACTCAGTGTGTCAGAGAGAAAGGAGATGGAGTCCAAGTGGGACTTGGAAAGCAGAGGCCCTGAATCCCCAGATGCAGGCAATGACAAGAGCAGTGGGAGCCTTGCATAGGCCGCTCTTCAGGGTCCCGCAAGGCAGCTGGTCCCTTAAAGTCATCTCAGCTTTTAAAACAGCAGTGTGACAAACACAGACTGGAAGATTCAAATAACATATATAAATAAAGCAAAGCCACAAAGGGATATAAGATAATCATATAAATAAAAGTATAATTTTAAGTCTCAAAAATGAGAAAAATTCTTTTACAAACAAGGATCATATAATAAGAAAATCAGAATGTCACACATTTGTGAAAAATTTGGGGCTATATATATATATATATATATATATCTTGAATATTAAACAGTCCACTTTAAGTAGCATGGGCTTGGTGACACAGGAAGCTGCAGTTCCTTAATAATTGGCTCAAGAGTTACTTGATATTGCGGTGAAAATATTTACATAATATTTATTGAACAAGCTATTTGACAGTTTGTAATTTAAAATAAAACTCATGTAAAAAATAAAGATAAGTATCTTTCTTAGTATTCATGGAACAAGCTGTAAAACAGAAGTAGAAGACAGAAGTAAAGACAATAGAAAATGAGATTTCCTGAAACTATTAAATCAACATGCTGAGTGGATGAATATACAAAAACTTTACGTTTCAAAAAGAAACACATAGAAAGAAAACAAGCTGGTTTTCTTTTTAAGTTACTTACAATCAAAATATCCAAACCTGGAACAGGAAGTCTTCTAAAAAAAGTCAGTACAAACCAAATCACTGAAATTTATGCATTCAAAAATCATGTTACATTTATCATTAGAAAAAGAACATTAAGTAATATAGAATAATTATAATAATAACCCCAATACCAAGAAATAATGCAATATAGCCAAGAACTGTTTGTTCCAGGAATTCCAGGTTATCTGAATATCAGGTATATATTATTATAATAAGTTACAGAAAAAAATGACATAATGTCTATAATATTTAAATTTTTCCTGAGATGTTCATATATATATATATATGTATATATATGTATATATATATAATGAACTTCGTATATGTGTATATATAAACATCATTTCTTTCTTCTTAATAATCCATCAAATCCAGTTAGTGTTGACCATATGTGTTTGACTATGAGACCATAAAGTAGAGCATGTGAATTGTACCAGTAGCCGCATTCTCAAGATGAATGATTGTCCCTCCCCCAGAAGCAACCAACCAGCAATAGCTTCTTAGTAGGGTAAGACCTGGAGGCCATCTGCTGAATATTGGCTGACTTGATCTTGTTCAGGTCCTATGCAAGTACCCACAGCTGTGGTACTCATGTCATATCCAAAGGACAGCATCTCACAGCTTTCCTCTCCATCCTCTGGCTTTTCCACTCTTTCCTCCACTTCTGATTTCATGTTCCCTGAGATTTGGTCAGAATTTGGGGTAATGTTGGGGTCTTGTTTAGGGAAGAGCACGCAGGATCTGATTCTCAGCGCTCTGACTAGTTATATATTCCTCTGATGACTGTTGACCACGGCAAAAGAAGCTTCTCTGACCAATGTTGAAGGCAGCCCAGGTTTATAGGCATAAACATATATATCTAGATGACAGTTTGAGGGCATGACCACTTAGCAAAGTAGCAACACACACACACACACACACACACACACACACACACACACACACACGGCTTATGACCTCCAGCCATGCAGTTTTTTTTCCAGGATTACAGTACCAGGTATGAAATTCCCTTCTGTGGAACAAGACTCAAATCCACCCGGAAAACAATTAGTTACCTTAGAACAGTAACACCATGATTGCTCCGGTGCCCGGCAGGTCAATATTGCAATATGCAGGATCCAGCACTGGCCAAGACCATTGATGTCTAATTTCCACCAGCAGTCTTAATTAGCACCTTTTGACACTATGAAAGGCTGCCAGTGGGTAGGAAGTTTCCTCATTAGTCTGACCTTGATTTTTCTATGTCCTCAGATAAAGTATGGAGTGGCTTCAGCACTAAGGCGTTGTCAAGGAGCTTCAGTGGGTAACCAAGAGCAATGGCAAAACCCTGTGCTATCTAGGAGATTTCTGGGGACCTCCATGACCAGCAACTCATAGGGAGGTTTTCCATGTCTTGCACTGTGATTTTCATTTACTAATTCATTAATGTAGAGAACTCCCATATTTCTCAAATTGTATTTTAAAATTGTCTTACAGTTCCCATAAGGCATTTGCATATATCCTTAGTTTAGTTTAATTCCTCATTCTCCTGCCTTATAACCCCCAGTAATTACTTGTGTTCTATATATGTTCTACTATCCTTCTAATTATTGTTATTATTAATTGGATTGTGAGATTATAGGCTTCCATACAATCTTTCTTTTGGTTAACTTCCCCTTCTACCTGCTAGTTTCCCTCATAATCCTACACTCCTTCCTGCCTAAGCCATTCCATCTCTAATAGTCTATGTCTCTACTTTCATTTTTACCTATAATCTACTCCCCCACCCCTAACTGCCACATATCTTGAAAATATATCTGTACAAGTTAATAATCATTCTTGAAAAAAATTCTTTGGAAAATGTGATAAATGGCATTTAATAACACACACACACACACACACACAGCCTGCAATAATAAGGAAACTACTTGGAAGCAGGAAAGAGGAAGAGGGACAATGTAGAGTCTGGGTGAAAATATGGAAACAGACATGAAATACATGCATGAAAATGCCATAAATAACTCATTATTTTGTAAACCTACCAGAAACTTAATTAAAAAGAAATAAATAGAAAAAATTAAAAGATGACATATTGAATAAACCAACTTATTTTTTATGTCTAGACTATGATTCTGAATAACAAATTATCTGAATACAACCCTTAAAATGGTGGGGCAACACTCAATGGCATTATGCAAAACACAGAGGGAGGAAGAAAATGTTGTAAATATCATACACACATATGAAATTTTAAAATAAATTCACTTGGCTGAAACACAGGTAAACTACATGAACCCACATTCCTCAACTCTATTCTGTCTTCCTAGGGTATCCCTAGACCTGCTATTGTCATCTGCCTAGCACTTCCTCCCAGTCCATCTTCCTTCCCTCGGGACTTGCCATTACACATGGTGTGGATCCAAGTTTCCTCTGCCACCCTCTTTTGAACCAGATCTAAATTCTACTTAGGGAACTTCCAGCATCACTTCACTTCCCCAGACTTCTAGCCAATCACCCACCCTACCCACTGGACTGATCTTGGACTATTTAAATCTGAGTCTAATGTTCAAACTGAAACTTCAGACCTGGGACCCTTTGGAGTCTGAATTGTGAAACCCACAGTGGCCTCAAGACTGAAAAGCAAGCATCATTCATCTGGTCTACAATATGTCAACAGTAACCAAAGAGCCAAACATCCACAAGGCCAGGCTAGATATTCATGTCAAGAAATCAAAAGTGTCGTAACTACAGAAGCTTCTATCCCACTGCAAAAGCAAACAAGAACAACCAAGACAATATTACTTCTCAGATATCAGCATTACTATTGTAATATTTCTTGAAAAAAGCAATTTAGCTGAATCACAAGACAAAGACTTTTAAAAAAAGCAAACATAGACCTGGCAGTGGTGGCATATATGCCTTTAATCCCATCACTTGAGAGGCAAAGGCAGGCAGATCTCTGTGAGTTTGAGACCAGCCTGGTCTACAAGAACTAGTTCCAAGACAGGCACCAAAGCTACAGTGAAACGCTGTCTTGAAAAACCAAAACAAAAAGCAAAACAAACAAAAATTACACTCAAGGACCTTAAAAAGGATATGAATAAATGCCTCAGTGAAAACACAGTTACATATACAATTCAAGGTATGAAAATAAAATTTAACAAAGAAATAGAATCACTAAATTAAAGTTAAACTGAAATAAAACACAAAATGAAAAGATCAGGAAATCAAACATAGAGCTCAGAAACAAACCTGACCAACAGATTGGGTGAAGAGGACACATTTTGAAGTCAAGGTAGATGAAATGGATAACAATCAAAGAAAATGTTAAGTCTAAAATATATCCTGACTCAAGACATCCAGGAAATCCGGGATACTGTGAAAAGATCAAATCTATGATGAATACGTACAGAGGAAAGAGAAGAAACCTAGGTCAAAGCCACAGGAAACTTATGGCACAGAAAAATATTTTTCAAACTAGATCCTGAAAGTGCAGGCATTATGAACAGCAATTAATAGAACTTAATGGAGCAAAAAAAGCTTTTATAAAACAAATAACAACATCATTCAAACAAAGAGGCTAGTTACAGAATGGGTAAAATATCATTGCCAAATATATATATATATATATATATATATATATAGTTACATAGCTAGTTATATAGACAGATAGATACATAGACAAATGATAGATAAATGATATATGTGGCAAGTGATTATTAGCTATAATATACAAAGAACTAAAAAATAAAACAACAACAGAAATCAAAAAATGAAGCAGAGAACTAAATAAGAAGTTCTAAAAAGATGAAGCACAGATGACTAAAAACACTTTAAAATTTTCAGCATCCTTAGACTTCTTAATCAATGTCAGCCTTCACAAATTAAAATTCCTTTGCTGTTTCAAATTGCCACAGTTAGCCTGACCACGATTAATAAAACAACTGACAGCAGATGCTTGTGAGGATGAAGAGAAAGGGGAGCACACATTCACCACTGGTCGAATTGCACACTATGAAAACAAGTGTGGGTATTCTTCAAAAATCCAGAAACAGATTTACAACAAGAACCAGTTATACCCTTCTTGGGCATACAACCAAAAGACTACATCTTACAAGAGAAATACTTGATACTACATGTTCATTGTTATTTTTTTCGTAACAGCCAGAGATTGGAAGCAGCCTAGATACCTATCAACTGGTGACTAGATAAGGAAACTCTTGTACTTTATACCATGAACTATTATTTACCTGTTAAGAAAAATATAATTATGAAATTAGAAGATCAATGGATCAAGCTGGACATAATCATTCTGAGTGAGTTTACCCAGACCCAGAAAGGCAAACATTACATGTGTTCTCTTATACATGAAAATCTAGAACTGTAGCAGTTTCCTACACTGTATACATATATTAAAAGAATTTAAATGGAATCACCATATAATAGGGAAGACAACATCCTTGTAAGGGCTGTGAGACCTGCTCTAGCTCTGACCCAGGGTTTCAAATGTAAAATGCTTCTCAGGAGCAAAGGAGAGGGTGAAAGATCTCTATAGTAACTTCACACATACTCTGGGGGCCATGCTCTTCATTTCTGTGTTCTTTATTGTTCTATTTTTACTCTAACAATTCTGTTCTACTTCTAACTTCTCAATGCTTCTTATTCCAGCTTCTTCTTCTGTCCTAAAAACTCTTCTCCTACAGGAGCCTTGAAGCAATAGAGAGTTGAATCACTTACCATAACAACACAAAGGCCCAAGGTCATAGGAGCAAAACATCAACAAGACGGAGGAAGGGGGAGGGGGATGACGACACAGTGCCCAATGACAACTTTGAGACACAGATCCATTATAGTAGACTGGCAAGCAAAGAATAGGCATGCTTTAAGGTTAGTGTGAGGGTAGCTTAGCATAGCTCTTTCCTATCTGCTGGCAGAGGGAACTCAGGACACTCTATCTCTCTGAGAGCTATGGCTCAACAACTTTAGACATGCCATAGTTCTTGTCCCTGGGCATCTGTGAATGTCTCAAATGAGGTCTCTGCCTGAACGCTAACACTGACCAGATGTCTGCCAAAGAGGATAAGTGTAGGAAAACAGACTTCTAAGTTTATACAAAGACCTAATTGAGAGTGTAGGGGTATTGACTGTGATTACAGAATCACACATTGCTGGTGAAAGCCATCTAATACACCAATGCACAGGGGAAATTGTGCCCAGTTAATGATTAACACACTGTAGTGCTGTGGGAAGAATCCCCAACTGTAATGTGAGGGAAAGAACTCTTCATGCAAGAAGTATGCAATGGGGACAGTTTAACACACAGAGAAGGCAGTATTCCTTATGGTCTTGCAGCAGATAAGGTTGATGTGATGTGCAACTCTGGTGATAATATTCCTCATTGTCTTGCTAAATGAGGTGTGTCCTCATGAGATATACATCTCATGAGTTGACGCTGAAGTATGTGCTGAACTCTCACTGCAAAATTTTTAAGTCAATAGCACATCCCTACTAGACATCATATCCTATCAAATAAAACATTCACTACCAGGGATGGACTAATTTTTTTGAGTCATTAGCTAAAGGAGTCAATTAGAAACCCCCAAACACTGCAGGCTATTATCAGCTCTCTTGATCACCCTCTACAATTTGCAGATAAGACCCTATTGCTAAAGATACCATATACTTATAACATGGAACATGGACAAATCTAGCTTGTAGTCAACTGGAAATCTACCCCCACTGGCTACCATTTGTCGTTCTAGAATGTGCTACATATGCTACTAGTGAAGAAAAGTAATCATCAATACCATCTATGAGCCCTGCAAGCTATAATAATTACTTACCTACAAGATAAGCTCACCAGTGCAGCACTGGCACAAATTTTCGGGGAATAACCTGCCACTTTTGATGGGATGCAGTGTGCACTTCATGAAAGAACCCATAAATGATATTAAGGAGGCCAAGAACATGAGAGTAGGTTGGTCATGGGCATTAGGGAAACACTATTACTGTTGTCCTGTAATATAAACATAGGATTTAAGTCATTCCTAGTGAAATATTGTTATATTAATAGGTCACTGCATAACTCAACCCTCTTCTTGTAGTAGATGGCAATCAACACAGAGATTCACAACTGGACATCATGCAGAAAGTGAGAGATGTTTTAGTGTTCAGCCATGAATAGGATGTCTTCATCACATGCCTCTCCTCAAGGCTCAGGGATCTTTTCAGAAGATCAACAGAAAGAGTCTAAAAACAGAGGAGGTTTATAATTTCAAAGAAACAGCACTTTCTAGATACAACAAAGTAGGTACACATGTGAACTCACAGAGACTGGGACAGGATGTTCAAAACCACAAATTGTTGCCAACAAATTTGGACTCCATGTTTTTAGCGAATTTTGTATTTTGCTCTTTTGTTTGTTTTTGAGATTTTATTTTAACTACATTTCTGCCTCCCCTTTCTTCCCTCCAAGCATGCCCAGATACCCTTCCCTGCACTCCTTCAAATTTATGACCTCTTTTTAAATCAATTGTTATTGCATGTATATGTGCGTTTGTATAAACATACATATTCCAAAATATAATCTGTTGGTCCCATATAATGTTATTTGTGTGTAAGTTTTCAGGGCTAAGTTTGGCACTGGATAACCAATTGTGGTCCATCCTGGGGAAGATCACCTCTCCTGCTCCCATCTTTACTCAGCTGCCTAAAGATCTTTGTGTAAGGTTAAGGCCTTGTAGGCTTTTGCCCATGGAATTTGGTGTGTTCATTGGTATTCTTCTTGTTCAGGCCACATTTAGGCAATCATGTTGGTGAGACTTTACGGGTGTAACTTTTGATGTCAGTATGAGATATAATGTCACAGCAAAGTACCTGATTCTCTGCCTTTTAAAATCTTTCTGCCCCCTCTTCTACAGACATTGAGTATGAGAGTATTTTGTAGATGTATCCTATGGGACTGGGTTTCACAACTCTGTATTTTGATTGGTTAAAGCTTTCTGAAGTGCTATCTCTGTTGTAAAGAGAAGCTTAGTTGATGAGGGAGTACAGACTACACTTATCTTTGATTGTTTATAGATTATTACAGTTATTTATAGATTATTATAAGGGATTATGCTGGTTTAGAAAACTTAATGTTTGTAGATGCTGTTCCAATGACCATGACTTCATTAGCACTGAGCAGTTAGCTGGGATTCCAGCATCAAGCAAGGTATACCTCTTGTTAGAGAGTCTTAAGTCTAATAAGAAAGATGTTGTACTGGCAAGGTATGCATGCCTCTACTGCACCTCTAGGGTTAGTAGAAACCACCTCAACACAAACACTTCTTGCCAGGGTAGAGGCATGGGAAAATAAAGACACAAACCGCAAGACAGTATCAGGATAGAGTTCAAGGGATTATTCAGATCCTGAAAATCACCCACATTTATTTTTCCATAGCTTTTTATACCAAATGTAAACTGGAGGATAAGGTAACAAAAAGTTTCATTAACATGCTAGTACAAGACATCCCATCATTAGTATTTTGTTGCTTAGGTAGCAGGATGACTGAAGTCACATATATTCATGTACACTTGGTCACTTAGGCAGAACCAGCCCTTCCCCAGGTGACCTTGTAATGGTCTGTCCTGTCCCTTTAAGAGACAAGCCCTGCCTACTCCCCCCTCCCCATCTGCCAAGGCAAGTAGATCTTCCTTCTGCTTCCAGCCTGTGTTTCTTCCTTTTCTGCCTTTCTCTGGAAGAGGCTGTTTCTCTTCCTCTCCTCTCCTCTTCTCTCTCTCTCTCTCTCTCTCTCTCTCTCTCTCTCTCTCTCTCTCTCTGTCTCTCTCTCTCTGTCTCTCTCTCTCTCTCTGTCTCTCTCTCTCCCTCTCTCTGCCTCTCTCTGCTCTTTCCCCTTCTCCTCTTCTCTCCTGTTCCCTTCTATAAGACACAAACTAAATATCCAACCTCACTTTTCATGGCGTGCCTCTCTGTTTCTCACCCACTGCAATTATGCCCATAGGCCCATCAGGGACCTGCAGCATTTTATCTTTACCATTACAGACTTCATAGTTACAAGGGAAGGAGCAGAAGTACATTGGAATAGCCTGGCCACCTGTCAGGATAGTGCCGAGTTGTATTAAGTTTGAAAGAGCCAGGCAACCACCTCCTGAGTTAAAAGGTACAAATTAAGCATTTTAGTCTCTCAATTTCTCTAACTGCCAGACAATGGTGGGAAATGGGCCTGCATTCCTCGGCCCCCACAGTTGGTCACGGAAAAGGTTCATAGACATCATAGCTGGTTAAGAATGTTGGTCATCTCCCTTTGGAAACATTCAGGTTGCCTTCTGGTACTATGAAAGCTAGTTCTCAAAAAAAGGGCATTCAGGTCAGTTCCAGCTCAGGAGTTTCTGGGTTCTTTTTCTTAAGTGCATGGTTTCTTCAGCAATAAGGACATACTTTCTTCCTCTCAGTGGTAACCAAGGGCAACAGCCTCAGGCTGTATATTTGGAGAGGTTCTTGGACACCCCTTGCCAACAATGCAAAAGAGTGCTTCTCTATTGGGGATCAATCTCGACAAAATTACCACTTGCCAGGGTAGGGGCAAAAATAGTAAAGAGGATGAAGGTCAAAATAAAATAATAAAACAGAAACATAGGATAGTATCAGGAGTTAGATCCAGTGAATACTGAAATCACCCATGATTAATTTTCCGTATATTTTATACCTCAATACAAAATGGGGAAGAAGGCAACAAAAGACTCCTTTAACATGGTACAATGGACAACACTAACAGTTAATAGCTTCAACACCTTGAGACAGCAAGTCATTAGCATTCTGCTATTTAGGCAGTGAACCCACCCTAGACCAAGTATCCTGAAAGCAACCTCTCCCCAGGTAACCTACAACAAAAGAAGGAGCAAAAGTATGCATACATATCCTGACCCTATGTCAGGGGGGAGTGGATCTACCTGTCTGGGCCATCTTAATGGCAAAAGAAGCAAGTAACCACATCCCGAGTCTGGATGTGCAGCCCTGATTATTGTCATCAAATTTGAGCTATCTCCAAACTCTCTGACCATCAGACAAGGTGGGAATAGGCTCACATTTCTGGGCCTTCATACTTCTCGTGCCTCCTATTCAAGTTTTTGTCAGATGTTTTTTGGTACTTGGAAAGATGGGAAAAGTTCATTAAAACTGTGTATATATGCATACATGAACACACACATGCTCTCTCTCTCTCTCTCTCTCACACACACACACATACACACACACACACACACACACACATACACACACATTGTTTTTTAAGAGAGAGAAAGAACATTAAGCTGGATAGAAAGGGAGGGAAGAAGTTCAGAGAGGACTTTGGATGATTGAAAGATTATTATAAAACATACTCTACGAAATTCAAACAAAAGTATTTTTTTCTTTAGAAAAAGAGCATATGTGTGGAGAATGGGAGAGACAAGAATGAAATTTTTTTAAAATTTGAAATAGTAATATATTTATACAAATACCCACATACTTTTCCTGGATGCTTTTAACAGCATTAATTTTACATAGCATATATTATTTCTAACTTCATATGGCATGAGAAACACTTTCAACAACTGAAGTAAAGGGAAATAAAGGAGACGCACAGAAAATTGAATCTGAGGCTATAGGCTCCGTCACTGTCATTTTTTAGGAGTGTTTATACCCAGTAAAGTCATATTTTCACTCACTTCTCTCCTATAAAATAGTTGAAAAATTCCGTGTGACATTTTGGTTTTGTGAATGTGTAGTTAAATAAAATGTATTCTGGGAAGATTAGTTAAAAAGAATGGTGCGCACACCCTAGTGGTGAGCTTACAAATAAAATATGAGGTGTGTGGCTGAGAAAATGTCTGTCAGTAAAGCATTTTCCATGGGAGCATGAGTACATGAGTTCAGACACTCAGCGTCCATGTGGAATCCCTGGCATGACAGCATGTGCTGGGCAGACAGAGACAAGGTGACCCCGGGGGCCTGATGTCCTGGTCAGTTTAGCCTCATTGGGGGGTGGGGGGTCTTTCGGTTCAGAGTGAAAGCACCTAACATCAGTCTTTGTGCCCCATACACATTCACATATGTGCCCACACATTTGCACACACATGTGCATACACACAAGATAAAAGAACTCTTCAGTTTTTGAAAGACAAAGTTGCAGCACATAATTCTATATCCAACCAAATTATAAACCATATGTGAAGTTGGAATATATAATATTCCTTCATATCCATTGGGGTTGTTTCTAGAAATTCCCTTATGTGCCCAAATCTTTAGATACTAAAATCTCTTATTTAAAATGGCACACTATTTGTTATAACCTTTATGTGTGTACCTGATGCCTTGAATTATCTCTGAAATATGTGTAATACCTAATACAATGCTGACACATCATTTTATTCCCATGAAATCATCACAGTACACATCAGGCAATAATTTCAAGATTAGTTCGTAATAGATATTTTTAAATTTCTTTGCAAATATTTTCATTCCTGAGTCATTTGAATCCAAAGTTGTGGAGCCTGAAGACATGGATGGTTGATTATAGGCATTTTATGACAATATAGTAACAAAACATTTATATTTACTTTACATGTTTCCTCTCATAAAATGTTATATATGAAATACCATGTCTGAGCACAGTGAAGTAATCTGTGGTTGGATATACTAGTGATCTTTGACAATATCTATGGAAAAATAAGCATAATGAAATGATGTCTATTTTATTTTAAGAGGGAGCTTCTGTAGACAGCCAAAAATCAAGGTATCAACATCCTGGGGGAAACAGTACATTGCATATCATTATGCATTGCTTCCCCCCAGATATGTGCTAAATTTTGTGATGTAGAAGCTGGAGAGTGCTCTAAGAAGCATAAAAGCCAGAAACATCTGAGGTTCTAGAGAGGGAAACTGTAATATTATGGCTGTAAATGAATGAAGCTAGGACTTTAAAATCTTGAAGAGGAAAGAGGTATAGTGCAACGAACGTAATATGCAACACTTTCCTTGTCAAACCGTTTTCCAATCGCAGAAGATGCCTGCAGTGAGAAGCTGAGCTGAGCAGAAAAATTCTTCAAGGCACAGCAAGTATTTTGGAATTCCTGGAGTACTGAATAATTAACTCTGGAGTTCAGAGCCAACCAAATAAAGCAGATAACATAAGTTGTTGAAATATATTGGACATCAAAAACACAATTTAGAAAACTGTGATTAGTACGTTTGAAGAATTTATATGTTCTAAATTGAGAATTTAGAGAATTTTACCAGTTAATTTGAATTGATTGGAAACCTATTTAAAATTGTAGAACTGAATATGCAATACCTTGGATTTAGAAATCAATAAATTACCTTAATTGCAGACTTGGCATAGGAGAAAGGAGAATTGGTGAATTTGCAGTGTCTTCAGAAAGTTTTAGTACATAAACTTTAACATATTTATCTTTCTGTGCTCCAAAGAACAAAAAAAAGAAATATTTTGAAAAAACACTTGATAATTTTTTAATTTCACAAAATACTTGAACACAAAATTTCTATAATTCAGAAAACGCAAATCAAAATATGCAAAATGCAAGGCACACTCAGAGACAGCATTCCAAAACTAAAAAAAAAATATGAAGACAACATAAATTTTAGTAGGGAAAATATTAATATTATTGATGAAACAATAAAAGAGTTGACTTCTCCCTCCCCATAAATAGAATATTGGTGAAATGAACATAGGGTGACTATCAGGGCTGGAAAGATTTAAGCAGGAGGAAAATAGGAGAGGGTTAGCTAGAATGAAACACATTTGTAAAGGCCACATTGAAACATGCTAACTTGTAACCAAACTAAAAATATAATTAAAATACATACAAAGGAAACACCTTGCATGACTGGATAAAGATGCTTCTAAAACCATAGTCTGCTAAACAATAACCAAAAAAAATCCCAATACCAAGTGTAGAGTGCCTCTGTATGAAATGTTATTCAAGGAGGCCACAGATGCACCCCAAACAAAACAAACTCTTGCCATTTTCTATAGTTTGTCCACTAAAACTGGATAATAAAATGCTAGGCTAAAAAGAAATTCCATGTCCTGTCTGTAAAACAGAAGGAAGTTAGACAAGCACCTCCCTTCTGGTCATCTTTCAAAGTTGAGGTAGAAGCTATGCAGGCTATTTTTGAAGCAAAGGCATCCATAGTCTTTCCCATGTATAAGCCACATGAATTTTAATACAGAGATGTTCCCGCTCATGTAGTAGTGGCATAGTGGTTATAGGGCTTACTGCTACTGTTCTCTGAATGGATCTGAAGCCTTCACTACAGGGGGAAACCATGCTTGGTACTGTAAACTCAGTCAAAATTGCATGAGTTGGGGAATCGGAGCCCTAAGAGGAACTTGTTACTGTTGTTTAGTTAAATTAACATATTGGCAAGCTGCTTTCTAAATATCTATGCTCATGCCTGTAAACACATTCTACTACTCACTGCCTGAATCCCAGAAACTTATTTTCAGTGAGCAGTGGCAAATGCAGGTATTCAAGGTTGTTCAAAGTGCTCAGGATAAGTGACAACTGATTAAACATTAAAAAACAAGATATTTATAACATCCCACCTAAAGTTGAGGGAACATTACAGAAGAGGGCAGTAGAAAGAACGTAAGAGGTGGCAGATGGGAGGAGAGCTGTAAGATGCTGGGCAGGACACAGCTGCTACAATTGTGAACTCACTGCTGTTGTGGTTACTTGTACTATTATTGAACAAGGTTGGCCCTGCCAATAATCAGTCATGGATGGATGTATCAGGCTGGGGTTCATGGGACCCTAGCCATCCTTGTTGAACTACTGCTTAGTAATAGACTCAGAGAAGTGGAGTCCTTGTGTTTAGTTGTGTAGACCCTGGTGGACCCACCAAGCTTCAGTGGGTAAATATGAATCTAAATAATATAATGATAGGTTATTAAATGGAGATTGGTAATTATGAATCCTTTATAATGTATTGTGAGACAGATTATTTGGACAGTTGGTACTGAGTGATTGATCACTTGTTTTGCATGTGTAAAGACTGAGTTTTGCTACCCAGAAAAGCCACTATCATTTTAGTGAATACAGATCTCTGGAAAGCTAAAACCCATTACCTGAATATAAATAAATGTAATAGAAATAAGTGAAATTCCACCAGTAAAAAGAAACTAAAACTAACTTTGAGAGAACTGTCAAACCATTTCGGAAAAAAGTACAGTGGGAAAACGTTGAGTTTATCAAGTAAAATAATTAAATAAAAAATAGAGAGAAATTCTATAATTAGCATCTAGGTTCCTAAGTTATTAACCTAAAGTAAGGTGGCCTAGATATGAACCTAAATTCGAGCACTCTACATAAACAAAACTCCATACAGCCTGTCTTGACCTCCACTCTTACATGGCAGTATCTGCAATTGTTCTCCCTTCTTCCACTTTGCCTTCTTATTGTGCTTTTAATTTTACTTAGTAATGATGGTGCCAGTGTTTATACTCTGCTTTGTAACTAAAATCATTCTTTTTATGTTTTACAATTACTGAAAACACAATAGTACTAGAGCTTTTATGACTCTGCAGTGATAAGTTCTGCAGCAAGTACCAGTTCTAAATAACAAAACTACAAACACACAGAGTTTTGCTTGCCTAGAATCACCTCCCTTTTCTTCATACATCTTTGTTTCCTTATTTTCTGTAGAAATAGTCCCTTTACCCCCTTTTTTAGATACTATCTCCTTTCCTGTCCCTCACATGCTCCATATGGCCATCCTCTATGGATGCTCGCCTTATTCTCATAGGGTACCTGACTTTTAGTAGTCAAACTACAGCTTCCACATGTCAACAGCTTCCGGTAAGAGAAAAGCCCAAACTTTCCATGTTCTACATTATAAACCTCCTCACTCCACTGTCTTCTTTGGGTTTATGACAAAAGAACATAAAGCTACCTAATTCTGTTCCTATAAGAAAACTCTTGGCAAACCTTGGCTTTTATCATCTGAGTAGTTGTGACTAGCTCCTTTCAGTTAGCATAATGCACTCAAGGTATATCCATTCTGTGACATATGACACTGTTTGATCTTCTGTTGTGTATATACATTTGTACATATAACTATTTTGTATACGTTGCATTTTGTTACCTCTCATCAGTTGATAGAATTTGAGTTGTTTCTATGTTGGGATTCTTATGAATAAAATTTGTATAAATATTTGGTTAAGCTTTTTGCAGAATGCCTTTGTCATCCTCCCTTCTATAGGTAGACCATTACCCATGCTTCTACAAGTAACTCCAAATACTCATTGTTCACAAAGATGGACTTAGAATGGTTTGGGGGTCTGTCTTCAGTCCCCTAGTTGGAGTGGATAGGTGTTCATTCATATCACTCCAAGTTATAAAACCTATTAACCAGTAACTTCCCTTGAAGAGTAACAACATTTGGGAGTCAACTATTTTCCACATACAGCTTTTCCATTGTCCTCCATCTCCTTGTATTTATCATGGGGAAAGTTTGTATTAATTCTTCAATGTTAAGAGATATTTTTGCCCCGTGTAATAGCTTGGATTGACAATTGTGATCTTTTGGATCACAATTGACAATTGTGATGATTTGGAATACATCTTTTCCAGCTTTTCTGTCTTTAAAGGTTTCTGTTAAATTTGCAGATGTTATGCCAATCACCTTTGTAAACAAGTAACTTAGCCTTTCTCCCTTCAACTTTCAATATCATTTCATTATTCTGTTTTTAATATTTTAAGATAATTTGTCATGGACATTTTCTTTTCTTGTCTTATGTATTTGGTGCTCTACAGATCTGGGTGGTCATCTTTTTCTCTAGGTGCAGGAAATTTTCTTCTAGGATTTTTACTTTCTACGCCTTTGCTATAGCGTTTTTTTTCTATGCCCAGGATTTGAACCTTCGGTCTTTATATGATAGCCCAAAACTCTCCCACATTCTCTTCATGTGTTTTTTAATTCATCATTAACCTCTACTGTGTGGTCTAATTCTTCGCCTTGTCTTCTGTACCTGCTTGTCTGTTTTTGACATGATCCATTATGCTGGTGAGTCTTTCACTGAAATTCTTAACTTGCTTGTGGATTTTTTTCATTTCTAGCATCATTTCAATTTTTATTTTCAATTTTTTTCGGTATTCCCGACTCTATTTTCATGTCTTGAATTGACTTCCTTATTTCATTCAACTCTTTGTTATTGTCTTTGAGCTATTTGAACATTGCCATAATAATTCTTTTGTTTTTCCCTTTTTTATTGATTTTATTGAGCTCTACATTTTTCCCTGCTGCCCTCCCTTCCTCTCCCCTCCTCTTCATCCCTTTCCCTTGGTCCCCATGCTCCCAATTTACTCAGGGGACCTTGTCTTTTTCTACTTCCCATGTAGACATAATAATTCTTTTGAATTACTTGTCTAGAAGTCTTTCTAGGTCTATTCATTAGGGCTAGTCTTTCATTAGGGCTATGGTATTTGTGATTTTGGCAAAGATACATTGTTTTGGTTTTCCTTGTCTTTATCCCTGCATTGGGATTTGTGCATCTGTATTTAGTTCACTATTTGAGTTTCTCTTTTTTGTTCAAGCCACCTTTCTCTTTCTGTAGAGTTGTTTACTAGGTTCGGGACGGCGTTAATTCCTACACAGGCCATTTTGATTTCTTCTGCATATTTGGTGTTTAAGCGTGCAGCCCCTATTTTAGGTCCTTTATATGTCAGCTGCAACCTGATATTCTCAAGTCAAGGAGCTTTGAACAGCTTTTCCTAGCAGAATAGACTGATCCTAAGTACAGAAAGGACAGCTAGAGGGTCTGGGCCAGGCAGTTGACAGGGTTCTGATAAGTCCCAAGAGGTGGGAAGGCTTTCATTTCCCTGCCATGAAGGAAGAAGTAGTGGTCCCTGGCAAGCAACTAAGGGACTTTGGGGGTGTCCCAAATAGAGGGTGTTGGGAAAGGGGTTACAGTAGCCTTTCTGGGTTTCTATACCATATAAGTTAGTTAGAGAATTCCTGGCAGAGACTGAGATCTGGCACATTCTAAAGGGGGTGGGAGTAGAGGCTTAGGCAGAGGTGGTGGACCCTGGCAAACACCCTAGGGGCTTTGATGTTATGTAAATAGAAGAAAGCCCAGAAGAGGGGTTTGGGTAGTCTACGTTGTTATCCTTGCCAGGTGAGAAGTCTGTAGAGTCCTTAGAGGATACTGAGCTGGGATCTGGTGAGTCTCAAAGGATACCTCCTTCATTATAAGGCAACTGCCCCCTTGCCTGCCCCAACCTGAAGTCCCCAAGTCACCTATGACCCCCAGGATTTGAAAGGGAAAGCTATTGTTTGATTTGTACACCAGGTGTATTTCTAAGCCGCTGTTTCCCCTGTCCTTTTAAACAGTCACTACTCCTTCATCCGCTCTTTGTCTCCTACTAGGTTTGATAAAAATCATTCACACACCTTAGACTCCTTCCCCATCTTGTTCTTTTTATCAGAAGTTCTGGAACATACAAGTAAATATCAATATATGCTCAAACTCTCTCACTACACTCTTCAACATTAATGCGTGTCAGCAGCAATGCATAAGTGCAGATTTGGCAGATGTATATGTGAAGTCAGTACCAAAGTTCTAAAACATATTTTAAAATAAAAATTCATATAGAAATTGAGAATCAGTAGATATGATATTTTAATGGAAAATTTCGTAAATATTTTGAAACCCTAACCTTCTATATACATAGCTCTTTGTAGCACCTAATAAATTACTTTGACTATCTTGTAATTGGTATATCTAGGTACTTCAAGTACTATTCTTTACTATTAAATTTTTATTGGTGTATCATCTATTCTTCCAAATGTGCTATTAATAACTATCATTTTACATTCTACTATACAAATGAAAGATAATGGTATGCTGATAAGATTGCTCAAAACTCCACATAGTCAAATCTGGACTGAGAAGTACAGGATCAATATAAGTCCTCTGGAATTCACAGACTGATTCTGAGTCACGATTCTGTGTGACTGATTATCTGTCTGAGCTAGATAATTCTGATAACCAAATCTAAGATGTATTATAGTTTTCGACTCCTGCACAAACGTCCACTTACCTCTAAGACACTGTTCTATTGTCTGTAATCTTAACTCATGGTATCATACTAGATGCTCATAAAACACAAGCTCCTTGCTTCCAAATTCAGACTCCAATGTCACTCTTCATGGGTTGGAATCCCAGGACTTATACTCGTTCACTGACCTTGGCCTTGTTACTCAGTCTTTCTGCACCTTCTTTATCTCAGCTCTAAAACTGATTTGATAAAGTCAACTAAATTAAAGGGCAATTTTAAAATTAAGTACAAAAGTGTGTGTGTGTGTGTGTGTGTGTGCATACTATTTCAAAATTTCAAGATCCTTTCAATGTCTTCTCTTTACTCCAGTGCATTGTAAACCTCATTCTGTAAGTCATCTGCTTCTCGACTGATTTTCTCTTTACTACGGTCTCTTCCCTAGCTCTTCTGCACCCTTCCTTGCTGCCAAGGATATAAAGCCACATTTATTTCTATTTTAATCTGCCGTAGCATCCAGAATATGCCACCCTCAAGTCATCACCAGTAATACACAGATGAAATGCACTGCCGTTTTTAAAAACAATTTAAATTTGCAGAAAGGTATCTTGTTTTTAACGTCTACATTATACTGAATCTCAAGGTTGCCTTTCCTGAATTGTTGCCACATTTTTTCCCTTCACTAAGAAGGAAGGGAAAGTGCCAAACATCACAGCAATTGCTTTTAAGAGCTTCCTAACATTTTATCTTAACAGCTCGATCTTTAAAAAAAAAAAAAATCTTTATTCCCACTATAAGGCTTTCGTTTTTAGCAAGTGGAAATACAGTTCAGTTTAATAGAAATTGAGCTATCCAGCATAAGTTGCACTGGCTTCCAGCCGAAATGGACAAACAACTGAAATTTTACCTTGAGTCAGGATTTCTGCTCAAGTTCTTTGCCTGTTAAGCCTATTTTAATACTAATATATATGCTGACTACCAAATAAGAATATTCACACTTACTTCCTACCGGGCTCTACCTCATCTATCTACCTTATTTTCCAGAGCCAGCTTACTGGTCACTTCTGGTATTTTTAGATTTCTGAATCCCATTTAACTACACTCTCTTCTTAGTGATCCCAGAATTTATCCTGACCGCTATCATATGACCCTTACCACTTTTTCCATCAATTATTTAAAACACACACACACACACACACACACACACACATACACACACACAAAACTTATACCACTAGACAAGCCTGGGAGGAAGTGAGTATATAGAGTGCCTCTATGTCTCCAGGGTTTTGTGGTCATTAAACAACTAACAAAGGAAAGGATTTTGAGTAGTTTCATTGGAAGGCACATCTACTGTCCTTTGCTAACCAAGTCCTTACAGGTCCTTCTGATGCGACACAACTTTGACACAAACAGTGGATGTGTGACTCTGAATGGACAATTATAGAAGTCCAAGCACTTTGTCATGAGCAATGGACAAGACATGTGTAGGTGTACTCACCCCTGGGAATCTCCTGGAGGAATAGAAAGATACACTCTCTTTTCTCGTCGGTCACCGTGTAAAATAATGAAAGTCTAAAGCTGGTGAAAGCTATTTTTTTCTGCTACCACATAGGGAGCATATATCAAATAATATTAATTCAGAAAAAAATGAGAGCTAAATGATGTTCTAAATTAACTTTCTGATGATATCACCTGAGCCCCAGGTAAAGATATCTGAAGTCCATTCTTTCATTTCTTACAGTAGTTTGAATGCTAATTGCTATTGTTAATATTTTAATGCCCCCAAATCACAGTTGCTCTTTAAAATAAGGGCATACATTTTTTTAAACTGTAGAGTTATTGGCCACAAGGGAATTTTGCTTATCTTTAAATTCAGAAGTGTCCTGTTGAAAATAATAACTGAATGTGTTACCAATTTGTTTTAAGGTTTATTTGTTTATTATGTATACAACATTCTGCCTCCATGTATGCCCACGCAGCAGAAGAGGCCACCAGATTTCATCATAGATAGTTGTGAGCCACCATGTGGTTGCTGGGAATTGAACTCAGGACCTCTGGAAGAGCAGCCTGTGCTCTTAACCACCAAGCCATCTCTCCAGCCCACCAATTTGTTTTAAAGGAAAAATAAAAGATAAAACATTTTCCGACTTCTTTTTGCCATCTTCTGACATGGTTTTCCTATTAGTAAGTGGACGTGTATATGAAAATGTAAATATACTGTGATATATATTTTATTTTTAGTTTAATCAATGAAAAGAAGCAAATGAAATAAAATTACATCAACAAAAGAACTGTAGGGAGTTCTACTGATTTACATTTAATGCCAGGTATTATACAAGAAGAGGGTTTTTTACTTAATTGATATGAAAATAAAATATTTGCATACAGGACCAACCCATCAACCTATCACAAGCATTCTTCAATTTAATATAAATACGAAGCATCAGAACGTGTTTGCTTAGTATTAGGACTTAGACCAAACCCAAAGTTCAGATTTCTTATACCTGACTGGGACCAGGAACAGAAATCTTAAGGCTGCAGCACAGGCTAATTTGAATTAAGCAGTACCTGTTCTACGCATTGAGAAACCCTGCTCTCCAAGGGAATGGAATCAGAAAGGGTCAACAGACTCAGAGCTAGCATCTTACAAAATGAGAAATGAAACTGACTTCCACAAAAGAAGCAGTAAAATGAAAACGCTCAGAATTTAGTACGTTATGTATTTTTCTAGACTCCATGAGACCAAAGATTTTGAAGTTCTTGACGACCAGGACAATGGAAAGCTTAGTTCTCCTCCTCTCCTAGTCAGGAACTAGTCCATTTCCTTGTTTTTTGTTAAACAGGGCATAAGAAACTGCTTAAAAATAATGTGGTTTCATAAAGCTTATATCTAAGGCATAAACTCTGGCTCATCCTTAGAAACATAAAATGTTAGATTACAAAGCAACCTTACAGATCATTTCACCCAGCTATTATCAGATGCAGCAATCTTTCCTGCCCTACTCCCTGAAAATGGCCATTCTTTCTCTGCTTGAATATCTCCAATGACCCAAAACTCATTACCTTATAAGAAAGCAATTATTTTCTCTTATGATAAAAGTTTGTATTGGTTGGTTGGTTGGTTGGTTATGTATTGACTTTTCCCTTCCTAAAGGCTAAAGTCTACCTCTCTATATAGGCTATTTCTTAACCTTAGACTGATTCCTCATCAAAGTAGAAATGTATAGTTATCTTATTTGAAATATTATACATACACACATAACTATACATACATATATTATATTATACGTACATATTACTGAAAGCTTTTATGGCCATTAAGTCCTCTGATTTCTAGATTAAACAGTAAATTACTCAGCTGGTTTTCTTCTGCTCTACATTCCAGATAGCTGTCTGCCTGGCAGCCTTCCTCCACTTTACAATTCATTTTCTGAGTTAAAGAGTTTATGGAAATGAGCAGGTTTACTCCAATCCTCTATAAATATCCCACATGCGTCAAAGCCAATTTTAACAAGAACTCAGTATATCATGTTTTCAATAGGCAATTCTTCTTTAACTAAGAGCAACAAAGAGAAGGCAAGATAGTAAATCTCACCCTTCTTTCCGGACCTTCAACCAGAGCAAGGACTGCAGGTCTTGGTGTGTGCCACTGGAGCTGGTGCTGTGGGTGGTCTCGGTAACCCTTCTAGACCCGTGATTCCTTTCCTCTGGGACTCCATTTTCCAGGAACTTGAGAGCAAAAAATTTTTTAAAAACTCAAACTGGTAGAGTTGGGTGCTGACATACTTGCTATCCAGTAGTCAATATTCAAGACCATGCCTGTCTTACTATGGTCCTTCCACTGCACTGCCACCTCAAGCTGGAGTAGCCAGTTCCTGCTTGCCAATGATTGGAGTGATGATTCCAAATCAGAGATTAATTACACACTAGTTTATTAAAGACATAGAATTCAGTATCACTAACCTTTAGAAAGAGTAGTAGTAGTATTGAGCAAGATATATATGTATTCATATGTATATGTGTGTTTTGCCATTTTAAAGAATATGTTAATGATCCCTAGTTACCATCTGAAGTCAGGCATTTTCACTTTCTTAGTCCTCATATGAAATCAAATTTGATGTTTTGTGCCCTCTAGTCATTCTCTTTCCAAAGTCACTCTGTTCCCTTAACATTCATCACCTAGACTTCCTTTGCAGTCTGCACGGAATTTCCACGAGCATCATAAGAAGCTCCAATTAGGAAAAGCTGATGGATCAAGTCAATTGTCAGCTTGGAGCATGGCGTTTGCCAACCTTCATCAGTATGTGATATAAAATGACGAGTGTTGAAAGACACACAAAGCGAGTGTTTCCAGAATGCGGAAAAAGAAAAAACTTTTAGGATAAAGCAAATGAAGACATGTTTGAGCATGCAGTGATGGAAAAGCAAGAGCCCTCAGGAAATAGGGTTTCACAAGAGAAAAAAAGAGCACAAGTGTTCAGTGCAGGGCTCTGTTCACAGGAGAGTGGTGGAGGTCAGAAGGCCAAGTATTACACTACAAGAACATGAAAAATTAGTTTTCTCCAAGGGAATGTCACTGGGAAAACAAACCATGCTGAAGGCCAGGCACATATCCAGCAGGAGAAGGCTAACATGAAACGAACTTCACTGCAGCTTTGCAGATTCTTTGTCTCATAACGTTGTGTTGGGATATTTCCCCCACAAGGCTTCTGCCATATATAGTATGGTTTCTGATTTTGTGTTTTTATGAAATTCCTGTGTGTGCAAACATGTGTGTCTCTGTATCTACATGTGTTTCTTATGCTTTTTCTTTGGTGATTTTCTGATGTTTGTTTTATTCTTTTTCAATTTGTTCAGGTTTTTTTTTTTTTATTTTTTTTATTTTTTTTATTTTTTTTTTTTATATTTAAAAATTTCCATTTCCTTCCCTCCTCCTCCCCCCTCCCTCCCCTCCTTCTCCCCCTTCTCTCCCCTCCTTCTCCCCCTTCCCTCCCCTCCCCTCCACCCATTCCTCCCCTCCCTCCCTCTCAAGGCCAAGGAGCCATCAGGGTTCCCCACTCTATGCTAAGACCAAGGTCCTCCCACCTCCCCCCAGGTCCAGGAAGGTGATCGACCAAGCTGAGAAGGCTCCCACAGAGCCCGTCCATGAAGAACAATCAGAGCCCAGAGCCATTGTCCTTTGCTTCTCAGTCAGCCCCCGCTGTTGGCCACACTCAGAGAGACGGGTTTGGTCGCATGATCCATCAGTCCCATTCCAACTGGAGTTGGTGATCTCCCGTTAGTTCTGTCCCACCGTTTCCATGAGTGAACGCACCCCTCTCGTTCCTGACTTTCTCCCTCATGTTCTCGCTCCTTCTGCTCCTCATCGGGACCTTGGGAGCTCAGTCCAGTGCTCCAATGTGGGGCTCAGTCATCTTCCCCATCTGTCGCCAGCTGGAGGTTCCCTCACGGTCCTGACTTTCTTTCTCATGTTCTCTCTCCTTCTGCTCCTCATCAGGACCTTGGGAGCTCAGTCCGGTGCTCCAAGGTGGGGCTCTGTCATTTTCTTCATCTATCGTCAGGTGGAGATTCTTCTTATTATCTTCTCAAGGATCCCAAACTTATAGGCTCGATGTCCTTTAATCATGGCTAGAAACCGAATATGAGTGAGTACATCCCATGTTCATCTTTATGGGTCTGGGTTACCTCCCTCAGAATAGTGTTTTCTATTTCCATCCATTTGCCTGCAAAATTCAAGATGTCATTGTTTTTTACCGCTGAGTAGTATTCTAGCATGTATATATTCCACAGTTTCTTCATCCATTCTTCCACTGAAGGGCATCTAGGCTGTCTCCAGGATCTGGCTATTACAAATTGTTCAGGTTTTTATTGTTGTTTTGGTTTTGGTTTGTTTGCTTTTTTTTTTTGCTTTACCTTATTTTGTTATCATTCCTTAGATGCTGATTTGTTTACTAAGGAAAAACGTGAAGGGTGTGGGTTCTGATGGGAGGGGAAGAGGGGAAGAACTAGAAGAGTTCAGAAGGGGAGGCTATAATCATAATATATTATATGAAAAACCACATTTTCAATAAAATAAAAAGAAGGAAATGCTAAAAGTAAAAAAATAAAAATTAAAAATAAATACCTAAAATTCTAAAATTTTATCTTAAAATAATTTGGTGGTGAAATTATAATCAACTATTTCCATTTTTGATAAATATCTATGAAGCAAATTCACAACACAAAAGAAACTCTTTGTCAATGAAGAGGGCATAAAAAGACTCTATTTAAAGAGTTGGATAATTCTGCCACTAATTTGCTTCTGCTGAAAGAATCTGATTTTTGGCTAGATAGATAAAGTATGGTATAAAGAAAATATAAAATCACCAAGGGTATATCTATACTGATAAACTTCAAAAACATAACTTTATGGCTTAATTGTTAAAAAA
Organism: Arvicola amphibius; assembly: GCF_903992535.2. Classification (NCBI taxonomy): domain Eukaryota; kingdom Metazoa; phylum Chordata; class Mammalia; order Rodentia; family Cricetidae; genus Arvicola; species Arvicola amphibius. The sequence goes on from NC_052055.2 coordinate 88,790,241, forward strand.
ATTCCTTTGAAAATAAAAATAACTATTGTAAAGAATTTGCATATAAAATTGCTAATATTTTCAATTTTATTTTTGTGAAAGCTTTGCAGACTTGTGTGGATAAATTTATGGCTGTTTATTGCCCTGCTGAGTCAGCATCCAGTCTCTGTGTTGTATAAATGTGAGCATAAGCACATGAAACACATATGTACACTATTGGCTGGGTAGCTCTTAGAGCATAACAATACACAATGGAATACCTCTTAACTAAACATCCTAGCTTTTTAGGATTTACTGGCCCAAGAGCAACAAATAAGGGCTTGGGTTTGGGTATATAGCTCAATGGAAAAGCCCTTGCCTAGCCTGTGTGAGGCTCTAGGAACAATCCCCAGCCATCCACGCATACACACACACACACACACACACACACACACACACACACACACACACATACACCAATACAAATAATTTCTTACTGTCATCTCTTTTGAAAATACATTACGTTAGAATAATAAAATCATGTCTCTCGTTCCTCCACCCCTCTCTCTCTCCCTCCCTCCCTCCCTTCCTTCCTTCCTCCCAGTAAGTTCCTTTTGTGCCTCACACATCTAAGTACTCTAGGACTCTGCTGAACTCATAGTCCATCAAGAGAAGATCAGATATCTGAACATGACACATAAATTCGTTCTCTATTTTTATTCAAATTATGAATTCCCAGGACAGAAATAATCATATCTCATTTCAAAATAAATTGGAAATATGCAAAAATGGCTTATAAGATTTGCTTTAGTCAACAATATAAAGCTTTCTTCTTTCTCTCTCTCTCTCTCTCTCTCTCTCTCTCTCTCTCTCTCTCTCTCTCTCTCTCTCTTTCTTTTTTTTAAGACAAAGTCTTCCTAGGTAGTCCAGGCTGGCTTCTCTTGCCTCAGTACTGTGAATACAGGCAATAACCACTACATGCAAATTTTTCGAGGAAAAGATTTTAAAGTTATGTAAATGTCATCACTAAGAAGCTTTTGCTTCACATGGTAATTGAAAATCAGTTGTATATTTTCTTGAATTGTGTGTAGGTGTATGTGTTAAGGAGAGGGGCATTGTGTACATGCGTGTAGATGCCATCAAAGGGCAGAGGTGTCAGATACTCTGGAGTTAGAATCACAAGAGGCTGTGAGCTGGAGTTATGGGTGACTGTGAGCCATCTGATGTGGATGCTGGGAACCAAACGTGTGGATGCTGGGAAGTGAACTCAATTCCTCTGTGAGAACATTATGAGGTGTTACCACTGAGCCATCTCTCCAGCCTTATTTGGCAGTTTTTATGTTAAGTATCGGATCTAAGTTACAGGTAGAGATGGAAAGCTGAATAACAACTCTGTATCTATTATAGGGGAAACAACTGAATGTTTGGTTCTCAGGCAGTACCTCTGCCCAGTGTCCTTTATTCCCCTCCAGTTGATTCTTGTCACCTTTTAGTCTCTCATCCTCTGTAGACATTATCTGTCAGTTTTCTGCGATAACAAATCAAACCTAGCTTGGTTTTCAACTGCTATCAACCTGTTTCCTCTGTTTAAAATACTGCTTTTGTCCCACAATTTTCTACACCCCTGAGTGTCAGTGTTTTAAAAACCTTACTCTCATTTTGAAGAAGTAAAGAATAAATAGCCAAATTATACTCAGTTCTATATCTTATACCAAAAATATTTATTAATGCTATTAAACATTCTAAATGGAATTTTTACCATTAATATTTAAAGACAAATATATTCATTTTTGGTTTTGCTCTTAACTGAAGGGAAAGACCATGTATGCTGCTCTGAAATGAGTATCCCCAATTTAATAAACAGTATTTGAGTACAAGAACAAAACATTGGCAAACTCAGCAGGTTCAGAAAAGAGGGAATAGCCTGGTTATCTGGTTCCTGATAAGTGGACATTATAAAAAACAGGACTTTGCACACAGTAAGAATAAGAAATCATTTAATTCCTCATAAACCAAAGTGTTGGGACTGTCAATAATAAACTAAGGTAAATATTAAGAGACATGTTCACTCATAAATATGAAATACACTAAATCAGGAATTAAATGCACAAAATAAGACACAGTGTGCTACATTCAGCTCCCAGTTTCCCAGGATCATTTGGTGAATTTATTGTCTTTTCTCCAGTGTATATATTTTGGCTTCTTTGTCAAAAAGGAATGTAGACTTTATATTAGAGTCCTCAATTCTCTTTCACTGATAATTGTGTCTGGTTTTCTTTTTGTTTTTTATTATATTACCATGCTGCTTTTTAAAAATTACTATAGCTCTGCTATATAACTTAAAATTAAGAATAGTGATAATTCTCTAGCAGTTCTCTTCTCTCTCTCTCTCTCTCTCTCTCTCTCTCTCTCTCTCTCTCTCTCTCTATCTCTATCTCTCTCCTTGGTTTTTTTCAAGGCACGGTTTCTCTGTGTAGCCCTGGCTGTCCTGGAACTCCCTCTGCAGACCAGACTGACCTTGAACTCATAGAGACTCATCTGCCTCTGTCTCCTGGGTGCTGGGAATAGCACTTTTATTGTTCAGGATAGACTTGTCTATCCTAGATTTTTCTTATATAAAATTTCAGATTTTTGAGTTATTTTGTGAAGAATTATATTGGGGTTTTAATAGGAAGTGCATTGAAAATGTCAAATTGTTTTTGGTAAGATGGCCATTTTCACAATATTAACCCTACCAGTCCCTGAGCAAGGAATGTCTTTCCACTTTAAGGTATCGTTTCCAATTTCTTTTTTCAGTATCTTGAGGTTTTAGTTACACAAGTTTTTCAGCTCCTTGGTTGGGTTTATCCAAGACATAGTTTGTCTTTTTAAAAAATTATCCACGAAGTTCAGTTGATGCTACACACATGTGTATGAATGTTGGACCATCCTCTGGAATGTGAGAAACCTACCAGAAAAAATACTGTGAAAATAAGAATTATTCTCCCCCTCACAGTAGCTACCAAGTACCAATACCTCCTCAACTAGGGGTAGGGCCTTGTGAGCTCTTGTCTGTCCAGGATGGAATTTTGGCTGCCTTGATCGTGTACAGACTTTGTGCAGGTACGCTGTGCACATACGCTGTGCACATACGCTGTGGACATACACTGTGAAGTCATGAGCACCATACTCATGTCATGAACAGAAGACAGCATGTCATAGCAGTTCTCCCCATCCTCTGCCTCTCATTTCTTTTGCCTCCTTTCAGTGATGTTCCCTGAGCCTGATGGGTCTGGGTGATGGGTAAGTTGATATAGAAGCCCTATTCATGGTTTGGCACTGACTGCCACTTATGGCCAGTACTTTGATCAGTCATAAGTCTCTGCATTGACCACTGGGCATGGTCAGGAGCAGGCCAGGTGGATAGGCATCAGCATACACATTTAGCCAGAAGATCAACAGCATGACCAGTCATGTGGTGAAAATAACTACACCACTGAAGTCAGGATCAATTGAATTTTTGATTTATGGTTATTTTCCTCATCACGTGAAACTATCTCATTTTGTGAGCTAATGTAGGCCTCTCTGTATTCTATAGCTGTGCATTTGTTTCCTGGTCTTCCTTAGCAGAAACTTCATTCTGGTGAGGACTTGTTCTTTCAGTTGGTGTTGTCAGCAATTTTGAACAGTCTAGCTCGGCATTTGATAAGCAACGTACAATATGTAAACTAATAAGCATGGCGGTTGCTAGTGCTCACAACCTAGGCATACTATCACGGTGTTCAGTAAATTTTAGCTTTTGTACTAGATATATATTTTAGGAAGATAGGGCAGCTTTTTTTGTGATCTGCATGGGCACCAAATGATAAGAGCATTAATTTTCAGAAAAATTTCCAAAGTACATGTGAAAGCAATTTAAGGGAATTTTACATAAAAGTAAATAAGCAGAGCTAAAACAGTTTTTTAAAGGAAAATAGCACTAAGATCTTACTTTTTATATATGAATTACCATGTTAGAATTTTATAAGCATCATTTTATTATGTCTGTATTTCCTAAGTCAACACATAGGGAGTTCTACATTTTCATCCTAAGCATTTTTCGTTGTTGTTTTATAACCAGTATTCGTGTCATTTTTCAGGTTATCTGTCCTTCTACCTTATTATAGGCATCTCTGCCTTAAATTAGATGCCATTGGCAAGGACAATTTCAGTTTAAATCGATTAAGTAAATATGCATCCTGTAGTTACTGTAAACAGAACTGGATCATGCGTAGAACTATAAACTTGAAGCAAATAACACGAGAAACTTTAGAAATATTTTTTTCACATACTGATGGGTATTGAACAGTTAAATATTTCAAGAGAACACTTGTAGAGAGATGTCTTAAAATATTAATACTCCAATACAGAAATTTCACAAGTTAGGGTAATATGCATGCACAGATATCTACTTCAAATTTATGTGTCCCTTTAAGCCACAGTGTGCATATAAGTTTGCTTCATTCTTATCTCAGGAGGTATATATGTAAACCCACTGTAAACTATTTTCTCGAGGGGCTGAGTAGTTTAGGGGATTATTAAAAATGAACCCACAGAGAAAGCCTCCATAAAGATAAGAGGAACACTGTAAAAGTAAGGAAGAAAACAGTCTTCTTATAAAAGAAGAGGAAAAAAATCTTCCCCTCCATTTTCTAACAGTAGATTTGCTGCAAATCTGTAGGATATGGGATTACAGCCATCTGGAGTGTTCACATCTGCACTGTAGTTTACATCTTGCCAAATCACTGAAATACAATTGCTCTAGAGATAATAATACAACCCCCCCCCCCAAAAAAAAACCAACACAGTAGCTTCCATAAAATTTAAAGAAAAAGACTCTGCTACGAATTCAGGATGAGTATTTAGGTTTTAAGAAAGAAATTGGCTTGTGTATCCACCAATTACCCTACCTACTAAATATAACATATCTGTTCTTTAGGTCAAGTATTCTTGGGAATATTGAGTGGGTAAGAAGATGAAAGAGTAACAACAAGAGATTTAGGACACAGGAGTAAGCAGTGTAAGAACTGAGTAATGCTGGTGAAATCTGTGCTATTTCGTGTAAAGATAGATCAACTGTATTGCAAACAAAGTATGCTGCAACCAAAATAGCTTTAACGTAGAAGAGAAATTCATCGTGTGGGAGAAATTTGCTGAAATCTAACAATTTCTTGAAAACTTAATATTAAAAGCAACTCATAAGAAGTTGATGAAATAATTTTAAATATGGATTATCTTGAACTTCAAACATTTTTAAAACAAGATGTGCTGTTTAGGCATGTGGAGTGGTATTCTTGTCCAACTGAAGCTTAAACGAGGGTATAAATGTCAGTTGCTAAGATAAACCTATTGCCTATTAGTCAACTAATTAAGCATTACATACAATTAATTCAAACTGAAAGACAAAATTAGGAAAGCTTTTCTTTTTATCTTAAAAGAAGAGGGTAGAGCAAACAAATTGTGCCACCGTCAAGAAAAATGCTGGATTTAATCGTGCTTCTGGTTTTTGTTGGTGTTTTACTTTAACTGAAGCAACTTTCTCACCTTCTTTCACTTTGTCATTGGTTCCTATATGGTTAAACAAGATTGAAAAAAACAGTATTACTTGTATAAGAATTATAGATACCCACAAAGGCAAAGAAATTTAAATTAAGAACTTAAAGAGCTACATTTTTCATGGTAGATAATCAATAATTAAGGTTCTGTAGCAGATTAATCAAAACTAGAGTTAAAAGCACACACCACCTCACTAAACAGCACCTCCTAAACAGTAAAGCAGACCGTTTTCCAAGGTGACTTCCAGGCAGAGATCTGTGGGTGGGGGGTAGGCAGGAAGACATTTCATACAAATTCCATGAAATGTTTATTTTGTATTATTGAGATAAAGGAAGAGAAACTGGAAAAGTTACAGAAAGGTTGGCTTGCAAAGGAAGCCTGTTTGCAGAGAACTGGAAGCCCTTCCTTCCCCAGGCATTACATGCAGAACAGCATTTGTGGGAAGAATTCCCGTGAAATACAAATGGCAGGAGGGAGGCTGCGAAATGGTGATACACCATGAGGCTGATTTGGGGGCTCTTTCCTCAGCTCACGGGCATGTTTCCATTTAGGGAGGCCTCCTCCTCGTCCACCTCTTCTTTCTCCTCCACTTCTTCCTCCTCCTCCTTCTCCTCCCCCTCCTACAACAGACTATGAACTGGAATGATATTTCATTTGTATTTTAATAATTAAAGCTTTCTTGAAGATCAGAGAGTAAAAGAGCCCCACTGGTCAGCCTTACAAACCAGGCAGTGGTGACACACACCTTCAATCCCAGTAGCCCCACTAGTTTACCATAGAAACCAGGTGGTAGTGGTACACACCTTTACTTGCAGTCCTAGAGAGGAATATAAGACGGGAGGAGACAGATTTCAGACACAGACTCTTTCTGAGATTCCTGGAGGCGGGATCGCCATTTTGGACTGAGGTAGAGGTAAGAACCAGTGGTTGGCTGTTTTGCTTTTCTGACCTTCAGGCAAGCTTTACTTATTAAAATACAAATGAAATATCACTACAACGAACCACCATGTGGGTTCTGGAAATCTAACCCACGCCCTTTAGAAGAGCACTCAGTGCTGTTAACTGCTGAACCTTATCCTCAGCTCCTACTTTAATTTAAAAATAAAAGTAAAAAATTGAAAACTTTGTTTCATAGAGTTCTAAGAATTATGACCAAGAGTTTTTCTTACTGGTTGTCAGCTGAGGGTTAGTCCCATTCCTGAATCTTTATCTGTGGTTCCTTCTTGTAATTTCAAAGACAACCCTGAGAAGTCAAACCCATGCCATGCTTGGAATTCTTTCTTCTGGCTCCTCTCTTTGATTCATCAAAAATTACTAGCTGCTGTTATGTGCTGGTCTGATTAGACTGGACATACCTAACTAATACTCATCTCGAATTCCATCCCTTTCCTCACTTCTGCAAAGGCCCTTTTCATAACAGTCACAAGTCCCAGGAAGTGGAGGTCAGACAACTTGGGGGAATTATGGGCATTGTCTGATAAGCACATAATTAAATCATATTTGTAAACTAGACTTGCTATAGAACTAACCCACCTAGTACTTAACAAAAGACCTTATACATTGCAAACAAACCATAGCTCTATTGCACATTACATACTGTATTCATAGACTGCACTATTTTATACCATGTATCCCTTGAGATATATCAATCCCAAACACAGAGCTATATACTTTCTAATATTCAGTGAAGAATTGTATTTTATTTTAAATGTTATTCTGAGAAGAATCCATCACCGTTCTTATATCAGATATTGTTTCTGTTTCTCCCTTCATTCCATCCAGTAAAAAGACTACAGGCCAAGCATTCCTGAAAACTCAATATCCAAAATGTTCCCAAATGTGAAATTTTTTGAGCACTACAAGAAACCACAGAGGGAAAATTCCACACCAGACTTATGATGGACAGGTCAAAATCAAAATTAACTGAACAGAAGATACTGTGTAAGCCTACCATCAATTTATTTGTGAGATATTTATAAAACATCACAAACTTCATATTAGATGTGAGTTCCATCACAACTTATCTCAACATTCCATGCAGATGTTCCAACAATTTGAAATGTTAAACACTCTGAGTCAAGCATTTGGAGATGGGACTCTCAACTTGAATTCCATTTCCAAGATACTTAGTCATAAAATTTAGGGCACCTGATGCTGTCAAACATCTTCCTGCACCTCGGTAGATTATTTAAAATCATATCTCATTTTCAATGACTTTTCATGTTTACCTCCTTTGAACAATATTTTTAAATTTCTACTTTCTTCTCCCAAGAAAAGGATTTTCTTTCCCTTCATTCCTTGGCATTATCCTTAAGAGTGTATTTTTTATATAATAATTACCAGTTCTTTCTAGTAAACTGAAATGGATATCAAAGAGTTAAAAGTGTAGTATCATTGCTACATCAATTAGTTCTGAAACACAAAGATAATGTTCCCAGCTGCAGCATCTGGCTCCGCGGCAATTTCATCAGGCAGTGCCAGCCGTTATCATAGAATTGGGGGCTTGTCGCAGGGATTAAGCTGCTGTGCAGCTGTTTCTGCCACCTCAGCTCACTATAGTACAAGTTGGTTTTCAGTTGTTTTCCTCTGAGCAATCCCTGATTTTCTCTCTCTTCATACTTTCTAAATGTACACAGGAGGTTTAGTTGTAGAGAGAGCCTGCCTTCTAACACATCTTTAAAGAGATGGACACATGCAGCGCTCTCATTTTCAATTTCGGTATGATCTTGATATAATTTCTTTTCAAATATACGTAAAACAATGAGTTTTAGTGCTTTTGTTCAAAACATTTCTGTTTATGTGCAAGCAGAGTCTTTTAAAAGTAGGTAAGCAAAAATCTCAAATGAGTTTATTTCCCTGCTAAAGAACTTATAAAAATACACTATTTGTCTTTTCTGATCTGTTTTAACGATCAGCATATTTTAAGATTTATTTATTTATTTTATAGATATGAGTGCTCTATTTGCATGTGTGCCTGCACACTGTAAGAGGGCATCCAATCTCACTATAGATGGTTATGAGTTACCATGTGGTTGCTGAGAATTGAACCTAGGACCTCTGGAAGAACAGTAAGTGCTCTTACCACCTCAGCCATATCTTCAGCCCCCTGTCAGCATTTTTTTAAAAAATTTTTTTTGAGAGAAGGTGGCTCTCCCTGTGTATCCAGAGTGGTTTGGAAATCATTATGTAGACAAGGTAGGCCTTGAACCCGCAGAGATACACCTGCCTCTCCCTACCAAGTACTGAGATTAATGGTATGTACCATCAGCCTGGAAAAGAAAGCATTTATACTAGAATGTATTTTCATCTTTCTCCTGAATTTATTTGAATGCTAATAAACTTCAGATGCTAAGTTATTAATTAGCCATCAGTGTGATTTTCAACTTAAGCCTAATGTTCTCTAGGCAGCTTTGTTCTTTCAACAGTATGGCAACTTTGGATAAGAATCAGATTTTAAGATCATAAAATCAGATTTAAAGCAGTAGTAGAACACAGAAAAAAATTGCATTTCTATTTATTTCACAGAAAATGAAACTCAAAACTAATGAAGTGTAAGCATTATGCTGGAAATAGCACAGATTGTTAGGAGACCCAGGCTCAGAAGTCAAGTTCTTCAAAGACAGACAGCTGCACTGTATCCTGTGCTCCTTCCTCCTAGCATAAGCCCACAGTTTGAAATGCTCACTTCTACTTTCTGCTGGAAGCCAACTTTCCAACATCAGACCCTGACATCCTACCTAAGATTTTGTCAAGTTGTCAGGCTTGGAACCAGGCAACTTTGTCCACTGAGATCTTTTATTTATGTATTTATTTTATTATTAGCTTACAAAGTGGTGGGCTTCCTAAGGGTTTTTTTTACACATCCCTAGCTTTGGTTAACCCATTGCCTCCCCTCCCCCACTTATGCCTATGTGCTCTCTTTTAAAAAAAGAGTGGTTAGTGTCAGTGCTTACCTGTAGCTTCTCCTGCTATTCTGCATCTCACTCTAGAAATTATATATAGAATATATTATAAAAGATATATAATAAATAAATATAATTGCACAATATATTCACTACAGTGTTTTCCTTTTCCCATTCTAAGAAAGCTGTGTATGAAGGATTTCTCAACATATACTGCATTCTAAGCTAATGATTCTCATCTAGTCTTTAATAGAGATGCCAACTCAATTCTTTTTTTTTCATTTTTTTATTTTATTTTTTTTGTTTTTTGTTTTTTTTCCTCATTTTTTTATTAAAAATTTCCATCTCCTCCCCTCCTCCTCCCCCTTCCCTCCCCTCCTTTCCACCCATACCCCCACTCCCTCCCTCTCCAAGCCGCTATTATTATCCAATACTTAATCACCAGACTTGACTTGCTCTGTATCTCACGCATCTTTATATTCAACATGTAGAACTATAGTTTCCATTTCTTCAGTCTTTTTAATTGAAAGTTTGGTTTGATTTGGAAGGTGATTGATTGTTTCATTAGGTAGTTGTTCTCAGGGAATGAGACAAAAATATTTCTCTGCAGGTTAGGTGTCACTAAAGAAATTAGGTCAGGATCCATCAAGCTGTGGTATAATACAACCATACAAGCAAGAGGTATAACACTAATAAATGTACTATGTCAGGAGACTAAAGAGCGATGACAGCCTCACTGTTAGTTCCCTCGGGCATTTAGCTGTCAAGTGTGGACTCCACACTCTGCACAGGAGAAGAATAGTAGTGTTTGAGATGCCTGAAAACAGCACCTGGTAACTAAGAACATCTTGAAGGAAAACCACGATAAAAACTGCTAATGAAGAAAGGGTTCATCTGACTGCCTTGTAGGCAGAGACAGAGAGAGGCCATGACTAGATAAGAAAGATGGCCGACTTCCATGATAACTTTTTCTCACCTTCTCGACTTGAGACAAACACCTGACTGCTTGAAAAAAAAAAAGGCCTAGTGAGCCCCCTTCTGGGGGACCAGCTCAACCAGTTCAAGGGTGGATCAGGCCAAGTTTACACAATCAGCCATCCTGTCTTCTTTCAAACTAACCAACCCTAAATTAGGGGAGGAAGACCCTTCAAAGACGTAAAAATAAAAAATTGAGACCTCAGTAAGAGGGCAGGCCTGGGCTTCCCAATATCACCCTTTGCTTTGCGGAAGCTCTGTCTCTCTGTGTGCTTGCTGTATGTGTAACCACAAGGCATTTGTATAAAAGTTAATCAAAGCTTCCATTATCCTTGCCTCCTAAGAGTTTATACTCTAAAACAATAGTGCTGGATGTAAAAGACATCAACCAGATTTATGCACGGGGGGGCTTTTATGTTAGTGCTGTTTTACTATTTGAGAGTATTTTCAGCTCATAATGTTGGGGGGGGCTGGTAGTGTAGCTTCATCAGAAGAGTGCTTGCTTAGCATCCCGAAAGCGCTAGGCTCTATCTTTGAGCACAGCATATACAGGGTGTAGCAGTGCATGTTTGTAATTCTGGCACTTGGGATGTGTAGGCGGGGTAAGCAGAAGTACAAAGTTATCCTCACCAACAAAGTAAATTTGAGTCTGGCCTGGTATATGTGAGTTTGAGATCCTATCTCAAGCAAACAAAACAGAACAAAAACCAAAGTGCAATGTTAATGAATTACCTCATGGAGGAAAAAGAATGTAATAAAATAAGGGAGCAATCGAGAAGGGTAAGGGAAAAGGGGGAAGAACAGAAAAACAATACAGGATGTAGGATTTTTCTTAGAACAAGACCTACCAAAATAAACCAGACACATTCTATGATGCAAGGCTCAGAGCCAGTTTAAACCTCTATTCAGAACCAATCTGAATAATTCTTTAGAATGAGGGTTAATTCGAGGTCAGTACAGAAGACATCCATGAATCCCTCTAGGAACAGCCTTGCAGTCCAAGTTAGCCCACAGACCACTTCAGACACCTATGAGTCTTCCCAGTTTGGGCTCCTCTGAACGACTTCTGCTCTTTGTAATTTAATCTAGAATCAGTCAGAGAAAGAAGTAATTTTATTTCACAGCGGGCAAGTCCTTCATAGAGCAGTCTGCAAAGAAACTTACTAGAGCTATTTATTAATGTCAAAGACTACATGGCAATGAAATTCTGAGCCTGAATGTAAATGGAGATAGATTAATAGTTTTACTGTCTGCAATTAAATAAACCATCTGGAGGGAGTTAAAATTTCCAAAATTCCCAGGAATCCACAAGTATGATCCCAGCTAGAATCTTAGCGATGGTGTAGACAGTGCCTTAACTACCATTTCCCTATAAGCAGATTGATGACTACCTTAATGGTCACCATAGAAACTTCATCCAGTAACTGATGGAAGCAGATGCAGAGACCCACAGCTAAGCACTGGGCTGAGCTCCTGGAATACAGTCATAGAGATGAAGGAACGAAAATATGAGCAAAGGGGTCAAGACCATGATGGGGATACCCACAGAAACAGCTGATCTGAGCTAGTGCGAGCTCACTGACTCCAAAACGACAGTGGGGGAACCTGCATAGGAACGAACTAGGTCTTCTGAATGTGAATGATAATTGTGTGGCTTGGGCAGTTTGTGGGGCCACTGGCAGTGGAACCACTATTTATCCCTAGTGCATGAACTATCATTTTGGAGCCCATTCCCTATGTAGGGTTTACCTTGCTCACCTTATTAGATACAGGGAGAAGAACCTTTGTCCTGCCTCAAGTGATGTAACAGACTTTGTTGACTCCCCATAGGAGGCCTCACCCTCTTTGAGGAATAAATGGGAGTAGGGAAGGGGAAAGTGGGGGGAGTGGGAGGAGGGGAAGAAGAGGGAACTGGAGTTGGTGTGTAAAATAAAAAAGATTTTTTAAAAAATAATAAAATAAAATTAAATTTTTTTTCAAGTGAACAACGTATTCTAATCAAGACATTCCAGTGCATCAGGCAATACTGAGAGGCTGTGTCCTTAGCAGTCACTATGCAGGGCATGAAAACAATTAAAATTATATAGGAAACATTGACCTACAAATATAAAATACAAGTAAAAAAAAAAACCACAACCTTCTTGAGTCACTATAGACAGAACTAGAGGGGATTTTCCCACCCTTCTTTAAGGGATAGCAAGTCAATTTTAAAAAATGTACAAACAATGAAATTATACTTTTGTCCTTTCTTAATAACCACAAGAGATGGAACAACTGTAGTTGGAGAGAGAAATGCCACATCAATCAAAATGTATAAGAAATTAGAGCTTTTTGAGAGTATTAACTAGAAGGTGGCAAACAGCTGAATTAATGTGGCATGGGGTGGATATGTGGGATCATCATTACTTACAGATTTTTGATCATTCCCTCCTACTAAAGACTAAATAAAACAGCAGTTTTGCATCTGCACTTATTGATGGAGATTAAGTCGTACTACACTGAACTTTTAAAAACCATGTACAATCACCCTTATGTGTATATTTTCCCCTTTCTATCACACCCAATTTCTTTATCTACAGTGGGCTGTATTTCCTCTGTAAGACCTATTCCCTCACAGGAAATACTCTCCAAATACAAAACACGCCTAAGATCTGAGTAATGGAGAATCTCAACAATAACTAATAACATATCCTCTGAGTAATAAAAATGCCGATTAAACCAAAACAGAAACTGACTGGAAGCCCCAGTGCACCTTCCAGAGCCACATTCATTCTTTTGCTACCATTTTCACTTAGTATGAGGCAATAAACATACCGCCCTGAAATATACACTGCATAGCATGAATTGTTTTAGGCTGAGAGTCAAAGCCATTTGCTTAAGTGGGATTAAACTATTTCATGCAACAAGACTACAGTTTGTCCAGCCACCTTCAGGAACATATTGAAATGTTCTAATGTCCCTATGGATTTTTTTTCTCCTTCAGTGAATTAGATCCAAGTTAATGGGACCCATTAAATCTACTTCAGTTGAGTCTCTTAACTGAGTTTCTCCAAGTTGTTTCTTTCCCAGATGCCTTTTGAGATTTTTTATTTGTTCCGTCAGAGTCACTTTGAATTAAACCTTTTGTGCCGCTATGAAGCGTACACATGACAAAACCAAAATCCCTGACAATATTTAGAGGTTAAGTGGATATGATCCGCTGCTGGCCGTGTACAGCACTGGATGAAAACGCTGTCAGATATGGTGTCTAATCCTCTGTGACATTCAAGACTTTAAGTGATGCTCAAGGAGACGGAAGGCTTAACTCCACACGTATCCCAGTGTGCACTGGTCCTCCGTCTGTTAACTTGCTAATGAACCATGATTGAGTAAAGTAATGAAGAGTTTACAGAGAGCCCCAGGAAACCAATTTCCAATTTTGCAACCAGCAGGCTTTAACTTCACTGCAGCCCTTGCTAATTTTGTCTGAGAGCAGACTTGGATGCTAAATGCCATCCATGCTTTGTGCTCAGACAGACTTTTCTAATCCCCCATAACTTGTCTATCAATGAATGTCTCTTTGTCAGATCCATTCTGCTTCTTCTAGTTATTATAAACAGGTAAAGTAGACAAAAACTGTTAAAAAGAAAATGTAACCGTTTTGAAGACTGGAAACATTGCAAAGAATGATTGCATGCCTGGCCTATTGAAAAACAAGAAAACTAATACAAGAAAATGATTTATGATCAAGTTTAGCAAAGCACAAAACAGTCACACACAAATATATATGTATATATACATTAACACACACATATATAGACACACATGTGCATATAGTCACATATATACATATACACATATATACATTTATATACACATATACATGTTTGCCTTGATTAAAAGATGATATTTTAACATTGTTCAGATAGCAGAAATTTATTCATTATCATTGTTTTATATAATAAACCATAATCTAATGTTTAAACTGCACTGTACATTTTCAACATAATGTCTAAATGTCATTATAGGACTTATGCAAATTGGAGTTAGGGATGATCAAAAATCTGTAACTAATGATGATCCCACATATCCACCCCATGCCATAACTGCAGACACACTAGTTCACATGTTTGTTACCTACTAGTTAATACAGTCAAAAAGCTCTAATTTCTTATACATTTTGATTGATGTGGCATTTCTCTCTCTAACTACAGTTGTTCTGTCTCTTCTGGTTATTGAGAAAGGACAAAAGTATCATTTCGTTGTATGTACACTCTTTAAAATTGACTTGCTATCCCTTAAAGAAGGGTGGGAAAATCCCCTCTAGTTCTGTCTGTAATGACTCAAGAAGGTTGTATTCACGAAAATTTAAAATAGTGTCATTTAATGCTAACATGGTTACTATAGCTGATAAGCACAACACATGAACGAACTAGCCACTTTCTTCCAGACAAGGCTGAAATCCTGTAGCTGAATGTCATAGCAAAGAATGGGAACAGTCTCTCTCTTAATTCTTAGTCTTTAACTTTCCCTTTTGAAAGGATATAGAAATGACCTCTCCTTGTCAAGAGAGACCCTACTGGTTAAATAAATCAAAGAAATGGGAAGCTGTCTATAGCTTTTCAAGATGGAAGCAGTGCCATTCAATTAGGTTAAAGGCTTGGGGAGGGGCTCTCTCCTCTGTTTTAAAGGTGACAAAATTAAACATGCCATGCAGACTAGACTGTCTCTAGCATTCTGGCTATAACATTGTTATCTCTGAAATCCTCTCCCACGCGTTCCAGCTCAGTGAAGACTGCAGGTCTCATGGGGATAAAAATCTAAAAGCTTCAGTGCCACTGCAACACCCACATGCCCGTCAGCATTAGCCAGGCTGGACGTTTCTTTTGGCTTTTCCCTCTTTGGGAAAGATGCCTAGTTTACATTACATTCCACAGGAAGGGAAGTATGCAAACCTCCAAGCCTAGGTGTTTTAAATCACCTTTCACCAACTTGAAATCTTTTTGAGATTTCACAGTTCCAGGCCTGTCCAGGGTTCAGCCTAATAAATGCTGACACTCCGCTTGGTTTAATTAACAATGAGCAGGCGGTGTGAAAACACAGTGGGAGCACTGAAGCGGGTCCATGTAGTGCTCCAAGCATGGTCCTGTCAATCATGGACCAGAGTCCAGCTGGAATTCAGTTTTCAAAGGAGTCCTAGGTAAGTTATTCTGGCAAGGTCTCTGCTGGCGTGACATTTTCATTGCACGTGCTTTCATTTACTCCATCACAATAATGGCCTGAACATTTTATAATAATTCCAGTACCTTAAATCTGGGAGCCTCCCTAGCATTTACAAATGCTTTTCATGCATTATTGCACACAAACGAAAGTGAGTATATTTGTATTCTTTGACGGAAGAGACTATTGAGACTCTTATGATTTAAGAAAAGTGATTTAACTAAAACCATCTTACCGTGAGTAGTCAGAGCCTAGATATTAGACCAAGCTCACCATTCTCTGTCTTTTATGCACAAAAACCACATCCTGGTGGACACACCATGGTTAGCGAAAACAGTTAACCAGAAGTGAAACTACAGAAGCCAAAACGCGAGGCTAGTGCACTTGGGAACTTTCCTGGGTGCTAGAACAGTGGACTAGGTCTCTGATAAATTTTGGCAGATGTTGGGGCCTATGTGCTCGGTTCTAAGGTCATAATGGTGCCTCTAAAACAGCTTCAACTGTGCTTAGCTCTCAGGACCTGCTATGTTCCTCACTGGCTCTACGGGCGTGAGTCAAATCATGGACTTACCTTGGGGTGGAGAGGTTATATCATTCTACCAGCAATAACAATTTAACAGAATTTATTCTCTGTTTTATATAGTTAAGTAGGCAGGGTTCTATTGGAAGGACGAGCGGCAAAAGGATTAATGATCTAAGCATGACCATAAGTAAAGTGGTTATGTTTTCCTAGTCCCTTTGGATTAGGAAAGAAGGATTGGTACCAGTTGTTAGGTTCTTGATGTCTCCTTTCTCTCTCCTGAAGGTTACTTCTGAGCCTGGCTGAACTTTCTCTAATTGACTAGTTGGCATAGAAACAACAAGTTTCTCCCAGTGCCGTACAAACACCTCCTTGTTTCATGAAAAGGAGATCCAATCCTCTTCAATTCTGAAGAAGAGCCTTAGCTAAGGAGTATAACTGGGCTTCCAGACAGGAAACGCAATTTTCCAGATGGCTCAGGTCTATGTCTACTAGAGCACAAAGTTTCTTCAAGTTTTTAGCATACAAAACTAGGGCTGAGGGTCTAACTCAAGTGGAGCCTGCAATACCCATCCTCACCAACAGGGGGATGAGATTGGGGACAGCTCACAGGGACAGACAGAGAAGCCCAGAATCCAATTTAGGTGAGCTGTTCTCCATTATAGATGCACATCTTCCATGAGGATGCAAACAAGTGAGGACTCCTCCAGTGTAAACAATTTAGAAGATGCACAGTTGGTTAAGGTGCTAGTGCAGGCAAGCCAGAACGTCTCTGGGGCCTGGAAATACATTCAGTATTGGAGGTGTCAAGATGGGCTGGTTAGTGCCTTTGGGCAAGATTACCCAACACACAGGTTGTTTTGTTTTGTTCATTTCGTTTGCATAGTAAATTTCCTGCCTGCATCTGGACTATTCAGGTATCACTTGACTCCTCAAGTTCTACCAGTTTTCCAATAATGATCTTTGACTTCCTGACAGGCTCTAACCTTTGTGGATTGCATTGCCCTCTATAGTATAAATTCTAATTGGTTTTAGTAGTAAATACCCAGAGTCAGATATTAGGGAAGGGGTGAAAGCTGAAAGACCAGAGAAGAAGAGCAGCCAGCCACTAGAGTTCTTACCTCTACACAATCCTCAGATTGGAGGGGTAAGATCCTGTCTCTATGAATACTCAGACTGAATGGGGTGTCTCAAAAGTCCTCAGACTGAATACTGAGCTCTTGTCTCCTCCTGCCTTGTATTCCTTTTCCCACCCAGTCATATCCCGTCCTGTTTCCACCTCCCTAGTGCTGGGATTAAAGGTAGGTAACTTCCAAGTACTAAAGGCTCCACCGCCTGGTTCTGTTTCTCTCTCAGACTGGATCAGTCTCGTAAAGTCCAGGGTGGCCTTGAACTCACAGAGATCTGTCTGCCTCTGCTTGCCAAGTGCTGGGATTAAAGGTGTATGCCACTACTGCCTGGGTTCTCTGGCTAACTAGTGGCTAGCTCCTCACTCTGATATTCAGGCAAGCTTTATTTGTTAGATCACACAAAAAAAATTATCACCACAGTCTACCCATTACAGACAGGTAATGATAGCTTCCATCCTAGGATGATGAAGGGATCAGTGTTCACCCAGGACTCAGGGTTACAACCTCGTTGAGCACAATGGTATTCATCTGACTTCTGATAGCTACCCAGGCAAGTAAAGTACTCAATTGATTGGAATCCCTCCTCTCACCTCTTGTCCCACAATCCCAGCAGTGTGTTCCTCCCCCAGAGCGGAAGAACCATCCTCCAGTAACCTCTGGATGAAATATTTTTGCAGAAATCTACCTGGAAGGGCATTGAGTTCCAGTGGATAGATTGACTAGGAGCTCCCTATTGTGGGAATGGAGCCACTCTCTTTCCTTGTCTCTCTACCCCTGCTTGAGGTCCCGAGTACCTGTGTGGAAGCAAGAAGAGTCCTGACCTCCCATCCAGAGCCTCTAGCACGTTATACGCCCCCATTTGCATCCACAGGGACCCTCCTGTTAGCCATCTTTTTGCCATCTGTGATCCAACAGCTGTTCGGGGAATGATCAAAAGTGTGTTTTGTGTCACAAAACACAGGTTAAGTTGAATTGTAACACTCCTTCACACGGCATGGGGAAAAATGTGCCTGGGGGCTAATTGCTTCCACCTGTGACCACTAGGGCCCACAAAATACAATTTTTTTTGAGTTACATGATTCAGTCATGGAGATCAAATAGAATCAGTACTCGTCCTTAGTTTGAATAAATGTTTACTCCAGAAAAAAAATAGTTATACAAATGCATATGATGGAAATCATTTCAGTATGTGTTCTCAAATATTCAGACATAAAATATATTTAACCCATTATTAAAATTAGCACAACATACAATGAAAATGTATCCTGTGGCAAGAGAAAGTTCAGGAGGTGAGACAGGGTGCACTCCTATATAAATTCCAAGTTTCATAGGTAAATAAACAAATTGGTAAGCAGTTGGTAAATAAGAAAATGGAGTTGGGAAAAGCTGAGTGATGTAACCATTTGACCAAATGAAATTGAACAAAAGACAAAAGCTATGTGAGTTTACATCTTTTCATTTTTTATGCCCCAGTCTATTTTTTTGTGTAACTTTATGAAATGTGTGTTTTGTACACAGTATTTTCCTGCTAATTGAGAATGCATTCTGGAGGAGATGCATCACCGGCATCCTTGATTCATTTATAGTAACAAAGTCAATGACATTTGCAGAAATAGCTCTCCATTATCTACATTGTATTACTTGGTAAATTTAGCAGAAAGAAGGGGATGGAAAAATATGAAAACAGAAAATGTGAAAATAATGAAACTCTAATGTAGCACAAAGACCATGACAGATGCAAAGCCACAGAGTCATTAAGTTCTTCCCAGTCCGCCTCTTCTTATCCCTCTCATCCCTTATCCATCAATTATTCCTAATGCTGCTCCTTTTCCACACTAAATTCGTGGAAGCAATAGCTTCAGCAAGTTGATTACCATCTCTCTGTCTAAACAAAGCTTTGGAGCCAGAAGAATTACTCCAGGTGATATGGTACTGGGTTTCTCTATGTATATGTTTATAGTAATTATAGTAGCTAAGGTGTTTATTCTTGCATTCATTAAAAAAACCTCTAATGTATTTTCCTATAGTCCAAGAAACTGACTCATCATAAATTTCTCCATTGTTTTTTTTAAACTCATAACATATTGCAATAAGAACTATATCGGTCTTTTTAGCATGGGTCAATAAATATGAAAATAACCCTAAGCTTGGCTCATTTGTCACTGCCAACTCCAGAGAGCTGCCTAAATATACTATAAAAAACACCGCGGAATCTCCTGATACATCCAGATTTATTTAAAGTTATAAAAAGTATTAGGTCTTTAGAGCCTAATTTTGAATAGTGATAGCTGACAGAGGTATTCATTTATCTGCTGTCTTATATTGTACATAAAGAGGCAAATGCCAGGGGCTGGAAAGCAGTTAAGAGTACCTTCTATGCTTGCAGAATACTCAAGTTTGTCTCCCAGTACCCAAATAAGACAGCTTACAACTGCTGGAACTCTTACCTGCAGGGGATCTGACATTCTCTTCAAGCCTGGAAGGTACAATGCCCCTGACACACAAGAAAAATAAAATAAATATTAAAAGAAGCACATGTTTCACACCAGAATCTTATTTAAAAAAAAAACATTCTCAGAAAATCACACTTTCTGAGACATTCAAAGATGGCTCCTAGTCCTACTGAAGAAAAGTGGAAGAAGAGAAGCAAGACAGATGGTTGGCAGGTAATATATACTACATAATGGCATACCAAGTGTCTTACTCCCTAGAGAACCTGAGCCTGGGAAGGGGGCAGAGATGAATAAAGGATGGATGCCTAAAAGGAGCAAGAAAATGAGACCCTTCATTCATATAAGCTTCTGTCTAGGACACATGACAATTTCAAACTAAACTCCATATGATACAGATTCAAGCCATCCCCTACTACAAGAAAAAATCCCAACTCCCTTTTCCTCTCCAATCAATTGATAAAGTAGGAAAACGTCATGAAGTCCCTCAAGAGCAAGTACAATGACCCCTGTCACCATAAGAACAGTTATAGAAAATTGACTTGTCATCATCTGTAGTGAGAGGATGCTTGTTTGTTCCCAGCCGCCCGGCTAGCTTAGACCCAAAATAATCACTGCATGGCCCACTAGCTCCAGCTTCCCATTGGCTAACTCCCACATCTTAATTTAACCCATCTTCATTAATCTGTGCATCACCACGAGGTCATGGCCTACCAGCAAAAGTTTCAGCATGTCTATCTCTGACGATGGTTCCATGACTTCTCATGACCTTGCCTCCTTTCTCCCAGCATTCATTTTAGTTTTTCCCACCTAGCTCTGTTCTTTTGCCCTATCACAGGCCAAGACAGTTTCTTTATTCATTAACCAATAAAAGCAACACATAGACAAAAGGACCTCCCACATCAATCACCCTTCTGCAACCCCAAACACATAGAGAACTCAAGGGGTAATTATTACACTGGTGTAAGAATTAGACAGAAGGATATGAAGATTAGCATACAAGAAAGCTGATTGTTCAAAAAAGACTGGACACTATCCCAGTCCAGGATACATACATCAAACTGCATGCTCAAGAAAAACCCAGCGTATACAAATAAAGATGTGGGTATTCTGTAAATGGCCCAAACATGGTTATAGGCCTCTAAGCCCTGCTCACTAGCCCCACATGTTCTTGGGGAAGAACACTTTCCCTTTCTTAATAGATTGTCTTTTTTTCTGTTGCTAACAAAAACGTCCCTGTTCCATTTCTTTTACCTGGAACAAATGAACTTGGAAACCTAAGTAAGAGCCCAGGGCTCAGATCCATATCCATAACACCAGAAATGTGGGCAGTCACCATATGGACTCTGAATCTTCTTCTTGAACTTCCCAGCCTCCAGAAGAGTGAGAAAGAACTCTCTGATGATCATAAGTCACCTTACTTAAGATACAACTGCAGTAGCCTGAACAGACCCAGGCATTGCAGCGGCAAAACTCATGCATCATTATGAACCACCTCAGAACCTCACAAACAAAAATAATTTTTTAAATTATTTAAATGATGTCTTGCGAGTCTTCCTACGAGGTCCTCCTTGGATGTAGCTGGTTTTGTTTATGTTCATATGGCATGATATTTTTTTTTTTGCTAAAGACAATACTGGTTGTAAAACTCAAAGCAGTCAATCAGAAATAATACCTTGTTTCTGAAACAAAATATAAATCTTTAAACACCCCAAATGTATAATAATAAGCTATCTATCATGCCTGCAGAAAAAATATTTCATTTTTGAGAACCACAAGAATATAAGATTGCATTTGTTTGGAATTATGACAACAGATTTTTACCATGTGAATGGGCTGCTGGATGTCTAGAAATTACATTTTCATATAAATTGCACTTTTCAAAAAAGTCACTTGATTTATCCCATTTAAATAAATCAAGAAAACACTGTGGTATTCAATGCATGCATTAGGCTTATTCCCTCCAGTCGCTCGCGTTTCAGAATTTGTTTAAACAGTTAATATTTTCCCAAGGAAAACTATTTCTGAATATGAGAAAAATACCTGGAGTATGCCATTAACAATTCTCCATCCACGGCTGTGAAATGTGGGAGAATGTCGTAAACACCTAACCAAGTCAGACGATCGTTCGAATTGCAGCTAATCATAGTGATGTAGTGGTGAATTCTAAAATATTTTCTCCTAAATGTATAACTATTTCTGAGAATTTACGTGCATTTCATAGGATAGTCATTGTGTTTATATAATTACCACAATATATGGTAACTTCTCACTTCATTCTATATGTACTCAAAGACTGGACAAGATTCCTAAAGGCCTCCTAATAGAAGTTTCTGTAGTGCTTGGGGCTTACCCTGTGTCACATGCTATGCTACAGGCTTCATCTTTATGAAATCATATATTTCTCCCATTGATTGTATAAACTAAATCACATCATTTCCCCAATGTAGAAGTGAGAAGTGTATCAGCCAAGATTCTGACAAAGACCTCATTGCTAACAACTGGTAGCACTAAGATTTGCCTTAATAATGAGGATTAGGGGAAGCAGAGAGATTGCTCAGTGGGTAAGGGTATGTGCTCTCAAGCTTGACCATCTGAGTTCAATTCCTGGGATCCACTTGGTAGAAGGAGGGAAGAGTGAACCAACTCCTGCAAGTTGTCTTCTGACCTTGATGTGTGTGCTCATGTGCACATGTGCACACACACACACACACACACACACACACACACACACAATAGGTAAATAGAAATAAGTTCTAAGACAATGAATATAGGACTTAAGGCAGTTTGTTTATTTTTGAGAGCATAATTTAATAGATCCTCAAAGTAAATTTTATCTAATAAGATAACAATTTAAATTTAACAGGACCCTAGAAATAACACCCTCACAAGTATTTTCCAGGCTATCTTCTTTCTCAGTGAGCTTAGGAGTTTGCTATGAGGCTTAGCACTGTTTCCTCACTTCGTTCTTCCTACTTTGTATCTGAAGTAAAGCAGATTTTTGTTGTGGGATATTTGTACACTGTGTGAAAATGTCTTGCTATGATAGGTATAATAAAATGTTAAATGGCCAATAGCTAGGCAGGAGGTATAGGCGGAACTTCCAGGCAGAGAGAAAACACTGGGAAGAAGAAGGCAGAACCACCAGTCAGATGTGGAAGCAGTATGAGCAGTACAGAGAGATGAGTTAACAAGCCAGGCTGCAGAAAGCATAATAAATTAAATGGGTCAATTTAAGTTATAAAAGCTAGTGAGCAAGCCTAAGCTAAGGGTAAGCTTTTATAATTAATAATAATTAATAATAAGTTTCGGTGTCATTATTTGGAAGCTGGCTGGTGGGACAGACAAAGACTCACTATATATAGCATCCAACATGGGACTGGAATATCCACATAGGGCCTGAGATAGCAATTTCTCTGGTAGGCTCAGTGTACAAAGCAATGGCTCTTATAAGAGGCCCTGCTCTTCAGCAGAGTACTTGAGCAACTGGCATGCTAGGTAAAAAGGCCTGCCACATTGCAGACACAACAGCTTCCCAGAGCTGGGATGGCAAATGTGCCTTCATGAGGCTAGACTCTCAGGGAACTGAGGGGGTGGAACTAGCAGCCAGAGAAGTAAAGTTGCTGCCTTGGCCATTGAAGGTTTGTCTGGCAGTCAGAGAAGACTTCAGGTACACAGTAAAGTGATCTAGACCAATAAAACTTTCAAACAGATAAAAAAAATGGTATAAATATCCATAGGAAAAACAAATAGTTTAAAAATAATAGTAAAGTCTTTAAAGGGAGAGTATAGTAATATAAAGGGAATAAACCATACAAAGATGAAAATACATACGGAGTCTGCAACCTGAACTATTCTTTGTTGACTTTAAATTTTTGAAATTCTAATGTATAAAAAAGTAGCTTCTGAGATACATTGTATTATAAAAAACTGCTAAATTAAACCAACCTGTATATTTTTAAATGTCTTAACTTTAAAATGGAAGTCAGAAAATATGTTGCATTGGGTGAGAAGTTATGCTTTTGTTTCTACAGGAAACTAAAAGTTATGGTTCTCTTCAAAATCAGATTTGATTAAGGGAAGAACTCCTGAAAATCTTGACTATAGACATAAAGAAAGAAACCAAGAAAGACTACAGGACATATGGTATATAGCTGATCCCTCTACATAAGAACATCTCTGAGACTAGATTGGACATTATAAATCCTGTTGGCTAAAGAGTCCTCGTGACTTCTTATTACATACCATCCTTTCACATGATGTAGATAGGGGTTTAGTTATACAGTCCTAATGGACCGATAAAAGTTAGCAGATGCCTTTTCTTCTGCTCAAATATGGAACAGAAGATCATCTTTAGCTGATTTGTGCACACCATACATTCCACACTAGTGTTAATATAGATATGCACATTACCTTTAAAAATTTGTATGTTTTCAAACAAAAAAGGACAAAACACCAATAAAGGCAAGTAGCCCAGGTGATCCAACCTCTCAGAATGCTTCTATTGGAGTCTCCTCAAAAATCGACATCCAGAACACTGCAAACCTGCTAACTGAGATGGCCCAGCCTTACAGACTATTCAGCCACGACTTCAGATAAGCTTTCCGCTTTCCCATCACACAGAGATTAAACAAAATAAGTCTTCTAGTACTCATAATTGTAACATGCCATGTTCGTGAGTATTTAATGTATAATTTTTCGTCATAGGTGTAAGCTCTCAAGAGCCACAAAACAAGTCTGTTTTCTTTTCAATTCTACCATAGTCAGCAGGTGGGTAGAAACATGAGTCACAA
The DNA here is from genome assembly GCF_903992535.2 of Arvicola amphibius. Lineage (NCBI taxonomy): Eukaryota > Metazoa > Chordata > Mammalia > Rodentia > Cricetidae > Arvicola > Arvicola amphibius. The sequence goes on from NC_052055.2 coordinate 88,814,742, forward strand.
CATCCACTTGGTCACTCACAGTCATCTGAGGGGTTCCACAAATCTTTAGAGACTGCAAATAAATCCAAGCTTGATGCAGAAAGGAATTCCAGGGCTAGCCGGTGTGGGGTAAACAGAGGTGCTTTCACACAGATCTAAGCAAAGGGATCAAAGCACGAAAGAGGAACATAGAGGAAGATGGGACACAACCAAAGGCATGGGCGGGGGCTTCGCCAAGACAGCACTGCACTTCGTTTTTCTTTATGGGTTTTGAAGTTACCATCTTCAAAGGGTGCCGACAGTTGCTAAGGGAGCTCCAGGAGATCACAGGATGGTGAGGAGCCTAACAGCATTACAAGTGATCAGGTAAGAATCTGGACCAGAGGAGTTCAGGGAGGTGGGATAGTTTTCCTGTAAAGAAAGTAAATAGGCTTTTTCTTTCTTTTTTTTTTTTTTTTGATAATTTTTGTTGTTGGCTTTGTGTGTGTGTGTGTGTGTGTGTGTGTGTGTGTGTGTGTGTGCGTATGATTTTTAGGAGACATCTAAGAAAAGGCATGAGGGCTCATCCAAAGTCACATACATTTAGTTCTTAAGTCTGCCGCTATTTAAAAATAAAAATATACAACTATAAAAGGAATATTATCTGTGTGGTATGGATCTTCGCAGCAGATGCTAACTGTGCTGGAATTCTTACTTCTTAGTTGGTGAGAGGCATCATCCAGAATTCTAAACAAGGAACTCTTTCTCCATATCGTAATAATTATTCTTGTCTCATCATTACCTGCTCAAAGTGATTATAGATAGAAATTTTCTAATTTGTTGAATGAATCAATGAATGTCTGTAGGCCAGTCTTATCCAAAGAAGGTTAATGAGATCGTTGTCTCTCATATTCTGCACTTAGCATCGCCAATAGCCCAGAAGTCTGAGCAATTTATTTTACATTTAGCTATGGAAAAATAAAGCCTTTCAATTTATCACCCACAGTGTTGGGGTTTCTACATTGTCATTATTAAAGCCAGGTCTTAGTTGAGGTATAGAATTGAGAAGGAAGCATAATCTCATCTTAGGATACATGTGACAGGGAGGGAGGTTGAAGGATCCCAAGAACCCACTGCCCAGAAACACTTGCATGGAGGCATCATGAAGCACAAAGCCAGCCTTTGGCCTGGGGCATTCTAACAGTGATGAGAGCAACCCAGAACTACAAGACCAAATCACACCCTGGGCCTCACAGTCAGAGGCCATGATGGAGAAATGGTGTAATAAAGAACAGCTAGGACCAGGGAGAAAATTATAATTCAAATGGGAACCCAGAGATCACCACTGTGTATGAGACCTTTGTTTGAGTTACCTAACAAAAACACACTTATTATGGAAGAAAACAATGATATTTGTGTAGTGTTTTTCATACTTCTGGATATATATATATATATATATACACACACACACACACACACATATATATATATATGTAATAATATATATGTATACATATATATCACCATTGTATTAGTGGAAAAGAAAGCATGTTTTAAACTCAGTGTTCCAGCAATATCTGCAGGACAAAAGTACTGTGGCCCCTCCTTTTGTATACCTATACAGTGAGCTCCTTTCCACACTTGTATCCTCTTCGCTTCCCTGCCCCCCCCCCCCATTAGCCCTTGTCTCAGTTAGGGTTCCTATTGCTGTGAAGAGACGCCATGACCATGGCAATTCTTTAAAGGAAAACATTTAATTAGGACTGACTTACACGTTCAGAAGTTAAGCCCATTATTATCATGGTGGGAAGCAAGGCTGCCAGCATGCAGGTAGACATGGTGGTGGAGAAGGAGCGGAGAATTCTGCATCTGCATTGGCAGGCAGCAAGAAGAAAGACCAAATCACTCTGGGCTCACTTTTGAGCATCTGAGATCTCAAAACCTGATCCCAGTGATCACTTCCTCCAACAAATCCAACAAGGTCACACCTCCTAATAGTGACATTCCCTATGGGCCTATGGGGGCAGTTCTCATTCAAACCACCACTTACAATCCCTGATTTCAATAGACTTGTAGCCATAGCATAATGCAGAAATGCATTCAGTCCTACTTCAAAAGTCCCCATAGTCTATGACAATATCAGTACTGTTCAAAAGCCAAAGGTTCAAAATTTCTTCTGAGACTCATGTAACCTCTTAACTGCAACCCCCCTGTAAAATCAAAATAAAAAAGCAGATTACCTTCTTCCAACATATAATGGCATTGGATACACATTGCAGTTCCAAATGGGGGCATAGTGAGGAAATACCTGACAAAGCCAGACTAAAAAGCAAATGGGCAAACTCCAAACTCTGCATCTCCATGTCTCATGTCAAAATGCTCTTCAGATCCCCAATTTCTTTCAGCTTTGTTGACTGTAACACACTTTTTCTTTCTTTAGTTGCTTCCACTCCCTATTAGCAGTTCTCCTTGGCAGGTATCCCATGACTCTTGGTGTCTCCAATCCAGGCTTCATCCAATGGTCTGTCTAGGCCTCCATTCAGGGACATCCCTGATATGTGTCTGGCCTCAGCAGCTTTCCTTAGTTGTGGAAGGATTTGATAACACCTTTCTTCTTTCCTTGACTCTGAATGCTGAAACCTTGACTTGGCAGTTGACTGATGCTGCCAAGTTCTGTTGCTTGCTGGAGCTGGAACATAGCTCCCTCTTTCAATTACATCTTTATTAACTTTTTGTTTACAGTGGTTTTCTTCACTGACTAAACTTGGTTTTTCCAAAACTTGCCCTGTTGATCCAGCTAACCTCAAACTCAGAGATTCCCCTGCCTGTATCTGCTTCCTTACTGATGGGATTACAGGTGTGTAGTGCTACCCAGAAGTTTTTCTTTAATACCTTTTCACAAATTGGAAGCTTAGTTGGGAAGGATCTTGTCCTGAAGTCACTGCCCCTTTTATTCCATTTAACATCAGGATTTTCTCTAATCTGTCTGTCTCCTTGAACACAGGACTTCTGCTCACATCCTTGCCAGCATTTGGTGCCTGTTTGTTTAATGGTTACTGGTCTGACTGAGGTAAGATGGATAATTCTCAGTGAATTTACTTTCCTTTTGAGAAAACATTTAAAGATAAAGAGAAGTAATGCTGAAAAATATGAAATCTAAACTTTACACAATCTTAAATGCACAACTGCACACAAACATAAAACTTAAAACTGGGTGTTTCCCTTTAGGTTGTGTTTTCTTTTGTGATGTTCCTCACATCACGTGATGCTTAGATGCTCTGTGTCCCTAATGAAGAGTGCTGCTAATTTTTTTTTTTTTTTTTTTTTTTGAGTTTCTCTCTTTTTTTTTTTTTTTTTTTTCTCATGGTTTATTTTTTTTTTATATTTAAAAATTTCCATCTCCTTCCCTCCTCCTCCCCCCTCCCTCCCCTCCTTCTCCCCTTTCTCTCCCCTCCTTCTCCCCCTTCCCTCCCCTCCCCTCCACCCATACCTCCCCTCCCTCCCTCTCAAGGCCAAGGAGCCATCAGGGTTCCCCACTCTATGCTAAGACCAAGGTCCTCCCAACTCCCCCCAGGTCCAGGAAGGTGATCGACCAAGCTGAGAAGGCTCCCACAGAGCCCGTCCATGAAGAAGAATCAGAGCCCAGAGCCATTTTCCTTTGCTTCTCAGTCAGCCCCCGCTGTTGGCCACACTCAGAGAGACGGGTTTGGTCGCATGATCCATCAGTCCCATTCCAACTGGAGTTGGTGATCTCCCATTAGTTCTGTCCCACCGTCTCCATGAGTGAACGCACCCCTCTCGTTCCTGACTTTCTCCCTCATGTTCTCGCTCCTTCTGCTCCTCATCGGGACCTTGGGAGCTCAGTCCAGTGCTCCAATGTGGGGCTCAGTCACCTTCCCCATCTGTCGCCAGCTGGAGGTTCCCTCACGGTCCTGACTTTCTTTCTCATGTTCTCTCTCCTTCTGCTCCTCATCAGGACCTTGGGAGCTCAGTCCGGTGCTCCAAGGTGGGGCTCTGTCATTTTCTTCATCTATCGTCAGGTGGAGGTTCTATGGTGATATGCAAGAAATTCATCAGTATGGCTATAGGAACTGGCCTTTTCAGGCTCCCTCTCCTCAGCTGCCCAAGGAACTAACTGGGGGCGTCTCCCTGGAAACCTGGGAACCCCTCTAGGGTCAAGTCTCTTGACAACCCTCAGGTAGCTCCTTAAATTCAGATATATGCTTCACTGCTCTCATATCCACCCTTCCTATATCCCAAGCACCCCATTCCTCCGAGCTCCCCCCGCTCTCCCCTTCACACTTTTCTCTCCCCATCTTCCCTTGGCCCAGTCTTGCCCAACCCTCAAGTTCCCAATTTTGCCTGGCGATCGTGTCTACTTCCAATATCCAGGAGGATTACTATATCTTTTTTGGGAGTTCACCTTCTTATTATCTTCTCAAGGATCCCAAACTTATAGGCTCGATGTCCTATAATCATGGCTAGAAACCGAATATGAGTGAGTACATCCCATGTTCATCTTTATGGGTCTGGGTTACCTCACTCAGAATAGTGTTTTCTATTTCCATCCATTTGCCTGCAAAATTCAAGATGTCATTGTTTTTTACCGCTGAGTAGTATTCTAGCATGTATATATTCCACAGTTTCTTCATCCATTCTTCCACTGAAGGGCATCTAGGCTGTCTCCAGGATCTGGCTATTACAAATAATGCTGCTATGAACATAGATGAGCATATGCTTTTGTTGTATGATTGGGCATCTCTTGGGTAGATTCCCAATAGTGGAATTGCTGGGTCCTGGGGTAGGTTGATCCCGAATTTCCTGAGAAACCGCCACACTGCTTTCCAAAGTGGTTGCACAAGTTTGCATTCCCACCAGCAATGGATGAGTGTGCCCCTTACCCCACAACCTCTCCAGCAAAGGTTATTATTGGTGTTTTGGATTTTAGCCAATCTGACAGGTGTGAGATGATATCTCAAAGTTGTTTTGATTTGCATTTCCCTGATAGCTAGGGAGGTTGAGCATGACCTTAAGTGTCTTTTGGCCATTCGAACTTCTTCTGTTGAGAATTCTCTGTTCAGTTCATCGCCCCATTTTTTAATTGGGTTAATTGGCATTTTACCGTCTAGTCTCTTGAGTTCCTTATATATTTTAGAGATCAGACCTTTGTCAGTTGCAGGGTTGGTGAAGATCTTTTCCCAGTCAGTAGGCTGCCTTTGTGTCTTAGTGACAATGTCCTTTGCTTTACAGAAGCTGCTCAACTTCAGGAGGTCCCATTTATTCAATGTTGCCCTTAAAGTCTGTGCAGCTGGGGTTATGCATAGGAAATGGTTCCCTGTGCCCATTTGTTGTAGAGTACTTCCCACTTTCTCCTCTATCAATCTCAATGTGTTCAAATTAATATTGAGGTCTTTAATCCATTTGGACTTGAGTTTTGTGCATGGTGATAGATATGGATCTACTTTCATTCTTCTACAGGTTGACATCCAGTTATGCCAGCACCATTTGTTGAAGATGCCCTCTTTTTTCCATTGTGTACTTTTGGCTCCTTTATCAAAAATCAGGTGTTCATAGGTTTGTGGTTTAAGATCCGGGTCTTCTATACGATTCCATTGGTCAACTTCTCTGTTCTTATGCCAATACCAAGCCGTTTTCAATACTGTAGCTCTGTAATAGAGTTTGAAGTCAGGGATGGTAATGCCTCCAGAAGTACCTTTATTGTATAAGATTTTTTTGGCTATCCTGGGTTTCTTGTTTTTCCATATAAAGTTGATTATTGTCTTCTCAATCTCTGTGAAGAATTTTAATGGGACCTTGATTGGGATTGCATTGAATCTATAGATTGCTTTTGGTAGAATTGCCATTTTTACTATGTTGATCCTCCCAATCCACGAGCAGGGGAGATCCTTCCATTTTCTGGTATCCTCTTCAATTTCTTTCTTCAAAGACTTAAAGTTCTTGTCATATAAATCCTTCACTTCCTTGGTTAGCGATACTCCCAGATATCTTATGCTATTTGTGGCTATTGTGAAAGGTGATACTTCTCTGATTTCCCTCTCTGCTTCCTTATCCTTTGTGTATAGGAGGGCGACTGATTTTTTGGAGTTGATCTTGTATCCTGCCACGTTACTGAAGGAGTTTATCAGCTGTAGGAGTTCTTTGGTGGAGTTTTTGGGGTCGCTTATGTATACTATCATATCATCTGCAAATAATGAAAGTTTAACTTCTTCCTTTCCAAATTGGATCCCCTTGATTCCCTTATGTTGTCTTATTGCTATTGCTAGAACTTCAAGCACTATATTGAAGAGATAAGGAGAGAGTGGACAGCCTTGTCGTGTTCCTGAATTTAGTGGGATAGCCTTGAGTTTCTCTCCGTTTAATTTGATGTTAGCTGTCGGTTTGCTGTAAATAGCTTTTATTATATTTAGGAATGACCCTTGTATCCCTAATCTCTCCAAGACCTTTATCATAAAAGGGTGCTGAATTTTGTCAAAACATTGCAGCTACTAATGTGTTAATTACTGGTAATGTATTAAATCCTGGTCATGTTTGTGTGTCGGCCTATTTTTTTATTTATTTTTATTTATTTTTTTATTATTATTTTTATTTATTTATTTTTATTTTATTTTATTTATTTTTATTTTATTTTATTTATTTTTATTATTTATTTTATTATTTTTTTATTTATTTGTGTGTGGGCTCACAGAAGACAACAGATTACAAGTCCTAGAGCCTGGGACTGTTACCTGATATAGCAAAAAAAAAAAAAAACCCAACTTCGAAACAGTGATTAAGGATCTTGAGAAAAGACAATTATCTAGATGAGCCCAAAATACAGTCACCTATGCCCTTATAAGGTCAAGACAAAGGGGGATTTTACTACACAAATGAAAAGGACAATTTATTGAAGGCAGAGGTTAGAGTAATAAGACACAATAAGCCAAAGAATGCTGGCAAAGGTGGAAATCTGGAGGAGTTAACACACACACCCTGCTTTGCAGCCCCAGAGAACACAGCCTGATTTTTTTCCCCCCATGGAACTGATTTCAGACTTCTGACCTCTAGAACTGTGAGCTACAAGTCTGTGGTAATTTATCATGGTTTGCGATTGTTTGTTATGGCAGCCCCAAGAAGCCACTGTGACTTATTACATTGTATTACAATTTCCCATGAGATAGAAAACATCTCAGGTGCATTTTGGTCACAATATTTTCAACACAAACGAAGTATCTTTCTTTTAGCCAATGAGCTAGCTTCCTCAGAAGCCTGAGTCAAGATGGCAAAGAAATATCTTCAGATTTGTTTCCATTTTCTTACTGGGTGTGAATTGTTGCATGAGTCAAGCAGTAGGAATACCCCTTCATAAGACAGGCTGTACCCAGTTAATTACAATGAGGGAAATATTCTGTTTCCCTAACACCTGATCTAATACAGCACTCTCAGAGAACTACAAATACCATAAACTGATTTTATGTTTTTCTCAACTATTCCATAAACAGACATGAGGAGGAAATAAACCAGCTCACTTCAGAGTAACATAATCGAGAGTGGCAGAAGCACAGGCACTTACTCTCCTGTGGTACACGACATGAAAGACCCAAGTGCTCTGTTCACAGAATGATGGAGCTGGCACAACATTGCATCAATCATCCGATGCTGACTAGGGTTTGACCTCATCCCTCTTATCACAACAGAAGAAATAGTACAAAGAATTTTCAAGAACATTCCCCAGATGCCAGACATAGTGAGGAATTAATATCTGAACTGAAAGGTATCTTTCTTGAACTTAAGGAGAGACAAGGCGTCAGCAAGTGGGTTCAGCCTCTCTCCTAATGATCTTATTTAAATTGCCTGACAAATCTTGCTCAATTTCATGGAGATATAATGATGGCTCAAGACTGTGACCATTTGGTACAAACACTAACATGCTGTGCCACCCGACTGCCTAGAGAACTGAATCTCTTTCTCTTTATTAGTTTTACTTTGTCATGTTCCAAATGATGTTTACCATACATCATCTTTTCACACCACAGCCAATACATCCAGACAGGACCAGTTGTAATTTACAAATGCTCTACATACTTTAATTGGTAGAAGTTAAAAGAAAGTGTCCTTAGAGTACCAAGACTCTAACATCCAACATGGTTCATCCCTAATACATGATTATTTCTGAAAAAAAAACATGAAATAATTAACAGAAAAACCATTTTTTTCTTGATCTCATTTCCTTCCATTTCAAACCCTTGCATCTAGCTATTTTAGTGTGCGGCTCCTGGTAACAGTTTCAATTTCCTGTCCTTTCATGCTTAAGTGTCAGGGAGCTCACAGAGATGGTAGGAACTACTTGAAAACTATCAACAAACAAGAACATTATTCAAAGAACATTATTATCCAAAGCCTCTTCTTCAAAACTAATTAGCAGAAAGCCACAGATATATCACCAACTGCCTATTCATCCAAAGGTTGTAATTGATTTCAAAAACAATAAAAAGAATTCTAGGAATCAAGAATGATTTCCAATCAGGATTATCACAAATAACTTACTTATTTTTTTCATATCAAGCCATAAAACTCATGAGGATGTACTAACAGGCTTATCCCTAGGAGGCTGAATGGACAAATAGATTATTTTAAATTTTGTTACTATAGTCTCTATAACTCTAAATCTAAAATAAAAAAAATTAAAATTCCAGTTGGAGAACCTTTGTGCAAACAAGGGTACTTTGCTTGCAAGAATCCAAATCCTTCCTATCCAAGCGAATGCTTCCAGAGAAGACAAAAGACATACATGGTATATAGAGGAAGGTAATATCCACCCCATCAGTTACAATAGCAAAAATAAAAAGACAGTATCGGGTGAACAGTGGCATGAGAGATGCCTTCATTAGTGTCTTAGCATTTGTAAACATAATGAGTATCATGAGTATAGTGGTGGTAACTATAGTTACCATTTGCTCAGTGTTTCAAACATGTCAGAGCCTTAGTGGATCCAAAGCATGAAAGGGAAGTGCTCACCTTGAATAGAACCTGTCAATTTGTAGTGACTAGTGCCCAGAGAATATGGAATGGTGGGACTTCTTATGGACTCGGGGATTCTAGTCATGGAGGATAGAAGGAAAACTGAACTCAATCCTTTCTCGACAAGATACCGAGAACAGATACTAACACAGCTAGAAAGCCAGCAAGGGTGATAAGGAGTTAGGCGCACCGAGGAGGTTCAGCCGAGGCAAAGCTATTGTTAGCCTCTGTGTCTATGTCAAAGATCACTAGTGTGGACAGCAGCAGTGGGGAGCAAGCATCAGGGAGTGTGTGACAATAGAGGAATCAGACAACTTAGCTCAGATGCCTAGGGTTTGAATAACTGTGAAAAGGTCTCAGTAAACAGAAAACCAGTTGAATAGAGGCTCTTACTGTCTGTTGCTGAGATTAGCTTCACTCCAGTCTCTGCCTACATGAGGATTTGCAGCAAAATAAAAGCTGAATCAGAGGCTTGAATGCCACAAAAGGGCAGGAAGATGAAGATAACTTTATCCTTAGAGGGGAAAAGTCTGTTAAGCGCCACTCAATGTGTCATTTATTCTCAGGCCCCCACCATGAGTCATCATGACCCACATTTTATAAAATGGAAATTGTAAAGACTAGCACCAAGATCATTTAGCTGATAAGTTGCCATCAGGGATGGAACCTTGATCTGACCTGCTTGGTTGGTGAAAACACACTCAGCATGTGAGCTCACTCAACTTCACATCACCGCTGTGCTCAGTTTATACAAGCAATGGTAAGGAATGGTCACCAAAAAAATATACATTCTCTAGACTGGTTTAATTATGGCAGAGGCGCTTTATCTTAAACTGCCATATGAGTTTAAATTAAAATATTGAAACTTGGAGCTAGAGAGATGACTCAGTAGATAAGGGAAACCCAGTTCCATACCAAGCACTCATTTCGGGTAGCTCACAACTGCCTACAACTGGCTCCCGCGGATCATCCATGGGCACCTGCCTTAACATGTGCACACCCAACCCCCCCCCCGCACACACTCACATAAAATACATAAAGATTTAAAATAAATATCTAACAATTAAAACCCTCCCATTGACTTTCACATTGAAGGTGAAGGATGTTTCATTACTAAATGAAAATAAACTATTATTTTCAAGTAATTTAGAGCTCATTCAAACTGAGTCTACACAAAAGATTGCGAGGGTGAACGGGGTTTTTATTTATAGATCTGGGGATCCAATATTATCCAAACGGTCCCTCCTTTATAAATGTCTTCCCTGTTGCTCTCAGTCCAGCTGACACCAGGAAAGCACCAAGCTGACTTTCCCCTGCTACTGGCAACAACAGAGATAAAAAGATGAAAGCGCAAATCCTTCCTTAAGTTTTTAAACTCCCAGGCAAATACGGCCTGGTTTGGACATTTTTTACCGTCTTTTGGATATCACTACTATGGTGGGTCAGGCCTATTAAAAGCCAGGTGGCTAAGGGTACTTGCACTTTACCTATAAATTAATTATAGCTGTGTCAGATGCTACTCACGTGCTGGTCTCTTCTAAATTTCCTCGTCTCCCTCGGTGTTTGATGAGAGCAGCAGACAGAAGAAAAGAACAGTAAATTACAGCGGGATACTGTAGTAGGATACAGCCTCAGAGATGGGATCCCCAGCCCGGTCAAAGCTGCTCCTCAGTGATCTTGAAGCACTGAAGGAACCACTTACATGGGACAGCTGTTGTCACTGAGGCTCAGTCCTGCACTGCCACCCAGACTAGGATCCCAGCCAGCAATCAAGTGATAACCACACCACCTGTACATGGAGGGCTCAGGTGTATGGGTAATGCTACTGCTGTGGAGGTCCAGGGCTCAGCATGTGGCCCCTTCTTCAGCAAAAAGTGGTGGCTGCAGACACTTTGCGCTGGGGGCCAAGTGGCATTGGACCCTTATGAGTCACAGGCAGTGCAAAGATCTGCATGATCTCCAGCTAGCCGTCAAGCAGGCCAAGGCAGTGTGCACCACTCCTGTGAGGGCAGGGTTGCACCAGAGACTATGCCCCACCCACATGTCATTGGACCTACAGCAAGGCTGCCTTTTGTTCAGCTATCTGGCAGTGCTGCCTGCTCTTAGTCTTGAGGCTGCCCCTATCCTTGGTGCTGCCACCAGCCTCCTCCTCTTTTTTGGTGTTATTACCTCAGCCTGCCATACTGAAAAGTAGGCAAGGAAAATCACGCAACAGCAGTCTTTATTGAACCTTATATTTCAGCACCACAAGAGGCACTGTAAGAGTGCGTTTCCCAGGCAACACACTGAGCAAGCCTGAACAGCTGCTTTCAGAGCCTCCAAAAGGATGTTTGCACAATCACAGTCATTTGTTTGGCCAATCACAAATATTCATTTGAACTAATTGCAGCTACTAGGGCTGCTGTTTTGGTCTAATTTCAGCCTTTCTACCATTCATAGTAGACCACACACACACACACACACACACACACACACACACGCACGCACGCACGCACCAAAGCAAGGCTCCCATCTGGTTAAGATGGAAATGGGTCACGGAGGCTGGTGACTTCAAGAGGTCTTGTAGAAAGGTTTCAAATAGTACTAGCTGGAGCTCTGCGTTCAGGAGACAGATAATCATCTTCCATCTTTTCTGTAGCTGTCTCAAGGTATCCATGGAGTGTTTAATATGGTTTGTGCCTGGATTAGGATTGTAAGGCTAGCTGATGTTACAGACAGCCCTGTCTTTTGAAGCAGCTCAGCATCAAGAAAGAGTTCAAAACTTTTATTTGCAAGAAACGGAGCATCAGAAAGAGGTATTACATAAATAAATTGACAGAACTTATCACTAACAATGATAAGCAATGTTTTATACCTGTCCTTTTCCTAAGAAAAAGTGGGTCCGGGTGTCCCAGTAGGAAGTGCTAGCCTTCTAACATGAGGAAAGGTGCTTCAAAGAGAGATTTTTGTGCCTGTATCTTTGACTATCAGGTTATTGACACAACAGTACCTAAGGAATTGGAATTTCTCCAGGAATCTCATGTTGAGGAACACAGAGGGCTACTGCCAGCCACAGAGGGAGCTTCTTTCGGGGAAAGACAACTGGTTTCTACTCTGCGGGAAACTTAAGCATGAGATAACATGCTCTAGGTCACAAGGGCAGCTAGTGACACGGTCAAGATTCAGGCTGATGATTTCTAGGAATCACACATACAATAATCACAAAAATGTGTGTGTGAGAGAATCAAGATTCATAGCATTAAATTACTGATATAGAACTTGATAAACTTGATAACAAACATATTTTTATGATACTGTGCCCCGATTTTCATAGTGAATAATGAAAGCACTTGTTGAATCTGATGTTAAGCGATTTCCTCTAGATTGAACCTGTTCTCACTGAGAGTATGAGCAGGCAATGTAACAGTGCAGTTAGGCTATGTATTTATTTCACCCTGAGACAATTTCCAACTCAAAATAAAAAAAAAAAATTGGTGGCAACCTTGTAACCAGGGTACAGAATGATCTGTAAGGCTTGGGTTACCCCTGGCTGCCTCTTACACCTGCACTTAATTCTCCTGAGTGAAACCAGAATTCTCCATCTTTTCATCATAATCATTATCTTGAAATGAGGTGCTGGGGCTGGAAAGATAGTTCAGAAGTTAAAAGTCTTTATTGCTCGTGCAAAGAACCTGGGTTTGGTATGAAGCATCAACACGATGGTTCATAACCATCCAGTTCTGGGGGACCCAGTGACCTTTTCTGACCACTGTGGTCAGCAGATATGCATGTGATGCACATGTATACATGCAGGAAAAAATTCATAGAGATGTAATAAAATAAATCAATCTAAGAGCATACATAGAGATGACTCAAAGGATAGGAGCACTTGCTGCCCTTTCAGAGGACCAGAGTCTAGTTCTCTATTCTGTTCTCAGCACCCATGGCAACTCCTCCTCCTCCTCCTCCTCTTGTCTCTGAGGGCACCCACATACACAGAAATAGATAGATAGATAGATAGATAGATAGATAGATAGATAGATAGATAGATAGATAGATAGATAGATGCTTTAAAATGAAAACCAGTCCACAGGAACATGTAACAAAATAAAAACTTGTGATTTAAATAAAAAAAAAACTGGAGTTAAAAAGCCAGGTTTCTGCATTGGCAAAAGAAGCACCTACATTACTGGAGGGGAAAGAAAAACAAAGGGACAGGAAAGAAGGTAGAGGCCTCCACGATAACCCTGAAATTTAGCTCCACATTTTCTATGACTACATCAAGCTCATTTCAACGGTGAAGCTACATCAAAGAGACACAAGAAAGTCAGAGATGGAAGTATTTGTACAGGCATGGCAGAAACATATAAAAAGCCCAGATGGATACAGGGAAGAATCAGTAGGTAAAGTGTTAGTCACACAAGTGTGAGACTCTGCTGCCAAGTCCCTGAAGCCCACCTAAAAGCCAGATGCATAGAATAAGAATCTGAAATCCCATCACTGTTACTGGAAGATGGAGAGAGGAGATGGGAGACTGAAGACTCATGGGCAAGCCTAGAACACATCATGGGAAAACAACAGAGACCCTGCCTCAAACACAGTGAATGGCAAGGACCAACACTCAAGGCTGCTCTCAACCTCCACCTGTACTTCATGGCATCTGTGCAACTGCATTCACAAACATGAATTGTGCACTTACATGCACGCACATACACACACACACACACACACACACACGGGGGGTGGGGGAGAGAGCGCACCAAAGACTGAAATTAAAATCCAATAATGGTCAGACATATGCCAATTATAGAAACTATATTTAAACAAAAGTTTAAACATATGTGTTGCTTAGAGAAATGAAGAAAAACAAATTAAGTTTCCAAGATACGGTAGTAGTGAGGCCATTACTCAACGGTGATGGCATGAAGGGTCGCTGCTGGTGTGCACCACTTTCCAAGTAACCCCAATAAGCTCAGATTTACACCAAAAGGCTAGGCTGATCCCTCGGTTAAGGTGAGGTTTCGAAAGGTAGGGGGTAGTTTAATTTTGTGTGTGCATAGAAACAGAATTGACCAGACAGGGTAGTCCCTTCCCACCATTCGGGATGCTGCAGCAGAAATCCCAAAATTCATATCTTTGTAGGCCACATAGCAAGACCTGTCCCTAAAATTCAAGGAAACAAACAAACTAAAAATGTGGTAGCTATGTAATTATTTTCTAAGGTATGTAGGGATGTTCATCTGTAGATTTTTACAAAACTGAGGTGTATGCTAGTGTGCATATCTAAATATATGTATTCATGTTATTATGTAGGTAACTAGTAGATACTAGGAAACCACAAGTCTGCGGGATAGTCATTGAGAACAGAGCCTAACAAGGCTGATTAACAAGCATGCACTACCATTTCGAGTACTACCAGTAAAGAACCAGTAGGACTTTGAACACAACAGCTACACCAACATGTTAAAGAAGTGGTAAAAATGGAAACCTGAAATGGGGAGAAATCAAATCTTTCAGACAAACTCTATTTTTCAAAAGTGAGAGAAGCAGAGGGCAATTGGATAAAAGCTAGATGTCTCCGCCATTTGCACGTCTTCAGAGACACCTGATTGTCTATGGTGGGTAGAGGCTGTGGTTTCAGTGATGGTGAAGAACTGTGGAGTTGTGAGGGAATTAATAAAAATGTTACCACAACTGAAATGAGAAGCCCATGTGAATGTCAGAGGAAAAATACATTTGGACACTGACTTTTTACACATTGCCTCCCTCCTCTACACACACACACACCATGCACCTGTGATGGCTTTGAATTTTATCAGAGGTACTTCCTGAGATTTTATATATATATATATATATATATATATATATATATATATATATATATATATATATTTGAGATCTTGGAAATATCCCTTAAATACCCCTAAGCTGAAACAAGGTAAGCTGTTTAGAGATCCTTAGACTTTTAGGCCAAATTTTCAACCTTCTTCAGAATTGGGAAAGGAATCTTTTTAATACCATATGCCAAAAATAATTTTAGTTACCAGTAATTATCAGTGGTTTGAGGAGTATATTGTATTAAACATCTAAATGAGTATAATAAAAAAGTAGTTATTTATTATTGTTTGACCAAGAAATCCAGGCAGTGTCTTTCAAGAGTTTAGGAAACTGTGCAGAAGAGAGGGCTCCCAGATAAGATGTGCATTATGAGTTATTAGATCATTTTCCACCCTCGGCTCTACAGTCAGATTTGTGAAGCAATCACAGCACTCTGGTTTTATCATCCCCACCCCAAAATAGGTTGGATTATCCAGGCATCGCAGAGCATTCACCCAACCTAGCGTTCAGGAGACTGGGGAGAAAGAAAGCAAGTTTGAAACCAGCATGAGGTACACAGCAAATTCCAGACCAGACTCCATTACACAGCAAGACCATTTCTCAATAATAAAAGGAGAGGCGGGTGTATACTAGACAAGTGAGCAATACTTCTCAACAGAGATAATTCTCCCCAGAGGAGATTGGCATCAGGGTGAGATAGGACAATAGACACCTTGTAATCCTCAGGACAATTCTATATAATAAAGATTATTGCTATAGGGGCTGGAGAGTTGGCTCAGAGGTTAAGAGCATTGCCTGCTCTTCCAAAGGTCCTGAGTTCAATTCCCAGCAACCACATGGTGGCTCACAACCATCTGTAATGGGGTCTGGTGCCCTCTTCTGGCCTGCAGGCATACACACAGAATATTGTATACATAATAAATAAATAGATAAATAAATAAATAAATATTTTTAAAGAAACGAATATTGCTATATACCACAAGTTATCAAATGTTTGAACAAATATTCTCAATAGGTATAAAATATATCTAAGCTTATTTTATGTATCTGAACCTAGAACCTAATTTTGTCTCACATAATATTACTAGCAATGTATACACAGGTTTATGTATATCTTGCTCTATTCCAGTTGTGATAGAATACTATAAGTAATTTAGAAACAATAGATATTTATTTCTACCAGTTCCAAAGGCTGTGAATTCTAAGATCGTTGTGCCTGTGAATATGATTTCTTGTGGGGTCTGTTTTTCACAGACAGTGGGCTCTATTACATCCCCACAAGAAGAGTCCCCCAAGTTTCCCATAACCCACAAAGACCTAGTCCCAATTTCTGAGGGTGAGTCCCTTGTGACTTAGTCACCTTCCAAAGGCCCCCATAGCTTAATGCTACCACGTTGGTGGATTAGTTTCAAATATGAACAGGGGACACAAACATTGGGGAGTGTGTGTGTGTGTGTGTGTGTGTGTGTGTGTTGTGCATAGTTCTCTGCTCAAGTATTGTCTTCTGTTACCATGGTTACATTGTGTCACTCAGTCTCTGTCTATAGCCGGATGACTGTGAGTCTGTTTCCATAGTCCCTCTTTTTCTCAGTTCCATTCGTCATTCAGTCTGACGATTGCTTATTGAATGTGAACACCAGATATGAACACTCATATGGATGCTAGAAGCTGTGACTTGTCTCCAGAGAGGATTTATTTTGGTGTTTGTCTGGGATCTAAATTAAATACAGAGTTAATTCAAACCTGGAATACAGTCTTTATGCGAGCTTGTCTTGCTATGTCACGTTAACACAAACAAATCTTTCTGGTTCCAACTGAGAATGCGGGCCCCTCCTCTGTGGCGAGCTCTAACCTCCAGCATCTGTCACTCGAGAAACATGATGCCTCCAAAAATTCAGCTTAGCGTCTTCCCATGTTGTCAGGGTTTTCTCTTCTTTTCAGCCCTTTACTATTTACTTCTTCTTCTGATCTATCCAACGTCTCCAGGAAGAATGGAGAGCAGCATGTATTCTCCTCTCTCTAGTGTTCTGCTTCTGCAGCTTTACTCCCCTGAAAACTCTGAGAAATCTCAGAGGACCCCTTCCTCCAAGACATACACCTGACTGAGGAAAGGAAGTTCCAACTGATATAATTTATTCAGGCACAGCTGTATCTGAAAGTTTTGCCATGACTTAAAAGTTACACACATTTCCCTAAGAATCCAACTTGGAAGATGAGGATCCATGTAAGTTGGTTTTCACAATTTCTTTTCTTTGGAAACTTACTAAAATGCCAAGAAATCACATAGCCAATGGCCACAATGGTCCCTGAGTCCCAATACCACACACATTTACAGTAGAATTTGCTGCCATTGCATTCTTGTTCTCTCTCTCTCTCTCTCTCTCTCTCTCTCTCTCTCTCTATATATATATATATATATATATATATATATATATATACTCACTGAGTGCTCATTCAAAAATGCTAACTAGAACTTTTTCCCTCACTTAAATCTAAAGTCACTAATAAAATTGGGGTTTTCTACTTTTCAGTGTTGCTGTGCCTGGACAACTACCTATTAAAAAGTAATAAAATCAGCATCTTGCACCCCCTTCCTCACCTCTAGTCCCCTGTGCTACAATGACTCACTTAAGAAACCCACAGGCCTTCTTTCAGTACTAGGACCAGTTAGACATCCCCAGTCTAAAAGCAGATTCTGAAATCCTCTAAAATCTAGCATTCTTCCAGGACCAACTGACTTCACAAGTGGGAAATTTGACATCTGGCATCATGTAATGGATGAATCAGACACAGTCTGTTAAAATTACCCTTCATGTGCGTACAAGATATATACATGAAACATGTTGAAATCTCGATCCTCTCCTCAACAAATCTCCCTATGAGTAAAATCTGAAATTCAAAGCACTACAGATAGGAGCATTTCAGATAAGGGATAGTTAGCACATACCTACCCTAAATACAGAAGACATGCAACTGAACTGGCTAGCATCAGGACTCTCACCTGGAGAAGGTTTAGGATGTCAAATACCAGAGTAGGAACTGAAGTGAGTGACACAGGCTGCATATCCAAGTTTCTGATACAAGCACCCAAATTCTGAATGTTCTTCTACAGTAGAAAATATCTGGGCTTGAAACATCTGAAAAGCTCTCAGCTCAGAAATTCTATTTTCTGATATGTTCAGAGGAGCAAGACCTGTCCACTCTTGCTGACATAAAATGTGTCATCCACCTCAGAGGGAGTAATGGGGCCATCAGTCCCTGGGTTGCAGGGGAGCATGCAGAATAAAAGGTTCTACAAAGTCCAAACCACATCCTTTGAGATGAAGGACCAGTGTTTAAACATCAGTCAACATTGTATCCTTGGTGCTTCTAACACTAGCAACAAACAACAAGACCTTGCTCTTTTTATCTAGTTCCTCCTCCTTGTCTGATCCTGATAGACCCAAAACAAATAACAAGTAGAACAAATAACAAGTAGAAGATGCACCTGGGCAAAAATCAATAAAGAAATCAACCATGTAGTCCTCTGCCCTGCTCTGAGATAGCCAAGACTGCCAGAGTGAACAGAAGAGAGGATGCAAGCTAATTATTTTTATTTGCATTACACAGGCCTTCTTAATATCTAAAAGTGAGAGTAAAAAAGCGAAGAGGTTTGCCAGAGATCTCATTTAGGGTCCGCCAAAAGAGACCTAACATCTAAAAATAATGTGGGAGGGGCCTATTTTCCAAACGCATGCCTCTGAGTACAGCTCCTTTTATACCAGGTAGGTGAACTTGACAGATGATGATGAAAATCAGCAAATTTTATCTGAATTATTGTTCCTCTTGATATTGAATATATTAAGTAGGACCTATGAGTTGAAAGGGTAATGATTATGTACTAATTTTTAAAATAACCAACACAGGATAAACATAATATTCTCAGAAAGGAAGATAAAGCAATTGGTTAAATACTTATTCTCTCTCCTGAACACTAAAATATATCCCGCAAATGCATGTTCACAAATGCAGAATGTAAAAATAGCATTAAAATTCTAAATAGAAATAAATCATCTTTGCAATTCAAATCAAAGCAAAGGAGCAATTATGAGTGGAATGTGGAATTTTTCCAACCTCCAAAGGAGCTGGAATTATTAAAGACAACCTTTTCATGATGAGACACAAAAACATCCTAAAAAATGTCATCAGAGACGTATGAAAATCAGGTCATGTAATAAATAACCTTCAAAATATCATCCTTACCACAAGTGTGTTACAAAAATTCTCATTGTCTGGGATGGTTAGTTAACCATCCTCTTGACAAAAATCAGTATTCCATTGGAAAGGAAGACACAATGAGGAATTTTCTAGAAAGGTAGAGTTATGAGCATTTGGGTTGATTGGGATGGAAACCCCACCCACTGTGGGTGGAACCATTCCATAAGCAAAGGATCCTAAAGTATGCTCATGGAGAGAAACTGAGCCAAGTGCAAGTACATGTGCATTTTGTTGCTCTCTGCTCCTGACTGTGGATATGATAGGACCAACTCCTTCAAGCTCCTAATGGTTTGACTTCCCCGCCGTGATGGATTGTTACCTGTAACTATAACTTAACATAAAAGGCGTTTTGATTTTACTCTAAGGTGCCTTTGCCAGAATATTATATCAAAGCATCAGGAAGTGAAGCTAAAACTGTCTTTTCCAAGGAGAAAATAAGAACACTGGAGTTACATTGCTAATGTATCAGTTAATGAAACATACAAATTAAAACACTCACTAAAATGCAAAGTGAAATATAACATAAATGCTGTCACCAGTTGCAGCACAAGCCTTTGTCACTTAATTGAACAATGACTCGAAGTAACATTCCCATCAGAATATTCTTTTACAAAACAGAAAAGTGCCATCAGGAAGTTTTTTGCCACCTCTTTCAGTTAGGGTTTTTATTGCTATGAAGACATACCATGACCACAGCAACTCTTATTAAGGAAAGCATTAACTGGGACTGGCTAACAATTCAGAGGTTTAGTCCGTTATTGTCATGGTGGGACACATGGCAGCAGGCAGCAGACACAGTGATAGAGAAGAGCTAAGAATCTACATCTGGGTTGACAGGCAGGAGAGGGAGGAGAAAGAGAGAGGAGGTGGGTGGAGAGAGAGACTGACCTGGCTACTCCAACAAGGCCATAGCACTTAATAGTGCCACTCTCTGATAATCAAGTATTCAAACACATGAGTCCACGGGACCATTTCTATTCACACGTCCACACCGTCTCACAGGTTACTTTCCATCCTTCAGTACACCCTTTGTAGCTTAAGGATATAAACAACATCACACAGACATGCAAAGCTCTATCAGAGAGTTTCCTCAGTTCTGGGCATCTCTACAGGACAGTGAGTGGAGCCCCACAAAGTAGCCACAATATGTATTTAGAAAAATAAATATGCAAAAATGTAAATGAATTTCTAATATTAGGAACCTTTTTTAATTTTTAAATAAAAGCAAATATTTAAGTTTTGCACTTTTTACCAAATTGCAATCTCAATTTTTTGCAAAATCTGTCAGCCCATGAAAACTTTGGTATAAGATGCTGTTAGCTTTTCACCCACTGAAAATCCCATTTATTTCTCTATTTGAGAAAAGATTTTAATTAATTACTTAAAAAATAATAGCATTTTTACTTAATATGCTAACACCGGTGGGGAGTTAAAAGTAATAGGACTGTGAAGTTGAAGGAATCAAAATAGTAATTATAGTAAAAGGCTCACGGTGTTAAAGGCACTGCTTTTCACATTTATTTAAAATGTATGTGTGATGACATGAAATTATGTAGAATCATAGTCTTTATAAGTCAGAAGGAAATGAAAATCAAGACATTATAAATAAGAACATTTAAACTCAAAGTGAGATTTTTTTCTGGTTTGTATAATTAATTGAAGGCATTTGCTCATTAATTCAACTTATTTAGTGATCACATATTTTAAGGAAGCATCTTAGACTGTGGAGAGTCTCCAGAGGATGAAGACACGGTTCAGCCTCACATGTACTCTGGTATAAGGAGCAGAAGTGTCTTCTGATACTCTACCACTAACTGCCCTCATTCGTGATCATACATGTGTATGCAACACCTTGCAGAAGGTTAGAACTATGGAAAGGCAAAGGTCAGAGGAAACAATTGTTTGCAACTGGGTAATGTCCAATGGAGAAGTTAGGGACACGAGCAATGGTAGAGAAAGAGGTTAATTTGGTAGTTTGGTAGGACCCTCAGGTTACATACTAAACTGTGATGTTAGGCTGACGTCTATAGTTCCATGCAAAGAACAATTGAGAATCAGTGAGAATTTGCCAAACAGGAAAATTATATTTACGTGGAATATTGGTTCAAAAAAATTAATTTAACAACATACTGTAAGACAGCTGAACAGTCAGAACACAGACTGGGGGTAACTGCAAAAACTCACGTCAATATATAGCACACAAAGACCGTCCCGTGTACTCTCCTGTCCACCCCATTGGGACTGAATTCAGCAAACATGAGGGCAAGATCACTGCTGAATCTAGAGTCTTAGTGTGATTGACTGAGAGGATTATGGGAGAAAAAGTGAGTCCAGAGAGGAGGAGAACTTCAACATGGAATAGGCTAACAGTAGAGTCCATAGGTCACCTTTCCCAAAAGTTACCTGATTACCTACCTAAAAGTTAGCCAACAATTAATTTTTTAACAGTTGGTAATTAAAAGTGTGATCTTGCATATCTTGCATGTTTTTAATGTATTTTATGGTTTTAAGATTATTATGTAACTACATCATTTTCCCCCTTCCCTTTTCTTCCCTCCACACCCTCCCACATAGCTCTCTCATTCTCTCTATTAGGATGTCCCCACTTCACCCCACTATAGCCCCCCATACTTCTAAAGACAGGAGCCACACTCAGAAGTTCCTCCAGATGTAACTTCAGCATTGACACAGGCTTTTCCCCTGGATCACCACGTTACCTTATATATTTTCAGATCATATGTGGACAAGACGTGGAATAATGAAAGACTAGAAATCCTCTTCTCTCAGTGTGATTAGTAGTTACTTTTAAAAAGAGTTGTCTGTAAAGACCTTTGTTGTAGCATTTGATTTTTTTGCTAATGTATTTCTTTCTACCTCCATATACATAAAAATCAACAACAGTGTCCAAGTTTCCCATACTAAGCACTATTATCTATTTTCAAATTCCTTTCTCCTACCAACATTCCAAAAGATCTTTCCTTAAAATGATGGTGTCCAGAGCATTTAATTAACTCCATCCAATATTAAAGCAAAGGCCATACATTTGAACTATTTTAGGTTCCCTCGTGGTGTGCAGAGGGAAGGTGTGGCTACCAAACCCAGCAAGTTCATTAATAAAGATACATTATTAACACCTACTGTACACTGGACTGGCATGATGGACTATAAGTTACTCAACTTTATATATTGTTTATGTCAGATAGCTCCTTATATCACCTCTACAGCTGACTGTAATTCCTTAATGGGCAAGAGTCTGATCTTCCAGGGACAGGAGTAATTACTTCTATATCTCTCCAAACTTCATGCTCCCACAGGAGATTAAATTGCGCTTTTGGAACAAGCACTCCACAGCAGACCTGGCATCAGTAGCTGAGCTTTGCTTCCTGGCTGCTCTTTCTCCCTTACAGAGTAAGATCCCAGTCCTTTGTTAGCTGGTGCCGCATGATTAATGGTGTGAACTGCTTGCTAATCTCATGTTTCTAATCTTCCTCTTCTCCTAAAAAGATGTTCCTAGCTATCTTGTTCTGTTTTTCTTCTGAGCCAGATTGAGAAATCACAACCGTAGGTTGCATTTGTAAATGTTGTAAGACGCCAAAACCCGCCTGTGATAGAAGTGTCGGCACTCACAGGGAGAAGAGATAAGCGGGCTACAATATCCTTCGGCTCCCTGTGTCTCACAGCACATTCACCAAGCACAGATCAGCGGCAAAGCAGACCCACTGAACATCAGAATTAGCCATCTAAAGCACTTTGTATCCATCCGATCAGCTGATTATTTCATCCAATCACCTCCCTCTGGAAAATAGTTAACAATGGAAGTGGCCTTACATAGGATGGTTCTGCTGAGTCACACTCCTTCCTCAATGCAAGCCAGGAACTGTTTTGCTAGGAGCAAGAAAAAAACTGATCCTCTTTCCCATCCAAGCCTCATGCCACCATGGAGTATCACTGGTCAGTAGAAGCAGGGACAGAGGTGCTGGCTTTGGCTAGAGAAAAGACTTGGAAAATGGACTACCTGAGGAAGAGGGACAGTGTATTCTGTTTCATTACTCCAAGCATTTGTCAGTGTAATTTCTGTAACAGGAGATAAATGTGGATGTTTTTCTGACTTGGTATCATTCTTTTAGAAATCTTATTGTGTTCTCTGCCTTCTATTTTTATCTTCTTAAACTTAGAGCAATGACCAAATGTGAGAAATTATAACTGGCATCAATGGGCATGAAAGGAATTAATCCCTTGGTAGCAGCTTTCATAAAGACTGACTAAATAGTTAAGCATATTTGGGACAAGAGAGAAAAAGGAAATAAAGGTCACAATTGCAATAGGAAGAGAGGTCAGGGTCAGCAAACTCAAAATAAGAGATGTGGCAATGGTTGGTTTTAATTACCAACACGATAAGGATTAACAAGTACCTAAGGCTTTCCCCAGACCCTCTCAGCCTTCTCTTCCAGTTCATGCCCATTGCTTTGTGATAGATGCTGAACCTAACAACCTTTTTCCACCATGCACCCCCAGTGGTCACCCTGGGTTGAAACTCAGGAAGGCAATTTTCACTATCCTCCTGTCCCCCACTATGACTTTAGACTCATCATTAGTTCTACAGCCAGCTGCTTGCAGAAGCCCCTCCATCCGCCCCATCTCCATTTCCTAGGATTCCACCTCTAGGTGAAGAACTGGGTTAAACTAGTTCTGGCATCCCTGCTTCTCCAGACTTACCCTTTGTCTGACTATAGTTCATCTGCATGAGACCTTCTTCCCACTCTTTTCATTGCCTGGAGACTCTGCCTCTTGGAGAAGACTGCAGTCCCCCCAGGTCTTCCCTGCAGCAAGCTCAGCCTTTCATCATAGCCCATTTCCATCCCTTTCTGTCGCTTATCTCCCTGCAGAAGCATTCTCTATAAGAAACCCACAGCCACCACACTTCCTGGGTCTCCAGAAGGCAACAGAAAGTAGAGAATGGAATATCTACCCTACAAAGACAAAACCAGATGTTGACACGAAGGAACACTTAAGCATCATAATCCAAAATAACTAGACCCAAGCACAGGAACACAAGCATGAAAAGCCAAGTCAATATGTCTTCTCTAAAAGTCTGCAGTCCTATTGTAATAGGGCCTGAGAAGAAGCACAAGAAAAGGACTTCAAAAAATTATGAATATGTTCAAGGACCTTAAAGAGGATATGAATAAATCCCTTAGTGAAATCTATGAAAACACAAAGAAACAGCTGAATGAAACAATGAAATTGAGGAAGTAAAACAAGAACTTTCGCGGTAAGCCCCACCAACAGATTATATGGAATGGGAGACAGAATCTCAGGTGTTGAAAACAAGGTAAAAAAAAATTGGATAGCACAATCAAATAAAATGTTAAATCTATAAATATCTAGGCATGAAACATCCAGGAAATCCAGGACACTATATAAAGATCAAATCTACAAATAATAGGAATAGAAGAAGGGAAAGAAAGCCAGATCAAGCGCACTGAATATATTGATGCCAAATATTTTCACCTTTACCTGGATTTCAAGGATCAGCGCAGGTGGACAGGCTTGTGCAGCAAGTGCCTGTATCTGCTGATTCATTATGTTGGCCCTGAGCTGACCTTCTGAAAAAAGAAGAGACACTATTAACAATTAGTCCCACAGCAGACATTTTCTGAATCTGTTGTATCTATTATTCTGGCCAATAAGTATGAATTTTCCTCTACTACATAGCTATGCTGGAATGTCCTACCCATGTGACTAGAGAATGAAAGTCATCAACTGTCTTATCTACCTGTGAAACCTTGCAAGACTCAATAATGACTGCTCTGGCAAGATACACCCGTTGCCTAAGGGTGGAATGAATGTTATAGGAATATCCAACCCCTTCATGATTGTATTACATCTCACTTAATAAGTAGGAACTAATGTCTGTTATAGTTAACTGGGCCCGAAATCCATGACTTGCTAAGCCTATAAAACAAAAGTAATAGTCACCTAAGTTCTTATCTTTATACCCCATAAGGTGTGTGCTTGTCAGTTATCATCAGAGAAGCTGCTGTTTGCAGATCTATTTGAGTCCCACCTCTGTCTTAGAAATAATTGGTAGTTAATAGCTGCTGGGGAAGGGAGAGCCAGTTTTCCTCAAGAATACATCCTCTGAGAGGCTAGTTGTGATCCAATAGATGGTCCCACAATCATGCACATACAGTAAAACTAAGTGAATCCAGTAGGTATTTATATTTGTATTTATCTATAAATTTAAATAAATATAAATATGTCATATATAATATATAAACATATCATACACATCATATGTGTTACACATGTTATGCATAAACATATTATATATGAATATAATATATAAAAATATATAAACATATAGTATGGAGAGAGAGAAAACGATGCTGGAAGGGAAAATGGTAGGGGATAGTGGGGTGGGTTTGATAAAAGCACATTATATACATGTATGAATTTATGGAGAGCAAATTTTTTAAATCGCTCATGTGTCCATTATTGATGGCATCTTGTCAGACAAAACAGTTTGGTCTTTTTATTTCCTTTCAACACAGATCCAGTGAGGTGGGTATAATGTGGATTTTGGACCAACACTACTGTTGTTAGTGTTTCAGTAGGCGCACTTCTTAGAGCTGTTTGGGGAAAATGTTCCTCTTTTGCCACAATAAAATAATGGTTTGAAGTGGAGGTGAGGGAATGAAAAATGGTTGAGCACAGAAATGAGGACACATTACCTACTGTGGTAGTTTGAATGATAATGCCTCCAGAGGCTCACATACCTGAATATTTGGTTTCCAGCTGATGGACTGTTTAGGAAGGATTGGAAGGCATGGCCTTGTAGGGAAAAGTTCACTCAGGAAATACCCAGGAAAGAACAATGTGTTTTTCATTGTTCTCTTCCTTTATGCTTTCTTTTTGCCCTTAGGTCAAATTTTCTCTGCCCAAATTTACTCTTTGGTAGAATTTTTTTTTTTTTTTTTTTTTTTTGTTTTTGTTTTTCGAGACAGGGTTTCTCTGTAGCTTTTTTAGAGCCTGTCCTGGAACTAGCTCTTGTAGACGAGGCTGGTCTCGAACTCACAGAGATCCGCCTGCCTCTGCCTCCCGAGTGCTGGGATTAAAGGCGTGCGCCACCACCGCCTGGCTCTTTGGTAGAATTTTTAAATCTCTTCTTGTTTTTCTCTTCCTTGTTGTCTCCCCTTTTAAATCTTGTACTATATTTTTCTTTTCACTTTCTCTGCTTTCTTTTTCATCAAAATGTTATGACTTTTAGTTGTACTAATTTTTAACATTCTGTCATTTTCTCTATTGCTATTTGTTGTTTCACCCCATTCATCTCTACTGTACTTGTACTGAGGCTTTTTGGTTTTGCTTGGTTTTTTTTTTCCTGATGTTTCCTTTAATTCTGACCTTGTTTGTTTCTTTGGTGCTGTTACTGTACTTTGTTTGCCCTTGCTGAGTAGTAGTCATTGTGGGACCCACACTGAAACCCTACTCAATACCTATGTTGACAATGCCTGAAATCTCAACACTTTGGACACAGAGGCAGGAAGGTATCAAGTTCAAGGCCAGCCTGAGTAGCATAACAAATTCAACCCAACTTTGGTTTCATGGTGAGGCCTTGTCTCAAATCAACAACTAGAAAGCACTATAAAAATCAATGACATGAACATGAAAGAGATAGTCATCCTAATACATGTGCAATTCTGAACACAAAATCATGATAAATATATTTTAAAGGCAGTATAGTCACTATGAGTGTTCAGAACTGGCCAGAGAGGGAATCCAAAGACACAAAAGTGGATTAAGAGTCAGAAGACAAGTTCAAGATTGACTTTAGTAATACACACTGACTTCAAAAGTTTAGGGGAAAACAACTGAATGAATTGAGAAAAATAATATAAATTATAAAAACCAATTCAATGAAGAGTTATATACTCTGTAAAACAACAAAAATATTAGCAAAAGAATCTCAATAACTCAAATAAACACGTAGTTGAAATCCTTACCAATATATAGATGAATGGCAAGAAAGAATATTAGCATTTGAAGGAAAGCAGATAAATTATTTATAATTCCTTCTGTAATAAGGAAGAGAAATTAAAGATTATCAGTGAACATATCAGATATAGAAAATCAAGTACACAATTACAAAATCAAGGACACAAAGAAGACCAGTGAAAGAATAATGCATTTAGAAGCTGGTGTACACGATAAGAATACATAAAACTTGTTCAATGGTTACTACTAAAAATTTCCCAAGTGTCATGAAATATACATGAATCTAACTGCAGAAGCATTTGAAACACAAACAGCTGTGTTGTAGGAGGCCACTTGTTCATTTCCTGGCTGCCTAGACTCCCAAAATACCCACCCAGAAACTATAATTATTTGCAACACTGTTTGGCCAATAGCTTAAGCGTATTTCTGGCTAACTCTTATATCATAATTAACCCATCTCCATTAATCTGTGTATTGCCACAAGGCTGTGGCTTACCGGGTAAAGTTCTGGACATCTGTCTCCAGCACAGCTACATGGCTTCTCTCTGACTCCACCTCCTTTTTACCAGCATCCAGTTTAGTTTTCCCCACCTAGCTCTGTTCTACCCTATCAGGCCAAGCCAGTTTCTTTATTAACCAATGCTATTCACAGCACACAGAAGGGAATTCCACATCACAGGTGTACTGGAAAAAAAATTGTTTCCACCATTTTATTGTTAAATGTGTAAAATGCAAAAAGAATATTAAATGCTGCAAAAGAAGCAAAGGCCAGTTTCAAATGCAAGCCTATTCAATTGACAGAAAGATGAAAAGGCCAGGATGACATGGATTGATTAAGTTCAAAATCTGAAAGAAAACACACACACACACACACACACACACACACACACACACACAAATATATGTTGCTACATTCCATGGATTTATCTTTCAAAGTCTTTGCTAAAATGAAGATCTACCAAGATTAGGAACACTAAGTCAGCACTACAGAAGTCATTAAATGAAATCCTATTTAAGGAACATGAAGCAAGGTAAGCAATCATAAGAACATGAAAACACTTAATACATGGAATACAAATACATGGAAACATGACAAACATCATTAAAAGAGTAGAAAAGAAAGTAAGAATTAGGAAATAATCAAACATGATTAATTCAGTACACTAAACCTCTAAAATGAACAGTTAGGAAAAATATTTCGAAAAGCTAAAATAATTGGGAAAATACACACATTTTTCACAGATGATCTGGGTGTATTAGTCTTAATTCTCAAATTAAAAGGCCAGACTGACTATAGTTTAAAATTATAATAAGTTCCAATTAAATTCCTGCTGGCACAAAACCCACCTCACCAGCAAAGACAGTTTTTGAAAGTGAAAGTCAGCAATGATGGTCTAGACAAATAGAATTCAAAAGCAGAACAAACAGATTTGAAGCCAAAATTATTCATATTTCTCCATATTAATAAAGGCATCAGTCCATTGAGAAGGTAGAACAATGGAAATCAAGTCAACATCAAACACTGAAGCATCAACTTCATAAAGCAAAACAGCAGGAGATGAAGGGAGAAACTGGCTCTTGTGCACAAACAGTGAATGGCTTCACTACCCCACTCTGGCCAATAAAACAATTTTATAGACCCTAATTGTCAGGGGCAAACACTAGAGATCAGATGAAAGAATTTCCATATTCTAACCATCTCATTCAATAGCAGAAGAGCACATACACTTTTTCAATATGTCCTGGAACTTTTTCCAGAATAAATTGTATTTGAGCTATAAGTCAGCTAAAAACAAAACAAACAAACAAACAAAAAAACGAACAAACAAAAAATCTTATAATGAATGTATCAGATCTTAATACAATAAAATGAAGAATCAACATAAAAACCATACAAACATATTGATATTGAACAATACCCTTCTAAGTACTTTTTCAGTGGACCACTGGAAAAACTGGCAGGAAGGCATTGAAAAGTTTCTAAAATCAAATCGTGTGCTGGCTAGTTTTACATCAACTTGACTCAAGCTGGAGTCATCTGAGAGGAAGGAACCCCAAATTTTTTTTTTAAAAAAAAGTCTCCATAAAGTCAGGCTGTAGTAAGTAAGCCTGGAGAGCATTTTCTTAATTAGTGATTGACAGCAAGGACCCAGACTCCTGAGGACACTATCTCGTGGTCCTGGCATGTATAAGAAACCAAGCTGAGCAAGTCACAAGGAGCAAGCCAGTAAGCACCTCTCCTAATGGCCTCTTCATCAGCTCCTGCCTTCAAGTTCCTGGCCCATTCAAGCTCCTTCCTTGGCTTCACTTAAAGGACTGTAATTTCGGATATGTAAGTGAAATAAACCCTTTCCTCCCCAAGTTGTTTTTGGCCGTGGTGTTTTATTACAGCAGTAGAAAACTAAGACAAATAAAAATTAAAACACAGCACACCAGAATTTGTTCAAGAGAGGGCATTTGGGAGTGTAGCTATGTCCAAAGCATGAAATTCATCAGTACAATGAACGTTACAATGATGTCTATTACTATTTACAATTAATATGCATTAATAATTAAAATAAAAACAGTGATGGCTTCTATTTAGAGAAAAATCATTATTTCCCCCCCACACACACACCACACACACATGCACACACGCATGAGTATAAAAGACGACATGGAGACTGTCATTGCCAAGCTACTAGTGAATGTATAATTTAGATTTACTATTCTTTGAAACACAATACTACTAAGTTTCTAATTGAATTTCACGGTTAATTTTTGTGTGTTTGCAATCACTAAACATCTTATTATAAAGCTGTTGCCTCTGTATAATGCTACAGGACTTCACATAAAATTTTACATATGTAAAAAGACAATTTTGTTACTGACAAACTGAATCTAAACACATCAGAAAAAAATCATTCACCATGATCAAGTCGGCTTCATCCCAGAGTAGCAGGGATGGTTCAACATACGAAAATCTGTCAATGTAATCCACCATATAAACAAACTGGAAAAAAAAAACCCACATGATTATCTCATTAGATGCTGAAATAGCCTTAGACAAAATACAATATTCCTTTATGATAATGGTCTTGGAGAGAACAGGGATACCAAGGAACATACCTAAACATAATAAAGGCAATATACAGCAAGCCAACAGCCAACATCAAACTAAATGGAGAGAAACTCAAAGCAATCCCACTGAAATTAGAAACAAGACAAAGTTGCCCACTCTCTCCATATCTATTCAATATAGTTCTTGAGGTCCTAGCTAGAGCAATAAGACACCAAAGGGAGGTCAAGGGGATACAAATAGGAAAAGAAGTCAAACTCTCACTATTTGTTAATTATATGATAGTTTACATAAGTGACCCCAAAAATTCTACAAAGGAACTTCTACAACTCATAAACACCTTCAGTAATGTAGCAGGATACAAGATTAACTCAAAAAAAATCAGTAGCCCTTCTTTACACAGATGATAAATGGGCTGTGAAAGAAATCAGAGAAAAATCACCCTTCACAATAGACACAAATAGCATAAAATATCTAGCCAAAAAGTGGAAGACCTGTATGACAAGAACTTTAAATCTTTGAAGAAAGAAATTGAAGAAGACACCAGAAAGTGGAAAGATCTTCCATGCTCTTGGGTAGGTAGAATTATCATAGTAAAAATGGCAATCTTATCAAAAGCAATCTACAGATTCAATGCAATGCCCGTTAAAATCCCAGCAAAATTCTTCACACACTGAAAGAACAATACTCAACTTCATGTGGAAAAACAAAATACGCAGGCTAGCCAAAACAATCCTGTACAATAAAGGAACTTCTGGAGGCATCACCATCCCTGACTTCAAATTCTATTAGAGCTACAGTACTGAAAACAGCCTGGCACTGGCATGGCATAAAAACAGACAGGAGGATCAGTGGAACTGAATTGAAGACCCAGATAGCAACCCACACACCTGCAAACACCTGATTTTTGACAAAGAAGCAAAAATTATAAAGTGGAAAAAAGAAAGCATATTAACAAATGGTGATGGCAACATGTAGAAGAATAAATATAGATCCATATCTATTGCCATGCACAAAACTCAAGTCCAAATGAATCAAAGACCTCAACATAAAACCAACCACACTGGGGGCTGGAGATGTGGCTCGGCGGTTAAGAGCACTGGCTGCTCTTCCAGAGGTCCTGAGTTCAATTCCCAACAAACACATGGTGGCTCACAACTATCTGTAATGATATCTGGCGCCCTCATCTGTCATGTGGGCATACATGGAGGCAGAATGTCATATACATAATAAATAAATAAACCTTAAAAAAAAAAACACTGAACCTCATAGAAGAGAAAGTGGTAAGTACACTTGAATGCATTGGTGCAGGAGACTACTTCCTAAATATAACCCCAGCACAGGGACTTTGGGAGAGGGTATAAGGGGAGAGGAAAGAAAGGGAGGAGAGTGGAGAAAAATATATGGCTCAATAAAAACATTTTTAAAAAGAGAGTTTTGTTTAAATACAAATAAAATAACAATACATTGACACAGTCTCATTCTGAGGATTCATGGAGGCAGGATCACCATTTTGGACTGAGGTAGCGGTAAAAGCCAGTGACTGGCTGTTTTGCTTTTCTGGTCTTCAGGTTGAACCCCAATTTCTATCTCTGGGTTTTTATTAAGCATGTTACAGAGAATAGGGCTAGTCTTACAGAAGCCTTTTTTTTAAACTCTTTATGGTCGCAGACAAAAACATAAAGCCAAGTCTCTGCAGAGTTTCCGATTACTTTCTTTCTTTTAAGTTCATGGCCTATATTTTTCATCAAATAGTATTACATGCACACACATATTCTCATGAATATATATCCCCAAATATAACCTGCTTAGCCTATATTCTGTTTCTTATATGTCTATTTTCAGTGCTGACCATTTAGTACTGAATAACCAATTGGTGTGTTCTTCCATGGGGAAAACTATTTCTCTTGCTCTCAGCATTCCTTAGTTACCTGTAGTTCTCTGTGGAGGCCTGAGGCCTCCTGGGATTCCTCCCACCCACTTTGCCATGTCTGATGTGGTCCTTGTTCAGCTCATGCTTGGGCAGCCATGTTGGTGAGACTTTATGGGTGTAGCTCCCGATATCACTAGGAGACATAGTCTCACAGTTCTCCTTGGTCCTCTAATTCCTACAGTCTTTCTGCCCTCCTGTGTTTTTATGTCACAGATGCAGGAGTGTTTTATAGATGTATCCACTGAGAATGGGCTCCATAACTGCATTTTGACTGGTTGTGGTTTTCTGTAATAGTCTCCATTGTTGTAGATAAGTATCCTTCATGATGGCTGAGGACTACACTTATGAGTCGGTATTAGGACAAATATTTTGAATGTAGTTAGAGTTTATGATGGTTTAACAAAGTTGTAGCTTCCCTCCAGAATCCCTGATTTCACTAGCAATGGGTAATTGGCTGGGTTTCCAGCAGCAGGATAGATTTTCCTCTTATTGATTTGGTCTTAAATTCAATTAGAGAGCTGTTGGTCATCACCAAAGTATGTGTGCAAGTACTGCACCCTTGAGGTTATCATGACATGCTGGTTATCATTGTGACTCATAGGCGTTAGAGCAATATAGCACCTTGGAGAGCTTATATGATGCATTCAATAAAAGCCAATCCCCAGAGAAGAGGCATTCAGATCAGTTCCAGTTCATGGGCCTCTGACCCAGGTGTCTAATACACATGGTGCCTTCAGCAATAGGGACTTACTTTTCCATCTCTGTGGGGCAAACAAGGGCAATGGCAATAGTCTGTAATGCTTGGAGAGTCTATTGAACAGCCCTGACCAACAACTCAAAAGAGGCTTCTCATGCATAGTGTTAGAGTTTTGTTAGGTGGTCTTTGGTCAGTTTGATCAAGGTAGATAATCGTTTTGATGTATGTCTTTATTCTGCTTTCAAGTATTTTATTCAGCATAGTTGAGTCTGTTCTAATCAGGGATACTGGCCTGTAGTCTTTTTCACTGTGTGTGTGTGTGTGTGTGTGTGTGTGTGTGTGTGTGTTTACCTGTTTTGATATTAGAACAACACTGGTTTTGTAGGAGTTTGGGAGTGCGCCTCCTGTTCCTTTCCTTCCTTTCTTTCTTCTTAAAAATAGTTTATAAAGAACTGCAGCCATGCTTAGAAAGTCTGATAGAATTCTGTTGTGTATCCATCAGGGCCTGAACATATTTTTTTTAAAGATGGAAGGCTTTTTATTACTGTTCCAATCTCTTCTTTTATTATGGGTCTCTTTAGGTTGTTGACTTCTTGGTTCAATTTTGGTAGTCTGACTGAATCTAAAAATTCACCCATTGCTTTTAGGTTTTCCAGCTTACTGAATTACATGTTTTTAAAGAATTCCCTTTTAATATTTTAATCTTTTCTTTTTGATGTTTGATATAATGCTTCCCAGTTCATTTAGGATTCTAATAATTTTGCTCTTGTCTTTATTTTGGTTAGTTAGACCAAGAGTCTGTCCATCTTGTCTGTCTTCTTAATGAACCAGTTCTTAGATTCACAGCTCCTTTCCATTGTTTGTTTCCATTTAATTGATTTCTGCTCTGATTTTTATGACTTCTTGCTGTTGACTGTGTTGGGAATTGGTTTGTTCTTGTTTTCCAACTTTTTAAGTTGCATCATTAAGTCCTTTAGTTGTGCTCTTTCTGATTTTTTAATGTAGGCACGTAGAGTTATAAAGTTCCTCCATAGGACTCCTTTCAGTTCTGTAAATTTTTTGATGCTTGTATTTAAACTTGAAATTTAGGAACAGAATGAGACAATCAGTTACAATCAGAACTGAGGACTGTTACACCCAAATGTTCTTGCTTTGTTGTAGCAATAAAATGACCAGTACAGTTACTTTAATAAATCATCTTTCAAAAGTTGTTGCTATGAATATTTTTAGTTGCAAAATTCTATCCTTGTTTAGCCTACTTTGCCTTCAATTCAAACTATCTATTATGCAATTCCCTTGATGTTTTGATAATCTAACATTCCAAACCCAGATATGTGTGAGGAATCTGAGAATGGCATATTCCTCTTTTATAGGTATTGCTTTTTAAAGAGGAAATGAAAGAAAACATGCTTTCACCTCAAAAACAGATAATAATAGAATGAATTACATGTTAAAATATTTAAAAGACATAAATGAAAACTACCATAAATAATTTTACCTTCAGATCTTTCTAACCGCTTTGGTTAGAGCCAGCTCTACTTGTGGATGCATTTTCCATGCAGTGCTGAAGGGTATAGACTGTGATGAATCTCTGTACACTAAAGCTGGGGGACTAAAGGGCAGTGTTTCTGAGAAAGGCAGAGGTAACTCTACTGGTAAATTTCCATGCCTTCTCCTTTGTATTCAGGCTTCATTTTCAGTCACCCACCAAGATAATCCATCTGCTTCATGCACTCAGCAATCCTATCCATGACATCGAGCCATGCAAGACTGAAATTATGGATTGCTTCAGGATATCTTCCTTCCTAGGGAACATTTTAATATTGATTATCATTATTGTATTTTATCATATGCCAGCAAAAATGACAACCTTTAAAATCAATTTGTTCTCTGTAGATCTCGGTAATGATTTTTGCTTACAGTAATACCCTTCAGATTTCTGGTGTGCTCATCCCTTTATTGAAAGGCCAATCTAAATCTATTATTTTATGACCATAAGTGGTTTCAGTTCCCTGAAGTAGAGTGCCAGTTGCTCTAAATGTAGAGCTGAACATGCAAGATACTTAGAAAATTTAATTTAAAAGCCTTAGGTAAATGGCCTCTAGAATGAGGTATTTGTATTCCAGGCTGTCATTAAAGACAACTTGTCTTAAGTTCATCCAATATTTCATTTTATATCACAAATTCCATTAAATTTTCATAAGCAACTGATAAGCACAACTAATGTCATCTCCTTTTCAACAATACACAGCTCAGAAGCCAAGATAAATTCTTGAGTAGTTTTACTCAAAAGTAGATTTTTTTTTTCTAGTGTCCATCATGGAAATCACATACTATTTATGAATTGAAATGTAAAATTCACAGAAAAATGATAATACTTGGATAATACTAATTATTGTTTTGTCATTGATAGGAATCAAATGGTATGTAAATAGGAAGGCCTACCATAGCTGTCCAGGGATGAGGTTTAGAAATTATTATCTGTATAATGCTTTACATCTCCTCCTATCTATTTGTCATTTCCTTATCTGATTATCAAGAACTGTGTATACAATCTGGTAATTTAGAAAATAAACTCATAGTAACCTCATTCAATTATTTCTTAAAGCTTTCATAAATTCCTATCATGCCCACATTTTAAAGCAGGTTTATAAAAACTACCCTATTAGTTAAAATTTGGTATGGCTTTTAAGTCATAACACTATTTTTAGAATATAA
This sequence comes from Arvicola amphibius, assembly GCF_903992535.2. Taxonomy (NCBI): domain Eukaryota; kingdom Metazoa; phylum Chordata; class Mammalia; order Rodentia; family Cricetidae; genus Arvicola; species Arvicola amphibius. The sequence goes on from NC_052055.2 coordinate 88,850,196, forward strand.
GAAAAATAACAGCAAAATTGTGTTATCTATATCCTTATTCATCCTGTACACCACATTTAAAAATCTAAGAGAAATATCCAGGATTCACTACAAGCCAGTCTGACTAATCAGGGTGTTGGAGGACTTCAAATCTGATCATCAAGCTGGGTCCAATGAAAGTTGGGGGCTACATGGAACTAAACAAGGAAGTAACTTCTTTAGTCACAGTTGGAGATATCTCTCTCTGTGTCTCTCTGTCTCTCTCTCTCTCTTTCTCTCTTGAAAGTAGATTCTTCTCTCATACAATGCATCCCAACCATAGTTTCCCCTCCCTCCACTCCTTCTTGCTCAATCCCTGACCTCCCCTGTTCCCCAGATTCAGTCTCCCTTAGTTTCCTCTTTGAATCAAGGGTTTTCTTGTTCTTGGACATAAGGAAAGCACCTGTTTGAGAAAAGAATGATTTCTGGGAATCTATGTCTATAAGCAGTATACCTCCCTGCTCATTCTCAGAGAAAATGCTTTCCAGTGAGTTTCCACTTCTTTATTCTTGAACATACAGTTCATGGGTTCTGGCCAATTTCTTTTCTTTTTTTTTTTTTTTTTTGGTTTTTCGAGACAGGGTTTCTCTGTAGCTTTGGAGCCTGTCCTGGAACTAGCTCTTGTAGACCAGGCTGGCCTCGAACTCACAGAGATCCGCCTGCCTCTGCCTCCCGAGTGCTGGGATTAAAGGCATGCGCCACCGCCGCCTGGCCTCTGGCCAATTTCTTAAATACCCTTCTGGAATTTTTTCTTATTATCCAAGTACAAAATCATTGCCTTCTTTTTATTAGTGATAATTTCTTCAGATACCCTATCTTCCTAGAGCTACATTTTATATGAAGTTTTATTACTTAACTGCAGGTTCTTAAATCTTTCTTTTGAATTTTTAACTCCTGATTCTTACTGTAAAATTGACTAAGACAAACTAGTGATAGTTGTACAATAGTCTGGATGCTAGGATGCCTGAATAGCGCTTCTCTCAGATCAGCTAGCACATCACCTTTAAATTCAGCCTCCCCAAAGTGTTAGAGCACAGAAAGGATGCAGGCAAGTCATTTGCAACAATGTAGCATCATCAATAAACAGATTTTTGGTTCCCTGCAAGACTAACACTGCCTTTTGCTGTCTGGATTCCTATCAGCATCCTAGTCTTCTAAGATCCTATCAGAACCATCCATTAAGCCTTACTTACAGTATTCAATCCCCTGTGTCCAAGCTTTTCCAAATCCCTCCCACAAAGCAGTTTCTAGTGCTTCTAAATTACATAGTCAGATAGTCACAACAAAGGCCACAATTCTTGATACCAATTTTCTGCTTTAGTTGGATTTTTGTTTCTATAACAAAAAACTTAAAGAAATACTGATATGAAGTTCATGAGTTTTGGTTTTGAGGTATTGTTGAGAAACATAAAAAAATACACACTAGTTTACAGTTGGTTCTTCTGTGTAGGGATGCAATTTACAGAATTTACTTTTGTCTCCAGAATCTGATATTCTTGTGGCTCCTTTGGTAAAAGGACCTTAGAACGTAAAAACAGAGAGTACATAGAAAGAAACTAGCTGAAAATCTCCAGTGTGTTCACAGCAAAAAATGTAGAAGACTAGCATTGCATCAAAGTTAAGAACAGCACCTAAGAAATGAGAATATGTTTGAATCTCTCTCTCCTTCCCTTCCCTTCCTCCTTCCCTCCCTCCCCCTCTCTCTTTCTCCTCTTCCCTTTTCTTCTTTTCTCTTGAGAAAAAGAAGGATGTAGGAAATCATTAAAATTCTGTGCTGAATAGTATATTCCGTATCACAGGGAAACAAGCAAAGATTGTGAATCCCAGAGAAGGCCTTTGGGAAGTCTTTTGGCCTTGTTTGTTATTCTTAACCTGACTGCCCCTTTATTCTCTCCACTGCAGTTTAATTTTTCAATTTGAGGCACTATTGCTATAAAGCATGCCTCATTACCTTGTGGGAGGTAGCGGGTATCCATTAATTCAGTTCTTACTTCATTTGCTTTGCACACAGTCATAATTAGCTTCCAAATAACATAGGTACCTTCAATAGATTTATGACTACAATTTTACCCTACGCTTTCTTTTTCATCCCTGTTCCCTTTTCTGATATTCTATAGAAGTTAAAAATTAAAAGGACACAGTTGCTTTGGGGAGTGATTTCATATTGAAAATTTCAGCACTCAGTCGTGGGATTTAGGCATAGAGATTTTACATTATAGTTATTCTCTTACTTTGAAAACTTGGTTAAAAGGCAAAGTACTGAATTTTTAATCTTGCTGGAAATATTTTAGAGTTTACACTATAAACTCAAACAAAGTGGAACTTCCAAGCCTCATAGCATGTCAGCATCCTATACTTACTGTTTCAATCTACATACAAGGTAGAAACATTATACTTGAAATAGTGTTTTCCTATGAGAACTATACTCTTTCTACAAACATCAGGGCCATGAATGACTATGGAGATTATGGTCAATTAAAAACAAAATAATTGGCAATACTTTGCTGTTATTTCATGCAGAAATAGAACCTATTTCTTTTTTCCTTTGGTTCGGTCCTTAGCAATGAAATTTCTTGGGGCAAACGAAATTAGTAAAGATGACCTTGCCTTCACTTGTTACTTTTGGAACTCTGGAAGAGGTAGACCGTCTTGCCTGCAGTGGAGATATCTGACACAGGCTCCACACTCCCTGGGGCCAACTTCTGTCCTTGTGTGTAGAACCTTCTGTTGGCAGTCAGATTCCAACCAACCTCCCAGCTGACTAGAGTTCCCAGAGTGAGCCAGGTGAGATCATCAGAATAGAGCAGTAGAGGTTAGCCAAAACAGAACCACAGGAGCATGTGAAAAGAGAAAGTCAGCTTTGTTTCATAATATAGAAGTTCCATTCTTAATAATTCCATAATTTTAGAATCATTGATAAAAGGAACTGAAATAGCCATGGCTAGATCATAGGCCTACTACTTTAAGACACTGGTCATTTTAAGAGATCAAATAGGCAGCCTGCACCAATCAGGCCATGACTCCTGCAATTTGTTCCCTGAGACAAAGGACTGACAGTCCCTACTCTTAACACGCAATCTCTGAGCAAGGGGAGGAAATAAGTCTAGCCCCCAAATGAGCTATCTGTACCAATAAAGCTAATTATGAATAGCAAATTGGTTTCAACTTCCCTTCCCGAGCTTGCAGATCCAATTGCCAATAGCTACGACAGAGTATAAAAACCTGTTCTGTGCTATAGTTACAACAGACCTACAAAAGGCACTTAACCTATTAAATATCCACTAAATACCCAACATGCAGCACGGAGATGAAGTGTGACACCTGATCTCTAGTGTTAATGCACTGGCTTGATGGGTTCCTGCACACTAGAGAGGCATGCCTCGGGGCAGCAATGAAGTCCAGAGACTGTTAGATTGTGGGAACTCAAGTAGAGTCTATAATTTAATCCAATGATGACTCAAAAATGAGTAGACTATTGGTAACAGTGCAACTGTAGATGATGCTATCTACTTGAAGATAGTATGTTATTGGGGGGTCCACCTTTGTATCCTGGCCTTGGCCCCTTCTTGATATTCTCCTCTCTGTCTCCTGGTCACCATGAGGTAAGAAGCCCCTGGTTTACTCTCTGTCACCCAGAGACTTAGACTGAAGCCATAAACCAAAATAGCTTTACTTTTGATTAGCACGGAGGTGCAGAGCCCAACTAACTTCATGGGTAAACAGCCAAATGTGGCAGTTCCTTTGAGAATTGCACAACAAATTCCACTTCTCCTTCCTACTTGGCTTATCTCCGTAAACAAATTAAGCGATCTTTTTATATCACAAACTCCACACAGTGAAGAATTTACTCTTTACGATATTGAGTCCTGAGTTACTTAAATACTCATCAGAGTATTTAGGCTAATTTTATATATAATTCTAACAGAATAAGTGATCTAGAATCCAGGGATGGAGACCCCAATACAAAAAAAAGAGTTTCTGTAAACAAAATAGTTGATACAAATCATCCAAATATGACCTTAAGTGTCTTTTGGCCATTTGAACTTCTTCTGTTGAGAATTCTCTGTTCAGTTCAGCGCCCCATTTTTTAATTGGGTTAATTAGCATTTTCAAGTCTAGTCTCTTGAGTTCCTTGTATATTTTAGAGATCAGACCTTTGTCAGTTGCAGAGTTGGTAAAGATCTTTTCCCAGTCAGTAGGCTGCCTTTTTGTCTTAGTGACAGTGTCCTTTGCTTTACAGAAGCTGCTCAGCTTCAGGAGGTCCCATTAATGTTGCCCTTAAGGTCATGCTCAACCTCCTTAGCTATCAGGGAAATGCAAATCAAAACAACTTTGAGATACCATCTTACACCTGTCAGATTGGCTAAAATCAAAAACACCAATGATAACCTTTGCTGGAGAGGTTGTGGGGTAAGGGGTACACCCATCCATTGCTGGTGGGAATGCACACTTGTACAACCACTTTGGAAAGCAGTGTGGTGGTTTCTCAGGAAATTCGGAATCAACCTACCCCAGGACCCAGTAATTCCACTCTTGAGAATTTACCCAAGAGATGCCCAATCATACTACAAAAGCATTTGCTCAACTATGTTCATAGCAGCACTATTTGTAATAGCCAGATCCTGGAAACAACCTAGATGCCGTTCAGTGGAAGAATGGATGAAGAAACTGTGGAATATATACATGTTAGAATACTACTCAGCGGTAAAAAACAATGACATCTTGAATTTTGCATGCAAATGGATGGAAATAGAAAACACTATTCTGAGTGAGGTAACCCAGACCCAAAAAGATGAACATGGGATGTACTCACTCATAATCGGTTTCTAGCCATAATTAAAGGACATCGAGCCTATAATTCGGGATCCTTGAGAAGATAATAAGAAGGTGAACCCAAAGAAAAACGTATAGTAATCCTCCTGGATATTGGAAGTAGACATGATCGCTGGGCAAAAATTGGGAACTTGAGGGTGGGGCGAGACGGGGCCAAGGGAAGATGGGGAGAGAAAAGCGTGAAGGGGAGAATGGGGGGAGCTCGGAGGAATGGGATGCTAGGGATACAGGAAGGGTGGATATGGGAGCAGGGAAGCATATATCTTAATTAAGGGAGCCATCTGAGGGTTGTCAAGAGACTTGACTCTAGAGGGGTTCCTGGGTTTCCAGGGAGATGCCTCCAGCTAGTTCCTTGGGCAGCTGAGGAGAGGGAGCCCGAAAAGGCCAGTTCCTATAGCCATACTGATGAATTTCTTGCATATCACCATAGAACCTTCACCTGGCGATAGATGAAGAAAATGACTGAGCCCCACATTGGAGCACCGGACTGAGCTCCCAAGGTCCTGATGAGGAGCAGAAGGAGGGAGAACATGAGCAAGGAAGTCAGGACCATGAGGGGTGCGTTCACCCATGGAGACGGTGGGACAGAACTAAAGGAAGATCACCAACTCCAGTTGGAATGGGACTGATGGAACATGCGACCAAACCGGACTCTCTGAATGTGACCGACGGTGGGGGCTGACTGAGAAGCCAAGGACAATGGCGCTGGGCTTTGATTCTTCTGCATGGACGGCTCTGTGGGAGCCTTCTCAGTTTGGTCGATTACCTTCCTGGACCTGGGGGGAGTTGGGAGGACCTTGGTCTTAACATAGAGTAGGGAACCCTGATGGCTCCTTGGCCTGGAGAGGGAAGGAGGGGGGTATGGGGAGAGGGGAGGGGGAGGAGGAGGGGAAGAGATAGAAATTTTTAAATATAAAATAATAAACCATAAAAAAATTAAAAAAAAAAGAACTGAGACAGAGACCAGGGAGAAATGCTACTTAAGCACTCGCTTATTCACAGTCAATCAGCTGGCTTTCGTGACCAACCCGGGTCTGCCTGATGGGGGCAGCACAGAGCCAATCCAAAGGAGACTAGTCATCAATCTTTAACAAAGAAAATGCCTATAGAAATGCCCTCAATTGAGGTTCCTTCTTCTCAGATGACTTCAGTGTGTTTCAAGTTGTCCAAAGTAACTAATACCATGCCAAAGCCAATCTATAAGTTTAGGGCAATCACATGCACAATGATGACTCACAAAATCCCACAGAGCCTCTCTTTTTTTTTGTTGTTGTCCTTCTCAAGTCTGTGATGGAGCTGAAGACAAGATAGTTATAGTTTTTCTTAGTTATAATAAAATATAAATTAAATATAAAACTTTAAACTCACAAAGATTGGATAGATGACAAATAATTTTTTTAATTGTGGCAAATACAAATAGACTAAATATTATAACTATAATTCTTACTTGATACCTGTTTCTCATCGGGCCACAGGACTTCATCTGTTCCCCACACATTCCCTATCAGGACATAGGAAACAGGGAAACAGCTAAGTAAAAAGCTCAGAGCAGTGCCAGTATATCTTTACGAACAATTGTTTATTAGAGGCATCGAGATAGACGAGAGTCTCCATCCTGTAAGAACAATGAAATCTTAGGTTCCAGAGTGCAGAGGCCCACCAATGTGGCCTCATGATGGCTCCTGAGGTCTCATGCTCAGCCTTTGCTTGAGAGGAAAATCCTTTCTGCTTGGGGTGCCGTGATTTATGGAAGCCGCTGTTCTCCTTCAAATGTTAGAAGCTCAGCGGGTCAAAAAAATACACCTTTTTAAAAAGCTAGATTCAAAGAATATGAACAGTCTTCAAAGGGCATAATTAAATATGGTCCAAACTATACAGCCATGGCTTCCAGACCCCAGCAGATTCCAGTTTTTGTGAATATGAGATCAACTGTTTCAACAATAGGGTTCAAGTGACCCGCTTGGCTTCGTCGTGAAAGGCATCTGTTGTTGTTCTGTAATGACAGAAGTGGGTCTGCCTGACAACTTAACAGCAAAAGCCTTGTCTTTGAATCTAATGCTTTAAATGTCTGCCAGGTAATTAACTTCGCAGCAGTTTTGTTGGCAAAGTAATAAGACAGGCAGAATGAAACATTCATTAATGACTGACCATGGAAACTGTAGTTAACGACTGTTGAGCTAATGTAATCAGTAATAGAGGACAGAGCAGAATGGCTGAGATGTTGCAAGGCAGAAGTCATCCAAGGAAGCTACTCCAAAGAGCTGATAAAGAAATGAAGGCAGGAGATGGAGAGTAAGAGGCACTGTATGTAGGGAGCAGCATGGTAATCCCAGCACTTGGGGGAGTAGAGGCAGGATTGTGAGTTCAAGTGCAGCTTGGGCTACATGGCAAGATCTTCTTTAAAAAGAGGAGAGAGGTAAAAGCATTGTGTACAGCACTTAGATTTCACATACTGAGAAGATTCTCTTATGTATATTGTCAAAAAAATAGTGAAACCAAATATGAGTCATCATGGCCTGGGAACATGGATTCTGGTTCCCCAAATACCACACTCCAACATGATAACTGCTCCATGAAGTTTGATAGTAACAGAACAAAGAAAGCTATGAATCAAGACACTTTAAATACATTGGTGGAAAGTTAGGGTAGATGCAACACAGCAAAGCAGAGAAATTTCTGCTATTGACTTCAGACGCTCTCTGCCGGCATTTTTAGCCTTTGGTTGGTGGCATCTGGGATCTTTATAAGTTCCAGTGGATTTAGCTAATGGTCACAAAGTGCTCAGTCATATACAGAGAAGGCTAAAATTGCTATTAAAGATGGCCCAAGATAATTTGATCCCATACTTGCAACATCAATGAATTAGCCTTTGTAGCCACAGCTTCTTTCCAGATACTGTCACTTTCATTTTCAAGACTCAACTAGGTAAAGGAACACACAGTCGTGAAAATATCCCAACTTCCATCTGACAAATGATCTCAGCTTCAGTACCCAGGTTACCCACATAGTGTAGGAAACAAAACCAAGAAACACACGCACACACACACACACACACACACACACACACAGAGAGAGAGAGAGAGAGAGAGAGAGAGAGAGAGAGAGAGAGAGAGAGAGAGAGAGAGAGAGAGATGACCTCACCCTAAGGATGACAGCACAGCTTTCGTGCTTGTACTGGTAATGTGAGGCTCATTGAATAGCAATGATTTTTTTCCCTACAGATAATTAGATTTGAAAGCAACTACTAATCAAAACCTCTATTTTTCTCTAATGGGAAGACTCGGATTAAGACCTTGCTGCTGAATCGCTATGGGCCAACCTGTCATTTCTGTTAGCATCTTCTAAGGAGCAGACAACATTATGCCCTTAGGAACTATTTTTAGAGACTATTTTGAGAGGAAAATACAATAATACTGTTGAAATGGAACATAAAGCAGGAATCGTCACAAAGGGAAATATAGATTGGAAGATGTTGCACCTATGGTAACATTAGGACACCAGCTGTTTTAATCTGGTCTTAATTTCCAATGTAATCCATTAATATTTGCTAATGTGTCTTGATTTGTATTTCAGAGATATAAGACTTTAAAATTAACTCTGAGGAATGAGTAGATGACCCAGTGGCTGAGAGCACTTGCTCTGCCACCTTGCGGATTTGAGCTTGAATCCCCAACACCCATGTAAAAGCTGAACATGGCTGCACATGTCTGAAACCTAAACTTGGGAGGCTGAGATGGGAGCTCACTAGCCTTTCAGCTTGGCCCAAATGGTGAGTCTCAGGATGGGTTAGAAACCCATCTTTCTCGCAGCAATAAGGCAGAGAGGGAGCAATAGATGAAGACACCTGCTGTCCTCCACTTTCACATCCATAGGCAAATCCATATATACAGAAACACATCCATATATCCAGAAACACACACAATGCACACATATACCAATACACAGCACACACTCACATATATACTACATACAGCAACATACACATACACAGTTCATACACACACGTGCCACACACACACAGCACACAGATATATACCACACAGCATTTGCACATACACATACATCACACACACAGTGCCCACACATGGATGCATGTACACATACATGCACACACACTCACAACCAATCTGGAAATCTAGGAACTTTATTTTTAAAATTGTGAAAGAAACACCTGATATCTTTTCTGTGTGTTTTTGTTCACAGCAAACAACTCTCTGAATTAAGAACAAGTTAAGATTTGATTCATTGCAGAAAGAAACAAAAGAAAAAAAGGAAGAAAGATAGTAATTGGTTTCAACCCTGAGGAGCTGACAAAAAGGTATTGCATGTGTCTTTCTGATTCCAGTATTTTAATTGTCCTTGATTCTGGAGCCTCATAAATAATGTCAAGTTGGCCATGCTTAAGGAATGGCTACTATGCAGATAACCCTAGTTGAAGTAAAAAATAATCCAATTATTTTGCTTTAAGTTGAGACACATCTCATTCATTAATCAAGACATAATTTATTCATGAAGGAAGATATCAGCAGAATAGCTAATGCCAAGTTCTGAAAATTTATATTTCTTGTTATGAATCATTGGTAAGGTTTCCTTAAAGAATGCTAACATATGCACTATTTCAAATTCTTATTTTCCTAAATAACCTGAAATTCATTTCTAAAAAAGTTTAGGTCCTATTACACACTTATACACTAAAGGAAATGATACCAGATCAAGTTTTGGACCAAAGTTTAAGTTGTCTTAAGTGGAAATACACTGAGTGATGAAAACTCTTTCATCTGTGTCTTTAACCTCAGCTGCAAACCATTTGCCTTTCACAATCTCTCTACCCAGGGCTTAATATCATTACATTGACTCATGACTAAAGTGTTGAAGAACAAATTTCCCTCATTCTGCCTCCAAAACACAGCCACATGTTGTGGGACCTCCTTCTGCTCTTCAGCCAATAGCCTTTAAGATACATTGCTGTGGGACCTCCTTCTGCTCCTTTAGCCAATAGCCTTTAAGATACAGCCCACTTGGGCATGGTCCCTTATACTATAAATGCAGCTGTAAAGCATGTGTGCTCGCTCTCTCTCTTGCTTCCAGCTCTCACTTCCTGCCCCTAGACTCTTTTCCTGTTCTCTGTTCATGCAGAGGATTGTGATCTAGGACAGTGATCTGTGAGTCTCCTCTAAATAAGTGATCCTTTATTATTCATACTTCTGAACTAGTGTGAGATTATTTTGTGATTTCCACCATCAGCTACAATCTAGGGACACAGAAGGTACGCTATAGACACCAACTCTTTCTTGTACAATTCTCAATCTACCAAACACACACACACACACACGAGAGAGAGAGAGAGAGAGAGAGAGAGAGAGAGAGAGAGAGAGAGGAACACAGACCCATGTGGTGCTGATTCTGTTTCTACTGGCTCCACCCACACTTGCCTATCACTTAAGCTGTGAGATTTATATTAGAGTGTCTTCAGCTTTTAGAATCAAGCGTCTTAACTTGTGTTAAATGTGATGCCCTCACTCCAGACCAGACGCTCAAGACCAGGTTCTGAGCCTGGACAGTCTGGCCATGTACTGTCAGCACAGATCTACTCCGAGAAGTTCAGCTTCCACCTACATATGTACATTTGGATAGGAATGTACATATGTACATTCTGTTAAGATGAAAATTTGGTCCCCAGGATTATGTCATCAATGTAACACCTAAGAACTCACTTCCCCTTAGAAGACATTCTCAAGAAGAATGTTTTATTTCTTAATATTTCTTTACTTTACATCCCTTAACTATTTTGCTTAACCAAGGCTGTATGACTTCAGTATTTAACAAAAATATTTTTTAATTATTCTATTTTCAAAAGAACTTTAACTTCAGCCACTGATTTTCAGATTACAGGCAAATCTTTCAAGTCCGTTTCCGCTTAGGAAAAAAATGTATGTATGACCCAGTTGTGAGTCTAAAATTTAGCTTCAGCAGTAGACATTAGAACAAGCAGGTCAAATCTAGAGAGCATTCTTTCACATCTTTCCAAGCGATTGCAACTGAGTTATAAAGCTGTCTACCAGCTTCTACAAGTCTGCCTCACAAAAGACGATACATTTCCTGAATGTTTTCAGGGGAGGAAAATCAAATGCCCCATTCCGTCCAATTAATGTGAAACAGGAACTTGATATTTCAACAGGCCGTGATCCCAAATTGGAATACATGTTCTCCAGCGTGGTGCACTGAGAGGCAGCTACAAAGGCTCTTCAAGCTAGAGTCTGTTCCCGGAAAGAGCGGAGTGGATGAATACCTACTTTTTGAGGAAATAAAAACAACTGACATTTGTAACTGGGGCAGGATGAACGAATGGAAGACATTTTAAAAAGCCTCACTCTAGATTCCTCATCCTTTATATAATTTACCTTCGCTTCAGTTGTAAACCCACACTTCATCTATTATAAAGGTGAAACAAAACCTGGAGCCAGGCCTTGTAAAAGGCCTGTGGCCCGATGAGAACATGAAGTGCTTTAAGCAGTGTTACACAGCTGTTGTGCGCATGTCCATTGGGAGGCCATTTAGCCTCCATGTTGTACTTATTGCTGCTTCCGCAAGCATGTGCCATGTTTGTCATGTGGGAGGTTACTCAGAGGACATACACCAACTGGAATTACACACACACCAGAAAGTGGGAGGAAAGAGAGAGCGTGAGGGGGGAGGCAGTCCGTGCTCGTTCATCATAAGTGTGCATGGAACTAGATCTTCCGAACAAGTGCACAGAAATGTGTCTTTACACACAAGAAGTAAAAGCATTTTTCAAAAAAAAAATCAAAACATTACATGGAAGGCCAAGGAAGTAAAGTAAAGCCTCACTCCCCACATCCGGGGATGTGCAGGAGTGCACTGAGGTGCGACCACCACACAAGCACAGGCTCAGGCTTCTTGTTCCTGATTTACAGCCACATCACAAAAATGGCTTTGGAGGGACTCTGACGTTCAGCCGTGAAGCTGAAACAGCACAATAAAACATACAAAATAAAGTGGCATAGATTTTTCTTTATGTCTCATTAGCTTTTATAAGCCATTAATATTTAGGCAACAGCAACCAATATGAATGAAATACTATGCACCTTCACTGCCAATACCAGTATCCATCAACGATAGTGTCACTAGGCTCCCCTGCTAACACCGACTTGACAGAACATGCACAGCTGCTCTGCTCATGAGGTCAAGGAAGACTTGAACAGGTGCACCCAGTTTTTGACATTGTTGAGAAAAAGAATATTTTCTAATTCAATGCATGGTTTCTCACATAAAATCTGAGAGACTTACATTTCTAATGACAGCTATAAATGCCCAATTTGATGATTATACAAAGTTTGGAAATGATGAGAAGTCCTCTTTCCTGCCTCTCTTGACTAAAGAAGAGACGTGGACTCTCCTAGCACACTTACTGCCCATCCTGACAGCCTGAGAGACCGAGCAGATGCTCCACCTTAAAAAAGAGCTGCCAGGAGAAAAGATGCCTATTGGACCGAAAATAATGAGCCATTATAAGACTTAAATTCAACATGACAAAAAATGGTTTTCTAAAAATAGCTGTGATTTTCAAATTTAAAATTGGCTCATGAGACAAAGGTAGATTTTTTTACCCCAATCTCTTGAGCCACTTTAGGTCCTCTGAAAAACTGACAATTTTTAAAGTTTTTGTTTTATTTGTTTTTTTTTTAATATTTAAAGACAAAGTTTCGTGTAGCCCAGGCTAGCCTCTGGATCCACTATAGAGCTGGGGGCAATGTTAACGTTCTGATCTTCATGTTTCCACCTAATTCCTGGGGTTATAGCCATGTGCCACATGTACTTTGGACAAATACAGTAAGGAAATAAATAAGAAACTTTGAGGACAGATTTTAATGGGCATATGGCCTGTTGAAGGTAGAATAGAATGTCAATGATACTGATAAAGTTTCTCCAACTAAAAAAAGCTTGAACCACCTTATCAGAACGGTTAGTTACGTCTGAGACTGTTTCACACACACACACACAAACACACCCTGATAAACTTGCTGAAGAAAAAGCACCTTCAACTTCCTAGGTAGGCAGATAATGCTGCTGCCTTCTGATACAAAGCAAACGATACCCAAATGAAAGCAGATACACTATGACGTGGGAAAATGAAGCCTTTGCAATCAACACACACCAGTCCATATATATAGTATAATAAACAGAAAGATAAATCCAGAGCTTTCCATCACTAGCCAGTGAGAACTGGGTGCTAAAACCTCACACACCAAAATCTGCAGATGCTCAAAAGTGCTGTGGTACTTACATACCTGCACATACACCCCTGAATACTTTAAAAGTCATATAAAGATAACTTATAATGCCAAATTCAATTAAGAAGTTTGGGAGTAATTATTGCATTGCCCTTTTCAGGGAATAAGGACGGCAAAAGTTTAAATTTGTACACACTATTATTTTCTATCTATGACTGTTAGCCTCAAAGAAAGTAGACTGTTGATATAGAGGACCAACTGTGGTAAGAAAATCACTAAATGTGTTAAGAAATCTCATCAAAATTTACAAAATAGATCATACATATAAAAGTATATTTACTTCTTGTTATACGGCATGCTGCTGTTGGATTTAGACCAGACACAGGGGCTTATAACAACAGTGTCATCATCTTCATCCCTCACACAGTAGTGGGATCTGAATGTTCTGAACCAACCGTCTTTGCAGAACCTGAAAGTATTGATTCAACACCAGGATATACTAAGGTAACCGAAATACAAACACTAGATGCTGCATAATTGTGTAGGCTTGGTCCATCTCTCTGTATCTTTATCCTGACCTTGATATATCATTGTGGGTTTCCTGAGCAGACACATAGCCTATTCACCCCAGATAGGCAACTGGCTATAGACTACACAAATGGTTCCACTCAAGTCTCTTTAGTGAACATGGTGGTTTGAATAAGGATGGCCTCCATAGGCTCATATATTTGAATGCTTAGTCATCAGGGAGAAGCAGTATTTGAGAAGGATTGGGGGTATGGCCTTGTTGGAAGAAGTATGTCACTGGTGGTAGCCTTTGAGGCTTCAAAAGCCCACCCAAACCAGATCCAGTGTCTCTTTCTTCCTGCTGCCTGCAAATCCAGATATTCGAACTCTCAGATACTTCCCCAGCAACATGTCTGACTGCATGCTGCCATGCTCCCAGCCATGATGATAACTGACTAAGCCTCTGAAAATGTAAGCAAGCCTATTAAATGCTTTCTTTCATACGAGTTGGCATGGTCATGGTGCCACTGGACAGAGATAGAACACTGGCTAAGACAGTGAACCAGTGAGGTTTGCAGTTTATTTACAAAAGCCTGGATGAGGAATAACTTCCAGGATCATGGGTGACTCAACTGCAGCGGCATCACTAGAAAGCGCATCTCAGCATGAGTGACAGCTCTCGAGAGCTGCATCCCTACAACTCCCTATACAACCTGCAGGAACTCAGCAGACTTAAGAGTCTCCTCTCCTCAGCGATTGTTGCTATGTGTGTAACCCTGAGAAGAGACTTTGTGAACCTTCTAAGTTTTAAGAGCTTCCTGAGCTTTAGCAGTTTTATTTATTTAAATAAAGCAAAAAAGCGAACATCTACAGCTTGATGAATTTTTCAATTTTAGGAAACAATCTCATATGTGCACAGGAACACGGAGTCCTCGCTATTATCAGGGAGTGAAATACAATGGAGCAAGGTGTGCAGACTTTTGCATGAGAAAGGCTGATCTCAAGAGATCTGTATTAATCCTACTGGTGTTTATATGTCAAATCAACAGAAATGTACTCCTCGGTTACACGATGGACTCAGAAATACACACATGCATGAAAACAAATCCCTAGTTTATTAAAAGTAATAAAATGTATAATAATTCCTTAAAAATACAAGTTTCAAAACAGCTCTTAATTCAAAGATAAAGAGAGATAGCTTATTCTTATTAGATGGGCGAGGTTACAACAAAGCAAGGAAGTCCCTGCTATATGCTCAGATGTTAGCCAATGACTTTCTTAGCTTTTGGATTGGAGAGAGTGGTCTGATGAGTTAAAACATTCCAAAGATTTCACCTGATTCAGGATATTAGGTCAGACACAGAGATGGGCAATGAATGGCCATTAAGAGGGCTAACAATAGGCCAAGAAAAGCTGTCATTGGCTTTGGGCATCAACATTCCAACTCTGCAATTACTGAAATTCCAGTTAATCAGTGTCTGTAGAAGGCTCAAGGTAAAAAGACAAAATCTTTACATAAAAATTTAGTTCACAAATGAAATAAAGTTATTATAAAAGTATCAGTGATTTATTCTTTTCTCAGAGTAAGAAAAACTCTAAACATAAACACAAGGGCAAACATATTTTTAAAAAAGCGGTTGCTAGTGTACAACAACTGCAAAAAGTTAGCTCATATATATAAAAAATCAAAGCAGTAAAAGAAGTGGAAAAAATAAGTTCATAGATAGGACAATGCAAGTTCACGGTGAATAATAACATGATCAAGTTAACAAAAACTTGAAGATGCATTAGCCATAAAAATTAGCATTATTTATGTATGAAGATGTCATAAAGATGCCTGTTATTTAGCCCACTTACTAAGAAATTAATTTGGAAATTATCTTGCAATTTTTAAAGAAGACTACAGTCATGGAAAACAAACACTTTGTTATGTCATAAAGAAAACATTCCTAAGAGTTTTCTTGCAATATATTTAAGTCTATAAACACATCTATTTAAAATATGATGTATATGCAGAATAATTATAGAGAATTACAGAACTGTTTTCAGTGACCCAGATTGTGACAGAAAAGTTGCCAGTGCTTTATTATTTGCACAGTGCAACTTTCCAGGAGGAATTGTCTGAGTTGGAAAACAAACAAACAAAAAACAGAACACAGTATGCCATGTTACCATCTTCATTGAAACTGTCATTACATGTATAGGATATGTATAGTAAAATTGAATGACTTATACCAAAATGTTTGTAACAGTGGTGATGTAATTCAGTTTGTCCCCAGAAATCAGAAGATGTTGGGAACCACTGCAGTAAGTCCAAGACTCCAAGGACCAGAGAACTAGGAACACTGACACTCAGAATTGGGAGAAGGATGTGCTAGAATGCCCTCTTCCTCTGGCTGGCTGTCTTCTTGGGCATCTATGCAGACTTACTCACCTACTCTGGGAGCTGAATCAAATGTGGTATCTTCTGGGAATATCCTGGAGATGTAGTCGGGCAGACTGTGTTACCAAATATCTGGCTATCTCTTCACCTAACCACACCTACTCAGTAAAGTAAACATTACACTAACAGAATTTTAATTTTCTTACATGTATGAATGTTTTTCATGCATCTATGTATGTGCACCATGTGTATGTCTGGTACCCTCAGAGGCCAGAAGATGGTGTCAGATTACCCTGGACCTGGATTTGCAGATGATTGTGAATTACCATGTGGTCACTAGGAATCACACAAAATCCCCTGCAAGAGTAGCAAGTGCTTTTAACCACTAAGCTAACAGTAGAGCCAGTCTCTATTACAATCCAAAGACTATATAAACCACTTGACACAGAGTAAGAGATCAATAAATTGTAAGTCTTTCAAACATGAAATACATCAAAATGAAATGATTGTTTCCTTCTTGAATGATTTTCCTGTCAAAAATCAATGCAATGAATATTAACAGAGTACCCATCTGTTACATGAAGCCTTATATGTTATGTTATAGATTTTTGGTCTCACAAAGGATTAGTACAATAAGTATGTTTAGTGCCTACTAATAGAAACCACTGTTCTAAGGTTCCCTAAGGGTGTCAGTGACAGTTCCCACACTGGCTATTTCCAGGCTGTGGCATACTCTCTCTGGTTTGTGACACTTGGGGACAATCTCTCACTGCTATTTCAACAGGACCAGTCTGCCAAACTTAATGTGTCAGAGTCAGTTGTGGCACCGGAATTGATTTTTATATAAACAAAAGCTTTTGTTATAATAATTTTTAAAGATAGTAAGCAGGGACTAGGAGAAGATAGGGGGAGGAGGAAACTTCCATGCCTTTTGTAAGCAGCCGGACACCTGAGGAACTCGTGTTTCTGAGTGCTGCAGCAATTTTCCAGCATAAACGAACTGTTTTCTAAGGTACAATGGCAATCTATTATTCATGTGTGTTCTCTGGGTTGTAATCCAACTTCCAAGGCAGAACTCATATAAAAAATAATTAGTTTTACAGAGCAACGAAGACCTAGCATTAAAATTATAGGAAAGCAATAATAGCAATCATAGTGATGACACAAGGAAGCACACCAGAGGCAGCGCGCAACATAAAATCAGCCACCACCCCGACAGCCTTATCTAAACTTCACAAACAAGACAGATGAAAAGGGAAGAGGAAGGAAAATTATATAGGGAAACTGAATATCGATCAAAGAAAAAAATCTGGAAAGAGATACACGTGGTTAAAATAAACAGATAACGGTTTTTCAGACCATAAACATCCCTTATCTTCCCATTCCTGAACTCAAGCCATTACATCAAAACCGATGTAATCTGTGCTCCCCATTCAAGTTGAAAATGGTCCAGACTGTACTGTTAGCCTGCAGACACAGAAGGGACTGAAGGAATGGCAGGCAGGATGGATGTGCTGTCAGGAGAGGAAGAAAAACACCAGGCTCCCATTCTCTCCTCGGGTCCCTTCATGCGTCTCTGTGTGACATCCTCATTGTACACTCTACCTCACCTTATAACGCGTATGCTGATGGATGCTTCGGCCAGCATGCAACCTCTGACCTCAGCTGTCTTGAGGACACACACACACACACACGTTTTCTAAATGACAATCAAAATGGCAATCCGTTTGTGCCCACCATACCGAACGTGGAGAACACTTATATTTATTTCTCCAGTATGAATTATGGATTGTGTTTCTTTCATGAAAATAATAAGGCAATACCAAAGTTGAGGGAAGTATGTTTTGAGGTAAATCTAAGAAATGCAACTTCTTTGAAGCAGCTCCACGTCACTTAGAAGCAATGTGACCTCACTAAGTAGAACTTAGGCGCTACTACTGTTCCTAGCCATGGGTCACTCAGTTGTTAGATAAAAATTTAATACCAATACAATGTAAACTATATTATCCTTTCTATTCTACTGTAAATGGACTACAGCTTTGGGGGAAAGAGAATTTTTGTGTATGGAAGACTTTTTTGTGATTACAATCTTAAAATCATTAAGATTTTATCAACGTAGCATTTGAAAGAAAATGCATGCACAGTCAATTAAAAACAGAACAGGTGTACCCCACCCCCCCGCTCCAATGATATTACTAATGGAATTTTAGGGGTTTCTCCTTACTTTTTAAAATATAATTTGCTGTTGCCATACTATTGTGCTGATAGGAACAGCAATAAAGAATGCAGTTGGCCCTTGGATAATGTAGGAATTAGAGACTGCAATGCCCCACACAATTAAAAATACCCCCTTTTTGAAATTACTTCTTTTATTTTTTGAAACTAACATAGTTGCATCCTTTCCTTCTTCTGTTTCCTTCCATACATCCCTCCTTGCTCTCTTTCAGGAGCGTGGCATTTATTTTCATTGATTGCTATTACATACATATGTACATACATATAAATTCCTAAAGACACTTTCTTAATCTGCATAATTTTATTTGTATTTATATGCTTTCAGAGCTGACCATTTGGTGTTGGACAACCAATTGATGTGTTCTGCTCTTCTTTGGAAAAGTGCCCCCCCCCCTCTCTCCACTCCTAAGTTGCCTACTTGCCTACAGTTCATTGCATAGGGTTGAGGTCTCCATGTCTTTCCCCGGTCTTCTTTAACATGTCTATTGTTGCCCTTGTTCACTTCCACCAAACTAACAACCTACTCTTGATCATCAGGTAATCAATGTGTCCATATCAGAGGTCAATGCTTATTTTTGGTGGCATTTGTTTAAATGTGGGTATTGTGAGATTTGAACTGTTATAAGCAATTCACTAAAAGGATGAGTGGTTCATGTAGAGGTGATTAGCATCACAAGGCTTTCCTGTGGATTGTCACTAACACTCAAGGTCACCACAGAAGCAGCATAGGAGGCTGTGAAATTTTCAGAGTACAAACCTCAGAAATTTGCCTGCTCCTGCTTCCTCGGCCCTAAAGCTGCAAGTGAACACCATCATACCTAGATTTTCACATGATGCTGAGGCCAAGACTTGGGTCCTTACATCTATCTACACAGCAAGCAATGTGTCAGCCGAGCTGTCTCCACAGCCCCAAATTCAAAATTTTAACAATAAACTTAAGTGTTTTATTTCTGTGTTTTAATGGTAGTAAGCTGTGTTAGAGAAATAGCAATATATATTATATATTCATAAAATTCCTTTTTCACGATTTTTTTAACATTATAGGCAACATAGCTTCCTTTCAAATCTCCAAAACAAAATCCAGGAACAAATACATCCACATAGTTCAGACCTCTGTTCAAGGGTCAGTTTAATTCAAGCAATTTTAAATAGAGTGAGAGAGGTAAAATTGGCAGAAACCACAATAATACACTTTTTTAAAGCCCTAAATTTAATCTACCTCAAAATGAAGATGAAATGTATTTCAGTAAACAAAGTGGAAACAAAGGGGAAGATTCCTGGAATGACAAGGACTTAGTTCAAAACTTCAAAGTCCCTAGGAGCGTGAACCAACTGAGAAACCTCACTTGTGAAGAAAACAAAGTTATCAGGATTTTCAAATATTTTGGTGCTCTATCCTATAATGAATATCATTGGTTGCTCTCTCAAAGGACCCCAGGCTGGTTCATTTCCAGAACCTACATGGTGACTGACAACCATCTGTAGCTCCAGTTCCAGGGGACCCAAGGCCTTCTGAGCTCTGCAGTCATCATGCGCATACACTGTGCACATACAGCGCACACCAGCATACATACATATAAAACACTCACACATACAAAAAAAGTTAAAAGAAATAAATTTTACTCTAAAAGATACTGGCTAAGCTAGTCTGCCTGTGCTGGGACACATCAATACAGTTCAGCTGTGGCAGACAAAACTATAGGCGCCTTTGCTGGTAGTAAGTAGAAATCCAGAAGCCCAGCCCACCTTGCATGGGTCCTACCACCTCTTG
Source organism: Arvicola amphibius (assembly GCF_903992535.2). NCBI lineage: Eukaryota > Metazoa > Chordata > Mammalia > Rodentia > Cricetidae > Arvicola > Arvicola amphibius. The sequence continues at coordinate 88,870,195 of NC_052055.2, forward strand.
GGAACACACCAGATATCCTTCGCTTCTCATAAATACCTTGGAGAAGAGTCTGGAGTTAGGCCTCTAAAGATGAATTTGTTTACCACTCTAGAGGCAATGGAACCTAGGGGTGAAGGAGCCTAAAAGAGAGGCATATTAAAGTCTTAGTGCCAAGAACCACCTTTACTGAGAGCATCAGACAATTTATACCCTGAGGGTTGAGAACGGTCACCTAAGTAAAGTTCTCTTGAGTTCAAGCTGTATACAAGCACACGGACAAGCCACACGTGAAAATAAAAAAAAAAAAAGCCATGTTTTTCTATACAGGCATATAAACAAATTACAATAGCCAGTTCTAATGAATAGTCTGAAGTAACTCAATCCTAACTGCTACACCTGGGAGGGACTTGAAAGGAAAGTTTATTCCAAATACAACTCTACGTTTTTGAAGAAACTGAGGTCACAAGACTCTTGTCTTTTTCTTGAAGTTTTCTTACAAACTTTCAAATTTCCTCTTGCATGACTCCATTCTTGGACCTCATTCTGACTAAATCTAGTTCATTCCTGAAGAAACGGACTTCTATGAAAGAGCCCAGCGAGTTGTGTCTAACACAAAGAATCTGGGAAGTGCTCTGAGCCAGCTGGCACTTCCATACCCTCTGGGACTTTGCATCTCAGGGCCTCAAAACCTCAGCTCCCTTAACTTTCCAGCTACCACACTCCAACTTCATTTCAAAGTTCTGGAAACTCCCATTACAGCCAGAGCTTCTCTTATAGGAGAAAACTGGTCCATGATCCCAACTGACTCCCGACTTCTCAACTTCACTGACACACAGGCAACTTCCTCACTAAGAAGGAAAACTAGAATAAGTATCTTGGAGGGGTTCCTAGTCTTACTCCTTCTCAATGACTTCACTCCAGAATGCTCTCTTATGACTTTGAATTCCTAAACCAGATTGGGCACAAGCAACAGCTACTTTCTTTAAACAAGCTTCCCATGAACACTTAGAAGACTGGAATTTGAAAATCTTTCCCTAGGCTTTAATCATTTTACCACTGTCTCTTTTCCCGTCTCATCAGCACAAAGGGATATTGGGTCCCCTAACTCATACTTTCTACATTGAAGAAATGAACATAGACTTGAGGAAAGGTGAACAGAGGCAGAGATGAACCGTGGTGGTACTGAGGACAGACACTCAGAGATCTAAAGCTTGCAGGAATTTATGAGCTGTGTGAAATGTTTGAACTTCATGCTAAGTGTCATGGAATATCATTAAAAGATTTGCTACCAGGAAAACTAATGCTTTTTTTTTTACTAAAATAATAATTTCCAGGCATGGTAGTACATACCTATAATCCAATGCACTCTGGAAACTGAGGAAAGACAACTGCCACTATATAACCAACCTGGGTTCTGTGAGCTTCAGGCCAGCCAACGCTATAGGGTGAGGTCCTGTCTCATAAAAATAAGAACTAGATCTGGGGTTGCCTACTGGTAGAGTGCCTATCTGTATTCAAAGGGCTCTGGGTTCAATCTACAGCATCCAATTAAATACATCCATAAAAGGAAAAACATTAATCAAACATGCTAAATGGATTCAAGGTGAAATTTCTACTTAGACTCTCAGCAATTTTCTTATGATAAATAGATACAGGAGGTCATGGAAGGAAAGAAATAAATGCTCTTAAGGGGTGTCAGTGGTTTGCACAAGAGTACAGTCTGTGTCATAAGCTGAGTAGATATCAACCGGATGAAAATAATGTAAAAAGAGTAGCTTTAAGGAACCGGATGGAGTCTTCAGTCTTACATAAACTAGGGGAATGCAAAATATTTCCAGAGGAGAATCCACACACAAGAAACAGAAAGCTAAAATGGGTCATTCTAACAGAGGCCATGAAAAGGAGCCAGTTCTGACTATCTAACAAGTCCCATGGAGTTTGTGTCAGCAAGCCAAGAAAAGTAGCACCAGTAAATAGATAAGAAGATTGAGAGCCCTAAAGCTAGATGCACTACAAGCATCAGGTGACTCAGGCTGCCAACAGATAACCTTTCAGCCCTGTAGACACAAAAGCCCAAAATGTGTAGTTCAAGGACTCAGCAGTTTCTGGCTGATTATTAGATCAGACAGTAGGCGGTAATGTCCACATTTTGTATGTATAAAAAGTAACTAGGGGGGAAGGCTGGATTGACAGTTCAGCAGTTAAGAACACTTGGTTCTCTTGTACAGGATCCAAATTCAATTCCTAGCACCCACATCAGGTGGTTCACAAGTGTCTACAACACTGATCCTAGGGGTTCTGACTTCCTTTTGTTTTGGCCTCTGAAAGCACACACATGCACGGGGCATTCATTCATACAAACATACATGCTTGCACATATACAAAAATAAAAGAGATGTTTAAAATGAGACACAACTAGACTTTGCATAACAGTGACTAAGGAGAGCGAGAAAAAAGGGGTTTATTTGTTCGTTCATTTGTTTGTTTGTAATGCCTAGAGCTTTGGTCCCAAGCAGCCATACCCCAGTAGCAATCAGCAAAGGTCACAAGGAACGCTGCACAACACATCTCTTCATAGTTTCCACTTTAAACTAAAAAATAACACCTCCAGATTTTTGTCATTCTTTAGGTAGAGAAGGCCCAAGAATATGTTAGGTTTGGGCTAGAATGACAGAAGGGTTTTCAATGAGAGATGAAATGACTGCACCCAAAATCATTCAATTATTGTATAGGTTAACTAATATGTAAGTGTGTGTGATGCTGTATGTATGTGTGGCACTTACGTTTATTAGTGTGGGTGTCTTTCCTTTGCTTTTTTTTGAGACAAGGTCTCTCACAAGGCCTGACAAATACTGTCACTTCCAGCTTTTGATGTGAGTTCTAAAGATGCTTATGTCTCACTCACATCCCCATGCCTATACAGCAGTTGCTGAGTCATCCCATGCCCCATCCCCCAGTCCTATACAATGTTCTTAAGCTACAACCTAAAGATATTGGGTTTTCTCTATCTTTTCTCACCTTCTTCCATGTCTCCCATCCATGTGGTGAGGTGGGGTGCAATGACCAGAGGCACAAAACTGTTTCCCAACAGCAGGACTCATACCTAAAGTATTGACAAAAGCATCTCCCTATTTGTTCTTCAAGAACTGACACGTTTGAGGTCCATCAGCCTCCAGACAAGCTACATATGATAAACACTGAGGCCGTGCCTCCTACCCTAACAAACCCTTAAGCAGGTTGACTTGATGCTTCTGTCTGACCTGCGGATTATTTCTACATACAGTCTTCAGGCTTCAAAACAACTTGGCCTGTTTCTTCATGATTCGAACCAGCTAGGATGTCTCAGATCTTGCCACCTATTGTCTTCAGCATCAAACTTCCACCCAGAACTCCTAGACAACAAGGTGATCATAGATAAACAAACAAGAAGTCTATCATAGGATAATGATACCATGAAACAGAAGGGAAAACTGAAGTCCCAGAAAGAGGCGTGCTCCAGGTTCAGGTCTGATGGGTGGAGGAGTAAACTCGACACCAAGCTCTGCTGAACGTTTATTTGAAAAGGTGCCACATCAAAGAAAATAGAGACTATCATCAGCATAAGACTCCTTTGAGGTTACAGGACCGTTCAGGGGATTGTGGGAAAGAGAGCTGGGTAAGGGAAACCTGGGAAGTTAGGAACTTCTGTGGGTCTATTTTTCTGGCAGCAGCATAGGCAGCTACTATCCATCAGTCATCATGTGCTTTGGATTCCATAAATCTAAAGAAAAGTTGTTGACTAGGGAATCTTATGATTCATTGCATTTCCTTCTAGTTTCTCTCTGCAGGGGAATAAAGGTTCATTCAATTGTTAGGATATAGAAGGCTCTACCACCAGACTCTGCTGATGGAGGCTGCTCATTTGTTTCTTGGCTACCCAGACCCAAAATAATCACACAGAAACAATATTATTTGCGATACTGTTTGGCCAATAGCTTAAACGTGTTTCTAGCCAGCTCTTACATCTTAAATTAACCCATTTCTATTATTTTACACACATTTTACCACAAGATTTGTGGTTTACAGGCAAGGTTCTGGCTGGCGGCTTATTGTCTGTCTCCTCCAGCAACTACACAGCTTCTCCCTGACTCCTCTTACTTTCCTCCTCTATCTGCTTGGAATTCCTGCTTTGCTCTATTCTGCTAAGCCACTGGCTGAAACAGTTTCTTTATTAACCAATGGCAATAAAACATATTCACAACATACAGAGGGGAATGCCACATCAACACTCCATCCCAAAGGACAGGAGATAACAGCAAATGGCTACTATCCCCATGCAAGACCAAGGGAGAGAGAGAAAAGCAGCTTGTGTCCAGAGGACAGGGGCAGGAACATTGCTGGAGAGTAGCCTTTATCAGGGAGGTGGCTCAGGAGTGCTTCTCCCACAGAAAGGTGATGGGAACCAACTCAAAGCGAAGGGAGCCAGCAAGTCTGCTTGTCACTAGCTCAGGATAAGGCTCTGAGTGATTCCACACAGGTAGCAAGACGGAGAATGAGCACCAGCAACAAGACTCCTGGCCTCAGAGGTCCCAGTTCCCACCTGAAACCATAGATTAGTCACACCCATGCAGCTGAGGGGAAAGGATGTAAGGCAAACATGAAGAAATAGGGATATTTACCAAACATACCATTTATCTATCTTTGTCCTTTCTTTTTCAAGCCACCTCTGAAATAAGGGCTGCTCTTTTTATTATCAACACTCTCCTGCAATGCTTATTTCTGTGTATACTAATGACAGTCAACACATTTGTCCTCTGTCAGTCAAACTCAGAGTGGACCCCAAAAAGAACCCAGTGGGATTGCTCTTCTTACCACAGGCAACAGGGCAATTATGGAAGATGCAGTTTCCCTTTAACACTTCCCGTGCCCAAATGGGAAGAAGGAAGATGGTGAGAGCTCTCTGCCGCTAGCTGTAAGGAGGAAGAAAAATGAAATTGGCCTCTCTGGTCTTGAAGGACTGGGAGAACTCTCTTGATAGGCCACCGTGCTTTGAGACCTACCCTCTTCTGTAGGAATGACTATTAGGTTTGATAATAAGTATGTCAAGGTCATGTTTACCTAATTGTAATGAAGCAAAGCATAAATTTCAAATAGTTAACCATCTGTAGGGAATGACTAGATTTTTTCCCTCCAGAAGCCAAGTAATTAAAATAGAAAAATGTGTTTAGTGTTCAAAGAAACTGGAGTGTTACTATATTAGATAAGGGAGCCATCCATGACCACATAATGTCATTAAAGTGATCGGAAATTACGTGGTCTTTTAAATTGCTCTATTTCCCTCAGCAGAATATTAATTTCAGGTGAGTAATTTAAATCACATTAACAGCAGACTCCTTAAGATGACACTTCATTTAGTTGTAGAAGTCGCTGCCGCTTAAGTGATCCCCCAGTCTGCCGTCTCACACTGAGTCTAGCCTGTGCCAGATTGTATATTGTTTTTTTTTCTTTTTCAAAATACCATGGGGGTGTCAAATGCCTTATTGCAAACCTGCTGCTTTATGGGAAAATTTGATGTAAATAAAGCAGAGGCACTTCTGCGAATTGCCACATTTTAGGTAGAAAATGCTTCAATTAGATGTATGAAATCCACTGACAGGTTTAGGAACCAAATCGTTCTGAGACTATCCTCCACACACTTGATACCACCACATCTGCAGAGGCCATATGGTATAAAGTAGGTCCGTGAGATCTTCAAGGACAGGAAAACTTAAACTCCTTGGTGCCTCTGTCTCATTCATTAATAAAGTTGCTAATTTGGGGGCAAAAACAGTATCAAAATGAAGTTTTTGAAGGAAACTCTATTAAGCTCATTTTCTGATAAAATCTGATGCATACCACACACACTCTATGTTTCTATGGCCTCTCATTCCTGTTGGAGGAACCTCCTCCCACAATCCTTCACTATTTATCTCAGACAAACACTGATCATTTTATTTCTATAAATGTAGATTTGTTTGTACTTTCTAGAATTTGAAAGGGATAGAATCACAGATTATATAATATTTTTCCTGTCTTCCTGCACTCTTATAACTATGGAAGCCCATCTATCTCCAGGGATCTATCACTAGTGGATTTTATATGCTAGTATTCACACATGGCATTGTGTACACATTTACCTGCTGATGTTCGAGCTTGGGACTGCTGTTAAAAACATGCTACCAACATCATGACTGAGTCTTTCAGTGAACATATGCTTTCATGCCTCCTTTATAAATAACATAAAGTGAATTAGTTGGGCCGGATAGCAGGTGTTTAACAATGAAATGATTTTGCAATACTATGCTTACAACTCTAGAGTTAAAAAAAAAATCAAAGGATCTTAACTATTAAAAGATAGTTCCCTTTTGAATATATGTATGTACATATATATGTGTGTGCATACATTACATATGTACATGTATGGCAAGTGAACACATGAAAAAAGATTTAGCTTGTCACACAAAAAGTAACAGTGAATTGGAAGCAGTAGAGAGTGGTACATACTGGAATTAATTTGTGATTATTGTAGCCAAGTGGTCAGACTTACGATCAGCTGTCCATCTGACCATAAACTGTCTGTAGACTAGAAAACTAATAAAAACCAGTGATGTAATTTAGCTCAAGTACAATGCTTAAGGCCAGAGAAGCCATGTATCTTGCATTGTGACATCAAAAGACAGAAAACCAGTGTATACACGAGTGGGCAAAGTTGAGGAAGCAGTTGGTTTGAGTACTGGAGCAATGATTGGTTCACCCACCCATCTTTCACATGACTTTTTATTCTTTTCCAAGGACTTTATTCATACCATACATCTGACTATTTAATAAATGTCCTCCCCCTTCTTTTGGGACAGTTTTACTAGAAAATCTAAAGATTTAAACAACAATTAAGTTCATCTGGGTAGAATTAATAATTCATGTTAGTTAGAAAATAAAACATGAGCAGCCTATCAGCTTAGAAAATTATATTAAAGCTTTATAAACAGAAACTAGATACAGGCACTGAACTAATGAAATCAAATCAATTTTCTATTTCTCAATCTTATAACATTAAGTGGAAGCTTTCTGGAATAATACAGAATGTTATTACATCGTTATCTAAAAAAAGTAACAATCATTAATATAAGCTTCAAGCACAACTGTGTACCTAGGAAATTCTATAAACATTAATGTTAAAAAGATAGCATTCCTCTGTCCATAAAAGCCCTTCCTGACTCCTGTTAGCAATGTGTCTTCAACAGCTTTTGACAGACAGACATATTCTTTCAAACAACACCAGCAGCGAGGGACTTTTACTACAAGGGGAAAAATGAGTATCACTCCATGCTGAAGTTAGCCATGGAACCAGACTGGAATGTTTTCCACTCCTGTGTCTCCCTTCAAGGTTGCGTGGTTTTGCACATCTGTCTCTAAGTATCTACTAGCTAGCTGAACGGCGTTCTCTGACTCAACACAAAGAGAGCAGATGATGGCTGTCAGACAGTTTTCAAGTTTACTTGCCTTAAGGTAAGTGATGGACGTACAAGGTCAAAGTGTCTCTCATTCAAAATTCTCAATCTGTTTTAAAATTACAAATGCCTCCATTTTGTACACTCAAAGCAACCTCCCTCCATCTTCTGAGAATGATACACCTAGCTGGTAGAGCTTTTTTTGTGTGTACGAGGGGTGGAGATAAAAGAGTCCTCAGGCAAACAATCATTGTCCACTGTGAAGCCAGTGTTGGAGTTACAATTGTATTAAATTGATGCTAACAGTTTTCATATTTTCTTTTGCTTTTGGCTGCTCAAATAATTAGTGTTTAAGCAAGTATATGTGGGTTTTTGTTTTTGTCCCCCTTTGGGGTACAGCTGTAAAATATTTGGATATAAGAGATGTTATTCTTGAGGCACAATAGATTGTTTTGAAGTTTCAAAGATTAAGACTATTTTGATAACATTATCTGTAGAGTAAAAGATGCAGTTGTCACAAGTCTGTTGGAGGGAGAAAGTACTACATAAGATAATTTACTTAGAATAAGTTTTTTTGTATCAGCTAAAAATAAATTCTCGTGAAGCTGGAGAGAGATTGAAAAGCCGTAGATATCACATATTGTGCTCTCTCTCTCTCTCTCTCTCTCTCTCTCTCTCTCTCTCTCTCTCTCTGTGTGTGTGTGTGTGTGTGTGTGTGTGTGTATGTGTGTGTGATGTACATATAATTTTGAAAATGTGAAAATGTCTAGAGCCCATAAGAAATCTAAAAAGGAAAACTTACAGATATTCATATTTGACAAATGTTAAAAGAATTAAATTGCTCTTCACACACACACACTACTGTGGTGTTCAATCTTCGGCCTCCAGTCCATCTAGGATACAAACAACACTGACCACAGGGTTAGATTAGATCCGTGGACTAGCTCTCATCCTTAGTCATCTGGCAAAACCAAAAGGAAAAATTAAAATACCCTAGGAAAAATGGCAAGATGACTTCAGAAAGCCTCCATCGGGACTACTTCCAATTTCATTTCTGATATAAAAGCTATCAGAAGATTTTATTCCCATCCTTACAGTAAGAAAAAAATAAAGCCGAACTAAGAAATCAATAAGCTTTCTTAGACCTATCAGAGAACTAAAGTCACAGATCAATTCCCTCCACAAACGTAAAGTGACAGATGCCTCCGGGGAGAATCAATAACCGAGATGGTTACCTGGAACACATGCCAGTAGGACTGTGTACTAGTAAGAATACTTCAATGGTGACTTTGAGAAAGTAGCAGGCTCTAGCCAATGTTACCCCTTTCAGGTGTTGTGTATCAGGACCCTGGCTCCTTCCAGTGTTGCAGCTCTCAGGATTTGATTATCTCTAGATTTTCAGCTCTTCAGCTTAGCAAGTCCCTGAAACCCTGAAACTCTGCTGCTGGGACTCAATCTCTAATCTTCAACTTTTCATCAAGCAAGCCTATTAGGACTATTTTTCCAACATCTTTTCTGACAATATTTATAATTATGGTATTTACACTGAGATACAATGTTTGTGTGTGTGTGTGTGTGTGTGTGTGTGTGTGTGTGTGTGTTAGAGGCTACATTAGAGTGTGAACATACCCTTAAATGCACAGGGCAACCAAACAGGCCTTGCAGCTCCCCTTGCTATGATAAACCCTTCACTGCAGTGGTCTGGAATGGAGCCTAGAGTATCTCTGAAGCTTACTTGCCTTGTTATGCTATATCATTGAGGAAACAATGACAAACAAGTCCTTATATCTGTAGTCTCGATATAGTTTTTTTTTTTTCTGGATAGTTTTGCTCCATGGTTGGTTGAGCCATCTTGAAGAGAATGAACACATGCGTTATAGGTGGCCGACCTGGAAGGACAGAGATATTCAAAGCCTTTGGAGTCCAGATGACGCTGTCATGAGACCCAGAGATCAGACTTGGAGTTCTAGAGTTTGCTGTTTGCCTTGCTAGGATTCCATCTAGCTTTGGTCTGCTCTTTTCTTGCTCTAACCCTGTTCTTCCCTTTTTAGAATGGAAGAATCTTTATTTTTCCTCTGTGCCAATTTATACTGAAAGCAAAGCATTTGTTCTTTCATCTGTTTGCGTTGAGAAGGATTCATAGTAAAGCAGATTGATTCAAAGAAAGATGAAGTGCCTAGGAGTAAAGCAAATTAGGGAAGTAAGTAAACTCCACAAAGAAAACTGCTACGGAACGTGGTCTTCTTGAGCTGTCAGTGGCTGTGATTAAGGGAAGGAGTTGGCCCACTAATGCTCTGTCATGGAGGTAAGGAGGAGCGCATGCCCACTAAGGCTCTGTCATGAAGGTAAAGAAGAGTGCATAAAGTGGAGTTCCATCTGGACTGGTGAGTGAGTATGACCCTGGGGCAACCTGCCCTGGAAGAGAGCACAGACCCCCTCCCCCAGCTCCCTCTGCAGGCTTGTCTCTGTTTCTCACGTCCCTGCCTCTCCCAAGCTTTCCCCAGTGTTTTCAGGTGTCCTGCTCCTGTACTAAGGCCATCCACCCAAAGGGGTCAGACTCTGGCCTCCAGGCAGGTCTGAGGATTCCTGCAAGGGAGTGAGGGCTTCTTCAGATTGTGCCACAAGGAATAGCTCCTGCTCAGGCACTGAGGAGATCCAACCAGATTCAGTCACAGCAAAGATTGGTCTAAGACACCAAGCACCTCCCAGCTCCATTTGAAGGAAGAGATGGGCAGGCGCCAATGCAAGAACTCCTCCAACAACATGAAAGGCAACATGACATCACCAGAATCCAGATATCCCGAAACAACAAGAATTGAACACCCCACTCCAGAAGATATAGAAGAAACCGACCTTAAACAGTACTTTATGAAAATAATAGAGGACCTTAAACAGGAGGTAAAAAACTGCCATAAAGAAAGGGAGATGACAAACAAAAAGGTAGATGAAATAAATAAATCTCTCAAAGATACCCAAGAAAAACAAGAAAAAGCAATCAAACAGGTAAGGGAAACAGTACAAGACCTGATAAATGAAATGGAGGTAATGAAGAAAACACAATCTGAGGGAAGACTGGAAATGGAAACTCTGAGTAAACGAACAGAAACTTCAGAGACAAGTATTTCCAACTGAATACAAGAGATGGAAGAAAGAATCTCGGACTCTGAAGATACTATAGAGGAAATAAATTCACAGATTAAAGAACAAAACAAATCTAACAAATTCTTAATACAGAACATCCAGGAAATCTGGAACACCATGAAAAGACCAAACCTAAGAATAATTGGGGTAGAAGAAGGAGAAGAATTACAACTCAAAGGCGCAGAAAACATATTCAAGAAGAGCGCATAAAGCCATGCCCTCTAAGGATTAATAGACAGTTGATAGCTGTGAGGGGCATAGGCTCAAAAGGCAGTTCTGTCCTTCACCAAGATTTATAGGCAGTTAATGGATGCTAGGAGGAGGGATTCAGAGGTCACCCTCCTTACCAAGCATATATGGACAGTCGGAGAGTTAATGGTTGCTAGAGGAGAAAAGCTTTTTTCTTTAATTTCTTTGGTGGTAGAGCCATGCTTTTGTAAGTGTCTTCTCACCCATACTTCTGCAAGTAACCCTAACTATACTCATCCTTTCCCCAAGATAAACTTGAAAGGAATCCTATCTCTGACCTATCAGTGGTACCCTCTCTGGGTACATTTGCCTATCTCCTCGGGAAATCTTAGCAGAGTACCTGCTCAGGTAGAGCACATACCATCTTCTTTTTCTGGTCTTGGTTGCTAGACTACCCACACTGGGTGTCCAGGGCTGAAGGAGGGCAATCTGTAGTCCATCCACCGCCTTGCTGGCTGATTCACCATCAGCATGCGCTGCTGTGGTTACTAGTGTGGTTGCTAGGAGATCAGACTCTGGATGCCCATTCTATCCTTCCCCAGAGAAGAGTCCTACAGATGAGCAAATAGAAAACCTTCCAGCTAAAGTTGAGGTGGGTTGGATGGGTCAAACACACCTGGAGGAGATGTGGGAAAGCCACGGTGGTACAGACTGTACTCTGCACAGTCACTGCTGACATTGCTAATGGAAACACAGTCGTGGAGGTCTTTGTTTTCTCTGAGGCTGCATGGAGTCTAGTCCCTACCAACCTTTGTGACTTAAAAAAAAAACTGCCATCCATCCTCTTGCTGACCATTTTGTAACAAGTAGGGCATGGTTATGCAGTCAACAACAAAGTGGATTCCTGAACCTGAAAAGATTTCTTTGAACTGAAGCATGACTGATTCTAACAGGTTGAGAACCTCTTGTTATAACCTTCCCAGGTAGCTGGGTTTGTAGATGTTTGAGGTTGACTCCTGTGTATTCAACCTTGAGTCTGTCTCTCACATTTTTAATTATTTTATAAGCCAATATATTAGGACTTTGTTTTCCTGTCAAAATTTGTTCATTTCTATGCTGCTGATTTTCAATTCAGCTCTGACCAAGGCATGCAACAGTCAGTCATGTACTTTTGGTGTTCTTCATCCCATTTGGCCCTTGTCTGTTACCAGCTCTTCGTTGGGGGAGAATAGCTGTCAGGGGTAGTCTTCCTTGAACATCTAAAGTCACTTCACTAAGAATGGCATCAAAATATTTGAGCCAACATTTGATACAATTTTTTCTGTGTAAGGACCAGTGGTGGTGATCACTGGAACCAAATAATGATTGACTACAAAAATAGTGGTAAACATGATTATAAAATGGAGTGAAAATCTCATAGGTAGCAGAGGGGGCAGGACTACATCAGTAAGATACAGGCTGTTGTATTTTAAACAGTGATTTTTGGAGAAGGGATGCCTAGAGAAAGTCACTTCTTAATTTATGAAACAAGACAAACTTGGAAAAACATTTGTTCAGCAAAAATAGTAGAAAATTCTTTTCTTTAAAGTCTTTTATTTTATATGTATGCAAATCTGTTTGTATGTGTGGATGCCTGTGGAGATCATAAGAGTATGTTGAATCTCTTGGAGCTGGAGTTACATGTGGTTGTGATCTGCCAGAAGTGGGTGTTGGGAATTGAACTCAGCTCTTCTGCAAGATTGTTATGTGCTTTTGACAACTAGGCCATTCCTCCAGCCCCAATAGCAGGAGAAAATTCTAATATTCTTTACTTATGGAATCAATTATACAAAAAAGAAAGGAAAATTTGTAAACATTTTTGAAGAAAAAGAAGTCAGTGTTCTGTTTAATTAGCTATGTCTCGTGGGACTCTCATATGTTGGCATGTTATATTTTGTATGCAGATGTGTAGACCAGACTCTTTACTGAGTTCTTAAGGTTCAGAAAAGGTGGTTGGTAAAACTCTTGATTAATTTTGTTGTTGTCAATTTATCTCAGTAAATGCCCATGGGAACTAAAAACAATGCAATATATCAAGTATTTATTTAACTATTAATATGATTGGCCTAAAATCCAAAATAAGACTATTAAAGATGAAGAATTTGGGGCTATTATGGGCCCACAATAAAAGGAGCATAAAGGGAGATCAAGAAGGTGTTATGTATCTTACTTAGATAATGACTAGAAACATACACAAAATTATCTTTAAAAATGAATCAAATGTATAGTATGCCTCTCAGTCACTAGAGGAGAAAACCCAGGAAATACTCAGATTAATGAAAATTTATTAATTGGAAATTAGCAATGAAGGCGAGAAAAAGCAAGTCATAAATGAAAACAGACCCATGAGTCTAAATGACACTAATTCCCTATTCAACAAAATGAAAAAGAATGATTAAAATCAATTAAATATAAAACTTTCAGGGGAGCTGCTGAGGCTCTGACTCAGGGGCACAGCACTTGCCCTCAGGCTTGGGGTCCTAGGGTTCAACCTCAACGACATATAAGAAACATGTGGAGTTCAATACCCCAGGAACAGCAGTGATGCTAAATTTAGGTAATGTCATCTTTAAAATACAAATTATTAAGTTAAAATGCTTATTATTGAAAATCTAATCTTCAAGCTGAGATAGGTATTCTAGCATGATGGAAAATGTGAAACTAATGCTAGAAAGTACCAGAAGAAATGAATAGGCACACAATTATTTGGGAAACACATATCTTCCAGTTTGAGCAGACTATATTATTGCTGGAACAGAAGAACATGGGTATCCTACTATTGCATAAAAGGGCAAAGAATGTTTGCTCTTTAGAAAGAAAGAAATAGGCTTTCTAAGAATGCTTAACATTTTCTCTTTTTTGAAAGAAAGATGGAAATTTGGATAAACTGAAATTTTTGCAGGTCTATACATTTTAACAATAATCATTTTCATGTATAAATATCTACATATGCAGACATTAGCAACAGTTACTACTATACCCACTCTGTGTTCACTATGCCCCAGACACTGTGAACCGAGTTCTATCTGTGCAATAATTACACGGTTAATACAACGGTCATTTATAAGGAAAGTTCATATGATCTACCATGGAGCCAAACACCAAACCGAACGAGATAAAACATATTTGTGTGTCTGTGTATTAACATACATGGCACTTAACAATTTTATATGAAAGCAGAGAAAATGGTCTGAAAAACAAATTCAAATTACTAAAAGCAATTTTCTCTACATGGTAAGATTACAGATTTTTTTTTCATTTTGTTCTTTATGTTTTCCTATTAATTCCACACCATAAAGTTTTATTATTATTTTATTCATTATCAAGGAAATGTGTTTGAAGATAAAAAACAGAGGAAAAATCTTAAACATAAAACTTTGTTATAAACATCAAATTGATGTTATAAATTAAATGTCAATTCACTGTAGCGTGGGACATTTTCTTTATTTCACTTTAGTAAATTGAATAACAGCAAACTGTATGCCATGTGGAGGACATAGATAGTAAACCTGGCTAGGAGCTACCTTCAGAAAACTTAATAGTTATAATAAAGCAAAAACAGCAGAGCACCTAATAAAGCTCAAAACCAAACAAGGATGCTCTTATAAAAGCCCTTATATTTTTTTTTGTGGCCCAAATCATTGGAACTAATGGAATGTCAACAGGAAACACAATAGAGATTTTTTAAGGTGCTTATACATATGTAGAAAGTAAAAAGGTTGGCATTGCCATGCTTTTTTACATCAATTAAATATTAAGCTATCTTATTTTGATGAATAAATGATAGTTTATGGGAGAGGAAGAATTATGATGTACATGGAAAATGTAGGATCCCCAAAGCTTGTAATGAGGTGAGCAAGCGAGCTCTGTAAAGTACAAAGTCTAACAGAATAACCATCAAAGAAGCTAAAGCAGCTGGAAGCAGAACTGTGATGGAGAATGCTCATCCAGGCTGCTATTGTCTCCTTGATCTCCTCTACAGCTTTCTATGATTCTTGGTGCAGGCAATAAAAGACATGCAAATGCACGTACAATAACAATTCAGGTGTAAGCACAATTTATCACTCAAGATTCAAGTTCAATATATCTATTCTAATTTATTTTTTTTTCTTTTTGAGACAGGGTTTCTCTATAGCTTTGGAGCCTGTCCTGGAACTAGCTCTTGTAGACCAGGCTGGCCTCGAACTCACAGAGATCCGCCTGTCTCTGCCTCCCAAGTGCTGGGATTAAAGTCTAACTTTTAATAGAAGGTAGGCCTTTTAAATTTTTAAATTGCATTTATTTAGTGTGTGTGAGTCTGAACTTGTGTGTATACTTGTTATGCATTTTATTTGGAGGTCAGAGGCCAACTCTCAGGAGTCATTTCTCTCCTTCTACCATGTAGATCTCGGGGATAAACTCATGTTTAAGACTTGGTAACAAGCTTGGTTACCCACCGAGCCATTTTGCCAGCAAAGTTTTTAACTTTTCATCAACACCACATTGAAAATTGTAGAATAGCCCTGTCACAGATGAAGTAACTGACATTTAAATAATTCCTTTTTTCTATAGTCCAAGTAGAAATTGGTGATATTAGATCTTAAAATCTGATTAACATGACTCTGACTTTTTGTGCTTAACCGCAAGCTGCCTTACAGTTGGTTAAGTTAGAAGATGTTCATATTAGAACAACAAATTGGTTATTAACACCAACGTTTTCTCATTTTAACTGGCTTTTGCATGACACTGTGATGATTTTAACTCTGAATTAATCGTGTTCAAGACAAATTTGGAACCGAAAATAGATTATACTTCTTAAATCCCCTTCCTTTTTATTTTTCTAGGATAGAATTGGCACAAAGTAGTGGAAGTAAAGAATGACCCATGAGTCTCTGAAGGTCACTCTGGTGGCGCTAGGGACAGACTGACAGTGAGCAATGGATTCCTGCAAGTCCTGGCTGGCCTCCACTTCATCTCCATGCCTCTCAATAGCAGCCTAAGTCATCCCAGGATGGATGCACAGAGGCATTCCCCCCTCCCTCCCGCCAGAGCCCTGGCTCCACACAGAGCCCTGGAAGACCTGTCTTCACCAACTTCTGTTGGCAGCTGGGTGTCCTCGATGCTTCTCAGTCACTATGTGGTGTCTGATGGTTTTGTTTCTACTGAACCCCCAGTTATCCTTTCGGTCCTTGACTTTTCAGCTTCTCCCTCACTGTGGACGTTGTAATCCCTGTCTAAGTTGCCCTGTCTCCTACTGATGGGGACTCTGCTTCTGTACCAGAAGCCTAATTAATGCAACAAGTGTGGATTTTCAAATAAAATGAAAGCAAATGCATGTCTGCAAACACAGACAAAGAACACGGAGTAGAAATCCTAAAATATATGGTTTTGGCTAAGACTATGAATGAGAAATGTCAAGGAAGGTAAATAGTCTTTTGCTCAAAAGAAAACATCTTCCGACAACACTGAAATTAAATTTTATTTCCGTAATAATATCTGTTTTCTTAAATAGAACAAAATGGTTAAAATTTTAATAACAGGAATGAGTGAAAAATGTTTGGGGTGTTTGGTTTGGTTTTTTGAGACAGGGTTTCTCTTTGTATCTTTGGCTCTCCTGAAACTAGCCTTTGTAGACCAGGCTGGCCTCAAACTCACAGAGATCCGCCTGCCTCTGCCTCCCGAGTGCTGAGATTAATAGCGTGCAACCCCATGCCTTGCTCTCATATATTATTTTACCCAGTTTACAACTATGTAGAAACCTGTACAGAAAAAAATAACAAGTAGTATGAGATTACTAATACGTTTCTTAGGCAAGAGTAGTAATCTTCAAATACTTAAATACCTAATAACAATGCCAACAAAAAAAGATACTCTCTTAAAAAATAATGAGGGCCATGCTATGAAGACCACTATTGACAGTATGTGCCTGGGTGTTGTGATAATTTCAATGAGACGTGTCCCTCATAGGCTCACATATTTGAATACTTATTTTACAGTTGGTAGCTGTTTAAATTGACTTAAGGCCCACTCAGCAGTAAGAAATTCTTTCAGGCCTGGGACTATGAACTTAGCAACTACCCATGGCTGAAAAGACCTGGAGGAGACCCACAGGAAAAGCTAATACTGCCATTTTCCCACATCACTATTGACTCTAAATACTTGTCCTGATACCCACATCAAAGAAGCTTCTTTTTTCCACAGATGAAGGCTATTACAAAGATCAGCAGCTAGTCAAAATGAAGACAGTAAATGACTGTGGGGTACCCATCCCAATCTGCAACATATATACTATAACCCCTACATTGAGACTCAGAGAACACTGAGATAAAGAGGGTGGAGAGATTGTAAAAGCCAAGGACCAGGTTGCCTGCTGCTAAATGCAGTCTTGGCATGACAGAGAAGTTGCATCCATGAAATCTCAAAAATATGGCTGCCTGAGCAAGATGCATGAAATCTCAACAGCACAGTTGCCTAAACAAGAAGTGTGCAATGACCTTACCAGTCAACATGCTGTGTGGATGGGGATAGTTCACAAGGCCCCACCCCTAGATGAAGAGCTACAGGCAACCAGTGACTGCTGAGGAAGGGAGAATCAGTCTTCTCCAGGGACAAGCCTCCTGATAGATTCATCAATCCCAAGTGGTCACCCTAAACATATGTACAAAAGAGCAACATCAAATAGACTAAGTAAGTTTATGTGTGTGTGTGTGTGTGTGTGTGTAAAACTGTGTGTGCATTCATATACATGCAATGTTACATATACATGTATATATCACAATAATAAAAGAGGTCATGAGTTTAAAGGGAGTGTTGGACATGGGAGGCGTTAGAAGGCAAAGAGGAGGTGAAAATGATGTAAATACATTGCTCATGTGAACATTGTCAAATAAGTAAAAAAAATTAATTTAAAACTTGTTTTCCTGTAGGCTTATTAAATTTTTGGAAATCTGGTCCAGTTTTCTTCAGATCTGTACATATAACACCCATTTCCTATCTAAAGGCTGTAACAAAGACTCTCTAGCATACCAGTGACTCCAAGACACTAAACTGCAAGTGAGCAGCACTGCTGGTGTTTTTCTTGACTCTCGGAAAAGCCATGGTTTGAGTCTGTAATCAGCCATTACATCTCACTACATCCCAGCCCTTGAAAACAGCTATTACCATCGGAAGGGCCCATTAGTATAATTTCTCAAAATAACACATCAGAAGACATAGGTCGCGTTTAAGCAATCTTTCTATTCTGTGACTATTGTGAAGCAAAACTTTGAGGTGTCCAGAGAAAAATCAAGTTAAAACAAACTCTTTACCAGCCGCTCCATGTGGGGTGGATCAGTAACACTAACTGACAAAATTCGTCTGAAATGCAAGACATTGAAGTTTTCCTTTTCTATGCTCTGCAAATCTGTTCTCTGCTTTTCAAACAACCGTGTGCTTTGGAGGAGGGAGAGGCAGCTCGTACACAGTTCTACTGTTCTTCTGTTTAAATTATAGCATTCGGCATTTCTGGGGCCGCCCAGCAGTGATGAAAGGGCACAAGGCTTTGATTATTTATTCCTCAGAAGCAAAGGAAGAGTACGTCCCAAGAACCAGGACACAGGCTTAGGGGGCAGCAAACTGGGCCCATCTTATACACGGTCAAGCTCTGCCACTTTTCTCTCTTGTTTATGTGACCTTGAGCATATTAATACCTTTCTGGGATTCTCTTGTCCTTTAAAATGACATAATATTGATAATTACCAATCTCGGTCATCCAGAAAATTAAGACAGTTATACATTTTGAAGTACTTAGTCTAGATAGTCTAGAGCTTGAATTCCAATAACAACTAGCACTTACTATGTGCCAGATGTAGTAAGCTCAGAATTCATTTGTTTATTCACTCAACAAATAGTTATCGAGTACATGTGTGTCCCAGGCACTATTCTAGACACTATTCTGGGAAATGTCAGTAAAGGCCACAAATTCCTTCCTATATCTGTGCATTTGCTGGATAAATCTTAAGAGTATAAATGTGATAAACTATATATATATATATATATATATATATATTAATTATATATAAAACACAATATGTGTGTGTTGAAAATTAGATTCCTGCCGGGCGGTGGTGGCACACGCCTTTAATCCCAACACTCAGGAGGCAGAGGCAGGCGGATCTCTGTGAGTTCGAGGCCAGCCTGGTCTACAAGAGCTAGTTCCAGGACAGGCTCTAAAAAAGCTGCAGAGAAACCCTGTCTCGAAAAACCAAAAAAAGAAAAAAGAAAATTATATTCCCCAAAGCTACAAAATTTCACCTAAAGGTCTTAAGGTCACCTGGTCTCTGCAAATAGGCATGACCCAAACAAGCCTCAGAAAAAAGCATTGCAGTGGCAGGAGGGGTGTTTTCCAGCATAATTTCATACTTGGGTCCCTTCTGTCTGTAGATAGGTGAAAATAAAATCGACATAAAGATTTTCTTAATTTTCTTCATATATAAAACATTATTTTTGGAGAATTGTTTCACAGATGAGTACTGTAATTACACTGTCTCCATCCCATGCCCCCCTCTGACTTCTTCCATGACAAGAGAGTGCAAAAGCTATTGTGCAAGCTAGTGGGCTGGCCATGGGAGAGCTGAAAATCATGACTGAACAAGGAAGGGAAGCCAGTAGCAGAGCACATCCAGTGTGCTCAAAACCCTGAGTGCTGCAAGAAAGCCAGAAAGAGACATCAAGTTGCCAGTGGCAACCCAAGCTTGCCCACCTGAGTTACACACCCAGGATCCACGTGGTAGGAGAGAACTGGCTCACACAAGCTATCCTCTGAATTCCTCACAGGCACTGTGGCATGTTTACATGCACGCATACATGTAACGCATGTGGGCACACACACACATGCATGCACATGCGCACACACATACATGCACACATGTGCTTACACACAAAAATAAATAAAAATTTTAAAGAGAATACAAGTGAGGGAGGGAGAAAAAAGGAAGGGGAGGAACTAAAACATCAAAATGTGTCACTCATTAGAATGAGCATATTTAAAATGCCAGATAAAAGGCAGTCTGGGTAAAGTTGTGGAGAAACTGGAACACCACTACGCATCTGTTAGAACTGCACAGTCACTGAGATCTTTCTGAGTCTGGCCATTTGTTGGGAAGGTTAAGCAGCTTTCACAGGATTAGGCTTCCCTCACAAATACATACCAAGAGAAATGAAAAACTAGGTCCACATCAAAACGTGTACACAGCAGAATCTCCATAAGATCAAAAATAGAAATAATCCACATGTCCACTAACAGAAGAATGAATGACCAAAACGAGTACTATGTATCTCCACAATGGCAGACTATTTGTCAACAGAGGAATGAAACACAAATTTATGCACCATGGGTGAACTTTGAAAACAGTATGCCAAATCAAAGAGCATCCTCACAAAAGGCCACACATACACGAGTCTGCTTACATGAAATGGTCAGAATGGGCAAACCATAGAGAGAGAGTAGATTAGTTGCCAGGGAGGAGGGAGGATGAGTAAGAAGCATTTATTAATAGATACAGGATTGTGGAGAAGTGGTGAAAATTTACTAAAATTAGTGAACATATGAAAGTAATGATTTATAGGCTATGTGAATCTTTCTCAATCACATCATTTTTGTAAAAGCCTCGGGCGCACTAGGAAAACTTTCTTCGCTCTGAGTAGCATTCTGTATTTACTTCCTGATGTGAGATCACAGACTTGAGGAAGACCTCTGCATCCCTAAAACATCTCCTGTCCTTGCCCTGCTCCTGTTTCATTAGCTTGAAGTTACACCTTAACTTCACACCTTCAGCGTGAATATTCAAGAATATTCAAAGTAGCTTGGGGGAATTTTTCCCAGAGAGCCTTATCAATCTTGCGCTGTCTAGAGTGATCAAGTTTGTCAGTCTTTTGCTGACGGTGGGATTTCGATAACAGCAAACAGAATGAAGATAAATTATCAGGAGGTGAAGACAGAGAGCATCCTCATGGAAGGAGGATGCAGAGAGAAGACTGTCACTGCCACACTGATGGCTGCTGCCATTGTCTCTGCCTCATGCTCTAAGAACATTTGTATCTTCTAGACCAAATGATTTCCGTATTATACAGGAACCACACACCCCAAGAGTGGTAGCTATATAAAACTCTTGCTTGTGTTTTTTTTTTCCCTCTGCTTCTGATCAATCTTTATCTATTTTAGTTTAAAATCACATTGGAAGTTTTCCCAACTGTATCTGATGTAGGCACTCTCCTTGTGGCACAGTGATGGTACTTCATTTGGAGAATCACTCCAATGGGTGGTCAAGAGCTATCAGGAAAGACTCCAACCCACATCCGCCCTTCTCTAAGTACTGTGTGGTTAACCAGCTACATCTGAAATGAGCAGAGGAGGGCATAGAGAATTCACACATCTTCCTTAAGCATCATCACTGCTCACGTAGGTCTTTTGTTATTTGATATTTTCCTTTTCATTATACCCAGATAGGAATTTTATCAACCCAGGAAAGAAACTTTCCTCATTGCTACATACCAGCAAGGGCTGGTTTAATGTGAGATAATTTATTATTAAATTTAATGACTTATAATAATAAGTGAATCTGAAATAAATTTTGCGGCCTGCCTTGCTGTTGAGTAGCAAAAATTGATTGATGTCACACCAAAGAAAAGCCAGTGACAAACACATGCCTAAGCATCTAAATGTACTAAGTTGCTCTGGTAATGAGATGTTGAACACAGTCCCCTTCTTGTGAGTTTGTTTCAGGAACTCTGTTTTCCACGCCCAAATCTGCAAATGTTCATGACCCTTCCATAAAATGTTTTGAAATTCAGATAGTCTATAAGGACATCCCCATACACTTAAAAAAAATCTGTCCAGTAGCTCTACTGAAATCTAATACAAGGAAAATTATGCATAAATCGTTGTTATGTTGTGTTGTTCAGGGAGCAATGGCAAGAATAAGTCTATGCATGTGCAGCAGACATATCTCTTCTCTCCTTTCCAAGTATTAATCCAAGGTTGGCTGAGCCGTCTAATGTGATACACCAGATAGGGGATGGATGGCTGATTTTCAACTATAGGAACAGTTACCCTAAATGACAGCCTTAGCTTATAATTACAAACTTACATGCATCTTCTGTTAATAATTATATGGCAGTTTATGGTGATATTTTTGTTTTGTTTGGGGAACTGAGGTTGGATCGCAGGGCCTCACACACGTTAAGTAAGAGCTTTGTCGCAGAGCTATATATACTTTCAGCCCACGATTAAGGCTATCACTAATTTATGAGAAAACAGTATCAAGTATTGTGGAGTACTTAAAAGTAGAGACCTCGTTAGAGTGGGGTCATGTGGCCCAAGGAGATCTGCCTGGTCTGCCCACGTGGATATCAAAGGCTCTGCTGTTATTCACGTGGGCAGAGTAGTCAGGTGTTCTCAAAGACAATAACTGAAGAGCAAGGGCCTTGAGAGTCCTTAACAATCTAGGAGACCTTGGTGCCCTGCCTGGTAGGTTTGCCATTGTCGGCAGATCTGAGTAAAGAGTATCTGTGGGCTCTTTTTTTCGATCTTCCAGATGTCATGGATGGTAAAAGCTGGTTTAGAGATGAAATATGGATGGGAAGTCGGGACCCATGAGGAGCTGGGCATGGTAAGGACCATCAGCATGTTCACCTACAACCTAGAGGGGAAGCATGGGCTTGTGTGTCACTTCCTGCTAATCACAGACAGGTCCTTGAGCTTTGGCCTGCATGGTATGGTTAGTCTGCACACACATCTTCAGATGAGACCAGAACCCAACACTGAGGGGGTTACCTACTGTGTAACCTCGTCTCCAGAACTGAGAGCATAGACCATGGTGAGCTGAGGAAGGAGGCCTGGAAGTTGGAAGGTAGCAACCAGCTGGCAAGCCCAAGACCAGCTGCCGGAAAATACATGAATGGAAATTTCACTGTTTATGGATCCAAATTAGTTGATACTGGTTCTGGTGGTTTTGTTTAAAAAAAAAAAAAAAACTGTAGGACAAAACAAGACTTGGAGTTTCAAACCTTTAATACTATGAAATTAAACTTACATTGAGCAGCAATTAAAGACCAAGTAAATAAACAATATTATTGCATTCAATGCTCAGAATAGTTCATCAAAAGATGCACAGATAAGAACAGTGAAAATAACAGTCCAAAGGAAATACTACCTACCTCTTGTCTTATCGATGGAAAGTAATTTTAATTATCCCTAAGTTTTCAATGAGTAATGAAGAAGACAAGAGTGAGTCAAAAGTATAGCCAGAAACTAAGAGAGAAATAGAACGAATAAATCATACCCTCTGCCTTAGTTAGGGTTTAATTGCTAAGAAGAGACACCATGACCATAGCAAATCTTAGAAAGGAAAGCATTTAATTGGAACTGGCTTACACTGCAGAGGTTTAGTCCACTGTCATCATAGTGGGGTGCAGGCAGACATGGTACTGGAGAAGGAGCTGAGAGTTCAACATCTGATTTCAAAAGCCGCAGGAAGGGGCTGTGTCGCATTCGGCCTGGCTTGAGCATCTGAGACCTCTAAGTCTGCTCCAGTGATATATCTCCTCCTACAAATCCACACCTACTCCAACGCTTCCTAATAGTGACACTCCCTATGGGCCTACAGGGGCCATTTGTATTCCAACCACCACACCTTCCTCTGATTACTGCTTTAAAAGTCTGCTGTAGGGAAATGATGCTGTTTGCCTGGCGACAACAAGGATGAGAACCACAGTACTAGTAGAAGAGACGAAACGTGTCTCCCAAGTCGCCTTCTCAGCATATTCTCACCTAGCTCCATCTCTGGAAAAATGGAAACAGTAGTGGTGCAGATCCCTAATGTCCCTAATGTCCCTAATGTCCCTAAAGGCCTGTGGGTTGAACGTATACAGGTGCCTGACCCCTACCCCCATTGGGAGCCTGTGGGAACTCAGGCACTAGTCAAAGCAATTTAGATAATTGAGCTTGCCTTTGAAGGAGGTCATAGTACCTCCTTCATATCGCTTTTCTCTTCTGGTACCATGAGATGAGCAGCTTTCTTTAGAGCACACTCCTATCATGGAGTGTTAGCTACCTTGGCCTAGTAAGCAGATTCAAAGGCAGGTGGGCTAGCCAGGAAAGAAGGAATAAAATTTCAATTTAGGTATTCTATATGAACATACTTCTAAAATGTCAGAAAACAGTTTCTGAAGAGATTCTAGTTGCTATGGCATCCTTAGTCTTCGGGAAATCCCCTTGAAGGTGTTGTTCTAAGCTAAGGAAATGGTACATCAATAAAAACATAATACTAAGTGTAAGCAGGGTCTATACTTCTTTTGTTTAGGTTTTATCCAGATAAAGCTAGAAAACAACCCCATAGATGATTCTGTAGGCATTACTTTAAATATATCTGATTTGACTAAATGTAAATGGTGCTGTCTAAAAATTATGCATATAGTGTTTGTTAGCAGATGGTACTAGCAGTTTGCCAAAAGCAGAGAACAAATATGTAAATGAAAGACTGGAGTGTAGATTAATAGCAAAGGGTTAAATAAATATGGTAACAATCATGAAAGGACGACATATTATTTTCACTCACCAAAATAGCCTTGATCTACTAGATGAGATGCTGATGGCCAAAAAATCCCACCACTGCCACATCCCTAGGTTTAAAAATAATAGTAATAAAAAGATTTTTTTAAAATTGAAAAAAATACCTGGCTTTATTTTGCTACAAAGTCATAATAAAAAAGAACTTGATACTGGCCTAATAATAGACACCTAGATCATTGGAACAGAACCAAGGGCTCAGCCATACAGCTGTCACCCACATTCGGAGGGTTTAGTTTGGTCCTATGCTGGTTCTCCTGCTGTCAGCCTAGAGTCCGTAAGCTCCCACTAGCTCAGGTAAGTTGTTTCTGTGGGTCTTGACCCCTTTGATTATAACATCACTCCTCCCTCTCTTTGACTGGACTTTGGGAGCTCAGCCCGGTGGTTCACTGTGTATCCTGCATTGGTTTCCGTCAGTTGCTGGATGAAGGATCTATGATGACAATTAAGGTGGTCATCAATCTGATTACAGAGGAAGGTCAGTTGAAGCAGGATTTATCCCTAGTGCTTGAACTGGAACCCATTCTTTGGAGGGATGACTTAATCAGCCTAGATATAGTGGGGAGGGCCTTGGTTCTGCCTCAACGTGATGTGCTAGACTTTGTTGACTCCCCATGAGAAGCCTTACTCTCTCTGAGGAATGGATAGAGGTTGGGGTAAAACATGAGGGAGCAGGAAGAGGGGAGAGAGTAGAAACTGGAATTGATATGTAAAATGAGAAAATTGTTTGAAAAAATAAATAAATAAAATTAGAAAAACAAAAAAGTAATTGAGGACTCATAGATATAAGTCTGCACAGCTACAGTTAAATTATTTCTGACAAAGACATCAAAAATATACATGAGAGAAAAATACTTCAACTTAAAGGTACAGATGAGGGCTTTCTAAACAGGGAAAGCACAGGGAATAAGATCAGCAATTGGCAAATCAGCTTTCATGAAGTTCCCTCTGTGCATCAAAGGAAACAGTCGAGTGAGTGAAGATCCAGCCCACATAATATGGGAAAAATTCTCTGCCAGATGTTCTTCTGACAGAGGATTAGGGCTCAGGTGCCAGATGTTCTTCTGACAGAGGATTACGGCTCAAGTGCAACAAAGAACTCAAAAAACTGAACACTAAGTCAATTTTAAAAAAATCACATTGCAGAACTAAACAGAAAACACATAAAAGAAAAAATACAAATGGCTGGCAAACATTTTTAATTAATGCTCCACATCCTTAGTCATCAGGGAAATGAAGATTAAAACTCCCTAGAGATTACATTTCATGCCACTCGGGATGATAGCAACACGAATACAAATGACGAATAATACTGGCTTGGATGAGGTAAAGGGAGAACTCTTTGTGGTAGGTTGAATGTAATTGGCCCCCTAAGATCATAGGGAGAGGCACTATTGGGGGTGTGTGGCTTTGTTGGATTAGATATGACCTTGTGTGCCACTGTGGAGGTGGGCTTTGAGGTCTCATATATGCTCAAGTCACACCCAGTGAGACAGACCACTTCCTGTTGCCTGCACAAGACGAACTCTCAGCGACCTCTCCAGCACCATGTCTGCCAGCACACCACCATGTCTCATCAAGAGGATAATAGACTGAACCTCTAAACTGTAAGCCACCCAATTAAATGTTTTTTAATAAGAGTTTCCATGGTCATGATGTCTCTTCACACTAATAGAAACTCTAACTAAAACACCCTTATACATTGTTTATGCAGCCACTTTAGAAATAATTCTGGAGGCTGCTCAAAACAAGCAAGTATACAAGCAAACTAGAAAAAGACCTACACATGACCCAGTCATACCACCTTCAGGCACCTCCAGGTATAATCCCAGAGGACTGTATATCCTACTACAGAGATACTTGCACATCCATGGTAATTGCTACTCTATTATCAATGGTTAGGAAGTGAGTCAGTCTAGATATACAACAACAGATGCATGGATAGGGAAAATGTGGTATATAATATACACACTGAAACATTATTAAGATGGGATAAAAATGAAATCATGAAGTTCGCAAGTAACTGAATGTACCTTGGAAAAATTATACTGAGGTAACTTGGATCAGGAATACAAACATATGTATTTTCTCTCCTATGCAGATCTTAGCTTCAAACTCTATGTTTTGTGCCTTTAACTCAGAGCATGAGTAAAAGCCAAAAAAGTAGAAAGGTACTTTTGGGAGGGAACGTAGCTGTTCATGGGTAAAACAAATGTAGGAAAGAAAAATACTGGAAGCAAAAAAATAAAATGCTTTAAAAGAGAAGCATAGTGGTAAGCAAAGACTTTCTCCAAAGGACTCCAATAGCACAGAAAATAATCTCAAGAATTGAAAAATGGGATTAAATGAAATTAAAAGGCTTCTGCACAGCAAGGGAGCAACCATTAGAGTAAAGAGCCAGGCTGCAGAATGGGAAAGAATCTCTGCCAACATATCAGACAAGGTATTTAACCTAAGATGTATAAAGAATGGTAAAAACTGAATACCAAAAATAACCCTACAAATCATCCAATCAATAAGTGGGCAATGCCCTGAATAGACAGTTCTCTAAAGAAGAAATGCACATGCTCAATACATGTCTAAAAAAGTGTTCAAGACCATTAGCAATCGGGCAAATGCAAATCAAAACTACTTGGAAATTACACCTCACTCCAGTCAGAATGTCTAACATGAAAAAAACAAATAATAACAAATGCTTTTTTTTTTTTTGGTTTTTCGAGACAGGGTTTCTCTGTAGCTTTGGAGCCTGTCCTGGAACTAGCTCTTGTAGACCAGGCTGATGTCAAACTCACAGAGATCCGCCTGCCTCTGCCTCCCGAGTGCTGGGATTTAAGGCGTGCACCACCACTGCCCAGCTAACAAATGCTTTTTGAGAATGTGTTGAAAGAAGAAAATTGGGTCATTGTTGGTGAGGATTTGAACTTGTGCAGCTATTATGGGAATCAGTGTAGAAGTTCCACACAAAACTAAAAACAATTCAGCATGATCCAGCCATACCACTCGAGTACATACCGAAGGATTCTAGGTCAGCACCCACAGCAACACTTGTACTGCCCTATCTGATTGAACCTGCAGAGATGTCTACCCACGGGTGAATGGATAAGACACTGTGGTACACATGCATGGTGCAATTTATGCAACATAAAGTGAAGCACAATGAATAAAAAATCAGGGTCAGAAACTGGGGTTCAACCTGAAAATCTGAAAAGCAAAACAGCCAGGCATTGGCTCTTACCTCGACCTCAGTCTGAAATGGTGATCCTGCCTCCTGGAATCTCAGAAGGAGAGTGCCTCTGAGAGTTACCTCATCCTTTTTTTATATTCCTCTCTAGGACTGGGATCAAACGCAGACACCACCTGATTTCTATAGCAACTAGTGTGGCTACTGGGATTAAGGGTGTGTGTCATTGTGGCTACTGAGATTAAAGGTGTGTGTTACCATAACCTGTTCTGTAAGCCTGACCAGTGGGACTGTTTTACTCTCAGATCTTCAGGCAATCTTTATTTTTTAAAATACATTTAAAATGCCACAACAATATAGAAAATAAGATGATGGCATTTGAAGAGAAATATTTGCAAATGCAAATCTTTATGTTAAGCAAAAATAAACCAGATTCGAGAAAAACAAATACCATGTTTTCTCTCCTACGCAGAACCACAGCAACACAAATATAGAGTACTGGAACTAGGAAGAGGATCACGAGAAACAAGAAGCATTCATAGGGAAGTAGGAAATAAGATGATAGAAAATAAATGATAAGAAGTCAGAACATCTAACTGGGGGAAAGCTAGCTAGAAGGAAGAGCAGTCCAGTGGAGGGCAGAGAGGAAAAGAAATGAATAAGAATGAAGTAGGACACATACATATGAAGATATCATGATGAATCCACACACTAGCCTAAAAAGTACTTTTAAAATCCTACATACTACCTCAAAAATACATGGGACAATGAATTGATGTAATACCACAGAGCATGCCTGGTGGCCTAGGTTCAGTCTCAGCACACAAAAAAAGTCAACATAAAAACTAAAAGGAATATGGGACCTACAAACATATTAAGAATCAGATACACTCGATGTCCTTTAATTATGGCTAGAAACCGATTATGGGTGAGTACATCCCATGTTCATCTTTTTGGGTCTGGGTTACCTCACTCAGAATAGTGTTTTCTATTTCCATCCATTTGCATGCAAAATTCAAGATGTCATTGTTTTTTACCGAGCCTATAATTTGGGATCCTTGAGAAGATAATGAGAAGGTGAACCCAAAGAAAAACATATAGTAATCCTCCTGGATACTGGAAGTAGACACGATCGCTGGGCAAAAATTGGGAACTTGAGGGTGGGGCGAGATGGGGCCAAGGGAAGATGGGGAGAGAAAAGCGTGAAGGGGAGAATCGGGGGAGCTCGGAGGAATGGGATGCTTGGGATACAGGAAGGGTGGATATGGGAGCAGGGAAGCATATATCTTAATTAAGGGAGCCATCTGAGGGTTGTCTAGAGACTTGACTCTAGAGGGGTTCCCGGGTTTCCAGGGAGACGCCCCCAGCTAGTTCCTTGGGCAGCTGAGGAGAGGGAGCCCGAAAAGGCCAATTCCTATAGCCATACTGATGAATTTCTTGCATATCACCATAGAACCTCCACCTGGCGATAGATGAAGAAAATGACTGAGCCCCACATTGGAGCACCGGACTGAGCTCCCAAGGTCCTGATGAGGAGCAGAAGGAGGGAGAATATGAGCAAGTAAGTCAGGACCATGAGGGGTGCGTTCACCCATGGAGACGGTGGGACAGACCTAAAGGGAGATCACCAACTCCAGTTGGAATGGGACTGATGGAACATGAGACCAAACCGGACTCTCTGAATGTGACCGACGGTGGGGATTGACTGAGAAGCCAAGGACAATGGCGCTGGGCTTTGATTGTTCTTCATGGACGGGCTCTGTGGGATCCTTCTCAGTTTGGTCGATTACCTTCCTGGAGCTGGGGGGAGTTGGGAGGACCTTGGTCTTAACATAGAGTAGGGAACCCTGATGGCTCCTTGGCCTGGAGAGGGAGGGAAGGGGGTATGGGTGGAGGGGAGGGGAGGGAAGGGGGAGGAGGAGGGGAGGAGATGGAAATTTTTAAATATAAAAAAATAAACCATATAAAAAAACTAAAAAAAAAAGAATCAGATACAATAGAATTCAATATCAAAATCTAAAATAATAAGATTGGGTTTGAGTTGAGAAGTCATTGTGAAAGTAGAATTTTGCTAATTCATAAGTAAATGACTAGAGACTGGAGATGTATATCATTGGTAGAGCACCTGCCTTATATACATAAAGTCCTCTGCTTAATACTTAGCTTTGCAGGAGGGGGAAAGAGAAAGAAAGAGAGATCTTAGAACTTCTGCTAATGTGAATTTTAGAGTTAAAAGTGGAAGATTATATACAAAATCTAGAAACAAAACTATGGACTAAAATTAAAAAATAGCAAAACTATAAGATATAGGAAAAAGAATATTTAGAAACAATGGGAATATATGCTTGAGAATTAAAAACGATAAAGATCAGGCTGAAGAAATGTGTGAGGATCACACAGAGGACCTGAATTCTGTTCCCAGCAGTCATGCTGGGTGGCTCACAGCCACCTCTAACTCCAGCTCGAGGGGATGGGACCCCTCTCCTAGCCTATATGGATGTTGCCTTCATGTGCACACAGTGACACACAGAATCAAACAAGTACACACAAAATAAAATAATTCTTTTCTAAAATAATTAGAAAATATGGGGAAATGTTTCAGAATTAATTCTGAGGCTTAAACTTTCTATGTAAAATAGGAAAGAAAAATTTAAAACATAAAAGCGCAAAAATAAAACATCTCCAATACTAATAGCATTTCCTGGGTGTTTTCTGTGTGTGAACAGTTCCATGGTATCCACTGCCATTCTCACTTTGTGACTGTTACTCCTGATAACACCATTACCTTGTTACCTTGGCTGTCTTCTCATTTATAGTATGAGGGTAACAATGGCTTCCTTGTCTAGCTGGGGCAAGGACTGAGTGGGGCAATTCCTATAAAGAACCGTGAACACTGCATAACTGAGATGCCAAAGAGTAAGAAATGGACTCCACTTCTTAGTAAGTCTGTAGTGAAGTACTGTTGTAAAAGCAGGCAGGGTGGGAGGCAGACCCCGCGTTGGAAACACAATCTGTTGCAACAAGAATGCATAAGAAGCACCTGGAGAGGTAGCTCAGTGGTTAAGAGTGTTTGCTGTTCTTGTGAAAGAACAAAGCTTGGCTCCAAGCACTCACATCAGGCACCTCAAAACTACATGTGAATCTTGCATATATTTTTCAATAAGCATATTGCTACCATAAACTATTTCATTATTAACACTTTTATACAGACAGCTGTTTTGCCTGGGTGTATGTCTGTGTCCCATGTGTATGCCTGGTGCCCAAAGAGAACAGAAAAAAACATCTCCTGGAACTGGTGTTACAGACAGTTTTAGGCTGCCATATGGATGCTGGGGATCAAAAGTGAGCCCTCTGGAAGAGCAGCCAGTTTTCTTAACCATCAAATCATCTCTCCAGCCCCTGCTACCATGTGTTATTGGTGCCTGGGATAGTACCCATCCGCCTTTTGCTTATATGGATCTTTAAAAACACACTCTTTTTAGCTTAAAACATCCTCCTAATACATGGCTCTTGCTTTTGACTACATAGAAGTTGTGGCTGTCCTCATCTTCTGCCTCTAAAACCTATGCAACAAAAACTCAAGTTAAAAAAAAAACACAAGAAATCTCAGATTCCTTTCCTTTCAGGGTAACAGAGTGCCTGAGCACACTCTCGGTTCCTAGCTGGTATTAGCTTCTGTCCTCCAAAAGCTCCTAGATGAGCAGGAAGAGCCTCCTAATTGCTTCTGGAGACTTCTCATTGTCTTCACAGCCTCCCTGCTTCACAACAACTGCAGAGCCTCCTGTGTGCTCTTGTGGTTTTGATGGCCACATCTCAGCAATGATTTTTCTTTTATTTTGGTGGCATTGGGTTTTGTTGGTTGGTTGCCATGTGAGGGTTTGGGGGCAGGGCTCTTCTCAACAAGTTTCCTAAGTAAGCACATAGAAGAAATGGGACTGAATAAGAAACTGAGACATCAAAGCCCATTATATCAGATCTAAGCCTAGAAAAACCAGGGTTGTCGATTAATAGGGGCAAAAAGATATGATGTCCCCCCCCATCCTAGTAATGACAGCCTACATCCTATAACAAAAGACAGGTTAATGAAAGAGAATAATAAACTCATTCATTTGCTCATAGCTTTACATGACATGGGAGCTTCCATAATGAAGAACCCGGGAAAACTGGGTACTTTGTGCTTAGACTTAGTGAAGCATCAATAGTCTATAGCAATGCAACTGGATGAAAAGGATACCACCTCCTAGTAAGAGAC
Organism: Arvicola amphibius; assembly: GCF_903992535.2. NCBI lineage: Eukaryota > Metazoa > Chordata > Mammalia > Rodentia > Cricetidae > Arvicola > Arvicola amphibius. The sequence continues at coordinate 88,902,027 of NC_052055.2, forward strand.
TGCAAAAATGCTTTTGGGACATCTTTTCTTTCTCTCACGTACAGAGCATGACTCCATCTGGAAGGAGAGCATATGATCTATTATCCCAGAGCAGAGATTCTTTTTATGGCCAGCTCTTACACAAGGAGGGGAGGATGCTGGGCTAATATTGCTAGATTTTTATGACTGGTTTTAAAGAAGAATTCCAGTTGTGATGATCTCCCTTGGAGAAAGTAGATTCTGGTTTCTGTGATAAGCCTTGAAGGAAAAGAGTGGGGGGGAGCAGAGAACAGGCCAGGTGTGGAAGTACACATGCCAATGACCCCCGCTGAGAGGCTGCCGCAGAGAGGTCATGAGTTTGAAGCCAATCTGAGTTAAAAAATAAAACCCTATGTCAATAATTCAGTAAATAGATAGATAGATAGATAGATAGATGATAGATAGATAGATAGATAGATAGATAGATAGATAGATAGATAGATAATGATAGATAGATAGATAGATAGATAGATAGATAGATAGATAGATAGATAGATAGATAGAAGAGGGCAGGAGAATGTCAGAGGAAGCTTTGTAATGACCATCTGCTCTTCCCATTCCAGCCATTCTAGTAACCTCTGCCCACCAAACAAAGCCAGTCTTCCTCTTTCCTAACCCCAGATTCTCACTGATTCTAAAAGCACAGTGATGTAAGATCCCTGGGATTATTCTAATATTAGTGAACGAAATAACCCACAGAAGTCATGTGATTTGCTCTTCATCTTCACAAAACTCTCCTGGATTCCCTTAAACTATGCTACGTGTGTTTCCCCATCTGCCCTGCTGTGACCTTTTCAGTAACCACACCCTTTACTGATGCTCCTACCACTGCTAATACCAGGGACTCGAACACTATGGGAACAGCAGAACTAAGTACAATTCAAACCTTACTTTGACCGAATAATTTGAGCTTTTTAGATGACTTGGCCTCTGTTTAAATGACTCCAAAAAGTTGTAACTGTCCCTCCAGCTGTCCCTTGCCCTCGAGTGCAGCATCAGGTGAAAAAGGAGAGCAGTCACACAGAAGGGGCCCTTGTGCAGGGAAAGGACCTCCATCATTCCTGCAGGGCGATCATACACTCTTGTGCTGCTCAGGTGCACATTTTGGCCACTTTTATTTTGCCTCTTTTGGTAACAGAGTTGTCACCCTGATTTTCAAAATGAGAGTGTTTGCTCTTACCCACCAGCCTCTAGTTTTTTCAGTCCAGAGCATTACTTCTTTGTGACTCCAGCTCTCGCCAGCCTTCTGCCTCTCCCACTGCACCCAGGATACACAGGTGTTTCTACAAATCCCCATTTAAAGTTCTAACTTTCCAGTTTTCCTTCTAACTATGTGCCTAACTATCCTTGTCTATAGCTTATACTACCCCAATTGTGTTAGGCTAAGTTACGACACCATGCTGATGGTTAGTTTCCAACCAACAACTGCAGTTTTGCTGAACAAATCCAGGGAAATTATCACTATCCCGGGCCTAGGATGCTTTCCCCAAACCAAAGCAACCCTTATATCAGAGTTTATGGGAATAAGTCATTGTGTTTCCCTAGTAACTGACTTTATTGTGTTTCTACAATTCATCCAGATCAGAAAGGACCCTTTCCTCTAGTCCTCTTCCCGACTGCCTTCTCACAACACCCTCACACTAAATCTGCCAGGCTTTGTCTCCTGAGAGTAAAGTCACATTGCTTCAGCTAGAAATTCTGCCTTAGGCAGGAGTGGCAAAGGAAATACTCTCCACTGTATGTTTCAATGCTCTGATTGCCTGAAATTCTGCCTTTAAGTCATTTTCTTTTCTTTCTTATTCTTCTAATAACTTAGAGACTTGAACATCTCTGCGGTGATATTTTGTTTGAGCTATAACAAATAAAGCTTGCCTGAGTATCAGAATGTGGAGTGAGCTAATAGTTAGTCATAGAGGCCAGGCAGTGGTGCACACACCTTTAATTCCAGCACACGGGAGGCAGAGGTAGACTGACCTCTGTAGTTTAAGGCCACCCTCGGTTATGCTAGATCGATCCAGTCTCAAAGAGAGAGCCAGGTGGTGGTGGCTCACACCTTTAATCACAGTGTTTGGGAGTCACGTGCCTTTAATCCCAGGAACTAGGGAGGCAGAGACAGGAAGGGATCTGGCTGGGCAGAGAGAGGCATCTAAGGCGAGAGGAGACAGGAGCTCAAGCTATTCAGTGTGAGGACTTATAGAGACAGGATATTCCATTCAGTCTGAGGATTTTGTAGAAGAACTAGTGGCTGGCTATTGTGCTTCTCTGATCTTTCAGCTTTCACCCCCTAATATCTGACTCTGGGTTTTTATTATTAAGACCGAGTAGAAATCACATTACACATCTCCATAGTTATAGCCAACTCTAGTTTACTACTGGAGTCACACAGAGAGATGGTTAAAAGATTGATTTCTATCCCTGTCTATCATGATTTTGACAATCAGTAATGTTTGGAAAGTCACTGGTTTAACCATTAATACTAAATAAACCCTATGAAGCCTGCAAACTAAAGTACAGAGAAACATTAACTAAAGGCAGGAAGCCTCTATAACATTATTGGTTTTGATTTCTTCCCGATTTCCAACAACATCCACAATGAGGATTCATAGACAGCTCTAAGTTTTGCTACTGATCAATATCAACATCGGCTTATGTATTGAGCCTCATCTCAGGAAAGCCAAGTGTTCGCTCTCATCACATAGCGGTTCACTCCGAGCTTTCATAAGAATAATTTGAATTGATTTTGGGAGAGAAAAAATTTATTTCCTTACCTTCATCTGCTGGAAGGTCATAGAACGCATTAATAGATTTTGTTACATTTTTTAATGCCAGGGGGAACAAAAGCTGAACAGCACTTTGACAAATAAAAATAAAAAGATGTGCCTCTCCCACTACAAGGGAATTCAAAAATCTGCTTGATGTCTGAGGGATGTATCATACGTGAATAGAATACATCTAACCACCGGTGTCTAGAACTCATAAGCCAAAAAGAAGAAAGTGATTTATCATCAGAATCTTTGGAGGATGAGAGTTTTATTGTACCTATTCCCAAATACTCACGCTGACTTCACACAATGACACGGGAAGAGAAAGGATAAAATTTTTAACAAACTTCAGAAGTTTCACTCCTGATGTCAGTCCCTTTCATACAAATAAACCTGAAGAGTTGTGACCTACCTTAAAAGTTCGCAAAGCATAATTGGGAGATGTTTCTTCGAGCAGTGGTTCCTGCACATAACACTGGGAGACCCTTGATAGCTTTGTCGGAAAAAGCTGCGCTCTTCATCACACATTTTGCTTTAAAAGCCAGGAGGATTTATAAAATACTGAGAGGAAAAAAGAGATAAACATCTCATATTTCTTGCTAGGTTAGGGAAACTCATTGCTATTGCTATCTTCCCCTATGCGCAATATATTGCACTCTGTTTTTAAAGAAGTATTTGTGAAACAATTAATTCTAAAGCTATGCAGAACAGTGACTCCTACATTCATATACAAGCAATTTTTTCATCCGTCTGAAAGTAGGCCACATCAGGAGCTTTGTTTTATATGGTCTCATTCTCCGAAATAACTTTGTCTTAGTTAGGGTTACTATTGCCGTGCTGAGACACCATAACCCAAAACAAGCTGGGAAAGAAAGGGTTTGTTTGACTTACACTCCTGTATCAGAACCCATCACTGAAGGACGTCAGGTCAGCAGTCTGGAGTAAGGAGCTGATGCAGAGGCCATGAGGGGCGCTGCTGACTGGCTTGCTCCTCGTAATTTGCTCACTTTGCTTTATTATAGAATCCAGGACCACCAGCTCAGAGGGGGCTCCACCCATAATGGGTTTGGCCCTCTCACATCAATCACTAATTAAGATTAAGGCCCTACAGACAGATCTTATAGGACCGTTTTCTCAGTTGAGGTTCCCTCCCTTCAGATGGCTCTAGCCTATGTCAAAATCTATTTTTTGCCCACTTTTCAGAGAACATCTTCTAAGGTCAACTACAATAGTAGACACTTCAGCTCCCCCAAAGGCCTGGAGCGTTTCTGTCTATGTCTTCACTAGAAACACTTGGTTGCTCACAGACTGAGTTCCAGTGGATATTATTTTTAAATTCACTAGAGACATTTCTCATAGATATCACCCAACACTGCAACTCGGCAAATGCATATTTGATTCAACCTGTACTTTAAACAACTTAATTGAAATGAATTGCTGAACCTTATCCTATAGACTTGTCTTTAATGAAATGTATACAGTGCAGTTATAAAAGTGAGCTCTGAGCAGTACTCTTGAGTCAGCAATACCTGATTTAGTTGAACTACAGGGGTTTTTTTGACTTAGAGAACTTATGCTACATCTATTACTATGATATCCAACACTGCCTGCATGAACAAGAACCAGAGAATGAATAGCTCAGAGACCTATGGTAGAAAAAAAGCAATCAATAAAATGATCCCTAATAATATTCTTATATACGCATAGATCTGTGCCTAGCCCAATCATCATCAGAAAGGTTTCCACGAGTAGCAGATGAAGAGATTCTCAATCAAACATTAGGCATAGAATGTAGTGAAGAACTATGGGCGGCTTCCCGCCGCCCTGCTCTCAGCCACCAGAATAAAACCCAAAATATCAACACACAAACTGTATTCTTTTAAACACTGCCTGGACCATTATTTTCAGCCTCTTACTCACATCTTAACTAACCCATATATAATAACAGATTTGTGTAACACCATGAATGGTGTCTTACCGGGTCAGATTCAGCACATCTGACCTGGTGGCTGGCTTTATCGCATCTCACTGAGGAGAGGCATGGCGGTCTGCCTCACTTAGGAGAGGCGTGGCAATTGTCTGAGCCATCTACCTCACTTCCTTCTTCCTGTTCTGTCTACTCCACCCACCTAAGGGCTGGCCAAGGCAGTTTCTTTATTAACAAATGAAATCAACAGATAGATAGAAGACACACCTACATCATTTCCCCTTTTTCTGTTTAAACAAAAAAGGCTTTCACTTTAACGTAGTAAAATTACATATATCAACAGTTATCAAGTAAGCATTATAGTTACAGTATTTATATCTACTTTATCTTTTATTATAACTAAGGAAAACTATAACTATCTATCTATTCTTCTTCAGCTCCATCAAAGACTCCAGAAGGACACAATATTACCTAAGTAAATAAGAAATATGCAATTTCCAAACTCTAGAAATGATAGAGACATCTCACTGTCTGGACAGTCACCCAAAGTTCTTTTGTATTGTTGGGGCATCTATCTTCGGCCTATAGGCCCACAGTATCCAGCAGACTTTCCCATGAAGCAGGAAATTTCAAAGACAGTTCGGTCAGTATCTGCTGTGTCCTGTAGAATGTCTCGCAGACTCTTTCATGAGTCAGGAACCCCAAAGAATCATCTCACATTTAGGCAAGTTCAGCAGTCCTCTCTCTGTGGGTTCTTTGTGTCCAGTTTCTGCAACAGTCCAGGCAAGAGCAATTTCTTGCACAAATTGCTATCAAACTCCATAAGGATCCTCTTCGATGCCCATCATCTTCCGCTCCTTCAGCCAATAGCCGCTGAGATACCAGCCCATTGGGGCGTGGTCTCTCTTTTTAAAAATGCGGCCACCGTCCCAGCCAACAGCCCTGTGCGCAATCAGGAAGGGAGCCTAGTAGCTGGAAGCAGAGCCAGAAGCCAGAGAGCGAGTGGAGGGAAGTGGCCGCATTTTTAAAAAGAGAGACCACGCCCCAATGGGCTGGTATCTCAGCGGCTATTGGCTGAAGGAGCAGAAGAAGCTCCTGCAACAATAGAAAGATCCCAAATTGGAGATTTCCACTGGGTCCCTTGTCTTGGTGGAGAACCCAACAGAGAAGACTGGGAGAAAGAACTGTAGGAGCCACAGGGATCAAGAACACCAGAAGAACATTCCCCATAGAGCTATCAACTAAGTAGGGCTCATCAGAACTCACAGAGATTGAAGTGACAATCATAGAGCCTGTGTGGGTCTGAATGAGGTCCTCTATATATTATTGTTGTGTAGCTTGGGGGTTTTGTAGTACTTCTAGCAGGAGGAGTGGGGCATCCCTCTAACTCTTTTGTCTGCTCTTAGAACTCTTTACCTCCTACTGGGTTGCCTTGCTCAGCCTTGATATGAGGATTTGTGTCTAATCTTATTGTATCTTGTTATGCCATGTTCAGTGGCTATCCCTGGGAGACCTCCTCTTTTATGAAGGTAAACTGAAGAGAAGTGAATCTGGAGGGGGACTGGGAGGAGTGCTGGGGGGCATTGACAAGAGTGGAGGGAGGGGGAAACTACAGTTAGGATGTATGGAAAATGAGGAAGGAAGGAAGGAAGGAAGGAAGGAAGGAAGGAAGGAAGGAGGAAGGAAGGATAATATTCACCTTAGTGGCTAGTGTATTATACTATTATTTCTTGTGCTTTTAAAAATAGTGCTACAAGTTCAAACCAGAAAAAAATCAACAAAATTCAGCATGAAGAAGAGGAGGTAGATACAAAATCCCATCCCCAACCATGAAACTCTTTCCACTGGATATGGTCTGGGATAGGGAAAATTCGTTTTCTTCAACTGAGACTGGGTAATGTGAACCACACCCCACAGCAGGCTTCATGCCCAGGAGTATTGACCAACACAAAATGACCTCCATGTTTGCTTATTTTTGTGTGCTTTTTGCTTTATTTTATTTTTTTTTAATTTTTGCTTTATTCATTTTGTTTTCTTGTTTGGTTTGTTTTGATTCCCATTTTTCAAGGTGTTTGTGTTTGTCTTGTTTGGGTTGTTGTTATTAAAGAGAGAGAGAATGTGAAGTTGTGTGGGTGACAAAGTGGGAAGGACTGAGAAGAGATGAGGAAGAGGAAGAATACAATTGAAGTATATGAATGAGAAATATTTTTTAATAAAAAAGAAACATTTAGGTAAACATTCTATTCTTGATATACTCTCAGCACATGTAAGAGGTGATGTATAAAAGAATTAAAGGTGATATCTTAACTACTTATTTGCCTACAGTTATATAGACATTGGACTTGAAGTATGACTAGCTATGCAGATTTATGAGATATTGCTTAGTTTTATCTACAAATAGATATATTTTATGGTCTCTCAAAACAGGGTTTCTCTGAGTAGCTCTGGCTGTGCTGGAACTCACTATGTAGACTAGGCTGGTCTCATACCCTGAGATCTGCCTGCCTCTGCCTCCCAAGTGCTACGATTAAAAGTGTACACCACCCCTGCCCAACTACAAAATTCTTGTAAAGAAGACAAGTAATTTAAAATGTTCCTGCAACAACTAAATATGTTCCTAACAATGTAAACATAAATGAACCATAAATGTCAGAAATGAAACTTCAATGTGATATTTTCCTTATGAGGACTAAAATGAAAAAGAGAATTGGGGAACAGTTTGAACTCACTGACACAGGTAAAGACTTTTTGTACAGGGCACTGATCACACAGGCACTAAGAGCAACAATAAATGGGACATCATGAATTGAAAGACTTTTGTATGACAAAGTACACCATCATTTGGGCAAAGCTGTGGGCTACACAATGGGAAAAGAACTTTACCAATTGCACACCTGGTAGAGAGTTAATATATAAAAATGTAACGAACTAAAATAACCTGGACATCAAGAAAACAAATAGCCCAATTAAAAATGAGGTGCAGAACTAAGGAGAGGATTATCAAAGGAGAAAACACAAATGCCTAAGAAATGATCAACATCATCAGTCATCAGGAAAATGCAAATCAAACCAACTTTGAGATTTCATCTTACATCTTGGTCAAAAGGACCAAGATCATTAAAACAACTGGCAGCTGTTTGGGGGGAAAGGGAAAAATTATTTGTTGGTGAGAGGAATGCAACCTTGTATACCAACTATGAAAATCACTATGGCAGTTTGCTAGGAAGCTGAGAATAGATCTACCTAAAAATCCAGCTATATCCCTCTGGGGCATATACATTCCCAAGAGACATTCCATCCTACTGCAGAGACATTTACTTTTCCATATGCACTGCTGCTTTATTCATAACAGCCAGAAATTAGAAATAACACAGATTTCAATCAAATGATGAAAGGATGGTGGAAATGTGGTGCGTTTGCACAATGAAATATTATTCAACTGATCATAAAATGAAATGATGAAATTTGCAGGCAAATGGATAGATTTGGGGGAAAAAACAGCATGGATGAGGTAACTCAGACCCCAAAAGACAAATATTCTGTGTTTTCTTTTATGTTCGTATGTTAGCTTTTAAGCCTTTGATAGATGTGTTACAACTTGTACAACCACAGAGGTTAGGTATTGAATAAGGGCTAGAGTGAAGGGAGGATCATCCAAGAAATGGGAAATAGAATAATACTTATGAGGAGACATGGTGAGATTGGAGTGGGAGAATTAAAAGGGAAGGGGGACAGAACAGAATAGTAAAGGGCAGACTATGGGAAGGCACAGCAAACTGAAGGACATGAGGAGCCATACAGAAACTTAAGACTATAAAAGCTTCCTAAAATAGATACATGTATGAAAGAAATCTAAATGGAGTCACCAAATAATGGGGGATACAAGGCCCCCAACTAGACGTCTTATGCCACAAAGTAAAACCCACAGTGCCAGAAATAGATTACATGAGTTCTTGGCCCAAAAGGCCCCATGGAAACCCCCAAGCATCTCAGACTTTGGCCAAGGCTATTGGCTACTCTCCACAAAGTAAGCAAGGCATTACTTTTTAAGACAACATTACGTATCTCATTGAACATGGAGAAGTTAAATTGATGCCAAACTAGAAGCTTCACTCCTGCTGACTAGTGTTCACACTCTTGGAATGTACTCTGCACACTACCAGAAGAGAAAAGAAAGCATCAACTTAGATACAAATCCTGTAATCCATGATGGTAACTTCCCTGCAGGATATCCTGGTGCAGTTGGGGCACAAACTTTGTGGGAGTAACCAGCTACTCTTTGATGGATTTAGGGATCACTCAGAAGGTCAAAACTGATGTCTGACTCTGACTCTGATCAGCTTCTCTGCAGCATGTGTATGCAGGAACCTGCAGAGGCCTGAAGAAGGTAGCAGATGCCCAGGAACTGGTGACCACAAGCTGCTATGTATGTGCCAGGAACCAAACCAAGGTTCTCTACAATAGCACCAAACCACTGAAACACATCTCCAGCCCCTGAATTTACATTACCTATGATTAGTGGTTATCTCTTTCTTTTACTTTTTAAATTTTTATTGATGCAAGATGACATTTAGATTTTATTATTTATTTATTTTAGGTTACTTTATATGTTTTATATATAGCATATTAGTATATTAATAACTGTACTTAACACATGAATAAATAGACATAAAAGTATCCAGGGAATAAATGCCAAAATATTATACTAAGAGACTCATAAAAAATGTAATTTATAAAGTACTGACCTAAAAACTGATAAAACGATATTATATAAAATATCAAGAAACTCACATTAATGTACATATACCACTGAATATATTTTCTTGTTTTTGTATTTGTTATTGTGTGTGTGTGCCTTATGTTTTATTGTCACACACAAAGCAAACAATAATAACATTAATAAAGTCTCATTTTGAAGAGCTGAGTTTGAGGAAGGTTAAAATTTTTAATGTCACCATTATCTTAAAAAAGGTCACCATACTATTTCATTGCCTGGTTCAAACTAATAGGACTTGCTCTTGAGAACTATGGAAATCGGACTGTTTGAGGGGTAAAAGTCCATGATAGAATGTTTACCTATCATGCCACGGGCTGATTCCTGACGCAGTCAAAAATTAAAACTAAAACTGAACATTCCCTATGAATTTGTTGGGAGAACGTATTTCTGTGGTAGTTTGAAATGATGGCCCTTGTCCACTGTGCTTGAGGTGGATAAAGGATATTTTACCAATAAAAGCATCTCTGGGGAAGAGTCAGCTAATGTCCGTGAACAAAAGGAAAAATGAAACCCTGGCATGTTTAAGTTAAACATGATAGCACTGAAAGACTGAGCACTCTGATTCTAGTAGAAAATTAAATCCAGAAACATGGCACTTACCAGCTGATTGAATGTCTCGTTCTTTCACAGAGTTTAAGTGCTCTTAGTGAGTTGACCTTCACATTTTAGTAGGAGTTTTCCTAAGGGTAAACCTTTAGTAGAAATAATTTGATTGAGGTTCCTATTTCAAAGACAGCAAAAGCCTACAGGAACTGCCCTCTCCATGAAAGCTATCCTTTCTTGTCTTTTGTAATTTTAGAAGGTAGTCTAAAGACGTTCCTGGGAACAGACTTTATGAGCAATGTGTCATCTGAGAGTGAATATTTATGCTCACAGCACTCTTCCAAAATGTGTCATAAAATCAGGTTTATGGTAAATGCTCTTCAGACCATTAGCTACCATAATTCTCCAGTCCTTTCCTAAGCTGTTTTATTAATAGTGTACAACCCTCGTTAATACTGTTATTTGTTAAGGAACAGACCGGGCGCCCAGAAGCCAGATTTTCTAGCTGCCTATTTTACAAAATACCTATAAATAGCATGATAATCCATCTGTCTTCGACGCCCAAGGGTCCTCCCTCAAACTCAGTGATTCTTCTAACCTCTCCATTACTAGAATTTAGTATACTTCAACAATCAGTTTGAGGAATAAGAGAGATTGCTTGGCAATTAGAAGCATGTTACTTTTCTTCCAGAAGATGTAAATTCAGTTTCTAGTATCCAAGATAAACAGCTCACCACTGCCTGTAACCTGAGCTCCAGGGAACCTGACAATACTCTTCTGGCCTCTCTGGGTACCCATCGACACCTGTCATAGATACACACAGACACAATTTAAAAATAAAAAAAAAATGTTTTATAAAAAGAAAAAGAATTCCTTCTGGAACTATAATTCATGTAATTGAAGTTAAACAAATTATTCCCTGGTAACATAATGAACAGGGGAAATAAACAAGAAATTCACCTTCAAAAGAGTGGAGAAAAGGAAGAGAAAAGGAAGCCTAAACACATCAGAGATCTTCCCTCTGTGGTGACTACTTTTGAAGTCATTGCCACTAGAGTCCGCTGAATAAAACTGACAGCAGTGGCTGTATTTTGCCTTTAAGCTCTGTCCTATATTACCAGGAGTAAACGGTGAGCCTTCCAGAGGGCTTGGGCAACCCCGGAGGAAACCGTCTGCCTGCTCCCTGAAGCCCAGCAAGGAAGGCCTTCAGCTGAGCTGGATTGCTCGCCTGATGAGGGCAGACAACAGGAGAAGCCGGAAGCCATTCTGCACAGTGAACGGCAGATAATCAAAGGAAAGACAGATAGCAGGGACTCCAAGGACTCATGGGACACACCATCTGAAGCAAAGTGACATTGATAACAACATCCAGGAAATGATAGGGGCAGATAAATTGCTGAGGCAAGAAGAAAAAAGGAAAAAAAGAAAGCAATGGGCTGACCCAGTTTAAGCAAAAAGTAATTTGCTAATCACAAAGCAAAGAAATAACACAATAGGCATCTCTCTCCGCTCACACACAGCAGGTTAGCCATTACCCAGATAGAGCAGGAGATGGGAAAGGAGATCAACTCTAATGTGACTGGTGTTCAAACCACAGAGGGCTGCTCCCAAACAAGAGCTCGCACCAAAGAAAAATTGGCAGCCAGTGCCACCTGCAGAGGAAAGATATATCTTCTGCAGGCACCCGCTCTCCAGAGTTGACAGGCTGATAGATTCTGCTGAATAAATTGAGAAACTTTCAAGTGATCTAAAAAAGGTAGGTTGAAGTAGACTGTGCTGTAGGGATCCTATCAAGTCAGGGATGCCAGGAGCCTGTAGCAGCATCAGCACTGGGATGAAGGTGCGCAGCTCTGTGTCAAGTGCAAATGAGAAGATATTGGGGTGGGGTTTTGTTTCCTTGTGCTGTGGGGTGTGTATGTGTGTCTGTGTGTGCATTTGTGTGTGTGTGTGTCTGTGTGTGTATTGTGTGTGTGTATGTGTGTGTGTGTGTTTGGGTGTGTGTGTATGGTGTGATTTTTTTAAGATACAAAACTCTTCTTTTCCTACCTGTAGAAAAGCAGAGGAAGAGAATGTTCTTTTGTTCTCAAAAATATTACTTTCTCCTAGGATTTTTTCCTTAGGGTTTCTAACATCACTTTCTCTTTCTCTGGGCTCTGCTGAAGCCCTGTTTTGCCCACAACTCTCTTCCAGGAAATACAAGTCTTGTCAATGTGCCTCCCACAACTAGCAATTTATTCTACTTGCTGCTTGAGCCATTCAATGTAGAACTTAATTGCTATCATACCTAATTGCTCCCAATGGGTAAATCTCACCTCCCGAACAAGACTACACAGCCCTTGAGAGCAGGGACTATCTGGTGCAGACATTCTGCCCCCCTCTGCTAGGCTGGGTGTGCACACAAAACATGCTTTCCTGTGCCCATATTTGTGGAGGGTAAGGAAGGCTTCCTTACTCCAAAAGTCCTCCTATTCCCAAACAAACTGGAGAATGTGCTCATTTTTATTAGAGAATATGTAGTAAGGAGCGGTGGGCTGCATCCTGCCACTCGGCTCCTGGTCACCCGGCTAGCTTTACCCCAAAATAACACACAAATTGTATTCTTTTAAATACTGCCTGGCCCATTAGGTTCAGCCTCTTAGTAGCTTATTCTCACATCTCTTACTTTAACCCATATCTAATAATCTGTGTAACACCACAAATGGTGTCTTACTGGGAAAGATTCAGCACATCTGACCTGATGGCTGGCTTCATCGCATCTCTCTCCCTAAGGAGAGGCATGGCGGTCTGCTCAGAGAGGCGAGGCGGGGCAATTGTCTGAGCCATCTACCTCACTTCCTTTTTCCTGTTCTGTCTACTCCACCTATCTAAATTTTGCCCTATCAAAAAGCCAAGGCAGTTTGTTTATTAGCCAATGAGAATCCTCCATCAAGAATTGATCCAGCTATCATAGTGTATAGAGAAAGATTTCTACATTGGGGTAATGCAGTGAGATACAAGGCAATGGTTTGCAATATCCACACTTGGGCTTGACCACCCACCAACTCTACTTCCTGATAATGTAACCTTAGCAATTTATTCATTTGAAGTTAGTACATGGCGTCTGTAAACTTGGGGAATCCTGTTCTACTCAGGATCATGCAAGTACTAAGAAAACATTGTGCAAGGAAGATTTAGACCGGATGGCCTCCAAAGATGGCTCAGCAGCAAGTCTGATGGCTTGAGTTCAGCCTGGAGAACCTACAGTGGAAGGTAAGAACTAACTCCTGAAAAGGCCTCTGCCCTCCATAGGTTACATGCTGTGGCACACACACACACCCCTCGTGTACACCATATATATACAACAATAGAAAGTAAAAAGGTTTTATATATTCCCAAAAGACTTTCCAATAACACTTAGTAAACATTACCTTTTAAAAACAACAACAGCAGTAACCTTGGAAAGGTACAGAGTTTGAGACATGAGACCACTTTGAGCCTGTCACGACTGCAAGAATCCTTGCCAGAAAGCAGCATTTACCAAGTTGGCAATAGTGGGTTCTGTTATAGTGCGGCAAACATGGGCTTCATGGTTACAAAGTTCAACTCATTCCCCAAGTCCCTAGAGGTTTGGGTCACAGGCAAGGCCTTCTAACTCTGGAAGGGCTTCACATCTTCTATAATAGACTTGGATCAACATTCCTAAACACCTGCTCTGGAGGAGGGCAGTTTCCTTATTCTACAGGATGGTAACCTTGCCTGCCCTTTGCTATAGCGAGAGACTACCTCCCAGGGCTATTTGTGTAAACATGTTCTTACAAAAACAGTTCAGCAAAGACTGTCAGTGTCTCTGTGCTCTGTGCTCTAGACATAAGCAGTCCTCGGAGAATTGCCTCCCAACCTAACAGCCCTTGCTAGCAAGGAAAAGACAGAGAAATACATCTCCAGATTAACAGAACAAATCCCAGACTAGCGCTACATGGCTGCAGTCTCAGCTACTCTGGAGGCTGAAGCTGGAAGATTGCTTAAGCCCACCAATCTGAAGCAAGCCTAAATAATGCAGGTAGTGAGAGCCTGTTTAGAAAAAAAAGAATAGGAAAATAAGTATGACTCAAAAATCCCTGAATATAATGAATACATATCATTTTTAAAATATTATGTGTGCTTATAAAGGATGGTAGAGTTACAAATTTATAACATGGAAAATGATTTCAAAAAATACATTGTTGAAGAAAGAAGTATGAAAATAGCTATAGTAAACTACAACTAATACCCACATGTTAATTATTTACAGTTATATTGTAAGTAGTCAACAGATAAATTTTATTTATATAAAATAATAAAGTTATAATGTATACAACGTATAAATACTGACCTGGGATGATATGAAATTCCTCTTGCTCTCTGCTTATGAAGAAGCTATCTGAAAATGACAGGAAATCCAAGAAGACTTCCTTTCTGGAGGAGGTGGTGATTGAGGGGAAGTTTGATGACATATAACAAGTGGGGAAAGAATTTGAAACAGAAGGCAAGTATGAACCCTTTAAAACTATAAGAATATGATGAGAAATGCATGAAATAGGATGAAGTATTCATCAGCTGGGCACTGTCCTGTGTGTCTGGCATTAAAGATAAAAAACACAAAAAGCAGTAGCAGGTCAGACTAAAATGGTAGACGTGTCAGACCAAAGCAGCAGCCGCCAAGCATCTGTCTTTAGGGTGGGAAGGTGCAGTAAGATGTTGCAGGCAGACTTGCCTGGTTTTAGAGTTCTGTCTAGAGCCGGATCTATTCAGAGCAGGGTTCAGGGCTGTCCGCACACTGCTGCCTGCGGATGGGGGTGGTCTAAAAGTCTCCAGACACAGGGGCAGAGCCTCTGCAATGTCTGATGCCGATTGTAAATGTGACGGGACCTGGACTCGCCTGGGAGACAAGTGTATGAGGGATTCCTTAGATCAGGTCAGTCTCCAGGGAGGAATTCTCTTGATTGGACTGGGTTGGTGATGTTGGGAAGTTACACCCGGAGGACGGTAGGACCATCCCCTAGACTTGCACCCTGGTCTATATAAAAGGAGAAAGCTGAGGGAGCAATAGCGCTTATTTCCATTTGCTCCCTGACTGTGAATGCAACGTCATCAGATGCCTCAAACTTCTGCCACCATGACCTGCCCGCTGTGATGGGCTGTACCCTGGAGCTGTGAGCCAAAGCAAACCCTTGCTTCCTTCAGAGGCCTTCCCTGGGCCTTAATAATGCCTCCCACCAAATGCTTACCATGAGCCTGTGGGTTACCCTCACAAGTCAGAAAGATCTGTGTCCTCCAGAAGGGTCTCAGCTCAGCCTCTGCCTCGCCTCTCTAGAGACTGCCACATCTTCCACCAGCTCCCTCCTGTCCCCCGCTCATCCTCCCTCCCAGTCTAGGTCCCACGCTGTTGCTAGAGTGTGAATGCCAACCTTGTCTCTTCTCTTTTAAAAAAATCTTCTAATCCTCGGGGGAAAACCCACATTCATCCTCATCTACAGCACATGACCATCTTCAAGATCTGTCCAGCTTGCTTTGCCAGCCTTTCCCTGGCTGCTGCCACCACCAGTGCCCTGTCCTGCCAAGATAGCTGGCAAGGTTCCTCAGAATGGAACAAGGATTTCCATGCCTTTCTCTCTTCTGTCTTTGCCCAGAGCATCCTGACTTCCCATAACAGTCCCAGGCCTTTCCCTTGTCACCCAAGAATTCATTCCTGTCTCAAGATACAGATAAAGCTCTTTCGGACCTTCTAAATGGATCCCATGCTTCTTCAGAAGGTAATAGTTACATCACACATTTAGCAATTGTCACTTGGGCTTGGCTGTTAGTCCGTGCCTCTCTCTTTATTCAAAGCATCATAATCCCAAAGGTGGAAACTAACATACAGCAGTGCTTGCATTTTACATGCTCAACACATAATGGATCTTTAAAAACTGTTGTGTAAATAATTGACAGACTGGGTAAACAGAAGAAATTGTTTCTAGTTGCTTGCCTATATTAATACAACTCAGTCTATTAAAAGGAATTTTCCTTATAAGAGACATTTGAGAAGGAAATATGCTTTCTTAATTCTAATACCTCTAATACCCTGGGCCTTGGATACACATATAAATTCTCTCTCTCTCTCTCTCTCTCTCTCTCTCTCTCTCTCTCTCTCTCTCTCTCTCTCTCTCTCTCTTTCCCCCTCTCCCCCCTTCTCTTCCCCTTCTCTCTCCCCCCCTCTCCTCTCTCTCTCCCCTTCTCGTCTTAAAGAGGTCTTCTTAGGAAACATTCTAGTCATTCACCAAAGCTACAAATACTTACAAAAAACTAAAGACTCTTACTATTAATAATTACAACTATCAAACTTACTCTGAGCCTTATGCCTTTTATATACAATAACACCCTGTACATTAAACATCAAATTCAACTTATGGTTGGAGAGCTGCCTTTACGACACAGAAAGACACAAAGACAGAAGGACAAACCGGGATCTGAGCTCTTGCATCTCTGACTGACAGCTAATGCTGTTTATTCTCAGATTAAATGTTCCAAGTTTAAAACGGTCCAAACATTTACATGGGGCGTAGCTTTCTGCTTGGTAATTACACGCATACCGGGTATATTAAAGACAGGCAGCAGCATGGGTACAGCAGGAAAGCAGCCACAGAGCTGGTCAGCAGGGGAACCCACTTTCTTACCACACGCAGCTCGTCCTCTCCCATTTATAGTCTGTTTATAAAAAGACGCGTGTGCTAACAATGATCTGTAATTATTTCCACAGTGAATATGAATAAGACAGCAGTGTTTCTGTTTCGGGCCATGTTCTCTGAAGTGTTTTCAAACAATCCAACAAACCCTCCTAGCAGGTTAGGGAAGAGAATTCTCAGTAAATATTGTCATAACTGTTTCTACTTTGAATAAATGACTTTTTTCCCTTTTCCTAATGAGACTACAGAATAAACAAACTTGAGTCTAGCTACACTGCAGAGACCCTACTAGATAGAATTTGACTTGTAAGCCTTTATGCACACAACTGCTTAAATCATTAAAGATATCTGTTGCTCTAAATTAGAAGAAATATGCCTTTTTATTAGAGTCACTGTGGTAGGCAGCTCCGAGACGAGCCCCGCAGGTCCCTGCCTTCTGTCACTTATACCCTGTGTAATTCCATTCCAACCCTGATGTCACTCTGTGTGACCAAAATGTCCAAAGAAGATGTTTTATGTAACCTCAAAGGCTTGGTCCTAAAGGACATCTTGCTCTCTCCTTCTGTCCCAGCCCCCCTCCCCACACTCTTACCCACGCAATCTGACAGAAGCTCTATGTAGTGGCATGAGCCTCAAGTCTCTGGAGAAGTCCAATGAACAGGTCTACACGGTAAAGAACTAAGGCTTCCTCTGAATGCGCAAGACTTCTTCTATCAAACAGCCAAGGAAGTGAGCCTTCAGACATGATCCAGTGCTCGTGAACTTGCATATCATGGGTACTTCTTAGTCCCCTAACTGAAGTCTCATGAGAGCCTCTACTCCAAAACTCCCCAATTTAGCTGCTCTCAAGTCCTACCTCTCATAAACTGTGTGAGGGGTAAAGTGCTGGTTTACAGTAAATGCGGAGATAACTCTTTAGATACAAATAGAGATACCACACACTACCCAGAAGTCTTATGTGGTACTTCCACTTGAGTCCGTTGCCCACTTGATCTATGTCATCATGTCACCTGATAATAATAAATCCTTTATTACTAAGAGAAGGGCAGAGTGTGGGAAACACATCAGAAGCCCCTACGAACTACACTTCCCCAATATTCACACCCATGGAACGCTCTTCTTGTGTGTTTGGCTGTCTAATGTGCTTTGGTTCCCGGGATATTCACAAACATGACATCAGTAGACGTATTAGCTGCTCCTAAGGACTCCTAAGTGCCTTCTCTAAGAAAACACTGGCTAAGCTGCTGAAGAAAGACACTGTGTGCAGAACCATGTCCCTCAGCCAAGCTCCCAGTTGTACACAGCTGCATGGGATAATCCCCAGCAACAGCACACAGGAGCAAATCCACAGAAAAGATCTATGTGACTTAAGTCCCTCAAATTTGAAGTAATTTGTTAACAGAAACTAAACTGCCAAAACAAAGCCTATGACATACAACACATGTACAGCCCTGTGATGTGCAACATATGTACAGTCCTATGACATACAACACATGTACAGTCCTATGACATACAACACATGTACAGTCCTATGACATACAACATATGTACAGTCCTGTTACATGCAACACATGTACAGTCCTATGACATACAGCACATGTACAGTCCTATGACATACAACATATGTACAGTCCTGTTACATGCAATACATGTACAGTCCTATGACATACAACATATGTACAGTCCTATGACGTACAACACATGTACAGTCCTATGACATACAACATATGTGCAGTCCTATGACATACAACACATGTACAGTCCTATGACGTACAACACATGTACAGTCCTATGACATACAACATATGTGCAGTCCTATGACACACAACACATGTACAGTCCTATGACATGCAACACATGGTGCTCTTCAGAGTATAAAACATTCCTAAAATGTTAAGAAACTGTGATAAACAATTTCTAACATAATTCATGCTAAATGAGCACTCCAAAATCCACCAAATGTTTCCAAAGGAGAAGGTGCGTTTGTTCTCAAGGACAGGAGGGTGTCCATCGTCTTGATTTCAAACCCGTGTGGCAATTAGCTCATGTAACTGGTCCATAGAATTAACACTCACAATAGAAAATGTAACTCTCATAGAACAGCCAACTAATCATCCTTTGGCCATATCTAAACAATGTTTGAGCATCCTCTAAAATGTAATCTCTGAACATCTCTGAGCATGAGGTACACGAAAGTAACACCAGGACTCATGAAACAAATGCTAACTTTCCTTTCAGTTTTTGTGCATAGTTTGAAATGTGATGAATATTCCATTAATAATTAACTTATTTAGTATCACTGACTGCAGACAGTACAGAATATGCACTTCTTGTATATACATAGCAATATATATATATATATATATATATGTAATTGCTTCTGTGCTAAGATATAATATCTTCCCTTTAAAAATAACATTAAAGAACATAATTGTCATATGGGCACACAGGTTTTGTCAATTTATTTTATATGACACAGTCTAACTATATAAGGTTTCAAGCTTCTATATGCTTGGAGTTTATTTCCATAACTAAGCATAAATTGAAAGCAAAAGTCACAATTCTTTCAGTAGCAAAGATTTTCTACAATAAAAACATGCAGCCAACGAAACTCAAAGAAAAGTTTATTATGCATCCACAATGCTTTAGAAAATGTGAGTCTATTTTAAAAGAAAGGTAGAATTTAAAAAGCCAGGATTTGACCAAATCTGAGATTGTCCCCATCACACATCCTGACCTGAAGTATTTTAGAAGAAGCAACGCATGACACAAAAGAGCTCATTGAATGGATCTAATCTACATGGGAAGTAGAAAAAGACAAGATCTCCTGAGTAAATTGGGAGCATGGGGACCTTGGGAGAGGGTTGAAGGGGAGGGGAGAGGCAGGGAGGGGAGCAGAGAAAAATGTAGAGCTCAAAAAATCAATAAAAAAAGTTTAAAGTTAAAAAAAAGCTCATTGAAATTATGTGTTCTGTTTTGTGACTTGAAGCAGAGAAAAATGTTAATGAAGTCATGTCCTTGTCAAATATTGCCACTGACTTCATGAAGCAGGGTGTGAATTATAGGCAGCTTTGCCATTTGTCCAGATCTCAATAGAACCGTCAGAAAAACCTTGATTTTTCTAAATTAGTGTGCAGTCATACAGGAAGGTTCTTTGGGATATTATAAAGGTGGCATTCAAAGTAGCAAAATGTTTCTTCACCAAGAAAAAAAAAAATCAGACTGGAAAGAAATTGTGATGATCAGATAGGCCCGGCTGTGAATCTAATTCTCCTCCTTTGTTAAAAAAAAAAAAAATGTAGCTTCACACAGCCCTGGGATTTGCTGCTTCTGATACCATCAGACCCTGGCATCAAAGGCTCTATCAACATCCATAAATACTTCCATGTGTATCTCTATGACAATCTTTAAGCAAATGCAAAATATCTAGTAGACAGCAACTGAATGAAATGGAACAGTATGTAGTGCAAAGAGGCCAATGCATTGGAATTTTAGTACCAGGTTAGTCCCTTTCCAGTTAAGAGCTCTTGAATGGCTCTGACTCCTTTCCATGGCATTGATCCCAGCTGCTGCAGTTTGGAACTTAACTCCCCACGAGTCCCTGTTGCAGCCTGGTGTCCAGGGACACATGACTGGGGTGTGGTGACGCCTGTAAGAGAAGGGTCCTGTGGGAGGACTTTAGATCACTGTAGACATTTCTTAAAAGGATGGTGGCACCTCGATGCTACCTCCTCTGTTGCCCCTCTGTTGTTCACCTTGCCATGGAACCCCAGAGCAACAGGGAAACCAAGTGCCGACTTGAACATCCAAATCTGTGTGCCAAATAGCAATTTCTCTTTATGAGTTGAATGACTTAGGCTTTTGTTATAGCAATGAAGGATGACTAACATGTCACCTAAAATCATGTTCTGAGGATAAAGCACAATAACATATAACAGACCTGACAATGTGCCTGGCACCCACTGGACTTCTTTAAACTGGGTAAGATCATTGACTTTTCTTCATTCTCCTGAGGCTCCATTTCTAATTTTTTCCACTGGGAAGTTTCCACGGAGGCCTTGTCTCTACTCTCTGTGGTACTTCCAGGAATGGGAAAAAAAAATCTAGTTCCTCTTGATGAAAGAGGAGTGGTCTCAGCCTGTGGGTCAGGACATCCAGAAGACTATCAGAAAATGCAGATATTTACAGTGTGATTCACAACAGTAGCAAAATCACAGTTATAAAGTAGCAGCAAAAGTAATGTTATATTTGGGGGTCACCAGAACATGAGGAACCGTACTAAAGGGTCGCAGCAAAAGGAAGGCTGACGTTGAGGAATAATTGATCACACCACGACACCCTAAGACTGTGTCAATAAAGTTAACCTTGAATGAGGAGACGGAGCCAGCAACTGGTTGACAAGAATCGGTCATAGAATATATGGAGGACCCAGGATGTAGAGAGGCACAGTAAGGAATAAGGACTTGGAAATTTGCAGGGTTTTTGGATTTCTGGTTTTTTTGGGGGGGGTCTACAAAGTATGGCAAAAAGGTCAGCTGGTGACCCCTCTGCTACTTCTTTGATCTATGCAGTTTTTCACCCCAATATCTGACTCCCAAGTCTTTATTAGTAATAGAATAACTTAGATAAAAACAGCAGGTTGAGAATCACTGCTCTAGGTTGTCCATCTGTGGCTTTCTCAAAAGTACTGCCAGGTACAACTTTCTCAACTCAACACCTATGGACACTGTTACTACCCATAGTCCAACCTGTTCTCCCAACTGCCTGTGGTATGTAAGAAAGCCTGCCCACTTAAACAGGTAGCTTTCTTTTCTCTAAGCAATGCATAGTTCTTTCCACTGGTGAGCAATGCTGCTCCAACACTACATCTCTCTTTTTAACTTCTGTTCTGACATCCCCTAATCTAGCCATCATCTTCTATCCACATAGGTATTTGTCTATTATAGCGCATGACAAACTGGGCCTTTACATTACTTCAGTAAGTGTTTCAAGGTTACTCATCCCTCCATCTGCAGATTTTATTATTCATCATTTGTCTATTGTGTAATTCTGTTGTTTTTAACTATGATTCGTTAAGTGCTTTGCCCTTCACAAACACTTTCAAATAAGTATTTATTTGATCTTCATGAAAAGCCTATGATGAAAGTAAACCAGGTAATTTTCAGTTTCACTTTTGTATTAATTAGTGGGCAGAAAGTTTAAGACAGCTGGCTAAAGCTTCTAGTTAATTCAACTCAATCCTGTGTCTTTAATTTGTTTTTAAAGTATTGCATTTCATATAAAAGCAAAAATATAAAAACTAATTGCTTTTTAGGTCATAAAAATTATACATTTTAATCACATAAAATATAATTAAAGAGTATGTAATCATCGAAGTGTCATTTTAAGTGAATTGAATATTTATTGCACATTTTGATCATGTAAGAGATATAGCATGGCACACTGAACCTCATAGAAGAGAAAGTGGGAAGTACACTTGAAAGCATTGGCACAGGAGACCACTTTCCTAAATATAACCCCAGTAGCAGAGACACTGAGAGACATCCTGAAACTGAAAAGCTTCTGTAAAGCAAGACAAAACGACAGCCTACAGAATGGGAAAAGATACCCACATTAGACAGAGGTCTGATCTCCAAAATATACAAAGAATTCAAGAAACTGGTCATCAAAAGAATAAATAATCCAATAAAAATGGAGTACAGACCTAAACAGAGATCTCTCAACAGAGGAATCTAAAATGGCTGAAAGACTACTTAAGGAAATGTTCAGCATCCTTAGTCATCAGAGAAATGAAAATCAAAGCAACTCTGAGATTCCATCTTACACCTGTAAGAACAGCCAAGACCAAAAACATTGATGACAACTTATGCTGGAGAGATTGTGGGGAGAAGGGAACACTTCTGCATTGCTAGTGGGAGCGCAAGCTGGTACAGCCCCTTTGGATATCAGTATGGCAATTTCTCAGAAAATTAGAAAACATCCTTCCTCAAGATCCAGCAATACCATTTTTAGGTATATACCCAAAGGATGCTTAATTGTACCACAAGGACATGTGTTCAATTATGTTCATAGCAGCATTGTTTATCATAGCCAGAACCTGGAAACAACCTAAATGCCCCCTCAATCAAGGGATAGATAAGGAAAACGTGATACATTTATGCAATGGAGTACTATGTAGCAGAAAAAAATAATAACAGCTTGAAATTTGCAGGCATATAAATGGATCTAGAAAACATTATATTGAGTGAGGTAATCCAGACCCAGAAATACAAATATCACATGTATTCACTCATAAGTAGCTTTTAGACATAAAGCGAAGAAAACCAGCCTACAATTCACAATCCCAGAGAACCTAGATAACAAAGAGGACCCTAAGAGAGACATACATGGGTCTAATCTACATGGGAAGTAGAAAAAGACAAGATCTCCTGAGAAAATTGGGAGCATGGGGACTCATAGGAGAAGGTTGAAGGGATGGGGGGAGAGAAAGGGAGGGGAGCAGAGAAAAAGTGTATAGCTCAATAAAATCAATTTTTAAAAAGAGAGAGAGATGGCATCGTTTATGCTTTCAACTATGTCTATGACTGCTTTGTGGAGAAGATCTGCAGGTCTGAATGGCAGATAACAGCCAATTATGGAACTGTTGTAGCTCAGGGAGGTGAGAGAGGCTTCGGAGCAGCTCAGAATACAGAAAGCTGTATGTTGTGACTCTGACTGGAGTGAAATGGTGAGTTTTAAGAGTCATACACACAATCTGGACACAATCTAGTAGCACCTAGGAAATACATGCCAATATGGGACTGTCTAGCTAAGGTTGGCCTGTGAGCATATCTATGGGGTACTATCTGGATGGAACTGTCTAACTAAGGTTGGCCTGTGTGGCATGTCTATGGGGCACTATCTATCTGGATGGGACTGTCTAGCTAAGATTGACCTGTGGGCATGTCTATGGGGATATCTGGATATCCTAGTCACTGTTCTATTGCTGTGAAGAGATACCATGACCAAGGCAACTCTTATAAAAGAAATCATTTCACCGGAGGCTTGCTCAAAATTTCAAAGGGTTAGCCCATTATCATCATGGTGGGAAGCAGAGAGCTGAGAACCTTACATCCTGATCCACAGGCAGTAGGCAAAGAGGGAGATGGGGCCTGGTGTGGGCTTTTGAAACCTTAAAATTCACCCCTAGTACACATCTCCTACTTTAAGAAGGCCACAGCTCCTAATCCTTGTAATAATTCACCAACTGGGAACTAAGAATGCAAATATAGGACTCTATGGGGGCCATTCTCATTCAGACTACCACACTTGGCTATATTAATTTATGTGGGAAGACCCAGGTGAATGGGTGAATGGCACCATTCCCTAGGTTTGGGTCCCGGACTGTATAAGAAAGGAGAAGATGAGCTAGGCAATTATACATGCAGTTCTTCACCCTCTGCCCTCGACTGCTGTGACTCCAAGTTCCTACTACCTTGACAGCCCTGCAGCATTAGACTGTAAGTAGCAATGATTATCCAGACAATTCCTTTCTCCCCTGAATTGTGTTTGTCAGGGTATTTTATCAAAGCAGCAGGGAATGGAACTAAGACATGGCGGAGTGGACGTGCAATGTGAACAAAATGAGGATTCAAGTCAAGAGCAACTTGAGGTTCGGGCCTGAGAAATGGTTGGTCAATGAAAGCAGAGAGAGAAAGACAAGTCTTCCCCGGACTTGTCGAAATTCGACTTTAGTTACGTTGGCATTGGCCATTCCCGAGGGTGGGTGGATGTGCCGTGCACAGAAGGAAATGGATTATTTGGGTAGACATCTGAGTGTATTACTGCACCAGTGCAACTTGAAATTGTCTCAAGTGGTACCCGTGTGATCTACATAGCTGGAAAATCACCATGATAACTTTAGTCATCAAAGAAGCTAAGCCCCAACTCTTACATCAGTGGTTTAGGTGGTCCAAAGTATCAAATTGATTTGCTACAGCTGATCACACTGGGTAGGGCTAACAGGACACTATCTGCCCTCAAACTAATCATTTGTTTATTGTTATGGGGAAAAAAATCCAAGCGTTTCTTGCCTCCTCTTGCTTTGTTTTGTTTGCTTTGTCCCCGTGTCTTTTCATTCAATATGCAGAGACAGTGGTTCAGAGATAGAAAATAATTTCAATTTATCCACCTTAAGCAGCAGCAAATACATAATTGTTAGCTCTCAAACAGAATTTTTGAGTAACTAATTAATCTTTTCAAGTGCACAGCAGCGATGGCTGTATAATGCTTCTGGGGTGGGGACCTCAGCCAGGCAGTCCTCTTAGACTGAGAACGGGATCAATGAGCAACCTTCATAATCTAATTCACACATCACGCAAGGTGTGTAAAACACAGCTTCTTGTTTACTTCTCGTGCTGGTGGTTGGTTTTGAGAAAGCTGATACGCGTCACCTGGGAAGAGGAAAGCTCAGCTGAGGAACGGCCTCCATCAGATTGGCCCGCGGATATATCTATGGGGTATTTTCTTGACTAACGATTAAGGTGGAAGGGCTCAGGCCACAGTGGACAGTGCCACCTCTGGACGGGTTGTCCTAGGATATACAAGAAAGCCATGGAGACAAACTATGGAGAGCAAGCCAGTAAGCAGTATTCCTCCATAGTCTCTGCCATAGCTCCTGTTCCTGCAGTGCGCCCCAGCCTTGCACCCCCCCCCACCCCGATGATAGACTGTGACCTATAAACCAAATAAAGCCTCCTCTGGGCCAAGCAGCTAACAATTCTTTATAGTAAATTCTTCCTAGAAAAATGGCTAATATGATTCCTGTCCCCTAAATAACTAGTCATGGCCAGAAATAAGGACAAAATGTTCCACGTAAAAATTTTTTTAACATGGTCAGTGATATGTTACGCTATCTATAACCACTTAGAGAATTCGTGAGCCCAAGGTTAAGAATCTTGGGATCTGATGGAAGCTATTTGTTTAAATTATTCTTATAAAATAATGTGTGCTCACATTGGCAGCACATACACTACACAAGATGAAGTGACACAAAGGAAATTCGCACGGCCCCTGCACACGCATGTCACGCAAATTTGAGAAAATAATTTGAAAGTGCCTTGGGTTCCAGGCCATTGCTCTCTATGCCTCAGCTGTATGCTGTTTCCTGAAAGGTAGCCTTGGCATTTCAAGTAAGATATCAAATTAGAAGACTACTTCACCAGCAAAAGATGGTTAATAAATCATGATCCTGAAGGAAAATGTTACGGGCAAGGGGAATTTGTTTTTGGTCACACTCTATTTTCTACGTAGCTTCAGAAAACTGATTTTATTGTAAAGTCCATTCTTACAATGTTTTCAACCTGTATTTTGGCAGGATGCAAATGAATTTAGTCCCCTGGGGTTTAAATAGACTCAGAGTAAAATGGATTAAGATTTGAGAAAATTGAGGATTTCTTTTACATAAGGAAGTGTCCTCTTTTTCTCCTAAAAACAAAGTCCCTGAGGTTGGACCAGATGATAGTCTGGGACACAGAAAGTTCATTCTGAGAATCTTCTAGTCCCATTTCACCTCATGCTGTAATACTCTCTGTCCTGCATATGGCTCATAATGAAATTACTGACTTGGTAAAAATGTGCAAATGTGTTATAAATAAGTGCCTATTCATTAGTACATTATCAAAACATTCAGTAGTAGGGGTCTACTTTCAATAAACATCAATGACTCAGCTCTGATGAGAAGGATCTGTGTTTTCTGGAGGAGTGGGAGGAATCAAGCTTTAGCTGGCAGGTTGCGGTTGGCCGTTGGGTGCTCCTCCAAGCCAAGAGTAGGAAGAGAGAAGAACAGGAAGACTAGACAGACTGCAAGTAACCGCAGAAAGCAGATGTGTGTCCTCTGCTTTGTACAGAGGTGTTGACTTCTTAGCAGTCTCACACCTGACATCTCCAATGTCTTTGAAAAGGCAAAAGAGCTGGCATTCTGTTGCATAATTAAATTAACTCAAACAAGGGAAAATGGGTACAAATCCACAGGTCGGTGTTTAAAACAGTGGGAGTGGAATGGTGGGTGAGGACCGGGTGAGAGAGATCTTTGTGGCGGGTGGGTCCAAACTGCAGCAGGTGAGACAAATACGCCATACAGACATAGCTTGAGTGTAGCGTGGATTGAGATGAAGGGAATGGGGAAGGGAAGACAGAACTGGAGAGAAAGACAGAGAAAAAGAGATGCAAAGAGAGAGGGGAAGGAGAAAGGGAGGGAGAGGAGAAGAGGGATAGAGGAAGAGAGGGAGGGAGGGAGAGAGGGAGGGAGGGAGGGAGGGAGGGAGGGAGAGAGAGAGAGAGAGAGAGAGAGAGAGAGAGAGAGAGAGAGAGAGAGAGAGAGAGAGAGCTGCTTCCTCGGAGAGATTGGCAGAAAGGACAAGAGGAGGAAATGGGCGGAGCTTGTCTCTTAAAGGGACTTTTCTTTGCACCTGCATACAGTTAGGGAACTGCTTGCCTTTCTCAGAGTGGTGAGGTGCCAGGTTTTCCAGGGGCAGGGCCAAGGTGTGCCTAGATACTAACAGCTGGTGCTTATGGTAAAAGCAGATATTCTAATCAGGATAGAACGCCACAAAAGCAGCAACAGTAAAGAACTGGCAATTTCCTTAGTACCATGGAGGCTCACAGTGACATGACCTTTGCTCTCCGAGAAAACAGCCTTTTCCATCAGCATTTACGACTATAAAACGCCTTGACTTGCCTTTGGTGTGTGACGGAGAATCATCAAAACCAGGATAAATTGCTTTTGATCTTTTTCATTAAGAAATTTTTTAAAATATACCTTTAGGTAGCACTTATGCAAGAGAAAATGGCTGAAACAATTATTTTTGAACTTAGAGGTTAATTCACACCTGCAAATCTGCACAAAGACTGATGTGAGGCCCATCTGACCAACTCCAGGTAAGATGAAGATGAAAGCGGATGCCGAAGCTGAAATGAAGAGAGGCAGCTGACGATGGCCACACCTGTGAGCGTGGGAGGGGAAACCACAGTGTACGGTAATCAGCCTGCCACTGCTCAGAGCAATAAACTCTCCAGTAGGCTTATTAACCACAACATGTTAATTCTTTTACATTTTAAAGTTCACCAAATGAGCTGTTCAGTGTCTGGGGATGTATCTATCCTTTGACCACTAGACTGAGTAGAATTAACCTTTTAGAATTTGAGTATTGCCTATTAAAATGCATACACTGACTGAAGTCTGTGGCTGCCAGAAGAGTCATGTTTTATTGTTCACTGAGGGCCTATACTAAAGCCAGAACAGCTTGTGCACTGAGATGACGCATGTGGCAGACACCACCAGTCAACTGGCTGCTGGCGTCTGCGTCCTCACACAATTGTGACTTTGGCTGTGGAAACTGTACGTGTAACTAAACATTTACACTCTCCCAGGTCAGAGTAGCCCATGTCACTGGGAACCTGAGGTTTCATGTGCAGATCAAGTCCCTAAGGAACAAAAGGACCGCATTGTGAGCAACAGGCTTGAGTTTGCCACCTTTCTGCTTCCTGGGATGGAGATCTGGGCCTAGAGGAACGGTGCCAATTTGTTACCATAACAACAAGAGCCAATACTAAGGAAGACGCAGCAGCCTATTCCTGGCATCATTTGTGAGGAGCTGGACCAGTTCTTGGTATTTTCTTGCCTTTTTGTTGTATGAAAAAAGAAAGCCCTCAAAAAAATCTATATAGTATATTTTGGTCAGACTTCCCTTCCCCCAGCTCCTCCCAGATCCTAGCCAACTGCCTACCCACTCAACTTCATCCTTTTTCTCTCAAAAAACAAAAGCAAAACAAAACATAAAAATCAAAACCAAAAAGATTAGTAAGACAAAAAAAAAAAAAACCCACGCAAAAAAAAGAGTAGAGTACATTTAGGATTGGATAACTGTTCCTTAGCATGGACCTGCCCTGGAGTGTGGTTGATATACTCAGTGACATATAATCCTTTGGAGAAAACTGGTTTTCCCTTTCCCAGCAGGTACGGATTGTAGATAGCTTCTTGGTTAGAGGTGGGACTTCTTGTCCACTTCCCTTCTCAGTGCTGGGATTTCATCTGGCTTGAACATATGCAGATCCTGAGCATCCTGCCAGCGTCTCTGTGAGCTCGTATGTGCGTCAGTCCTATTATGTCTGAAAGATGCTGTTTCTTTGGAGTCACCCGCCACTTCTGGTTCTGTCTCTCAGCATCTTCGTCATAGATACCTGAGCCTTGAAGGGAGGACTTTGAAAAAAACAAAATTCTACTTGGACTGAGTGTGCCAAAGTCTCTCACTCTCTGTACACTGTCTTGTAGTGAAGGTCCCTTATTTTTTTAGGCTAGTGTTAATGGGCTTTCTAGGGACCTGATTCTTTACAATGTTTTGTTATTGGGGTAAGCATAGCTTTAAATTAAGTGTACCATATCATTTATTTTTTCGCTATTTCCACAATGAGGAACTTGGCAATTGATAACCCAACTGAGAATGTCCCATTAGTACTCAGCACAAACTTGGACTTAGATCCAAGTTTTACAGTCTCTCTCTTTTGCCCCAGGACTCTAAACCTCATTCCTCAGGTAGGTCTCTCCACTGCAGCTTTGTCAAGGACATCTGTGTTACAGATAGCCACCAAATCTAGAGTCACTCGCCTGTTAAGAAAGTAGATGTATTTACTCAGTCCAGGGTAACCTGGTCTCCCTGCCACACCAGAGATTTGCTTATACCCTAAAGTAATAAAGATAATGCCTTCCTTGGGGGCGGGGTTTGCTCAGGATTCCCTGCAGCTGTTTATGGCCTTGAGTGTTCCCTGTACTTGAGAGTCCTCACCTGGCATCAGTGCCCTTGGTGCTAAGGGTGTACGGGCCCACATCTATACCAGCTCCATGGGACTGACTGGGAGGCTGACGGTAGCATTAGACTCACAGATGCATGAACTTTCTAGACACATTCGGGTTGGATGTCTCTTTATTAACAAAGTCTGTAGGTATGTTTCAAGTCAATTCCACAGCTTGTAGTAGCCATTGTGGCTTGCAGGTCACTTGACCTTCATGCCATCACCACTAGATGACAGACAGGGAGTATTTATGTCACTCAGTTAAGATGCCTCTTTTTCATTGATGACGATATTGAAAGAATCAGCTACCTAACATCCAAGTGATTCACACTATCCTTTTAAAAATTATAATTCCTCCCAAAACAATAATGTCTGACCTTTCAGAATTTGTCAAACTTTCGAGGTACAGAAATTTGGCAGCATTCTTGAAAGAATTAAATACCAAACTCATATCGAAGTCACAGACAGTAACATTGAAATAGTCATTATAACAGCATGCCGATTGCTTGCTATCCCTCATAGGATGTCAACACACGCATCTATGGGAATAGAGCTGCCTACCGGCCTGACTGTAATCTAATTTATATCCCCATGGTGCAAAAGTTCTCGTGTGTTCCAGCAAGCATGTGTCCTTTCATTAATGCCAGTCATAAAATAACCAAGCCGTATCACACTGTCCAAATACGCTGTTTGCACCACATCCCACAGAGTTCTGAGTGACAGTATCCACTACAGCGGTGACAAAATTGTCACGGTCTGATAACACGTTAGTTACAGGATATGGTCACACATCTGTGCCAACACGCTGAGTATAAAGCACACCTGGAGAGCAATGGGCAGCACATCAGCATTCACCAAGTGTGACATGAAGGGCATTAAGGGTTGCGGTAGTGATCTTTACTGGCCCCTTGCCGAGCATGAAGCCTTCCCTGACCTAACACACTTGGTAAAAACTCCCCACCTACTCAAAAGTGTTTCCAAGGAACAGTGCAGAGAAGTTCCTCCCACAGACCACTCACCCCTCCCTCCATCATTAGCAAGAAGATCTTGTCTCTTCCCTCTCGACTTTTGTCTTTGCTTTCACTAATTTGGTACTTTAGTAAAGAGAACAGGAGCAGCTGGCAATGAGAAGCTTATAGTCTCAACACCACTGTTAGGAAATGCTCGGAAAGAATAAGGGAAATGTCAGGTCCAAGAAAACTCAGAACAAATGATTGTCACAGTGCCTATTAGCACATCAAAGTGCATGCTCACCTCCAGGTTCCTCTGTACCAGAAGTACCTATGGCTCTTCTTGGCTATTGTCACCCTGCCCTCTACCTAAACTTCTCCAGCTCATGGGCCCCCTTCCCCTGCTTTTCATTCCCATATAGTATTAACATTTCAGCCATGCGCTCTCTTTCGTCTTCCTTCCTTGGTCCCCTCTCCTGCCCCCCCCCCTTGGTTTCCTTTGCCTGCACTGCCTTTGTCATCCTCTCTCACTCTTCCCAGCCTCCTCTGCTCGTAAACCAGTCCAGTCTGCTGACCACATCCAGTCCACTGCTTTTTCTCCCTGCTATGGACTCTTCTAGATGCCTAAGCTGTGCTCTTCTTCATGTCTACAATGAAAACCTTCCACTCAACCATACCTTGCAGTGGTCATGTCCTCAGTTTATACAGAAAAGACCGAGGTAGAAACTGCCTTCTTGGTTTTTAGAATTGTTTGTTTTGTTTAACTGTAGAAGATATATACATATATATGTATATATATATACATATATATTTATTAGGTTCCATTTTTTAAAAAGTATTCTAAAACCTTTATAAAATCAAAATTTCCTTATGATGATTTTCAGTTCCATGTTGGTGTATATTTTTTATAATAGTATGAAAAGTAAAAGATTTAACTTGACAATTCAGAAACAGAGGATATTCATTCAACTTTTTGAATGTGTTACATCCTCTAATGAGGATGTCAGAGAGGCTGTTGCCATCCTGTAGTCAGTTCCAGCCATTTCAACTTGTAGTTTTGAAAGAAGCAGGGTCAAGAGTGTTTAGATAACAAACCCTTGATGCTGACACCAAGGTTGCAGACCCACAGACCACAGGAAGTTTCAGATAATGTTCAAATGAAAACAATTCTCTGATTCCCACAAAGTATACCACAAATCACTGTGGGACCCTTCCCATGGAATGGAGGAGAGCCGGGGAAGATCTCTCTCTCTCTCTCTCTCTCTCTCCCTCCCTCCCTCCCTCCCTCCCTGCTTCCTTCCCTCTTTTCCTCTCTCCCTCCTTTTCCCTCCCTCCTCCATCTCCCTGTCCCTCTTCTTCCCATCTGTCTCCTTTCCCTCCTTTCTCCCATGCGTGATTCTTTTTCACTGCATTTTTAAAACTAAGGTCTATGTAGTGTATTCCTAATATTGTATGTTCAAAAAATGAGATTTCAGAGGAATCTAGAATGTACTCTCCACTAAATGAAAACCGTGAAAAGACAATGAGCTTTTCCTGACAATTCATCCAAAATGATCAAAAATGGCATTCATTTCCTGCACTGTGTTTCCCTTATTCCTGATTGTAACCATTATGAAGCAGACTTCCTTTTTTTCCTTTTGAAGAGAGAGGCACAAAGTCTGATGGGTATTTCATGAAGGAGAAACAACAACAATTGATTCACTCGATCAAAGCCTGTCATGTAACAGCTGAGCCCTGGCACCATCAACAACAAACAACAAACGTGCCAAAGACAGCAAGATGCATTAGAGAGAAAAAGCCCAACTTCCTTCATGCCAGAGTACCCACTCAAACAGATGAAAAGCAGGTACAGATGCCACCTGAATACGGGGGATCCTCCGAAGGCAGGCGTGACAAGGGACAGTAATTGAGAAAGTAGTCTTCATCCCAAACCCCTGGAGACAGGGAAGCTGCGATGACTCTTTTGACATTAACACTAGGAGATGAGTCATCTTTCTCATTAGGCTCTTTAATTGCCACTTGGCCCTGCTGAGAAATCCCCTGCAACACAAAGAAGTATTTCTGTGCTGTCTACAGAAGGAAAGCTAAACAGAGACAGTGTTAGCAATTGCTCATTGCAAAGCTCTTACCTACCACTGGCGGATTATCCTTCAATGTTGTGACAAATTAGAGTAGCTCCATCAAAAAGCCTAACTGCAAATTACAGAATAGTTTGGCAGTCTCTCTTACATCATTGCTGAGAGAATTGTTCACATGCTGAAGCTGACTATGCCCACTACGAAGCTTAGAATGTCTTCTTTTACGGATAAGTCAAAAATCTGGTGGCCAGCCTCTCAGTTCCCAGATATAGGACAGCCAGAAGACATTTCAGTCCTTCGATCTACAACCACAAAGCAAATCATCCAGAAGCCTTTATAGAAAAGATACTCAGAGCAGTGGTATTTATGAACTTCACAGACCAGAAGTTTACTCATCACAGAAGCTCCAGTTCCAATTTCACCTCCATGGCTGCCTAGCCTGCCATTCTACCCAAGAGAGGAGAGCAATTCAATAATAAGAGCCGTGAAAGCAGGAGGTGCAAACAACTGCTGTGGATATACCCTCTGACAGTGACAAGCAAGGAGATGCTAAACAGCAGTCAACAGTGCTCTGTGCAATACTAAGGGAAAACAAGGCGAACTAATTCCCTACCTGGATGACATGGTTTTCAACCCTGAAACACTTGGACACACCCTAATGCCAGAGACCTGCAAACGCATTCTGTTAGCAAGGCTTCTGCAGTTCTATGTCGCCTAGAAGACAGATCTCAAAACGCCGTCTACAGATATGATAGGTCCTTTCTGGTAGTCCAACAGGTCAAATCTAGTCTAAAACAGTGAGGAATTTGCCATCCCTACTGGGTTGACATTGCACAGATAATGAGAAGCGATAGTTAAAATTCTGACCTCTTAGCCTGTTGGTAGAGGTGGATCAGCGAAAGGCAAAGTAGGGGAGGGAGTTTCACTGAACCGTGTCCTCGATGAATCAGTAGTAAATATTAATTTTTTGCAAAACTGAGCTTAAGTTAACTTCTTTTCAAATTATTTATATAACAAAATATATCAAAAGATTTTCTGCTCCATGCCAAAGTGAAGCGGTGATTTGAGGAAAACCACCTGTGGTTGTTCATGTTGTGAAGTGAAGTGGGCAGTGTGTCAGTCAGTGCAGAAGGCAGTAGATGAGATGTAGGCAGGTTGTAGACCATCCCACTTGACTAGCTTTTTTTATTTATTTATTTATTATGTATACAATATTCTGTCTGTGTGTATGCCTGCAGGCCAGAAGAGGGCACCAGACCTCATTACAGATAGTTGTGAGCCACCATGTGGTTGCTGGGAATTGAACTCATGACCTTTGAAAGAACAGGCAATGCTCTTAACCTCTCAGCCATCTCTCCAGCCCCCTTGATTAGCTTTTCTTGACTTCAGTATTCCTTTCTGGCTACACCTCAGCTCTCTTTCCAAGTTAGATGATGGATGGTTTCCAGTCACGCTTCTTTTATAGCAACAGCTTTGTCACCATGGTAACTTCACAGTCCTCAAGTTGTGTAACTCGGTATTTTTTAATGTATTTACACAAGTGTGCAATCATGACCAGAGTCCACGTTAGAACGTTGCCGTCACATCAGACCCCTGTGCCCATCTCCTGTCCCTCTCCATCTCTTCCCAACCACCTTGGCTCTGATCATTAGTCTAATTTTTTTTATCCCTACAAACTTGTCTGTTCAGAGCATTTCATAAAGTGAAATGATATAAGTGGGATTTGTGATTTTTCCCACTCGATATTTTTTATTTTCATTTATATATCAATATCATTTTCATTTTTATTTCCATAATATTTTGTTAGATTGCCATAATGTATTTTGCTTATTTATTCATAAGTGGTGGACATTAGGTTGCTTCTAATTAGAGGCTATTCCTAATAACACTGATAGTAATTGTTCATGTAAATTTTTGTATGTAATATGTTTTAATTTTTTCATAGGTACATACACAGGAACAGAATTGTTCGGTCATGTGAAAACTAGATGCTTGCACTTTTTGTTAAGCAACTGCCAGAATGATTTCCAAAGCAGCCATACATTCACTCTGAAAATATCAGGATTCATTCATTCCCTCACTTAGCAAATGTTTATTGAAAATCTAATATGCTCATTTCTTGATTAGGGGTACACCAGTGGACAAATAAGGTGCAGTCTCTACCATAACTTAGGGGAAATCCAGTATACAAAACAGACAGAATCAATGTTTAGATGATGAGAACAATGATGGAGGAATTCAAGTGAACAGAACTAGGTATCAGAAAGACTTAAGCCTTTTTAGATGCCTGCTAGCACCTTCTGCAGGAGGAATGCTGTGGGATCCTGTATGCTGTTAATATATGTTGTTCTCATTGGTAGATAAACAAAGCTGCTTTGACCTATGGCAAAGCAGGAGAGAGCTAGGTGGGAAATCCAAGCAGAGATTCGGGTGAAGAAAGACTAAGTCTGGGAGATGCCAGGCAGCTGCCAAGGGAGCAAGACATGTAGATAACGAGATAGCACCATGGCCACGTGGCAATACATAGATTAATAGAAATGGGTTAATTTAAATGTAAGAGCTAGCTAGTAATAAGCCTGAGCCATTAGCCAAACATTTATAATTAATAATAAGCCTCTGAGTAGTTTTCTGGAACTGGCAGAAGGGAGAGAAACCTCCAATTACAGAGGAAATGTTTATTATGAATGGAAAGTGAAAGGTTCATTAGATTTAACTTGACCAAGAAAGAAAAAAAGGACTTAATACAAAGGGAAAAATCATACGAAAGCCTGACATTAAGAGACAACATTCTCTTTGAGGTACCAAGATTAACTGAACACAACTGGAAACTGTATGTAGTTCCAGGTGAGAGAGGGTAAAATGTTGAATGTGAAAATATACAAGGTTAAAATGGGGATGTAACAAGATTTGTGTTCTAATGTCTGTTTGCACTCTTGTTTTTATTTGGACAAGGAATTGGAAGAAAGCAAATCCAGACACTTAAAACCATCCTGATGTATACAGAAAATATAACTAAGAAGTTACAATGGCCTGGACTACACTAGTGTTTGTAGATCTCAAGGCAACAGGTAGTTTCAAAAACTAACAAGTAAAATCTGCAAGACTTGTTGGACGATGGTGTGTGAAGAGAAAGACCAAAAAAAAAAAAAAGGTGTGTTATTTGCTTTCTGTTGTCTGATAAAATGCTATGATCAAAAGCAATTTATAGAAGAAGGGTTTGTTTAGGCTGACAGTTTCAGAGGGATGAGAGTCCATCATGGTGAGAAAAGCGCAGGTGGCAGGCATGGAGGCAGGAACAGGAAGCCAAGAGAACACATCTGTATTAGTAAGCATAAAGCAGAGAATGAGCTGGTATAAATTTTCAAAGCCCACCCCAATGACACTTCCTCCAACCAAGTCTGTAATCCCTCCCCAAATCCTGCCACCTACTGAAGACCAAGTATTCAAACATGTGACCCTATGTGGGACATTTCTCATTCAAACAATCCACCACATTCTACCCCCTAGTCCACTTTGCTTGTAACCATATCATAATGAAAAATACATGTGGCCCAACTTTAAAAGTCCACATAGTCTATCACAGTCTCAGCATTGCTTAAAAACCCAAACCCTCTCCTGAGACTCAAAGAAATCTCTTAACTGTAAGCTTCCATAAAATAAAAAAATCAAGTTACCTACTTCCAAGATACCTTGGCATAGAATATACACTGTCATCCCAAAGGAGAGAAATCGGGGAATAGTAAGGAAATACTGTGCCAAAGCAAGTTAAAACCCAGTGGGGAAGCCGGGCAGTGGTGGCGCATGCCTTTAATCCCAGCACTCGGGAGGCAGAGGCAGGCGGATCTCTGTGAGTTCGAGGCCAGCCTGGTCTACAAGAGCTAGTTCCAGGCCAGGCTCTAAAAAAGCTGCAGAGAAACCCTGTCTCGAAAAACCAAAAAAAAAAAAAAAAAAAAAAAAAGCAAAAAAAAAAAAAAAAAAAAAAAAAAAAAAAAACCCAGTGGGGAAAACTTCAAATCCTGTAGTTCCATGCACAACAACTGAGCTCTAGTGTCAAAGGCTGAATGGTTCCATTCCTCCAGCTTTGCTACCTGCAACATACATCTCACTCTTGGACTGGTTCCATTCCCAGGGTGTACATCTCCTTGGCAGATGTGTCACAACTCTGGCATCTCTAACATTTCGAGGTCTCTACTTCAACTCTGGTGTCACCGTCACAGCCTCTTACTGCCCTGCTATGTACCATCAGTTTCAGTAGCTCTCTGAAATTATGGTGGAAGAATCCATAACCTTCTTACTCTTGCAAGGTCCATGTCTCCAAAGTCAGTACTATGCAGATAAAACTGCCTACATGGAAAGATTTCTTGTCCCGTTCAATCATATTAGCATAAGCTTTTTTATTCGGTTGCTTTCTAGGAGCAGAAAATTCCTTGGGTTTAGACTGTCTCTTTGCAAAGTGAGAAGTTTTTTTTTTTTTTTTTTTTTTTTTTTGGTTTTTCGAGACAGGGTTTCTCTGCAGCTTTTTTAGAGCCTGTCCTGGAACTAGCTCTTGTAGACCAGGTTGGCCTCGAACTCAGAGATCCGCCTGCCTCTGCCTCCCGAGTGCTGGGATTAAAGGCGTGCGCCACCACCGCCCGGCTGCAAAGTGAGAAGTTTTGATGGGTTGGGTTTTGCCTTTGGGGTACCTTTCTTATTGTTCCAGTAGAGAGCAGAAGGCGTCTCCCTAATCTTAACAATTATTACCTCTCTTTCAGCACAAAGCTCGGCTATAATATTCAACTTGATGGTGCCTTTTTTCCAATATCTTTTCCATTTCTTTCTGCCTCACGTATGCTTTCACTGTAGACCTGAAGAAGCACTGGCTATCAGCAATAATCGTGCCACAGACATGACGATATGCAGTCTTGAAATTTCCTCCACCCCAAATTTCGTCTCTTACTTTTTAATTCAATCTCATGTAAATTCTCAGGATTTAAGACAGACAACAGACAGCCTTCTTCTCAAAACATACAAATGCTGTCTTCCACACTCCCACTAGAGTGGCTCAATGAGTTCTGTTTCCAGTAGTCGATTTCTTGCTTCATCCAAAGATGCAAAGTCTTCACATTCCTTCAAAAAACAAAGTGGTCAGGGTCTTCACAGCAATACCCCTCTCCTGGTACCAACTTATGTCGTAGTTATTTTTCTGTTGTTGTGATAAGACATCGGAACCGAAAGCAACTAATAGAACACAGAATTTATTTTGACATGGGTAAAAGTTCATTGTGGGATGGGAGGCATCGCAGCAAGAATTAGACATGGTACAAAAGAAGGAAGTTGAGATCACATCTTTAACCAACAACCCAAAGCAGAAAGAGCTAATTAGAAGTGAGAAAGGATATTAACTCCCAAAGTCCAACCCCAATGTGTACTTATTCCGCAAGGCTGCACCACCTCCCCAGACAGTGCCACCAACAGGTGTGTGAGCCTATGGGGAACATTTTTCATTTGAAGCAACACAGAAGGGGTCAACTGACCAGATAACCAATCTCAATAAAAACTATGGGCACTGAGTCGCTACTAAGCCTCTCTTGTCTCACTTGGGGAACTAAGTACACTCTGAATGATGCTACCCAGATATGACCAATGAAATCTTGCTTCCGATATCTTTCCAACATCATCCACCTGCTTTTCCCCATAGTTTTTTTCCTCATATATATGGCTATGTGCTGTGTCCTTTGAGTTTTCCAAAAGGAATATAAGATCCAAGAGTGATTCCGAGGACCCCTACTACACACCAAAAAAAAAAAAAAAAAAAAAAAACGATTATGTAGATGTGCTTAAATTAAGAGATTTGAGATGGGGAGATTATCTTAGACTCTCTGTGTGGGTTCAACAGGGTCAAAACAGATAACAGAGTAATATTACTATTGATGCAGAAATGGGCTATGAGTCAAGGAATGCAGGGGTCTTTAGAAGCTAGAAAAGGGAGGAACTGGATTCTTCCCTAAACCCTCTAGAAGAAATCTTAACAACTTCTTAACACTTTTCTGTGGAACCCACTGGAACTTCTGATCTCTGGATGTAAATTTACAAATGTACATGATTCAAAGCCATTATTTTTGTGATTTGGGCAGGAGGGGGGTACTAAGGATTGAACCAAGGGCTTTTGTAAATATAAAGATAGTATTCTACCATCCTGTACCACTATGGCAATTTTCATACCAAAAATAGGATACTCATATAGATGAACTCAAGGACCAGTGGATTTGGTGAATGAAATAAGCACATAATATTTCCCAGACATATTAACTACTGGGTATCTTCCAGCTAATAGCAACTCTTCTGAATATCAAAGATAGTGGAAATTTTAAAGAATAAGCAAGAAGCAAAATTTGAAAGGATAATTAGTTCATTTTGAGAAATGCTAAGAAAAACTGGCTTGCTGAATATTTTGCATGTTGAATCACACTGGACAACATTATATATTCTATATTTGTTATTTAAGAAGCAAATCCTGAACTAAAAGTCACTATATATCACTCTAATGATGACATTAAAATTGGGTAGAGGACTAGGAAAACACTCTAGCTGGCAGTTTAGCTTATTAGAAAAGTCTGGTAGGTCTTCTTGATATAAACTAGATGATAACATGACATTAATTAATGTCAGGCATAGGTAATTAATGGAATAGTCAATAATAGATACAGAACAAGGCTTCTGCTTCCAGAAGTACAGGTGTCTGCTCAATGGAAAAACTAAGTCAGACAACACTCAAGTGCCTTTAATTTCACACTCTGTGATTCTTCATAAAACTTTTAGACATCAATTATGCCCTATCAATGTGAGATCCAAGCAAACTAAGTGATTTATATACAAGTACTCTCACACGTGGAACAATTGTTGATTGAGCAACTTCTCTTTATTAAATATGAACTCAAGAGATTACACTGGGAAGAAATTTTAAACTTACAAACTTCTTTGTTTTCTAATTCACTTCCTGGTTTTGAAAGTACATCCTTTAAGTCACTAGGAGATAGGAGACACTGCTTTTGTTTCTGAATAAATTAAACATGGTAATTTAAGGCACAGATTCACATGTGTCTAGAAGTTT
This sequence comes from Arvicola amphibius, assembly GCF_903992535.2. Lineage (NCBI taxonomy): Eukaryota > Metazoa > Chordata > Mammalia > Rodentia > Cricetidae > Arvicola > Arvicola amphibius. Next base: position 88,941,683 of record NC_052055.2, read on the forward strand.
TAGGTAATATTATGCTTAACACAGCTTTCCAGAATAGAAGCTTTCAGTGGTCTGCACTGAAATGAAAAATCCTTCTCCCAAATAGCTGGCTGCATTTAATCATTCTACAGCTATGAAAATCCAATACTAGGAACAAAGACCAGCATTTGAGCCAGGCATGGCGACACTGGCTAGAAGCACACACTCCTGGGAGGACTGAAGAAGGAAAAAATACCAGGTTCAGGGCCTAGCTAGGCTATAAAACAAGTTTAAGGTCATCTGATAAATTTATCAAGGCCATTAAAAGGTCCAAGACGAAGAGCACTGGCCTATTGTATGCATGACCTCAGAATTGATGCCTAGTGCTAAAAACAAGTTATCCGAAGTGCTCCTCTTCTAATTGTAAAAGCTGAAGAAATATTCTTAAATAGAATAGAAGCAGAAAATGGGATGGATAGAAAGACAGACACTCTGGAGATAGGAGGAAAAAGGAGCCGCTCATTCAAGAATCTGGTTGAAGCCTCTTGTCTTCAGGGAAATCAGATTTCCAGTACAATTACAATTGCTTACCGCCTCTCATTCTTCCCAGACATAAACTTACAATTGTCTAGGAATCTCCCCACAAGACCCATTTACAAGGAAAAGCTGTACTCACCACCACGTGCGACTCTAGGGCCTCTCAACCTCAACTTGCCAGTTGATTGTCACATCCAAGACACCTGTAGAGCCGCTCTATCATCTCACCTATCAAAAATGATAAGAAAGAGGGGGGAAGGGCCCTTAGAAGCACTTTGAGATGTTTCAGCAGCACAGATACTAAAATCGGAATGACTGCAGAGATTAGGAAGGCCTCTGTGAAGGGAGCTGTAACTCTCGAACCGCTCAAATGCTATGTATGACTAATGTTACAACATTAAAGGAACCAGTGCCCACAGGTGAGTGGGTTTCATATCTGTTACTCCTATTACAGACATTCACACCCATCCTCTTCGGCGGGCCGTTTTTTTATTTTTTCTTGAGCACCCTCTTTCTGCCCATTAAAACATATTCAATAAAATCCCCAACTCAGCTTCACAACAGCTAGTCAAAAAATCCCTTTCTGCATCAAAGCCACAAATAACCAGTGTGGCCAAAGTCGAGATCTCTAAAATATTAAGAGAACTCCTCGGACTGTTGAGGACAGTGCTGATCTGCGGCTCTGTTCCCTCATCTCTGACATGAATTACCCAAACTACTAAAAGTAGCTTTAATGTTTGGAGTCAGTTTACCATTTTCTCCAATTCTTACTGTCATTTTTTCACTGTTCTGAGTAGTTTATATTCAAATATTTATCCAGAAAAAAAAAATCCCAAGTCTTCCTTTGCTAATATTTCTCACAACCTTCGATTAAGCTCATTGCAAAGGATAATCTTCGAATGGACGGTTAAATCCCAGGGTCTGGAAGGATGTCTGGATGCAGCCTGACCTCTGATAGCATTTCTAAATTACTGCCCCCCCAGCACTCTTGCCTTCCCAAGCTGTAATGAGTAGAAATACCTTCCAATGCGCCCCGTGGAGATGATCAGATTATCAGGAATTACCACTAAGCACTCTGCAGCAATAATAAATTTACTTCATAACACCCTACAATACCTCCAACTTAAAGGAAATCCCAAAGCTTCACATAATAACTAAAATCAATAACTCTACCGTGAAAATTATGGTAATGGATATATAACCAGTTTATGGATGAATACATAAATAAAATTAAATATAAACCTTCCCATCATTTGTATTCCTGAAAACTGGGGCAGGGGGAGTAAAACTTATTATCACGCAATCTCTTCTTCATTAAAGTCCCAAGAGCACTATTAGAAACAGTGTAGGCACGGGATCTGAGGCAACATACTTTGCAAACTCCCAGCATGCTTTGCAAACTCCCAGCATGACTGTAGTTCCTTCAGCCCATTTGCGGAGACACGTGAGACACACAACCGCCACGACGAATCTTCACTAACTACCTGACTGGATTGAGAATTATCTAGGAAACACACCTTTGTGCTTGTCTGTGAGGGTTTTTCAAGAAAGTTTAACTGAGACGGGACGAGTCACCCTAAACGTGGATAGCATCATTCCATGGACTGGGGTCCCAACGTGAGCCAGCTGAACGCCAGGACTTCCTGCTTCTGTTTCATGGTCTACCCACATCTTGGGTTTCCCAGGCATTTGTTTCTGCAAGCACAAGCTCTACTTGGCCTTCTCCACACACCATGATGGGCTCTACCCCCGTACGTTTTGAGCCAAAATAAACCCTTCTATTGCTATTTTTCAAGTATTTGGTCACTGCGATGGAATGTAACTGACATACCGCAGTATCGTTTTTTCCAGCTGTTAAATTGTCCATCAGAGTGCATGTTAAGAAGAAAAGGCCATTTCTAATATGAGAAATTCGCTTTCTTTTTGTACTAAAACTCCCATCTAACTGAAAACCAAGCACATTAAAGTTTACATTTTGCAATTATATTTTCATCAGTTAAATACAACTAATATTCACCAACCCAGGCTTTTGTGGAGGTCAAGGTAAGTTAGATTCTCAATGAGAACCTTAGGTGTGAATGCTGTACTTACTCACAGTCACTGAAAAGGGAGGTAAGAGAGGAAAAGAATCCATCATCTACTGTATACCAGCCGTGGAGCAAGTTCCTGAAACATAAACCACCATGCAGAGAGCAATGCCCCATGTTCCATTGAACATTTATTTGGGAGAGATAGAGACAGTTCCACAGAACAATACAAACTAAGATATGGTGATTGAGATTCATCAAGACAAAACAGGAAGAAAGCAAATCCCAGGCCCAGAGATCCACAAGCTTGGAAATGCATAGGCTTATCAGGGAATTTTGTCTAGCTCAGGGAATAGTGTGCGGTGAAAGTGGTCAGATGAGAGACTTCTTAGGCCCACATTAGAACGAGCATGGGCTCTGATGACTGGAAGCAGGGAATGAGGCAGCAAAGGGTTTGAGTAGAAAGAGCCATGCAACACCTGAGGATCAGGAACACAAGAGGCTACTATAGCTGTGTTGGGGAGCCAATGGGCCTTTTCTAAGACAGCAGAAAAGGAAATGGGCTTCATAGACCTAACAGAGGCAGAATACACATCATTTAGTAGCTAAGTAGATGCTGCTATGGAAGGATGCAACAATGCTATTTAATAGACAAAGAAACATGGGGAAGAGTAGGCTTACAGGAAAAAGAAGGTCTTGGTGTTTTTCTACACTGACCATGCAGTACTGACTGGATCTTAGTTTATGATTCGAGTTTGCATCTGTAGAAGAGAAAAACTAAGTTCAATAAAGTTTTTCAGCTATGCAGCAAGGATTTCTTTACCTGTCACATCCTTGTTCCTCACTGCCTTACCTATTACAAGAACTCAATAAACATCTGTTATTTAATTATAGTCATATAGCAATAAGCATAAAGAAAAAGATAAGGCACAAAGAATAAGTCCTGCTAGATATGCTTTCAGCACAACTATATGTAAGAGACAGGCAAAAAAATAAAGGCATTAAAAAAATAAGAAGACTATAACCAAGAGAGAACACAGTAATGTTTGGAGGACAAAATAAGAGATTCAACTGGTAGCAAGCTGCAAAGAAAGCTTACAGCCAAACACAAGTCAATCTGCATCTAGAATCTATTTAACCTGTGTGAGCAGCTCATCTACCACAGCTAACATTGGGGCTACTGGATCTTGATGTGGTAATTATTTGTAACTATCTCAAAAATATGTTTAATATTTCACACTTACATTGTGCAGAGAGAGCTCCAACTAATTACAGCTAGTTAATATAATCAATAAGACCTAGAAAATCATAGGAGATGCTGAATTTCCCACAAACAAATCACAAAGAACTGGAAACCTCTATTCAACAATTTTCTACCTATTTCTTCATTAAACTGTTTTCAGTGACAAGTCCTAAAGACTTCTAGCCCCCTGGCTTATCAGAATCCCCTGGAGAACGCATACAAATGTTGGGGCAGCTGGCCCAATCCCTGCGTTCAGGGGCGTGGCTGCGCCAGCGGAGTAGGAGTAGCATTCCCCTTAAATAGGATGGGGGCGCCGGAAGGAGCCCCGTTTTGGTTCTCCCCTGCGTACCTTCTGCTCCACTGGACCCTTGGATCTGTAAGTTCCCTTATTTTCCCTTGTATTAAAACTGATTTATTATAAAGGACTACCGTGGTTATTTCCCTAAACCCTATAACCGCTGGTACCTTGCCGGTACATACAAATGTCCCAGATATTTTCCTAACCCCTCCACTTCCTGCCCTGGGGTGCTCCCAAAGAGACCACTCATGACGAAGGCACCTGTCTTAGAGTTTTCCAGAACATGGCAAGTCTTATAAACAAAGCTTTTAACTGGGCATATGGCTTACAGTTCAGAGGTTTCGTTCATTATTGTCATGATTGAAAGCAAGGCAGCATGCAGGCAAACATGGTACTGGAGAGATAGCTGAGATTTTTACATCTGGATCTGAAGGCAGCAGGAAGAGAGAGTGACTCTGGGGTCTGGCTTGAGCCTATGAAACCTCATAGCACACCCCAGTGACATACTTCATCCAACAAGGCCGCACCTCTTAATAGTGCCACACCCTATGAGCCTACGGGGACCATTTTTCAATCAAACCACCACAGCACCTGACCTAGAAATATGAGGGCTAGTGGTTTTAAGGAAGCCATACCGCAAACCATACTGGTAGCTCTGTGCAGTCCAAGGGTTAATTCTATGGGCCAGGATGCCAAAAACACTGCTTTCTTAAAATAAGAACTGGCTTTTGAGCAGTTCCTAAGAATCAGCCTCCCAGCCTTTGTAATACCCTGCCAGACAAAGCTAGATATTGCTGAGACTGAAGGACCTGCCTGGGCTCCATTTGACTTCTAGGTGTGGGAGAGTCTAAGAATCACTAAAGTCAATCCTGCATGTGCTGTCCTAGTTAGGGCTATTATTGCTGTGATGAAACACAATGACCAAAGCAAGTTTTGGAGTAGTTTGAATATAATTGGTCCTGATAACCCCACAGGGAGTGGTACTATTAGGAGGTGCTTTGTTGGAGTGGGTATGCCCGCATCAGAGGAACGCTGTGGGGGCGGGCTTTGAGTTTTCCTTTGCTGGGGATACTGCTCAGTGTCTCAGTCGACTTCCTGTTACCTGTAAGATGTGGGACGCTCAGCTACTCCAGCACCATGTCTGCCTGCATTCCGCCATGCCTGCCGCCACGATGCTAATAAACTGAACCTCTGAAACTGTAAGTGAGCTCCTCTCAGTTAAATCTTTCCTTTATTAGAGTTGCTGTGGTCACGGTGTCTCTCCACAGCAATTGTAACCCTAACTAGGACAGGAGGAAAGGGTTTATTTGTCTTATGCTTCCACAGCACTGTCCATCATCGAAAAGAGTCAGGACAGGAACTCCAACAGGGCAGCAATCTGTAGGCAGGAACTCATGCAGAGGCCACAGAGGGGAGCTGTTTCCTGGCTTGCGCCTCTTGACCTGCTAAATCAACTTTCATATAGAACCTACGACCACCAGGCTGGGGATGGCCCCACCTACAATGGACTGGACCCTCCCCAATCAATCACTAATTAAGAAAATGCTCTAGAAGCTTGCATACAGCCTGATCGTATGGAGGCATTTTCTCAATCAGGGTTCTCTCCTCTCAGATGACTATAGCTTATGTCCAGGCGATGTCATGCCTAAACAACTGGCTACAATAAAAAGTCCCTGACCAGCCAAGACTTGGGAAAACTTAAGTGGCTGGCAGCACCTGGTGCGTTATTTTCTCACCTTGTGATGTGGAGATTAAATCCACATAGAAGGGCCTAGAAGCTTGCATCCGGTGTCCTGTTGCCTGTCTTTGCCCTCTACCTCCGTTTTTATTGTTGATGTAGTGTGTGTCCTTTCATAATAAACCACAAGCAGACCACTTTTCCTGTGAGCCTTTGTAGTGGAAGTGTTGGCACAGGGACACCTGCGAAAGGCAAAGCCCGTACCTTTGTCCCACCTGTCGTCACATTTGGAGAAGTAGCGCTGTAATAAAAGACAGACTCGCAAGAGGAGACGCTCGTAGGTTTACCTATCTCAAACTTGGATGACTGGGGAACCTTCCGAAACAAAGACCCAAAGGAGCAGAAACTCTGCTTCTGTGTGTAGGCAGCACTAATAGTAGAGTTGTGTAGAGCCAGGCTGGATGAAGAGGGTGTGATCTAAGGGTGACACCCTGTGAGGAACTTAGGCAGGCCCACTTTCCAGCCTCTCGAGCCTCTGTGTGCCCATTCCTCTCCTCTGACACATCAGCCAATGTGAGCAGGAGGACTCGGTCACTGGCTTACCCAGGCTTTATGATCCGTACCAGGGAGGAACAGTGTGAGACAACTGCTATCTTCTTAAGTGCTGTATTTGAGGGTAGCGTGTCCTCAGCCCCAGCATAAGTCCACTCCCAGCACAGTCTTACTACACCCACTGAGAAGCTTTCTATACATCATGGTGTTCAGAAATTGGTTTTTTATATCCAGTAATCTTTGTATTTACACACTCCCTGGGGTTAATCTAACATGCCAGTATGGCCACTAGTTTTAGACAGGCTTTTAGGAGCTTCTGAAGTAACCAACTATTCATCAAATGCTTAAAATGACCTTTAAAAATAACTCCTGTCATTTCTAAAGACAGGATATTCACAGTCTTCCCAAGCAACCTTCTTCATACCGAAGTGTTGCACATGGTTGGAAATTTCTCCTTTCCGTGGATGTAAAGCATCTCCATGTGACTTCTTGTTGTTATTGTCTTATTGTTCTTAGTTATACATAATGAGGCCATGTGGGGTAAATCTCATCTGCCTTCCACATAAGAGTTCAAGCAGCTTTCTCATTTCCTCTCAGCCTCCACTTGTATTTTCACACAGGCCTCTTTAATAGGTCTCACTCAGGTTAATAGAAAAGGCATCCTTCAGCAATTCTATCTTTACCCCTCAAGATTAACCACATGGAAGTTTCAGAGTGCAATAAATTTATTAATCGGGGGAAAGTGTAAAATTTCTAAGTTATATAATTTTTATTCTGAATTTATAACATTTTAATGCAATATAAAACAATAGATACTTTAACAGAGAGAAAAATCATCAGATAATACACACATACACACACACACACACAGAGTATGTATATACACTGGCACCACACAAAACCACAGATCAAAAGAAAAAGGTATGATAGTGGAAGTGGTATTTATTTGGTTTCTTGCATAAATATCAACTTACACAGAATATTAAAAATAAACTTTGTGGAAAGTGGGGAGACAGAGAAATAAATCTTCAAGAAGGCTAGGTAAGTTCTGACTGGTAGACTCTAAAAGGCTAAGCTAGCATGTCGCAGTGCCATCTGGGCTTTCTTTCCTAGGTACGTGCCTGGAGATAGAGTGTATTCTGTTCTGTCTTCTGTGGTGCAAGCAGGCCCAGGCTCTTCAGAGTGCCTTGTGGTTGTAGGAATGAGAGAGCCAACTCTCCGTAAGTCAACATAGCATAGCATCACCAGCATGCTGCTGCATGCAGATAATACTGACTCAGTGGAATGCAACCAATTCCTTGTCTGTTACATTTTTAGAACCTTCAACTCTCCCCTGCTAAATGATCCCTGCCTCCCATGTACATATGTCCATACTGCCAGTTCTTGGGAATGAAGAACCAGGACTTTACTTGTCTGTTGATACTGCCTGCATCATGCCATATGGAAAGGAAACAGCCAGCAGCCATGAAAGGCCAAGCAATCCTTTCAAGCCGCTAGGGCATCCACGACTGCTATGGTTTGTGAGTCACGGTAATCTCACCGTTTACAAAGAACTAACTTCTGCCCTTTGCCAGGTTGATCCCGGACACAGGCTTTTTGCTGTGAACTCCAGTCTCTGGAAGGTTGCCTTGCTACTTTAAGTTAAGTGCCAGTGTGGCCTTGAAGCTTTTCTGTCCATTTCACGTACAATTGCATCCCTTCACTTCACTGCACACCATGGACACTGGCATTCTGGTGCCATCCATTCTCATTGCATTACTGGCCAAGCATCATGGAAGTGTGATAAGCTTGACATGAACGTCTAAGGAAGGTCTCTCCTTCTATGCCACTTTACTAAAGACCGTTTGGTGGGAATAAAGCAAGCAGGTGTGGTGATGAGCAATTTCCTACACCGAAAAGAATGTTGACTGTCAAGAGGTCTTCATGTCACACCAAGGCAATAAATACAGAAATGTTGCTTTTCTGACCTCTGCATCCCTTGAAGGCTGAGCGCTCTTCTCTGCTGTAAAATCTCTGTTAGAAAATTGCCTCTTGGAAACAACTGTAAAAATCAAATGTTTTAGTGCAACATGAAGCCTAAGAGGGCAATATTAAATAATCTTTTCATTTCTCTTAATAAGCTCCTTATATTCTTCTTGTTTGGTTAGGAAGAACAATTGAGCATGGAACCTTCCAGCTGAACTGCAAGTGTAACCAAAGGAACAGGTGCACATCTTAGCAGATACAAAGCCAAAGACAAGCTCCACCGAGAAGTGAGACTGAAGAGTTATAATCTACGGCAGAAAAAAAAGAGCATGGGAGTTACCTCCCAAAGCATTCTTCAGCATGCACTGTTAATTGTTCCAGAAGGAGAGATGGCAGGCACATTTGGGGGCACGCTTAGCTCAAGGTTATGGAATGCAAGTTCGAAAGGTTAAAAGGAAAATCAGGAATGTCTCTGGGCATGCTCAGGTCTCTGTAAAACGTTTAAACTGAAACAAAAAGCGAAGGGTACTTGAATGTGTTAATGTGGGTTTTTCCCCAAAGGCTCCTGCTTCGCTTGACAGCCGACACTAAAGCATCAGATGAGGTGCGGAACTCAAACCATTGAGTCAAGCAGATGCTGGCAGAGACATGGAAAAAATCAGATGGCTCCAAGCAGAAACATCAGGATCAAAATGCAAAGCCACCGTTGAAGAGCAGAATGCGGGTCGAGGATGATGCAGAAAACAGGTTCACAATGTGATCATCCACTGGCCACCAAAAACTTAGACTAATCAGAGCCCGGTGCCAGAGAGGACAAAGTCTCTTCCACTTACTGAGAGCTTGAAAGGAAGAGGGAACTCAGCAATGGTGCCTGGACTTTATCGGTCCAGAGTCCAGGGAGGCAAGTCATCTAGCAATCCCAGGACCAGCAGCTACGTGGCAATCATACTTTTCAACCATTTAATGTCAGCAGACACTCTGCTGGAATTGATTCTGATAGGCAGTCAAGGTCGCAGCTGAGGCATCTGCACGTCCGGCACTCCTGCGCCCTGCTGCTGTTGTGGGACTACAGACTTGTCCTTGAATTGCATCTTTGTGCTCTTCCCGTTGCTTTATTCATCCAGTTTGCATTAGAGATCCTATCATTTCTTTTTCAGCCCAGGGTATGGAGAAGTTTAAAATGTGCTCAAATCCTCCTAGGTAACAAATGAAGGAGCAGCATTTGCATCCAGGTAATCTAACAATCCATGCCCCGAGTCAGACAGACAGCCTTCCCTGGGCTATGTGACCCATACTGCTCCTCGGCCTTCTGTGGGAACTAGAGCTCAGCTATATCTGGATGGCCTGGTGAAGTCACATCCCTGCCACCATCAATGATTTAGTGTTCAACCTCACCCCACAGCAAGAGAAGGTGACTGCTAATATTTATTCTGCTGAATAAAAGTCTGTGTGCCGGCTACAGATTTGCTGCACAAAGCTGGTGTGCCTATGCACCAGCTTTTGTCGGCATTCATTTATTGTATCATTTACTTCCTAAATTCATCCCCAAGCAGTGAAAATAGCAGATTAACACAATGAACAATAGAGGTGGATTTGCTCTCAATCTTTTTTTTTTCCCCATAAGCGAATCAGGCTCAACTTCTGCTGCCAGATTGTCTTACCGGCCAGCGTGTACAGTTTTGCCTGCCTTTGTGAAGCAGAGAAACACTGGCATCTCCTGTGGATTAAAATAGCTGTAAAAAAACCCCGATTTGAAAGGGCCTCTGGGCCTGCTGCCTAGCTGCTGCAAGCACCCAAGGATTTGAATCCTATTGAATGATAGTCTACTGCAGTTGGAGGCAGGAAGGGGTGGGAGTGCCAAGCTGGCTGCCTGCTAGCACAGCTGCCTGCAGCCTTTGCAAAGGTTGCAGCACCTCCCCAGCCTTTAATAGTAGCCTAGCAATGAGCCTCTCTGAAATGCAACCATCATGAGGGAGGTTTGGCTGGTTTTGTGGATTCCCACATGGACAGAAAGACTCATCCAAGTCAAGCACACGCATGGGGACAGGGACAGAGAAGCAGTGACCATGACCATTTACACTCTACCCTGGAGAGGGGGAGCAAGAGATGAACAAAATATTCCTGTACACACATAGAGAAAAGCTCAACGCCCCACCTCAGGAGACTGTGTCTTCTCTTTGTTATTTATTGGATTTGTTTCTGATCAATCTCTGTCTGGGGCACAAAGTATTAAACATGCAGATTAAGTAGGAAGCTGAAGGGTGGACAATGGCCTGTGACTTCCATCAGTGGCAATTACATGCAAATGTTCAGTGACTTGCCTTTGCCCTGAGATGCTGTAAATCGCATAAGGAAGGCAATTTCCCTATAATGCATATTTAAAGACATACATGCCTTTTGAAGTAAATTAAACTACTGTGTATATGTGAAGTCACCCTTGAAATATACTACTGGAGAGCTTATAGTTTTTATCTTTGCCCAATGTTAAGAGGATGCGATTTTTAACTTACTATAATTGACTGTTTTAGCATAAGTAAATGCAAATAAATGCTTGGCTTATACAAACATTTTCCAATTAACTGAGTATGAAATTCAATAAGACCTTTACATGGGTTTTGGTGACGGCTAATCTCGGGTGTCAACTTGACTGAATCTAGAATCAACTAAAAGACAAAATGCTGGGATAATCTTTTTTTGTATACTGTGTGAAGATGAGTCTGTTTATCCTCACTTGCCTAAGGCATATTCTGATTGGTTTAATGAAAAGCTAAATGGCCAATAGCTAGGCAGGAGAGAGACCGGGCGGGACTTCAGAGCAGAGATGGGAACTCTGAGGAAAATCTGAGAAGGGGGAAGATTTGCCAGTGAGCTGTGGAGGAGAACAAATGTAGGGAGAGGTATTGAGTCACATGACCAAATGCAGATTAACTTAATTAACTAATTATTTAATTAATGAGCTAATTTAAGTTTTACGAGCTAGCTAGTTGGGAACAAGCCTAATCTAAGGCCAAGCTATCAAACTTACTAAGAAGTCTCTGTGCCATTATTTGGGAGCTGGCAGTCCAAAGAAAGATCTGCTACAGCAAAAGATTTTCTTGGCAGGTTTCTGAAGTACTCAGACACACCCTAAATGTGGCAGGCACCATCTGGTGGCAGTCCAGATAAAAGGACACAGGAAAAGGGAAGTTTGTTTTTGCCCGTTTGCTTTAACTCTGTGGCTAGTAATCTACTCTGCTGATGCTGATGCTAATTCCCCCAGAGATTAGAGAGCCAGCCTCTAGTATGGACTGAAGGCTAGCAGCTCTCCAGAAATCTGCCAGGTCTTCAGTACCGGTCTAAAACTCTGCTGAGGTATGCCGTCTTGCAAACTGGGCGGCTACCTTGTTCTCAGCCTCCCCTGTATCAGACAGCCATTGTTAGACTACTCAGATATATTGTATAAATCCCCTTTAAATGCCTACTCACTGCATCTGTTCTGGTCCTCCAGAGAACCCTAGTATAGGTTTCTTTCCAATTTTCTTTTTAGTTTACAAGTCAATTCAGATGTACAGAGAAAATGCAATTCCTTGATTTGTCTGTAACTAAGTAGCCGACCTCTGAGATGGCTAACATAAGGAAGCATTACCCAAGCTTCCAACCTGTTTATGTGAGGTCTGACTGTACTCTTTAAATTGTATCTTCAGGTATTACTCAGCTTTTAAAATGGCCTCACGGAACCCTCCCTTTGCTTGTTTCTCCCTGTGTTTGCCACTGGATATCTGGAGTAAATGGGAATGTGGAACCTCATGGCTTTGGACCTAGATGTCACAGTGGGACGCATATAGCGTTTCTCTGTCAGCTCATAATTGGATGGCTCTGTCTTCAGGGAGCTTATTCTCATCTTCATCATCTTAAGAAATACAGTTCGTGCTGGTTTATCAGAGCTGCAGTAGGTACCGATGCACAGACTTTGAAATTCTTATTACATGTATTCCTAGTTGTTCAAATACTTTATGCTATTCTGTATTACTCTTTCATCCGCTCCATTTTAAAGTTCCATTCCTAAATGTTCATGCCTTGGAGTCCATTAATTTGTGGGTTTGGATTCACTGACCAGTATCACAGAATAGTATAGCCTAGGGGACTAAGATCACATTTATAACTAAAAAAATACAAAATCAGTTCACCAGCATATTTGAGTATCTCATGAGCATAATTCCTAGATCATGTCACATGACACAAGACACAGAGAAGCCCTCTGGAGTCTCTTTCATAAGAGTCTTTAAGACCTGTTCATATACCAGAGGCCCCACTGCCAACTACCAAGACACTGGGATTAGGACTTTATCATGAGTTTGATGGGGCATTCAGTTGATAGCAACAAACCATCGTCTCTCATTCTTTTATAAAACTTAACAATTTAAGGTCAAAATTTTTATTTAAAAAGTATCCAAAATTATTTATGATATTTCCTTCTAATTCTCATGCTTTTTTTCCTCTTCTGTCTTTGATATATTTATTGAAAATGTCTTAGATTTACACATATGATAATTTGATGATAGTTCTCATTAAACTTGAAATGATGGATTTTGTTTATCAGTATATTTTAAGATACTTATACTAATGTTTAGAAACAAAATGGGCACATAACTCCTCATTTACTGTTTTATTATCAGGATACAAATAATTGAGAATTTAAAAGCTTTACATGTTCTAGTTTCTAAACTACTGCTGCCCTTGCAGAGAACCTAGGTGCGATACCGAGCACCCACATGATGACTGACAATACTCTGTCACTTTAGTTACAGGGGATCCGGCAACATCTTCTGCCTCTGCAAGCCCTCCGTGCTTGTGGTGCACAGATGGACATACAGATAAGATAATCACACATATAAAATAAAAATAAAAACATTACAAGTTAAGGAAGTTTAAAACAGTTCATATAAGTTACTTCTTTAAACTCTTAGTAGAAATTAAGAATTTAAATTTTTCTGGATCAGTTGGTTTTTAAATGGATCAATTTCTGACTACCTTGCCAATATAATTATCCTGATGTATTTCTAATAGTTATCAGCTGTTATAACGCCTGTATTGACATCATGGTTTCTTAGAAAGTCTATAATTTCATCATATGTGTGCCTGAACTTCTCAACACAGCATGCATGTCATATGTCACTGTGATTGGAAATCCCCAGGAAAAAAAAAAAAAAAAACAAAACCCTGGCTTTCTGTTTATCCTGATTTTAGATCTGTTATTTAGTTTAACACAAACTAAGTAATGTTGGTATTATGATCATTAAAGACAGAATAATTCATATTTCAGCCTGTCTGATCTTAACTTGCAGAATTTGGTGCAGTGAATATGTTGTAGTAAAGGTATTTGGAGAAGAAATTTAACAGCTAAAAGGATGAAACAACATGTAATCATTTTTTTTTCAAAATTACTTCTCTTGGAATAAGTATTTTTTAAAAAATAAGTAATTTTTCAAAAGTTTCAATAGATTTATTTTAAAAAATAAAAATGCTTGCATCATCACAGCCTGACTGAGTGGGTTTTGTTTATTTGTTTGTTTTTTGTTTTTTCAGAGCCAGGTTTTCTCTGTGTAGTCAGGCTGTCCTGGAACTGCTTTATATTCTGGGCTGACCTTGAACTCAGAGATCTGCCTGCCCTACTTCCCCAAATGCTGGAAATAAAGGTGTGTAAAATCATAACAATATCAACAGATTTATTTTTACCTAAAACAAAGAGTCCGTTTTTGTCATCTCTCAATATTTTAGACATAAGCACTGGTAGCATGAGATCCATGCTTAGATAAATGCCCATGTGTCTCTATTTGTCACCCACGTCTTGAGGTCTTGCTAAAGTATAAGGCTCTGTGTGTCAAGGAACATATCCCCTACCTAGAAAAATGTCGAGAGCCCAGATTCTCTAACTGTGGCTTGTAACCGTATGCCAGCCCTAGAAATGCATGTGAAAAACCATGAGAAAGTTGGCAACAATAAAAGCTTTCTGAATTAATTAAAAATAAAATATATGACAAACCTGGCGTGTTTCAGGCAGAGCTCACCTGCATTGCACAACACGGCTCCCCTGCAGATTGTTTCTGAACACACAACATGCATGTTTTCTGTGTGCTGCCACGCCCACGCCACCAGCAAATGCTGCCTCCGCCATCTCAGCTCAGAGCTGAAGCTGTTACACGCTATGGATTATGAGTTGCAAAGTTCACACTGTACGTGCAGTTTCCTAACTTCGTATTTTCCTACAGTCATTTCCTACATACAAGTATCAAACTACTGTGCCTCTGTACTGCATTGTAAGAATGTTTGCTTTTTAAACAACGACTGTTTGAGAGCAAGTTTAACTTTTAAAAATGTTAGTAAATTTTGTTTTAGGGTGAAGAAAGAATTTCCAGGAAATTCTGAAATGTCCATGAACACATTTCTGCCTTTTTGCACTGTGTATTTGTGCAAAACAGTGTTCTCAACATTGACACAATCAGGCTTTATGTCTTCACATGCCAAATAATCCAACAAAATTTAATTCTTTACATGAAAAAATAGACAAGCACAACCACCTCATCAGTATGCAATTTTACCTAAATATTTACTAAAAAGGAAAAAAAAAAGCATACTAAAGAACTGCTTTAAAATAGAATTCTTTGTGTAAGTAGCAAACATTTGGCTGGTATACCTGTTTTGAATATCACTATAGCTGGGGTCATATAAAAGTTTCTCGTGTGCAAAGACGTCATGAGTGGGAAATGTTAGGGAAGCCACAGTCTAGGGCATAAGCACACAGGATCCCAGGGGGCAAAAGATGAACGACTGAGGGGATATCTGGTGAGCACAGCATCCATAAGATCTGCTCAGCATCTCACTGTTCACCAAGCAATGCAAAGAGATTTGTTGAGACTATTCCTATCTTTTATGAGTATTCTTCTGACAGTATTTTGTATGCAAAATTCATATCTAAAGAAACATTTTAACTTAACGTTCATCAGTTTGAAATTCTTTTATAATTGAGAGAATTTTCTTCTTTTTTAAAACTAAGTACTAAAATTAAAACGCAGTTTTGCCAACGTAATAGCTGGTATTTAACACACTTTTACTGCCCATATCTCCTGTAATTATATTGAATGGCTATTCTAAATCTAAAGTGATACATGTGCACAAAGCAATCACGATACCTATGCACTTATGTAAAGCATATGATACCCTTGAAAGCAAAACTCATCCTCATTCAATAATCTTTGATCCTCAACCTTTCAATAAAATGCAACAAATGTAAATGAGGTTGGAACTGAAGCAAACACAGAAAAGGAAGCTGAAGGGGAGAAAGGGAGAAATTAGCACCTAACATTATCATGACACATAGTCCTGATACTATTTCATAAATAAATTAATTAGAGAAGGAACTGAGAAGAAAGCAAGAAAGCTGGAAGGCTGGGTACCTGAATTCTTCACTGTGAGGATTTTATTAGTCAATAAAATGCACAGCTTTTTCAAATACTGCAACAACGTTAAACCATTCTCTTTTCAATGCTTTGTTTTATTTTAAGATGCGAGAATGAAAGTAGTTGGCAACGAATAAAATGTTATTCCAGAAAGGAACGTCTCAGCCTTAATCTTCCAGCAGAGTAAAACTTGATGCTGTCTTAATTAAGTCTCAGTAAAAAAAAAGATGTTATATTTTACTTTTGTATTTCAAAGAGAAACTGTAGGCTTAAAAAATTTGTAAAATACTGACTCATGAGTTCTCAGAAATAGAAGAGAGATTTTTTTTTTAAAGTTAGAATTTGGGAAACATTTCACACATGATTTTTTGAAAGGAGGTGTGTGGCTAGGTTGTAGCAGAACTTGTGTATAGAATAAACTATAATAGATTGGGGCTCTGGAAAGGTGGCTCAGAGGGTAAGAGTACTGACTGTTCTTCCAGAAGATTGGAGTTCATTTCTCAGCATCCTCGGGGCTGTTCACAAGCATCTGTTGATTCCAGTTTCAGGGCATCCATCACCCACTTCTGGCTTCCTCCAGCACTACATGCCTGTATACATGCGGTACACATACAGGCAGGTCAAATTCATGCTTATTAAATAATAAAATAATAATAAAAGAAGACTTGTGAGATGAAGGGGGGCTCACCAACATATGGTTGCTGTTTATTTGAACCATACCTTTGGTTAACTCAAACATATGCTATTTTGTTCTGTTTGAACAGCTGCAACACAACATCTTGACTCGGTAACTGCAATGTGTTTGACACAGTCATGGATGCCAGGAACTTCTTCATCACAAGGCTGCAGATTTGATGTCTGGTTAAAACTGATATCCTGGTTCTTGAACAATACCATATACCTACATCTTCTGATTTACTAGTTCCTTTGGTTTCACTCACAGGGCACAAATCCCATTCATGAGAGTTCCACTCTTAGCATAGTGGCTGACAAATCTCAACTCCTGGTGGTTAAGATTTCGACATATGATGTTTTATGAACACAAACAATTGGTCCACAATAATTACATATCTATAGAACATATCTAATAAAGGGCCTGAGCTCTGGGAAGCACATATCCCACTGAGAAGAGCTGCTGCCTTTGGTTGTGTGCCTGCCTCTGTTCACACAGACCTAATGGGAGACAGAAACTTCAGTAAGAACAAGCTTCTGCACAGAGACAGAGATATGGAGTTGTCCTGACACTGGAACAGTCTTCTGAGTAGGAACTAAGATGATTGTTTAGATGCAGCATCTTTTGACCAGAAGTTCAGATGGAAAAAAGTCAAGATTAAAAGCAATCAATATGAAACTAAGAAAAAAAATCCTAATGAGTAACCCAGACTCAGAAAGAAAACATGGTATGTACTCACTTATAAGTGGATATTATCTCTGTAAACCCAGAGAGGCTAAGTAACAAGGAAGGCTTAAGGGGGAACACAAGGATCTCCCTGGGAAGGAGAGAAGAAGAGGTAGAAAAGATTTCAAGGTGGACAGGGAGTGGGTGGAGTTGGGAACAGGAAGGATCAGGTTGGAAGAAAGGAGAAAGAAAATGCTAGGAGAAACGACTGAAATTGGGTGGCACTAGGGTGGAAACCTAGTCCAATGGAAACTCCATGGAATCTATGAGAGTAACCCTAAAAATGACTCCTAGTAATGGGGGACACGGAGCCTGAACCGGTCAACTTCTGTAACTAGGAAAGCCCTCAAGAGAATGGATTGTAACACCAAACTTGCCACAAAACTTTTGGCTCATTTGTCCTTCCTGCTGTGTTTTGGGACTGGAGTCTAGCAGTCATCAAAGAGACCAGAGAGACTTCATCTAGCCATTGATGGAAGCAGATGCACTGAGCTCCAGGAGTCCAGCAGAGGAAAGGGAGGAAGAATCAGAGGAACCAAAGGAGTGAAGAACACCATGAGAACAAGGTCCACAGAATCAATTGACCAGGGAGCTCACAGAGATCAGGGAGCCTGTAAGGGTCTGACGTAGGTCCTCTACTTATATGCCACTGCTGAGTAGTCAGGTGTTCTTGCAGGATTCCTAACACAGGGAGTGGGGTGCCTGTCTCTGGCTCTTTTGCATGTTTGTGAAACCCTTTTCCTTATACAGGGTTGCCTCACTCAGCCTTGATGGGGTGGGATGTGTTTGGTCTTGTTATGCCATGGTAGGTTCATGTCTCTGGCAGGCCTGCTCTTTTCTAAGGGTAGGTAGAGAGGGTGGATCTGGGGAAAAGGGAAAGCTGCAGGGGGGTAACACTGGGAGAGGGGAGGGAAGGAAACTCGATCAGGATGTATAATATATGAGAGAAGAATTAAGAAATCACTTCTTAAGAAATAAATAAAAACAATCAATACAGCAATAAAATAAAGAGCTACAGAAAGCAGAAACAAAATCAGATGGGACTTTCTTCAAAAATAACCCAGCCATGCCAAGCTGCTAGCCTGAGCCGGGTCCCACAAGTGGGATGGAAAGAAAGACTCTGAGCACCAGGCTCTGTGAGAGTCAGGAGAGAGTCAGAAGACAGTTCACACTGCTAGAAACAGGACCAGAGCTGAACTCAGCATGCCTAGAGGAGAGTGGGAAATCATCCATAGACAACTGCATAATAGTAATAATAATAATAATAATAATAATAATAATAATAATAATAAACAGTAGTAATAAACCTAACTGAGGAAGTAAAAAAAAAAACTTTGACAATGGAAATGTTAAGACACTGGAAAAAAGGAAACTGGTGAAGATTCTAGGTGAGGAAGAGGACTCTTGTGCTCCTAGACTGTAGAATTAATATTACAATAGTGGTTTTACTACCATCCTACTTTGTCTTTGCTTGTTTTGGTAAACAGCATGACCAAAAGCAATGTAAAGAGGAAAGGGTTTATTTACCCTACAGGTGACAGTGTGACATCTATCACCCAGGGAAGCCAAGACACAAACCAGGATGCAAGAACTGAGACAGAGACCAGGGAGAAATGCTACTTACGCACTCGCTTATTCACAGTCACTCAGCTGGCTTTCGTGACCAACCCGGGTCTGCCTGAGGGGGGCAGCACAGAGCCAATCCAAAGGAGACTAGTTATCAATCTTTAACCAAGAAAATGCCTACAGAAATGCCCTCAATTGAGGTTCCTTCTTCTCAGATGACTTCAGTGTGTTTCAAGTTGTCCAAAGTAACTAATACCATGCCAAAGCCAATCTATAAATTTAGGGCAATCCCCATTAACATTCCTATGATACTTTTCACAGAACCTGAAAAACAATCCTAAAAATCATATGGAAGCACAATAGACTATAGATTTTCAAAAGCAATCCTTAACAGAATAAGTCTGCCGGAGTATCACCATACTTGGCCTCAAACTACACCATGGAGCCACGGTGACAAATACAGCACAATACTGATACAAAAACAGAATGTAGGCCAGTAGAACATCGTAGAATGTCCATAAATAAACCCACACAACTGTGGCAGCACAATTTTAAAAAGACATCAAAATATACACTGGGGAAAAAAGAGCCCATTCAACAAACAGTGCTGGCAGAACTATATGTACACTACAGAATAATGAGATAAGATCCAAACCTCTCACTTTCCATAAAAATCTATTTAAAGTGGATCAAAGGCCTTAATTTTCAATGGAGAATGCTGAAAACACTAAGGCAAAACAAAGAGGAAGTGCTTCAGAATATAGGGACAGGGAAACAATTTCTGAATATATCACAGAAACAACCGTAAGATTGATAAATATGATTATATGAATTAAAAAGTGTTGTGCATAGCAAGAGTTCCTGTCAACAGATTGAATAAACAGCCTCAAGAATAGGAGAAATTCTTTGCCAGTCATACTTAAGAAAGGAGTTCATGCGTATAATATATAAGGAACTATAAAAACTGAACAACAACAACAAAAAAAAACCAAAACTTTCCATCAGTAAATAGGCCAAACAACTGAACAGACAATTCCCAAGAAGAAACACAAATGGTCAATAAATATTTTTGGAAGTGTTCAACATCATTAGCCATTGGGGAAATGCAATTTAAAACTACTTTGGGATTCCAGCTCACCTCAGTCAGAATGGCTAAGATCAAGAAAGTAGATGACAATAAACACTGGTGAAAACGGGAAAGCATGACCTTTGTCACTTCTGGTGTCAGTGTCAGTAAGCAGAGTCATCATGGGAAATCACTTGAAATGATGTATTGAAGACTAAAAATAGAACTAACTTGTAATCCAACTATACCATTCCTGGGCATTTACCTAGAGGGCTCCATATCCTACCGTATCTAAACATCTGTGATTAGAGTTACTCTATTCACGGTAGCAAGGAAACGGAGCCAGCTTACATGTCCACCAGCAAACAAACTGACCATGAAAACATGGTTCACATATTCTATGGTGTTTTAATCAGTCATAAAGAAAACTGGAATTGTGGATTTTGGAGATACTAGAGTTGGAAGAGTGCCAACAAGCAGGGGCCAGGAAGACACAGAAGAGCAGGGGGAGAAAGCAAAGAAAAGTCTATTTCAGAATGTTTTAATTAAAACACATTTATAAAAATTTACCTGGTGCTTCCTTCCACACACTGTCTTCCGTAGAGCCTGTCATGAGGCCACAGATGCTGCCTTCAAGTTCAACTACACTGCGTCTGATTCTGAGAAACTGGTGTGGCCCTCTCTGAGGCACTCTGTGTTCACAGCTGTCCGCATGCTACTGAGCCGACTCAAGTATCTCAGTGACTATTTCGAGCCATAAAAAATCTGTGCGTAGATTCATACACATCCATTGAGGAAGAATCTATCCTCTTCTTGAATATCATACAAATGCATGGTACACATATACATGCCAACATAAGCTGCCAGCGTGTTCTGATTGAAAGCAAAATGGATTGTTACAGAGGTCTTATAAGGATCACTTTTTAAAGAAAATATGTATTTGTAAGGGAGTTTTAAATTCCTCAAAGCAGAAAGGAAATTTCTATGTATCTTATTTTTGAGAAAGGAAAAAAATTAACTTCTATAACCACCCTAAAAGAGACGAGCTGAAAGGGAAATTGGTGCACACAGCGATGAGCAGAGGTGTAGCCCTTTGAACTAAGCAGAGGAACAAACACTACCGTAGTGCAATATAAAAAGAAAAATTCATCATTTACAACAGGGGCTGTCTGAGGACGCTGCTCTACTCTGAAAGCCCGGGAAGGTAGCTTAGAATAGCAATGAAGGCCCTGGCAATGAGCACAATTTGCGCATTATGAATGGTATGTTTTTAATAAGTTCTTACATTGATGTATCTCTTTGTTAGAAAAATCCCATTTCTCCCTGGGTCATTTTTCATGTCTGTCTCCCTGAATGTAGCCTCTTTGTCTGACAGAATAGCAAAGCCCACATTAATGGCACAAAACGGATCAGAGCAGAACACCAATTGTGCAACACAGGTGTAATAGCTTCATCCCTGTTGGCTGAACGGCAATTGACCTTGGAGGGAAGGTCAGGTGTTCCAGTTCTGAGGATGCTCATTCGAGCTGGACAACTCTGCTTGTAGAGGTGACAACATACTAAGGAAGATAAAATGATTGGCATGTGCGTATTGTATCAACACAGACACTGGATAGCTCTTGCTTTCAACAGGAATGGCAGCCTCCCAAGACAGCATGAGACATGGAAATATTTTTCTTCAATTACAAAGCATTGTGTTCCAAACCATCTTTATTTCCAAAACTTTGCAATTAGAAATCACCATGTCTAACACATTTACCAGCCCTATAATTTAAATATCCAAATGTGTGTGGTTTTTCATGGAAGTCCATGGAGAGTTTCATGTTTGTCCTAATAGGCACCCCATGAATGATATATGATATATATATTTGAATGATATATGGCAAGGCATTCTGAGCAAAGATTGGCAACCGCAACAATCCAAGCAGAAGGTAAGCACTCAGGCTACCAATAAACAAATATTTTCTTTCAGTTAAAAAAGTATAACATGCAAAAAAAATTAATCAGAGGGAGATAGAATACATTTTTAAGCCACCATAGCTACTATGTAGAGAACAGGAGATCAAAGAACAAGGGTAGAGGCAAAAGGACCAATTGCCAGAGACAGGTGAGGTCATTGTCCTTCCCAGGGTGGAAGAGTGACGGAGGTGGTGGGAAGAATGACTTGTGAGGTGAATGTGAAGGTGAAGAAAAGAGAAAGAGCCACGGAAGAAAGGAAAGTGAGCAATACACCTATCCTTCATTATCCTCACACACTGAAAACGTGAGTCAGGAGACTGACTCCTGCCTTGCTTGACAAATCTCACTTCAAGAAATACGAAGCTACAAGAAAGAAAGGCAGTGTTGTTTTTTATTTAAAGTAAGTAGTGTGTTTTAACAATTCAAAACATCTTTATTTTTTTTCACAATGATTTACTTGTCCCTTGTAATATGCATAAAACCCTGCTGAGCAATTCAAAAGTCAAGGGGTCCAGCACGGTTCTACAATACTGTCAAAACTTCCAAATTGTTACAGTTCAAAATATAAATATGCATAAACTCTTAAGACACCCCGACAGGGGCATCTACCACCTCCACATGAAATTGAACCCTTCCAAATCTATCTTTCCCTGTGTGATAAATCTGTACCTACTGAAATAAGAACGCTAAATAGCTATATCAGTTAATCATTCTGGCTTAGTATCTTCCCATAATTGTGAAAGAAAGACGCAATTAGCTTTGCATCTTTCAGTAGTTTTGCTCATTTGGAATACCCATAGAGGTCAGAAAATTGAAAAAGGGCCATGAAGAGGCCTCAGCAGAGAAAGGAGACAGAATAGAGGTTTAGAGGAGGATAGTGGAACAGGATTATTAAATTAGGATAGGGGAGGGGATCACAGGACAGAAGAGAGAATATGGGAAAGAATAAATAACACTAAAGACTTTTTAAAAATGTTAAATGACAACTGTAGTGGTCTGAATAAAAATGGCCCCCAGAGACTCGTAGGGAGTGGCATTATTAGCGGGGGTGGCCTTGTTGGAGTAGTTGTGGTCGTATTGGAGGAAATGTTTCACTGGGGGAGGGCTCGGGGTTTCAGAAGCTCAGGCCAGGCCCAGTGTCATCCTCTCTTTCTGTTGCCTGCCACTGCAGATGCAGAATCTCATCCACTTCTTCAGTACCGTGTCTGCCTGGGCGCTGCCATGCTTCCTGCCATGATGATGATTGACTAAACCTCTTGTGGTAGTTTGAAAGGAAATGGCAGCCAAAGGGAGTAGCTTTATTAGGAGGTGTGGCTTTGCTGAAGTAGTATGGCTTTGTTGCAGGAAGTGTGTCACTGTGAAGGTGGGCTTTGGGGTTGGAAGCTATACCCACTGTGACAATTCACTTCCTGTTGCCTGCAGTACAAGATTTGGACTCTCATCTCCTTCTCCAGTACCATGCTGGCTTGCATAGCACCATGTCCTGCCATAATGATAATGGAATAAACCTCTGAATTGTAAGCTACCCCAATTAGATGTTTCCTTTATAACAGTTGTTATGATCATGGTGTCTTTTCATAGCAATAGAAACCAGAAGACAGAAGTCTATGGCTGTAGAAGCCACTATATATACATCTGTAAGAGAGAGTGAGAATTAAGATGGAGCTACCCTATAATAAAGCAACAATGTCCTACTAGATACTGGAAATTAGCTAATAAAAGATCTAATGCCAGGAATAGATTACTTCTTTTTGAAGTTGTTTGCCACTGAGAGTCCATAGATGACCATACACTACTGGCTATTGTCAACACTATTAATTACTGACAGTAAGAACCCTATTGCTGAAGATACCACATACTTAAGTCATAAAACATGATGAAATCAAGCTGGTATTCACCTGGAAGCTTCATCCCTACTAACTAGCTTTCATAATGCTAAAAGATGTTATGCATAACAACAGAAGAGAAAAGTAAGCAAAAATTACACTCGGCTCTGAACTCTGTGAGTTATAGTAGTGACCTGCCTAGCAAGAGATGCCCACTGGTGCAACAAAGGCATGAACTTCATGGGAGTAACCAATCACTTCCTGATTGGATTTAAGTCCTGCTCCACAAGATGAAACCCATACCTGGCACCATTATCAGGCCAAGAGCCTATAGATGCTATTATTTTGCTAAATGGACAAGGTATTAAACCAAATTCTAGTGACTCAGCATTATTCCCATAGATTAATACATCTTTTAACTTTCATCGGAGAAGCTTCTATTTGCAATAGACAGTGATTAGCAGCACAGAGACCCACAACTGGACAAAGGATAGCAAATAAAAGACTACAAAACCCTCCACCTCAAATAGAACATATATACCTCACCACCTCCTTCAAAGGCTCAAAAAACATTGAGGAAGAGGGGGCAAAAAGAATGTAAGATCTGGAAGCCATAGATGACTCAAGAAAATGGTGTCTTACAGTGTCTTCTGGTGTCTTCTACACAGCAAGGTGGCTGCACATATGAAATCACAGCTATGGTGACACCATGTACAAGACCTACAAAAGCTCAAGCCAGACCAAATCCCAGCATACAGAGGGGAGTTGGGCACAGAGTCTCATGTTCTGTCAAGGAGGTGTTAGAGTTTGACAGCTGCTTGGAGGAAAGTCAGCTTTCTATAAGTAGACACTTTGAAGGTGACTATGTTCAAGTGGAAGGCCGTATATCCAAGAACTGTTGACCATCACAAATTGTTCTTCATGAGGGGAAAAGGCACAAAATCATGTGGATAGAAAAGAGGGTGGATCTGGGAAGAGTTTGGGTGGTTAATTATGATTAAAATGCATTGTATGAGATTCTCAAAGCACCAATAAAAAAAATAAACTTAAAGAAATGAGCAATCAAGTGTGTCAGCTTCACTCCAGGTATCAGGGAAGGTCTTCGAAGAACTCATCACTTTTCTCCCTAGACTCTTCCACCCTCATTTTTAAAATTGAGGAAACGCTTGCCCACCTACTTCAGGCGGTTGATGTACAGAGCTCCTCTTTGCTCCGCCCCTGTGTGGTCATCTGATAGTACTCTAATGATGGAGCGCTACATAATTTCATCTCCTCTTATTGTTCTCAATGGTTGCTCCTTCCACTAAGTCTCTGTGACTTGACTTTCCCATTTAAAGTGCTTCAAAAAAGGAAGACTGGCATTTCAGCCTAGGGCATTTCCTCGCTAGCCTCCGCTGCTCACTTTCACTTCAGTTCTGTATTTCAGCTCCAATGCCATGTATTTTTTATACCATTAGATCTCACGTTCTCCAGGCAAGAATTTGATTAATTACAGTAGAGTTATGGCATCCATATCTTGGAGGCTGAACATATATTAAATAATAATCATGTCAATATAAGAACAAATTAAAGGATAATTTAAACTACTACTGTTATACCTCCGGATAAAGTCTCTGTGTAAACATAAATATTGCATTCTTTCTTCACATCTTTAAAACATTACTTTATTCTTCTCTTTAAGTAAAGAATGTAGTGTTATGAGCTAGTACTCGGAACCTTCTACTTTGAGAAAAGCTGAAGCAATCCATTGTCTGAAGCAACTAAAAACACGAGTTAACCCAATGAAGCAAGTTTTCAAGACACTGGACGTGAAGAAATGAAGGGCAGAGATCCCTGAGCGACAGGAAACAAGTGTAGCGAAAATCAGTGGTTCTTGCTTGGTGTTTGAAAACTCACACATACCTACAAGCTAGTGGCAACTGAAGGACCAGTGGGTCTGAAGCCCAGAGGCTGGGGCACTGAGTTCCTTGGAACTTTGAATCTGTTTTTCTTATGCTTTTCCCAGACCCACCACCACCTTCTTTAAAAGAAGTAAAAAACTTATTCAGTGCCACCACCACCGAAGTGTTGTGGATATCCTCCACCTTGTTGGCTACTATCTGTACTGGAGGTCCTACCAGCAATACCCAGAAAACGAAATGCTATAGTCATCTAGTCAGTAATGCCAGCAACTGTTTTGTCCAACTGAAAATTGATTACAGCTCCTTTGCTTAAGGGCAACTTTACTTCTGTATTAGAGTTACTGACGTTCTCAAGTTCATTTTCAGTTGGAATCTGGCTCAGGATGTGAGCACTGGCTGAGGCAGGCAGCCCTGTGTTCTTCTTACTAGCACTCCCTCACCCTGACCCTAGCACCAGACTTCTGGCTATGTCGTTAGCTAAAAAATAAAGTTGATTATTATTATTATTATTATTATATTTATTATTTATTTATTATATTTATTTATTATCATCATCATCATCACCATCACTCCTGGGGGACCCCTACTAAACTTACATGCTGTTGGAGATGTCATGCCACATTGAAGAGCCCACACCAGACAGGGCAAGGAAAGGTAAGTCTACAAAAGTTCCTCACAAGTCTGGAAACTGAAATAAGAAAAGAAGAGGGTGTGCAAAAATAGACCTGAAGAAAACCAGGGGAGAAGGCTGGGTCTTCTAAACAGCTGATAAACCATTGTTTGACTCTGCTTCACCAGTCCCCCACCCCCAGCTTCTTACTGTATCTCTCTATCTTCTTACTGTACCTCTGTATCTTGGTTGGTTTTGTTTGTTTGTTTGTTTGTTTTGGATTTTTTCTTTTTAGTCTGTATATGCTTGTTATTTCTTAGTAGCGTATCATGATTCTAATGCGCACAGCCTTCTATCTACTTTGCCTTTGTTGACACGACATCCAGATCTTTGGCTGGATCAGAGGTCAACACAAAGAGGGTGATACCTGGAGTCCAGTATTTTTTCACTGCTTCCGCTGCTGCCAATGAAGCAAGCGTGCCAAGTGACAACACCTTACTTCAGCTGCAGACCTCGGCCCTGTGTTAACACAGGGCTCTTTGATTTGCCTTTAGGTGACCCAGCTCCACATTATGGGAAATACTGATGCACTCCAGTGTGGTGGGCTTGGTGACCATCATGGAATGCGTTCCTATGCTGAAGCCACCACGTTTGCGTCATCTCAATGACATATATGGAGACCACAAGGACACACAGTAGGCATGAGCCACAACCAAACTTGTCACTGGAGTTTATCTCACCATTGTTGAGATAACAATGGTGAACTCATCAGTTCTTGACTTATGAAAAAAGATAAAAAGGCAGAGGAGCAGAGACAGGGAGACAAAGATCAAGGAGGAGTATGGATGCTCATAGAATTCAAAGCATTGACATCTCCAGAGCAGAAAAGCACAGGAGATTCACGATCAAGGCAGCTCCAGTCTGAGAGCTGAGCGAAATGCAGTAGTTCGTGGCCCAAGACATTTGGAGCTGCCTGTTATTTAGGAAAAGTCTTCAATGTAGACACTTCATATTTGTGTGGAAACATGCCTGTGTTAATTAATGGGATCTTGGTGTCTGTCAGTCCTTACCAATGCCAGAGTTTAAACTGTTGGATGCTTTGGAAGTCGTTGGCAATAAACATGGGAGAAAGGTAGACAGGTTTGCTGTTTAATTTTAAACTTTTGATGGTGTCATTAATATTGCTATAGTCACCTTAAGTTTAGTTTGTAATATTGTACAGGACAAACGAGATGTCTCAGTGAGTAGGGGTACTTGTCTTCAGGCCTAATGACCTGTGCTCAACCCCCAGATCTCACATGGTAACAAGAGAAAGCCGACCCCCAAGAGTTGCCCTGACTGCCAAATATGCCAGCACACACACAGAAACACACACAGAGAAGCACACACACACACACACAAATACACACTGAATGAATATATAAATATGCTTTAGAGACAGATTGGGAATGCATGTTAGTAGTGTTGACCTACCATGCACAAAGCCATGGGTTCAATCTCCAGCAGCACATGAATGTGATGATGCACATCTATAAATTCAGACAGGTGATCTTCAGGGCAAGCTAGCCAGCTAGAGTAGCTGAATCAGAGTTCCAAGTTCATTAGGAGACCTTGCCTGAGTAAACGAAATGGATTGCAATCAAGGAAGGCACACGGACATCAACTTTCTGATAACATCACAGTTAGATGAATTCAACAGAACAACTTAGGAAGTTAAGGCTCTCGAAAGATTTTTAGATTACTTAAGTAAACATGGTCTTATTGAGCCCAAGACAGTCTTCAAAAATGCTATGTAGCTAAGGATGGCCTTGCACTATTGTTTGTGTCTGAGTGTGTGCTTGTGTGTGTATGCTGAACTCATCTATTTCGGTGCTACATTAAAAGGAAAGATAGAGGCCGACTCATCTGAAGCAACTCATCCTTGTTGTTTGTAATATATTGTCAGGTATTGTTACTGCAATGTTTATGAATAAAAACATTGCCTAAAAGTTGAAGGTTTACAAAATGCTGACTAAATATTTTTCTAGCATAATAGCTGCAGATTGCACATGCCCACTAGTTACAGACTTGGGGAATTTAAAAACACAAACCTTCAGGAATATATTTACAGCCACTTTACAGTTCTTTATGCCTCCTGGAAACCTTTCCCAAGATGCTTATTAGAAGCCAAGGGCTAGACTTTGGTTTTCACTGAATTACTGCTCTTGCTGCTGTGTTGAGACATTGTGCATGGCTGCAGATCACTGATCCTTTTGAAATCAACTGCAACGTTTTCTCACTGTAAAAGTTTGAATTGAAACCTGCAAAATATATACATGATAATACATAAGTATACATCCATCATACACAGACTATGTAAACTATATTTGCTTGTGTGTATTTTGGTAAAGAGACAAAACTGTGAATTCATTCAGACAGATAATATAAGAATCAGCTGAATTCAGCTTAAGTTTTACAAAATCCTAGTTGTTGCATTAGACGCTTAGTCTCTCTCTCTCTCTCTCTCTCTCTCTCTCTCTCTCTCTCTCTCTCTCTCTCTCTCTCCCCTTCCCTTCCTCTGTGTATGTACCTGTCTTCTCTGACTTTCTCTCTGTGTGTGTGTGTCTGTCTTAGTCTCCACTTCCAGCTATGTGTGTGTGTGTATGTGTGTGTGTGTGTGCGTGTGTGCGTGCGCGCACGCGTGCGCACGCACGTGCGCAAGAATGCATTTGTTGTTTGGTTTTGGCTAGATGGGCTTTTGTTTGTTGTTTGGTTAGTTAATCTTGATGGTAAAAGAAATAAAATTCAGGGCCATAAGCATAGTAAACACATTTGGAACCACTGAGCCATACCCAGATTCCTGAAATCTTTTCTTTTTCTTCTTGGAGTTTCTTCCTTTGGATTTTTGGTAGATCCACTTAAATTTGCCTTCAACTTAGAGCTGGATGTGTAGTCTACACAATGCATAGAGACTCTGAGTGTATGTGTGTAAGATGTGTGTGTGTCTATGGGTGTACATGTGTGTATGTATTTAACTGTGTTTATATGAGTCTACATGTGTGACTATGTATGTGAGTGTGAGTATGTAAATGTATATGGATGTGCGTGTGACTGTGTGTTTTACTGTGTGTGTGATTGTGTATGTGAGTGTTCTTGTGAGTATATGTGTCTGCATTCTTCAGGGGTATATAAGTATATATGTGTTAGTGTGGATGTGTTTGACTGTGAGCATACAAGTGTATTTATAAGTGTGGGCTGTACATGTGTGTTTTGTGAGTGTGTGAGTGTACATGTGACTGTCTGTGTGTGTTACTGTGAGTGTGATTATGTCCATGACTATGTGTATGTGTGTCTGTATGTATGAATGTGTATGAGTAGATGTACGTTAATGTGGGAGTGTGAATGTGGGTGTGTGCAGTTTTGTTGTATTTCTACATCTTTGTAGTGTTTGCAAATGCAAAAGGGCGAGAAAAGTGAAGCTGCAAGCCACACCATAAAAACAAACTGAGAACAGGAATGGCCCATGCTTAGCTTCAGTGGGGGAAATGCTGGTTTCTTTCTTGAGACATCTTAATAAAGAAACCACGCCATGTTTAGGTTTATTCTTCTTTTTACCCTTTCATTTATTGTGGGGGTGGAATATGAAAGCCATAGGTATACATCTGGAGGTCAGAGGACAGCTTATTGGACTAATTTCTCGCCTTCCACCAGGTGAGTCCAAATAATTGAACTCAGGTTGTCAAGGCAGGTGGCTAATGCCTTCAACCCCTGTGCCATCTCCACAGACTGCTGGATCCACTCGTAACTCTCCTCATGAGCCTATGATCTGTGATGCTTTTGAGTTTACCTGTAATGCAGAAAAGTATACAGACTCAACAGTTTCTAAAGCTAGACTAACTTTTCCACGTAAAATATTTATTTTTATGAAATGAAAATATCATTCAATAATTCATGTTAGTAAAGTACATGTGAAACTTCCTTGGTTTCAAGGCTCACATTTCTCTTTAAAAACTTTGTCATTGCCTGGTTGGTCCCCCATCATCAGGCTTTGGGAATCTGCGCTGAAATTATCCTCGATGCAAAAAGCTCGCAGACCGAGACTCCCCGCGGAGAGAATAATGAAAGTTGTTTAGTTGATATGTTTATTTTACAAGCTTTACCACAGCATTGACCACCCCAAGTATGAAGTCTCAGCATGGAGAGGTTTCTACATTACATGCCCACAACGCAGCCATCCATCGCCCGCCAGGGACTCTGCGCTTCTTCCATCAACCACTGGAGCTTTTCGTAATCATCAGGCCCTGTGGCTGCTGCTTATTAAAAAAAATCTCATGCAGTCCTACCAAACAAGAACATTAGTGCAAATGCATTCTTATGCCATTCAGCATAAGATAAAAATCTTCATTACTTCCTTTGCCCTAAATCATAGAATCTTGGTTTTAGCTTGCGAATTTTTTTTTTGGGGGGGGGGGGAAGTACTTGTGATCTTTAATTGTATTTTGATAAACATATTACTAATTTAGTTTAGATATTATATAATAAGTATCATCTCTATGTACTAAATAGTGACATTCATCTTTTCCCTCTGAAAGAAAGAGGAATAAAGACAATATCTACAAAGTATGACAGATTATAGTGCACACACCATATCCAAGCTCAGAAGGTCCAAAGTTAGAAGCTCAAATACATGTATTGGATTTATTAGAAATAAGACCACTGCAAGCTGGCTCAGGGAATAAAGGTACCTGCCACCAAGCCTGATGACCTGAGTTCAACTCCCAGATCCCACACGGAAGAAGAAAATCAACTCCTGAGAGTTGTTCTCCAGCCACCCTACCTGTATGGGGACATACAAATAAATAAATTTTAAGTAGCTATATAGGGCCAGGCGGAGGTGGTGCACTCTTTTAATCCCAGTGCTTGGGAGGTAGGGATAAGTGGATCTCTGTGAGTTCGAAGCCAGCCTGATCTTCAAAGCAAGTTCCAGGACAGCTAGGACTATTACACAAAAAACCCTGCCTTGAAAAACAAAAGTTATATGACATAAGTTTGCAAGAGATATGAAGATTATCTTCATATCTTTGTCCAATATTCTTACAGTAATACATGTCAAATATTTGAAACCATTGTACAAGTAAATAATCACTGTACCTAAGACCCATCACATTGTGTAAGAGGGGGCAGGAAAACTGTAAGAGCCGGAGGATCAGGGAGTTGGCTCTGAGTTTGTGTTCCTTAAGGATGTCAGAAACTATACTCATAAAGTCTTGCCAACATGACTGCCTAAACAGGAGCCAAATAAAGAAAACAACAATAAGCATGTAACATGGCAAGAGGTACCCCAGGCGGCATCAACCCTACACAAAGAACCAACTAGGGCCAATAGCAAACAATCAACCCTGAGACCATAGATATATCATTGCAGAGACTGATAAAGTTGTATTTATGTATATAGGAATATAAGCCATCTTGCAGAGGTCTTATTTCTAATAATTCTAATACATGGTGCTTGAGCATCTAACCTTGAACCTTCTGAATTTGTATATGATGTGTGCACTATAATCTGTCATACTTTGTAGATATTGTCTTTACTCCTCTTTCTTTCAGTGGGAAAAGATGAAAGTCACTATTTAGTACATAGAAATGATACTTATAATATGTGCATATATATGTATATATATATACACACACAGATATAAACATATGCTTGTAACAACAATTAATGAAAAAAGAGGACAAGAATTGAAAAAAGTGAGAAGAGTATACTGGAGGGTTGGGAGGGAGGAAATGGATGCAGGGGGGTGATGTAATTATAATAAAATCTCAAAACTAAAGAAGTAAGTCTTAAAAAGCAAATGGCCCGCACCTTCTCTTCTGTCTGGTGGGGAGCTCTACGGAAGTGTCAGCAAGCGAAGATTTACAGTGGCAGGAGATCCCAGCGCTGCAGCTCATCTCGGGGAAAATAGGTTCTCTTGCTGGGAGGGTTCTGCGTTTTACACATTTACAGTTAGTCTGACAAGCTAATCTGACAAATGCCCACAGGAAACTCCCATTTTGACATTCAGTGAAAGCACGACCATGCAAATAAATGAGTCTGAGATGTCCAGACATTCATGGGAGGAAATGAAAAGCACTCTAGGGCTATGAGTCAGTAAAGAGTACAAAACACTAATTCCACTTTTTAAAATTAGGCCCAATTATGTATCAAAGCCCTAGTATTTTTGGTACTTCATTGTAGTAAGATATACTATTTGATTCTGGCATTCTGGAAAGGATATACTTTATGTAGAACACTAGCCAAAGAGAAAGTCGTGTAAGTGTTGCTGTGTAAGAGACTCAAAGCCAAAAGCATCTGGCAGAATGCACCTCAATACTTGCTCCTCAGCCTGCTCAACAAGCAGCGGTGTGGACCAGTTTTTCTTCTCTCAACTTTGATTCTCTTGTGGATTTCACATCATGCATCTCAATCCCACTTATCTTCCTGTCCATCCCCTCTATCCATGCAACTGCTCCCCCAAAACAAAACAAGATTAAAAAAAAACACATTTCAAACCAAAGAAAAAGGGAAAGGGAGAGAAGAATATCATCATGGAAGTTGTAACATGGCCCGGTGAGTTCTACCCCGACTTTGATGACACCATGCCACCACAAGGCAGATGTGTGTCAGCTGTGCTCCCTCGAGGCTGCCTCACCTGTGTCCCCAACCACAGAGTCAGATCTACCGTGCTGCCCTCAAGAGTTGCACACCTGTGTTGAAGGGCAGGGAACATACTGGTGTCTGAGGGTCATTCTGCCACCATACTGATCCGGATGGCCAGTGTTTCCCCTGGGGCCATGGTAATGGCCAGGTCTAAGCTGCTACCAAGGGCCATGCCTGGGTTCATGGTCCTTCTGCAGCTGAGCTCTGTCTCTGTCCATTCTCTCTTCAGAAGAGGTGGCTGCGATCTCCTCTTTTCTTCCCGCTCCCTTTTTTCTCTGTTTCTCTCTCTGTGAGTTTCTCTCTCTCTCTCTCTCTCTCTCTCTCTCTCTCTCTCTCTCTCTCTCTCTCTTCCCTTTTCTTCCATAACCCACTAAATAAACTATATTTGTCTCTGCATGGGGTGCCTATCTGTCTCTGTCTCACACCCACTGTGGCTCCTCGTGGGGCCTGCTGCCCCGCCAACCTGCCTGGGACCCACAGAGGCTTTGGGTGGTGGGACTGGCTGCCCCTCATGGCCTGCCATGGTCTCCCACCCACCCCTGCCCTAAACCACCCACCATGGCCGCTGCCACCCCTTGGGGAAGTTGGGGAATGTTTTATCTAAACCATTACACATGGACTTCAGTACAGACCTCAGCTGCTGTAGGACAACAGACCAGACATGGCCCTCAGCAGCAGCCCTGACCCAGATGACACTCTGGCCCCAGTGACAGTGCTGGCAACTCAAATTGGCATGGCCCCAATGTCAACACAGCCCCCAGATACCATCATGATCAGAGGCTGATGTGAATGGTCTGTTTCCCACCTTAGGCCAGGGTAAGGTCCTGGCCTTGGCTATTGCCAAAGGCTAAGTCTTGGTTCAAGGCCATGAATCAGCCTGGGGGCCTATGCTGATGTCTCTGTGGCTCCTGTTGCCACTGAGTGGCACTTATAGTCTGGGGTTGCCACCTAGGGCCATGACGGTGTCCAAGGGCCACACTGCCATATGGCAATCTGGGTGGCTTGCACTGCCACCTGGAAACATAATGATATCCAGGCTAGGGCTGCCGCCAAGGATCATGTCTGGGTCTGTGATCCTTCCATAGCTGGGTTTTATATTGATGTCTGGTGGCCCATGTTGTCATCAAAGGCTACACGGATGCCCTGGATCTGAGAGGGCTGGAGGAGAGTTTGTGACACAGCACTGTCTAGCATATCTAAAACCCTGGGTTCTTTAATCCCAGCACTAGGGAGGCAGAGACAGGCGGATCTCTGTGAGTTCAAAGCCAGTCTGGTCTATAAGAACTAGTTCGGTGCTCGTTTCGGCAGCACATATACTAAAATTGGAACGATACAGAGAAGATTAGCATGGCCCCTGCGCAAGGATGACACGCAAATTCGTGAAGCGTTCCATATTTTTACACTTCTAGAACTCAAGGCAGCCATCAAACCACACACACTAATAGTTGGAGACTTCAACACTCCTCTCTCACCAATGGACAGGTCAATCAGACAGAAACCTAACAGAGAATTGAAAGACTTAATGGAGGTAATGAACCAAATGGACTTAACAGACATCTATAGAACATTCCACCCAAATAGGAAAGAATATACCTTCTTCTCTGCGGCTCATGGAACCTTTTCGAAAATTGACCATATACTTGGTAACAAAGCAAACTTCCACAGTTACAAAAAAAATATTAGTAACCACCTGTGTCTTATCGGATCACCATGGATTAAAATTAGAATTCAACAACAATGCTACCCCCAGAAAGCCCACAAACTCATGGAAACTGAACAGTCAACTACTGACCCACACCTGGGTCAAGGAAGAAATAAAGAAAGAAATTAAAGTCTTTCTTGAATTTAATGAAACAAAGACACAACATACTCAAACCTATGGGACACAATGAAAGCAGTGCTAAGAGGAAAGTTCATAGCACTAAGTGCCCACTTAAAGAAAACGGAGAAAGCGCTCATTGGTGACTTAACAGCACACCTGAAAGCTCTGGAAAAAAAAGAAGCAGACTCACCTAGGAGAAGTAGAAGACTGGAAATAATCAAATTGAGGGCAGAAATCAACAAAATAGAAACACAGAAAACAATCCAAAGAATCAATGAAACAAGAAGCTGGTTCTTGGAGAAAATCAACAAGATTGACAAACCCTTAGCCAAACTAATCAAACGGCAGAGGGAGAACACGCAAATTAATAAGATCAGAAATGAAAAGGGGGACATAACCACAGACACAGAGGAAATTCAGAGAATCATTAGATCTTACTACAAAAGCCTGTATGCCACAAAATTGGAAAATGTAAAAGAAATGGACAGTTTTTTAGATAAATACCATATACCAAAGTTAAACCAGGACCAGGTAAATGCTCTAAATCGTCCTGTTAGTCGCGAAGAATTAGAAACTGTTATCAGAAACCTCCCTACCAAAAAGAGCCCAGGACCAGATGGTTTCAATGCGGAATTCTACCAGAACTTCCAAGAAGACCTAATACCTATACTCCTTAAGGTATTTCATAATATAGAAACACAAGAGTCACTGCCAAATTCCTTCTATGAAGCTACAGTTACCCTGATACCTAAACCACACAAAGACTCAACCAAGAAAGAGAATTACAGGCCAATCTCACTCATGAACATTGACGCAAAAATTCTCAATAAAATACTGGCTAACCGAATCCAAGAACACATTAGAAAAATTATCCATTACGATCAAGTAGGCTTCATCCCAGAGATGCAGGGCTGGTTCAACATACGAAAATCTATCAATGTAATCCATCATATAAATAAACTGAAGGAAAAAAAACCATATGGTCATCTCATTAGATGCTGAAAAAGCATTTGACAAAATTCAGCACCCTTTTATGATAAAGGTCTTGGAGAGAGTAGGGATACAAGGGTCATTCCTAAATATAATAAAAGCTATTTACAGCAAGCCGACAGCTAACATCAAATTAAACGGAGAGAAACTCAAGGCTATCCCACTAAATTCAGGAACACGACAAGGCTGTCTACTCTCTCCTTATCTCTTCAATATAGTGCTTGAAGTTCTAGCAATAGCAATAAGTTCTAGCAATAAGGGAATCAAGGGGATTCAATTTGGAAAGGAAGAAGTTAAACTTTCATTATTTGCAGATGATATGATAGTATACATAAGCGACCCCAAAAACTCCACCAAAGAACTCCTACAGCTGATAAACGCCTTCAGTAACGTGGCAGGTTACAAGATCAACTCCAAAAAATCAGTCGCCCTCCTATACACAAAGGATAAGGAAGCAGAGAGGGAAATCAGAGAAGTATCACCTTTCACAATATCCACAAATAGCATAAGATATCTGGGAGTATCTCTAACCAAGGAAGTGAAGGATTTATTTGACAAGAACTTTAAGTCTTTGAAGAAAGAAATTGAAGAGGATACCAGAAAATGGAAGGATCTCCCCTGCTCGTGGATTGGGAGGATCAACATAGTAAAAATGGCAATTCTACCAAATGCAATCTATAGATTCAATGCAATCCCAATCAAGGTTCCATTAAAATTCTTCACAGAGATTGAGAGGACAATAATCAACTTTATATGGAAAAACAAGAAACCCAGGATAGCCAAAAAAATCTTATACAATAAAGGTTCTTCTGGAGGCATTACCATCCCTGACTTCAAACTCTATTACAAAGCTACAGTATTGAAAACAGCTTGGTATTGGCATAAAAACAGAGAAGTTGACCAATGGAATCGTATAGAAGACCCGGATCTTAAACCACAAACCTATGAACACCTGATTTTTGATAAAGGAGCCAAAAGTACACAATGGAAGAAAGAGGGCATCTTCAACAAATGGTGCTGGCATAACTGGATGTCAACCTGTAGAAGAATGAAAGTAGATCCATATCTATCACCATGCACAAAACTCAAGTCCAAACGGATTAAAGACCTCAATATTAATTTGAACACATTGAGCTTGATAGAGGAGAAAGTGGGAAGTACTCTACAACAAATGGGCACAGGGAACTGTTTCCTACGCATAACCCCAGCTGCACAGACTTTAAGGGCAACATTGAATAAATGGGACCTCCTGAAGTTGAGCAGCTTCTGTAAAGCAAAGGACATTGTCACTAAGACACAAAGGCAGCCTACTGACTGGGAAAAGATCTTCACCAACCCTGCAACTGACAAAGGTCTGATCTCTAAAATATATAAGGAACTCAAGAGACTAGACGGTAAAATGCCAATTAACCCAATTAAAAAATGGGGCGCTGAACTGAACAGAGAATTCTCAACAGAAGAAGTTCGAATGGCCAAAAGACACTTAAGGTCATGCTCAACCTCCCTAGCTATCAGGGAAATGCAAATCAAAACAACTTTGAGATATCATCTTACACCTGTCAGATTGGCTAAAATCCAAAACACCAATAATAACCTTTGCTGGAGAGGTTGTGGGGGTAAGGGGTACACTCATCCATTGCTGGTGGGAATGCAAACTTGTGCAACCACTTTGGAAAGCAGTGTGGCGGTTTCTCAGGAAATTCGGGATCAACCTACCCCAGGACCCAGCAATTCCACTATTGGGAATCTACCCAAGAGATGCCCAATCATACAACAAAAGCATATGCTCATCTATGTTCATAGCAGCATTATTTGTAATAGCCAGATCCTGGAAACAACCTAGATGCCCTTCAGTGGAAGAATGGATGAAGAAACTGTGGAATATATACATGCTAGAATACTACTCAGCGGTAAAAAACAATGACATCTTGAATTTTGCAGGCAAATGGATGGAAATAGAAAACACTATTCTGAGTGAGGTAACCCAGACCCATAAAGATGAACATGGGATGTACTCACTCATAATCGGTTTCTAGTCATAATTAAAGAACATCGAGCCTATAAATTTGGGATCCTTGAGAAGATAATAAGAAGGTGAACTCCCAAAAAAAGATATAGTAATCCTCCTGGATATTGGAAGTAGACACGATCGCCAGGCAAAATTGGGAACTTGAGGGTGGGGCGAGATGGGGCCAAGGGAAGATGGGGAGAGAAAAGTGTGAAGGGGAAAACGGGGGGAGCTCGGAGGAATGGGGTGCTTGGGATATAGGAAGGGTGGATATGGGAGCAGGGAAGCATATATCTTAATTTAAGGAGCTACCTGAGGGTTGTCAAGAGACTTGACCCTAGAGGGGTTCCCAGGTTTCCAGGGAGACGCCCCCAGTTAGTTCCTTGGGTAGCTGAGGAGAGGGAGCCTGAAAAGGCCAGTTCCTATAGCCATACTGATGAATTTCTTGCATATCACCACCATAGAACCTCCACCTGACGATAGATGAAGAAAATGACAGAGCCCCACATTGGAGCACCGGACTGAGCTCCCAAGGTCCTGATGAGGAGCAGAAGGAGAGAGAACATGAGAAAGAAAGTCAGGACCGTGAGGGAACAACCATCTGGCGACAGATGGGGAAGGTGACTGAGCCCCACATTGGAGCACTGGACTGAGCTCCCAAGGTCCTGATGAGGAGCAGAAGGAGCAAGAACATGAGGGAGAAAGTCAGGAACGAGAGGGGTGCGTTCACTCATGGAGACGGTGGGACAGAACTAATGGGAGATCACCAACTCCAGTTGGAATGGGACTGATGGATCATGGCGATGAGCTTGGACTCTACGACATGGACGGGCTCTGTGTGGGCCTTGTCAGTTTGGTTGATCACCTTCCTGGACCTGGGGGGAGTTGGGAGGACCTTGGTCTTAGCATAGAGTGGGGAACCCTGATGGCTCCTTGGCCTTGAGAGGGAGGGAGGGGAGGTATGGGTGGAGGGGAGGGGAGGGAAGGGGGAGAAGGATGGGAAGGAAGGGGGAGGAGGAGGGGAGGGAGGGGGGAGGAGGAGGGAAGGAGATGGAAATTTTTAAATATAAAAAAAATAAACCATGAGGGGAAAAAAAAAGAAAAAAAAAGAATTTATTAGTGTGGTAAAGGGGACTCAAAAACATGGTTAAGCTTATGTTGTGCTACAGTAATATTTTAAATAAATAGAATCGTGAGATTGAAAAAAAAAAAAAAAGGACTAGTTCGGGGACAGGCTCCAAAAGTACCGGGTTCAGCCCTTAACAATAGCTGAATTAATGGATGGTTGGGTGGGTGGGTGAGTGAATGCCATTATGTATTTAGGGTGTTTTTAATCTTTGTAAAAGGTTACATCCCTAGAGATAAGAGGATATCGCGTATAAAACATGCAGAAAGGGAGTGAGTGAGTCATTTTGAAGGCATGTTTGGTGGAAGGACTGAGCCTTCTTGGTACTTTTCACCTTATGGACACACGGGCATCTTCATATGCAAAATACCACCTACCGTGGTTAACGTCAGATAAATACAGCTGAGGTTAAAATACTGATCCTATTTTAAATATTTCTGAGACTTGTAGATCCTCAAAGATAATGTTCTGAGACCCAAATCACCTCAGGAAATCCATAAACAAATGCATATCACATATTTACAGTAAGAATGTTTCTGTACTTTATGACAATGCACATCAGGATATTCATATAGATATAGATATCACATGCCTACATGTGCAAAACAATGTTTTTGTACTTTCTGCTAAAGACGGGTCTTTAGCAGGAAAAATACACACCCTTGAAAAGAGCAATTCAAATGACATATAATCATCCACGTCACTAAAACAGATGGACTCTCGCGGGTCTAAAGCATCTTGTCAAATATTTGAGAATTCGCATTGCTGCTCTCATATAAGAAAAACAGCCCCATGTGTATCTTCCTTCCAGATTTTAATGCACAACATCATAAAGCAAAGGCTTACAGCTAAAAACAAATTTGAGCAAAAATAAATAGCCAACAAATCAAAACACACACCAGCCGAACCCAGAACCGACATGAAAAGCAGTGCTAAATCAAACTAACCCAGGATGTTCAATTTTTATGACTTCTCCGTGATTTTTGCAGAAATGCACATCTACAGGAAAGCATGGATGTTCTGGAGGCAGAGAAAGAAGAGACTAGAAGAGCGATTTAGTTACAGGCAGGACTCACCACACATATGCCATGGAGGAAGCTTGTTCCCACTGGCTTGCTCCTAGTGACCCCGCACACCGCATCTGCTGCCTGTAGTCCTGTTCCCAGCTGATGTTGCCAACTGCTCAGGTGTGAAGATGGCAATAGGACCAGAGAGAGGACTGTTCTGAGGGGAAGTGCCAGCAGCCACAGGAGTGGTTGTGGCTATGTACCAATAGACTTGGATGTCAACCCACTCCCGGAATCTCTTTCAACAATATCTGGCTCATTCTCCACTGCTGGTAAATCCAGCATGAAGAGACCACACTTAACCTCGGTAAATAGGTTCTCTGGGATTTCATTCATTTTACATGATAATTTTCACATCTCATGTAAAGAATTGTAAAATACATGGAGAACATTGAAGCTCGGGGTGATGGTTTGGAAATATTTTTCCCAATGAATTTTTTTGCAGTCTGAGCATCATGCCCTGCACTGATGCTATTAGGTTGGGGCTCGGGAGACAGGCATTTGAGTGGAAGCTCAGCCCCTTCCAGCTTTACCATTTATATACTCCTGCTATGTATCTGTTCACTTTCCTTGGTGTTTTAGTAAACAAAACATTTCTATTGAGTCTTCCGAGTTTTACAAGACACAGAGGCTGCTTCACATTCACCCTTCCCTGTGACCAGCAGATATAGTTCATGTAGGGCCTTAGAGTTCTAAAACACCCTTCTCTCCATTCAGTTTCCAAGGTCTCACTGAGAAAAAAAAAACCTACAGCAGACCTAGGTATCCTCTTCATCTGTGTCTGAGAGCTTAAAGTCTCAAAGAGCCATTGTATGACAGTGGTTTCTGTAGCCTGGCAACCAGGGAGTATAACCGACGGAGTGACAATTTGGCCGAGTGAGTGCAATGTTTTAATACAGATCTAATCTCTAATCTCAGGTCCTTTAAGTGCATCAGAAAAATTGGCAAATCAGTGTGTGTGTGGCTTGGCTATCAACTTGTATAAGTAATAAACAATATTTCACAATAGTAGCTGAATTCGCTACCACATTTTTATTGTATTACTACATACAAATAGAATAATAGGGTTTATGTGTGAAGAAGGGAGGGAAAAGAAGGGCAGTGAAGGGGGTGGGTTGCTTGGAAGCAAAGAGCTGCAGACTGAAAAGGCTGTCTAAAAGAAGTGTCTCTCTGCAATTCTGATCCCACTGATGAAGAAGTGTGCATTGTGTTTTCATCTCCAAGAATTTCCCCAACCTGTACTGAACATCTGCATATCTGAAAACAAGGGCAAGGGTAAGGGGAAACCTGGTCTTCCTTATTTTCTCTGAATATGATCATATACACATACAAACATATTCTCTCTCTCTCTCTCTCTCTCTCTCTCTCTCTCTCTCTCTCTCTCTCTCTCTCTCTCTCTCTCTCTCTCTCTCTGGGATGGCAATCCATGGCTTCTACAGAGTACCACAGTGTTTGGAAGCTGGTGTGATGCTGGATCTTTGTCTCCTGTACAGATTTGGTACAGATGGCAAATAACAATAACATGCACCCTGCAACACTGAAGTTATAGCTTTTCAGACCACATTCTGCACAATTTTGTGTCCAAGGCAATTGAAGGCTTATATCTTAAAAGTCAAGAACCCGCAGCAGAATCTTAGCAACAGAGATTTCATCTTGGTGTAAACTTTAAGGCACAGGATACTTATCAATAAAATATTATGACAGGTTTGTTGGTCAACATTGGAATACATTTGTAGTAAGTGTTAAGCATGCCCACATCTTTATTTTAAATAAGAAAACAGCACTGTGGATTGACTGATACAGTTTAAAGCTGATGAATGAGATGAAATGACAGCTTCATGTACACACGCATTAATTGATGAACTGATTAGTTACGTGTACATGGGGGGAATATGTACATGTGAGTGCAGGTATCCATGGAAACTAAAACTTGGTAAAGCATTGTGGAGGAAGTAAGTAGCATTCTCTATTATTTTATTATTGTTTGTGCTCATCTAATGAAATTCTTATAGATACCATCACCATGCACTGTACCAATATCCATTCAGATGCCTAGAAGTCATCCTGTCTTTCCCCCAGGGTCTACTTAAACCATCAAGTTCGAATTACTTCCCCTCATAAATAGCTCTCACAACCATATTTTTATCTTTATCTCACCAAAAACATTAGTTCAAATCTTATCAGAGAGGCTTATAACTGGACAATGAACAGAGAATGAGAGACTTTGGAGCATTCAGTCCTAAGTGGGATGTCTTCACTAAAGCCCTGTCCTCAGGGCTCGGAGATCTGTGTGGAAGCTGAGGTGCTAAGAACCAGTGTGGTGGATGACTCCAAGGAAACAGTGTCTTCCGGACACAGCAGGACTGATACACATATGAGCTCACAGAGACTGTAGTAGCACACACAACGTCT
Organism: Arvicola amphibius; assembly: GCF_903992535.2. Lineage (NCBI taxonomy): Eukaryota > Metazoa > Chordata > Mammalia > Rodentia > Cricetidae > Arvicola > Arvicola amphibius. Next base: position 88,983,808 of record NC_052055.2, read on the forward strand.
ACAGAGTTTCAAGCCAGATGGGATGCCAGCACTGAGAGGAAGAATCAGACATGTGCTCCCATTCCTAACCAAGAAGTTATCTTCAACGGGTACTGTCTGACAAAGGAAAAATCAGTTTTCTCCAATGGAATCTCATTGAGTATTTTTACCATACTTCAGGCCAGGGCTCAATACCAGAAATAGTTGGCCAACACAAAACAAACTCAATGGCATTTTTGTAGAGCTTGTCTCTCTATATTTTTTTGCGGGCATTTTTGTCTTGTTTGCCTTTTCCTTGTTTATGTCAGTTTTTATTTTGGGGGGAAATGTCTGCATTTCTTGGGTTTTGTTATAATTTGTCTTTGGGGTTTTGCTTTTGCTTTTATTTTTAAGGAAGAAAGAGTATATATAGTGTTGGGTGGATAGAGAGGCAGAAATGATCTGGAAGGAACTGGTGAAGGAAAAATATTACAGTCAAAACACATTGTATCACCAAAAATACAATTAAATAAAGAAGAAGAGGTTCTCTTAACATCACTTACGTCACTTGATTATTTTACATAACATAGTAGCCATTCTCACTGGGATAAGATGGAATCTCTAAGTAGTTTCACTTTGCAATTCCTTGATGGCTAATGGTGTGGAAGATTTTTAAAGCCATTTTAATGTTTAATATTTTAATAGCCACTTGTGCTTCTTATTTTGATAATTCCATGTTCAGTTTTCTTGGTGTTTTAGGTCTCAGTTCTTTGTATAGTCTACATACTAATTTTCTGTCAGATGTGTAGCTGGTAATGATATCCTTACATTCAGTAGGCTGCCTTATCATTGAACTGACAGTTTTCCTTGGCTGTTTAGACAAGTTTAATTTCATCAAGTCCCACTTGTAAATGCTTGGCCGTGTTTCCTAAACAAATGGAGCCCTGTTTAGAGAACGCTTCCCTACTCATACATCTTGGAGAGCAGCTCTGCTTTTTCCTGTGCAGTTTCAAGGCCCTAACTTTACATCAAGGTTCTGATCCTTTCGGAGTTGACTCTCAGGGCGAGACATGAAGATGTTGTGCCATTCTCCTGCATGTACATAACCAGGATTTCCAGCACCATTTGTCGAAGCTGTTGTCTTTCACTAATGCACATTATTGATCTCCTTGTCAAAAACCAATTGGTTGTAGTTGTACAGTCACAAATGTGAGTATTCAGTTCTATTCCATTGACCTACAAAATCGGTTTCTGTTTTGGCAATACGCTGTTTTTGTTATTATGACTCTTTAGTTTAATTTAAAATCAAGTATAGTGATACCTATATCATTGGGGGTTTTTTTGCCCATGATTGCTTTTGCTATGCAGTTTCTTTTGTGTTTCCATATGCATTTTAAGATTAGTTTTTCTATTTCTATGAAGAATAGAGTTTCAGTTTTGATTGCAATTCTATTGACTCTATAGCCATTTGTACAATATTAATTCTTTCAATCCAGGAATATTGGAGGACTTTACATCTCCAAGTGTCTCCCTCAATTTCTTGCTTTGTTGTTTTATAGTTTACGTTGTGAAAGTCTTTTATTTTCTTGACTATATTTATTTCAGGATGCATGCATGTGTCCTTGCATGTGTACCTGTGTGTATGTGTGTGCGTGTGTCCAGGTGTGTGTATATATATTTGCATATGTCTATGTGTATAACTGTGTGTGTCTAGGAGTGGATATATATGTGCATATATATATGTATACATATATATATGCGTGTGTGTGTATTTGTATCTGTGTGTGTCATTGGGGGTGTGTGTGTATGTATATATGTATATGTATCTGTGTATGTCTGTATGTGTATCTGTGTGTGTGCCTAAGGGTGTGTGTGTCTAGGTGTGTGTATATATGTGTATGTTTATGTATGTATCTCTGTGAGTAGGGATGTGTGTGTGTGTGTGTGTGTGTGTGTGTGCATACACGCGTGCATGTGATCGAGGCTATTGTCAGTGGGATTATTTCCTTGATGCCAAGAAATATCTTTCTAAGAGAAAGTCAGGTACTTTCTGGCAATTCTACAATCAAGGACACCTGCAATCTATCTAGTGGTTCTCCTTATAAATGTGTTCCCACCAGAGCATTTATGAAGATAAGCACGGCAACTCTATATGTCAGAGTGTAAAAATTAAGTCCCAATCTTGAAAAAAAAAAGTGGTTCACACAATGGACTGTAACAAAGAAAATTTTTAAAAAATCAACCTGGAGACCAACATTTAAAGGTTTTCAAATTAGACAAAAGTAAGATCGGCTTTTAAAAATTAGAACTGTGCTTATTTGCAGAAGTTGTGGGTTGATCCAAGGGATCAGAGCCCTATGCCAGTTTCTGCCTAGACCACAGTCACTGGGTATATTCATATGACACTTTTCCAGAATATTCAAACTTACAGTGAGTTTACCATTTTTCTGTGTTCATATATTAATTAAAAATGTAGAGACCATTTTTAAAATGGTCGTAAAAATCAAATACATTTTATGCCAATGACATGGTATAGGAAAACACAACTGAATATGAGACATGAAGCCCTCAGCGGCATAGAATTGGGACCACCAAAGAGGTAATCAGCTGCGAGACTAAAAGACGTCCATGAGGTTGGCTTCTGTGGCTTATAAAGAGCAGACGCAACAGGGCCAGTACGGCTGCTATCACCAACAATAAATCATCACATGTCTGCAAAGATTGCCGTTAAAAAATGATTGTGCTGTTTTCAGACAAACCTCGGTAAATTCTAGCCAGCACCAAATGGTCTTAATTCACAGGAAGAAGTAGCAGGAGGCCACGTGAGAGAAGAATAGTACAATAGTACTGGAGCCTGGCACGGCACAGCTGAGACCTTGCCCAGTCACTCGGGAAATGTGTCTTCTTTGGGGAGGGTAGAAAGCCTTCAGAGGCATCTTTCCACAACTGGTGGTGTGTGGGGATGTAGGTAATAGAATGAGAGAATGAGGCACGTCTCTCCTTATTACTATAACATTATAGAAAAAACATCAGCCTCCTCTTCTAAGTTATGATATATGGCATACACCAAACCAAAGTGCTTTAAGGGTAATCAAAACACTGAATGCCAAGTATGTTACCATTCATCTTCTCTGAATGCAACTTTGACTTTCAAAACACAGTTTGCCTGCTGTTAAGATATCACAATAAGGCTATTGCTCCTTCCCGATTTTTCTGAACAGCAGCGAAAGAAAAGCCTCTGCCGAGCAAGCTGCTCCTCATTGTTCCTCTGCACATTCTCTGGGCTTACTTTCCCGTCTAATAGCTTTTCATTGATTGGCTATCCAGTGCTCCCTGGAGTCCCATGGAAGCATGAAAATGTGACCATATGCCTCAGCTGTGCCCTTGGTCGGGAGCTGCCAACACTTCGTTGTCCAGCCTTCAGGATTCTCTGGGACATTCTCTATCTTAAAGGCAGAAGTCATCTTCAAGAGTTTGACTGAAGCACGGCTTCTGGAGGTTGAGCAGGTGTGATCTGCATACACATCTGTTTGGTCATAAAATATTGGCGACTAAAGTGGGGTATGAAGGCTTGCAGCTGCTTCCTCAAAGATCCACACTGTATTTGGTTGCCTTCTCAGACAGCAAGAGCAGGGAATGAAATACCATCCCTCTCGAGACAACAAAAATTAAATTATCCGTGTGCTGCTTACAATTTCTTCTGTATATCATAAACTAAGTCATCCAAATTGGTTGGTTTTACTTTGTTCCTCACTTTTAAAATTCCTATAATATGCTTCCTGTAACACTCAGAAAGGAAAATAATTAATAAACAATCTGAACCACACATAAATGTCCCTGTTTGCTTGCACTGATCCCTCTAACTACAATCTTTCCTCTTAAGGGGAAAGATGATTTAAAGAAGAAAGCATATGTACTCCTAGAAGACAATTAGGAAGCCCCGTCGATACTTGCTGCTCTTCTTCTTATAGGGCTTTCATTGATAAGTATTTGTTGATTACAGATGGAAATTTCTAACAGCCCAAACTGTATCCAGACAAGCACCATCTCCTCTCATCGGCACTGGATTAACGTATACTCAGAGAAAATAAATTTTAACTCAATTTCTGTAATTTTCTTTACACAGCTATATGGAAACACCCTTCTGAGGCAGGAAACAAATCAAAAGAATAAAAGCCATATTGGCTTTAACACCAAGATCTAGGTTCTCTTTAGTTTCTCTCTCAACAAAGCTATTGTAGCAGAGGCCTGTGGAAAGTTTCATACTCACTAGGAAGTTGTGCTTTGGGGGTTATTTTCCTCTGTCGGCAATTTCGAGGGAAATCAGCATACAGATGTTGACTTTCTGTAGCTTAATGCAAGTACACATACCTACACTGGCTTCCTAATTACTAAGTGCTGCATGTGGCAATTCCCTAGTAATTTTGAAAGTATGCAAAGCCCTAAGTATATTACCACAGTACCGGGTATAAATGAGCAACGCCTAAATCACAAGGACGTCCTTTAAAAAACCTGTACTCCACCAAACAGGAAAACCTAGAAGAAATGGTTGAATTTCTTGATATATGCAACCTATCAAAGTTAAATCAAGATCAAGCAAGCAATTTAAACAAACTCACAACCCCTGCCAAATAGAAATAGGGATTAAAGGTCTCCCAACTAAAAGTGACCCAGGGCCAGTTGTATTCAACACAGAATCCTATCAGATCTCCAGAGGAGAATTAATGCCAGTACCCTCAAATTATTTTCAAATATAAACTGAAGGAACATCTCCTAGAATTGCATTTACTGAGGAACTATTATCCTAAGGCCTAAATCACACCAAGACTTAATAAAAAAAAAGAAAATTATATAAACTAATATCTCTATGAACATAAATGCAAAAATCCTTAATAAAATTCTTGCAAACTCATTCCAAGGACATATCAAAAATTCACCCAACATAACTAAGTAGGCTTTATTCCAGAGATGCAGGGATGGTCCAACGTACAAAAATAGATACATGCAATCCACCATGTAAACAAACTAAAAGATAAAAATGATCACCTTTTTAGATGCAGAAATACCTTTGACAAAAATCCAACACTCCTTCATGATAAAAGTTCTGGAGAGATTAGGTATACAAGGAACATACCTCAATATAGTAATAATGATTTATATCAAACCTGCCGCCAACATCAACCTAAATAGAAACTCAAAGTATTTCCACTAAAATCAAGAACAGGATAAGTATGTCCACTTTCCTCATACCTGTTCAGTATAATACTTGAAGTCTCAGCTAAAGCAACAAGACAACTGAAAGAGATGGAGGAGATATGAATAAGAAAGGAAAAAGTCAAAGTATCTTTACTGGCATATGATATGATTTTTATACATAAAAGACCCTAGAACCTTCACCAGGAAACTTCAACAGCAGATAAATACTTTTAACAAAGTATTGGGACACAAGATAAACACACATAAGTCAGTATCCTTCCTAGACACAACTGACAAACACACTGAAAAGAAATCATGTAACAAACCTTTCACAACAGCATATATTTATATTTATACGCAAGTTGTACTATAGAGCTATAGTAAATAAAACTGCATGGTATTAGCATAGAAACAAACATGTTGATTAATGGAATAGAAATGAAGACCCAAATATAAGATTTAGATAGATGGATATTTTAAAAAAGAAATTGAAGAAGATACAAGAGTTACAAAGACCTCCCACTTTCATGTATCAGTAGGATTAATGTTATGAAAATGGCTATCTTACTAAAAGCAATCTACAGGTTCAATGCAATCCCCAATAAATCTGCAACACAATACTTCCTATATGGGAACATAAAAAAATTCAGGATAATTTAAGGAATCCTAAATTATAACAAACTACTAAAGGTACCTCCATCCCCAATTTCAAGGTCTACTACAGAGCTACAATAATTAAAATTTCATAGTATTTGCATAAAAATAAATACATTGATCAATGGAATAAAATAGAAGACCCAAACATAAGTCCACAGATCTATGGTCACCTGAATTTTTAAAAAGAAGCTAGAAGTACACACTGAGAAAAAAGAGTACAACATCTTTAACAAATTGTCCTGGTCAAACTGGCTGCATATAGAGGAATGAAAATAGAGTCATGTCTATTCATATCTATCGCCCTTCCCAAAACTCAACTCTAATTTGATCAGTTACTTCAACATAATTCCAGTTACCCTGAATCCTACAGGAGAAAAAAATGGATTTGTTGCCATTGCTGTGATGAAATACCATGATCAAAACAACTTGGGGAGGAAAGAGTGTATTTTCCTGTACTTCCATGTCATAGCCCATTACTGAAGGAAGTCAGGACAGGAACTCAAACAGGGCAGGAACCCGGAGGCAGGTGCTGATGCAGTGGCCTTGGAGGGACACTGCTTACTGGCTTATACACTATTGCTTCCTCAGCCTGCTTTCTTACAGAACCTGGGGCCACCAGCCCAGGGATGTCTCTACCACAAGGGGCTAGGTCCACCTACAACAATCACTAATTAAGAAAATGCCCTGTAACCTAATCTTATGGAGACATTTTCTCAGCTGTGATTCCCTCCTTTCAGGTGATTCTAGCTTGTGTCAAGATGGCATAACATAGTAGGGAACAGGCTTCAACAACACGTAGGCAAATACTTTCCGAACACAGCACAAACACTATGACCAACAGTTAATAAACTGAACTATATGAAGCTTAAAAGGTTCTGTAAGGCAAAGGACACCATCATTCAGGCCAAGTGGTAGCCTACAGAATGGGAAAAGATCTTTACTAACTATGTATCTGATACAGAGTTAGTATTTAAATATATATAAAGAAACAAAAAACTAAACGTCAAAAAATTCCATTAAAAGCAGGGAACAGAGCTAAACAGATAAATCACAAATGGCTGAGGAGTAAAGAAACACTCAGCATATGTGCTTTTTTGAATAAAGAGTGTCGCCCAAAGGCAGTGGCACTATTAGAAGGTATAGCCTTGTTGGAGTAGGTGTGGTCTTGGAGGAAGTGTGTCATTGCAGAGATGTGATGTGAGGTCTCATATATGCTCAAGCTACACCCAGTGAGAAAGACTACTTCCTGTTATCTGCACAAGATGTAGAACTCTTAGCTACCTCTTGAGCACCGTGTCTGCCTATACACTGCCGTGTCCCACCATGATGATAATGGACTGGACCTCTGAACTGTAAATGTTTTCCTTCATAAGAGTTGCAATCATGGTGTCTCTTTGCAGCAATAGAAACCCTAGGAGAGCATCCTTAGGTATAACTACTTAGAAATTTCCTCAGTTAGAGTGGTCAAGATCAATAAAATAAATGGCAGCTTGTTCTAGCAAGGATGTGCAGAAAGGCGATGGGTAGTGGGAGTACAAGTTTGTATGGTTACTATGGAAATCAGTGGAGGTGTTCCTCAGGAAGTTGAGAATAAGTCTGCCTCAACATCTAGCTAGACCAGAAATGCTTGCTTATCCATATTCACTGATGCTCTATTTATAATAGCCAGAAATTAGTAGCTACCTAGATGTCTATCAACTGTGTGAACAATTAAAATTTATTATAGTTACACTACGGAATATTATTCAGTTGCCAAAATTTGCAGATAAATGGAGTTAGAAAACAATTATCCTGAGCAAAGTAATAAAAAAGACAAATATTTTATATTTTCTCTTATATGTAAGTGTTAGTTTCTAACAATTTGAATAACTACTGAGACTATGTACCTAGTAAGAAACTAGGGGGATAAGAAGATCTCCCAAGAATGGGCAATAAATTTTCACAGAGAGGCAATGGGGAAATCAGAATAGGAGGCATGAATAGGAAGGAGAAGAGAATAGAAGAGAAGAGAAAAGAAGAGAAGGAAGCGGAAGGGAAGGGAAGAGACAAGAAAAGAAAAGGAGGAAATATTAAGAGGGCTAACTAACGTACAGGCCATTTGAAAGTCAGATGAAAACCTAGTAGTGTATAAACTACTTGAAATATACACATATATGAAAACAATCGAAATGAAGTCATCAAATAATAGGGGAGAGAATGCCCCAACTATCTTATGTCACCAAGTAAAGCCTCCAGTACGAGGAATTGGTTATATATACTTAAGCCTTTTAGTCAGCTATTTTGACTTTCTTTTATTTAAAATGAGTAGACTTTTCATATACAAGTTATTAATATAAATTTCTGATATTTCAATCTAGCATACTTGCCATTGGTTTTTTTTTTTTTTTTTTTTTTTTTTTTTTTTGGTTTTTCGAGACAAGGTTTCTCTGTAGCTTTGGAGCCTGTCCTGGAACTAGCTCTTGTAGACCAGGCTGGTCTCAAACTCACAGAGATCCGCCTGCCTCTGCCTCCCGAGTGCTGGGATTAAAGGCGTGCGCCACCATTGCCCGGCGCCATTGTATTTTTTTATTCTCTAAAATCACAGACATGTAACAGGCTTTTTTCTTTTAATATATTTTAGATTTTAAAAACTCACTTAGACATTATTTTTATGTGCTATAAGGCATGAATCAAAGTTATTTTATATCAATAGCTAATGTTCCCAATGAGGTTTAATAGTCTATATATGTTTCACAAACTTGAAATGTTCTATGCACAAATTAACATGTGTTCTTCTTCAAATGGATAGATAAATTCATACATGTCTGCCTGTGTGCTGATAGACTTTTTCCATCTATTTTGTCTGATCACTTGCCTTTTTCTAAGTCAATAGCATGTTGTTTTGACTATTGCAATTTATATTTTCACATCTTTTAAATAAACATTTTAAGGATTTGAAATCGTTTTAAGAAGAGCTTGCTTTCAAAATTCTTTTGGCTTCTGTTTTACAAGTCTGAACAAATTTTAGAATCACTATTTTATCAGAATTCTTCCCAAATATATAAATGGAAACTGCACTTTTGTTTCTTAGCTGCCTAAACCCAAATAATCACACAGAAGCTAATAATTACAACACTGTTTGGCCAATGGTGCCGGCATAATTCTAGCTAGTGCTTACTTCTTATTTCTTTTAGTCTATGTATTGCCACATGACGGTTACCTCATTTTCTACATGCCTTGTTTCCTCAGCAACATATACACAGGACATCCCATAACACAAGTATTTTATTTTCTAACCACACACATATTTTCCTTAAACGAATGCTTATAAGGCCCTGTATGATTCAATCCAAAACCCTGAAACCTAGGTTCTAGAGAAAAAATTAAAAAGTAGTAACAACAGAACCGCCCACCACGGTTTGGATCCTTTCAGATCCTTAAATAAACTTCTTCTATGTTCTTCCTCTTAAAGAGCTATGAGGAATGTCTGTCTGCTAAACTGCTTTAACAGGAAGAGTCTGAAGTTGGGGGAGCATTAGCAGCTAAGAGCCACAGCTGCAAAGGTAACAAGTCAGGGTCATAACTGAGTGAAAATATCAGTTTTCTCTAACCAAGTGTCCAGATTTCTTGTGTTCAGGAGTAGTTGGCCAACATATGAAGGACTCCACAGGCTATTTTTTTATTTTGGGTTTTTGATGTTTGGTTTTTTAGCTTTTGTTTTATTTTTTGTTTTGTTTTAGTACATGGTGTGTGTGTGTGTGTGTGTGTGTGTGTGTGTGTGTGTGTGTGCATGAGCGTGTGCTTCTATTTGGCTACAGTTTTTTTTTTCTTGTTTTGGGGCATTTTGTAGTTGTGTTGGGCTTGTGTTTGCTTTTTGAGAAAGGACTTAAAGTTGGGTGGGTAGGGAAGGGGGAGGGTCTGGAAGAACTTGAAGGAAGGGAAGAATATAATCAAAAATTAAAGTTAAAAATAGTTTCAAGTAATAAAAATATAATAAAATGTAAATACAAAAAAATCATAATTAACTCTCAAGCCAAAGCATTAACTCCTCTCCTATCTTGTCTCTAGAGCCACAGCTCCTAAGCCCGGTCCTTGAAGCAGTAGCTGCCACACTGCTGAGACCTTGGAACTAGGAACTCTGTGGTCCATCCAGGCCTCCCGGTCCAAAAACTGAAGACAGGCCCAGCGGTCCCCTGCGAAAATCACATTGTATCTTTTTTATCAAGTGAAAATTGAGCCCTGCTGATTTAGTGTCAGTGGTGACTGTGGGAATGCACACTCATGCACACGCACTCACACACAGGCACATACAAATGACGTCCCTGGAAGACATGTTACGGGAACTCCGATTCTTTATTAAATGACAGCCACTAAGGAAGTAACAATCACCACATGACCCAAGAATATAAAAAAAAATAATAAAATAAATGCACTTCACGAAAACAGGCATTCTTGCGTTTTTCAGATGGGGAAAAACTGAGAAACTACTGGAGCTGGCTCCATGGGTCACCTATGGAATGGACACAAAATCTGTCTGCCCAAGCAACCAAGCCAGAAACTGGTCTGAGCATTTGAAAATGGAAGAAACCTAAGGAGAGGAAAACTGAGGTAAGGAATGTTTCCATGGTTGAGAGCGAAAGGGGGACTTCTCCAGAAAGGGCGGATCAAAGAGGCAGCGCAGCTGGGGAGGGAGGCAGTGGGGCAGGTGGTGGGAGGGGGAGGCTTGAGTCAGCACCCCTGTCTGCAGGTATGAGGAGAGCTCTAACCCTTGGGCCTGAGAGCCTTCCAACGCTGCTATGTGGTGAAAGACAAAACAAAAGGTGGCTTTTTCATTACTGCTTTTGAATTAAATACATTTAGAATTATTTGTAGCAACATAGCGTTAGCCAAATTCTCATTTACTCAAATTGGTGAATGGATTGGGCTGGGTCCATCTGAGAAAAGATGACTTGATGAGTTCTGATTAAGAATTACTCTTTGTAAGAATTACCTATTAATGGAGTGATTAAAGATAATTAGCTTGTCCTTCCGGTATTCTCTTGGGATTAGGGGTAAATTCTCGGAGGTGACTGACTTGAATTGACATTTAAAATAACTTCCTGGTTCTCCCGAATTAAGTGGTGAGGAGCTCGCTTGGCTTAGACAAATTCAGCCCACGAGATTTTCAGAACCATCCTCCGAGCCAGAAGAGCAACATTGAAGCAAATGTTCGCTTCACCACTCTCTTAGAACTGAAAGCAGTTTTGCAAGGTTTATTGTTTGGATTGGCTTTAACACGACTCTTTTATGGACCTTTTTAATGAGTAGTATTCAATTATTGCTTCCTGAAAACATTGCCATGATATCGGACTCCGTGCTGTGCCGCCTCGTTCAATAGAAGCGGGTGTGATTGGAATGGAGCTTGAAAGAATATTAAATAGCTATTCCTCCCCCTTACTGTAGTGCATTCTCCATCTGCCAGTGTTGATGGACGGTGGATATTGACAGACTTTTCATCTTTCCAGTTTGAGACACTCACTGGATCTTAAAAGAAAGTGGATTTAAAGGGTAAAATCTGTAGGAAGGGACACCAGAAAAGGACCTTTTTCATATGAAAACTTTATTTTCTTTAGCAAACCCAAGAGGATTGGGCAGGCATCTTCTAAATCTATGGGAGGATTAATTATAGAGGCTGCCCCCAGGCAAAGCTCAAGAATCAAAAAACAAATACGCCATTTAATATCCAAAGCTCAATTTGGCATCCAGGATGGATTCTGCCAGTTGGAGCATGCGCTGTAAGGTGTGGCTCAACGACTCCGCCAAGGATCTGACTGGTAGCCCTGGAAGAAATTTAAATTCCTAATTCACATCTAATCAGCAATCAGGAGACCCTCTGCATAACTTGATAAAAGAGACCAGCCTGTGAATTGAGATGAAAGTGTTTCTTGTCTTTTGTGCATATTTGATTAGAACCATGGAAGCATCCCTGAGTTCTTACATGTAAGTAACTGACACCGTTTCAATTTCAGGAATATAATTAGCCATATTCCAAAACATTTAGGAGGGTCTAGAACAAAACCATACTTGATATAATGGTTGAGACAAAGGGAATACATTTATCCTGACCAAGACTATCATTCCCTGTCCTGATTACCAATATATCAAACTGGGAGCTTCTACACAGATGGGAGCATCCTCACCCACCGTAGCTATGATACTTGATACCAGACAATATCAAGTGGGATGTGACATACTCATAACTTTCATGAAGGCCTTTCTTTGACATTTCCTTTTTACATGGTTAATTCCATCTAATGAACAAATGCCGTGAAGCAGAAGTTAAAGCACAGACGGTTCCTTCAACAGATGGTGTACCGAAAGACCCTTCCTTCAACAGACAGTACACAGAGACGGCACACTCAAACACAAAGCACTGAGCATCGCCCTCAAGAAGCTGCTTCGGAGACAGAACCAGCTTGACCCAGCTTTCCTCACCAGCACCTTCCCCTCTGCTTGCCACCGCCCCCCCCCCCCACCCCCCACACACACATATACACACACTGTTATCCCAGGAACTGTCTTCTCAGCTAGAAACAAACTGTCACTCAGTGCGACCTCAAGACAGGCCCTTGAGCCACAACTCCTTACAATCTGCATGGAGAGGTCCCAACGGGCCATGGCATCATGGGAAAGTGCCTTTGGAGTTTTGCTCTTGTTGCTGCTTATTGTGGTTATTACCATAATTGTTCCCCGGGGGAGGTTGCAAGTCTCTTTTCTTCCTGCCACTGTTCTCAGTTCTCTCCCTCCTACTGAGCTGGGGATTCCCACCTCATTATCCCAACATTCACTCATCACCAAAGGGGTGCTTAGGGGTGGGAATATTTTTATTAAAATATTTTTCATAACAGCCAGATGATTTGGTTAATATGATTATCTCACTTCACCAAAGGGGAAGAAAAGTCAGAAGTGATGCCATATACATCCAAAAAGTTAAAACCAAGTTAGAATATCTATTATGTCCCAGTTTCTTAGTACCAGTTAAGCCAGCTATAAAATAAAGAAAAAGAAGGAAAGAAAGAAAATACTTTCACATGAGAAGTGTTTATTCTGGAGTAAGCAAATTGATATAAATAAACTTACCTTATTAGTCCACCAGTGTGCTGCTCTGTGGCAGTCATTTATCCACTATTAGACAGTTCTACTGCTGTTAAACCCTTAGCAGGGAAAGAAGTGCCTTGTCATCAAGAATGTGGCCCAATTTGGCCACCCTCTATTAAGCGCATCCCAGTAAAAAGGAAGTAAGGTAAGGTGTTGTGAGGAGCAAAGCTCGCCTCAGCCCTTAAACTTTCCAGGATGGCCCTCGGCCTTTATTTTTCCAAACGATGGAGCAAGTCCCTCAAATTTTTCGGCACTCTGCCCACACCTGATCTAGGCACCCCTTAGGCGGTAGGCTATGGGGTTACAATAACCCACCCCTCCACCTCTGCAACCCTGACCTTTGTTGAATTTGGATCCCTAAATACATTCTTCCCTCATCCTGCTTTGCAACAGGTACCAAACCAGGCACCGTAGTTTCCTCTCCAGTTACTGCGATAAAATACTCCGACAAAAGCAACCCAGGAAAGAAGGGGTTCGTTGACGCCCACAGTTCAAGGCAAAATCTATGACCTTGACACAGTCAAGGCAGCAGGGGTCTGAAGTGGTCATCACATGACTCCCACAAACAGGAGACAGATGTGTGAATACCGGCTAGCTTACTTTCTCTTTCATGTAGTTCAAAATCCCCAGCCCAGAGAATAGCCCCACCCAAAACTAAGATGGGTCTCTCGTATGTTCTAATGCCTTCAAGATTATCCCCACAGGCATATTCAGAGGTTCCCCCCTCTCTGGTGATTCTAGATTCTGTCAAAGTGACGATATTAACCGCCACACCAGCCAATCCCGTTATATATAAAGGGTTTAACAACAAAAACATGTTAAGGTGTCACATATGCTTAATGTCTTCTAAGTGCTTGAATGAGAGTATACAAACATTTTGCATAGTTCTATCGTTTGGTTACACTATGCACTTCATTTGTGTTAGAAATTACTAACCATTAACACTGTTAAACATGCTCAGATCATAGAATCTATTCCAAAAGCCACAGAACCAATTCAGAAAACTCTCTTCTGTTAGAACCAACCTTGTCACCAAAATCAGCACCAAAGCCATGGTGTTTCATATATACATTGAATTTAAAGCAAGCAATAATTTTGAGTTCCAGTTAGCAAATCCAAGTACTAGGAACCAATAGCTCTCCTGTATTGACAAACTATATATCAATGTTAAATACAGGTTTTTTTTAGCTTTATCCTCAGATTTTGAATCATCTCTATTCAGTTGTTAAGAGAGTGTCTATCCAGCATGCTAAATGACGCCAAAATGTGGCTTTCCCAAGAAACTGGTGCTGACCAGTTAAAACCACCTGAGACTTCCCCTTATTTGGCATTTTCTTATGATTAATTCTCCTCCTCACATAAGATCCGTAAGCTCTTACTCAATTTTAATAACCTTCACATCTCCAATACCCTATACTGAAGCAGTTTTGTAATTTTGAAACCCAAGTGGGAAATAATGTTTCTTAGTATGAGCTTAGAGACCATTTAGAAAAGTAAGTCTATTTCTATTAGCTATAAAAGCAAATCCAAGAAGTTACCAAGATTAAAGAGATCTTGAAAAAAGAACCTATGGACCTTCGACTATTCCTGGGGCTACTACATCCCTAGAAGGCCCAACCCTGCTCATCCTTCAACCTTCCCTTCAATACCACTTCCAGATTGCTACAGTGCTCAGTCCCAGCTGTTCTCTGGGATGTGGCACATTCCCTGGGAAATGATTTTTCATCAAAATTGCTAAAAGCCACTGCTGACATTTCGTGTGGAGCCAACACAGTAAAGGAGCCTCCTGACATCTGACATTAGAATATCTCTCCAGACATTCTTTTGAGGTTTATTAGCATGTAAGAGCAACACTACAGCCAGAAACAAATTAATCTATATGCTTTTTTCCATTTGGGGCTTGAGGTTTGGTTTTTTGTTTATTTGTTTTTTTGTTTTTTGTTGTTTTTTTTGAGGAGTTTTGCTACAGCACCCCAGGTTGAATTCTTCTCATGGTTCTTCTGCTTCTAGGGTTACAAGTGTGTGCCACCAGATCTGAGTCAATCTAGAAAGTGGTATTTCATTTTGTCCAGAAGTTTATAAAAGTCATTCACCATGTAAAAACAGCATATCAATAGAAACTCAGCAATGAAACGTGAGTCGCCAACCAACACAGCTGAACCCATCTGTCTCTTGTTCATGATAATTTGATGGTCATCTACATCAGTGGTTCTCAACCTTCCTAATGCTGCAACCCTTTAACACAGTTCCTCATGTTGTGGTGATTACTAACCACAAAATTATTTTCACTGCTAGTTCATAGCTATAATTTTGCTACTGTTATGAATAATAATATAAATTCATGTTTTCCTATGGTCTTAGGTGACCCCTGTGAAAGGTCATTTGACCCCCCAAAGGGTCCAGTCCACAGACTGAAAAACACTGATCTAGAAGCATTCTGACACCTTCATTATGTACCCCATAGTATATTTTACCAATCATTTACATACTGAAATTCTTATTGTCAATACATTTATCTCTTCTTGCTTCTCTTTCATATTCTAGCTAGGATATCATACCAATTTTTAAATATGTTTGATTGCTTCCCTCTTGCTGTGATAAAACACTTTGATGAAGAGCAATTTAGGGAGAAAGCAGTTTATCTGGCTTACAGGCCCATCATCAAGAGAAACTAAATCAGGAAGTCAAGGCTGAAGCCTGGAATTAAGTATTGAAGTCAAGACCATGGAGGGATGTTTGCTTGTCCTACATGGCTTGCTCTGCTTGCTTTCTTATATAACACAAGACAACCTACCCATGGGTGTAGTGAGGAGTTGCGGGCAGGCCTGCTTTTCATCCCGCCCGGCTCCTGACCGCCTGACTAGCTTATGCACCGGAAATAACAACACACAAACTGTATTCATTTAAACACTGCCTGGCCCATTAGTTGCAGCCTCTTATTGTTTAATTCTCACATCTAGATTAACCCATTTCTAATAATCTGTGTAGCACCACGAAGTGGTGTCTTACCGGGAAAGATTCAGCATGTCTGACCTGGTAGCTGGCTTCATGGCGACTGTCCCACAGAGGAGAGGTGGGGCAATTGTCTGAGCCATCAACCTCACTTCCTACTTCCTGTTCTGTCTATTCCACCCACCTAAGGGCTGGCCTATTAAATGAGCCAAGGCAGTTTCTTAATTAATGAATGAAATCAACACAAACAGAAGACTCTCCCACATCACATGGGTGGCACTGTTCACAGTGCCCCAGGCCCTCCTACATCAATCATTAATCAAGGAAATGTCTCACGGAAATGCCAAAAAGTTTTTTTACCAATAGAGTTCAAAAACTTACCCGCCCAAATGGCATATATAAGTACATATGAATTTCACTTCAGGATAGCTAAATGGGTCTGAGAAGATATTTCTTACGAATGAGGTCCACACTGGCCTCACTTGAGGTGTTCAAGCACACCAAGCTCTTTCTCAACCCTGAGTTCCCATACAGAGATTATTGACTCAAATATTGAAACTCCTACTTCTTTGTATCTCTTTTCTCAGCCTTCCCAAACATAGCTGAAATATCGACTTCTGCCAAGGAGCCTTCCATGGTCACTTTAGTAACTGAATATCTTTCAAATTATATTTTATTTATTTATTTCAGAAATCTCATCCCCATGGGTAATGAGTATTCCATTGATGATATAAATGTAATAGATAATTAGATGATAAAGTAATTCGGTAATTTAGATGAGGACAATGATGCATATCTTACAAAATCTCGTGAAGAACTAATCATGTACTAATTTTGAGTATAGAGATCATAGATATAAATTTCTTAAAACTGTGTATAGTTCATAGAAGAGACTGCATGAGAGCAGTATCACTAGAAAAGATGTTGAAATATGGATACAGGCTAGCTCACCATTGGCCAACTAATAAAACAAGTCTTATATTTTAAAAGGAGTAAAGACACATGTGGCTAGATAATCCAGAGCTGTTCGTACTATGACTAGAAATTTTTCTCTCAATCCTGGATAATCTAACCTTGATATTAATCTCTCATTCTCATATAACTTCCTGGGGGTAGAGAGATGGCTCAGCCTCCGCTGTTAAGAGCATGTGGTGTTCTTCTGGAGGACCCGAGTGTGATTACCTGCACCCACATGATGGTTCACAACGATCTGTAGCACCAGTTTCAGGGGATTCAATTCCCTCCTCTGACAGCCGTGAGTACCAGGCACACACACAGCACACAGACATACGTTCAGACAAGCATTCACATGCATGAAATAAAATAAATATTAAAAAAGAAACTGCATCATCTACACAGGGACTGGATGTTTTAGAGATGTTAAGTGATTAGGTGCCGCGGTGACAGCATAGGACACAGACTATGAAGTTTGGCTTCCAGTGCTGAATAGTAATATGACTAATGGTAGAATCTTTAGAAATCCTTTCTTCTTGTAATTATATACTCTAGGGGAGTGTGCCTTCCAAAGGAGTCAAGCCAGAGATACAAACAGCAAAGGGAAGCCTGAGTATGTGATCAGAATGTTCTTCAAGGTTCCTGAGCTGCTGGCAGAGGTCCTCTTTAAGGGAATGAGTTACTGGTAATGCTAGCCAAAGAATTTTTTTTTTTTTTTTTTTTTTTTTTTTTTTTTTTTTTTTTTGGTTTTTCGAGACAGGGTTTCCCTGTAGTTTCTAGGGCCTGTCCTGGAACTAGCTCTTGTAGACCAGGCTGGCCTCGAACTAGCCAAAGAATTTGATGAGCTGTCAACATCTGTTTAGCAACTGGATACATAGCTCAGCAAATTTTACTTCAGACTGCAGATAACAGAAACCCTTTAGTCCAAAGGGGACACAAAGAAGCAAACAAAAATATTTTGATAACGTGGGGCTACATTGTAAGACCTAAGACCAGCCATTGGTGTCACTGATGTCACCAAAGACCAGGACCCTTTGAGGAAACCAACTCACCAGTAACCAAGACAACACTCTGCTGGCTTCCGCCACACTTCCTTGCTCTCTGTCTACCTACACGGTCTCATTTTTTTCAACCTCTCCAAATAGCTGCTTCATTTTCCTCTTTCTCCAATGTCACTTACAATGCCAGCTCACAGCAGCCACCTCTGCTCCAGAACTTACGTCACCTCAGGCCCCAAAACAAGCACTTCTGTGAGCGTGGAATTTGTATGAAATGACTCTGAAGGGAGCGAATAGGTCAAATGCATGTTCATATTTTCAAAGAAAATCAGGAAGACACGGTTGTGTCAAAACAAAGGAATAGTAACATTCTTGCAACTCCCCTTAAAAAGCTGCTGCACCAGGGGCTAAAAAGACAACAGAGGAAAGCGTGCTGGCATATTGGTTTGTTTTGCATCTACACAACTTCTCATTTGGGGAAAGTGATTAAAGAAAAAAGCCACAGGCCATTCCAGCAACTTCAGAACAATTTGGTTTTTAAGGAATAAAAATAACTCTGAACCTCCTTTTCTCCTTCTTGACTTACTTTGGTAAGTTAGTAGCTGAGTTCAGCCAGAGGAATCTTCTGCAGTAGTCAGTAAATGGAAACAGCATCAGCAAAAATCTTTAGGAAGCAGGAGACAGCTCAGTCTCCGAAGGGTTTCAGGACTTGCCAGCTGCCCATTTCCATTCTGCTTTGTATATAGCTGCTGCCCTGACAGGGACCCTGAGCAACTGGGCATGAGAAGATGAGACATTTTGTCACTGTCCTTGTTTCCATAATTTAAAGTATGTGTGTGTGTATGTGTGTGTGTGTGTGTGTGTGTGTGTGTGCGCGCGCACGCGCGCATATGTGTCTGTGTCTGTGTGTGATGGTGGTGGTGGTGTGTGTGTGTGTGGTGTGTGTGGTGTGTGTTTGGGTGTGTGTGTATGGTGTGGTATGTGTGTGTGTATGTGATATGTGTATGGGTGTCTGGGTGTGGTGTGTGTGTGTGTGGTGTGGTATGGTGTGTGTGTGGTGTGTGTGTATGGTGTGGTGTGTGTGTGTGATATGTGTATAGGTGTCTAAGTGTGGTGTGGTGTGTGTGTCTAGTGTGGTGTGTGTATGTAGTGTGTGTGTGTGTGGTGTATGGGGTGGTGTATGTATGCATGTGTGTGTTGTGTGTTGTGTGTGTGGTGTGGTATGTGTGTGTCTATGTGTATGGGTATCTGTGTGTGGTGTGGTGTGTGTGTGCATGTGTTGTGATGTGGTGTGTGTGGTGTGTATGTGTGTAGGGGGAGTATGTATGAGTGTAGGGGGTATGGGAGTGTGGTGTGTTGGTGTCTGTGTGTTGTGTGTTGTGTGTGTTGTGTGTGTCTATGTGTCTAGGTATCTGTGTGTGGTGTGGTGTGTGTTTCTGTGCATGTGTGTGTGGTGTGGTGTATGTGTGGTGTGTATGTGTATAGGGGGAGTATGTATGAATGTAGGGGGTGTGGTGTATGTGTCAGTGTCTGTGTGTGGTGTGGTGTGTGTGTGCATGTGTGAGTATGTGTGAGTGTATTTGTGTGTGGGGTGTTGTGTGTGTGTGGTGTGTATGTGTGTAGGGTGTGTGTGTGGCATACTGTGTGTCCATAATTTAACATGGAGATTTTTCCCCTCCACACATTTCACCCTGCCCACATTTGTTCTGCTTGGGTTTACAGCTGTGGGGAAGGGAGGTGTATGGCCACTCTCTTTCCCCACCCGACCCCTCTCTAGGCTCCCTCTATGCCCTCCTGATGATGGGGAGGTGGACAAGGTGGCATAGATGAGGACAGCACTCAGTTCTATGAGGATTACCATACTACTTTTCTTTGGGCGCTGCCTGCATTTGACGCATGGTTAAAGCTGGGTTTTTCTCTTAACGCATGTGTAGGCTCTTGGAAGTTTCTTTGAGTTTATCATGCACAGTTCCTGTGATAGTCCATCTTCTGTTTCTGTGAATCTCTTAAGCTGGACATCAGACAGTCTGATGTGCGCCTTCCGCCAGCCCAGAGGAAAGTGCTCATGCATGTTTAGCTGGGCAACTGGATAAGCAAGGCAACAGCTCATCAAAGGGCATTAAGATCTCAGCTTCAAACAGAGCAGTTTCTGCTGCTCTCTCCTCTCCGCAGCCACTGCCAAGATGGTCATTGTCTTCTGCCGTGTGGATATTTTTCAGGAATAAGTCACACAAATGCTATAAAAAAGTGTAGCTCCCCAAGGGGGTCATTTCAGAAGAAGGAGGAAGAGGAAGAGGAGGAGGAGGAGGAGGAGGAGGAGGAGGAGGAGGAGGAGGAGGAGGAGGAGGAGGAGGAGGAGGAGGAGAGAAGAAGAAGAAGGAGAAGGAGAAGGAGAAGGAGAAGGAGAAGGAGAAGAAGAAGAAGAAGAAGAAGAAGAAGAAGAAGAAGAGAAGAAAGAAGAAGAAGAAGAGAAGAAGAAGAAGAAAGAAGAAGAAAGAAGAAAAAGAAAAAAGAAAATAAGAAGAAAGAAAGAAAGAAAGAAAGCAAGAAAGAAAGAAAGAAAGAAAGAAAGAAAGACAGACAGAAAATCACCCTTTCCTCTCACTCCACAAGATAGGGAGACCAGAAGCTCCCAGGAGAATCTTTGTAAACAATGACCTTCAAAGCTCCAACTCACCTCCAACCAGCTTCCAGCTGGATTTTGAATGCCTCTATCTCAGTCTTTCATGGACTTAAGGCCTCACTAAACACAAAATAGCTAGCTGGCCACCCACCCTTGGGGTGTAGCAGACAGTAAAGTTTAGAGTTTTATTTCTCATTGCGCTGTGTTTGGGCACACAGACAGCACATAATAATGTTTCTTCTGTAAGAGAGCCTTCTATGAGCTCAGAAGTTACCCTCAAGGCTCTGTAGAGAGTCTTTAAAAATGGCACCAAGTAAGACCTTAAAGGAGGCAGAAGCAACTTGTCCGACACTCTATGCTAGGAAGTTCTTGTGATTACAAATCCGCTGGGCAGCCACAAACTGCAAAAGTGATTTAAGCCAACTGGAATTGTTTTGGCCAAAGAGAA
Source organism: Arvicola amphibius (assembly GCF_903992535.2). Lineage (NCBI taxonomy): Eukaryota > Metazoa > Chordata > Mammalia > Rodentia > Cricetidae > Arvicola > Arvicola amphibius. The sequence goes on from NC_052055.2 coordinate 89,004,710, forward strand.
CAAAAAGCCAAATTCCTGCCAGGCCATGGAGGACCACAAAAATACTTACGACCTCCCTGGGAAGTTTAGGAATGGGCAGTCTACACCAGCCTTGTCTGAGATGGCCACTTCACACGGGTTTAAGGGCTGTGATGAGTGCTGTGGCCTGTCTGGTACATACCCTGCTGTGCCCAGTAAAAACTGTGCTGCTCTTTCCATCCAAAAGATCGGGACAGACACTGTTGTTTGTTTGTTTCCGTGTATTTCCAAAAAACACCATGCACATAGCAAGGAAGCAGAACCAGAAGCTACTTCTGCTAATAAAAGGGGAACTAGTTGTATTTTTTAGAGCTCCTCCACAGAAACCTTTAGGATTTAGAAAAAGTACTGTACTTAAGCTTAGCGGCACATGGGTTCCAGGCAAGCCGTCACATCTGAACAAGGAACCTGAGGCACAATCCTAGAGACTGCTTTTTGTCTGACACACAGCAGACTTTCCAGTTGAGAAGATAAATAAATGCAGATTTGCCCTCCGCAGTCTTATATGATGATGGTTTTTCATTTCGTGTTCTAGGACACCTAGGAGCAGAATAAGGAGAAAACCAAACGAACCAAAAAGGGGCCCTGTCCCATGGTAGAAGCCATTGTTCTGGATGAAGGGAGAAAAGAGTTCACTTTGTCATGTACTTTTACTTTTGGGGAGGCATTTGAGGAGCAATCTATGATGTGATGCTGGGGGTAGGGAAAGAAAAAATAAAGGCCTACTAAAAGCCCGGGGGGGGGGGAGGCGGGCTATCTGAAAGAAAGCAGTAGTAATCCCTGCTCTTGTGAGGTAAAAGCAAAAACTGTGAATCAAAAATCAGCCTGGGCTACTTGGTGAGTTTGAAGCTAGCCCAGGCTACATAATAAGGCCTTGTCTGAAACGGCCAGTGGCTAAAGATATAACTCAGAGGTAGACTGTTTGCCTATCATAATCAAGGCACTGGGTTCAATCTCTAGTGATATAAAAAAAGGTTTTCCATGGTGACTTTTTTTTTTTGGTTTTTTTAGAGACAGGGTTTCTCTGTGGCTTTGGAGCCTGTCCTGGAACTAGCTCTTGTAGACCAGGCTGGTCTCGAACTCACAGAGATCCGCCTGCCTCTGCCTCCCGAGTGCTGGGATTAAAGGAGTGCGCCACCACCGCCCGGCCCATGGTGACTTTTTTGAAGGTTTTTATTTTTATGTGTATGGGTATTTTGTGTGTGTGTGTGTGTGTGTGTGTGTGTGTGTGTGTGTGTGTGTATATATATATATATATATATATATATATATATATATATGTCTGTGACCATGCAGTGCCCTGAAGGTCAAAAAAAGGTGTTGGATATCCTGGAATTGTAGTTATAGACAGTTGTGACCCACTGTGTGGGTGCTGGAAATTGAACCCAGGTCCTCCAGAAGAGTAGCCAGTACCCTTGACCACTGAGCTATCTTTCCAGCCCCATTTTTAAAAATATATATGTCACTTCTCCTTCATTCCTCCCCCAGGCCCCACACTACCACGACTTACGAATCACTACTTTAATAATGAATTCAGAAAGCTCAACAAAACATACCGAAATAAAACAGTATTTGCAACCCGGACTATTATTTGGGACATAGCTCGTGTTCACTTGCTATTCTCTTGTGTCTCCCCATCTAATGGGTGTCAAATGTGTGGAGGATGGAGAGCCTCCTTCATCCTTCCAAAAGCCCATAATCCATGTTTAGACTGTGTTCCATGATAAACTCACTTAGCAAACGGGCCAAGTTCTATCTAAACTAGACCAAGAAGAAAACGGTTACTGCCTCTGACCTTTTTCCCTGTTCTTAAGTTTCCTTTGGTTTTGCTTTCAATTATTTTCGTGTCTTGCTGCCACATTAAAAGAGAAACAGATTGGGAGAAGCAATGCCAGGGGTTAGTTTAGGTCTCAACAAGTTTCTTTTTCTTAGGAATTCTTTAACATGTAAACCCTACCACACTCAACATCCTTAGAATAAGTGCTACTACTAGTGGAAGGCTCAGATGCAAGAATAAGGAAAGGTGATTGAAGATTTTATGTATACATTGTGGAGAGTGTGTCAAGGTATGGGAGGAGGCAAGAGGGATGTTGGTAAGTATACATTAAATATGTGACTTATCTAAGAAGTCAGCATCAGGAAACAGAATCCTGGCCCGAGGGAAACATAACCAATGGGAGCCATTGGCCCTGGGCCTGGACAATGAACGGAAGCTCAGTAGCCTATGGAGAGTGTTGGTGAGGGTTTGAAGGAGGCAAGGCGGGTTATTAGTATGAGTATAGAGAGGCCAGCCACATAGACTGGCTGTCATGTGGGAAGGACAGCTAATGAACTCATGGGTCTAGCTGTGGAATTCAGCAGGCAGAGTATAGAAGGTGCCAGCTTGCTTCTAGAAGCCTGTGGCAACGCATTGAACGAGACCGATCAACCTAAAAAAAACCTTCAGTTTTCCAGTTGAATTTAGAGAAAACATGAAGTCAGGACTCACGTGACTTGAAAATAAAAGCTGTATATTAGTTACTTTCCCATTGCTGTGATAAAAATGCCATGATCAGATGCAACTTGAAAAAGAAATTGTTTTGTTTTGTTTTGTTTGTTTGTTTTTGCTATGCTTCTAGACAGACAGCATCCAGCATAATGGGGGAAACTTGGCCAGCAGGAGCAGAAACAAAAATGTTACATTTTAAGGATTAACCTAAAAGGAAGTGGGGAGAGAGAGAAAACAGAAAGTGGATCAAGGCTATAAAGCTTCAGAGGTCACCCCAGAGACACAATTCCTCCAGCAAGGGTGCATGCATCTCCTTAAGGTTCGATAACCTTCTCACACAGTTCCACCAACCAAGGTCCAAGTGTTCAAACACAGGAGCCTGCGAGGGATATTTCTTATCCAGATCACAACAAGGAGCTTCTTTATCTTCACTCTCTCTAGCAAAGAAGTCTCAGAGAAAGAAAGAGCCTGGAGGCAAAATCCACATTCAGAATAATATGAGCAAAGTACAAATTCAAAGCCGTGATCAGAAGACATGGTGGCTTCAAGGACATTTGGGCATGCTGGAGGACTGCACAGAGTAAGCACGCCCTTCTCAGGCATTCTCACGAAGCAACAGAGACTTCTAGAACCTGACATGCATCCGCCAACAGCAGCTTCAAATGTGCGGAAGGTAGAGAAGGGTTAAAGAAGAAATAGTGTAGTGGCTTCCGTGTGGAGGAGACCATTATAAAATTGATACCTAAGAAATCCACAAAGCTTATAAAGGAATTGTATTCGCCTGGACTGATGGATATAGCTCCAGAGGTGAAGCCACCATTGGCACCTCAGTCCTCAGAAGGCAGGTTGAGAAGACTGCTCAACTCCAGACAGGCCGCACTAAAAGAGACCTGAAAAACAGCAGCAAGAGCCATAGATATTCTCCCCAAGGAACCAAACCAGGCCACTGGGAATGGCCTAGCAAAGTATCTAGAGTGGCTGAGTGCTATGTGCCTGCCAGTGCTGTTGAAGTCTGCTGATGTAGCCCTGCTTCCCCCACTGTGCACTGGAGACATGTAGGGCTATCACGGGTCTGCAGCTCACAGTACTCAGGGAAATGAACTTGAGTTTCAGCTACTCCTGGTCCTAATTCAGACAAACGAACCCACATTCTGAAGTGAAAGCAGGAAGTGGGGAAAGAGTGAATGTTTTGATTTGTAAGTAATAGGTCTCTGCCATTATTTCTCAACTTTGCTATTATAACATGACAGCAGACCCAGACAATATATACAACAATAGGCATGACTCCTCCCATAAAACCTTATTTATAAAAATAGGTTGGATGGGCACAGTTTGCTAACTTCTGATGTAATTGGATAAGACTCTGACCACCTAGAATGAGCTATTTTGCACGTGAGAACATAAAATAGTGGCCAATGGAAAATGGCATAGCCGATTAAAGATGTACACATATTCATTGCACGCCCCGGAGCCTGGTAGGCTGTGACTCCTTGGACCAACTGAATACAGAAGCAGTGATGTCGTGCTAGTTTCTTCAACCCTGAGGTTCTGGCGGCTTTCTTTCCTTAGCTTTTGGAAGTTCCACTCTTAGATCCCTGAGTCCCTGTGTTGGGTTCCAGCTACCTGCTGAAGAGACTAGATGCAGTGACCCTTACCCTACCTAGTGGAGGAAAGATTCAGTAGAGCCAGTACCATCTACACAGCAGGAAGGACAGTGAGCCAGTCTTGGACCCCTCTACACTAGGCTGGCCACTCACTAGACATTTTGGGGGAACCACAGTGGACACCACACACTGCAAAGGAATTGTCTAACCACAACCAGCCTGAAGTATTGACCCACAAAGTCAGAAGATCAGATAAAGTAGTTACTCACTTAAAGCCACTAAGTTTGGGAGGTTTGAATGGTAAGTAAATGACCACACACACACACACATACATATTAGGAAGACATGGGGATTGTAATTTTAATTGTTAATTTTCACTTGTTTTGCTTTTCATAATTTTATAAGTTTTTAGGAATAAACGGACTTATTTTTATTTAAATACACTTAAATTTATTTACAAAAAAGAGTGGAAGTGTTTGTTCTAATTGGAGCAAGAAGCAACTGAGCGGCAACTTCATACTGAAATGGAAAGAACAGGCCTGCTCGAGAGAACCCTCCTGAGTCAGCAGTCCCTTTGCTGCTCCAAGGAGGCTGACGCCAGAGCTTTCTCCAGCCTGGAGGAGAGTTGCCAGGGCTCTGACTATGGAAATGGAAAAAAAAATGGGACAATTACCTTTATTTTTCATGTAGTTTTTGTGTCGTTTTGATTTTGTTTGCCTTTCAAGACAGAGTCTCACTATGTATCTCTGTCTGGCCTGGGAAGACAGGCTATTTCTAGATGTGACCAAGAAGCGGTGGAACGCGTTCTTTCCTCCGCCTGCATTTCATTCACAGATGTGAAAATGTCACAAGAGCACTGCCCCACATCAGCACAGCTGTACAGTATCTCCATCTGTTGGTCCCATCTCATATTGACAGAACAAGCGAATATATAAGACTCTAGGAACACAACAGTTTTGCATTCTACCAGACTCCTGCCTCCTGGGCAATATTGTTTGTTGTCTTATTCTATTAGTTAATTTTGTTGCTGTGATACCATGACCAAAAGCAACTTATACCCGAAAGTATTTCTATTAGCTTGGCGTTCCAAAGGAGGAGTCAATAACGGCAGGAGAGGCATGGGTGGCATCGGGGGCCAGAGGAGGAAGTTGAGAGCTCACACACATCTACACAAAGGAGCAGAGAGAGCAAAGTGGAAGCAGAAAGAGATGATCAACTCTCACGCCCCCTCTGCTTCTGACACACACACTGACACACTCCCTCAAAGAAAGCTTCACAGTCTCAAAGTCCCAAGACCTCCCTCACCAGTCCACAAACTGGGACTAACTGCCTCAATGTAGAGGCCTGAGGTTTCAGTTGGAAAGGTCAGTGACATGCTTGAGGGACCACCTCTCAGAAAGGCGAGACTGACCCTTGGGAAGGCAAACCTGATGTATGCTAAAGAGACAGGAAGAACAATTATCCCTGTGATGACATACGTACCTTTCCTTCTTATGTAACACGGTCCTTTCTTTTTGGCTGGAATCTCCAGTTTGGCCCCAGTTCTCTTTCTATCCAAAGCCAGTCTTCTCAGGAAAAAAAAATTGGCAAAAGTCCAGCTCCACAGCAGCAGTACAGCAATGACAATGGCAGCAGCTACAGCTCCTCCCCCAAAGCAGCTAGCAGCTCAAGACCACGCCTACCGTAATTGGGTACAAACCCAGCTTGTGGAGGAGGCGTCATCGTCCCACGCCTATAGGATATTTAAATCTCTTCCTCTAAACCGCCACGTGATTTCTCTCCTGTCCCCCCCTTCCCCTGCCTCATCTCTGAGGTCTGGAAAGACCCAATAAACTTGGTCTTTTACTTTCTAATTCTGCTTGATCTAGCTTAGTAGATGGGAGGAGAAACCTACTATAGCATACAGAACCTTTCACCTACAAGCTTCTATGAGATTCTGCTGGACAACTTTTTCTTTTTCTTCTCTCTATCTCTTTCTTTTCGATGATTTCAGAACCTAAGTGTGCTTTTGCTGGTACTTTGGGTTTGCTTGCTCCTTCCCTGGAGCTCCCCTCTTCACCACGAGGCTGACTTCAAGAAAGCCTTAGAACAAAAGGTTTACTCTTTCCTTTCCTACCTCCTCTGACAACTGCAAAAATTTACACTTTGCCTGTACAAGGTTTTTCTTGTAAACCTTAATAAAATTGACCTCCAGCTTCCCTTTAAGTTCACTCTTAAATTCTTCTATTAGTGAAATAAAAATCTTGAAAGGGAATACCCCATTTCTCTGCTTGCTTGTGGTGAGTCTGCTAGGGTCCCCCATAATTTCTAACAATAGAAGCAAGGTGTTCCCATTCAGCAAAATATCCAGCCACTCCGTATCCCAGTAACTATATGCTAATAAATTGTCTAAACCAAGTCAGTTATAAACCTTTAAGGATTGTACCCAACTGTAGCACCTCCAACTCTCTTTCCCTTCCCGTCTACCTGCAGTTATTGGAACAAGGTAAAGACATTCTACAGCAAGGAGATTGCTGATGCCCCGAAATTTTACATTTCTGCTTTGATTCACCAGAGAGAGAGGAGAGATGAGCCATCTTAATGAAGGATGGCCAAGCACACAAGAAACTAATGGAAAGAACACGGTGGTGCCCACAGGTGCATCACCCCGTGCTGCATTCCATTCTAAGTGAAAGCTCGTCATGTTTAGTCTCTTACCAGAGGCATCCTTGAAGTGTGTCTTTCATTCCTGCCGCACAACATGCTTTATTGACACTGAAATGGTAATTTTCCCAACTGATGGCCTTGTGTTCCTGAAAAGATAACTTTTAACATGCAAATCGGATGCATCCAAAGTCATCCTAATGCAAGGTCAGAGTTTCATAGCTCTTTTTACAATTTCAAACTGAGTGCGCTGCCCAGAGGAAAACATAAAACACACCAAAAGCTAGCGGAAGACGGGACATAAATAGCTTAGAAATTACTTCCTCTCTGATGAAAGGCTTTTATTAAAGAGTTTACTGTTTGTCCCCAAATCCAAATGGATGTTTCTAAAAATGGAACGAATCAGGTATAAAGGCAAAAGAAAAGAGGCCGATGTGCTTGTAACCACAAGGGCGTATAGACTCAAGCAGCAGACAAAGAAAAATAAGCCAAGAGAAATGTTGTTGGCATGATTATTACAGTTGCAGACCTCAGTTGCAGATCTGAGTCCAGAGGGCAGCAGCGCTTTCCTGTGCTCCAGTACAACAAACTGAACCAGAAGCACATGGATAGCAATCAAAATAGAGATAGCTTATTGAGGGAAAAAGTCACCTAGAGAATGGAAGTGGCCTAGTGATAATGGGAAGAGAGATGCTCAAAAACCACTGTGTCGCTGATCCTTTACATGTCATTACATGGCGGCGGCCTCCTTCCAGATTTGCACATCACAAACTACTCTCAAACGTGTTTTGCAACACTGCAGCCTAGGTAGTAAAGGGTTTCCAGTCTCTCTGCCAACTGGCTTCTTGCTTATGGTCATCTTGATGCCCCCTCTCCGACTCTACACCCCTAGTATGTTGCCATATTCAACAACACTACATGCCAGATATTACTGGAAAGCTCTAGTATAACTCAATCTTCACAACAGTTGTAACGCTAAATCCCAGGGAAAACAGGGAAAAACTTAAGCTAATGGCCCAAAGGCAAAGTTGAAATTTATACACAGGCATTCTCTGGCTCCAAACTCCAAGGACCAACCATCATACACCTGTCACAATATAGCTTATGATAACTTACATGCTCTATGGGTTTTATAGGGCAGGAGGAAATCAATGAATTATTTTTTCATGTTCTTCAGGACAGAGGAGGGGCGGAGGAAGGGAGAGAGAGAGAGGAGGTCAGGAAGGAAAGAGAGGGAGAGCGAGAGACTCCATCCTTCCCTGCCTCTTCAAAAGCCTTTATAGTTTCTTAAGGAACAGTGAAAAGCCATGGCAAGCTAATGCCTAGGGAGCAACAGACAGTACAGGCAGCAGCTTAACACTCCCTAGTTTATCTGATAGGGATTCCTAAAGACAGTGCTTTAATTGTCTGGTTTCCTTCATCCCTTCGGCCACTTAAGAGACCAAGATGTTTTCAGGCATGTCTTTTAAGTTTTTATAGCAAAACTATACTTCCAGACCATTTGTCTGGGCTAAAAAGACCAAAAAAGAATGCTTATGTTTTGGTAGTAAATGTATTTTTTATTGGTACTGGGATTTTTTTCCCTCACTGCGAGTATATAAGGAACCCATGAAAGTCGTTCACATTCAACAGATCCATTGAGAGTCCTGTGACTCTCAATGTCCTGTGAAACTGTGACTCACCAGGAGAATCTAAATCCTGCAAGTTCTGTAAGATGCTCAGGGTTTTGTCAATATGAGCAACTGCAAGTATGACTGCCTTATAGTCTTTTTGTCATTAGACAGGAATTACAAGATACATAAAGAGTTACACACATGCATCTATCTTTTTGCTCAGCCACTGTTCTTTCGAGGATTTCATTAACTTCAAATCCATATTTTTCTTGGAAGGAAGAATATGAAGTTTGATAATGTACTGTTGGAATTAATGTTTAATTCATTTTACTTAAAATTTTGCAGTCACTTAGTTCCCTTCCTCAAGCCAACTTTATTACAGAATTTCAGAGACAGATGAAATTTTAAATAGGGATTATTCATTCACCCAAAACATTTTCATTAAGCATTTATTGTATGTCAGGTACAGTTTCAGAGGGTAGAGGAAAGACCCGGAGGAGAAATTATAAGCTTATGGCAGCAGGTTCAAGGCTAACAGAAAGAGCAGAGATCTCTTCATTTTTAAGGCGGATGTCTTACTCTGTGCCATTGCCTCAGAAGACCAAGATGGCCTGATGCTAAAGGGGACAGACATACAGGACCTGGCCTCCAAAGCTTGTCAAGAAAATTCTAGAAACAGAGGCATGTTGAACATGAGGTCCATGCTAACTACCATCTGAGGTGCCCAGTGGCATTTGTTCTACTTCTGAATCCTGTAGCCCCTGAGAAGCTTCTTGGTGGCTCCTACTCACAAGTAGTCTCAGAGGTGGCAACTGGCACCTGGAATTCAGCTTATCCCATGCTTCTCCAATGCCATTGCCAAAGCTTTTGGCTGCAAGACTGTGAATCCCTTTGTAACATGTTACACCTACAATGCGCTTCTCCAAGGACATCAGAGGGAGCAAAGAATTCTGGGACGTGGCAGTTGCTCTCTGCTTTATCCTTGGCTCCCCCTAAAAGCCAAAGTACTGCAAACAATGGCCCCTTTACGTCATGTCCTATAGCTCCACCCATATTTACCTCATTAATATTGGGCTTGGTCACATGACTTACTTTTGTTAATAACTGCAACTCTCAATGCAGAGTTGTCGCAATAGGAAATTTGGAATGCACTCTTAACATGAGGTGGCCTTTTTGGCCTCCACCATTACTGTACAAAGCTAGAAGAGAAACATATGAATGCACCTACTATCACCCCCACATTCTACAACACTCACCCAATCAAATGACGTTGTTCTGAGCTCCTGAAATGTGATGTGTGTTGTGTTACAAAGCTGATGAAGTCACTATTCAAGAATAACAATAATCTATTGAATTCTTCCTCTCAATAACTTCTATATCTTCAGCCATTTTATGAAACTTTGGGTTTTCCATGGCAGCTGGTACAGGCCACTTGGGTTCTGAGCTGTTATTCTCAGATGCATACTGACCTTTCTACATAATCCACTCAAAATAAGTAGGATGGATGGATGGGTGGCTACAATAAACATAATAATAAACTGGAAGCAAAGTCGTAGTGGGATTTTGTGTGTATATTTAGGCCTTGTAACAAGAACTATAACATCTACGGATGCAATGTCTTGTTTCTGTGAATAATGTGCTCTGGTCATCTTAGAAGCACATTTGCTGTGCAGTATCTTGTTACGGTGACCCTGAGAGGAAATGTTCAGGCTTCTTTAGACTAGAGGCATCTTTCTTTGAAGAAACATTTATAATACCTATTGACTATCTACAGAACCCTTCTCAGCAAAGAATTCAGGTATATTTTGTTCTCCTTTGGTCTTCAGAAAGATGTTAAGAAGAGCAATTCATATATCAGTCACTGCACAGTCAGGGATACCCGGGAATATCTAGGATGACTACTTTCCTGTTTTGCTTCATTTTATCATTCTCTTCTAATTTGCTGTCTTCACAAGAGCTAGAGAAAATCCTATTTCTATTACATAATGATACATAGTCTGAATCCCAAGATGTGGTTTATATTTTTCAAAAAAGTTCTATTAGACTTGTCTGCCTTCATATTATAAATTTTAAGTCCAAATATGAAGCAGTTCAGTTGGTAAGTGTTTGTCTAACATGCCCAAGACAAGTGTGATTGTCCAGTATCACACACAAAATTGGATGTGATGGTGCTTGCCTGTAATCCCATCAATTGGGAAGTCATTAAAATATTTCTAAAGACTTAAAAACAATGGGGAAATTATTCCTAAGATTCTTTAAAAGATTTTTAAGATACTTTTTTTTTTTGCTAGAGGCTCTTTCAAAGACAGCAGTGCTAAACTGGAAAGAACAGAAGGTCAAAAGATCTCAGCTAACATCATGGGTCTATTCTGAGTATCTGTCAAGGTACTTAACTTTTCTAAATATCACTTTTGTCATTTAGTATATAAAGATAATGCCAGCCACATCAACAACAAAGGTTTGTTGGAAATAACATATGGTAGACTTCTAGGGTTAGTAAAACTGATGTTTAAATGGGATCAGAAAAAAATAAGATCAGTTTAAAAATAAAGGTGAAAATGAAAAGGGATGATTATTAAGTTAATGTTACTAGTACCCGATTTTGATATCTACCATTGTTTACAAAACTTGATACCCATTTAAGGGTAGTTTTAAAAACATACTGTCTCACTATAAAAATCTCAGGAGTGGTTCTGTTAGATACCTGTTTGGGTTGGGGTTTCACCCCAGCCCCTGGCACCATATATCCAAAAAGTGGCCACTGGAATTCTAACCCAACAGGTTGGGCCTTCGAATCGGGCTGTCATCTTTTTGTCCAACCAGCTGGATCTCACCGGCTATGGATGGCAGCCATGCTTGAGAGGTCTGGCAGCAACAGCTGAACTCACCAGGGAGGCTTTCAAGATTGCCTTGTCTGGGTCAATCATGGTATAGTCCACCCATCACCTCTCAGACCTTCTGAGACACTCCTCTCTCTCCCTCCTTGGGCCTTCACGAGTCCAAATTTTTCACTTACTTTTTCTAGAAAACCCCCACGTTACCTTGGCCTTCAGTCCTGCCCTAAACCCTGCAACTCTCCTTCCTGTTCCCTCCTCTTCTGGTACCTCCTCTCACTCTTGCCCAGAGGCTGTGGAGGCCTTACGTTCACCTCAGCCTGGTCTCCTAGACAACCACTTAAAAATTCCCAACTCAGGGCTGGAGAGATGGCTCAGAGGTTAAGAGCACTGACTGCTCTTCCAGAGGTCCTGAGTTCAATTCCCAGCAACCACATGGTGGCTCACAACCATCTATAATGAGATCTGGTGCCCTCTTTTGGCATGCAAGCATACAGGGAAGGAATGTTCTATACATAATAAATAAATAAATCTTAAAAAAAAAATCCCAACTCACCCTGTTTGTTGATGGAAGTTCTCTTATAGACAAATCAGGAAATTTCCAGGCAGTGTATGCAGTGTTCACTTCCACTAAAACAGCTGAAGTCACTTGCCTGCCAATGGGAACCTCTTCACAAAAGACAGAATTAAGTGCCATGGCTAGAGCACTCCAGAGAGCCATGGGCCAATGGGCTGACATTTATACTGACTCTAAACACGCCTTCTTAATAGTCCATACCCATTCTGCACTCTGGAAGGAAAGGGGCTTCCTTACTACCAAGGGCACTCCCATAGTTAATAGACCCCTTATATCCAACCTCTTGGAGGCCCTCCAGCTCCCTACAAAAGTAGCCATAATTCACTGTCGGAGACACCAATCCTCCAAGGACCTAGTGGCCTTTGGCAATGCCAAAGTTGACTCAGTGGCCTAGGGGCTGGCCTCTAGTTTCTTGGATTCAAAAGAACATATTTTGTTTTTGACTCCCTCCTATCAGTCCGGTTATTAACCAGAAGAGAGGGATAAACTCATAAAAGAAAGGGGCCACAAAAACAAAGGATGGATGGTTCTACTTAAATAACTCTCATTCTTCCTTAAGACCAGGCATTGTCAATAATTTCAGATATCTACCAGACCTTACACATAGCTCCCAAAGTTTTGTTCCATTTCTTAGAGCCCCCCTTTGACCCCACCCATCTCCGAGATATTATTTCACAGTTTTACTTCTCTTGCCAGACATGTGCCAAGGCTAATGCCAGGCATGTGCCAAGGCTAATCCACAGGGGCTCTCCATGTACGTCAGTCTCTGCATCAGCTTTGTGGACATCAACCAGGCAAACATTGGCAGGTTGATTTCACCCATGTGCCTACTCATAAAAAACTCCATTGTCTCCTAACACTTGTGAACACTTTTACAGGATGGATAGAAGCATTTCTGGCCTCCAGGGAAACAGCAGATGTGGTGGCTCAGGTACTCCTGGACCACATCATTCCTCTGTTTGGCGTTCCACAGACCATCCAAACAGACAATGAGACAGCCTGCACTTCCAAGGTCATGGAGCTTGTGTATGAAGCTCTAAACATCTCCTGGAAACTCCACATCCCCTACCGCCCATAATCCTAACAGTTAATCAAGCTTTCCATTGAACTCATATTATCTTGTCCCTCCCTTCTCCTCATTGCCCTTACCTGTCTCTGGGCCACCTCACGTTCTCCTACAGGTCTAAGCCCTTTCAAGCTCCTTTATGGCAGGGTCTTTTTCCTTAATCACCACCTCCCAGCCCAAACTCCTCCATTGTCTGGGTACCTACCCTACCTCTCCCTTCTGAGGTCCCATCTCCACTCACATACTGACAGCTATCTCCCTGACCCCACACCAATGGACCCAAATGCCCCTGAACCTGCGCCAATCTCCCTGGGGGACGGAGCACTCCTCAGCTAGTTCCTAGGTCTCTTAAACCTCTGTGGACAGAAACTCACACAGTAATCCTCACCACTCCCTCAGATGCCAAGCTTCTGGGACACCCATGCTGGTACCAGCTCTCCAGGCTCAAGCAGACACCTATTCAGGATACTTGGTCTGTCCAACAGTTAGGACCCTCCACCCTTTGGTTTTTCAAAATGTCGCAATGAAGGGCCTATCTGCTCCTCACCCTGGCATACTCATCTTTGGTGATACAACCAAGAGAGATGATAACAATCTATTTTTTCCCTTCTCAGCTCTCTCAGGGGACAAATGCCTGATGCCTCCAGGATGGCAGTTAACATCTCTCCAGCCACACCTCCCACTGAGCGTGAGCCTACCAACTCTCAACTCTCTCTTCTCCCGCATAGTCCCATGCCTGCAGGAAGTAGCCAGACTTGAGCTGGCACCCCTATACTATGCCCAAAGAGTCTGGGATGTTTGGTTGGAAGTGCCACCCCAGCCGCTGACATTCTTATACCCAAAGAGTCTGGGATATTTGGGTTGGAGCTTCACCCCAGCCCCTGGCATCCATATATCCAAAAAAGTCTGGAATGTTTGGGTGGAAAGTTTCATTTCAAGCCCCCTCCCCTGGGAGTTGCCTCAGTCCAGACTCCACCTCTGAGAAAGCCCAGAGAGGCTCAAGACCACTCCCACAGGGTATTAAAACTGCCCCCCAGAGATAGAACATGTGGTTTTCCGGTCTTTCTTCCCAGGCCTCCTGGATACGCTGGCATTCATTAAACTAGGGCTTTTTTCTAATTCGGTTGATTTGGTCTGATTTGGATTATTGCATCGGCAGAGAGATTTATCGGGGTGCAAGAACTTTTCAATACCATTGGGGAAAAGACCAGTAGAGAAGGATAAAGGACCTAGAAACGAACCCATACATCTACTACCACCTGGTCTTCGACAAACATGCCAAAAACATACATTAAAGAAAAGATGGCCTTTTAACAAACAGTGCTAGGAAAACATAAGGAACATGGATATCCACACATAGAGGAATGACAACCAATCCACACATAGAGGAATGGCACTTTTAGGAGGTGTGGCCTTGTTGGAGGAAATGGGACACTAGGGGTGGGCTTTGAGGTTTTAAATGTTCAAGCCAGATCCAGTCTCTCTCTCTTTTCCTGCTGCCTGCCAACTTGGAAATAGAACTCTCTATGGACTAAAACCTCTGAACCTGTAAGCCAGTCCCAACTAAATACTTTCCTTTGGAAGAGTTGCTGTGGTCACGGTTTCTTCACAGAAATAGAAACCTTAACTAAGACACATAGTATGCTCAGTTTTCTGAAAAGAAAAAGAAAAAGCATCTTCCTTTTAGGAACCGAATTCAATCCGGAGTGATATACTTCTTAGCCACAATTAACTCTGCCCTCGCAGGGAGTGAAAGGCTGAGCAAGTTTTGATCGGTCCCGAACTCCAAGTGACATATGGCACAGTCCTAATTAATGTCGCCTGAGTCTGTTCTTTGTCACTGTGGTCAGCAGTGTCTCATTCATCTTCTCTGCCATTAATCAGTGTTAAATGAACAAAGAACAGCTTGAGATTGCTACTGAAATTGCAAAGGCTGAAGATAGGTGTGTGCCTGGCCTACACCATAGTGAAAATAATTTCACTTAGCACTATTTGGATACTATTATTTTTAAGCATTGTTGGCCTTTATTTCTATCATAAAGAATTTTCCTTAGCATGTTTATAATTGTATATTTAAATTTTTAATTTTATTTTATGTGTCTGAGTATTTTGCTTGCATTGTCTGTATATGTACCACTTGTACGCCTGGTGCCCACAGACGCCATAAGAGGCCATCAGAGCCACTGGAACTGGAATTACAGATGGTTGTGAGCCACCATGGAGGTGTTGGAAGTTGGATCTGGGTCCTCTGGAAGAGAAGCCAGGACTCTTAAATCACTGAGTTACCTCTCCAGTCCTTAGAATTAAACTATTTTAAGGACAGAGGTTCTAGGGCATTGTGGTCATATTTTGTATTCAGTCTTACAGGTCCTGAGCTATAAAAGTGACCCTGTGTAAATCAGAGTACATGACCTCGTATTCATGGACTGCTTAAGACCCGCACTCAGAATTCTGTTCCTCCTGAAAGAGCGGGGACATTGGGAACAACTAAAGACACTTTTCTCTGACACTACACTTCACACACACACACTTTCTGAGGGGGGAAGTTTTGAGGTACTTGGCCATCAACAAGCTCTCGAGGCAGTGGCTTTATTTGATGGAGCATTGTGACCGTCTTGGGTTTAGAGACCAGCATCCGCAGCTGTCTATTGGATGACGTCAGTGGATATACATAGCAAGTAAATGACAAATAATGTTGTATCTAGCCACAGAAAGTAATTGTGGAGCAGTAATGCCACAAGGACATAGTCCAATGCCTTCTATAGATAATATTTCATTGTAAGATGAAAACATAAATAGTCTAAGGTTTTTCTTTAAAAGCCTCAGTGTCTAGCAGGAATGATTTTAAGTGCTTTTTGCATACTGTCTCCAATTCCCAAGACTACAGAGCTGGAGGCATCATGAGCCTGTTTACAGATGAAGGTCTGGAAGGGTCACATTGCTGATGTGTTGCAGAAGTAGAACTCCATCCTACTTCTACAAAACTCTTCCTCTCTTTGAACGTGATAGCTTGAAATCACATATGATTAGCAGCAAATGGGTCATAGCATAATAATGCATAAGTCTCTTCAAAGGCAATTCTAACAATTTCACAAGCTACGTAAGTCAGGCTAAGAGATATCGTGTATGGGGGCAAGACCTTGCCAAAAATCAAGTTAACCAAAACATTAATATACATATTCACATATGTTCCTACATATACCTGCATGCTTTTATGTATATGTTCATATAACTATGTATATGAATGCATACACATGCATATTTATAACCCAGAATTTTCAGAAACAGACTTGCAATAATAGCTAGTAGTAGAAATGGCATGATATATATGCAATTAACTACAATATTTTCTTACTATGATACTAACAGATATTCATCTTAATGCAGAAATACAGACATTCTGTAGGGTAGTGGTGGCACATGCCTTTAATCCCAGCACCTTGGAGGCAGGAACTGATCTCTGAGTTTGAGGACAGCCTGATCTACAAAACAAGTTCCAGGGCAGCTAGGCTACACAGAGAAACCATGTCCTGAAAAAAACAAAAACGGAAAGAAATAAAGGAAGGAAGGAAGGAAGGAAGGAAGGAAGGAAGGAAGGAAGGAAGGAAGGAAGAAGGAGGATTCAAAAATCCATCATTCACTTCAAACTACCACAAAAATGACATTTTTAAGGTCAATAGGAGAATATGTTTGGTAACTCTTCCTATATGGGTAGCATGAAGATATGTTCAGGGTGAAAGACGTGGATCTAGTCTCATGCTTCTACATGTGAATAACCAGTTTACCCAGCACTATTTGTTGAAAAGGCCATCATTTGCATATCCATTCATATCATACATATGTCCATTCATATCTTCTCTAGTCCATTTATACAGCCTGCTCTTTCAGCGCAACTCGTCACAGCAGGGTAGGACTATTAATTACTTTCTTCCATTGGCAGCTCACATAAGCAATTTTCAATAATGAAAGCTAGTCCTGAGAGAGAAGGCTTTCAGGTCAGATCCAGCTTGAATCCTCTGAAATCTATGTTCAAAGTGTATAATGTCTCCCTCCAGAGGAACTTAGCTTCAACTTCTGGGTGGCAGCCAGGGGTAACAGGAATAGGTGATATTGTTTGGGAGTCTTTTAAACTCCCCGTGCCAATAACTTATTTCAGGGTTCATACTGAGGTCTTTGGCCCATTTGGACTTGACGTTTGTGCTGGGTGACATCTAGTATTCCTAGAACCATTTATTTAAAAGTCTATTTTTTCTCCAATGTATGTTTTTGGCATCTTTGAAAATATCAGATGGCTACAGTTACAATTTCTCACATACTCATCCTTTCGATCTTCTATTTTGTTCCATTGGCCTACAAGTTCTGGCTTTGCTCCAGTACACTGTCTTTATTATTATAAATCTGTAATGTATATTCATTAAGATTAAAAATCTCAAAGACATAAACAAATAGGTATATTGTTCAAATCACCAAAGTTAAACAAGCAAAAAAAATCAAGAAACTCAATGGACCCATAAAAAATTAAAAAGCAATAAAAGCCTTCCAAATAAAATATCCCCAAGCACAGATGAATTCACAACAGAATTCTCTCAGACTTTCAAGAAGATCTATAGCCAATACTTCTTAAATTATTCAAAAATAAAAAAATAAACTGAGGAAGTACTTCCAAACTTCTATGAAGCAAATATAACTCTAATGGCAAAACCTGGTAAAGAAACATACACGTGCACAAATGCGCGCACGCGCACACACACACACCAAAACTATGGGACAATAATCCTTAATAAAATGCTTGCAAGACACATATAGTTTTATATATATATGTGTGTATGTATGTATATACATATATATATATATATGCACACAGAGATAGATAGATAGATAGATAGATAGATAGATAGATAGATAGATAGATAGATAGATAGATAGATAGATCATCCACCATGATCAAATTGTCCTTGTCCTGGAAATACAGAGATACTTCAGCAAGCATAGTTCAATTAATATACTAAACCAAATAAGTGGGCTTAAAGAAAAAACCTACATGATTATCTTAATAGGTGAAGAAAAAACCTTTGACAAAATCCCACATGGTTTCATGATGAAAGTTCTTGACAGAGTAGGACTGGAAGAAACATACCTCAGCATGGGAAATATTTGACAAACCCACAGCCAGCATTGTCGTAAATATAAAAGAACTGGAAGCAACCTTATTAAACTCAAGAATGAGACAGGGCTGTCAACTAGTCCCTGCTTCTTTTCAATACAGTGCTCAAAGCACAAGTGGAGAAATAAGGCAAGAGAAGGAGTTTAAAATGACATGAATAGGATAAGAAAAAGACAGATTATTCCTATTTGCAAGCAATGTGATAGTATGTATAAGTATATATAAGAGATGCCAGAATTTTTACCAGAAAACTTCTAAAAATCAACAAAACTTCAGCAAAATGGCAGAATACAAAACCAACTAACAAAAATCAGTAGCCTCTCTCATACCAAGAGAAAACATGCCACGAATGTCATGGGCACACTCCTTCCTATTCACAATTGTCTCCCCCATACTCTCTACCTTACCCTCTCCCCTTCCCCAAACCACTTTAACCTTTGTTTTAATTAGATTTTCTATTGCTAAAACAATTCAATCATGGACTCAACCTTATCCTGTAAACTACAGTGCATCTCTACAAAGATAAGCTTTTATTGTTTTCATTATTCAATACTTACTACTCAGAATCGAGGCCCCATATTTGCCAACAACACAGTAGATCTTTAGAGAGTAGATTGACTAGATGAACATCATTAAAGGTTACATGTATACTTACTTAACAAGTAAAATAAACTTACTAATCTTTACAGTAAAGTTGCTAAAGGTTTTGATCACTTAGGATTGTGGTGATTAAAACAGAGGAAAATGGAAAAATTTTTATCAGTACCCATTAAAAAGCTGTTATAGAACAATGTCCAAGCCTTGACCCTACTGACATTTTTATTGCTTGTTGTGAGACCATCCTTTATACTGTAGGATGTTTGGTATCCCGCCTGGCCTCTGCCTACTAGATATCTGTATCATTTTCTACTAATAGTAACCAGAATGTTCTCAGATGTTGCCCAGTACAAAACTCACCCCAGTTCAAAACATGTTAGAAGATATGTATTGTAGCCCACACTTAAAATACAGCTGCATATTCTCTTTCTCTTTCCGTCTCTCTCTTCCCCCTCTCTCTTTCTCACACTCTCTCTCAACACAAACAAATGCAAGAGTTATCTCATAAGAAAAACAGAGAAAGAAGGAGATAAACAAAAAAAGAGAGATATAAAAGACATCATATAGAAAAATATTTAAATATAAGAAATGTGTACGGGCACGTGTTCATGTTGGTGCATGCGTGGGAGGCTATGTGCTTGTGTGTGTATGTGTGTGTGTGTGTGTGTGTGTGTGCTTGTGTGTGAGAGAGAGAGATTGAGAGAGAGAGAGAGAGAGAGAGAGAGAGAGAGAGAGAGAGAGAGAGAGAGTTTTGCAGGCCAGAGGTCAATCTCAAGGCTTGTTCTCTGGGAGTTTCTGCCTTGGTTTTTGTTGTTTTGTTTCAAGGATGGATCTCTAACTGAACCTAGTGCTCATTCTCAGATTAGGATAGGCTGGCTGAACAGTGAGTACAAGGGATCTGCCTTTTTCTGTCTCCTCAGCATTGTGATTACGGGCACATGTCATTGAACCAGGCTTGCTGCGTGGGTGATGAGGATTACAGTTAGGTGCTCACGCTGATGAGGTAAGCACTTTGCCAATTTAGATCTTTCCCTAGTCCCAGGCATGCAAAGTGTGTGTGTGTGTGTGTGTTCGTATGTGCTATGTATGTGTGTTGTGTATGTGTGCAGTGTGCTGTGTGATGTGTGTGTGGTATGGTGTGTGTCATTATGCATGCAGTGATGTGTGTATGTGTGTGCAGTGTGTTATGTGTGTGGTGTGGTGTGTGTGTATGTGTGTGTTTCTAGGACTTTGCACATGCCACACCATGTACTACTACTCTACCACTAAACACACCCTAAACCATGATTTTAATATTAAATATACAAAAAATATTAACTCTTAAGTAAATAAGTTAACATTTAATATGTTAAGTTAAAGTTCTATTTTTAGTACAAGCACTAAATGTCATCTTAAGTAAATACATTTATAAAAGGAAATGTATATAGTCTAATTTTTCTGTACATATATGCACAAAACAATATAGCTTTTAAAATATCAAGTTGTCAAGCGGTTGTCAGCCTGGGGTAAGATATAGGTCATATTTGTCTTCATTATAGCATATTTTCTATTCTTTCTATATTTATTAACAAATGCTTCTTTTGTAGAATATTATGACAGTTTGAAAATTCTAGAAATCTGTTTACTTTCATATCTATGGTACGGAAAAGAGACTGTTGGGTCTGACTCTGGATCCGTTCAAAAGGAGGAGCGGTGCTCTGACAGATTTAAACTGCTGACTGGCTGTCTTTCTTTAAAGTCAATTAATTACATTAGAACACAACATAATGCACTTCATTATAACATTTTTAAACTTTTGTTCATGTGAGTCCTCTTCCCTGGCTCTCTCTTCTTCCAGCCCCCCTCCTCCTCTGCCTAACTGTTCTCCTTCTGACTTCAGGGCACATGACTCCTAATACAAGCCAAGCTGCCCACCACCAACTGATACTGTGTAGTGCATACACACAGCATATATTCAGCAGGTCATTAATCTTCTGAGCTGAGAAGGTACCACAAAACTCTGTCCTAAAGCAGCAGTGCCTATGCAGGATATGGTATAAGGAAATACACAGTTCTTCTAGAGAATTCTTCCACATCCTAGGCTTCAAGGGGCTAATTTCTTCCTAACAAATAATCAAACAAGAATGGATATAAATCTCCTCTAAAATTGTGCCAATCACTTGAGGATAGACCCACCATGAAGAGGCAATGGGCATGCAGAAGAACCAAAGTCGCAGGATAGATGCCACTGCAGGATTAACCAAAGAGAATGCAATAGCAACATGTTTGCAGTGCTGGGAGATCTAACTAGCAGACCTGAAAGTTAAGACACTATGAGGGATCGGCAACCTGGAGACCTAACATGCTTGGAGAAGTGAAATCAACAGTTGAAAGGAAAATGAGAGAACTGAAGGAAAATTACTGGCTCTCAGAAACAGAACTCATGTTTTTAAAAAAGCTAAAAGTCTTGAAAACCAACTAAAAAAAATTCAGTGTTCTTTAAATGGAAGCTTATGGAAGAGAAATGAAAGGATATGGAGAGGCAATTAAAAACTGAGAGATTTTTTTGTTTCAAAATAGATTATATCCTTGAAATCTCAGCTTCAAGAAGCCTGTTAAATAAGCTAACAATGTACACCTGGATGCCTAACACTCAGTTAACCTCATAGGACGAAGACAACCCGATAGATGGCTGAATGCACAAACAGGGAAGTAGTACACCGAATGTGGGGAAAAGGACTGTCAACCTAGTATTTCATTTATTTTATTCTAAAACGGACATTCAACAGGAAGCACAAATTAAAAGAATGAGAAAAAAGCATAATCACTTCTTTTACTGAGAACAGTATTTAAAAATATAGTGTAGGGGCAGAAGAGATGGCTCAACTATGAAGATCACTTCCAGAGGACCTGAGTTCAGTTCCCCACATCTGTATTAGGTGGCTCACAACTACCTGTACCTCAGGTTCCAAGGAATCCAATGTCTTTAGCCTCTCACCTCCTCAGGCAGCTGCATCCATATCGACATACCCACTTGTGGGCACACACACCTCCATATGATTAAAATAATGATTTCAATCTCTTTTTATCTATCATCTAGATGATAGATGATGGTAAAGACAGATACACTAGATAGATGATAGATACATATGTACGCAGATAGATTATAGATGATTATATATATATGGATAATAGATATGTCATTTAAACTATATATGTATATTTATATACATAATTACATATACTAAAGGTAAGGTATTTGGAGCAGATAGTTAACAGTATCATTCCCTTTTAATTTTCTGAGTGGGAGAGTACACCAAAGAATATCCAATACCAAGTGGTCATCCCTGAAAACATACACACAAGTAACATTATACAGACTGAGTAAATGCATTTATGTGTAGACATATTCTGCTGAATTCATTCACCAAGAGCACATATGAGTAACCATCCTCATTCTGCTCCTCTATGGTGGAGTAGTCATTTAAGATATGTTACATTTATTTATGCTGTGGGCTATTTGTTTAATGATGCAAAGATGTGTTACATTTGTTTGCTTAAATAAAATTAACCTGGCATCAGGAGGCTGAATCATCAGCTAGCCGACAGGAAGTGGTAGGGGGAACTATGTGTAGCTAGGGTTCTTAAGTGGGGGTTGAGCAGAATGATGCCTGTTTTTTGGGGGCGGGGAGACGAGAGCTGGGAGAGAAAGTCAGCTACTTGCTATGTTATTCAACCTCTCTGAGCAAGCAGAATTTCACCTCAACCTTTGAATCCTGAGGTATGGAAAATAGGTCAAGTTACCTTTAGCAAGCGTGATGGAGCCAGTGCCTGACTATGGCCGTGCAGCTGAACCACTACTGGAGGTTGTGGGGTTGCAATTGCTGATTAGGACAGCAATGGCTTAAGGGGCAACTACTGAATTTAATGAAAGACAAGATTCCTCTCTTTACTCTGTATTGCTGCTGAAAATCTTGTACTGTATTTCAGATTCGCAGCCATTCATTAAAAACTTCCATTTTGTAGAAAAACAGTGGCAAAGCCTTCGGCAGTCGTATATGAGGCTTTGTATAATAAACATGTGGCTTCCAAAGCCTGCCACACCTGTCCTGCCTACAGCTGACTGATGCTCAAATCAGACAATGCAGTTTTAGTCTTTTATTTCCAGTTAATGTTACTATTTCTGTGGTCTTATCTTTGTATTCCCAGTGTTATTAGAGTTCCTGGTCAGATCAAATTAGTGAAAAAAAATTGTCCTTTGCTTCTCTGAGTCTCATTGAGGATTTAGACACGACACTGTCTAGATTCTAGCCTGCATCAAGGGTGATACCGCATGATGTCAGACAGCCTTGGTAAAGTAAACCTCAGGAGGAATGACTTGCACATCAGAAATAATGGATCTACCAGACAGACTCATCGGGAGACGGGGCTTCAGTATCCCACATTGTAGTACCGTTTCTCCCTATTCACCATCTCAGGCAGGACACAGACTCTCCAGTTCCAGTTGAATCTGAGAATGGCAGTCATCTCGTCATTCACCTTGAAGCCAAAGACCCGAAAGCTCGCATGCGCATGCTGGTGTCATGGGATCAGAGATCAGCACACATCCTCTGGATGTAGAGCTGAATTCGAGCCTTGCCTGAGGTTTTCCCGTGCTTTACAATGACCTATATAATTTTGGGTGGGTTTTTTTTTCCGTAGTGAAGGGTCTTCTGACTTAAGGCAAAGTCTGTCTGAAAAGCCCAGGAGACTGTAGGTCATGAAGATGATGCCCTTGGAGTGGCAGTACTGGGTCCGTTTGTCCTGAACTCAGCCTGATTCATCACTCATTCATGTTCAATCCAGATTCATTTAGAAGCCTTTCAATCTGCAAGGGGCTGAAGTAGGAGATACCCAGGGCTTTCACTATCCCCCAAATCTACCAGTTCAGCTGGTGAATTCTCAGGCATCCATGGATGTTATATGTTATCTTACTGGTGGGAACATTGCTCTATCATCCTTGAGGGAAAATGTCTTCCTGGGATGAAGTCCCTGTGGCCAGCAGAGAAGAAAGGCATTCATATAGCTTCAGATCCATGAGGGTCTTCCACAGCCTGCCTTCAGCAACGTCTCTTTTTAAAATGTAGGCCACCCATGCTGATGTGCGTGGCCCATGCTGCTACCTCAGGCTGTGATGGTTCCCATCGCCCATGCTGCGGGCAAGAGCCATGTGGCTGGCCATGGTCTGTGCTGCCACCTGAGGCCCTGCTGATGTCTGTGGTCCTGTGCTGCTGCTGAGAGCCGTGAGATCTGTACTATGGCTGAGAGTCAAGTTGATGTCCATGGTCTGTACTGCAACCGGAGACCATGCTGAGGTCCATGGTCCATCCCGTCACCAGAAACCACACGGAAGCCCATGATCCTTGACTCTAAGGAGCAAGGATGCTTCTTTTGCAGTATTATCAGTGACTGCAGACTCACAGTTGAAACTGAGAGACATAGAAGGCTTCTGTGATAACCTCTTGCTCTGATCTCCTCCCTACCCTCCTCAGAAAAAAAAAAGGAATAATCTAGATAGGGAGTCATTGAAAGAAACTCTTAAAAATTGTGATAAGGATACTGAAGTGTAGTTCTCCACAGTTGAGGGCCTCTGGCAGGGATGGGGATGGGGAAGGATTTAGTTTTCTTTAAGGGGCTGACCAATGGAGCTTGACCATGCTCCAGTCAGTATATGGGCAACACAAATTGGACTTGGTATTTTTTTCTCCATCTGTTTTTGGGGGAAGGGGAGAACAGGTCATAAAGGTGGAGTAGCATAGCCACATCTGACGGGAATGGCAGAAGTTATAAAGCCAGCACAGGTGTTTGGCAAAGATCCAGCAAAGCTGAGCCACATGATGGCTGCCATGCCACCTCTGGTTTTCATCTCCACCTGTTGCATACATGGGAGAAAAATTTGTACAATTTGGGGATATTGGATTGATGGAAATTTTCTTATGACTCATTCATGCCTTCTCCCAGGAATGTTATTTCTAAGCTTCCCCAGGACAGTCCTGAGCATACTATTCTCCCTGCTTTAGGAGATATCTTGATCTACTTGAAGATCTTCCTTATGCCTCGGAGATTGGACTTGGTATTTTTTCTCCATCTGTTTTAGGGGGGTTGTTAGGGGGAGTGGCATAGCCATATCTGATGGGAATTGCAGAAGTCATAAAGCCAGAGACCTCTTTATGAAGCTATGAGACATTTTTGAAACATCTGTTCCTGTACTTACTGAGGAACAAGATAATCAAAGCTAAGTAAACTTAAAAATGTCAACAAGATTCAGTGGGCTAGAAAAGCTGGCCACAGTTCCGATTGCAAACCTCTTCCTACTATATACACAGGCTATTATGTGGCACATATAGCAACAACGTTAGACCAGCTTAAGTTACCTCTGTCCTACACAGAGACTTATACTGATGGGCAAAGAATGATGTAGAAAGATGATAGAAGTATTCTATAAATGTATAAACTATGAACATTGTATTATGCCCAAATTTGAATAAAAACTGCAGCAATTTTGGCCTGAGGACATTTCTTGAGCACTCTGACCCTTCAGTGTTAATAATTCACTCCTTGTAACATGGCAGCATGCGTGGGCTGACTTGAAGATTATTTTGATCTAATGTCCTTGTAGCCAAAAAAGCAACGAGCCTGAGAACAGCTTGTCATATGCTTCTAGATTCTTAAAACTTGGGTTGTGGGGTTAATGAATAAGAATGATTAAAAATAATAACTTTATCAATTACGTCAAAACTTGAGGGAAAATGATTGGAAATGATAACTCTGTTCTGTCATAGTTTATTAATGATAACTAAAGGATGAGCAAAAGGAAGTGAAACACTTGTCCAAAACCAAAAATGATGTGATCTGTGTTTTGGAACAACATGAATGTATCCCTGCTTAAATAAAGAAACACGCTGGCTGCTAGTTAGTCAGGTTGCAAAGATTCTCCCAGCTACCATGGCCTGGCTTGCTTCCTTCTCTTGCCAACCCCTTACATCCTCTGCTGGGACCTGCCTCTCAGCCAGGGATGTGCTTCCTCTCTGTCCATCTCTCCTAAAATGAAACGATGTGTCCAGTGTCTGAGAATCAGGATGAAAAGTGAGAGGCTTTAGGAAGGGTATTTGAAATGGATACAGGAGTGTGAAATCCCCAGATATTTACCATGTGGATAAAGATTTATTGAGAATAAAGTTTGAAAGTAAATATAGAATAAAACTTTAGAAGAGGGATCAATCCAAGTGAAGATGCTTTATCCTGGGCCCAATTCCAGAGGGTACCTAACCTCACTAGCCAGACACAGAAAACTGAAGAGGCAGAGTCCTTTAGCCGTGTTCCCACTGATTTAGGAAGTGAGAAATGGCTAGGTTTATGGTTCTATTCCTTGATTAAATCACAGCATGCTGAAAGTCTTGCCTCTAGTTAGCTTAGCAAAGGTTCTTCCCTTTAAGGTACTTGGACAATGGACTACATAAAGAAACTTTCCTGCTATGTAAAGAAAACTGGTAGGTACTGGTGATCTTTGTGGGACCCTGAGAAAATTTTAATTCTGGTCAAATCATGACTGGAGTAATCTATGAGACTGGATGCTCTCAAGCAGTAGCTTTGACGCTCTTCTGGATGTAGAACTCAAAAGAAACAGCAACAGAGATGCTCTGCAATGTTGGATCATCTGTGACAGCTGTTTCTCCATCAGATATTTTTCAGGGGTCTTCCTCAATTAAACCTGATTTCTCATTTTCAGAAAGAATCCACAACCTCTAATTTCTTGTGCAAATAAAAGCCAAACCTCTTTCCCAAAATAACATATCTTTTGACTTAAGTTTTGAAATCAGGATATCTTTTAAAATATTTAGGATGGTTTAATCTAGCAGCATTTATAATCAAATATCTCTCACCAGTTATCATTCACCCATTAACAGCCAAAAAATCCAAAGACAACACAATAAAATATAGAATCCAGACTCTGTGTATTTCCCATCTTTATGTGGCTTATCATGGTTTATTATTACTCTATTTCCTCTAAAAGGACTTTACTATTTTTAAATCATTTTTTTTCTATGACTGTTTCTACCCTTCCTCTTCTCTCTTTTAAACCTACACACACTTCTCAAACACACTGTGACCCATCCAGATGCCTTTCTGTCTGAATCTGTACCTACTGTGCATCTCTAACCCTTTTTGTCTATATGAGCAAAACCCCTAAATCTTCCAAGCAGAGCACAGCTGTGCTCTCCAGCTCTCAGGCAGCGACTGAGAGAAGCCTCTCTGTACCACGATCTGTGTGAGACTTGAGGAATCTGCCATGCTGCAGCTCAAGTCACACATCATGTCCAGGGTATGCATCTCTGTACCACAGACCAAATGAGAAACAAGAACTATGAAGCTTCTCTTGGCTCTGTTTTTATGTGTTTAGAATCATTTTTTAAGCTTTGTTAGGTCTTAACTAAAAATTCCAGCCCTACGTTGAAGCCCATATATAAACAGAGGCAGAGCATTTCTGTCCTGACTGCCCAATCCCCAACAATCACACAAAAGCTTATATTAATTACAAAATGTTTGCCCTGTAGCTCAGGCTTATTACTAACAAGCTCTTACAACTTTAATTAACACATTTCTATTACTCTACGTTTTGCCATGTGGTTCATGGCGTTACCTGTTTTCTAGCATATCTTGTTCCTCTGGCAGCTGGCTCCCATCGCCTGACTCTGCCCTTTTTCCTCTCTGTATTTTCAGTTTGGTTTTCCTGCAAAGCCTTATTCTGCCTTGCTATAGGCCAAATCAACTTTATTATTAACCAATGAGAGCAATACATATTCACAGCACACAAAAGGATTATCCCATAGGACAGTTTACTGAAACTCTTAACTCCAATATCTTCTCACCTACAGGACACCCACTCTTTGCTCCCTTAGCCCCACCCACTTTTGCCCTTTTTAAAAATCCTTCTTCCCTTCCCTCTCACCCCAAATATGTATTTTTCAGCTCCATTTAGCCATTTAGTCTTTAACCATCCTATTGAAATTCAACCCTTCTGTTTTCTTTCTTGACATGTTTCTCTCCCTGGGTTCGACAACGTCTATTACAGAATACTCAGTGCAGTTTTTCTGAACCTTGGCATCATTGACAGTTTGTGCCAAATACTTCTTCTTGTGGGAACTGTTCCTTGCTTGACAGAGTGTTTAGCAATATTCCTGACCTCTGCCCACCACATGCCAGTCACACTACTTAACCCTCCAATTGTGACACCAAAACTGCCTCTAGTCATCACCAAATCCCAAGGGACTGAAATTCATCCTCAGCTATGAAACACTGAGTTAAAGTTATTGATTTCTTCTGTTTTATCTGTGTCCAGTTGCCCTCAGGGAGCCCGAATTTGGATTTTCTTTTTCATAAAAATAGATACAATTTACTGACTACATCCTACGTGGCTGAAACTGTGCTGGGGATTTTTTCATACATTATATTACGAATTTCTGTTCTAGGAATCTTATAGTGATTGTGGTCACTTTAAATATTAGGACATAGTTTCAGAAAGGTTCAATAAGATGGCCCAAGGCAGGAAATTCATCTTGGGCAAATTTTAACATGGAAAGGCTTTGAATGTAGGTCCTGATGGAGGCGGGTCTTCTATCAATCTGTTGATTTCATTGGTTAATTAATAAAGAAAACTGCTTGGCCTAATAGGTTAGAACATAGGCGGGTGGAGTAGACAGAACAGGAAGAAGGAAGTGAGGTAGATGGCTCAGACAATTGCCCTGCCTCTTCTCAGTGAGACAGTTGCTATGAAGCCAGCCACCAGGTCAGACATGCTGAATCTTTCCGGGTAAGACACCACTCATGGTATTACATAGATTATTAGATATGGGTTAGTCAAGATGTGAGTAAGAGGCTGAAACTAAGGGCCAGGCAGTGTTTAAAAGAATACAGTTTCCGTGTAATTATTTCGGGGCATAAGCTAGCAGGTGGCCAGGAGCCTGGTGGGAACGCAGCCCGCAGCTCCTCACTACAAGGTCCATTTGACGTGGGAGCCCTGAGCTCTTCCACCAGAATCACTAACTTTACCCCCCACTTCTGTTTTACCTTCACACCTTTGGTTCAGAATTGTGCACTTTCTTGTCTGAGTAGCATCCATAGCAAATTAACCTAGTTCTCTACTTCACACACTGACAGCGATTTCCCTGACTTGCAAGCCGTGCCATATTATTCCCCTATATAAAAGAATCGACACTATCCAGGATGAAGTCTGAGCCCATGAGCATCACACCAACCTCTTCGCTGCTTGGCCTGCCTCCCTCACTGCATCTCCTACCTCCTCACCTGCTTATTTAGATACTTAGGTTTTTCTTTTACATTTTTCCTTGATCATAGTTTAATGAATAACAGCTTATTAGAAGCATTAAACAATAATTTCTAATCTGCTCTATCCCTTTCCTTCTCCTCCTTCTCTTTCTCCTTCTCCTCCTGCCTCCTCCCCTATGTATGCCCTGTATCTATGTTAGTATGATGTATGCCATGACTTTTGTGTGGATGTCAGAGGACAACCTTCAACCTTAAAGGCAAGACATGGGTTCTTGCTTTCAACTTTGTTTGAGATAGAATCCCTTGTTCTTTTCTGCATATTCACAGACCTGTGAGTTTCTAAGAGTTCTCCTGTTTCAGCTTCCCATCTTGCTGTTGTAATGCCAGGATTACAGATCCTCTATGGAGTCTGGTTTTATGTGGGTTCTGGTCTGGAGTCAGGTCCTCATCATTGTGTAACTAGCATTCACCCTCTGAATCATCTCCCCAGGCATCTATGCTTCAAAATTTCTATCAAACAATTTTCCCAATGAGTGTTGGTATTTTCTAAAACTATTTTTCTTTTTAATATACAACGTATTTTGATCATATTCTCTCCCCTTTCACAACTCCTCTCAGATCCTTCCCACCTCTCTCCCTACCCAATTGCTAAACAGGACAGAGTAAATCCCATGATACCTCAACCCTACAGAACAAAACATAAATGAGAGGCAACTGAGGAAAGCAGGGAGCAGGAGAGGTAGTCTTCCCCAGAGAGCACACCAACTGGTTGCCTAGTAACAAACAGTTATCTCTGAAACACACATACAAGTAACATTATATGGAGTGTACATGTTATATTTAGGAATATTTATGTATAAACCAATACATACATGCATGTGATAACAATTGGTGACAAGATGCCATGAATTTAAAGGTGAGAGTGGAGAGTTATATAGGAGGGTTTGGAAGGAGGAAAGTGAAGGGAGAAATATTGAAAAAACTTAAAACATAAAACAAAAAAGATTAAGAACAAACAACAACAGCTGGGCACAGTGATGCACACCTTTTATCCCAGCACCCAGAAGGCAAAGGGAGGCAACTCTCTGAGTTCAAGGCCAGCCTGGTTTACAGAGAGAGGACAAAACCAGGGCATTCAGAGTAATATAGAGAAACCCCGTTTCAAACCACACACACACACAAAACACAGTAGCACAAAAATAACCAAACAAAAAGCATGCACACAAAAATATGGAGTTGTTTTGTGTTGGGCAACTACTCATAGGCATGGCCCCTGCTCTGGAGTGTGGTTGATACACCCAGTGTCACTCCATTGGAGAAAACTGACTTTCCCTTTCCCAGTAGACACCAATCAGTTTCTTGATTGGGGGTGGGATTTTGTGTCTACTTCCCCATCTGAGTGCTTAGATTTTTCTTTTCCGAACAAACTGGGCCTCTTCCTTCCACATCGTACACAATTCCCTTGAGCAGTGTGTCTTATCTCGACCTGTCTTCATAGCTCCTTAATCCACATAGTCCCATCAACCCTTGGCTCATAACACTGCCTTGCAAAAGCTTTCTGTCTTCCTCTTCCTCCTTTGCTCTCACTGCAAGTCTCTCCAAGCTAGACTCTTCTCCTTGGATTTGCATCTCCCTCTTGTTGCTGCCTCTCCTCTGGAAACCCCATGATTCTATAAATAAGCAGCCAAGGCATTTCCACATCAGCAATTCTGGCCTGACGTCAGAATCCCAGTTGGTGACCTCATTGACCTTGTAACTTTGGTGATTCAGACATTGACTGAAGTTTAAGAAAAACTGGGCACTACTGGGCGGTGGTGGCACACACCTTTAATCCCAGCACTTGGGAGGCAGAAGCAGGTGGATCTCTGTGAGTTCAAAGCCAACTTGGCCTACTAAGCTAGTTTTAGGACAGCCAGAGCCACACAAAGAAACACTTCTCGAAAAAAGAAATGAAACAAAACAACAAAAAAGAACAGCGGGGCAATATTGTATTTTCTTAAGTTGTTTTACATGTGAATAGGCTCTCCAACATGATCCGAAATTCCCAAAGAAGAAAAGGATTTATTCTTTAGTATCTCTCCTACTCCACTCCACTCTTCTATCAATACCTTTCCACTCTTTGGACAGCTTACCTCTGTGTCAATTATAATACTGGAAAATAGATATGCATCAATATTTTACATGCCTTGGTAGTTTTCATCTAAAAAGATATTTTTATATAGGTGTGTAGTAAAATTTTAATAGTAAAGTTTGTCAAATAAAATCACAAAGAAAAACATCACAGTATTGTGACTGCCACCGAGCCAGTTAAAATAACAGTGGACTCATAACATAAATAAACAAGTAAATAAATAAAGGAAAAATAGAGAAGACGAAATCGTATTGCCTTAAAGTTTATGCAACACCAAAGAGAATGCCGTGTACCATGTGGACATAGGAAAGTTCTTGGAATCGATTGTCACACCACACAGTGGTTTGCGCTCTAACCACTGAGTGACAGAGGATCAAACTGCCGCAGGTCCTTTAATCAAGCCAGCCTCTAGAGAAAACGGCATCTGAAAAATGCCTGTCAGACCATTACAGACCGGATGTGTAAGTTCTCTAGGGAAAAACCCAAGGTCCTCCCGGTAACCTGTCCCAGCCTCTCTCAGCACGTTTCTTCCTGGCATGTTTCTTCCATCAGACTCTAGGCCCTTGCTATCCAAATGTCGTCCTTGACATGGGAACTTGTCACTAAGACAGAGCCAAGTCTACCAGGTGCTTCATGTGCACTTTAAATGTTTGAGATGCTCTGAATCCAAACAGAAAGAAGAATGGTTCTAAGAATGAGACTGAACTACCTTTGAGCCCAAATGCAGAACACAACTGAACTGTTCTCCTGATACATTAGGGTCTCTAGTAATAATCAACCAATATACAAGGATATGTCTGCGCTCTTTCTATATTACTCATACTTAGACTATGGTGTCTAAGCCTCATAGACAGTAGATAGCCAAGTGAGTTCTAGCATAAGCTTAACCGCTGTCCTCCACTCCACTGAGGTATACACATACTTTTCTATCATTCGCCTTAGTATCACCTACATGCTGAATTTCAAGTGTAAACAGACTAGTTATTGGTGCTCCCCCCATGCATACATTTCTAGCATGGTGGCAACTCTATCACCAACATTAATTAGGCTTCTTTTGCTGCTGACCATCCCTCAACAATGGTCATATGTAAACCACCCTTTATTTATTAATGTGATACTTTCATTGTCTTCCTGCTTCTTTAGTGCCGCTCAAAAAGCATGGAAGATTCAAACATAGATTCCAAGGCTTTAGGATACCATCACATCTGATACTCCACAGGGCATGTTCTTTAATGTATTGAGGAGACTTGAGTCCTGCCTGATCTTGGGTATATAGGGCAGGAAGGAACTGCTCAGCCTCCATCTATTTTAGAATTCTGGCCCATTCTGTAGGTTTGAAATCTGTAAAATTGATACAAGAAATATCTCAACACACCTTCCCTAGATATAATTTAACAATTCATACTATCTGCTTGAATTAATAAAGGAAACATTAAAAATGAGAATATTTTATAAACAATATTCTACAAAACCTTTGAATCTCAGAGCGTAGATAAATAACAACTGGAGGCAGTAAGAAGAGGGACATTCTCTATTAGGACAAAAAAAGGACCCCAGGTTGGCTAGACTAACCCTGCGTACCAAGGTGCTAAGTTTGTTTTATCTGCTGCGACAATGACAGGGCAGGAGAAAGCAGTAGTCCCCTTTTGTGACATTCTAGTGACACCATTAAGTGAAGATCAGGACTTGGAATAGAAGTATGGAAGACCATGTGACTTCTGTGTCTCCTTGGAAGGAAGCCAGCCGTTTTGATTCTAACTTCACAGCCTCTTCAAGGCTTTACTTCAGAGAAGATGATCTATTCCTAGAAAAGATGGATAGATGCAGTACTTCCTACATGGGGGGGGGGGGAACCTGTGACCTGCCACAACCACATTTCTAAGCGTGAAATGTCATAAGAGCCAACTGTATTCCTGATAATAAAGAGAGGCAGAGACTGAAAACATTCCCAGTTAACATCCCAACACAGGCCAAAGGGTTGATGTGGTAGACCAGATGGAAAACTTGAAGGACATAAACAAAGCCAACGTGATTAGAAGCAAAGAATGACATGGAATGAAACCAGAGGGTTAGATTTTGAAAGCCATTGACAAGGTTTTAACATACAAGCATCTGTAATCTACCAGTATTTTAACCAGATGAAGTGGAAGAGAATTAGAGGAGGAGACCTAACTACAGTGTTTTCCCTTTTCATTAAGAGAGAATTGTATCTGTCTGCTATATACCTTCCAATCCATCATAGGCATTAGACATATCTGTGAGATTAATTCACATGTGAACAGGTAACTCTTGAGAATATCACTCCGGCTACGATATGGAGAGTATTGATTGGAAGAGGCAGTAAGGGGATACAAGCAAGGCCACATGAGTGACTACTTCAGAACTAGATAGGATTAGGTGATGGATCACATATAGCCAGGGAGAATGGGAGGTATTGAAATAGCTTTGAGGCTTCTGGCATAAGCCACCAAACAGATGACAGCCCCATCCATTGACACTGGGAAAAGAGCCAGGCTTGAGAAGGAAGGTCACATCATGTCAATGAAAGTGGTTTCTATTTATAGCACCACAATCTGTCAACAAAGGTAGCAGGAAACAATAAAAATACACCCAAAGGAGTCAAAACTGCAAGTGTGTAATGAAAAGGAGCCCTGACTGCAGCCACTCCCAGGGACGCTGAGGGTTACCGTCGAGAGCTACAATGAAATAGCCCTGTGGATGCTGCCCTCCAACATCCGAGAAACTTAATATTTGGACTTTAGTAGATATGAAAAGACCCATATTTCTGTGAATTCCTCTAAAGTAGCTTTACCAGCTTCATCTTAGTTAATCCTTCCAAAGTTAAAGTAGAATAGATTTCCTGAGGTATGAATGATTGGCAGGATTTTCCCTCCATTGGTGATTGCATGTACAAGGTAGGTAAAAAGTATACTTTGTGTGTACTCTTCAGGATTGGTAAAAGAATCAATAACTGCATAATAGACTTACCACTTCAGTGATCCAGTGGCTTTTTAAAGATACTGCCGAATTACCATCATGATTATGATTCCTCAGGCTCCTTTCTACTGCCACCAGTTCCCACCACAAACACAACTACCCAAAGTAGGCAATTCATCAAGTGACCAAACTGTGGACTTGAACATTAGACCCCTTGACACTGTGACTGTATTTTCTCTGAGATGCCTTCATGATCAGAATCGCTAATACAGTTTGTTATCAGAAGGAAAATTCATGGCCATGTCATCCAGTAGTCATAACATGAACTACTTGAATGATTATTCAAATAATTTAAAATCCTAAAGCTATAATCTCTATACTACCCAGGAACTCATCTAAACTGACACAATGTTAGAGTACTTTTATCAGTAGCATCTCACTTCATCCTTCTACAGGACAGGAATTTTCCAAAGCTGAAATATCATAGTTTCCCTGAGGTAATAATGATTGACAGAATGTTGCACTGCAGATGGTTGAACAGATGCACATGTAGGTATGAAAGCTCACTGCAGACAAGCTGGCCAATCAGGGAGGCGCTGAGAATTGCATGCTGAAGCAATTATGGGTTCTCTCCAGGGACATGAAAAATCCAACGTGGATAGAGACTTTCCATTTTAAACTGTTTTGAAATGAAGAATTCACCCATCCTTGAGCTAAAAAAAACAGTGTTGTCTGCATCTGCAACCAAAGCTCCCTCCCCTACGAGTTATATAAGGAACCTCTGTTGAAGAAATCTCTATGTAAACAATGTGGATTGAACACAAATGAGTAAAGACAAATAGACTTGTTGTAGACCCCTGTTCTACCTGTGACAGTGTAGGTAACTACTTAATCCATCTAAGGCGCCGGTGACCTGTGAAGAATTCAATATAATCTTGACCACTTTGCAAGAGTCTCATAAATTTGAAGTGTAAGTGAGGGCATTACTAAGCACTATGTTTGGTATATTTCAAAAGCTAAAAGAGCTTTATTGATTCTCAATATTGCATACAACAGTGACTTGCAAATTATGACACAAAACACTTCACTGTTTCCCTGGGTCATCAGTAATAAGGCACAACACAATACATTTTGAAAATTGCTACTGAAAAACAAACTATGCATCTTGATTATTTTGGAGTTAAAACGACCAACACGAATTGTATTTCTTTGAACTTCCATGACTTGTATTTTTGACTGATAAAATATTTGTTATTACCTATAGGTTAATATACATATTTTAATATTTAAATTGATAATCCTCTACTCTAGGAAGATATGGCATCTTGGTCCTATATTCCTTGGTGAAGTGTTCTGCGTGGCCAAAGTTCAGAGAGTAAACTAAGTGTCCGTGGGGTGCTCGGCAACAAATAAGACATTGATATCATACCAACTCCTTCCCCACAAAGCTCAGGGACTCAGAAGAGGGTGTGGAAAGACTGTAAAATCTGGAGGCCATGGAGGACCAGAGAAAAGCAATATCTCTGGATACAACACAGCCTCCGTACCCATGAAGTCCCACCAGCTATAACTGAGCACACAAGACCTGCCGCAAGGTAAACAAGCCGAAGTGCCAACATGAAGGGGAGATGGGTTCATGAATGCCCACTCCCAGCCAAGCAAACTGGACAGCTTGTGGCTTCTGGTGATAGGTGTGTCATTTTAAGGGTGTCTCTATTTATAGATTGTCCACTGTAGGGAGCAACTGAAGTCCCGAGTGAATGTGTACTGATTGACACAGGCACAGCCATGTCAATGAACACAGTGCTCTACACCCATGGGAATAGCAAAGATTTTTTTTTTAGGTGAAGTTGAGAAGGATGGCAAAGTCTTCCTCTAGTGTGAGTGCAAATGTTTACAGTGAGTGCAGAAAATGCACATCAAGCTTTCTCCCCACAACCAAATGTTTATGGTTTGAAGACTAGTCCCCTACGAAAACTGCTCCTACAGAGATAATCTATGCCTACCTCCTTGTTCATCTATATACTATGCATCCAGCCTCTTTGTTTGGCTGTATATAATAAACTAAGCTCTGGCTTCCCCAGCCTTAATCCATGGTGGTCATATGGGATGCAGAGTGTGATTTAAACTTTCTTATATTTCTTAAGACTTGCTGCATTTACATTTCAATTCTGAAGAAGGTTCCATGAGCTTCTGAATAGAAAGTATATTTCTTTTGTATTGGGGTGAAATGTTCTGTCGCTGTCTGTTAGATCCATTTGATTTATGTTGTTATTTAACTCCAGAATTTTTCTGTTTGGCTTTCATCTAGATGACCTGTCTTTTGGTGAGAGTGGGGTATTTAAATTACTCACTATCACAGTGCATGGGTCAATATGTGATTTTAGATCTAGTAGCATTTCTTTTATGAACTTGGGTGCCCTTGTGTTTGGTCCATAAATTGTTAGAATTACAATCGCCTCTTGGTGGTTTTTTTCATTTGATGAGTATGTAGTATCATTCCCTACCTTTTTTATTAGTTTTGGTTTAAATTCTATTTTGTCAGATATTAAAATGGCTACATCTGCTTGATTCTTGTGTACATTTGATTGGAATACCTCTGTCCATCCTTTTACCATGAGGAGATGTGCCATAGGAAATCCTTCAGCCAGTAGCCTTTAAGTTATCCACCCGCATGGGTATAGCCTCTTATACTATAAATGCTGATGTAAAGCATGTGCTCACTCTCTATGCTGGATTCAGTTGCTGTTCCCGTTCATACAGAGGACTGTGATCTGTAAATCTACCCATAAATAAATAACCCTTCATTATACTCAATTCTGAGCTAGTGTGGAATTTCTTTTTAGCATCCATCGTCATCTGGCACCCAACATGGATCCCAACTCCACACCTACCAGGGGAGACCAGTCTAAAAGGCCCAAAAGGCCCATGTCTAGATGAGCTGGAACTTTGCTGGTAAGCCACAGTCATATGGCAATACATAGATTAATAAAGATGGGTTAAATTAATATGTAAGAGCAAGCCAATAAGAAGCTAGAACTAATAGACCAAACAGTGATTTAATTAATACAGTTTCTGTGTGGTATTTTCGGGGCTGAGCAGTCAGGGACAAACAAGCAGCTCGTACAACAGAGATGTCAGTTCTTGATGGTGAGGTTTGCTTCTTGGATGTATCAGAAAGATAAATCCTATTTTCTAACCCAATGTGTTAGTCTGTGTCTTTTTATTGGGGAATAAAATTCATTATTATTGGAGGTTATTATTGAGTCATTAATTCCTGAATTTTTTTGTTGTTATGCTGTCTCAACCCTCCCCCCGACCTTTGATGAAATGTTATAGGATTATTTATTATTTGTATCTTCTTGAGTGTAGTTAACATTCTCTTTGGACTAAAGTTCTACTAGTATTTCTATAAAGCTGGATTTGTAGACAGAAATTCCTTTAAAAATGTTTTATCATGAAATGTTTTTCTTTCTATATAGATAGTTTTGCTAGGTTTAGTAGTCTGATGTGTTATCTGTGACTTTTAGGACATCTGTCCAGGCCCTTCTGGCATTTAGAGTCTCCATCAAGAAGTCATATGATATTCTATTGAGCTTGCTTTTATGTTTGACATGATATTTCTCCTTTGTAACTTTTAATATTCTTTCTCTGTTCTGCATGTTTAGTGGTTTGATTATTAAGTGTTATGGAAAAATCTTTCCTGATATCACCTATTTGATGTTCTATATGTTTTTTCTACCTTAACGAACATCTCTTTCTTTAAGTTGGAGAAATTTTCTTCTATGATTTAGTTAAAAATATTTTCTGTGCCTTTTATCTGGGTTTCTTCTTTGTCCTCTCTTTCTATCATTTATAACTTTGGCCTTTTCATAGCATCCCAGACTTTCCGGATATTTTGTGCCTAGATTTGAGCTATCTATTTCTTCTACCGTATCTTCAAGACATAAAGTTCTTTCTTCCATGTAGGTTAATCTGTTAGTGATGCAGATCTCTGAGCTTTTTGTTTGACTTCCAGAGCTTTTCATTTTAAATTTTATTTCAATTTGTCTTTTCTCTAGCAATTCTATTTCTTTGTTGAGTTCTACTTTCATATCTTGAATTACTTTCATTATTTCATCCAAATGATAATATTCAGGCATTTATTCATATTCTAAGTCCCTTGACTATATTCATAATTGGTATTTTGAGTCTTTACCTTGTCCTTTTAAATTGCTCTTTCAGGGCCTATCATAATAGGGTTTCTGGCAGCTAGGGAAGGCATATTATAGTGGTTTTTCATGTTTGTGGTTTTTCTCAGGGATCTACACATCCAGGGTTATGGAGATGGTCGGTTTCTTTGTGTAGACATCTTGCCTTGCCTTTGTTGGATGGTTGTTCCTTTCTTTGGTTGCTGTTTCCCCATTCTGTGTCCTAGCCAAGTGCGGCAGTTGTTGGATCCCTGATAGAGAACAATTCTGCAGGGTGGCAAGGAATCACAAAGACATGGAGGTAGGATAGAAAGAATGGCTGGGTCCCAGACAAGTGTGGTGTCCTTGGGGTCCCTGGTTATGAGTGCTTTGGGTCCCTTCCAAGTGCAGAGGCTATGCATTCCTAGTGGAGAGTTCAGCAGCTGGCAGGTGCTCACAAAGGAATGAAGATGGGCTTGGAGGAACGGTTGAAAGGGTCAGCGGGGGAAGAACTAAGAAGACTCTTGGTCTGTGCCAAGAGCCCAAATCCCAGGGTATGGAAGTTTAGAGGAGGGGCTCAGGCTGGCATGCAGCGGTAGGTCTAAGTGTAGTCCATAGAGAATGGAAGAAAGAAAGGAGAACTCAGGCAGATTACCTAAGTGCCAGCCAAGAGTGATAACTGTGGGTCCCTCTTAGAGCACAGTCCTGTGGGCCAGCAAGGGTTTGCAAAGGAATGCAAGTGGACTAAAGAGGAATGACTGATGACTAAAAATGACAGTAAGGAAGAACCAGGTTTTTTCTTTTTTTTTCTGGTGAATAAATGCATTTAATTTGCTGGTTATTGAAATCAACCATCAATCAATCAATAAATAAATTTTAAAAGAAGGATTATTAAAACAAAAAACAGGAGTACTAATGCTTCGTGCATGCCCTTAGGCTGTTTGGGGATCTATAGCTTACAAAGGCAAGCGAATTATTTCTCTGAGCTGTACAATTCCCAGATGCAGAATTAGAATAAAAGGATTTTCTTCACTAGATTTTTTTCTACTTCTTCTATTCCATCCTACATCATTATACTTCTTTCAGCCTTATTAGGTCTCTAAAATACTCAAGAAATAAGGTCAACAATCTACAAGTTCCACCTCATGAATTTAGAAAGATTCCATGTAAGGAAGAAAACAGTTAATCAAATGAAGGCATGGCCTACAGAATGGGAGAAAAAAATCTTTTCCAGCTATGAATCTAACAGAGGACAGATATTGAGAATTCACAAGGAGTTTGAGAAACAAACAATATTATCAACAAGTGAGCCAAATAACTGAACAGAGTTCCCAAAGAGTAAATATCAATGCCAAATAAATAGTCTCAAAATGCTCAACAGAGCCATTAGAGAAATAAAAATTAAAACCACTGTGAGGTTCCATCTCTGGGAAGAATGGCTGTCATTAAGAAAAATGACAAAAATGATGGCAAAGGGGAAAATGAAATAATTAAAGAATAAATCTGTCAAAAATATGTAAAACTTGTATCCTGAAATTGACAATATTCTGCTACAGTACTTAAAAGGCTACATAAGCAGAGTGATCTGTGTGATCTGTCAAGTTCATGAGTCAGAGATGCCTGGTTACATGTCAGTTCTCTCAAAATTGTTCTATGTGCCCAGATTTGGAGCAAGTTTTTTTTAAATGATGGAACTGACATTCTTCTAAAAATCTATGAAAGAAAGACTGATTTCAGAGCAGTTGGGAGTAGTTTGTTGGTATCAAGTTATAATCAGATAGAATCAATAAGTTCTGCTTATTATAATAATGGCTGCATAGTGGAGTAAATACAAATAACAGCAATGTATTCTCCATTTGAAAGTGCTAGAAGAAAGAATTTTGAGAAAATTTTTCCATAAATTAACGAGCAATTGTTGGGTAGATATATTTAACCAGATTTAAATGTTATAGTATATGTACATTCATTAAAATAGTAATGTTGTACCCAAATAATATATACACTTTCAGGGTTTTCTGTAAATGTTAAAATAAAACTTACAAAGTAAAATAAAAATACTACCACAAAATCAGTTCAAAGTATTGATGGCGAGTTTTGCTATTCAGTAGAATAGCAAAAATGTTTCTGAAAAGGGGGAATAAAGTTGAAAAGTTAACATTTTATGATCTCAGGATTTATGTTAAAATTTCAGCAATGAAGTAAATAGAAGTAAATAGACTCTTGCAATTGATCTTGTTTACTTTCAGGATTGATGGTAAGTCTGCTGCTGAACTCATTTGGGCCATATTAACTGAGGAAATCAAACCAGTACTGACTTGGAAGCCTCGTCACAGCTGAATAACTTTCTTAGGGCTGGGAGGTGCTATGTACACTGCTAGGGCGGAAAATTAACCAAAAATCTTTCCCAGCTGCAAAATCTATAGCTATAATAATCACTGTTCTGGAAAAATACGACCCGTGGTGCAATAGTGGTATAAATGTTGTACAAGTAACGAAGAGCTTTCTGATTGGTGTTAAGGATCATATGAGATGGATTAGTAGGGTCAAGAACCTGTGGCAAGAAAGTCCATAGGCCCTAGTGGAGAAGCTATTACTATTATTCTGCTGAAAAGACATAGTTTTAAACAGACTCCTAATAACATCATTATGACCATATCTTAGTGCATCTCTCAACCCTCGTTAAATAAGTTTCACCTTGCAGTAGATGAAAATGAACACATAAAGCCACAACTGATCAACATGAAGAGAAGAAGAAACTGTGGCATATTCAACCTTAAATGGGACATATATTTTATACCCATCCTCCAAAGTCCAGAGGTCATTGCAAAAGAAAGGGTAGAAAGATTATAAAAGTCAGGGCGGGGTAACTACAAGGAAACAGTGTTTTCTGTACACAACATGGCAGTTACATATATGAACCCACAGTGGTTGTATCAGCATGCATAAAACATCAGAAGCTCAAGGGGTGGTGAGGGGCTATTGGCAATTGATAGCTCCTGGGGGAGAGACATTTTTCTTTAAGGGTATGACCCCTAATAAGGCCAACCACACTTATATGGATGACCACATACCCAAGAATATATGGGCAGTAAAATTTGGAGGAGTGAATGGCTTAAAAAAAAGAAGAAAGCAGAACTTGAAGTTAGGTG
The DNA here is from genome assembly GCF_903992535.2 of Arvicola amphibius. Taxonomy (NCBI): domain Eukaryota; kingdom Metazoa; phylum Chordata; class Mammalia; order Rodentia; family Cricetidae; genus Arvicola; species Arvicola amphibius. Next base: position 89,046,005 of record NC_052055.2, read on the forward strand.
GTTAGAGACGGGAGTGGATCTGGGAGGAGCTAGGGGTGGTGAGTGTTGTGGAATGTTTGCTTAACTAGGCAAAGATGTGCTACATTTACTTATGTTGTGGAGTGTTACTTTAACTATGTGAAGGTGTGTTGCATTTGTTTCTGCTGCCTTTGTTATCAATGTAAATATGTGTTACATTTGGTTACATTACATTTGTTTAATTATGTAAAGATGTGTTGCTCTTTCACCTTGTCTGCCTAAGGCACCTGATTGGTCTAATAGAAAGCTTAACAACCAATAGCTAGGCAGAGAAAGGGATAGGTGAGGCTGGTGAGCAGTGAGAATAAGTAGGAGTAGAAATCTAGGCTCAAAAGGAAAGAAAATGAAGAGAATGAAGGAGAAAGAAGGGGACACTCCTGAGGCCAGAGCCAGGCAGCTGCCAGCCATTCATGCAGACAGCAGGAAAGAAAGAGAGAGAGAGAGAGAGAGAGAGAGAGAGAGAGAGAGAGAGAGAGAGAGAGAGAGAGAGAGAGAAAGAGAGGAGGGAGGGAGGGAGAAGGGAGGGAGGGAAACAGGGAAGGAAGGAAGGAAGGAAGGAAGGAAGGAAGGAAGGAAGGAAGGAAGGAAGGAGGGAAGGAGGGAAGGAAAGAAGGAAGGAAGGATGGAGGGAAGGAAGGGAAGAAGGGAGGGAGGGAAGGAAGGAGGGAGGGAGGAAAGGAGAGAGGGAGGAAGGAAGGAAGGAAGGGAGGGAGGGAGGGAGGGAGGAAGAAAAAAAGCCCTGAGGCAAAACATAGATAAAGAGAAAAAGATTAAAATAAGAGCTAAGATAAGATCAAGAATTTATAACTAAAAAGAAGTCTCTTTATCATGATTTGGGAGCTGGTTGGTGGCTCAAAGAAAAAGCCTGCTACAGGTGAGCATGATCAAAATACATTGCATGAGATTCAAAGAATTAGTAAAAATATTATTTTAAAAAATGTAAATCATAATGTGACAGGCATAATAAAATGCAGTTTTAAATTTAAAAAATTCATACACATAACTTATAGAAAGCTTCAACAGCAGTGAAAAGAACAAGACAGGCATTGAACCTACTGACTATTTCTTGTACTATAATAGAAATCCTTATGATTTTTAAAAATTTAAGCACCTAAAAATACTTGTCATTTACTGTGAATAAAATGATACGCACATTTAGACCTGGGAATTAGAACACAGCTAGCAGGCATGTGCGACCAGGAAAGAAAATGGACATGAAAGTGTCAAGAAATCACACATCTTGATTTGTTCGCTCAGGAAACTCATGGCTGCTGCCTGTCACATACCACGGTGAAGTGAAGTGACTGCCGAGCACTAAGACAAACCTTAAAAAAAATGATCCGGAGACCTTCATCTTGGTTGCCCATACTAACTGAGGAAGTGCCTCACCTTAGTTATGGAACTGGTAAATGTTACAGACACTACTTCTTCGTGGACCAACTTCAGTAACTATTAATTGTTGACTTAAACAAATGGGAGAAAAAGAGGAAAAGGGAACTGGAGCTGGCAGAAAGAGACAGAAAGGGCAAGGATAAAGACCCCATTTTCCTGGGCACACAATTGACAGGCCAAATTCAGCATTCTCATTTCAGCTGGCTCGCTGCTGAGCAGAAGGTCCAAGTCTACCTACACACCAAGAATCCTCCCTGCCTCTTTGCTGTATTTGACCACTTTCCATTTTGCTTTCTCTCCAGCTACATCTATTATTTTCTTACTGCCTAGTGACATCACCGCAACCAGCATCCCTTTGCCTGCAGTGTCCTAGCCCACCCCACTGCCACTACCCTACCGCCTTCAACCGGGCCAAACCTGTCCTTCTCTGAGATGCAGATCAAAGTTCTGAGGGAATGTTAACCACAACCCCTACTCCAGGTCATGTAGTACACATGCTTCCAATAATTAAAATATTGGATTTTCATTAAGTTTATGAGTCAGCTTCACTCTGATTGCTTGGAGTTGTATTTCAGCTCTGCAACCTACCAATTACATGTTGTATTAATCAGGATAGACCATGCTAATGTAGAAACACTTCGTTAACTGGAAAATCAATCATTTAACCCAACAAAATAATAATTGTTTCTTGTATTTGACTTTCACTCTCCAAGACTGGAACTTTTGGTTTGGTGGCCCAGAAACCCAGGATACCTTCATTAGTGGTTGTTCCATTCCATGTGGGACAACCAGGATTGACAGAGAAAGGAAACCAGAGTGGACTGACTGCTTCTAGCATGGCCTCTGCACATCCCTTCCATTGCAGTCATGTGACTCCATGTACCCATGAAGGAGAGTGTCACCTTAGGCCAGTACTACTGAATCTGGTTGAGTAATGGCCTTGTGAGGCCTCTACATATTAATCCCTGGAATTTGTCAATTTTGTCATGAGTAGGAAAGGGGTAGGGGCCTTTGAAGATATGGCTTAATTAAGGCTCTTGAGATAGAAAGAGCATCCTGGACTATCTAAGTGAACCCTAAATCTAGTCACATATGTCCTCTTACTTACAGTAGAGTGGGTGGTTCCTCATCACTGAAAATACCACCCTATCTTAGGCTCATAAGAGCTATATTCTTGGGGCACCCTGCCCACTCTTGGGCAGTGTTTTTAAAGAATTCCCTCACTCCAGGGAATTGTTCACAGCTTCAATGACCTGGGAAAGGCCTTGTAAGTCTTGTAACTTTCTCCACTTTTTGAGTCTTACATACGTTTCATGAGCTTCCAGTTTGATTAGTTTCCTGAGTCCTATAAAAGAGTCCCTCTCCTCACGCTAGGGGTAAATGTTTCACTCGTGTGGAAACAGCCACACAACGATTTCCCAATGTTCCATGTGGAAAAAAATGTAATTAGTTCCAAGAGTGATCCCCTAGGAGGTGGTGAGACTATGAAGGGGGGTATGTCCCTGGAGGTGTGCAATGAAAGCAATGAAGACAATGAGAGTCACTGTCTTTGCCCCGTTCTTCCTCCTAGCCTTGATGTGAGCAGTTTTGCCCATCACAGACTCACGCGAGAGATTCTACCTTGTCACAGGTCTGAAAGCAACAGAATCAACTTATGTGAACTAGGACTCTGAAATAAGCTTCCACTCTTTGCAATCTTGGGAATTTATTGTAACATAAATCTGACTAACAATGTTTCTTATATTGCTAAGATCCACGAGATGATAAAGAGAAAATGGATGCTGCTTTCTTTTTCATGAAAGGAATTTATCATTTAATGAATTTTTAAATTATCCATGTATTAAGTAATAATTCATTTTAAAGTAACTCAAAGAACTGAAGAAACCCACAAAGCAAAACGGACATCCTGAAGGGAGATGGGATTTCAAAAAGAGGCCATAAAGACTTACAAACAAGCACACGGCAATGACTCCCTGTGAGTCACATGGCTGTAACTATAGAAAACACAAAAAGCAATTCACTAGCTTGATACTGGTAGTTTTTCATGGTTTTCTTTTCCTTTTATATTTAAATTTTTTTGTTTGTGTGCTTGTGTCTGCATCTGTGTGTATACCTATACCTCATGCATGTAGGAGCTGGTAGGTCCAGAAGACGGCATCAAACCTCCTGGACCTGATGATGGTGGTGGTGAGTTACCCAAGATGGGTACTGGAAACTGAGCCCAGACCCCCATAAGAAGAGTCCTGCTCTTAACTGCTGTTCCAGATTTCCTCCCATTCTCTGCTGGGATTCCCTATAGGCTGAGGAATCAGACCAACACTAGATAATGCTGTACATTTGACCATGAACGAAAGTGAAAGTGAAGCAGAGATTAAAATGTGATTAAAATCTGTTCTTTAGCAGAGAAAAAGCAGTGTCCTAAAAGGTTCATGAGTCATTAGCGTTAAGCCCAGGAGCTGACACAGACACCTATAGTGCAGGGGTGGACATTAATTTGGTACATTTTAAAACTATGTATTCATTAATTTATTTACTATGTACGTGTCAAAGGTTATCGTGTGCATATTGTGTGTGCAGGAACCCATGAAAGTCATAGCTGAGTACCAGCTGTGAGCTGTGAGCTGCCACGGGGCTGCTGGGAATTAAACATAGGTCTCCTGCAAGAACAGTAAGAGCTCTTAACCACTGAGCCCTCTCTCTGGCCTGAAACATTTTTAATTCTTCTTGTTCTTATTCATCAGCATCATCAGCATCATTATCCATGTGAAAATGTCAAGGAAGTCAAGGTACTTCTGGGAGTCTCAGTGTTTTATCAAGGTATAGTATGTTTCACCTGAAGAGAATTAACAGTTACTATACCTCAAGTGATGTGCCATCAACTGAAAAGTAAAATTTGAAATACAACTCTGAGTTGCAAAATCAGGATGACTGACGTGACCACTCGAGTGACTGATGTGAACCCAGGAAAGTGCCTCACTACAGAGAACCTCAGCTAAAAGAAAAAGGTGAGGGAGTGAACAATGCTATGTTCAGGAAAGCCTTCATTGAGAAACCTAATTCAGCTCTATGCTCAGTTAATACTTGGCAAATTTTCAGTGATGTTAAGCGCAGCTTTATTTAAATGCACATGTTTCACCTTATATTATCTCTTATTTACAGAAAAGAGTAAACTGCTATTGGAACAAAATGCATTAGCATTGCAAGCCTGAGACAGCCCCGCCTTACAAAGTTCTGTTTCCATCGTTCTCAGTTGGCATGTACAAAACTGACTGCTAAGCACTGTCCAGAACTAACCCAAAACTTTTTCTAAAACAAAAACAAACAAGTGGCTAACTATGCATCTTGTGGTCTAAGATGACAACCCTCTTCTTTCTAAAAGTCTGGTTTTGGTACACATGAATGCCACCAGCCCCAGTGAAGACCTTGACCATCAAGTCTTTAATGAGTTTTGGGTAGAACATAATAGCAGCCAGTTAAGACCCTCTGCTTACCGTTTCTCCACATACTAAGTTGAACGACTATTAACACACAAGACCGTGATGGGACTAAGGAAGGCAAGCAGGAGACTTTGGAGCCTGCTGTAAGAATAACACCATGAAAAGATACACTGAAGAAAACAGGCGGAAGATTTGCTTATTCCACGCTGCAGGCCACAAGCAGACAGGTATGGGCTGCCTCCTGCTAAGGGGAAGAAGGAGAACTCAGTACAGGTCTTAGACTTGAAAAACCCATGGATGAAAAACCATTAGGAATAAACCCAGTGTTGGTGAAAGCACTGGGATCTCTACCACCAGGCCAACACCCTCAACTGAGCTGCTGAAATAGCTGTAGGCATAGTAGCTGCCGACCTCCATCCTCCCTTCCACAGGGCAGGGAGCAAGATCTACTTCCTGAAGGGCAAGGTAAGAAAGCTAGAACAAGATTCTGTCTGGTAGCCCAGCACCCAGATCACGTGAAGAGATTCAGTACTTAAAAGAAACGGAGGCCACGTACACACCTCACATGAAGTGGCTGGACCATGCTAGTACCAGGTACATAGGAACCTAGATGAGAAACTCAAGCCTGGATCATGCTCTGCTTTAGAGGAGCTCTGCATTAAACCCATCATTCTGAGACTGTGTGCTCCAGAGTGACACCCAGCTTGGCAGTAACCTTGGTGGCTAAGGCACTGTATCTACCACCTGTCCTCCAACTCTGGGTAAAGAGGTTATATTCAATTCAGTACTCATTAGTAGAGTTCACAAACAAAGTTCCCTAATTCCAAGAGAGACCAGCACTCCACTGAGATCGACTTAGGTTTGGGCTTGCATCCAACATGGGCCTCTGTGAAGGTCCCTGGGGAGTCTGAGCTTAGTGCCAGTATAGGTGATCAGGGAGCTGACGTCACCCACATGATCACAACCTCTAGCAGAAGAGAGCTGTGCAAAAGCCTACAGCCAGACAATACCTTTAAGCCTTGAATCACACTGAGTTCACATTAAATGATGTCTTAAAAAGAATGAGTGAAGAAATGTATGGAGGGGGAAAACATCACAATTTCAAGTTCCAATAAAAAGCCATGTCTTTCTAATGCAGAGTTGCCATCCCCTGAGAGAGGGAACACAGAAGGATGAATAGGTCTGAGGCTGAATATCATGTCTGGTGTGGCGAGCTGTAGTGCCCTTGAGAGATCTGAAGGAAGCGTCAAAGGCCAACCGAAACACTGTAAGCCTAAATCTCTAAAGCTCACTTTGTAGAGTTCATTGCAAATGCATCATTTCCTCACTTCCTCATTTCTGGTATGGACAAATAATAGGTTAGGTGTCCTTCGGAGCAGCTCAGGAGACCAAGCCTATTAGGTTCTGACTCTCAATTCTCCAGCATTATTGGTATTTTGGAAACCTTTTATAATTTCATGTTTAAAGACAAGAAGGAGAACAAAAATATTTTTCCTAGTAGCATTTAAGGTCCATGAACTTATTTAAAAGCTCTCCAAATTTAAAACGAAATATTACAGGTGGGGAACAAACTATGTCCTTCAAGATGAACATGGTCTTTTCAACTAACCATAGTCTTTCTTTCTGTAGTACCTGATTCCGCCCATGCATTCCTGGGCAGAAAAGATTGTCTCATAAAATATTTAAGAAGTTTTCACTCAAAAGCTGCCAAGTTAATCCTCACAAAGTGCCATCTTAGTCCCCAACATCCATAACTCAGGACTACTACTAATAAGTTTGAGGGAAGGGTGTGGGTAGCACAGACACATTTCAGAGTGTTAAAGGTTGAAGATGTAAACATCTATGATGTAACAAACCACACTAGTATTTTTCCATGACATTAGCAGACTTTCATCCACTACTGTTGCCATCCCAGTTAGAAGATAAGTAGCAATAGCAAGTCATAATCCAGCGGAAGGAAGTGTGAACTGGAAAATAACACAGTGCACTGACTATAGGAGAGGTGTATATCACGAGCAGTGCACCCCAAGTTCCAGAGACCAGCTGCAGAGCAGGACGGAAGCCTGTAGTTGGATCATGGTTTCTTTCCAGCCCTTCAAGCTAGTGAATTCCCCTGGCAAGCTAGACAGCCCTTTCCTATTACCAAAGGATGGGGAAGCTCCCACAGAGTATTCATTCTGGCTTGTTCTCCCTCACCATACAAACTGCAAAATGTAGCCAAGCCTGAAATGAGAGTCTGATGCCAAGAAACAGTGCCTACCCAGCCCCCTCAATAACTTACAACTTGGTAATTTTCATGATATTATAAAATACTAAATAAATACAAGAAACATAACTGACTGTGCCCTAAATAGGATGAAGTCAGCGTCATGTTTTCTTCTTCAGGTGATGATTAAGTCAGCGGTGAGATCATAGCATCCCTCATCTCTACACAGAGACCCAGAAATAACCAGCTCCTGTCTACCCATTTTCTCTGAGAAAATCCAAGAAGAAAACCATATACTAATAAAATAGAAACCAAGGAACCAAAAGAAATGCCTTCCTTCCTAACATGTAGTCCGACAAATGCCCTGAGCAATCTGATTAGGCAAAAATTATTCCTTTCATAGATGGAGGCAAGAAAAAGCTGGGCTAACACTGGATACAGAAATCTGCCTTCGAACAAACAGTTCTCACTGTAGTGAATAATAGGCTTTTGAAAGAACAACTTAAGACTAATTTGACTAAAGTGTTAGACATTCAACTCGTAGCTATAAATGTTTTTACATGTGTGTACCATGTAAAATACTAAATAGTTAGCTAATTACAGCATGATAATATAGGACATTGTGCAAGATAGAGAATTGAAGGCTAGAAGAAAGTGGTTATGAATAAATAATACCCTCATTTTTAAGAATCTTATAATCTTGAGTTGTCAAAATGACTCAGTGGGTAAGCACACTTGCCACCAAGCATGACACACACACACACACACACACACACACACACACAAAATGTAAAACCATAAATCCTCACAAAGTAGAAGAAAAATAGATAAAGAATTCACTTACTAAGCAGTTCATGCAGGAGCAACTTCTTTACGGATATTGGCAAGAGTATATTTTACACAATGAGGAAAATTGAAGTTTGGGCTTTTTCTGGGACTGATCATAACAGAGAAGCTCTTTAAGGTAGTTGGGTTTGAATGGGACCTGGAAAGGTTAGTGAGAACATTCAAAACAGTCCCCCCGCCCCAAGAATGAGTAATGTATGCTCACAATACAAATGTTAGCCATGCTTCAGGGAAAGGGGAAACAAACAAATCACCAAAGACTTTCAGAGAAAGAGATGGAGAGAGGACACCTCAGGAAAGGGGGAAGGAAAAGGAACAGGACACATCACGGTGGAAATGCACATAAGAGGTGAGAGGACATGGAAAGAACCAGTTCAGTGGGACATGGTGTTTATGTAATGAAGACTAGAGTAGTCTTTTCATTACACAAGCCTGTGGTTAGCACCAAAGCACCCGAAGTCCCGACTGAAGGTCCACTTACAGAGATTCTGGGCAGAAAGGTAAATGAGCACTCTCCTTCTGTTGACTTAACTCCCTTGGTCTTTCAATGACTATAAGTGGCATCTCCTTTCTATGTAACCACTGGTATCTTCTAATTTCCTACATTGCTAAACATCCTACTTGAATCAGGGAGAGGGAGACAGATACACAAACATCACAGCATATGAATGTAACCATATTGTAGGAAAGACTGTAGGTACCCACTGAAGAGAGCTACCATGTTAGCTAAGCTACTGGAATTCTCCTATTTAAGCAGCTCATGTAATGAAAAAAAATACAATAAATGGTGGGAGTGAGAAAAGGGGAGGGAAAAAGGAACTAATTGGGAAGTTAAGAGGGAGGGATCAAGAGGGAATGAGGGAGAGAAGGAGAAAGGGAGATAGAGAGAGGGGGTGATGTGGTGATATACAGATTAATAGAAATGAGTTAATTTAAGATATAAAACCTAGCCAATAAGAAGTGTGAACTAATAGACCAAGCAGTGTTGTAATAATACAACTGTACTGCTTGATGTTATGCTATATGAACTGGACATGCAGGACCCACAGAAAAATAACTGCTGAAGTTGCCTAAAGAAAGTGAGACAGTCTATCAGGGTTCCTGCTTTATGAGAGAACTACTTGATACCTGTTTTGTTAAGTGTAATTTTACTATGTTAAAGTTAAAACCCCCCTTTTTATTTAGACAAAAAAGGGAGATGATGTGGGATTCCCCTCTGTGTGCTGTGAATATCATTGCTTAATAAAGAAGCTGTTTTGCAGCATTGTTTACCATAGCTAGAACCTGGAAACAACCCAAATGCCCCTCAACCGAAGAATGGGAAAGGAAAATGTGGTACATTTACACAGTGGAGTACTTACTAAACAGCAGAAGAAGAAAAAAAATAACATCTTGAAATTTGCAAGCAAATATATGGAGCTAGAAAGCATCATATTGCGTGAGGTAACCCAGACCCAGAAAAACAATTATCATATGTACTCACTCATAAGTGCTTTTTAAACACAAAGCAAAAGAAAAAAAACAGCCTACAAATCACAATCCCAAAGAACCTAGACAACAATGAGGACCCTAAGGGAGACATACATGGATCTAATCTACATGGGAAGCAGAAAAACACAAGATCTCCTGAATAAATTTGGAGCATGGGGACCATGGGAGAGGTTTAAAGGGGAGGGGAGAGGCAGGAAGGGGAGCAGAGAAAAAAAATGTAGAGCTCATTAAAATCAATAAAAAACTAAAATAGAAATAAATGCAAGTTAAAAATAAAAGAAGCTGCTTTGGGCCTGTTGCAGCACAGAAAAGGGCAAGTGGGAATTCTAAGCAGATAGAGGAAGAGAGAGTAGACAGAGTCAAAGAGAAGCCATGTAGCTGCTGCAGGAGACAGATGCCAGACGCTGAATGGAACCTTACCTGTAGGCCACAACCATGTGGTGATACACATATTAATAGAAATAGGTTAATTTAAGATATAAGAGCTAGCCAATAAAAAGCATGAGCTAATAGGCCAAGCAGTGCTGTAATAATACAGTTTCTGTGTGATTATTTTGGATCTGAGTGGTTGGGAAATGAACAAGCAGCCTCCGCCAACAAGAGGAAGCAAGGGGCTTCTATTTTTGTTAATACTTAATTTGTTTTTTTTTTGAAACACAGTCTTGCTACATAGCTCAGGCTGGCCTCTTGTTCCCTGTAATCCTCCTACCTTAGTGTCCTGAGTTCTGGGATTACAGACATGCACCACCAGACATGGTTTAATATCACTCATTTATAACCCTAGTGCAGCATTTCCTCCTATTCCTCCAGGCAGACTTTAAAATACCTGTGACTTTGTCATCAATTATGTGTAAATGTATATATTTATGAATAAAATAGCAATCAGTGGGAAAAGAGGCCATGAGTTTAAAGAACAGGGGATGGGGTATAGGAAAGAATTTCAAGAGAATAAAGAGGAGGGAGAATGTTATAATTATATCAACTCAAAAATAAAACAGAAAATATAATCACAGATTTTCATATATGAGTTGCTACATCTAATTGAAAATACATTACCACCATTCCAAAGCCAGTAATTGGACCCTATATTGGGTCCTGTTTTTAAATGTGTAAAGAAAAAAAAATTGCCTATGTTCAACTGTGTTGCATTCTCTTCAGCCTCCTTCATAGTATGTGTCTTGTGTTATTCAAATTCATAGTCCTGGAAAATAGTTCATAGCTTTTGACCTGACAGAAAAACCCATGACACAAAAATCCTTCAGAACACGCAGCCATATAGGAAGAAAGAATTTGGCCTTAAAGTCAGACTCAACACCAAACCTGAGACGCAGAAAGCCTTCTTCAGAATGCAGCCAAGTCTCCAAATGTACCTAAGATGGTGTCTGAGGAAGGACAACAGCTGTCCTGTAGGACAGTCCTTTGTGACATCGCTTTTCTTAGGGCAGTCATCAACTCAGAGCTTTACAACTATGATCAGAAAAAAAAATGGCAACAGAGCTCCAGAAAGAGAGAAATCGGTGTTAGCATCTTCCAAGTATTTGATTTAACTCAAAGGTACGAACCTGCCCTTGGCCCCACATCTTCCCCAGACTTTTAATTGGCTGTGTCTCTGAAGCGATTCATCCCCGTACTTAACTCTACCCAGCCACACCCAATACATGTGTCTTCTCTCGGCACAGCTGAAACAACAGTGAGTACCATTAGGAGCTTTGACGCTTACTAGCCTAACCAAATGCTACTCAGAGGAGTGTGTTTTCCTACATCCTCCTGAGATCACATGACAAAGCTGGCTGAGCTCCTCCAGGAAGTCACCAAGGTAATTAGAGCTGCTAATAATCAAAGCTAATTGCTGGGTCGAGACAGTTGGGAAAACTACAACCTGCAGAGGGTGAACAGAAAGGACGAGATACCTCTTCCTTTTGTCCTTACAAGTCCCTGGTCCCCTGGTTGAGTGGTAAAGCAACTCTTCAGTGGTTTCAGCATAGAAGAATATCTGAATGAGGTAGCTAAGGCTGAAGGCTAAGGATCTACATGAGTTCTGCAAGGTGATACTCTCACATCCTACTCCTTTGGGCAGTGGTGATTGATAGCCAGAACTCAGCTGGGAAGACATAAAGGCCTTTGAGGGTTTTTACAAATCAATAGGGAGAAACTACTACACAGGGGAAACCCAGATTCAACAAATCATCTCTGGTTAAGATGGTAGCGTCATAAGAGACTGAGGTTAAGATGGTACCACAAATGTAGGTTTATTTTGTAACAAGTGATCAAAATCTGAGGATCAATAGAGAAGCAAAGGTTCGGGTTGTAAATTCTATTGAATTTACATCAAAAGAATGAAGTCAGTTTAACCAACTATTACTTGTTCCTCTCCTTTCTACTTTTGAAACTACCCAGCTTGTTTGTGGAACCTTGGCATAATTAAGAGTCATATGTAATATGGAATGTATAGCTCCAAAATCTAGAAAGCAATAACAAGCCAAGTGCTTCGGGTCACTTTTCTCACACTGCCACTTTTTGTTCCTCAGAAAATAGAACAAAGCTGTGGTGTGGAGAGTTGTTGGGGCGTGTAATGGGAGCTCTGGACAACACTTCAGATAACCCATATGTAGCTCCTTAGCTCCTTCTCTGCAGTTTGTGCGGGGGGGGGGGGGGGGGGGGAGACTAAAAGAAAGTACTTACAGAGAAAAAAAATGATCCCTTAGCTCTACAAAGAATAAAAAATTAAGCCCAACACAGAAATTACAGCTTTGCAAAGATATCCAAAGCAGGAAGAATTTGAAATGAACTTTAAGAAGCGTGTATCCAACAGGGTAGCATAAGAAGAAGACAAGTCTAGGTTAATAGAAATCAAATTCTGTTCCCTATCAGACTTGCTAAAGGCCCTCATTCATGCCAGTAACTTCTTGCAGACAGTCTCTTTGATGGCACTTGGCCCTCAACAGCCAGAAGCGATGCCCTGGACCACAGGAGAGCAGGCTGAGAACTCCGCACCAGTCTTTCCATCGGAGAGTGCCTATGAGCAGCGGTGAGAAAGCAGAGATAAACAGCATGGGAAAGAACACAAGTAAAATCGTTTAACATATTTTTTTTAAATAATTGCTTGTGTCTTTGCAAACGGAAGAAAGCCGAAGCAAGTATTGAAAACAGTCCATGTGAGGTCATTCCTCTCTCAATAGAAATGTCGGCCTCCGTCGCCACACAGATCTGCTTGAAATGTTAATTGAATGTTTTTATGCCTAGAAAGCTGCGAATAATGACAGCAAGGACAGTAAATAATCATTCAAGGTCCTTTGTAAATCTCACCTTCAAGTAAACAACAACACTGGGACTTCCAAGTAGAAGGTGACGAATCGAAATTGTCTAGTGTCTAAACATAACCCAGCGACAAACTGCTACCTGAAGGTAGGGGGATGGGCAAAAAGAGGCACGCTTCATCCTTTAAGAGAAGCTCGTCGATTTTCTTTTTCTCTTTTTGCTGAAGGTGCTACCTTTGACAGAGCAAAAGATCACAACAAGCAGGAGAGTTGCAGAGCGGCCGCACTGACCTCCCATCTGGCCAGGTGCTGACCTCCCATCTGGCCAGGTGCTGACGGCCATCCTACCCAGGATAAGCACCATCCTGTCAAATAGACTTCACGTGGGGCCCCGAAGAAGACATTGTCATGTGGAAAAGTGAAAAGATGATTAGTCCAGGAGTCTGAGAACCTGTAACCTCATCCCCACTCCACCACTAACAGCCGTGGGACCTTAGGGAGTGGCCCAACTTCACTGTCAAATGAAACAGACTCCACGTGAGTTGGGTAGGATAATGAAGACATTGGGCTTTGAGGGCCATGGTCTCTGTCTTATGACTCAGGTTTCATTGTAGCAGAGAATCAACTCAGATCTTACATAAACAACGAAGGTCGTGTCCCCATAAAACTTCTCAGAACACAGGTAGCAGCCAGTTTGCTACAAAGGCTCTGACTTGTTATTTCCGGAGGCGGACAGCCTCAGCTGTCTTCCGGCTCTAAGATCCTGTGACTGTAACTGTGGAAATGAATGAGACATGCGAGCAGCCTTTCCGGATACGTGTAGCTACCACGCCTCATCAAAGAAGCCCCTCTTTATAGCAAACGGGGATAGACAGAGCAGAACAAACTTCATTTTAAGAAAGAACTCCATTGTAGACATGATCTAAGGGCGGGGGTGGGGGTGGGGGGGTCGTGAATGCAGCCCAGCTGAGTCATAAACACTCCCAAGAAACTGTGCCTGCCCTGATCAAAGTGACCCACCAGGGTGTCCAAGCATCTGTTTGCTTTGAATGTTTTGTTCTTTTCGGTATCTGATTAACCGCTGTTTTGATTATTTTAAAATTTCCTTATATCCCAACCAATGAATTCAAAAGTTGTATACTTTTACCCAATCCCAAAATGCCAAGGTTTGTGCCTCCCTGCCTTGTGAATTTTCCCTTTAAAAGGTTCTCCCCCACCTGCTGTGGCAGTGTGTTGTATTAAGGTCTGAGCTAACTTGTAATCAATAAACCCCAGTGTGTTTTGCAGTGGATGTTGGTTCTGTGATCCTGTTTGGGGGTCCTGTGACATGGGCATAACAGGGATCATGACAGAAAACCACAGCTGGACACAATATGGAGAAGCTGGAGGAAGGAAACGGGGGTGGGGAAGTGATACAATAATACTTCAATGAAAAACATATTTAAAAATACCAAAAAAAAACAATAAATAGGCTTTAACTGCCCCCAAAGCTTCTGTAGATGGATCCAGGAATGCTTCAGAGTAATATGGAAGAATGTTTTGGCAATCTCCGAAGCTTTTCAAGCCCCCTGAATCTGAACAATGCATTATAAGAGGAACTTTCAAGTCATCAGTAAATGAAAAAAAAATTGTTATTTATTTGTGGGGATAATGACCATCTATATTTGAATACAAAAAAGACACGGTGAGGGAAGGAACATTTTCAGAGTAAGCGACATAGAGGGTAGCCAACTGGCTCCTCCAAGATCCCATCTGCATTTCTCCTGTTGCCACTGCATTAGAGAGAAGCCTCTGTGGCTATATACAGCCAATGGAGACACTAGCTGAATACAAGTGGGCAGTTAGAGGCAACATGTGGGTCATTCCTCTCCAGCTCTGCTTCACTGTTTGGGAGTTTTGGACCCAGTTTTGTTGTTTGGTTTTAGCATCTAAGGACCCCACCACCTTAAGCATTGCTGCCCTGGCTGCCCATGTCCATTTCTATAGCTGCTGTTCGTCTGTGGCCTTGACTAATGCTACCGGCTTTTGTTTCCTTCCGGGTGAGAAGCAGAAAGAGGTCACTGTTCTTGTGTGACTTCAGGTTAGCTCCTTTACCTCCCTTCTTTGGAATCTCAGTTCCTCTGAAATTAAATTGCCTCTATATAAAAATGATTATTACAGTCTTTATTTTCCTAGTTGAGAATAAACTTCTATATGCAAAAAAATTTAATGTCTTATAACAGCAATGATTAAAAATTAAGTTTAAAAGATATTATCTCCAAGAGTGTAAGGCAATAAAATTCCTGGGGATAAAACTAATAAAACTAACATGCAAGCTTTTATGTAGAAAACTGCGAAACATTACTAAGTAAAATTAAAGAATATCTAAATAGATGGAAGGAGAATTTTTATATAAAACATACAAACACTAGCTATAAAAGAGTAATAAATTAGACTATAATAAATGTAAAGCATCCTATAAAAATCCATGGCTAAGCCAAAGAAATCAAATCATAAGTTGAAAGCTGTTTAATATATGTATGAATAAGAATATGCA
Organism: Arvicola amphibius; assembly: GCF_903992535.2. NCBI lineage: Eukaryota > Metazoa > Chordata > Mammalia > Rodentia > Cricetidae > Arvicola > Arvicola amphibius. The sequence continues at coordinate 89,061,188 of NC_052055.2, forward strand.
TATCTCCAAGCATACTTACATGTGTTTGGGGGAGGCTGTCTGTTTGTTCCTGGCTACTCAAACTCTCAAAATAAGCACATATAAACCATTTAAGAACACAAAAAAATTAAATCACTGCTTGGCCAATGACTCTAGCATATTCCTAGCAAAGCTCTTAAGTCTTAAATTAACCCAATTCTATTAATCTGCATTTTGCCATGTGGTTGTGGCTTACAAACAAGGTTCAGGTGCATCTGTCTCCTGCAGGTGGGTCCATGGCATCTCACTGACTCTGCCTACTCTCTCTCTATATATATATCTCTTCCAGCCTGGCTATATTCTATTAAGCTATTGGTCAAAAGCAGCTTCTTTATTAACCAATAAATGCAACACACATATAGAAGGACTTCCCACATCATTTCCCATTTTTTGTTTAAATAAAAAGGAAGGTTTTAACTTTAGCATAATAAAATTACATATAACAAAACAGGTATCAAGCAAGAATTACAGTTACAATATTTATATCTATCTTTTAATCATAACTAAAGAAAACTATAATTATAACTATTCTTTAACTCCATCAGAGACTCCAAAAGGGTATAATATTCTCTAAGTAAACAGAAAGTGCATTGTAAGAAACTTCCAAAACTCTAGAATTGACAGAGACATCTTGCTGCCTGGACAGTTACCCAAAGTTCTTCTGTACCATTGAGGCATCTATCTTCAGCCTACAGGCCTATAGTATCCAGCAGACATTTCCATGAAGCAGGAAATTTCAAAGACAGCTCCACCTATATTGGCAGTTTGTCGGTCACTTTCTTATGTGTCCTACAGAATGTCTGGCAGACTCTTTCATGAAGCAGGACCCTCAAGGATTGTCTCACCTTCTTTAGGCAACATCAGCAGTCATTTTTCTATGGGTCCTGCAAGTCCAGTCAAACAGTTCAGACAAGAGCAGTTTCATGCCCAAATGACTAACAAACTCCATAAGGAGCCTCTTCAATGCCCATCTTTCTCTTGAAGTAATTGGTGCTGCCAGGAGCAGATGAGTCTTGTTGTCATGAAAAGTCTAAGTTCTTAAACATTTTAAATGCCATATTCTGTTAGTCTTTGAGAGTTTTGAGAATAACTATCTATCTGAAATACATCTCTGTACATCTAGAAAACCTAACTAACATGACTACAAACTTGACTATTAGAGATAACTTTCTATTAACTGTATTTTTAATTATATATTACATTTTTAAATGAGCTGCACCAACACAATACCTTAATCAAGAGCAGGAGTATGTATATATAATAAAATTGACCTAAAATTTGTATCAATAGACTAAGATCCATACCAATGCAAAATAATCATATCTATAGCATTTAAACAGAAAAGGGGAAATGGTGTGGGATGTCTTTCTGTATATGTTTTGCTTTTACTGGTTAATAAAGAAGGTGCTTTTGGCCAATGACTTAACTGAACATAGCCAGGATGGAAGATAGATAGATAGATAGGTAGATAGATAGATAGATAGATAGATAGATAGATAGATAGATGGCAAAGTCAATGAGAAGCCATGTAGCCTGCTGGAGACAGATGCCAGACAGTAGTCATTCTCTTGATCAACACTCATTAGGAAGCTCACCTGTGTGACTTGTTGATATACATCAGTTTTGATAACCTAAAACAAGATACAACGTAAATGTCTATCAACAATAAAACTTTCACTTTTATTTTTATAAACACTTTTACTTTGATAAATGTTTTTAACAATACAGTAGCTTGTATGCAGCTGTGAAATTACTTTTACTACAGCTCATAAAATGCTGCTTCATATAGTAATATCAATAAATATTTCACAGCCACATGAAGCAACAGAAGCTTGTCTGTGCTGGTATGCTCACCATGATAGGCCCACTATCTACCTTCATTTGATTAACTCTGTGCCTGTGAGTGTCTACCATGGGTTTCTTCAAACTGGCATTTACTCTGACTTTTGGTCAGTGACAGCCAACAGAGGCAATCACACAATGTGTAATTAGCAAATGCCCTGGTGTGCTTTCAATTTGTGATAAATACCAAGACCAAAAGCAACTTGTGGAAGAAAGGGTTTATTTTTAGCTTACAGCTTACAGTTCATCATGAAGAGAAGCCAAAGGCAGGAACCCAGAGGAAGGAAGTGAGGCAGAAGTCATGAAGGAACTCTGCTTACTGTCTTGCTCCCCATGGATTGCTGGATTTGATTTCTTATACAACTCAGAACTACTCACTGGGGGGGGGGGGCACTGCTCACCGTGGGCTGGGCCCTCCAACATCAATCATTAATTAAGAAAATGTTCCATGTACTTTCCTACAGACCAGTCTTTTGGAGGGATTTTCTCAAAACCTCTTCATAAATGGCTCTAGCTTGTGACAGTTGACAAAACGAACAAACAAACAAACAATACAGTGTACTTCTTCTGACTGCCACCCACAATACATATAACTTTTTTATAAGCTCAGGCCAGATCCACCCCAAAGCAGCTGTTGTCCTTGACAGATGTCGCACAAAATCCTCCAGTATGCTGGGGTCTCCACTGCAACTACAGTGACATCCTATCCTCTCTTCAGAATCTCTGACCTTGCCTCATGGTTCCAAGTCTCAGCTGCTCCCTATGACCCTTTCACTCCTGGGACTTATATGTCACCAAAACCAGTACCACCTAGGAGACTCTTACACACTACTGTTTCTACCAGGGTTTGTTTTGGGCCACCAACCATCTCCCAGTTCACGACATGGAGACTTCTTTTAGGTACGAATGTTCGGCCCTATCTTATGTTTATCCCACTAACTCTAAAACTTGTTTCTCTTCATTTATGCTTTACCTCAAGATTTTTGTTTTGTTTTGTTTCTATCTTTGTTTCCTTTTTTATATCTTACTTTCACTGCTTCTCATCTCTGACTGATGGCTGCCTGGACTCTGGCTTCCAGTATGCCCCTCGCTTCCTCTCTTGTTTCCTCCTCCCTCTTCATCGCATTCTTCTTGAACCTAGATTTCTCTTCCTATTTACTCTCTGCCCACTGGCCCTGCCTATCTTCTTTCTATCTAGCTATTGGCCATTCAGCTTTTTAGTAGACCAATCAAGTGCCTTAGGCAGGCAAGGTGAAACAGCAACACATCTTTTCATCATTATAACTAAACACACATCCTCACACCATTAAACAAATACAGCATAAACAAATGTAACACATCTTTACACAGGTAAAGTAATATTCTACAGCATATACAAATGTAATGCATCTTTGTCCAGTTAAAATAATATTTCACAACTATTGGTTTGCCAACATGAGATTCAACCTTGGCCACCTCCAAAACACAGTTTCTGTATATTGACCCTAAGCCAATCCTCTCAGATTTCACCTCAGTTGTACTGGTCTTTTATAATCACAGAGTTTGTGAGCAACACTCAAACTTCCCTCTGAAACTTTACAAGCCCGGCCTCCAGCATTTGCACTGCTCTCAGCGTGATCTTCCAAGTCCCCTCAACATTTCATTAATCCCTGAACACAAAAGCTTTTACAGCCCAAGTCCCCAAATCCTTCAAAATCCTCCCATAATAGCACAGCCAGGTCTGCCACAGAAATAGCCGCTCTCTAATACCGATTTCAATCCTAGTTTGCTTTCTGTTGCTGTGATAAACACCAAGACCAAAAGCAAGCTGGAAAGGAAAGGGTTTATTTTGCCTTACTATAGTCCATCATGAAGAGAAGTCAAGGCAGAAACCTGGACTCAGGTTCAGAGACCATGGAGGAAAACTTCTTACTAGCCTGTTCCTTCAGCTTGGTTCCTTGTACAGCCCAGAATCACCTTCCCAGGGGTCCTACTACACATAGTGAGCTGGGTCTTCCCATATCAACCATCAGCTGGGGAAATGCACCACAGATTTGCATACAGGTCAGTCTGTGTTGCCTTTTCAGAATGTTGCTGGTTACGACACCATTCCTATACCAATATCTACCCGCAACAACAGCAAGCTGCCTTCACGTGAATCCTTTCCCTCCTTGAGACCCTACAGGTATGTGTGACAGTGAAGACTCCCCACTCCTCAGAGTGGGTAGCTGGGGAGTCCTCCAATATCCCTTCTTGATCCTTCATTTGGTCTTTAATCTTTTAATCTTGTTCACAGTTTGCCTGCAATCCCTGTAAAAATCCTTCCTTTGAATTTGCTACTGTTCCTGCCACAGATATGATCCATAGAAAGCCAGGCCCAACATTTACAAACTACATTTATATAAATTTTAATACAGAACACTATAGTTTGAGAGAATACATGCAAAAGAAACTATGGAGAAGGGGGAAAAGCAATTACCATACAAATCAGGAAGTGGGGGGTGAGTGTTAGAGTACTCTATGGCAATAATCTCTCTGTTTACCTGGACAATAGAAAGTGATCTTTCAGTTTATAATATTCTCTAAACTTAACCTTTATGTCTTGGACAATTTGGTTCATTCTTGCTATTTTTACCATAAAAATGTTTCCAAAAGTATAATAGGAAGGGATTTTGTTTGATTGCTGCATTCCATTAAATAAGTGTCTGTTTTAAGAACAGAGAGATCAGGTGCATGATTTAATCAGCTGCACAATTTGGGGAAAAAAACAACTCAGAAATCAGGAACAATAGAATCTTCTTTTCCCTAATTGCATCGAGATGTTTCCAGACAATTAGCTTCCCAGCTCCATTTGGCATAGCTGTGAGACAGAATAGAAGAAGTATAAGGCGGAGAGACAGAGCAGAAGTGCCCGAGGAAGACAGGCAGGGCACAACCAGAAAGGTTGGTCAAAAGGGAGGCCAAACCTGGCATGTTGCTCCAGACCTATAACCCCAGCTCTTGAGAGGCTGAAGTTGGAGGATATCACAAGTTTGAGTCTAACCTGGGCAGCAAGAACTTGCCTCGAAAAACAGGGAAATAGGCAACTGGGAAGAAGGCTAAATTGATAAAGTGTTTACAAGCAAAAAGACCTGAATTAAAGTTCCAGATTCAAGAAGAAGGAGGAGAAGGAGAAGGAGGAGGAGGAGGAGGAGGGGGGGAGGGGGAGGAGGAGGCAGGATTCTGCGTGCTGTCGGCCTTCTTCCTGTCTTCCTTCGTCCTTCTTCCTTCTTCTTCTTCTTTCTCGTCGTGCTTCCTTCTTCCTTCCTCCTCCTCCGCCTACGCTACCTCCTCCTCCTCCTCTCCGCATCCCTGCCTCAGCCTCCTCTCCCTCCTCCTCCTCCTCCTCCTCCCTCCTCCTCCCCCTTCATGAGGAGGGGGTAGAGGCCAGGTATGATGGTGTGCACTAGTCATCTCAGTACTAGGAGGGGAGAGACAGGATCCAGTTCCAGCCTGGTGAGAGACCTAGTGTCAAAGCAGAGAGCTTTTAGGACCAGCTGCTTCTTCAAAGCTGAACATTTCTGTTTTTGAGTTGTCCTGACCTTGTTCTGGAAATGGCTGCTAAAAACATGATAAGTTATATCACATTTATTTTATATTCTTCATTGAAGTACAATTTAATTGACTTTGGAACAAAAAAGAGGGCAGTGTCTGGGGAATGACACCTAAAGCTGCCCTCTACATACATACACACACGTTCCCCATCTGTGCACCCCTCACAAGTGGGCAGCACCTGGGGAATGACACCTGAGGCTGCCCTCTACACACATGTACACACGTTCCCCATCTGTGCACCCCCTCACAAGAAGGCAGCACCTGGGGAATGACACCTGAGGCTGCCCTCTACATACATGCACATACGTTCTCCATCTGTGCACCCCTCACAAGAGGGCAGCACCTGGAGAATGACACCTGAGGCTGCCCTCTACACACATGCACATACATTCCCCATCTGTGCACCCCCCTCACAAGCACATGAATAATACACAAGAAAACATTATTTTAAAAGACAGAAATGGAAAAGGAGGAATATGTAAATCATAAATACACCAAAACCATGCCAGTTTTAGTATTGCTAAGGCAACTGTATTCAGGAAGTGCACATCTGCAGAGGTGATTTCATTTATAATCCTGTAGCTCCTAAATTCCTGATAATTCCTATCAATCCTCAATAAAATGAGGAGGCAGTAAATATCAACATGTCTATTTGTCCAAAACTATAAAAGAGACTTGTAAAAATAAACACAAAGGAATGTTAACTGAATATAACCTATATACCTATATTAAGTGCATTTCCTGGGGGTCAGATATATTCTCTGTTCAAATCAAAAAGTAAAACTCAAAATACTGAAATAAAAAGTACAGGGGCAAGAGGTGGATAGGGAACGCCTCATGTAGCTACTGAAATGATTTATTGGGCAACTATGTGATCTACCACGTGTAATTACAAAGCCTAGCCAAGCTTCACGAGCTGCATGTATTCACATCATACACACAGATTACAGAAATTATACGCTTGGCCAATAAGTGACATTCAAGTGCTATTGTGTACGGCCTAATGAGCCAAGAGACAAAAGCACGTAAAACTCAGGCAAGAACTCTATCTCAAAAATTGCCCATTAGTCCAGAAATACATTATGAAGATAACAAAATAGCTCAAATTAGAAAAGCTTCATTGTGATAGAAAAGGTAACTCAGAATGTCTTAGTACGTTCAGCGAGGAAGCCTGTAGTATGGATGCTTAGTGTACTTAGTCTCCTCCAGACTTTGTTCATTAATCCAGGGTATCATAAGAAGAAGGATTTTCTGTATGCAAATATTTATTTAGTCCTCTTTCCCTGGTCACTTCAAGACCATAAAACTGCATATTGGGTTTTGAAATTCTTCTTGGCATTGAATTTCTACCTGAAATGTCTACTTTTTAAACTATTACTTATATCTCTATATTTAAAATGTTACATTATATTTGCTTTCAGAATATGTCATATGTGTGTATTCTATGAACTCAAATGTGCAAGACAGTATACTACTTAAAATTCCCTTTGTTCCACGTGGTAGCTTTATTTAAAAAAAAAATGGCTGCCATACGCCCAAAGGAAGTAACACTATTAGGATGTATGGCCTTGTTGGAAGAAGTGTGTCACTGGGGTTAGGCTCGAAGGTTTTAGAAATTCAAGCCAGGCCCAGTGACTCACTCTTTCTTCAGCTGACTGCTGATCTAGATGTAGAACTCTTGGCTCCTTCTCCAGCACCATATCTGCCTATATACCACCATGCTTCCTGTCACAACAGCAATGAACTAACCTCTGAAACCATAAGCCAGCCCCAATTAAATATTTTCCATTATAAGAGTTGCCATGGTCACGATGTCCCTTCACAACAATAGAAACCCTAACTAAGACATGATGTCTCTCCCCCACCCAGTCAACCAGCTCCCTTTCCATAAGCAAACATTGTTATTGACAAAAGTCAACTCCCATCCTAGCACTCGGGAGGCAGAGGCAGGCGGATCTCTGTGAGTTCGAGACCAGCCAGGTCTACAAGAGCTAGCTCCAGGACAGGCTCCAAAACCACAGAGAAACCCTGTCTCGAAAAATCAAAAAAAAAAAAAAAAAAAGAGTCAACTCCCTGGCCAGGTGGGTGTGGCAGATGTCATCCAGAAGCCAGGCCCACCTGGCCCATCTCATCAGAGGCCATGTTGACATCTGTAGCTACCTGTGCAAGCTTAAGGGCCTAAGGAAGTCATTGCTAAAGGACGGTTGAAGATACAAAAAAAACCGAGGCTCAACGGATGAACACCAAATGAAGCTTTTCTTCCGTGCAGCAAAGAGAAGACTGGGTTTATTTTTTTAGCCTTTTCTTGGCCTGTCTGCATTTTTCCGTGAGGAAGTATTTAACGCTTCTGCAGCAGGAAGTATTTGCAAGCCACCCAGGTAGCCCCTGCTCCTACGTGCAGACAACAAAGTGAAGCAGCGAAGGCAGGGTGACGTCCCCACTGTTCCCCAGTGATTCAGTCCAAAGTGGAATTTCAAAGAGTCCCTCCTTCTTGTTCCTAGAATTTCTTAGCCCATCAACAGCTTCTTCGTCTAAGGTTGCTATAACCTGAAGACATCTGAAGGCACCTCTGAGGTTAATGCCTTAGAGAAACATATCAAACATAATTACTTTGATGGAGACTACGTCTACCAATCTATTTGTCATGCTCTTCGAAATGTCTTACTTTCCCCATGGATTCTAGTTTTTAGCAACACAGCAAGAAAGAAAAAGAGGGAGAGAGAAGACGACTACCTATAAAACAAAAGGAAATGACAGCAGAACTCACTTCCACAGAACGGAGAGAACTCTTAATACATCTCCATCCTGGGAACCATCACTACCTCATTACCTAGCAACTCCTCGCAGCAGCCACAGGAAGCAATCCTGACAGCTCCTCAAGACCCTTGGAGAAACTCCCTCACCCATTCGCTGCTCCCACCAAACTTATCTCAGGTCATCCTTAGTAGACATTTGGACTACCAATATCCGAAGCTGCAGAGCCCTGAAATGAGAATGTATGAGGGGAAGCATGCAGACGGTCACGACAGACAAGGAAGTGAACTGCAGAGGTGAGAATGAAAACTCAGCTCAGACTGACTTCACCCTGCATCAAGACTTCAGGGAGTCTGACGCCAGGAGGTTCACTGTCAGCGTATTTAAAACACGGTGCAGTCTGGAGAAAGGTCCCTGGTATAATACAAGCCCTGGTGCGTAAGGAGGTGTGGTTACATCAAAACATGACCCAGGGTACATGTCATGTCTTCCAAGAAGATGGGTTCTGAAGATCGGCTACCCATTCTAGCTAAAGGGCCTAGGGAAGGGTCCAGCCTGGTCTTAGTTATACATATAGCATAGACGTCATTTGGTCTATTAGCCACCGCTGCTCCTGGTTGTGGGACCTTGGCAGAGCCCCTACAGATAATGTAAGGGTCATTTAGACTATTAGGTATTCCCAGTCCTGGTTGTGGGAGCTTAGGGATCCCCAGGCTGTAGGGGTCATTTAGATTACTAACCACCTCTAGTCCAGGTTGTAGGAACGTAATATGGTCTAGCCCAATAAATAACACAAACCACCAGACTATTAATCATGTCCAATTCCCAGCTTTCTGGATGGTTTTCCATCTTTCCCATTGGAAAGACAACCTGTGAGCTTAACATTCCTGGTTTCTCTGGAAATCTGCAGGTTCAAGGACCTTTATGCTATGTGCCCAACAAATAGAATGGTGAGAAATGAAAACTACTTGTTTCCAGATATGGTGATGCACACCTTTAATCCCTGGGCTCCAGAGACAGAGGCAGAGGCAGACGGATCTCTGTGAGTTCTAGGACAGCCAGGGCTAAAAAGTAAGACATTGCCTCAAAAAAATTGTGTGTGTGTATGCTGTGTGTGTGTGTGTGTGTGTGTGTGTGTGTTATCTGCATGCCACAGAACACAAATGGAGCTTAGAGAAGAACTTGAAGGAGTTGGCTCTTTCAGAATGGGTGCTAGGAACTGAGTTCAAACCATTAGACTTGGCAGCAGGCGTATCTACTCACTGAGTCATCTTGCTGGTCCTAATTTATGACTTTTGATTTTTGTTTTGTTTGGGCAAGGGAGAAATGCTTATTCTAGGGTCCCAAAGATGGCCCAACATAAACAGGGAACAAATGGAATTGAGTATATCAATCACATTAATATATCGCATGAAGTAATCACATTAGAGCCCAGGAGAAAAGGGCACCTGACTCACAGATCCACTTAGGGATATGTTCAGACACAGCATGAATGAGCCATCGCTGGAGAAGGCTGACTCTGTAGTCTTAGGAGGGGATGACAGTCCCTGGACTTCATAAGAGAACCTCATTGGTTTCTGTAAATAAGTCCGTGACTTGACGTGGACCTGAAATCCACTACTCAGGTAAAAACAGGAATTACTTCTGCTTTACTTACGAGAGGGTTACTTGGCAGTGACACCTTACTTCTAGGAATAGAGAGAAGAGCAGAATTTAAAACCAGGCCACCCTGGGCCCCTTTGACTTTTCTAATTGCCAAGGAGTACATACGAGTGAACCATAAGCTTACATCTTATTGCACCATATATAAAAGGCTTGTATCTGACTGATTAATGACTTCTTAGCGCTCCAAAATTACAAGAACAAAAAATTTTTTTAAATGAATAAAATGTTTCAGAAGACATTGTCCAAAGGGTATATACAAATGGCCAATAAGCATGTGGGAAAATATTGCACATTATTAGCTACTAGGTAATACCACTTTACGGTCACTCTGTGACTGACTCAGAAAGACCAACAGTCAACTGTGATGAGCTCGGAGCACAGCTCATGGCCAGAAGACTGAAAATGGCGCTGGTGCTTTGGAACACAGTTTAACATGTTTCTCATAATGTTTCTAGATGAGCCAGCCGTTCTAGACCCAGGAGAAATGAAGACAGGAATCTACAAGAAAACCCAAAGATGAATGTTTATAACCATATTATTTATACTAGGCAAAAGGCACAAGCAGGGTCCCCAGATCCATCATCGGTTGACTGGCTAAATAAAACATGGTGCGTACATAGGATGGGTGATGAAAAGGAATATGACTCAGTGAGCGAAGGGTTGCTAGGAGGCATGAGGACCCGAGTTCAGATCTGCAGCACGCGTGTGAAAAGCTAGTTGGCAGCACATGCCCGTAATCCCTGCACTGCTGAAGCGGGAAGCGAGGGGTTCTGGGAGCTCACTGGCCAGCTAGCCTAGGCAACTGGTGAGCTGCAGATCCAGGGAGAGGCCCTGTCTCAAAATATAGGTGATTGAGGGAGTCACCTCGCAATGATCTCTGACCCCTAAACACCTGTGTGTGTGTATACACACACATACACCACAGACAGACACACAAGAACAGCATGCATAAACAACAAACTCAAGCTAACTAAAAGGAGCTAATGACAAAAGAAGGCCTACTGAATGACCCAGCCTCTAAGGAATGTTCCTGAAAGACAGGTTTATCAAGTGCGAAGTAGGTTAGAGCTACCCCCTGAAGAAGAATAAGGGATCATGAGGAGAGACTGTTTATGAGTGTGAAGATCTCTTGTGGAGGTTGACATGTCTCTAAAATTCTCAACCCTCAGACTGTATTTTAAAACGTTAAATGATACGATTCTACATGAGAATTTTATCGTGAGTTATAACTCAGTAGTTATATATTTATAATTAATATCAGTACATCTTTGAAAATAATAAGCAGCCTGAATATAATAACTGATATCCGCCAGTTGACCTAGTCCAATGTCGGCTTGAATCTTCTTTACTCATGGTTTGGAGTCTGTTCTCTGGGGTTGATTTCCTAGTACATGCGCAGAGAGCTCTGCTTAGTAAATCTTAGTAAATCACTCATCCACCAGAAAAAACAGTTAAGAGTATACATAATTATTGCGCTGTCCCCCTTTCCCCGTCTATGAAAACAAAGCTTAGGACATGGGCTGACCAAGCTGGTCTTTTCCTTCTTTTTGCTTTTTTTCTCAACAGTAAGAAATGTTCTTGGAGATCTACCACGTATATCTCAAAAATGTGACCTAACTTTCAGTGGTACATGGATAAGTTGGGGTGACTGTTCTGTGGAGCCCTAACACCCTGTGCTCTGCAATAGTCCTCTCCAGCACATGCTACATGCACCCCAGCCAGGCACCTGCTGGAGCAGGTCACAGTCCTTTCTGCTTTACAATCACTAGTATGGAGTACAAATACTGACGGAGTCACAAATTCGAGGTCATTCACAGAGGACAGAGAACATATTTAGCTCCCTATTGCCACATGTCAGAGTTCTACTGCTTCGCTCTTCTGAAGGTGAGTCCACATGTCTAACTCACCTACCAACTCTCCTACACTGGATGAGTTTCTCTGTCCTTCTGGTTAGTTTCTCTTTAGTGTGTGTGTGGGGGGGGGGGGGCATATGGGTGTGTGGCTCATGCATGTGAGTATGCAGGTGTGAGCGCCTGAGCATGCACATGTGGAGGCCAGAGAGGGACATCAGGTGTCTGCTGTTACTGTTCTCTGTCCAGTCATCTTGAGACGGGGTCTTTCACTGGCCCAGATGCTCCTAGGCTGTCTGGCCAGCATGCTCTCCGGATCCCCCTAGCTCCACCACTCAAATGCTTGATTTACAAGTACAGGCTGCCATACTGGGTAGTGAGGAGCAGCGGGCCGTGTTCCCGCCGCCCCGCTCCCTGCCGCCTGGCTAGCTTAAAACCCGTAATAACAACACAAAAACTTCATTCATTTAAACACTGCCCAGCCCATTCGTTTCAGCCTCTTACTCACATCTTGACTAACCCATATCTAATAATCTGTGTAGCACCACTAAGTGGTGCCTTCCCGGGAAGATTCTAGTATATGTCCATCTTGGGCCGGAGCTTCATCGCATCTGACCTGGTGGCTGGCTTCATGGCGACTGGCTCAGAGAGGAGAGGCATGGCAATTTGACTGAGCCATCTACCTTACTTCCTTCTTCCTGTTCTGTCTACTCCACCCACCTAAGGACTGGCCAAAGCAGTTTCTTTATTAAAGAATGAAATCAACACAAACAGAAGACTCTCCCACATCAATACTGGGCTTTTTACCTGGATACTGATGCTGGGTATTCAAACTGAGGTCCTCGTGACCAGAGAGAAACCAACTTTTCCCCAGCCCCGCTGTTACTATCGAACCAGGGTCTCACTGTACAACCCAAACTGACTTTGAATTTACAGTCCCCTGCCTCAACCTCCCAGATGTTGAGATTGCAAGTGTATGTCACTATGCCAGGTTTTATTATCTTTCCTATATGTAATTAAATGTGATCTAATCTCCTTACCATGTTCTTTCTTATTCTTTTTAAAAAATCAATTTTTACCTTATCATTATAAATATACTTGTCCATTGTACCTCTGCCCTTATCTAGACTATAAACTGAAAAGTAATGTCTTCTTTATCCTAGAAGCAGAACTCTAAATATTTTTAGTCTCTATGAATATAGATTGAATTTGTAACAATAATACCATATGAGACTCATTGAACGATCAATTACTTTGGGTTGTTATCTATAAAAACAAAAGAGCTTTATAACAATCTGGCCAATCTTTGGTAAAAAGGCGCATTGTGACCTGTCCTTATGAAGTTTAATTAAATGCAATAACACAAAGTCACTCTACACGGTTTCACCAGCTGTTTATACGAGGAGGCGTCCTTCCTGAAAGTCCTTCTCCGGTCTTCTAAAATCCTGTGCCCTCCACTTTCATATTTAGATTGAACCAGCTCTTCCCCAAAAAGTAAGTGCTCTAGAGTCCTCCGAGAATATTTGACCATAAAAGGTCACCCATCAGAAACCTAAAAATGTCAGGATCTCCCTAGATACAGAAGCTCGACTCATTTCTTTAACCACTAAACTAAATGACAAATCAAAGACATTCTAAGGGAGAAAAAAGCTATCAGAAGGCCTACTTGTAAAGTAGAATTGAAGTTGAAAAGAAAGTAAGAATGAGACACACTATATCGGCATCAGCAGCCACGGGGGAACCCTGCCAAAAACTCAGAAATAACTTCTCAAGGGTAACCATTTCCAATCTATTTTATTTCCTTTTATTACTCTTCCCAGGTAACACGATGGATATGAAACCTTTAACAAAATGCAGCTTGTACCACGGTCTATTTATATTCTTATTTCATTTGATTCCGTTATTTCCCGATAATTCTCCTGGTATTAAAAGTCCTTTTGATGGCTGTTCTGTTTTCCATTTCCAAAGCCATTAACCCTCATTCCCTGACTCGGCACGGGAATGCCTCTTGAGTGACAGCCTTGTTTACAGGAGAGAGGAAGGACTTGGCAGCTGTTCCAAAGTCTCAAATGAGATAGCCTCAAGAATGCCGTGGAAAGTGTCACCGAGTGGGGAGGCAGCGCCACACTAGCTAGGCTGTCTCTTTGTTGTGCACTAATAGAATTCTCTGACATGCACTTTTGAGGAAGAGGGATTTACTAGGAAGGACAAGCACTGGGTAATTTCTTTGTAGCTTTTATATGACTTTTTAGGATTTAGACTCTCGAAATAACTAGAGATTGGCTTTAATACACATAATAAGAAGAAACTTTAAAAAAGAACTATTAATTTGAATTGAAACAGTGCCCTTCAGAGGATGAAGGATTTGAATTTTAATATGTCAGTTTATTCTAATGCACTAAATGTTTAGTATAAAAGTGATTTTTTTAGAAAAAAACATTTCAAAAAGCATATTTGAAAGTATGTCAAACTGTTTATCTGAGCTGTTATTATTTTAAAAGCATCTGATCGTACAGTAATTGACCACAGTCCTCTCAAATATTCACTGTATTTTTATTCTTTTCTATTCTCTTGTTAGAAGTACTACCTGGTGATTTCGTTTGTTGTTTAGATGGGTTCCCCTAAACAAGGAAAGCTCTAATTCCAAGCACTTCTGTCCTAATCAGTTCCCAAGCTGTATTAGCCACATTCACGTGGTATCAAGTAGTTCACCACCCCGTAAGAGAATGGTAGGGAGCTCTTGTTATCGTCCTCATGGGAATGGCCATGGGGCTCAGCTCTGGTAGCATATGGCTGCTGTGTAATTTAGTCATTTAGTTCAAATTTATTTGTAGCTCTTCTACAAATAATCTGTGCTCACTCTTAAGTTTGTAACCTCTGTTTTTATGTTCTTAGTACTAAACTTGGGAATAAGATTAAAACTTTGGAAAATAGCAACAACAAAAGAAAAGCTTGTTGTTTTTTTTTTTTTTTTTAAAAAAGAGGGGAGGCAATAAAATAGCTCAGAAGGTAAAGGTGCTTTTGGTAAAGCCTACTGGCCTGAGTTACCAACATGATGGAAGGGGAACCCAACTCCCACAAATAGTCCTATGACCTCTACAAGTGTGCCATTGTAGGGATGCACACATGTACACACTCACGCACACGCATGCACTCACGCACACACATGCGCGCACACACATGCTAAATAAATAAGTTTTTAAAACACCTTAGGAATGAGAACAGACTAGGAGCTTTCACCCCATGTTTTCCTTTCAGGGCATTTTGTCCATTTGTCCCAGGCCTTTTTTTGTTTTTTTCCATTAATATTGGAGAAAAATGGATGGCTTTCTATCTGTTTTTAGATCTGTGCAAAGTAAATTATTGTTCTAATATAAAAAAATATTTCATAAGAAAAACCTAATTAATTGAATAATTATGGACTGGAAGAATAATAAATGTGCTTTTAAAATTTTTTTCTAAAGCACAAAGAATGGAAATATTATTGATTTCAGACTTGAGTATTCAACCAAATCATACAGTTTGTACAGCCTGGAGGCCATGGATGTGACTGACAACTGAAAATGTCATGCCTGTCTAAAAGATTTCAATCAAAAAGTTTAGAATAAAACTTTTCTATTGTGGGACTGGAGAGGTGGCAGTTAAGAACCCTGACTACACTTCCAGAGATCCCAGGTTCCATTCCAAGAAGCCACGATTCCTCATGGTGGCCCATAGTGATTTATAGCTCTAGTACCAGGTGATCTGATGCCCTCTTCTGGCTCCTGTGGGCACTGCACACACAGTGCACAGGCGCAAATGCAAGCAAAACACCCTTAAAATAATAAATCATATCTTTAACTTTAAATTTTTAAGTATCTTAAAAAGTAATCTACAAAAGGGCTTTCTTGTGTTGCATTTCTCATGTTTAATTCTAAATAACTTTTATTTGAAGCCTTGAAAAAAGAAATGCTTTATTTGCCTAAATTGATTGAAATAACAACCTTAAAACTCTACTATTCCCCGCCGGAACATCTGGATGGTAAGCCTCAGATGCTGCTGCTGGGATGACTGCTTACACCTCTTTTTTCTGTTTTCTTGTGTGCATTTCACAATGGTCCACTCTACTGACAACCATAAGCTTCCCCAGGGGGGTCAATAACCCAAAAATGAGAGACAGAACCTCTTTGCCCAGAGCCCACAAAGCCAATCTGATGAGATTTCCCCAAATTATCTACCCTTGTACTGCCCCTATGGTACAAGAAGTGGGGACCCATGACCTCACCCAGGCTTGGGTCATGTGCACCGTAATTAGTAATTGCCACCACAGTCATTAAAGGTGCATGCTGATCAGCACCCCAAAGGAAAAAGAGATTTACAGAACATAGACAATGTACTTCATCACAGAGAGCAAGGGCACAAAACATGAAGTAGTAGAGAAATTTAGAGTTCCCACAATTTATTTATTCTGACCATATACCACAACATAGACAAATAGAAGACTGAGCTCTTAATTATAATTTTGGTGTTGAAGAATAGTAAAAATGTAGCTATTGTGTACTTCCACAGTTTGTGGAGTAGAGTGGTCTGAAAGAAAACAGCTCCCAAAGGGAGGGGCACTATTTGGAGGTGGGCTTTATTGGAGTAGGGGTAGCCTTGTTGGAGGAAGTGTGTCACTGTGGGGATGGGCTTTGAGGTCCTATATATGCCCAGTATCTCAGACCACTTCCTGTTGCCTATGGGTCAGGATGCACAACTCTTGGCTCCTTCTCCAGCACCATGTCTGCCTGCACGCCACCATGTCACACCATGATGATAATGGACTAACCCTCTGAAAATGTAGGCCACCCAAATTAAATGCTTTTCCTTTATAAGAGTTACTGCCTAGAGCCAGTCCTGGTGGCGTGAGTGTGGGTGACCTGGATCTGAGGTCCTGAGCATGGGAGACCTTGCCCTGGTCCTTGCTGCAGGCTGCACTGGGTGAGGTAACCTAGGCAGCGGTGGAGAGCTCACCTGGGTAGTCACGATGAGGGAAAGCTGGCAAGCTGACCAACCCAGCTACCGCCCAGGCCCAGAGCCAGGCCTATGAGTTGTCCCACTCCAACATCCACCTCATCTATGAACTGTTGGAGCAGGTGAGAGAGATGAACCTATAGAACCAAAACTGCAGGATCTCCACAACATAGGACAATAACAGGATATCCATGAGGAGCCCCAGTGAGAGCCCATTATTGATGGTGTAGCAGAAGCCAGAGGCCTTGAGCCAGACCAACGACTCCTGGCAATGAACACTTGCGAGTAAAGATGAATGAATTAAAGGGTAAATGGTGTGGATCAATGGGCACTGACGCTTCCATGACAAGATTACTGTGTCTCTTCTCTGCCTTTCTGTCTCCTCTCTGTCTCTGTGTACATGTGTGTGTGTCTTTGTTTGGTTGGTTGGCTTTTGGTTTTTGGTTTTATTTTAAATTTGGTTTTGTTTGTGGGGAAGGTTGCAAGGGCAGAGGGCATATTTGAGGAGACAAGGAGATAAAGGATATCTGAATTCATGGTGTGGAATCCACAAAGAATCAATAAAAGCTTTTTTTTTTAAAAAAAAAAAAAGACTTGCTGTCATGGTCAAGGTGTCTCTTCACAACAATAAAATCCTAACTAAGACAGGAATTGGTACCCGGAACCATGTTTTTGTTTGAAAGAAGATGGACCTTGAAACTCTAGATAAAAAAAGCAGTTGAACACATTAAGTGCTGCTTAATGGGTCGTTCTAGTAGGAGCATGGAAGACGGTGGTGCTAAGGGTGATTTGAACTGTGTGTGCCTGGATCAAGGGGTTTCAGAAGAGAAGAATTTTAGCATTCTGCCTAGAAATCACTCTTGTGGTGTTTTGTGAAGAATGTGGTTGCTTTTTGCCCCTATCTAAAGAGTCTGCTGAAGAGAAAGTGAAGCAATATGGATTCATTCCATTGGCAATGGAAATTTCAAAATAGATTAGTGTAGACTGTCACGTGGTTATTAGTGGTAACTGTTTTATAATAAAAAGGAGTATGCTGAGAAGGGTAAATTATAAAATGTACAATTGGAGGAGAAAATGAAGTGAAATGGAACTAAATTCTGTGTTCAAGGAGATAAATCGATTAAGGAACGGAATACAGGGAATGGAAAGGTGACCTCAAGGCAAGATCCCACCCAAAGTTTCCAACTTGTGAAAAGGATTTTTAAAAAGCTTAGAGTAGGGTGTGGTGGTGCAGACCTTTAATCACAGCACAGGAAAAGCAGAGGCTGTGGATCTCCAAGTTGGAGGCCAGACTGGTCTACAGAGTAAGTTCCAGAACAGCGTCACTTAGGCAGTGAATAAAACCATCAAAAACAGAAAGCTGGTGAAGATATAATTCAAAGATCTCTGACATCAAGGTCAGCCTGAACTATAGAACAAGTTCCAGGACTGTAATATTAAGTTGGGGGTGTCACCCCAGCCCTCTAACACCCCTATATCCAAGAAGTCTGGGATGATTTGAAGCCCCTGGCCTGGGAGTTGCCCTAGTGCGGACTCCAACTCCCAGCCTGCCAGGTGCTGACCCCTCCCCCAGGGAGGGTCAGGACCACTCCCACAGGCCATTTAGGCTCACACCAGAAAAAGGAACATGTGGTTTCGGGCTTGCATGTTTTTTTTTTCTCCCCGTCATGAGTGTTGTGTTTATTAAACACAGGCATTTTAATTCAATCTAATCCGGTTTGATTGAAGTTCTTTGTGTCAGCACAGCAGCTCGTATTGAGATTAAACCAACAAGGATGGCCGCGGTTAGGTTAGGCGGTGAATGAAATAATAGAAAACAGAAAGCTAGTGAGGATGTAATTGTACAAGGGGGCCATGTTCCAGCCCAGCAAGTAACTTCGGACACTTGAGAGTCAAGTATAAGAGAAAGGGGTTATGGAATCTCTCTCCATGACTAAGAAAAGTCACTGAGACCATGCATGATTCAGAGGTGTCCCTGAATGGGGGCCTAGGAGGCCATTGTGTGAAGCTATGAAGTTGAAGCCTGGACTACCTTGGAGACTTCAAGATGTTGGAGATGCCAGAGACCTGGGATATCTGTTAAGGAGAGCTGATAACAGGGAGTGGAATCAGTCCAAGAGAAAAAATACGTTGACAGAACTGAACAGAGTTGGAGATCTAAAGTGTGTTTTGATCATCAGACATGGAAATGCAGAGTTTGAAGTTTGCTAGCTGTTTTCGGTCTTGCTCTTTTCCAGTATTTCCTCACCATTCTTCCTTCCCTACATTCTGGAATAACAATGTATATCCTGTTCCATTATATGTTGGAAGTATGTGATCTGCTTTTTATTTTAATTTTTATAGGGGATTACAGTTAAGGGATTGCATGAATCTTAAGAGAGACTTTGAACTTTAGACTTTGAAATAAATTTGAGACTGTTATATAGTATGGGGATTTTGAAGTTGGACTGAACGCATTTTTGCATTATAATATAGCTACAAGCCTTTGGAGCCAGGGAGTAGAATATAGTAGTTTAAAAGAAAATGCCCCCCCAAAAGGAGTGGCACTATTAGGAGGTGTGGCTTTGGTGGAGTAGGTATGGCCTTGTTGGAGGAAGTGTATTGCTGAAGGGGTGGACTTTTAGGTTTCCTATGCTAAAGCTATACCCAGTATGGAACTCAGTCCACTTCCTGTTGCCTGTGGGATCAAGATGGAGTTCCTTCTTCACTTCAGCTCCTTCTCCAGCACCATGTCAGCCTGCATGTTGCCATGTCCTGCCATGATGGTAACGGACTAAACCTCTGAACTGTAAACCACCCAATTAAATGTTTTCTTCATAAGAGTTGCCATGGTCATAGTGTCTTTTCATAGCCACAGAAACCCTAACTACAATATGGAGTTGAGACAATGTAATTACAGTACATTTTGATTCTCTTTCAGTTGCAAGCATTCTATTCAGTGTTGTTATAGCATATCCCTGAGGTCTGTGTGTCTGTTACCTTTCCCTGGGAATGAAAAAGCAATTGGTTATTTTTCTAGTTGCTATTATAAAACTAAGTACCAAAAGCCTTATTAAAGGTAAATTTGGTAATAAAAATGCAAGACACTACTTTAAACATTCTGAGGAATATCCAGTCTGGGTTACAAAAATATAAGATTTGTAAAAATTTATCTAGTGGAAGCCAGAAATTAAGAATTCATAACATAGCCTACTTATGCATTAAAAGTTGATAAATATTTTATGATATCAGGTACCCCAAAATGAGAAATTAAAGTGTCCCCAGGCCTATAATAACCTTAGGGTACCCAAAATAAGAAAAACCACATCCTGCATAGGATTTACGCAGGTAAAGAAATTATAACCATGAACAGTAAAATAAAAATTCAGTGCAGCTGGTCAAAAGAAAATTGGATGCAGAAAAAAAAAGAGAATTGCTGAAGAGAAATAGATCTGAAGAGTTCATTAAGGAGAAAAGTAGAATAAAAAGAAGATATTTTCATGTGTATTCAGCATTTCCTTCAAAAAGACAGTATAGAGAAGAGGTTATGCATAATAATTGAGTATCCTGTAATTGTTGAAAAGCAAGACTGGGTAGGGCAACTAGTATAATACTTTCTCAGTAAGATGAAGCAACAGCAACAACAACAAAAAGGCCAGAAAAAGATCTTTAAAACTCAGGAATAAAATGGAGGGCTAGCCCTCAAAGAAATAACAAGTCTGCTGACAACCAACTTTTCAGTACACAAAGGTGAAGTCAAAGGAGACAGATAGGTCCAATATGCAGCGGGAAGATAACCACTGATCCAGAATTGCACGCGGAATAAAAATCCACTCATTTCAAATAAGCAATCACTGAAAAAAATCAGCCATCATAGATTGTCATTGGAGGAACTCCTAGAAAGAACACTGCAAAGAATTAAGTTTGAAAAATTAAGTTTTAAAAAGTTTTAAAATCTTGAGATTTTAGGAAGAAGAGTGAACAGACACTGGTAACCATGGCGATAAATTGAAAATACATCCTTACAAATTATTATCTAATTTGTGGAGTTTAAGATGTGACATATCCTGAATATTGAAGAAAGCTTAAATACAAAATGAAGTAATTGATTAAAGCTAAACTAAACTGTGTTAAGAAGGCCTTTCAAAGTTGAGGAGGACACTGAGATGTTGACTAACTACTGCAATCACTTCAAATATAACAAAAATAGAATGAGCAACTTACAGGAAATGTATGAGAGAAAAAATTAAAGCCATAAATTCAAAACACGTAAAAATCAAAATGTAAGAAAAAGAAAACAGGAAAAACAATGCATAGAAAATGCCATAAATAAAGTAGTATAAATATTTGGGAATGAAAATATAGGTATGTGGATTAAATTTTACTACAAAAGGAGAAATAACTTCAAATTAATAATTTTTTCAAAAATGTACCTCCATTCTGTATTCAACAAAAGCAGATAATGTAGAGGTCATTGCCAAGAATGCCAATTTATTGCTTGTCTAATACACAGAAAGTCCTGGGTTGATAAACAATGCCACAGATACACAGACAGACAGACAGACACACACACACACACACACACACACACACACACACACTCTGGTAGCATTGTCCACTTGTTCTACACAGCTTCAGCACCAAACCAAACCAGGGTGAAGATAAGAAGAGTCCATGAGTTCAGCAGAGCGCCCACCTTCCAGGCGTCCAATTGGAACTCTCCAAGTGCCAAAGACCTGAAAAGTAAGCTGCCCCAATAATTCGTCTTTAGGTTGTTGTCTTCTTCTGTCTTGTGTGATATTTTTACTATACCTTTACTAGAATTTTCCCTTTATCACATTAAAATTTATTTGGTTTTATTTTTAACACCCCTCTTATAACCACCTAATTTTATCCATATGTTTCCATTATTAAGCAATCTTGCTCTTTTGTTTTTCTTTTTACCCTTCCTTTTTTTCCATCCCATGTTTCTGCCCTTTCTCTCTCCAGAATAAAGGATATTATCCATTGCATAAAAAGAAACCATTCTTAGTTGTGAGAGCACAGAAAAAAATAAATTTCACAAGAGAAATAGATGAACAAAAGATAAATACAGTAAACCAGGAGACTCTTAATACTAAATGGGGAGAAAGTAAGAATAATGATCTGATCCACTAGAAAAACAACTGGCTAAATTACAGGGAATATGAATCATTTGGACATAATAACTTTAAATGGAAATAGCCTCAATTCATCAATAAACACACCATGTTAGTTGTTAAAAATCAGAATCAACGATCTGTTGACACTAAGAAATATTCTTCACTAACAAAGGCATCTGGAGAGTCAATACTCGGTGGGGAATGGAAGCATTTCTTCTTAAATTAATAGTGACAATGGTATTCACCCTCACCTTTCAGTAAGCATAGTGCTCAAAGTCTTAGAACAATAGGCAAGAAGGAAAAATTCAGATAGGCGAAAGGGTCAAAGTATTCATATATGCAAATGAAATGATCCTACATTTAAAGGTCTCTAAAGATTCCACCAGAAAACTTTTACATAATAAACACTTTCAGGAAAAGAACAGGACAGAAAATAAACATGAAATTCAGTAACTTTTCTATGTACAAATAACAGATCTGCAGGGAGGAAAGTCCCATTCATGATAGCTTCAGTTAATAAAATATTAAGATAAGACACTTCAGGAAAGATGAAGGAGAAAAGACACAGGGTCAGATTGCAGACAATTATGAAAAAAGTTCCTGGAACCTGTGATTATGGCAAACAAGGTGCCATATGGCACCTGTTGGAGTCAGAGAGGTCACCTTTCCTCTCGGCACAGCTGTGCCAGCAATGCACCCTGTAAGTATTCCCAAATATTTCCTGTTATTAACTTCCACTCTTGCCTGTGCGCATTTACTTTGCTCATTTGGTTTTTAGGACTGGGGTTTGTTTCTCTACTCCACTTGCTGTAGAGCATACTCTGCTATAGTCTTGGGCCATATACCATATCAACCACCTCTTATTCTTGTCTTTTCTTCTCTCTCTCATCCTGACCGCCTCATCTCTTCACTTCTTAATTGTAACTTTCCAGAGCTATCACAATAAGTAAAATCTGTGAACCCTGACAGCATCCTAGTCCCCTCTCTACCACTTCATTTTTTTTGTCTTATCAAAGTTGATCGAATCCTTAATCTTCCCTACTTTCCTCCCATTCCTAATCTTATTGACTAATCAGATACACTCATTATAAGCTCGGTTGTTTGTGCTCCAACAGTTATGGAAATTAACTGTTTTCTATTGGCTAGGACATCATCTATGTAGGGCTCTCCCAGTAAATATTCTACTCAGGAAATAAAGGAGCTTACAGCAGGCACTCTGGGCTCTCAGAATGAGGAATTGTGTTCTGAATTACACACTCAAGCCCCACTTGAACACTGAAACTATGTCAACTGAAAGAATCTAACTGATAAAAAGACTAAGCTAAGCAACAAAATGCCATTAGATGCATCAGTCTCCACTCTGTAGCATAAGAAACATGAAGGGAAAAAAAAGACGACATAGCTTTTCCAAACCTTATTAACTCTACAATCATGGCGTCTAATGTGAGTAAATTAGATGAGATCCCAGACAGAAAATACTTATAAATAAGTTCAAAGACACAAACAGCTGAATGAAAACCAGGAAGGCAGTGGATAATATGAGAGAGATAGAAATACTGAAGAAAAATGATCTGAAATATCAGAAATGAAAAACATAGTAATGCAAGTTTTTTTTTTAAAAAAAAAAAGAATGAATGAAAAAGGAAAAAGGGAAAAAAACCCTCCTTACAGCAACAGGATGGATCAAAGGGAGGCCAATGTCTGCACTTCATGGTGAGGTGGAAGGAGTGGTACCATCCAGGAAGGACAAAGATAAAATAGTAATAGGGAACTGGTGGGAGTTTCAGGATATAACCAATACTCTAAAAAGACCAAATCTATAGATAGTTGGCACAGAAGAAAGAAAATAATCTAATACTAAAAGAACAGAAAACATTTTTCAAAAGAATTTTAAAAGACAATTTGATCTCTCTCTCTCTCAGCTTTTAATACCCTCTCTGTATTTTGTGCTTAGATAAAATTAATACCTGGCACCACTGTTGGGCCAAGAAACTGCAGCTAGATAAGGGGCAGGCCCTAGCAGAGAACATTATTTTCCTAAGTGGGCATAGTATCAAATCTAATCCTCACGACTGATCTTTCTACTCAGATTCGTGCACCTCATTAGAAAAGCTTCTATCCGCAGTAGAGAGTGACTAACACAGAGACATACAACTAGCCAAAGTGCGGAGAACAAGAGACTGTCAAATGTTAAGCCCTAAATGGGATGTCTATATCATAGTTCTCTCTATGAGGCCCAGGGATCCTTGCAAAAGAAAAAACAGAAAGACTGGAAGATCCAGGCACCGTGGGATATACTACAAGGATATAAGGTCCTCCCGCTACAGCAGGGCAGCCGTACGTATGAACTCGCGGCGATCGTGACAGCGTGAACAAGACTGATGCCAGCTCAAGCCGGATGAGACATCCACAAGAAGGGTAGGCATAAGTCCCACTCTTAGGTGAAGGGCTATTAGCAACTGCGAGCTGGGGGAAGAGAGAAAACCAGCATTCTTTAACAACACTGCCCCTGTTGAATTGACCACACTCTAGTGGAAAGCCACACATCCAAGTCTATCCAAGAATATTTGGGCAGCACAAATAGGATATGATGGGGGCGTGGAGACACAGAGTTGGGTGGGTAGGGAAGTGGAGATGATTTAGGAGGAGTTCAGGGAGGATGAATGTGATTAAAACACATTATACAAAAACCTCAAAGAACAAATTTTTAAAAAGACTCTTAACGGAAATTTTCCCAAACTTAGAAAAAGATGAGAGTATCTGGAGGCATCAGGAAGCCAGAAAAGGCCCATGAGAGGGAAGAGGGGAGACCCCTCAAGTGCTCAGGGGGAGAGAAGATAGTCAAACAGAAACAATACAAAAGTAGGAGATACTTCAGATTAAAGGTTTAAGCAGAGGGTGGGGTGAGGGGATATAGGTAGAGGAGAAGGTGGGAGTAGGCTAAGCAAAAATAGCAAGGTCCAAAAAAGCCTTATGAAAACCCATTATTTGTAAGCCTAGTAACTACACCCATGAACATGCACAGACATACATTTTAAAGGGGGCTAGAGAGAGGCTACTTCCTGTGTAGACACTACTTCCTCTATAAGACATGGGTTATTAAACAAAAATCTCAGCTTTAGAGAAATAGTCATAAGATATCTGCCTATGAATTGTTCAGGGAGTTCCCAGGAGCCCCCAGAATATCCCAAGCAATTGCCATTCCTCTTGGTTGTCCATCATAACTAGGTCGTAAGCTCTTGTTGCTGAAGACACAATGTGCCTTGTCTGCAGGACATAGAGAAACCAATCCATAGCTGACATGGAAATCTTGTTCCCACTGGCTGTCTACCTAGTGTCAGAAGGTGCTACGCAGGCTACTGGGGAGGAAAAGACATCCATGTTCTTAGCCAGCACTGAATCCAACATGCTTCAGTACTGACTTCCAATGCAAGAGGTGCCCATTGGTGCAACAATGGCACGACTGCTTGGAGGTAACCAAACGTTTTCTGACTGTCTTTGAAACCTGCTCCATTGAAGAGGATTCAAGCCTGTAAACATACTTAAGAACAATAATTGGGGAGTTCATAGGCTATAGGGGAGAATCAACTATTGTGGTGTTGCTCAATGGACATTTTGTGGAACTCCTCTGTCAATATAGTCATTCCTGTGCCTTTGTACGACCATTAAAAGGCTTGTCAACCAGTAATTGGTGGAATTGAGGCTAATACGATGAATCTTATGAGTAAGGTTGGGTCACTGAGTTTAATTAAAATTTTATCATACTACTGGGATATTTGGAAGGATGATTAGCAAAATAAAAATAAGAATAAATGTTAATAAATTCTATATACCTAGTCCATAATTATTATTCACAAAGCAAGCCTGGACTCATAGACATTATTCTCTACAGAATATCCATGCACTTCCTATACATATGAAGTTCAGATAAGATATTCTCACAGAAAACCTGAATTTTCATAGCCCCTGCTTCATTCATACACACCTCTGTCACCACTTAGCATTTGCTGATATGTATTTTCCATTTTGTGGGATAGAACAGTTCAACCCCTAATCATGTATACTCTAGTTTACATATCAGCAGCAACATAATATCCTTTATTTCAAAAATATAGAAGGAAATACAGTACTTTTACTAAGATGTAGCCCAAATCACTAAAAGGGAGATGCCCAATAAAAGTGAAAACCCTTCTTTGACAAACTCCCTTTTTAGGCAGAGGCTGTGATCTACTCAAGAATGTCCCAAGGACAGATGCCTGCAAAAGAGCACAATTCGTAGGGCCCCAGAACAACTCTGCAGATCACCGTAATATCTGTGAACTGAAAGTTTATTTAAGAAAAACAAATTTACAGTGATCATTGTAAATAACAAGAAAGTCATCCCAAGAAAGCCAGGCCTCTGTCTAACCCAGAGTGTCCCAGGAATATAGTGGTCATGTTTCTCCGTAAAAGTATAACTCTACTGTGCTGTACACGATGACCTTTCCCAAATTAAAAAAAAATGATAATTTCTATTGTTTTAACTTCAGCACCTTAATCTATCTCAGCCAGCAACTGCAATTCCACAGTAGCAGCGGCCACACCAGTCAGGCTGCAGCCTAGTGAGAATTCTGCTCCTGCAGGCACCGCCCTTGTTGCTGCTATGAAAGGTAGCTTTAACCAAATCTCTATCCTTCTCATTAGAAATAAGACTCGAGACTCAAAGGCTGAGGTGAAAACCTGCAAGCTCAGAAAGTCAGGGTAGCAATTATCTCCTTGCTTTCATCCCAAAAGGTCTTCCACCTCACCAAACCACAAAACCACAAAACGCTGTGCCTCCAAACCCCACCCTACTACACCCTGTGTCTCTCTATCTCTCCCAGATACCCTCTGGTGCTCCATTACTACTTTCTGTCAACTAGTTGCTAACGCAGCCGCCTGATCCAAGGTTAATTTTATTTAATTAATGCAAATGCAAACTCATGGTTCACAGTGTGATCGAATATCCCTCCCCCCCCCCCTCAAATTTCCTAAAGATGGTGAAGCCATGGCGTTATCTGGGAGACCAAGAAATGGAAAACAATAGCAGTGCACTCCCCATGTGCTCCGGTATGGAGATGATGGTAGCACAGGAGAGCACTGACCTTGAAATGGCAATGAATGAACGTGGGACTTGAGGCCTCAAAGGATAATGTATTCAGCGGCACTTTCCCAGTTCAAATGGGCAAGCAATGAAGCAGAATTAATGCCCCATGGAACTCGTGGCTGTGCATTAAAACCCACCATGTTCCCAAGACTCATAGGCCTTCCAGACGGCCAGGTGAAGGTGGCCCTCTCCACGGCAAGCCTGACTCACAGAATACAGATTCGATTTTCTGACCCTTGAGCAAAACAAAACCGTTACTTTGAGCTAAACCGCCAAAGTAAAACTGTGGTTCAGCTGAGAGTTTTATAAGATGAGACTCGCTGACTAAGGCCATAAGATTTGATCTATGTTTTCCTATTAATGGAGTTTATCAGAATAGAATTGGTCCCCGGTTACTGCTTTGAACACTTTGAGCTTGCTGGATATCGAGATGGGCACACTTATTCTAACCTCATTGTGGCCATCAGGAAATGAGTTTGCTAATTAATAGTGGAAACCCAAGAATAAACCGAGAGAGTACTTACAGAACAAGGCTGCCCCTCAGTTAGATAACAGACCAAACAAAATACTCAGGGTCTTTAAGTCACAAAGGAGGGGGGGGGGAAGCAGGAAAAAAAAGAAAAAGTCAGTGAATTATAGAAATAAATAACTTTTCATCTCAAAAAGCCTCCAAAATGCAATGAAGGCTGTTTTAGGTGTAACTGAAATGATATTGAGAATGAAATGATATCGGAGTTTGGTGAAGGCACATTAGGAAAATATAGTCGCTGAGTGAGAAACCAGCGGAGCTCTCAGCTCAGACTAATGGAGCATTGAAGGCTCACTGCAGGGTCACCCACCCCAGTGCCACAACAAATCAGCATGATGGAGCACACTGACAGCCCTGGCCAGGCCCTGTGATCGCGAGAGTGAGTCAGCACGGCCTCCTCCGGCTTACACGGGAAGAGCTCATGGTGTAAAAAAGAACAGAGCCTTTCTCTACCGTGCCACAGAAACCCTGTTTGGGGCTCACCTGGAGACAAACTTGATTTTTGTTCCCCTGAGAAGGGTGGCACCCACTGCTGTCCCTTCAGAAATGGAAGAGAAAAAATATGTCTTTAAGATAACTAAACAAAATTCCATCCTAAACCAAGAAACTATCTGCAGTTAATACAGGCTGGGAAAGAAAAAATCAGTTTCCCCCAATAGAGCTGCAGGGTATGTATCAACCACACAGCAGAACAAGCCCCATCCGTGCCCAGGAAGAGTTGGCCAACACACAACAGACACCATTTTTTTTTTAACTTTGTTTCGGTATTTTTGTCTGATTGTGTTGTTTGCTTGTTTTTTGAGAGGTAGAGAGAAAGACTATCAAGGCTTGGAGGGAGGGAGGGAGGGAGGGAGGGAGGGACGGAGGGAGGGACGGAGGGAGGGGGGGAGCATCTGGGAGGAGTTAAAGGAGAGGAATGAAATTGATCAAAATATATTGTATGAAAACTTTTTTCTTTAACTGATTATGCACTGAAGAAATTGCTCAGTAGTTAAGAGCATTGGCAGCTCTTTCAGAAGACCTGTGTTTGATTCCCAGCATCTATGTGACAGCTCACAACTGCCCTTAACTCCAGTTTCAGGGCATCTGACACACTCTTCTGGTCTCTGCAGACATAGACACACACATAGGGTACAGACTTACATGCATGCAAAACATTCATATACATAAAATAAAATAAATGATATATTTAAAACACAATCTAATATATGTATGCTGTTATTATGAAATGATATATACATATTATATAATAATATATAAATAATAAATATTGTGTATATTACACTAAATATATGTGTTTTATTGTGATATATCATTATATATTATACATAGTATATAAATATATACAGTAATATAATATATACATATAATAATACACTAAAATAAATATATACACATATGATAACTTATTAGCTTAAATAACATCAAGTATTAACTGAGGTGCACTGACAATCTTAAAAAGACATAGTACTTGTCAAGAAGTCACTGCTTAGCGACTGATAAACACTACAGTGTGGTTTGGTGCAGGAGAATTGTCTGTATTCTGTCAATCATATTTTAAATAAATGCTGATTGGCCGGTAGCCAGACAGGAAGTATAGGTGGGAAAACCAGACAGGAAATAGAGATGGGGCAATGAGAACAAGAGTATTCTGGGAAGAAGGAAGCACTTTCCCCAGTCCTGCCCAGATCACGGAAGAAGCAAGATGTGATCTACACTGCTGAAAAAGGTACCGAACCATATGGTTAACATATACTAGAATAATGAGCTAATATGAGTTATAAGAACTAATAAGAAGCCTGAGCAAAGAGCCATTCAGTTTATAACTTATGGAGACCTCTGTCTGATTTTCTTTGGGACTTGCCGGCTGTGGGAACTGGGCAGGACAAAAACCCCAATGAGCAGGCCTTCATGCTACAGGAGGCAATAGATGTTTATTGAGGGGGCTGTAAGAATGAACAGAAATGGCTTCTAGCACCTGTCTCAGAAGAGTGCCAGTTCTTCAGAAACCCACCAATCCCAGATTGCCCAGAGGGTAGGAACTAGAGACTGATAGCCCAACTATGTGATATTGCTCTTGCTTAGAGGATCAGACATTCACACACACACACTGCTATGTGATAGGCCCTATAGGTGTTGTAATTAAATATACACTAAGACATTGTAAGGTGCTTGTACAGACCTCATAAAGCTTCTAAGAACCTTGTCTTGAGTGTGGCTATATATTTGTACTTAGGCTATATTTGTTCGTAGGCTTTATCTGGCCAGCAGGGTCAAGATTCTATTAAATATGGAGGAAACTTTATAGTACATTTTTACAAAGAAATTTTGAAGAAAAGTACATATGAAACTTTAACCTATGCATTTTTTTCTATTAGCAATTCCACTCTTGGGTATATGGTATAGGAAAGCCCTCCTACATGTGTGTGGACGATGTCCACAAAATGTTTACTCCAGTCTCATATGCATGAAGGAAAACTGCAAAGATCCAATGATGGGAGGTAGTATAAATGTGTGACGGTTATGTTCACAAAGTAGAAAGTTTAAATAAAGCTTGAGAATTCAAGTTTTGTATATTAACCTGATAAATCTCAAAAGTCTTGCACGAATGAGCAAGTTTCAAGATATTCGCCATATCGTACCACCTGCACTACCTCAAGAGTATACAGCACATAAGGGCATGCGTTTATGGAGAGAGGAAAATTGTATCTAAAATATAAAATGATAAGCAAAATAATTCAGTAGGCATCTCCCTCTGTAGATGGGGAGGAGTCCCAAGTGTATCTGCAATGGCCTATTTATTAAGAAAATACATCTGAAGGAAATGAATCAAGGCATTAAGATGTAAGAAAGCCCCACAGTATGTTTCAGTGCCTTCCTCTGCTTTACTCTAACTATGAAATGAAGGAAACATTCTATTCTTCTAAAAGACAAAAAGCAAACAAATGGCCCCTTAACACAGTGCAGTATTAATAATGCTTGATTATATTTACAAGGGGCTACCAGAGGAACAAGACTAGATTTGCATAATTACCTGCTTTCAGTAACACGAGTAGTCAGGGCTCGGTGATGAAGGCCCTTCGAAGTCATGCTAAGCAGTTATAATTTTATACTGTTGCTAACAGAAGGTCATTGAATTTTAAACACCACAGTAAGGTGTTTTGATTTACATTTTAGTGAGATCACTTTGGGGAAGCACCTTGAGGAACAGAGCAGGGCATTGTAGCAGGCAGACCAGTGTAGAGGGTCTTACAAGGATCTCCGTAAAGTCCTGGACTGGTGCTCTTTTGAAGCCTTACCAATCTTACGTACTTATTAAAAGCATGGCTCCTGAGTGTGGTTTTCCTTCCTCTAACCACTGTGGCAACCCCAATGCCCACCACCACCACCACCACCACCACCCCCACCCCCCCCACCACCACCCACACACACACACACACACACACACACACCCACCCACGCTTTACCCAGCACTGTGGTCCTGACTTCTGATGCAGTGGGAGGCTGAAGGGACTCACACAGATGCCAGCCAGCCAGGCATGGAAGAAAGGCTGCCTTGGGACAGTTGTGGGGGCTCCACGAGTTCGTTTCATTTAGAGATGCTCCTGAGATGCTCTTTGTTTGCCCTGACGGAACCCAATCTGCAGTAAGAGAGCTAGACGCAGCCTCCTTTGCTCTGCTCTGGACCCTCCTCTCTTCCTTCTGTCATCTGCTGCACAGCTTGAAGCACACAGATCTGTCTGTGTCCCAAGCTCTGCTTTGGGGACACCTTCACTAAGAGTTGAAATGTCTGAAATTCAGATACTTTGTAAGATGGGGCCAGAAAAGGGGATAATGTTGTCATTTAACAACTTTCCCTAGTATCTGAACTATTGTCGAAGACTACGTCACCTTAGGAAAACACAGATGCTTTAATTCACCCAGGCCAGAACTCAAGGCAAAGTTCTGCCCATTCCCTTAACTCTGTCTTAGAATGAAGTGTTCTGAAGATGTGGTAGGCACTTCTGGGAATCCAGTGCGCTATGAGAACTCCCTCTGAATGTTCAAATGAAAAGCTCTTGGTGATACCCGAGCACAGCCACAGGCAGTTCTGGTCTAAAGGAAGTGGAAAGATCCTCAGATGCCAGGAACATACATATAAAGGAAGTTAGTCCTGTCTCTTACCTCACTTGCGTATTCATGGCTATTGGTTTAATAGCTTTTTACTAAAGTGTCAGAATCCGTATTTACCTTCTTGCTGTGTTTACAGCCCTCTGTCAATCACTCTTCTGCAAGCCTACTCCTGATATATATATATATATATATATATGTGTGTGTGTGTGTGTGTGTGTGTGTGTGTGTGTACATATACATATATGTGTGTGTGTATATATATATATCTTAGATTTAAATTCAGTTCATAGAAATGTATTGTTTATTGTAGACAGGTGAAAGTCTTCAATTCCCCTCATGTGGGCTGCACACTTGCTGGGATTTGGGGGGGATGGGGTGGGGTTCAGTGGGCTTTCCTTGTTGCTGCTGCTACTGTTGCAAATTTTCCAAGGCAAGCGAAACTGCACTTTGAAATAAATGCATTTCTTTGTGCACAAAACAAGAAAAAATTTCCCCAATCAACCTAGCTATAAGGCCTTCAGTGAATATCAGTTTAATCAGTATTAGTCCTCATCTTTGAGGCAGATATTAATTCTCTCAAGTGCCTAAGCAGTTATTTCAAACTACAAAATGGAACCATTAATCTATGCACACTACCACTAAAGCATGACTCTCTGACTCAGACCTCTAGAGCTCTAACTTCACCTCGAAACTTCAATTTTACCTAAATATCTAGGCCTCCATTCTCAGCCAGTGGGACAAGTCCTTAAATGCCCACGTGTCAATTTGGGGGGCTGGATTTTACTTGGTTAACCCCCAGCCTTTGATCCATAACCAAGCTGCTCCTAAATGAAGGGCAAAACGAATCTAATTAATAACTAGGAAAGCTGGGGTCCTTGAGTTTGACGGAGCCTCTCTTAGCTCAAGGGAGCAATAATTTAGGGGGCTAGAGTGCTGGCCAATAAAGAGACACCCGGTCAGGGGCTTCCGAGTTTTTGGCCTCGAGAACTTGAAGAACGAATCTCACAGGCAACAGAAAGGTGAGATTTTAGGATGAAGTTTAAAGGAGACAGGAGAGAGCACTGGGGAGAAAGGAAGTGAGCAGGGCTGCTGCCCCTGGCCTCTGCCCCTGGCCACTGCCGCTGTGGCCATCTGTGGGGTGGGAAGAGGAATGTGGTTGGTAGAAGTCACTAGAGATGGAGCTTGGACAGTTGTGTTGCTCTTGACACCGGCCCTGTGCTCTCTGTTTTACGACTAACCTCCAGCACTCGTTCTCATCACCTGAGAGCCACTCCAGTGTATCTCCCCACAGTGATGAACGGAAATCCTCTGAAACCATACAACGGAATACATCTTTCCAAACCTGTTCCTTGCTCCTGTTGAGGATTTTTATTGCAGTGGTAACTGACAGTCGTGCGTAAGGATGCTACTGGTTTCTGTGTGTTGGTTTTTACAGCCCACCACAATACTAAATTTGTCAGTTCTAACAGCTCCCCTTTCCATGGGTCTTTAAGACATTCCATATAAGATCAGGTCATCTGGAAACAGGGATCATGCACCTCACTGCACTCATCTGGCTGCCTTCTAGTTCCCTTGTATAGTCACTCTGATAGGATTTCTAGCATGATTCTGGAAGAAAATGAGTACAAATGTTCTCTTGTTCCTAATTTTAGAGAACGACTTTCAACCTTCCATTATCTACTGTGACATTGGCTGCATACACATGGCTTATCCTCTGTTGAGATACATTCCTTCAATGCCTAATTCATTAGAAGTTTTTATTGTGCGAAAGGCTGGGTTTCGTCAAATTTTTCTACATGAATTCAGATAGTCATATGGTTCTGTCAGTTCTGTGCGTATGGTGTATCATAGTTATTAACTTGGCTATGTTGAAATTACTCCATATCCTAGGATGATGTCTACTTGATTCTGGTGACCCATCTCATGTGCTATTGAGTTCAACTCGTCAGCATTTGATTGAGGCTTTTTGCATCTATGCTTATCTGGGACAGCAATTATGCTTTGCTTGTGACACCTTTTGATTGAGGTAATGACTGGTCTGTAGAGCAATCCCTTCAATTTAAACTTTTGGAAGAATTTCAGAATCATTGGAATGGACTCTTTAGATGTTTGGTACAGTTTGTCCATGAAGCATCAAGCTCTAGACTTTTCAATGATGTTTAGCTACTAATTTAATACTCTTATTTATTAATTGTTGGTCTGTAGACAATTAGGTATGATAGGAATTTACTCATTTCTTCTAGTTAGGTCAGTTTTTCTCACGTATAGAATCTGATGCTATGTATTGCTGTGATAGACATTTATCCTATTTTCACTACTGATCTTATTACTCAAGCGACTCTCTTATTAATCTAGCTAAATATCTTATAATTATATGTAAATATCAACTTAATGTTGTTGATTTATGCTATCATTTTTATTCTGCATTTTATTTATTTCTGATTTAATCTGTATTGTTTCCTTCTTTCTACTAACCTTGGAATTAATTTCTTACTCATATAGCTCTTTTTCAAAAAAATGTTGTTTACAAGCTTCTATTGCTAGATTTCATGAGCTTTCATATACTGTGCTTCCTTTAACATTTATTTCAATGTGTTTTAAGATAGCCCACTTACCTCATCCTTTGATTCGTAGCTACTTGGGAGAGTGTAGACTTTCAAGCATTTATGAATATTTTGAATCTCCTGTCATTAATTTCACATTACTGAAGAGAGAAGACTCTTGATGTGATTTCAGTCTTTGTAAGTTAAGATATTTGTGTCTAACATATTATTGTCCTAGGGAATACATGAGATAAATGAGTGCAGTCTACTGCTCTTGGGTGAAATTATCTGTTTATGTGTGCCAGGTCATCTGTCCTAAAGTGTATTTTTCATCCAAAATCTTCTATCTGAATGATAGATCCATTGCTAAAAGTAGAATATGGGAGTCCCCTAATATTAATGTGTTCTAGTCCATCATTCCATCAAAATTTATTAATATTTGCTTTATATATTTACATCCTACATGTTGGGTCCAGGCTACTTTAAATAACTTTTACTGAATAACAAACACATTTTCCTATGCCCTTAGGACATTTTATTTTGAAATTACAATGTTTATCTTTTTACATTGAATATCCCTTTAAGAAATAATTATAGCTAAGTTGTTTTGAATAGTTTTGTATTTTCACTTTCATACTTAGGTATGTGATTTGCACACATACCTATCTATCTATCTATCTATCTATCTATCTATCATCTATCAATCTATCTATCATCTATCTATCATCTATCTATCATTTATCTATCATCTATCTATCTATCGATCATCTATCTATCTATCATCTATCTATCATCTATCATCTATCTATCTATCTATCTATCGATCATCTATCTATCTATCATCTATCATCTATCTATCTATCTACTTTTCTCTCTATCTGTCTATCATCTAGTCATCTTCAGATCTGCAAATTTTTGGCTACTATTTCTCTAAATATACTTTTTAACTCTTTCTTTTTCTCTTGAACTAATATAACTCAAATATTTACTCTTTGATGGTATCCCCTAAGTTTAATAGGTTTTCTTGATTCTTTTTTCATTTTTCATTCTTCATGGTTTTATTTATAAATGTAATTTGCATGTGCAACAGAAATCAATTGCTTTTCAAATATTAAAACATGTGGAAAACTTTTAGCTGTTAAGCATGAAAATATGTGAAAGAGTATGTGCGTTTTTAAATTTTTATTTATCTGAAAAAATACTTGAAGACAAATATATTTATTTCCTTTTGCTACTATAATTATCTGTGCTTCAAGCTATTTTCTTCCTCTCCCCTTTCCCATCCCTAAAAATGACATAACCAGTGTTTGGTAGCACAAGTCAAACCCAATCATTTCCCTGTCTACCCCCATCACTGTCCCCTCCATCACTGTCCACCCATCACTGTCCCCTCCATCACTGTCACCCCCATCACTGTCACCTCCATCACTGTCACCTCCATCACTGTCACCTCCATCACTGTCACCTCCATCACTGTCACCTCCATCACTGTCACCTCCATCACTGTCCACCCATCACTGTCCCCTCCATCACTGTCACCCCCATCACTGTCACCTCCATCACTGTCCACCCCATCACCGTGTACTTCCATCCCTTGTCTGCCTCCATCTCTTATCACCACACTCTGCCGTTTCTCCTTCCTAACTGCAATATAGATCACCCAAATGACCACATCCCAAGGTCGAATCGCTGCAATGTCTTGCCTGGATCACCTGTCTTCCTTTGCTTTCAGGTTTGAGATCTCCTTCTCTTTCACTTCGTTGCCCAGCAAGGCCAAATTGAGTGGTTTCATTTGCTTCCATTAAATCCTTCATACTGGAATATCAAAAAGCTGAGAGCAATGAATGTTTGGGACACAGGAAAGCTATAATTTCAAATTATTAAAGTCACATGTAAGAATCCGTCAATACAAAGAGCCTAGATTCCTCCCCAAATTTATTCTCTCAACTCATCAGACCCTCCTATCCATCTACTATGTAGCTATTGGCCATTCAGCTTTTTATTAGACT
This sequence comes from Arvicola amphibius, assembly GCF_903992535.2. Lineage (NCBI taxonomy): Eukaryota > Metazoa > Chordata > Mammalia > Rodentia > Cricetidae > Arvicola > Arvicola amphibius. Next base: position 89,097,321 of record NC_052055.2, read on the forward strand.
AATCAGGTGCTTCAGGCAAACAAAGCAACACATCTTCACATCATTAACAAATGCAGCATAAACAAATGTGGCACACCTTTGTCGATTTAGAGTAATATTTCACAACGAATACTGCAAATAGTAAGCCAACTTTCTATAAAGGTATATAAGAGCATGCATTTTAAGAGATTATTTTATAATTGTGATGAAATCTGTGTTTTAAAATATGTTCCTGGAACAGACATGTTGAAAAATAGTAGGGAACTCGGGTAATGAAGAAATACCTTTTGGAGAGAAAAACTGGTTTCTTCAAATTAGGCTAACACATACTTATAATTGAATATGTAAGAGGAGATTGTAAAATACATTTAAGAAGCAATCGTCTGTACATGAAATTTACATAGTAGGATGGGTACAATATGACCTCACTAAAACACATGCACCACGCTTGGAGAAGCAGCGGAGTTTAGCATTTCAAGACATAATTCGAAATTTGCTCCTTCTTAAAAGCAGGAGACAAAGGAGAGAAACGAATACTGGCATGACTCACACGGTACAGTGGAGGCTGACAAAGTCTCACTGCAAGTGTGATATATGCTTCATGGACTGGTAAAATTTGGATGCAAAGAAAATGTTAACTCCCTAATTTTACTTATTTCTGCCCTTTTAATTTTAGAGGTGTGCATTCGTTAGTTAGGGCACTGCCTCGCATTCCCATCCATCTACGTTAGAAGTGGTGCATCTTTCCCCTTACCATCTCTCATCCTCTTTTCCTGCCCTCCCTCCCGTTAGTCTCCCTATTGCCCCCGAGTAGTTTCTCTTCTACTTCTGTGATGTGTGTGTGTGTGTGTGTGTGTGTATTATCTGTGTAAAACCTAGAAACCACATATGACAAAGAATACATGTACTATTCACTTTTCTGATACTCGCTTAATTCGTATGTCTGTCTCCGTTTGCTTCTATTTGCCTGCAAATGGCATAACCTTGTTCTTTATGACTGAAACAATGTCACTGTGTATCTATGCTGCATTTTCTTTAGCCACTCCCCTGTTGCTGGAAATCTTGGCTGCCTCCATACCTTGGCTATTTTGAATAGTGTTGCAGTAAACACGGATATGCAGGCGTCTCTATGACATGTTTTTCAGAAATCAGAACAGCAGGTTCAGGAAAGGAGCTGACCTGAAATTTTCCTTCATAATTTAGCTTTTCTAGGAGATTCTCACAACCACAAGGGGTGTGACTGAGACTTGAGGTGGAAGAGCATCAGGCAGGATCATGCATCCTGGCAGAGGCAGCATGAACAAGCCTTGAGGTTTGATGAGCATTATACTCATTATAGAAACATTAGGAGAGACAGTTGTCAAGGACAGCATGGCAGGGGAGGAAAGACCAGATTTTCAAAGAAATCCACCAAACAAACATATATTCTGACTTTTATATCTTTGGGGGGCTGGATTTTGTCCCCCTATCCACCCAAGATCTTTGTCATAGTAAGAAATGTCATTGTAGGGGCTGGAGAGATAGCTCAGAGGTTAAGAGCATTGCCTGCTCTTCCAAAGGTCCTGAGTTCGATTCCCAGCAACCACATGGTGGCTCACAACCATCTCTAATGGGGTCTGGTGCCCTCTTCTGGCATGCAGGCATACACACAGACAGAATATTGTATACATAATAAATAAATAAATAAATAAATAAATAATTAAATAAATATTTTTTTTAAAAAAAGAAATGTCATTGTATTAAAGAACAAACTAAAGGAGACTGTAGCCTGATTTCTCCAGGCTGTAGATCTGATTTTATAGTGGGATTGGCATCTAAAAGTTACAGGTTCACTATCTAACAATGACTGGAGTCCTTTGAATAAGATATCCAAGAGTGGTAGCTGGGTCATATGGTGACCCGTTTTAGATTTCGGAGAAGCCTCCATACTGATTTCCTTAGCAGCTGGACTAGCTTACATTTCCACCAGCAGTCTATGAAGGTTCTTCCCTTCTGTTCACATCTTTGTTAGCATTTGCTGTGATTACTTTTGAAATCACTACCATTCTGATTGGGGACCATGGAATCTTTATTTTGACTTCAATGCCTAGTGAGGTTAACATTCTTTCATGTGTTTATTGACTATCTGTACTTCATCTTTTGAAATTTTATTAGACTCTTCATTTTATTAGACAATTGGTTGATTCTGTGGCTTGAGTCATTGATATTTAGTTTTTTTAAATTTTCTGCATGTTATAGACATTAATCTTCTATCCTTTGTATAGCTAGCACAGATCTTCACCCATTCTGTAAGTTACCTCTTTATTTGGCGGTTGAGATTCTTTTTAATTTTATGAGGCCCACATTTCACATTTCCTGAGCAACTGGAGTCCTATTTAGAAAGTCCTTGCCTACTTTTAAATGTTTTGCAACTTTTTCTTTTAACAGTTTTGAAGTCTCAGGTCTTAGGTTAAATTCTTTTATTTATTTGGAGTTGATTTTTGTGTAGGGTGAGAAATAAGAATCAACTTTTATTCTTCTACATCTGGTTAGCCAGTGATCCCAGCACCAGGCATTAAAGATGCTGTCTTTTCTCCAAGGTATCCTTTTGGCATCTTTGTCAAAAGTCAAGTGATTATACATGTGTGAATTTATATCTATCTATTCTATTTCCTTTCATTGATTTATGTATCTGCTTTTGTGCAATTTGCCTGCAATTCTTGTTACTGTGGCTTGGTGTATTAGAGCAAAATACTCAGGGAAAATTATAGGGACAAGGTAAGGGACAGGAGATCCTTGAAATCGGAAGCCTCTTACCAGTTGAGAAGAAGGAATCCCAGAATAATTAGAGTTTTCTATGAAGATTGTTGATACAGAAGTAACACTCCTGGGACAGGAGTCTCAATGAGAGACTGCCTAGACCAGGTTGACCTGGGAAGACTGTCTTGATTGTTAATTGAAATAGAAAGACCCAGTCCACAAAGGAGCACCATTCACTAGACATGAGGTCCAGGGCTGACTAAGTATGGAGAAAAGACTAAGGAGTAAGCATGCATGCTTAATTCTCTCTATTGTTGACAATGGAAGTAATTAGTTCCTTCAAATTCCCCTTTGACTTTCTTTACAATGGCGAAAAATAACCTGGAACTGTGAAGCTGAATAAGCCCTTTCTCTACTCAGGTGCTCTCATCAGGGTGTTTTATCAGACACCGCACCCAACTGAAACTGATCTGAAAGCCTGCTCCCTCAGGAATAGATTTCATAGTACCAGGCACATCATGAAAGGTTTCAAAGGTGGGGAGGAACAACCAAGAGTCCCATCCACTAGAGCAGCATGACATGATAACTCTACGGGGACAGTAGTGGCACAGATTTTGGTGGTAACCAACCACTCTCTAATTGGATCTACTTAAGACTCACTCAATGGGGAAATTGTGCATGGTACTTAAAGTCTAGGCATCTACCCAGGGCTAGTGAAGATCATTGAAGAGAACCTACAACTACCATTTTATTAAAGCAGTCCAAATTCCTAACTACATTCTATTTATTTTTTTCTTATGCTCACAGATGAGTGTGGTCCTTACCCTCTTATCAAGGAACCGTCTCCTAGCAACAGACAGAAACCACTTCAAAAGCCAGAAGTCAAAATGCAGAGTTGTGGATCCTAGTCCCAATAGACACACAATAGTAAAACAATGCCTATGCCTAAGACTCAAGGAACATTGCAAAAAAGTGGGATAGAAAGAGAGTAAGACCCAGATCAGGGAATTTTCTGTGAGATTGTATCTCCTCGTAATGGAATAAGCTACACCCATAAAGTCTCACCAACATGAGTACCTAAACTAAGGACAACTACCACAGTCATGTTAATGCGGATGAGGGAAACACACAAGACCTCAACCTTACACCAAAAACTAGAGGCGACTAAGGAATGCTGAGATCTGAAGAAATAGTCTTTCCTAGGGAAGAGCCCACCAATTGGTTATTCAGTACCAAATGTTTAGCCCTAAAAGCATATATACAAATAACATTATATAGACGGAGCATGCTGTCTTCATGTATTTAGGAATATGCGTGTATGTGTGTATATGTATGTGTGTGCATGTGTATGTATGTACATATATATATGCATATATGCACATAACAACAATTAATAAAAAAGAGTGCATGAATTTGAAAGGAAATAAGGAGGAATATATGGGACAGTTGAAGGGAGGAAAAGAAAACAGAAAATGGTGTAATTATATTGTAGTCCCGAAAAATAGAAAAAGTAATGCTTTAGAAAAGGTCTGGTAGAATTCAGTGGTGAATCTATCTGAGCCTGGACTTGTTTTGGTTGGAAAGTTTTAAATTACTGCTCCTATATCAATGTTATAGCACTCTCACTAGTGTTCAAATTTCCTATATAATCTTGATTTAATTTTGGCTGGTCAGATGTGAATGTTCTGTTTGTATTTTCTTATTAATTAATCTTTGTCACTGTCTGAATGCTCAGCTTCCTGTTCCGTCTTCAAGCACTTACCTTCTGTCCTTACCCTTGATCCATTCTGTTGGTGATGCTTTTGTTTGACCTACTGAATTTTTCATTTCATATATATGTATGTATATCTTATACATATACACCTATATGATTCACGTTACATGTGTGTGTTCTCTTGCAATTAATTCTGGAGGCTATATGTAAATTAAAGCACAAAGCTGTGTGAATGAAGTAAACGTTCATTAACAAAAAGAAGCAGTTGGATTTGGCCCACTGGCCTCCCTCCATTACCTAACTGCTTTTCTCTTCTTTAGAAAGAGAGACTTAGAAAAATAGTTTTTAAGCTTGGTACTTTACTGTGTATAAGCAAATTTTTAATCACAGTTTTTTCTAGAGTTGCCATTAGATGTTCAACTAATTTAGGAAAGGATTATACCAGCTAAAATGTATCACAATAATCAAGGAATTAATTGGTAAGACCATGGAAACAGTGGGCATGGCTGACAATGATCACACCGTGGATGTATCTCAATAGTAGAAACCACTTGAATGGATGTAGGTCATGAGAGGAAGGAAGAGCTGAAGATGGCTGCGAGGTTTCACCCACTATGTATGGCAATCGTTGTGTTTTTATAATTAATTACATTTATTGGGCTGACCTTTATAGCCTGCAATAAAAGATGCTTTGTCCACCGTTAGATTTACATATTACAGCTTCAGGGAAGGATGTGATACTCTGAACCTGAACAATATATTGCAAGGAAATTGTGCTTTAAGAATCTTGTCATCTCTCTGTTCTCCCAAAGGCAACCTTCAGTTCTGGTTTTCTTCATTTTTTTGTGGGGATGCATTGGCTGGTAAAAGCTCTCAGAGATGCACTGCTAATGAGAACTTCACCCCAGTGTAAGCAATCTGGTGAGTGACCTCTTGCTTAGACTCATCGGCGGTTCACAGGACTAGTGCACCCACTCAACAAAGCGGCTCATAGGCATTTGCATTCTGCTTTGGCACACGGACCATTAACATAAAGCCACTGCTGCGTGACTTTCTCAAGATGTTCACGGGCTGTTGTTACGTGGTGACCTTCTTAGAGAATTTAAATGACTTAAAGTCAAATTTCAGGGTCCTAGAGCATGCTCTTTGGTTTAACTGAAAAACAAACTGGATAAGTGATTCCTATAAAACAGTTCAATTTCAATATACCGAAGGGCCGAACTGTCAGATAGAGATTAACTGTGGTGTAACTTAACACAGTGAGCCAACCTAAATGTCTTGAGAAACTTTGCCTTTCAAAATCTTTATTTATTTTAAAATTAATATATAGCTGAGCGTTGGCTCAGCGGCTAAAAGTGCATACTGCCTTTCCAGAAAACCTGAACTTGGCCTCTGAACCCACATCTGGGGCTAATGAACACCCTGTAATTCCGGCTCCAGCAGAGGCACTGCACTCATGTACACAAACCCACACACATGAATACATCATTAAAAATATTTAAAATTAGTTTTAGTTGATACATAAAACATGAAATACACATATTAATGGAGTCCCATGAAATGTTTTGATACACGTTTACACTGCCTACTATTTAGTTCAGGTTAAATATATAATCTAAATTATTTATCATCTCTTTTGGTTGACAACTGAAAATCTGTAAACGTCAGAGGCTCATGGCATGTTTTGTTGTCTATAGTACTGTACGGACTAAGCGCACAGCAGACCTTCCTTAGTGCCGGCTTAGCCTCCCTCCGTTCCCACTCTCTGCAGCTTCTGGTAGCCACTGTTCTACTTCCCAATGCTATGAGGTCATCTATTTTCATTGTTGTTATTGTTTCCTTCAATTCCACGTGTGGATGACATCATGCAGAACTTGCTCTCCTCAGCATGTTTAGTCTAATTTAACATAAAGATCCTCAATTGTATCTATTAATACAAGGGATACATTTCCATTTTTTCTATGACATTCAAATTTTTTAGCATTGCAATCCATATGGCATTATACTTCATTTATTAATCAGATGAAGGACACTCCTACTATTTCCATTTTTCAATATCATAATTAGTTCTTCAATGATCCAAGATGTCTAGGCATCTCCTTGACTATAACTTTATACTGTAACTTTATAGTGCTGGTTACGTCAAACTGAGTCTCCCTGTGGTATAGATAAGTTTAGAATTGCAATGACATACAGCTGTTTCGTAGGTACTGTAATTATACTGCTTTCTTGATTTTTTTTATTTTTTAGATTTTTTTCATTTTTTTATTAAAAATTTCTATCTCCTCCCCTCCTCCCACTTCCCTCCCCTTCCCTCCACCCACACCCCCACTCCATCCCTCTCAAGGCCAAAGAGCCATCAGGGTTCCCTACACTATGGTAAGTCCAAGGTCCTCCCAACTCCCCCCAGGTCCAGGAAGGTGAGCATCCAAACTGAGAAGGCTCACACAGAGCCCGTCCATGCCATAGAATCAAAGCCCATCGCCACTGTCCTTGGCTTCTCAGTCAGCCTCCACCGTCAGTCACATTATCATCCTGCATATTGGAAATGGACAAAATTGCCGGGCAGGGGTTGGGAGCACGGGGGTGGAGGTGAGATGGGGATAAGGGGAGATGTGGGGAGAGAAGGGAAAAGGAGAGGATGGAGAGAGCTTGAGGGAATGGATTGGTTGGGATGGAGGAGGGGTAGTTGGGGGAGCAGGGAAGTATATATCTTAATTACGGGAGCCATTTTAGGGTTGGCAAGAGTCTGGACTCTAGACGGGTTCCCAGGTGTCTAAGGAGATATCCTCAGATTATTTATTGGGCAGCAGAGGAAAGGGTGCCTAAACTGGCCTTGTCCTATAGCCACACTGATGATTATATTCCATATTACCATAGAACCTTCATCTGGTGATGGATGGAGATAGAGACAGAGACCCACCCACATTGGAGCACTGGACTGAGCTCCCAAGGTCCTGATGAGGAGCAGAAGGAGGGAGAACGTGAGCAAGAAAGTCAGGACCGTGTGGGGTGCGTTCACCCACTGAGACGGTGGGACAGAACTAATGGGAGGTCACCAAGACCAGTTGGAATGGGACTGATGGATCATGCGATCAAACCGGACTCTTTCTTGATTTTTTTCATCCATTTTGCCCGTAATGCATAGAAATCTTTTTAGTTTTTGTCTGTCGATGTTTATGTCTTGCAACTTGGCTGAATCACCATGTTACTTCAGATAAATTTTAGTGCATCGTTGGGGTGTTCTAGTTTTCTATGTATTAGATAACGTCTGGAAGCAGTAACAGTTTGCATCCTACTTTCCCATCTGCATGTCCTTTGCTTCTGTCTCCAGCACCACTGCTCTGTCTAGGATGCCCAGAATTATGCTAAGTGAGCAGCGAACGCGGTCATCTTTGTGTCTTGTCAAGCTTCATGTCTTGGAGAGTGTTTAGGTCTTCTCGCTTCAGTTTGGTGCTGTTCTGAGTTTCTTAAGGCTGGTCTTTTATTTTGCCAATGTATGTAAACTTCTATGTCAGTTTGTTCAGAGGGTTCGCCATCAATACTGATGACTTTGCAGATATTTTTCTACAAGTACAAAGATGCCATGTGGTATTGTCCTCTGCTGTATTGATGTGGATTATCAGTTTCCTTAATTTGTTTTTGTTGAATTGTTCTTGTACTTGGGATGAGTCCCGCTTGATTATAGCGAATAATCTTTTTGATGTTGTGAGTGAATTTTTTAAAAGATGCTCACGTCAGGATTCACTTGTTTTGATTTCTCAGTTTTTAAAAAGTGGGTCCTTCGATTAAAGCAGGGTATTGATGTTTCCTATACCTTATATATTGGAAGCTGTTTATCCTTTCAGAGCACATAATCATAATCATAGGGCTCTCAGATATTCAGTCTTAGAGACTTACTCCTATTCTATCTTACTGAGTCGATCCAAACTCATTGCATGGTGATGCCTTTGAGTTCCCATAGCTTTTATCTTCAAGCCCATTTTATGAGATGTAAGTGCAGATGTTTCTGCTCAACTTCTGCATGTGTTTTCTTGGAATGGCATTTATATATGTTCACTTTCAGGTTCTGCATGCTTTTTCTGGTTCATCCATCACTTGGTCTTGTCCTCTTATAATTTCTTCCAGTCAGTTTCTTCACCAGAATACATAGTCCATCCATTGGCATGCAAGTTATAACTAGAATAGGATGACTGTGACCATAAATGTTGTATTTTGTTCATTTTTAACCATTATAACCTTTGTTGCCTTTCTGTAATATTAATTCTTTTTCTTATATTCATCTTAGTGATTTTCTATACCAATACTTTATAATTTTATTTTAGCTATCTGCTGTTCTGATAGGATTTGTAGTGTCACCTGGCTTTATTCTGGTAGCTACCTTTCCTTTACTTCTGAATGCAGAATTCTCATAAGCATCTTTGCCAAGGCCATTCTGGTTGTCATTTCCCTCACTTATGCTTGTGTAGGCAGGCCTTTGTGTGTCCTTTCTTGCCGAAGGACAGCCATGACGGATACTGTATTGGGGCTGGCAGTTACTTTCCTCTAGGTCTTAGACTACGTCATTCCACTCCCTCCTGGCCATCGGGTTTGTGCAGTGAAATTTGCTCTTAGTGCCACAGGGATACTATTAAATGTGACAGCGCTTTTATATGGCAAAGCCTACAATTTATCCCTTTCCATACACTTGTGACAATTTGACAATATGCTCTAGCGAATCCTTTTTCTATATAGAGCTTGGGTATCTAGAGATGTAGAAGCTTGTTCATTTCATGGTACCTCAGTTATCTTGAGTACGCCAACTCTTTTCATTTTTCTTGTTCTCGTGTGTGTGTGTGTGTGTGTGTGTGTGTGTGTGTGTGTGTGTGTCACTAGGACATTTTGAAGGACTCACCTTCAATTCACAAATTCTTTCAACAACTTAATCTAGTCTGGGGCTTCAGTGACTTGTTGTTTGTGTACAGCAACTTCATTTCCAAGTCTTCCACCCATCCTCTAGGAGCTTTGTTGCTAAACTTCTCATTAGCATCCTTTTAAGTTCTTTACTCATTTCATCCTTATTGACTTGGGGGCAGGTGTCTGTGCCTAGAAAAATATTCTAAGGTTTGTGCCTCTCCACTGTTAGGGGGCAGCCATGCAGAAACTATGTCTCAAGAATGCCAGCTTTCTATGCATTTGGCTGTATTTCCATTTAGGTACCACAGTGAAGTTTCTTAATTTCTTGGGTTGAACACAGTTCTTAAGCACTATGGCGTTGGAGGGACCTCTTTCTTTGTGGCTCCTGCAATTAGGGACACTATCAGCTTAGGAGGGTGTGGCATACCCAGCAGGAGGTGTGGGTGTGGATGTGTGGAGTGCTTACGGCTTAATAACTTCTATGATGGGGACGAAGGCCCCAATGGGGCAATACAGGTTGTGGGCAGTGTAAATTCTAACTCTGCTATTACCAAGGCACTCTGGTACTGGGAGCCACGGCAGTGGCTGAAGTTCTCCTTTAAACAAGTAGTGGTGCAGGACCCTGACACCACAGGATCTGAAGCAGCCCCTCTTTGGTGGCCAAGCCAGCTCTGAGGTGGCAGGTATGCTGGCTAGTTTGTACGTCAACTTGATACAAGACAGAGCCATCTGAGAGGAGGGGACCTCAACTGAGAAAATCTTTCTAAGATCAGACTGTAGGCAGACCTACAGGTAATTTTCTTAATTAGTGATTGATGGGGGAAGGTCCAGCCCATGGTGGGCGGTGCCACTCCTGGGCAGGTAGTCTTGGGTTCTATAAGAAAGCAGGCTGAGCAAGTCACGAGGAGAAAGCCAGTAAGCAGCACTCTTTCAAGGCCTCTCCTGCAGTTCCTACCTCCAGCTTCCTGCCTTGGCTTACAAGTCCAGTGGTGGACTTATAGGAGGTGAAATCAATCCTTTCCTCCCCAGGTTACTTTTGATTCAGGGCAGCAGTGGGAACTTTGGCCCTCTTTTCTGCAGATCCTGGCAGCAGTGCACACCTGGGTGCAACTGGACATCTGTATCTCTTTGGGCCCTTTTAGCATAGCATCTATGTATGGAGCAGTAGCTGCAGTTCTAGACCTACACAGGATCTTGAATGCATCAGCAGTGGGACACCAGTGGTGGCCATGGCCTCACCTCTGCCCTGCCCCTAGCCTAGCAACAACAGGCACCTACCGCGATAAGGGCGGGGGTGGTGGAAACTACATAGGTTCCTGTCAACCTGGTGATGATACTGCTACACTTGTCGTTGACCTTTGGTCTCAAAGTCAGAGCACCTAGTATCTCCTGGCTTCCCAGAAGGGTGGCCTCTGTTCCCCTCTGGGCCACACAATTGTCTCCTATAGCCACTCACAAAGCATAGATTCTCTGAGCCTGTGCAATAAAGTTCTGTGGAATCCCAGATCTGAGAATCTGCATGGGGTTCCTCACCCATAGAGCAGTACCAATTCAGAACTGTCGCATGTCTCCAGAAGGCTTCTGGCCACAGTAGCCAGGGGAACCACAGAGATGCTGGGGCAGCCTTTTCCAAAGCAAAGACTGTATAGATTTCAGGCTGTTTACCTGAGCAGCAAGCCAGCACAGACTGAAACTGTCCCATACCTAGGCTGGACAGCAGCCATGCTGACACAATGCTGGGACTCTCCCATTCACACTCTACAAAGGAGTCTCCCTCTCTGTGAGCTGGGAGATGGAGGCTGGTGTGGCAATTGCTAGGACGTACAGATCTCTTCTTTTTCTGTACTACTGTCTGATTCTTACAATGTTATACTCTCTCATCAATGTTCTCCTTCCAAACATATTTACAACTGTTTCACTCTGGTGTTTCTCTGTGGAGAAGGAAATGAGTGCTGGGTGTCACCATTCAGGCATATTAAATACTTTCTCCTACTGTCGCTGTATTGGGCCTGTCTTTCACTGTAGGTCTGTTATATTTGCTTCGTATAGGTAGGTGATTCCATAGTAAAGGTACCTTAAAACATTATTTCTTTTGCTGACTGGTTCCTTTATCATTATACAGTAACCCGCCCTGCTTCCTTTTTAAAACTGCCTTTATGAGCAGTCTACTTTTGTCTAGGGTAAGCACGGTTACCCTTGCACCCCTCCATCTAGGGTAAGCATGGTTATTTACCCTTGCATCCCTCTGTCTAGGGTAAGCATGGTTACTCTTGCACCCCTCCACCTAGGGTAAGTATGATTATTTACCCTTGCACCCCTCTGTCTAGGGTAAGCATGGTTATTTACCTTTGCATCCCTCTGTCTAGGGTAAGCATGGTTACTCTTGCATCCCTCCGTGTACCATTTATTTGAAATAGATTCTTCCAAACTTCCAGTATTCCTCACACACGTCCAAAGATGTCATGTTTTTTCAAACAACAGTTAAACAATGCTTGGTGGGGCCTTTTATTACTCTTCTTTCAGTCTCTGTTTTTTATTAGGAGATTCAAACCATTTACTTTGATAGGCTAGATCTTACTATTGTCTGGTGTGTCTATGTGTTGCTTTTATTGGTTAATGAATAAAGAAACTGCTTTGAGCCCATGGCAGGGAAGAACAGAACTAGGCAGGGAAAGCTAGGCTGTATGCTGGGAGAAAGAAGGGCGCAGTCAGAGAGATGCCATGGAGCCACCGGAGACAGACGCTAGAAACTTCACCCGGTAAGCCACTGTCACATGGCTACACACAGATTAATAGAAATGGGTTAAATTAATAAGTAAGAGATGAGCCAATAAGAAGCTAGAGCTAATGGGCTAAGCAAGGATTTAATTAATACAGTTTCTGTGTGATTATTTTGGGTCTAAGCTGCCAGGCGGCCGGGAAGCAACAAGCGACCTCCCTTCTCTCTATAATTGTCATTTGTCACTTGTGTTCTAGCTTTGTTCTTGTAATTCTTTCCTATTATATTTTCATTTCTTGTAGCTGTCTATCAATGTTACATTTTTTTCTGATTATTTGCATGCCTCATTATTTTCAGGGTGTCTATTATAGGTTTTGCTTTGTCATTCCAATAAGCTTATGATGATGAGAGGGAATTTAACACTGATCATAAGTATAGGAGGAAAACCACCAAAAACACAGGGGGAAATAATAATTAAAACATATATTACGGGTCCATAAAATGTCTCTGTGCATTTTAAAGGTACTTGTCACAAAGCCTAACAACCTGTTTGATCCCAAAAACCACACGGTCAAAGGAGAGAACCAATCCCTGCAAATTGTCCTCTGACCACCCCCATGTACACTATTATACATCCCTACACACACACACACACACACACACACACACACCACAATGTAAAATAGCTACATTCTATCGCTCCATGTATTCTGAATAATTGTTCTATTTTCAACATTATCTTACCTATCTCTTAGTATAGTTATTTTCAAATTGTTTTTAGTCTTTGTACTCCAGCTATAATGGTTTGGTTGCTTTGTTTACAATATAGGGCATACTGAACTTTTCTATAAATACTCATGAGTTTCATGCGTTCCCATGTTGCCTGGTTTGATTCTTACTCACGGGTGTCTCTTACTTTTGGCTTGAAGCACTTCTGTTAGCAGCATTTCTTACAGACCACATCTGGTTGTCATAAGAGGTCCTTCTTTCTATGTGTTGCTTGTATTGGTTAATGAATAAAGAAACTGCCTTGGCCTGATAGGGCAGAACTTAGTTAGGCAGGGAAGATGGAACTGAATTCTAGGAGGAAGAAAGCAGAGTCAGAGAGACACCATGGATCTGCCAAAGATAGACGCTGGGAATTTTTTTATTTATTATGTATACAATATGCTGTCTGCATGTATGTCTGTAGGCCAGAAGAGGGCACCAGACCTCATTACAGATGGTTGTGAGCTACCATGTGGCTGATGGGAATTGAACTCAGGACCTTCATAAGAGCAGTCAGTGCTCTTAACCTCTGAGCCAACTCTCCAGCCCCAGATGCTGGGAATTTTATGCAGTAAGCCATTGCCACTTGGCAATACACAGATTAATAGAAATGGGTTAAAGTAATATAAGAATTAGCCAATAAGAAGTTAGAGCTAATAGGCCAAGCAGTGTTTTAATAAATACAATTTCTGTGTGGTTATTTAGGGGCGAAGCTAGCCAGGCAGCCGGGACGAACAAGTGGGCTCCTTGCAACATCTGGTTGTGAGAAATTGTCTGGGGCTGTCTTTATAATCTCCTTTACTTGCAAAGGGCTTCTGTGAATACAGCATTCTTGCTTGGAAGGTGTCCTCTACGTGTGTCACCCCCCCCCACACACACACACACCTGTTAATCTGTTAATACTTTCTGTCAGCCTGCTCCTTCCTGGCTGATAAGGTTTCTGTTGAGCTTGGCCGTCAGGTAAATTAAGACACGTTATTTCTTTTCTCCTCCTTGGAGACTCCTCTCTGTATTTTGAAAGCCCGATTATATCTTGGGGTGGACTTGGTTGAGTTGAATGTGACTGGTGACCTTTAACTGTATTTCGCCTGGATATCTTCATCACATTCTAGGATTTGGGACATTCTCTGTCACGTCTCTGAACAAGCTTTCTACCTCCTTGGTATTGTCATGTAACCTCAAGATGTTTGCTTTTTTAATGCAGTGTCAAAGTTCCCAGAAGCTGTCTCCTTTTTTTTTTCCATTTTTCTTCTCCGAATGTGCTTTCAAGCGGCCTATTTTTTTTGTGCTGATTCTTCCTTTTCACCTAGACGGCTAGGGATAACGTCTAGACGCTTTTTATTCCCTTTGCTGTACTTTCCAGTATGAGGATTTTTTTTTAAAAAAATTATGATTGTGAGGGGGGCATGCCACAGGCTAGGGACAACTTTGTGGGGTCACCACTTCTCAGTCACCCTTAAATGGGTTCTGGGGATTGAACTCAGGTCTGCAGGCTTGTGCAATCAGTTCTTTATCCACTGAGTCATTTTTGATGACCCCGCTATGAGGAAGTCTATCTGATTTTTTTTTCCTTTGCAATGATGGAGGAGAGTTATCTGTCTATGTTACTTTCATTGGTTAATAAATAAACTGCCTTGGCCCTTTAAGAGACAGAAAATTAGGTAGGCGGAGTAGACAGAACAGAATTGTGGGAGAAAGGAATCAAAGTTGGGGAGACGCTTCAGGCAGTCGCCATAGTGAGTCGCCATGCCTCTCCTCTCCGAGATGGACGCAGGTTAAAGACTCTCCTGGTAAGCAACCACCTCGTGATGCTACACAGATTACTAAATATGGGTTAAAGCAAGATGTGAGAATTAGATAATAAGAGGCTGAAACAAATGGACCTGGCAGTATTTAAAAGAATACAGTTTCAGTGTAATTATTTTGGGTAAAGCTACCCGGGTGGCAGGACACAGCCCGCCGTTCCTTCTACATTGCAAGTTTCATCCATCTCTATCAAGTCTCTCTTAAAACTAAACTTTCTCCTGCTTGTGAAAGTTCATTTTGTCCTCTTAGACAGTCAATCGTTCAATCCCTGGAGTTTTATTTTGCCCTTTTGGTGAGTCGCAGCTCCCTGAAAGCTCACGGTGTTTGTTAGCAGGCTGGTGAGACCTTACCTTCCGGTCTTAACAATCTGGATTTGGGTCTTGTTTTCATTTCCGACACGGGGTCCATGCAGCCCAGACTGGCTTGTGGTCTTAAATCCACCACTGCTGGCAATACAGTCATGATCATTTATCTATCTTTACCCATTCTTCCAGAAATTGTACACAGGCTGTTTACTTCTCGAGGCTGTGGCCACTGTTGTTTCATCTGGTGGTACCCCAAATGGGGTCTGCTCTGAGTCTGGGGTCTTTGTACTCACTGTGTTTGCACAGGGAGTTTTTGTCACAACTTCAGCTTTGCCCCTCAAGATGGTTTCAGAAAGTATCGAAAGCCTAGTTCACCCCCCAAAGCCTAAAGTCAGCAACCTTGCTCAGGTGCGGTGGGAATCTGCCTTATTATTTGGCCCCGTACTACAAGGCTGAATACATGTAGGGCTCAGACACATGCGGCTCCCCAGCAGGAGCAGGGTCCATACTGCTATGCTTGCCTGGTGCTCAAGCATATTCACGGTCAAGACGATTGCAGGTGACCAGAGGCAATGCTGGTGAGAATACTGAGGTACCTTTGGGGCCCCATGCGACACCAGAGCAGGTTCAGGGACTTCATGTATGAGCACTGGCTTAGCGCCAGGGACACGGGGCACTGCAGAATGCTGGGTCTCACCATGGTGGGCCTAGCACTGAGTTCTACGGCCAAAAATCTGGGCTTCCTTCTCTGACCTATAATACCCCAGTGCTTGGATTCTTTTTCCACACGGTGCTGTCTGAAGCTCAGTGAAAGGTCCTGAGACATCAAGCTAATGTGACTGCAGAGGCACCATTTATGGCCTGGAAACGTCCATCATGGGCTCAGCACTAAGTTCAGGTCCGCAGTTTATTAGCTCCTTCCCCGAGGAGAAAGCAGCTCTCTTCACAGTGCTATGCTTACCAAGGGAACTGAAAGGACAGCAGCCCTTCCTTCCCGCCTCCATCGGCGCAGCTTTCACCTTAGCTCCTGGGAGGAGAGCTGTGTGTTAGGAGCGGTACACATCAATGTCAGGGCATGGTCTAACCCTGCCGCCACTTTTTTTTTTTTTAAAGATTTTACTTATTTATTATGTAGACAGTGTTCTGCCTACATGTATGCTTGCAGGCCAGAAGAGGGCACCAGATCTCATTACAGATGGTTGTGAGCCACCATGCGGTTGCTGGGAGTTGAACTCAGGACCTCTGGAAGAACAATCAGTGCTCCTAACCACTGAGCCGTCTCTCCAGCCCCACCCCCAGTTGCCATCTTAATCTGTCACTCTCCTTTCAGTCATGTTTTGAGGTGCAGGGTGTGTAGGTCTTACATGTTATGCTAAATTTCACATTTAGGTATCCCATGTTTTAGAAGTTACCAGAATGGTCGTTATAAGATGTTCAACTTTTTATGATTGCTAGGAATATTTGTTTTGGCCTCCTAGGACCTTACTGCATCCACCGATTCATTCTGAAGAGTAGGGTTTTCTAATGATGGTGATGTCACCAGTGATGAAAAGTTCTAGCTTTTTTTTTCTCTTGCCTGTATAGCTAGTGCTTTCTTACCTCATTACAATAGTTAGAGCTCTAAGTACAATGTTGCAGAGAATGTGTATCCTTGTGACTACCATCCATCATTAAGGACTGTATCACCTCCAGGATGTTCATCAATGCCTTTGGTAGACTAAGGAGAGTCTCTGTATTCTGTTTACCAAGAATTTAATCATGGACATATGTTGCTTTGTCAAACACTTACTCTCTATTAAATGATAGTGTTTTTCCTCTTGACTAACATGGTAAGCTACACTGATATTTGCACACTAAACTGACCTTACAATCCTGCAATAGATCGATTTGGTCACAATGTATTGTTCATTTGTTAAGAATTGTTGTGTCTATCCTTGAGAGATATTGACCTATAATTTTGTTTTCTCGTCTGGTTTTAGTTGCAGGGCAATGCTAGCTTCAGAACATATGTTAGATTGTTAGTCATCAGAGAAATGCAAATCAAAACAACTCTGAGTTTCCATCTAACACCTGTAAGAATGGCCAAGATCAAAAACACTGATGACAACTTATGCTGGAGAAAATGTGGGATAAAGGGAACACTCCTACATTGCTGGTGGGAATGCAAGCTGGTTTGGCCCCTTTGGATATCAGTATGGTGATTTCTCAGAAAATTAGGAAACAACCTTCCTCAAGAACAAACCATACCACTTTTGGGTATATACCCAAAGGATGCTCAATCGTGCCACAAGAACATGTGCTCAACTATGTTCATAGCAGCATTGTTTGTCATAGCCTGAACCTGGAAACAACCTAAATGCCCCTGGACCAAAGAATGGATAAGGAAAATGTGGTACAGTTACACGGTGGAGTACTACACAACAGAAAAAAATAATGACATCTTAAAATTTGCAGGCAAATGGATGGAGCTAGAAAACATTATTTTGAGTGAGGTAACCCAGACACAGAAAAACAATTATCACATGTACTCACTCATAAGTGGTTTTTAAACATAAAGCAAAAAAAACCCTACAAATTACAATCCCAGAGAACCTAGACAACAATGAGGACCCTAAGAGAGACATACATGGATCTAATCTTTATGGGAGGTAGAAAAAGACAAGATCTCCTGAGTAAATTGGGAGCATGGGGACCATGGAAGAGGGTTAAGGGGAGGGGAGAGCAAGGGAGGAAAGCAGAGAAAAATGTAGCGCTCAATAAAAATTAATCAATAAATAAAAAAAACCTATGTTGGGAAGTTCCAGCCATCATTTTCCTGATTTGTGTAGAATTTAGTACTATTTGTTTCAGCATTGGACAGGATTTGCCAGTGGAACTGTTTCTTGACAGAAGGTTTGAAGTCATACGTTCTATTCTGAAAGAGTGTACATATTAGGATGTTAGTCACTTTTGTTCATTTGTATCCCTCAAACAGTTTGCTCTTCATCTAGGTCAGGCATTGACAAACTGTTTCCCACAGGTCAAATTTGGCCCAATTCATGCTCAAAATAGTTACATTAATTTATCCATGGCTTTTATATAGCTGCTTTTCATTGTACTAATAGAACTGAGTAGTTACGAGAGAGGCAGCAGGATCCACAGCATACAATCTCTACTTCACTGCTTTAGAGGTTGAATCAATGCCCGTTGTTAGGCTTGAAGGAAAGGAGCACACGAGGACCTAAGTGGGCCGCATTCATCTAGTGGAAGTGGCAGGAATTGGGGCATTTCCCTCACTGACTTTGTTTCAACAACTATTGATACCTTCACAAGCAGGCTGGTTCACCTCTAAAAAATAAGCACACTGAGTCATTCTCTATTTCCTTCTGTCTGGTGCAGCCTAGTTTGGGTAAAGACAGAAGCTGTGTATAACTCCTAGTTCTTATTTTGATGCATAGATCTAGCTTCTAGAGAGATTTAAGCGTTTGCTTCATACGACGTTGTTTCCAGCTTCTTGGCAGCACTGACATCAGCCACAACGTCACAGAGGACCAAGCAGGACACCAAGAGAAAATCTGACGCTGCTCTCCCTGGTCTCTAACTATCCAGATCCCTTCTTATGGGAAACTGGTTTCCTTGCCCATTAAGGATTGAGCTGAGAGAATAGGGAAGATACCACAACACAGATAAGATAGCACAAGTTTCTGAGCTTAGCGGAGACGATGCTAAACATCTTTGAGAAACTAGCAGACCACACAAGGCATCATCGTATTCACCGTGTCTTTGTGTGCCACTCCTGGCTCCACATCTCTTATACCGTCTCTAGTGATGCCAAGGACTCTAAGTTTGGAAGTCCGGCAATACAAATTCCTTAACTTAAAGGGCTAAGTATTCTAGAATTTTCATTCTGGGAACAAATTATTACATGACTCTTAATTTCAATTAAATCAAAACATGGCTCTTATTCTTGAATATATAAAATTACTACAGTTAGAAAACTTTATTTAGATAAGTCCTGCAAACAAAAAATTAGTAGAATTCTATAATAACAGCTAACAACATTCTTTGAATATACCATGAGCCAGGCTTAACATAAAAAGTTTTTGATACTGTTCTGTGATTTCTTCTCTCAACTCAAAAAGCTGAAGCCAGAAGCTCAAGTAACTTTCCCAAGATAGTAGTAGCAAAGACTGTCTCTTAGAGGCCTGCGGGTGAGCTCCCTGGCCAAGGAGGCTAGTTGGAGGCCTCAGTATGAAAGTCAAGCATGGAAGAAAATGTGCAGGCCAGGGGTCAGAGCATAAGTCAGTCCACGCCCCAGAGCAGGGAACTTCATTCTCAGAATCTCCTTTTTGCGGAAAATGCAGACGGCTGCTCTTCTTACCCTGTTGCGGAAGTGCCATAGTGATAATCTACCGTGAAGGACGCTGAACCTGGGCATGGTGGCAGACACCTACAATTCAGTATTCGGGAGGCTGACTGAAGGCTTAAAACCAACCTGGGTTATATGATGAGACCATTCCAAACTTCTTTGCTATTTAAGTGCTTGGAGACTGGGCGCCACACGAGTGGAGAGCTATCACTTTCTCAGGCAAGTCATGAATGCACAAGAACCCCAAGATAAATGTACAGCTGCTTCCTCAACAGCGAGGAGGCTCTTGTTGCCTCCATTCTTCCATTAAGAATGAGCAGTACCCTGTGAACATTTGTCGCCCTGGCGGGGTTTCACACTATTCCTCAAAACAGGGAGGAGCCATTCGTGGTGTTTCCTGGAAGGGATCACCATCAAATTGCAGCATCTAACACTTCCTGTTTCCACTTGTCAGCATTCTTTGTGCTGTGCATGTAATAACACTTAACCAACAATGCTGCAAATGGATGCAATTATCCTCCATTTCACAGGACGCCAGGAAGCACAGGAAACTAGAGAAGGTGGCAAGGTCACAGCTAATGGTGGCTTTATTTGGGAGTCAAAGTTCATTCTTTTTTAAAAAAAAATTATTTGCATATGGATGTCTCAGTGTGGGTTTGTACATGTTCATGTGTACATAATATAATATAAACATATATTATATATTACATGTATTATATATTACATGATATATAATATATACACATATATCATATCACACAATATAAACTTGTATCAGCTGGCTTAAATGTGTCATGGAGTCTGCATGTGTTAAGAGGGTATAAAGTCTGGTGGGTGTGAAAGAGGCTGACCCAGAAGGCCTGAATCACGGCACTGGATTATAGAATGAGGAGAAACAATATGGAAGCAGAGAGGCGGGTGAGGGTATCTAAGAAAACCTCTGCACAAAGCAACAGGCAACTGTGTTTCCTGATAAAGGTGATAGGGACCCATGGGAAGAAGAACACTTAATAAGAAAAGTGCTTAGGTTACATTTTGAGAAAAGATATGGAAAGGGGACCAGATTCAGATATAAGATGATGTCCCGTTAGATCTCCTAACATTACATGTGTATTTTCATACTCAGAAAATTAATCATCTATTACTAATGCTCCCTTTCATTAGACTATAAAATTGTTGAGTACAGTAAAGGCTTGTGTGTGTGAGTGTGTGTGTTCATATTCAAAATTCTAATAATTAGGATTGTTTTGAGCTCACAGTGAGATACACAATAATTATGGGTATATATGCTGCTAACAGTAATAGGACAGTTTAATGCAGTTCAATGTAGAGAGGATAGAGAGGGGAAACTTTAGAACAAGGATCCCCAGTCATAATGTCACTAACATTTCAAGCCAGACACTTTCTCTGTTGTGGAAGAATAGCTTGTAGGATGCTTAACAGTTTCCTTGATCTCCATCCCTTAAGTAACACGAGCAGGGCCCTGCCAGTTGCAAGCACCAAAAATGTCCCAAGCATCACCAAATAGGTTCTAAGGCAAAGCTGCCCAGGTGAGACCCACTGGTTAAGACATTAAGACAATTCTGATACTAAAACAGAATCTCAGGAGGACCTTGATGTATGGTGGCTGGGGGAAGGAGAAAGAAGCAGGCTTAGGAAGAAGCAGGCCTGGCTTTAGATACATTAGGTATGAAACATTTGTGGGATCTCCTAATAAAGATGTGCAACAGGTAGTTGGATGGATGGGCCTGTGCTCAGCGGTTAAGAAGTGGGAATCACATGCACATATATGGGAACTGATACCACGGGAGTAGACAGATTCACTCAGGGAGACTGGGGGAGTGACTCAAGGGCAAGGCAGGACTCTACAGAAAACCAAAGGCTAAGGGTGGCACCAGATTATTAAATAAGTCTCTAATTAGTTGAGAGGGAAGATCAAAGAGAAGTATGCATCCCAATATCTTTCTGAAATGAGTAATCTTGTTACCCTCTATGGCACAAGTGGAGGCTAAAAATAAATGTACCACGTGCATGGAGGTGGTCAGCAAAGTATGTGATGACTCGTTCCTGTGTTACAAAGAGCCTTGCATGCATCGTTTGCTGAATTTATTTCCTTTCTATGCTTTCAGTGTGAACGTAAAATAAGGTAAAACCTTAAAGAGTTCCATAATCCTATTACCGTAAACTGGAAACCCTATCATGCATTTATTAGCAATATTATTTCACTGCCTTGTCATCAGCGTTCAAAACCAGCAACTGCAAAGGCAGGCTTGGGGGAAATGTAGCTGCTTCGTATAGAGACATAATCTTTAGCTGTTGATGAGGTGCTGCGGTGACAATTCCTGGATAAAATGAAATGTCAGGAAGCAGCAGACAAAAAGAGCTTGCCGGAGAGAAAGCAAATCTAATAACAGGAAATAGTATTGCCTTTGGCAGGAAGGTCAGAGAAGTGGGAAGATAATTTCCTACAGGTGACATGATTTCCATAGAGTCACAAAGCTAATTGTCTACAATGCCAATTATGGCGGGAAGGCGTAGATGAGGGCAAAGCCCTGCCAAAAAAGGACTCAACACCGAAAAGGCGGCCAGACGCTTTGGGTAAATACTGATTACCTGAATACAAGCTAGCTACCGTGTGAGAAAATACTGTGCCCACAATGTACCACTGGAGGGCCACCCCCAAGTGATGCTTACGGTTTTTAGGAGCAGGATAACTAAACCCTTCACGTCAGACTGCAGGAAACACAACTCCCTGGTGCTATCTGTGCAGAAAGTGAGACAAATCAAACAAAGTCCCTGAAATGAGTTCCCCATCTCACTCATTTGTCAGCTGGGGTATTTATCGCTGTGACACAGAGACACACACACACCCCATTTTACCCTGGCATCCACAGGGAAGACAAGCCTGTTCACCTTCTCTCCCCATCCTTGGCCACCATTAGGAAAGAAGTTATGAAATGAATCACCAGAGTGGCTGGAGGCTTCACAACACCGTCCCAAGCAGAATGGCTGTCAAACTCTCACTTTAATGGGCACTTACATTTAATGCCAAGCTGATGCCTGTGGAAGACCTTGACTGAATCTGCAAACGGCAGACTAAGCCAATGAGAACTTTAGAGTCGTCTCATTTCATCTTCCAAGCTTAAACCCGTGTCCTTCTCGGCAAAACACGACAGAAATTTGCATGCGTGGCGCTGAACATCAGTGTGGAAGCAGGATAGGGTGAGCAAAAACCCTAGCATGGCTTGACCGACCCCTCAGCTCGCTATAAATCTGTATGAAGTAAAGACCTTCCCCGATGCTTTATTCCACCCCAAACACATTTAAAGTCTGCAACTGTTCTCTAACGACTACAATATTACAGTAAGTCCTAATACATTTACTCGAAGTCTTCTAATGTTCTTTAATGTGCATGACAACTAAGCGCCTTGTATCCTGTGGGCAGGATGAAGACTATAGAGCAACATAAACAAAATCCAGTAGCATCTCTATCAACAATGCCATCACTCCAAGAGCGACAAGAACCCCAACTTCTTTTTATTTAACCGTTTCACCTGGTAAGAGCTACATGGCCTTATTTTTTTTCACAGTAACAATGTGGAATACTCAGACTTTTCCACCATCTGCTTTTTAGAGAAGCCACCATCTTTTTTTTTCTTTTCATTTTGGGTTCCTTCTACATCATCCAATTCAAACAAGTCTGCCTTCAAGAAAACAAATCAAAACTGTCGAGACCCATGAAGCATGGAAAAAATTGCTTTTTCCAACCTTCCAAAGCAGCAGTAAAAGATATTAATTTCTATCTTTTTGTTTAAGCCTCTGATTTCTATACTCTTGATCTGCAGACTTCACAAATTCTACATATTCTTCTGTGTAAAAGACGGCCTCTTACTGGGATACTGAACTTGCAGCTAAGATCTAGCATTATTCGGAAATTTGACTAGAGACATATAAGACATTCAAGATGACATAGATTCTTGAAACTGTCATTTAAAAAAAAAAACAAAACAAAACAGGCACTAAGCCAGATCTGCCATTCTGTCCATGGCCTTATCCTTCTGCCTCCTGAAATGAGGACATGAGACACCAGCAAAAGATGGCCCCACATAGCACTGTCACCTACAGAGACTAAGATTCCTCACTGAACTACATGAGATTGTGTTCAATGTCCCCTTACTACATGAGACCTATGTTTGGATGTTTAGTGTTCTAAAGCTAACTTAATTCCATGGAGCACTGGACCAATAGATCTCTGCTCCTTTTTCTATTCTTTCATAAGGATATAGCACATCATAAGATTGAAATGCGATACTCTGAATAGCCCCACTTTCTAAATACAGTGTCTTTTCGATTTAGATTCTTTTCCAAAGAAAAAGACAAGTACCCCCTTACCAGAAGAAAAGACTGAAACCGATTAACGGGCTCGTATTTTCCACACAGTTGAAAATAACCCTTTCTCTTATATAAAAGTCCCAGCTCCTCTGGGTGAGTGGAGATGCAGGGGGGAGTCAGGCACCTAGAGGATGGCTCTGACAAATACTGTTCTCACAGGCTGTCCGGGCCCACCTCACCTCCTCGCCAGAAGCAAGCCAGGACCACGAACTGCAGTCATTCGCTGTCTGCTAAGTCCTGCTGCTCGCAGTGAAAAGAACACTAACTATCAAATCATTTGGGAATCCATACCTTAGACTTCAAACCTCCTTGCTTTAGTAAGAAGCCAGTGGGAAACGGCCGAGACGCAGAGCACTGTTACTTACCCAGCGGCCTGTCCCTGAGCAAGTAACTGTCTCTCCAGTCCCCGTTCATTTCAGGGAGTCTGCTGCCACTCACAGGATGGAGCTCTCCTGCTGACAATCAGTAACAAACAGGCCATGGAAGAAAGAAAGCATTTCTAATCTTCACTGGTGAAAGCTGTCTGGGGCAATGAGGGAATGAAGAAAGGGCAGTGCAGAGACACGTATGCAGAAAACTCGGGGCTGGGGAGACTGGGCTTGCTTAGATGGAGTGCACCAACTGCAGCCTCAACCAGAAAGGTTTTCCTGAGTCCGAAGTAAGGAGCAGTTTGGCTGGTCTCGGTAGGTGGTCTCCAAGCAGACGCCCCAGGCGAGAAAGCTGGGCTCGGGAATTTTTTGCACACACTGTCAGCATTCCCACTCAGACCAGAGGAAGGCTTTGCCATTCTCATGAGTTTCAGGCATTGGTTTCCTTGCCATGGCTGTGCCCATGTCAACAATACACATTCACGCGGGGCCTCCTGTGCTCCCCATACTGACAGTGTGAGTGTTTCAAATAAAGAAGTAATGACTAACTTGCTGTGAAACAGGACTCCCAATCACACAGATATAGCCATATACATGTTCATATTTATTAGCAAAAATGCTCCAAGAGAGGACTGGGTCAAAATCCTAATATGTGAAACTTTAAAAGCTGCTTTAGTTGCATTTGCTGCCTCAGAACTTTAGTCGCTAAGTTCTGTCTTAATTTTCTGAAACAGGATTCAAGTCAAAATATTCAATGAAAGATTTCAATAGAACACTGTCTTTTATCATCATGTCAAAAATCAGGTAGAAGCAAACTTGCTTTGCTAACAAATGTCTGTACGTGGAGTAGGTGAGTAGAAGAAGCTGTTCAACAGGAGGGCTTTAAAAAGGCAAACCTTACAAACAGGAATGCATTAACTGGGGGAAAGGTGTACTGAAGTGGCCACATCAATTACTAAAACAATCTTCTAGGTCCTCCAGCTCCATTTCCAGGGAGGAGTTTAGAGAGGCCAAGGCAGACGATGCATCCCTGGTCTTCTGGACACTGGGTTTGGGCTGAGGAGTTTCTGGCTGGCTGAATTCCTTCTTGATGTCTTTGCCACCAGTTAGGATCCGCTGGCTTTCAAGGAAGAACTGATTCGGATGATTCAAAGAAAAGCCACAATCATCCACCTGCCCAAGGAAGCAAATTTAAACCACATTAGCACACAGTAATGCTAGATATAAAGTTTCAAAGGCTGACTCCACCCTCACCCACAGCTGAAAGCCCCTGATGTGGATCCCAGCTATCCCCATCTGAAATATGCAGCCCACTATTTACCCACTGCACTCAGTGGGGCATCCGCTGATGCCCACAGACACCGGGACTAGTACAGCTGTACGCTCAGTCCAGCCCTCTGCAGTTGGCTATTCTTCCTATCCACTCCATAGTCTCAGCAGAGCAGAAGACTCAAGACAGCTACAACACCTGGCCAAACACGCAGCCACCCCCAGCCCCCACCATGTTCACAGAACTCGATAACCATCCCGTGACATTCTGGATAACAACTCAGCCCTCCACACCCAATGCACCCTCAATTTTTAAGAGTATCCACATCATCATTCTAATGTCTGTTAATGAATACTCGTGATAAAAAACATGTTCCACAGGGCTGCCTGGATGAGCAGTTCAGGGGTGGAGCCCTTTCCCAGCATGTGTGCCACCCGGGGTTCCGGCCCCTGCACAACAG
This sequence comes from Arvicola amphibius, assembly GCF_903992535.2. Lineage (NCBI taxonomy): Eukaryota > Metazoa > Chordata > Mammalia > Rodentia > Cricetidae > Arvicola > Arvicola amphibius. Next base: position 89,123,085 of record NC_052055.2, read on the forward strand.
GAACAGAGTTTGGGAAACACACCTGGGAGCATCTACGTGTTAAAATGGCCACTAGTGATATACAGGGTGCCGCTTCCCTAGCCCTACGCAAAAGGCTTAGCACGTTTTCTGACCAAGCTTTTCAAAGTGATATAAAATCACTTTGATCACTTTGATACTGGTCCCTGGGGCCAGTGTACTCCAGGGCTTAGGTCTGGTATATGTACTCTCATTTGGTATAATTAGAAGGCCGAACAAGCAGTCTTACTTAATGTAACTTCTCCATGTTCATTTGGGGCATCCTGTGATCTGTCCTGTTGGAGGAAATCTTTTTAAACTGTGACTCGGTGGGAACCTAATAGTTTATGCTACTTCTTCTCCTCAAATACTGAACAAGTATTATCTCACATTGCCCATTATTCTGTGCCTTTAGTACACCGGAAATGGAGGAACAAAGAGTATCATTCCCAGATTTTTGACCCTAAAGTTTACTGATGGTGAAGAAAAAGAGTTTTCTTATCAGCAGCAAGCACTTAGTGTCCACCGTGTGCCAGACATCACAGACACACGCTCCGCCATGCACTCAGCTAGAGTGTCAATATTTTCCAGGGTTTTTAGGTAATGCAACTGAAAAGGGAGGTTAAGGATCGTGCCCAAGATTATACTACCAAGGATGGGCTATGAATGACTGTCCTTAAGTCAAGGTCAAAGTATTGTGTCCATATACAATAGTCATCCCTGAGAACTGCAGTCTCTTGTTTTAGTGATTCCTCAAAGATGTGGCATAATCTAAAAGGAAACTTCCATTTCTAATGTGAGTCTTCAAGTTCTTTTCTTCATACTCAACCACTGGGTCAGACTACTGCTTCTATGAAACACAGCCTCGCAGCAAACCTTCCCTTCTCATCTGCAGTTAGCAGTAACAGAAGACAGCACTTTGCTTGGTTTTAGAAATGTGACATTTTCAGATCAGAAACCATTATGCTATGTCTTTTTATTTATCTTACTATTCATCCATTTATTTATTAAAGACAGTGTCTCTATATTTCTGCTGTGTTAGCCTGGCTGGCCTTGAATTGTAATTCTCCTGCTTCAGGCTCCTGAGTAGCTGAGATTACAGATTTGTGGCCCCATTTTTGGCTTTTACCATTTTTAACACTTCACTCTGTCTTGAGCTGGCTTGTACAAAATAGTATCTCATAAATATTAACTGAGTTGAGCCCAGAACTGGTCAGTCATATATTTCACGCTTTACTGTTTATGTGGCTGTGTTATAATCAATAGTTTTCCAGAACACAAGAATACATTTGACTAAAATTAAAGCTAAAGAAAAATCACAGCCCAGTAATTCATAAGCTGAAGAATCATTTCCAGAATCTGGAAGTGTAGGGGTTACAGATAAAGGCGAGGCAGACCAAAGGAAGCTTCGTGGGAAGTGCTCTTTGAGGTGGGCTGGCAAGACGGAGAGGGCAAAAGGCTGGGATGGGGAAGGGACCAGCACAGGAGCTGCACAAGTAGAGAGCAAAGGGGGAGTGGCACAGGGCGCAAGGGGTTCCCATGGCCTGGTATATCACATAAGGAGATAAGAAGAAACAAGGTTATAAAGACTGGCAGGGACCAGACCTCAGAGATCTCAGGAAGCCAGGGTCTGCCTGACATAGCTCTCTAGGCACAAGGGAGGAGACGAGTGTGATTAACCCATGTGTAATCTTATGGCGGGTTAATCGGGGCTGGTAGTGAGAAAGGAGCTGCCGTGACTCAGAACAAGCTCAGCGGTGGGACATGCGCCAGAAAAAAGGGGGTTTCCCGCTAAATCGGCACCTCCAGATGTCCTGGTTCTTTAGTCGGTTAATCCACACAGGGCCAGGAACTGTAGGACCATTACTGTGCTAAGTGACTGGCTATTTATATCCAGGATTAAGAATTATTACACAGACCACCAAGAAAAAAAATCTTTATCTTTTTAACAGTGGGGCTGCTTATTTGTGTTTCCTCAATGTTTTATGGTAAGTTTGTAATATTAACAATGGCATAATTTGTGAACTTCTTTATCTGATTACACCCAATTCCTGAAAAACATGGAATGTCTCACGAGAAGTTTAAACATTTCTGAAATCAACATATCATAGAAATAAGTTGAACATCACTATTTACTATAGCACTATGCACAATAGGAAAGTTATGGAACAACCTAGCCATCCAGCAACCAGGGAATGCATAAAGAAAATGTGGTGTATACACACAAGGAATACTTTCAGCCATCATGAATGAAGTTATGTCATTTGCAGGAAAATGGATACAACTGCAGATAATCATAGTAAGCAAATTAAACCAGTCTGAAAAAGATAAACATCCTCTTTCCCCTCGTTTGTGGTCCTTAGATTTTACACAGGCACCAAAATCATGTCTGTGTGTCTGGCATGAAAGGGGAAATGAAATGTCAAGAAGAACAAGAGGATGAGAATGGGGAGGGAAGCCTGCTCAACACACTGCACATTAAAATGTCCTTCTATAAACAATACGACATACAGATGGGATTAAACACAGGAAAAATGAATCCAGGCCTTTTGACTAGAGCACTTACGTTTCTCTGAAGCTGTATTAAGAGAATTTATGCAAGGTCAAATAAACTGGCAATGAAAATTGTATAAAACTTGGCTTTGTTATTTTTTAAAGATTTTTTTATTTTATGCGTATGAGTATTCCTTCATGTATGCAAGCACTTTCCAAAGAGGACAACAGATAACCAAGAAATGCAGTTACAGACCGTTGGGAGTGCCACGTAGGTACAGACAACCAAACCCGGGTCCTCTGCAAAAACCACCAGTGTTCTTAACAACTGAGCCATCTCTCCTGCTCTTTTTTTTTTAAAAAAAAAAAAAAACTTTTTACAAAAATAATCTAATTCTAGCAAGATAGTAATATAGAGAAGATTTCCTTTCTTTTTTTACTATGAGAAATTTTTCTGTGCCTTCCTTCAAGTTGTTAAAGTGTTCGGGGCACCCGTCATTACAGAAGGTAGCTGAACTCAAGTCTCAGAGTTTGGTGTGAGCAAGAGAAAACGCAGTAGCCTTTCTCAGCCTCACTTTCCTCGCCTATGGGATGGCACAGTGCGATGACGTCAGGCTGTTGTCGGGGAGACTAATGGGATATGAATGTTTAAACAACTGAGGCTCTATGGAATCCAAATCAAATGTTTTGAGAGTCAAGAAAGGAAAGTCGATTAAAAATGAGGTAGACTTCCCAAAAGAATAAAGTTATCATTATTTTTTTTAATTTAAAGAAACCCCCCCCCCTCCGCTGTGTGAGGAGGAAAGACGTGGGCAGGGCATGTGTAGACTCTGGAGAAATGGGTTGGGAAGCTATGATGGGTCCTAAATGAGGCATGAGGGTGGGCAGCTGCTGCCCAGGTGTCAATCGCTATGTAAGGATGACCCCACACGGGTAAAGACACTGAAGTGAACTTCGTATACTCCACTTAAGAGTTCAGAAAAATGTGTGATAGGTTTTCACAAGACTTTTGTAGCAACTTATATGCTGAGGAAAAAATTATGCTCAACTACTTGGAAAATAAGTCTACAATCAATATCCAAAGGGATCGATTTCTAAAGAAACCATTTTCAATTAAAACTCAGAGATTAACACAAGATCTAGTGTTTCCACTTACAGTCAAAGCATTCAAGAATGCAAATGATGGGGGACAGCAATATATAACTGTTTTGAACACTGTCCCTTATAAACACAAAGGCAGACAGCTATCAGTAAGTCAGCTTTTGACACCCACTGAAGGAATCAATACATTCCACCCAATGACCTTCACACAAATGTAGGTCTCATATTTCTGCCACAGCGAATATAGATCTGAAGAATGGAAGCAATACTGTTTTACCTATGGGGTATTCGGGTTTTAATCAAGAGGTTTGCAATGACAGCTTGTAATGAGGCAGCTGGTGTTACCACACAGCCATATGGAGCTATCACAGCGCTACTGCAAATGGTATCAATTAACGAGTTCATTTTCAAAACTTGCATTTAAGTGAATTTCATCACAGAGGTCTGGAAAATGAACCCAGAAGTTTAGTGGGGGAGGGATACAGGGGGGCAGAAAGTAGGTAATAAAAATAGATTCTATTTTTACACCAGAAAAATAATAAGTGAAGCTATCCACATCTAAAAATGTATAGTAATAGATCTAATGACTACAGACACTTAGATGCAATGTAAGCTACACTACTTCCATGTTCGAAAGGGTTTTGATACACATCTTGAGTGAACTGAGGCTAGGTTTAAAACTGGCCAACTATAGCCCTGGTTGTACTGGATACCACAAAAGCACACTTGAGAGTTCACTAGACTGGGGTATGGCCTGCCTAAATCCCAGAAGGTAAAGGCAGAGGGGTGAGGAATCAAGGTCATGTGTGGGCTACAGAAGGATTCTGAGGGCAATCTGAGCTATACTAAAAAGCAAAACAAACATGGGATAAGGGAGGAGGGAATAACTTAGTATAACTCAACTGTAAGCCTAATTTAATTATTAAAATTAAAGCTTAGATAGAGAATCTCACATTTTGAAAGTTTGGAGGCTTCTTAATTAAAGGGTCCACAAGTGGTTGAGAGCATATATGAATGCTGGGTCAGCACAGTAAGAAATGCAGTCCTGTCATGTAACAGTTTCCTCTTCCATGCTGGAGGGAAGCTTGTGAGACAAGGATTCCAAGGTGGGTGTGTAAGCAGGGTATTCTAAGGGGGAAAGGGGTGCACAGCAGGGTGTTCTAAGGGGGAAAGGGGTGCACTGCAGAGTGTTCTAAGGGAGGAGGGGTGCACAGTAAGGTGCTCTAACAGGGTAGGGGGAAGGGGCGCAAACAGGAGATTCTAAGGGGAGGGTGCACAACAGAAGGTTCTAAAGAGGAAGCTCCTTAAGACAAAGTTGTTAAAGGGAAGTGAAATATTCCATCCTGCAGGAAGCTCCTTAAACTTTGGAAGTAAACAATTTAATAGCTTCAGGAAGTCCCTGAAACCAACCAGATTCACTAAGCCCCCATCCTCTCTAAGCAGATATAAGCTGTTATCAGAAACTCTCAGAGAAGCTGAGATTTCTGAAAGAGGCAGAGAAGCCAAGCTGACAGGCAGAGGTAAAGACCAGCCAAGGTACCTAAAAAAGGCCCAGACCAAAGGGGGCACCTGGAAAGGACACACACTAACCCGCCGACCTGCATGCAGGCTGTGCAGTATGCGCTAGAGGTCCAGCTTTTGTGAGCTGTCAACCATGCTGAGCTGGGCTCTGATGATGCATCCGTCTTTGAGTCATTCCCACCCCTGTAGAGCAACCCCAGGAAAACTCACTGATTCACCAAGTTGGACGGGTGGAATCTATACACTGGTCTGCTGTTGGTTCCCTAGCTTGGTGAATAAATGCTTGTTCACCTCTTTCCAGAAACAGTGCCGTACAAGTCCTCATGGGGCAAGGCATTCAAGGCTGGTGCTGAGAAGCCCAGACACAGGAGGCTGGTGCAGGGCCTGTCATGATCAAACTTAACAAACTTTGTTGTTGCTTACTAATTTTTCTTGTGACGAATATTTCAAATTTTATAAGAATAGGCTGTTTCAAAAATAAGGGCAATATTTTCCAACTAGATGTAGAAGATTCATGGTAGGCCCATCTCTAGCACTAGATGTTCCTTCAACCAATTGAGGCAGGTGGAGTGAGTTCCCTGGATCCACAGTTTTCCATACATAAACCATAGTTTATGAGTTAGATCATCTAACCTTACCAGTGCCTCAATGTTTAACATTTCCTGTCACCTCAGCTGACATTCTTCCAAATCTAGGACAAGGTATAGAACAAGACTAGGCTATCAGGCTTTTGAGGACTTAAACAGCCCAGGTTCAAATCTCAGTTACATTCCAACAAGAACTTACCCAGGCTGCTCAGCGTCTCTATGCTGTATTCATTAATAGGGTACAATAGGACCTGCTGTAGGGCTCAAAGGAGCCAGTGTGCTCAGTGAACTCAGTGATATGTCTGCGGGGCCTTAAGGGTTCCCCAAAGGCTCATATTATTTGTCATTTTAATCATTGATAAGACAATTTCCCTATGAACACTTAGAAAGAAATTAAGCAATTACATAGCCAACCTTGTTAAAGTCATCTTTTATGACTAAGTAAAAATATGAATATAAAGTTTAGTGCAGTAGCTGATAATGACTCAACAAATGCAGTGTCTTTGTGGGGAGACTCGGGGTAGAATCACAGCCCACTGCAGAGCACACACACACACTCAGTGACAAATGACAAAGGCAGTGTCTTTGTGGGGAGACTCAGGGTAGAATCACAGCCCACCGCAGTGCACACAAGCACTCAGTGACAAACTATTTTAAGAGGCAGACAGGCCTCCAATGCCCATTCTTAGACATCTGTCCCAGGTTAGGGAGCCACATTCAAATTAGTGGCTGTGAATGAGGGCCCAGTGAGCTGATTCTGCCCTACAGATGTTTTCTGTTGGTTGCATAGAGCTCTTGGTTCTGCTCACATGAAAGCCTCAAGCCGTGCATAATTCTTCGGTGCACCAGAGTTTGTGGCACGCTTCTCCCAACTGTAGCAACTTCACCTTTCTGGGTGATTTATCTAATCACTGCAGGCCTCTTGAGTCTGTGATGCCTGCTTTCTGTATGTAAGACCCCTGTCAGACGGACTCGCTCAGTGCTCCTCTTAATTATCCTTTAGGAGCTTCCGTATCAAGGAAGCGAGCAAGATAATGGTCGCATTTCTCTGAATCCCTTGCAATGCCAATCCACATGTAAAACACGGTTTTATAGTGCAAAATATAAAACCTGGGAGGCAGGTTAAACTACTATCAAGTGGCAGCCACAAATATACCAGACTTTCTTCATGGAGGATGGAAAAGGATGCTGGTTCATTTCGACAGCTATGGCCAAGGCCTCAGATCTAACCCAGTTCAGGGATTGGCAAATTAAATTAAGGACTATAGGTCAACTCTGACCCGCTTCACAAAGTTCTATAAATTCAGCTGTGACTACTTATATATTTTCTATGGTAGCTTTTGCAGTCTTGTGAGAGACATAATAAATCCTTTTATTTTTTTTTCAAACCAAAAATCTCACCAATCTTGGTTTCTGAACCTAGACCGGAGTGGTGGGTGCACTATGGCAGGCATCTCCCTCGGACTATTTCTCCTTCTCTAGGACCCAGCTCAGCTCTTTGGTGCTTTTATAAATCTTTTAAGTTGCTTAATACCATGTAATAAATCTCTTTTGTGTTCAACTATGGGAGTGACTTTCACTGCTACAACAAAAAGCACCAAGCAAAACACAGAGTAACAAGCACACACATCAATCTGCAAATTTACACAATGTACTTACATTATGTGTCATCTCGAAGTACTTCTGACAGGCTACCTGGTAATGAGTCCCCTTTACTAAATCCAAAATCTGAAATGAATGGGGGAAAGGAAGAAAGAAAAAAGACAAGTTAGGTTTCTTCTCGGCCACTGTGGTCACAGTTGTTGGCCTTCTCATAATCTCCATTCGAAAAGGAAACTCAATACATAAATCATGCAGCACGCTGTGCTTCTGCAGCCTGGGCACTGCAACGGTGTTGCGATTATCCAGGAACGGTTTAGCTCAGCAGTAAAACACAGATGGCAAGTGATAGCAAGTGATCTTTCTGACCTGGCACCTGGGATTTTAATAACATTACTTTGACAGCAAGATGAGAGCAGATCCTGGTACTCTGACTTTGATGGTACTGTCAGCATTATCATGCTGCCCATCTTTGTAAAACCGTGTATCTATAAATCTACTAATCTAATAGCAGAGGCATGAAGCAATAAAGGACATTCTTTAGACTTACTTACTCATTACCTGTTTATACAGATGCAACACTAAACACTATTATGAACACATCAGTAAAAAAAGAGTCAAAACCCTCTGGACCAGCATAGAGAGGCAACAACTTTTCTGCAATCAGATTGTCTTTTCTGTAATATAGTTACTTGTAGTAAAACTCAGCATAATGCAGAGTGAATAGCCTATTCTGAGCATCTATTAGGGATGCCATCCTATCTTTTGTAAATACAATTTTCCTTCCAATTGTAGTTCATGTAATCTCTTCAGAGAGGCACAAGCACCCATCCTTATCAGCGGAGCACAATGGTAGCTGAAACTTATAAAGTGTCACTGCCTTCCGCCACTTCCAAATAAATAAAGCACACATATTTGACCCATTTATCAAGCACAGAAAAATGCTGGAATTAAGAGATAACCACAAATGAAAGAAAGTAGGATTCCAGAAAATTGTTAATTTGTACCGCCTTTCAAAAGGCTAACCTTCCTGCCATCAAAGACATGAACAGTCTTGAATTCTTGCTATCCCCATCAGGGAATACTGCTTTACAGTTTTGACAGAACATAAGAAAATTATAGCTGTAGAAAGGGCATCGGGCACCAGCAAAAATCTGCTAAGGGACTGCTTTCCTCTGGTTGTCGTATATACAAATTTCACACCACATTCAATTAACTTTAAAAGATTTGTGTAAATATCAACCTGTCACAGAACCCAGGATTCCATCTACCTCTATGACCCATTTTTTCCTCAATTAGAGAAAAATAAAAATAAAAGACAATACAGAAATCAATACATAAAATTTTTAAAGTAATGCAACACTTTGAGCTTATACCCAATGCTTGTCCACACAGCCATTAAAGCTGTGCAGTGATGAACCTGAAGCTAATTACTGGATGACAAACACAACCGATTGACGCATATGAACTGTCATTTCAAAGGAGACTTCAAACACAGATTTAAGATCTGATCCCATAAATTAACTGAAGACAAAATAAACTCACAGAAATAAAGCTGAACTGTGTGGTATATTTATGTTTCTTAAAACAAGGGAATGGTGCTGGTCACAACTGGCTTGGTCTTCTGATACCAACTAACAATCACAATAACCATACACGAGCCCCACAGACCAGTCTCATCTAGACAACCCTTCTTTAAAATGCTTCCCAGGCGAGCCTAGGTTTTGCCACGGTGTCAGTTAAACTACCCAGCAAAAGTGACTATACACATGCAGAAAAGTGAGCTGACAAGTAGGACACAGACTATGAGAAACGCAGACTTAACTGAAAATGTTGGCAGTTTAAGAACACAGCTGTTTCTACCACCACCCTGGGAGGCAGCTCTTTTTTAACAAAAATATTTTGTCTTGAAATCACCCAGCCATCTATTTTAAATAGATGACTATTTTACTAGTCATACTACAGCATGTTTGAGATAACACGAGTATAATTGGGAAGAGATGATGAAAACAAGCAATAGTGGGTTTTCTTTTTGTTTTCTGGCAAGGAAAACTGATGAATGAAGAATGAAAAAGATGAAGCAGAGGAGGTTAAAGAAGAATACATGGGGTAGGGGGAGAAGGGAGTGAGCCAAGGAGACCTCGGAGAGATAGAGAGCATGCTCTGCCCTGAGGCAGTTGGGGAGCAGTGTCAGACGACCCCGATCTTAACTTCAGACAAGAACATTCTGTTCAAATAAAGCTGCCTGAAGGTCTCATTAGGGACAGGATCAATTTTAAAAAGAATTAAGAAATCATGTGCAGCTTAATCTAGCGTTCCATAGAGGAACATAGAAACAACTTGTATGTTTTTAAAATTAAAAAAAAATGTCAACCGACCAAAGAGCATAATTACTAAGAGTCCAGACTATGATCTATATTGTAGGAATGAAGGAAGGCAGGCGTTCTCTCAGCCCACGGTGATGAGCTGCCTCACTCATACCAGACTCACAACTGTGAAGCTCAGACTAGAGTCAACAGACTGTAGTGCTGCCCAGCAGACCCCACCAGGATGAGAACAGAGGAGTAGTGGGAAGTAGTCAGACTTGGAGAATAAGCGTTTCCTAAGAGTAAGACACTGTTTCTTAAAGCAGGCACTTTCCATGAAAATGCCCGATTAGAGTCAATTCTGACGTTCTAAACAATGCACTACTCATCCTAAATTCCCCGGACCACTTCCTAAATATCATAAACTAGGTTTAAAAAAAATTCTATAAACATAGTTGAACAAATGCTTTTGTATATGATTAGGCATCTCTTGGGTAAATTCCCAACAGTGGGATTGCTGGGTCCTGCGGTAGGTTGATCCCAGATTTCCTGAGGAACCTCCACACTGCATTCCAAAGAGGTTGCACAAGTTTGCATTCCCACCAGCAATGGAAGAGTGTACCCCTTACTCCACAACCTCTCCAGCAAAGGCTATCATTGGTGTTTTTGATTTTAGCCAATCTGACAGGTGTAAGATGGTATCTCAATGTTGTTTTGATTTGCATTTCCCTGATTGCTAAGGAGGTTGAGCATGCCCTTAAGTGTCTTTTGGCCATTTGAACTTCTTCTGTTGAGAATTCTCTGTTCAGTTCAGTGCCCCATTTTTTAATTGGGTTAATTAGCATTTTAAAGTCTAGTCTCTTGAGTTCCTTATATATTTTGGAGATCAGACCTTTGTCTGTTGCGGGGTTGGTGAAGATCTTTTCCCAGTCAGTAGGCTGCTTTTTTGTCTTAGTGACAGTGTCCTTTGTTTTACAGAAGCTGCTCAGCTTCAGGAGGTCCCATTTATTCAATGTTGCCCTTAATGTCTGTGCTGCTGGCGCTATACGTAGGAAGCGGTCTCCTGTGCCCAAATGTTGTAGAGTACTTCCCACTTTCTCCTCTAACAGATTCAGTGTGTTCAGATTGATATTGAGGTCTTTAATCCATTTGGACTTGAGTTTTGTGCATGGTGATAGACACGGATATATTTTCATTCTTCTACAGGTTGACATCCAGTTATGCCAGCACCATTTGTTGAAAATGCTTTCTTTCTTCCATTGTGTGCTTTTAGCTCCTTTATCAAAAATCAGGTGTTCATAGATTTGTGGGTTAAGATCTGGGTCTTCTATTCGATTCCACTGGTCGATTTCTCTATTTTTATGCCAATACCAAGCTGTTTTCAATACTGTAGCTCTGTAATATAGTTTGAAGTCAGGGATGGTAATGCCTCCAGAAGTTCCTTTATTGTATAAGATTGTTTTGGCTATCCTGGGTTTCTTGTTCTTCCATATAAAGTTGATTATTGTCCTATCAACATCTGTGAAGAATTTTGATGGGATCTTTAAGGGGATTGCATTAAATCTATAGATTGCCTTTGGATCTCTGAGTTCGAGGCCAGCCTGGTCTACAAGAGCTAGTTCCAGGACAGGCTCTAGAAACTACAGGGAAACCCTGTCTCGAAAAACCAAAAAAAAAAAAAAAAAAAAAAAAAAAAAGATTGCCTTTGGTAGTATTGTCATTTTTACTATGTTGATCCTCCCAATCCAAGAGCAAGGGAGATCCTTCCATTTTCTGGTATCCTCTTCAATTTCTTTCTTCAAAGACTTAAAGTTCTTGTCAAATAGGTCTTTCACTTCCTTGGTTAGAGTTACCCCAAGATATTTTATGCTATTTGTGGCTATCGTGAAAGGTGACGATTCTTTATAGCAGCATTATTTGTAATAGCCAGAACCTGGAAACAACCTAGATGCTCTTCAGTGGAAGAATGGATGAAGAAAGTGTGGAATATATACATATTAGAGTACTACTCAGCGGTAAAAAACAATGACATCTTGAATTTTGCACGCAAATGGATGGAAATAGAAAACACCATCCTGAGTGAGGTAACCCAGGCCCAAAAAGATGAACATGGGATGTACTCACTCATAATTGGTTTCTAGCCATAAATAAAGGACATCAAGCCTGTAATTCATAAAAAAAAATCCTAGAGAAGATATATAAGAAGGTGAATCCAAAGAAAACATATAGTTATCCTCCTGGATATTGGAAGTAGACAAGATTGCCGGACAAAAAATGGGAACATGGGGGTGGGGTGGGATGGGGGGATGGGGGGATGGGGAGAGAAAAGTGTGAAGTGGAGAATGGGAAGAGCTTGGGGGAATAGGATGGTTGGGATATAGGAAGGGTAGATATGGGAACAAGGAATTATATATCTTAATTAAGGGAGCCATTCTAGGGTTGGCAGAGACTTGACTCTAGAGGGGTTCCCAGGTGTCCAGGAAGACGCCCCCAGCTAGTTCCTTGGGCAGCTGAGGAGAGGGTGCCAGAAATGTCCAGATCCTATTGCCATACTCATGAATATCTTGCATATCACCATAGAACCTTCACCTGGCATTGGATGGAGAAAATGACAGAGCCCCACATAGGAGCACCGGACTGAGCTCCCAAGGTCCTGATGAGGAGCATAAGGAGAGAGAGATCATGAGCAAGGAAGTCAGGACCATGAGGGGTGCGTTCACCCATTGAGACGGTGGGACAGAGCTAACGGGAGACCACCAAGTCCAGTTGGAATGGGACTGATGGAACAGGGGACCAAACCGGACTCTCTGAATGTGGCTGATGGTGGAGGAGGACTGAGAAACCAAGGATAATGGCGATGAGCATGAACTCTACAGCATGGACGGGCTCACTGTGAGCCTTGTCAGTTTGGTTGCTCACCTTCCTGGACTTAGGGGGAGCTGGGAGGACCTTGGACTTAACATAGTGAAGGGAACCCTGATGGCTCTTTGGCTTGGAGGGGGGCGGAGTGGGGGTATGGGTGGAAGGGAGGGGAGGGAAGGGAGAGGAGGAGGGGAGGAGCTGGAAATTTTTAATAAAAAAAATGAGAAAAAAAAAGTCATGCCAACAAATGCTGGCAAAAAAAAAAAAATTCTAAGAGAATGGTATGAACTCTTCAACAACAGGGCTCAAGGCACATATAAAGTCTTTACACTTTCATTTATTAATTGTACAAACTAAAGGGTTTCATTATGACACTTGATACATATATGTGCCACACTTTAATATCCTATCCTGCTCCTGACTCCCACTGCTCCTCCCCTAACTCTAAACCCACCTCCTACTTCCATGTATTATCTGCACTGTGCTCTCTTTTCTTTAATTATGATTGCTTTATGTATACATACCTTTAAATCTACCAATACAATCTGCTCAGTCCATTTACTGTTGCTTATATGTATATGCTCTTAGGGCTGACGCTTGGCATTGGATAAACCAATTAGGGGGACCATCTTGGGGAAGACTGAGTCTCCTCCCTCTTTTAGCAATCATTTACTGCCTGTGGCCTTTCATCTAGGGTCGGGACTTGTCAGATCTCCTCCATCAACACTGACACGTCAACTAGTGTTGACATTGTTCAGGTCTTGATTAGGTAGCCATACTATTAAGGTTTCATGAGTGCAGCTTCCCTGTCCTACACTAATGACAATGCCTCTCAGCCAACTTCCTGGTCCTGTGACTCTGACGATCTTTCCACTCCCTCTTAAGGAAAGTGGACATGACTTTTCCCCCCTCTGGTTCAGCTGTTTCTTATATATTGACATTTATTTCTTATATAAAATAAATAGAAAATACCCCCAATACCATATCTCAGTCACTAAACACAGCTAGTTGAGTGGTTTTTGAACAAGCACAGTTATAGAGCTATAATGCTAACATTGTGTGTGTAGGCCGCCCACTCTGCTGACTTCAGAAATTTTACAAGTGGTTCTGAAGTACTAGCATTTGCCTGTGTAGTGCAACTTGGTGTAGGTTTGCTCTTAATTTTGTAGAATTACCTGATACAAACATTAAATATTGTATTAAGACAAGATGGGCACTGAAACAACCTGCTTTTGGACAGAATGACTCCAAGGCAGGAAATATAAAGTTAGAAATGAAAGGAAAATCAAGATATGCCCCCAAATACTCTAATTTTGATAAAAAAAAAAAAGCACAATTCAGTAAATACTAGAATCCAAGAAAGGCTGGGGGATGCCCAAGACAGACAGAGTTTGGGCCAGAATAAAAGTGTTCCAAAGGGAAAAGTAGAGGAAAGGACGAGGCAGCAACTTAACAGTGCTGTTTCTCCAGAGTGGAGTCTAAGACCACGAAGAGATCACTCCCTATATTAGCTCACTTTATGTTCCCATAACAAATGCTCAGAATTGGGTACTTGAGTTAATAATGGGTTATTAGCTCACAATTTGGAAGGATGAAAGTCCAAGATAGTGAAGTCCCATCAGCTGGCTTCTATTAAGGATGACAGAAATGAAAGGAAGCTACCATAGGACAAGAAAGGAAGCCAGAAAGACTCAAAAGCCATAGCAGCTCAGTGCCACGGGGTTCTAAGAACTGCTAGTCCTTTCTGAGAGGAAGCCTAAGCTACACTCCAAGGTGCTCACCACAGTGAGGCTAGGCTTATGCAAACACTGAAAGCGTACCCAGACGTGCAAGGATAACAGCAGAGAATAAGGAAAGAAACAGGGCGTCAGGGAAACACACACCACACAAAGGCGGGAACTCAGATAAGAAGACCATGAGGAGGAGCCAGTGAGAAGAGTGAACCAGGTGGGGAATGAGGAAAGAGCCCTGGAGTCTGCGGTCTGCTATTCCTGTGCTGTGGCTGCTGCAGCCACAAAGGGCCCTTTAACAGCAATGGCAAGGACTCTCCAGTCTTCCTGCTCCATTCTGAAAGACCCCAGCAAACCGTACTTCCTTTTCCAGACAGCACTATTTCCAAAGGACAGCACCCCCAAGGCCAAGGGAAATGAGGCACAGGCAACTCTGAGACCTGCCTAACAAATTTTCTAATCATACTCCAGAAAAAAACAAACAAACAAACAAAAAAACAAAAACTAAACAATCACATCAATTTTAAAAACATAAAATTATCAAAGAAAACATTGCATGAAGATCTAATAATATTTCGGAAACAGTAGTAAGTTTAGTTTTTCATAGCAATATTTAGAGTAAAATTGAGATGCAGGAGCATCATTATGGAAGCTTGGTTCTTACTAGAGCAGGACTATGTAATGTCATGTATATTCCTTGATTTTCCCCTCAACTTTTAGTCATTTTCTATTAGGTACTAAAATTCACCAAGAAGAATTCTAAACTTTTAAAAATAAAATAATTCATCTTTTTATCTTCACAAAAAAGTTCATCAATTTGTATTCACTGTGTTTAGTAAAGGAAATTAATTACACTTCATCCTCAAGAGAAGTTACTGGTTATTTCGCTAAGAGAATTGCTATTCCCTTCTCTTTTTATCATCATCCTTTTATTTAAATTTCTTTTATATAATGTATTTTGATCATGTTTCCTCCTCCTTCAACTCCTCCCTGGTCTTCTCCCTACCCATATAACTTCACATTCTTGTGTGTCTCTCTCCCCTTGTCTCCACCCTCTCCCTCACCAAACAAATGAAAAACAAAGAAAAAATACCCCCCCCCCCCAAAAAAAGGTACACAGAGTCTGTGTTGCGTTGGCTGAGTACTCCTGGAAATGGTGCCTATCCTGGGGTATAGCTGAGCTTTCCAGTGAGACACAAGTGGAGAAGGTAGATTTCCCCCTTTCCTAGCAGATGCCAATTGCAAATAGCTTCTTGGTTAGGGGTGGGACTTTGTGTTCACTTCCCCTTCTCAGTGCTTGGATCTCTCTGCTATGAACCTGGGTAGGAGTTGTGCAGGCTGTCACAGTCTATGTAGCCGAGGCTAGCTTCAAGTTCATGGCCCTTCTGCTTCAAGCCTCCCAAGTGCTGGTCCTGCAGACACATGCCACCACACCTGGGAAGGAATTCTAATGAAGTGGCATAACCAAGATGCCTTTAAAGAGAAATAACTGTTTTTATGATTTGAAAGACTGTCATCTATCAGACTGATCTTTGCCAGTCAATCAACACGTATGACAGTCTCCAGCACCCGAGGGAAATGCCACACAACAACAGAAACAAACATAAATATCAGTGCACAGCACATGCTCCAAGTCTAACATGGAGAGCAGGTGCCGCTTCCTCCCACCGTTTACTCCAGTGCCTGCCAAAGATGCTCAAGGATGACTTGGCAGCAGGAAGCAGCCACCTGCCCACCCTTGGCTCTGGTGACTGGTGGACTGCACATGCACAGCTACATATGCTGCACCCACCAGTTAGACAGACGCTAGTGTGTCTTCTAATTCAAGGTCGTCGGTCTTAAAGTAGAAGCAAGAACAGCCTTGCTTCTTCTTAAAAAATTCAACTGTCCAAAACTAGCCCACAAAGATTTTCCACTCCATTTCTGAGCTTCCTTATTTCAAAAGTGAAAGAAAAAGCTTGGTAGTAGGAAGTATGGGACACATCTACACATGGAGCTCTCTTTGTTTCTCACAAGCCTGGCAAAGCACAACCAGTAGAAGCCTCGCACCTCTGCTGTGCCCTTCACTGGGAGACCAAGGCCAGGTTTCCCTTCCTTGAAAATATACTTTAATTTGATTAAAAACATCCCATGTCAAGCATTTTACTGTTCCTACTTTTTATTGTTTATAAATACAGTTCTGAGCTAATTTTACTTCAAATGTCTTTCAGTTTTCCCCTTTCCTCTCTACTGCTCAGCCCCATCATTTTCTCTCTTATAATAGGCTTCCTGATTTTCCCTTACAAGAGCCTACAGAGCCACCAGTGTCACTCCTAAAAGCCAACCCAACCCTGCATTCCACTTTCATTTATTAATTGTACAAACTTACTTGGTACTTGGGAGGCCGCCAGAGTTCAGGCCTTCTCATTAAACCTAGCCTCCCTCCCTAGGCTCTGCTCGGGCTCATCTGGCCATGGGGTTCTCAAGCTGCTCTAGGCTTTTCTACAATGTTTAGTGGAGTTTTAGCACATAAAATCCTAGTGGTAACATCTATGGGAGTCTCTTGTCATGTATGTTGGTTTGGTTTAATCCAGAATTACCTAAATTTCTTGGTGTTAATATTTACCAGAATGGTGCTAGCTCTCTGTTCACACTGACCTGGTCTTCCTAAGGGCTCCTCCTGACCCTTATCATGCTGTAGTTGGCTTTCACCACACTTGCCTGCCTGGCTCCCCACTGCAATGTTAGCTCCATCGGGTAGGTCTCATTAGCATCACCTCTCAAACTATTCCTAGTGTCTTTGACAGCAACTGGAATATAGTTATCTCCAAATTATTAATTATTTTAAGAGTTTGGGAATAATTGTTTGGAAAGGGGGCACATGTTTCACGTTGCACAGAAGGCAGTCAGAGGACAACTAACTGCGGAATTGGGTCTCTCCCTCCACATTTCATATGGATTCTGGGACTTAAAGTCAGGTCGCCTAGCTTGCATGGCTTGCTGAGCCACTGTGCCAGACAAATGGCTGTTCATTTCTGTGGGTGTGGATTTGGTTGTCTCATATCCTCACTTCCTGCCACTGGGAAACCCTACTCAGTATTCAACCCTGATTCAAGCGCTATCCCCTATGTGACGGATTTTCTTCTGCTCTCCTTTGGATCCGTGACACCTCAACTGCACTGATATTTATTCTTTATTGGAGTAAAACAGGTACCGAAAACTCTTACAAAGCAATTTAAACTGCTGTCCCAAACACTGACTTCTCAGTGCAGATTAATATCGGTACTTTATGGTTAGAAAACAGCAATAACTAAGTGACCTAAGAACTGGAAGAAGGGCAACTGGGTAAGGAACCTACTTACAGGCACGGCAAGCAGTAGTGTTGACCCTCAGCTCCAAGGTTCAGTCACTAATTATTGCTCTGCTCTGTATACTCTTTGTTCTGATTTTAAAAAAAAAAAAAAGCTAACAGTTCAGAACTCCTATGCCCTATAATCTTTATAGGCCTGTGAAAAATATTTATATTGATTTCATTTTATTTATAATCGTCTTATAAAAAGGAAGTGTATCTAGTAAACATGCTAGTATAATAGAAAAAGAAGTCATGCTCACAACCTTCCACTTAATTGCTTTCCAAGGATGAGGGGACTGAAAGGAGTATATGTACTATATGCATATACATATGGATTGTAGCACATATATAAACATGTAAAAACACATATATACATATATACATGCACACGCATATATATGTAGACAGACAGACAGACAGAGAATTATCTAACAAGAAGTGCACTGTAAAACTGATGGTAAACATCATAGCTCTAAAATAGCTCAGCGCTGAGAAGATTAAAAATCTGAAGTATTTGCATTATGTAAAAGCTTCCTTTTTATTTAAACAGAAAAGGGGAAGTGATGTGGGATTCCCCTCTATATGCTGTTAATACTATTGGTTAATAAAGAAACTGTCTTGGGCCTGCACAGGGAATAGAGGTAGGTGGGCTTGGGGCAGGGAAACTAAACTGAATGGAGTCAGAGAGAAGCCCTGTACCCGCCGGAGACAGAAGCTGAACCTTTCTGGTAACCATGTAGCGATACACAGATTAATGGAAATGGGTTAAATTAAGATGTAAAAGCTAGTCAATAATAAGTTAGAGCTAATAGGCCAAGCAGTGATTTAAATAATACAGTTTCTATGTAATTATTCTGGGGCTGAGCAGCTGGGAACCAACAAGCGGCTTCTTGCGACAATGAATAGCTACTTAATTTTCTATTGAAGTCTGTTTCTCTAAAAAATGGTCACAAAAAAAGTATGTTAGGAAAGTAGTTTTATGAAGTACACAGGCTGGATTTATGTGAACAGTACCAAATACTATTCAATGAAATTTCTGTTTAGTGAGTATTTTCATCAACAAAGACAAATGCTATTTAATTTTAAATATGATTTTTCCTTGAACTATATATCTTGAATAATATTTAAAAATTTTAAAAGAACTATCTGTGGCCTCTAAAAAGTAAAATAAATTTTAAAAATCAAATTAAATGTTTGAGGACTTTGTGATATAATCAAAACCAATCATGGCTATCACCTCTTTCCTCTACTGAAGCTCTGAGACTTACTACACCATGAAGAACAGCAGCAGGGACTGCTGTCGAGGCAGGAGTACTTATAGCAGACACTGTTCCTCAGCAATGGAGAGTAAGTGTCACCCCCACTGGTCAGCAGCCCTCATCTGATACCATGACAATGATCTTTGGTAGTTCAGATTTACACACACTTCAAATAAGGAGTCATGCGCCTTTACTGAAGCACCTGTCAGTGTGATCATGAAATTATGACAAAGCTACCTTTAAGCCTTTCAAACTGTCCATTTTGAGGGATTTCTTCATTAAAAAGGCACTTACCAGTTTAGATTTAATACAGTAATTGCCTAAAATTTTTGGACTGTGAAAACCAAGTTCACTTACCTCCCAAAAGTACAAAGAACACATACTTTTTCACACTTGATGGCTTTGACATCACTACTTAATTTCTTGGAAGCACTAATTAGATGCACTTTAGAAATAAGTATTAATGGTTATGCTGATCTACAATATGCATTCTCTACTGAAAAACACTATAATGAAAAAAATTAAAGACATTCATAAATAACACGATTTCTGTCAACAAACTTGCCAATAAACAGTTTATTTCTACTCTTACAGTGAGGCCTGTAACATTATTACTTGTAGAAAGCAAAACACAAATCGAAGCAGGAACAAATATAAGGCACCTGTAAAAGCAAAGCCTAATCACTCTGCTCATGAAATGTCGCCAGTGCGCGCGCGGAACTCAGAGATAGCGGCTGTGAGTGGTGCTCCCCTATGATGACATCACTCAGAACAGCTGGGATTTTACATTCTCTGTGACCACAGGTAAAAGGCTCAAATGAAAAGATAATTACTTTTAATAGTTTAAAACAAAAATGTCAAAATATTGTCATCACTAGAATGTAATTAACCTAAGATATTTTACAGTGTTTTCTATATGGAGTTTTAGCTGGTTTGTTTAACATTTACAGTGGTACAGTAGAGCTGACTCCGATAGCTTGAGAGCCAGTTCGGCCCAGCTCCACACAACAGGTGAGGCCCCACAACAGCTATTTGACAAGTGATACCACAAAAGAGAAACAAGTAAATATATACAGCCTCCCAAGAACTGCTACTAACACACAGCCTTTCCATACCTCATTGGAGAAGTTAGCAATTAGAGAGCTAGTCAGCCCCACACCAGTCAGCCATATATATTACATCTGTAGTCCACGTGTACTGTCTGCTACACCAGACAGTAAGATCAGGTCACACCAAAAGACCTGAATTTCTACAGTTAGACACCTTCATACTCATTCTCTAGTTTTCTAGAAAGTATGAAACATGCAAAGAAACTAGAAAGCATGACCCACTCACAGGAGGAATTCACAAAAGGTAACACAGACACAACTTAAATATGTTCAAAGAGTTAAAAGAAACCATGAAAATCTCCTAACAAACACTGCAATTGTGTGACTGCTACAACGTAGATGAAATAGACAAATTCTTAGAAATATAAATTGACAAAATGGATCCAAGAATAGATAGACCATCAAAATAAAGAATAATAAGCACAAATCAAATCACAATTTAAAAACCTCCCAAAGACAGTAACACTTTAAAAAGATATCATGAGAAAACAACAGATAGCCAGCCCTTATGAATGTAAAGACAAAAGTCCTCAATAAAACACTAGCAAGTCTGGGCTGTGGCTACAGTTCAGTGGGAGGGTGTTTGTCTGGTATGAGCGAGGCCTGGGCTTAGTCCCTCAATCTGAAAAATCAACACAACACTGGTAAATCAAATCCAGCAACACATTTACAAGGATTAGAAGTTATGCCCAAGTGCTCAAGTAGTAATGCTAGGCGGTTCAAATATGAAAAGCAATGTAATACAGCACCTCGATACAGTGAGGCTAAAAAAGAACATGTGACTCACCTTGATTGGTGCCGAAGAGGCACCTGAAACATCCAATGTCTTTTGGCTATTCAAGAAGAAACTCTCAGTTAAGCTAGAAGTAGGAGGGATTTACTCAGAAATATAAAGAATGCTATGAAAATCCACAGTTAATAGTACACCTTGGAGAAGACTGAAAGCCATTCCCTACCAGTAGGAACAAAATCAAGATACTTTCTTTACCCTTCATACTCTCAGCACAGTACTGGAATTTCTAGTCCGAGAAGACAATTACACAAGAAATACAAGGCATCCAGATGGAAGGGATGTAATACCGCATCTATTCTCAGAAGGCCTGTTCTTACAGAATCCACAGAAACCTAGTACAATAAATTAACCTAGCAATGCTGGAAGACGCATAAATAAAAATCAGCTGTATTTCTAACACCAGTAACAAATGGCCAGAGAAAGAAGAAAACATTTCTATTATAAAGTACAAGGAATGCATTTAGTCATAAAGCAAAAAGCGTGTATGCTGGGGAGTATAAAACACAAGAAAGGAACCGAAGGAACTGAGAAAAGAAAAGATGTCCTGTGTCAGGGACCAGCAGGCAATGCTCACCCAAACACATTGTGTATCCATCGAAGTCCTAATGCTCATCCTGACATACAGAGAAAATAAAAACAGGCTCCAAATAGTCAAAACAATATTTAGAAGGAGGAACAGAATTGAAGAATTCACACCTCTGGGTTTTCAAAACCCAGTACAAAGCTATGATATCCGAACTGTAGTATTAGTATCAAGACAGACAGACCAAAACAATGGAATTAATAGTCCAGAAAGCACTTTACATACCTATATCCAATTTACTTTATGTATTTTGAAGTTTCTACTCCTAAGTTAACTACGTCTCTAGATAGAGTTCACTTTTGTCAAGACTATCAAGTATCAAGCCACCTCTTCAATGGACATCAACATATAAATACAAAGGGACTCTCAAAATCACACTACACACAAAAATTAATTCAAAACAGACTAAAGATCCAAATTTCAAAGCCAAAGTTCTAAAGCCGATACAGGAAAATCTAAGTGTCAATCTTCATGACCTTAATTCTGGCAATGAACTCTTTAGATATAACACCAGAAACGTGAAACAAAAGAAGACACACCAGACTTCACCCACGCTCAAATCTGTTTCCATCAAATTGCATTACAAAGAAATAACTTATAGAAAGAGAAAGTACATTTTCAATCATCTATCTAATAAGGGCCTCATATACAAAATAAAAGAACTATTACACTCAACAATAAAGTAACAACCCAACTGAACTGAGCCAAACAAGTGAACAGATACCTACTCAAAGATGATGGACAACCAGCCTATCTATAAGATTTTAAAAAAAAAATCACTACATTGGACTCTGATATAATGTCACTTATTCCAAAAAATCACAGGACAGAGACACGAATCAAAGGAAAACAGGTGAGAAGATTTGGGGAGACCATCATGAGTAATGCAGAAGGGAAGATTCCATTTATAGGCAATGCCCAAACAGGCAAACCCACAGGACAGCAGGCAGTGGTTGCCAACAGCTAGAAAATGAATAATAAAAACTGAGTTTTCTCCTGAAGTGATGTAAAAATTAGAAACTTGACAGAGGTGGTAACTGCACAAACTTGTAAAAATAATGGCTATATGTGTTACACAACTTAAAATAACTGCATATGAAGGCAATTTTAATGAAAACGGCATCTTTTAAGGCCCCGTCTTCACCTGTGATTTACATCTTGTGTATTATTCACATCTTTGTTTCTTATCAGCTGGTTTTTAAACAATGCATTAAACACTCCAAAGTCTAGGCATGTAAAACTGCATTCATTTCATTGTAGAGGGATTTTTCTTTGGGCCGCCAACTTGCAAATAACTGACCTGGACACTTACTGTTAACTATGAAAGTTTGGCCTTAGCTTAGGCTTGTTCCTAACCAGTTCTTTTAACTTCCATCAACCCATGTCCTTTAATCTACATTTTTACATGTCTTGGCTATCGTTACTCCGTACTGCCCATCCTGTTTCCTCTCCATCTGTCTGGCAACTCTGCCTTCTTCTTCCCAGAGCTCTCTCTGTCCAGAAGTCTCACCTATACCTCCCGCCTAGTTATTGGCTGTTTAGCTTTTTACTAAACCAGTCACAGTGACACATCTTCACACAGTGTAAGGAATACTCAACATTTCATAGCAAAGGCTTTCAATGAAAGAAGGAACTAAGAAAAATTTCAACTGAATTTAAAAGAAAAATGTGTCAAAAAAAAAAAAACAGGAAAGCAGAGCAACAGGAAGTGGAGTTTGATCTCCAGTGTGAGATTTGGCCTCCTGCCCCTCTGATCCAAAGCTCTGAGCAGGTCCTACCCTCTCTAAGTCTCAGATTCCTCATGTAGGAAACAAGGATAAGGATAATGTCTTGTGAAGAATGAGTGGGACACAGAAGAAGGCTCAGAGGAGGTGAGAAAAGGAAAAGCACCGTGGCGTCCATGGTTCTTGCTCACACAAGCACTCTGTGAATTATTACATAGGAAAGAAGACTACCGTGGACTAGACGCGCTCAGGAGGAAGAACAAAAGATGCTGCCCTTTCCAAGACACGGAGTCCAACGACTGCCACGTGAGTGAGTTCTGTCACAGCACAGCACAGAGCATGGGTGAAGCAAGGACAGTTCTGTTCACAGAAAACAGTTATGGGAAAGTGCAAACAAGCAACCTAAAAAGTTCATGTGTAGTTTTTCATAAAGAATTATGACCAGTGATTTTATTTGCAATATTTTGATCGAATATTCTTAAAATTTGGGTATTTCAAAACATAACATTTTCATCACAGAATTATATATTTTTTATTTTGTCCAAGAAAAAAACTGAAAATTGGACTTGCAAGATGGTTCAGTGGTTAAGGTGCTTGATTGATCTCTGAAATATAAAATAACTCAAGAAACTAGACATTAAAACATCAAATAGTCCAATTAAAAATTGGGTACAGATCTAAACAGAGAATTCTCAACAGAAGAATCTCAAATAGCCAAAAGACACTCAAGGAATTGCTCAACATCCTTAGCCATCAGGGAAATGCTAATCAAAATGACTCTGTTTTTGTTTTATTTTTTAATTTATTCAATCTGCCTGTGTCTTGACTGGAGAATTGTAACCACTGGTATGTAAAGCTATTGTTGAAATGTGTGTGTCGTCATCATTGCATTGCTGATTTTTGGTGGTTTTGTATTTTTGGTTTGGTATTTTTTAAAATAATTATAGCCTCATATTTCTTTTCAAAATTATTCTGCTATCCTCACTCCTCTCTTTAGCCTGAAATACTGCTTCTTTAGATTTGGTTTGTTGAGAGTGTGTGTGTGTGTGTGTGTGTGTGTGTGTGTGTGTGTGTGTGTGTGTGTGTTTATGTCATGGAATATTTTTAATGCATTTCTTCTTCAATTATGGCAGATAGTTTTGCTGGGTATATTAATCTAAGCTGGTCATCATAAGTATTTTAGGACTTGGAATGTATTCCTTCAGGATCTTCTAGCTTTCAAAGTTTCCAATGAGAAGTCAGCTATAGCTCTAATGGATTTTCTTTATATGTGACTTGGTTTTTTTTTTCTTGCACTTTTCACTACACTTTCTTTGTTATATATAGTTAGTGTTTACCTCTCACATGGTATAGGAATTTTCTTTTATGGTTTTGTCTATTTGGTGTTCTTCATATTTCTTATATCTGTGTGGATGTGTCTTTCCTTAGTTTGGGAACATTTTCTTCTATGATCTTGTTGAAGATCTGGTCTATGTCATTGACTTGGAGTTCTTTTCCCTCATCTATGCCTATAATTCAAAAGGTTTTTTTCTTTATGGTGTCCTACCTGTGTTCCCATTTCTGTTCAGACTTCATCCTACTTCCTCTTAACCTCTGGTAAGCATTAGCCAGGATTCCATTTTGGCTTTTACTCTACCGTGCTTCTCCCATAACACCCTGGTCTTGGAAAAGCTGACTTCAACTTGAGGCATCACTACTAGCCAACTAGTTATGTACTAGTTATGTACTAGTTATGTACTAGTTATGTACTAGTGGCATGTGACACCTACACCTCCTCAGTGTTCTTATGGTCTTTCCAACTCATAATTGTAACTAGAAAGTGTTTTAGGTTCTCTGTTTGGATGCAAAACCACTTCCTCTTTGCCATTCAAATTCTTTACTTCGCAAATTCAATTCCCAAACCAAGCACTTCTTCTAAGTTGCCCTTCACTGCTCATGTGCTGGTCCTTTCACTTGAAAGCCAATGACCTTATACACTCCTGCCTTTTATTTATGCATTTGTGATTCGAATTCATGACTTTCTATTAAGTCCTCATCCTGTGATCAGCTCTTACAGAGAGTGCTTTCCAGACTCGATTGACTATAGACAGTCTCCTTTGTTAAGCATTGCTTAAAAACTTTACAAGAAAAGCTGAATCAATTAGACAGTAGGGGTTTTCCAGCACATTGATGTTCTTCAAATTAAAAAAAAATAACATTTTTTTAAGAATGTGCAATGACTTTGATGTCCCAGCTTCTTCTGGGGCCAGGAAGGATAGACTCAGTCAGCTATTGTAGAACCCAAGGCAAGTCAGAATCACACTGCAGACAGTGGTTCTAACAACACCATGGAATTTTTTAAAAGATAGACTTACTAAAAAGATGCATTTTCTTAAATATTTAGTTAACAATTTATGCATTTTTAGTTAAATTCTTAACAAAACAAAGTATATGACAAAGTATTAGACCTAATAGGCTACCATCAGACTTACACAGATTAAACCTAGCGATGACTGAGCCGACTAGAATAGTCATTGACTTCAAAGTAGATTTTTTTTTCTCAGAAAACAATTTTCCAAAATGAAAGACTCTGTCATGAATTTTCAGCTTCACTAATAAACCTCAATGCATTAAACATTTATGTTCTTAAGTGAGGCCCTCAACTGACAGAGAAAAATAAGTTGGGGTGGAATTTCTATGTTCTTTTATTACCAAGGGAAATAAAACTGTATGGAAGAACTGGAATTTCCAAGGACTCAGAACCTGAAAAGTCAAGGTGTTGGATCAATTTACCCAGAAGGCAGAAGTCTGGTGTGAGTCCTGATGCAGTACACAGCATCATTCTGTAAACACTGAGGATATTGGGCAGAACTGGCCCTACCTGGTTGATCCCTGAGGCAGGAATCTTGTAGGACTGCATCTTCTGCTTCAGCAGTTCTGCATCACTGTGACGGAATGGGCACCCTGACAACAAAACACAAACCACACAGCAGCAAGGTCATTTACCAGGACTCAGAACAGTGTCACCTTCGAGAGGCTGCCAAAGCATTCTTCATGTCTAACAGCTTACTGATAAAAGCTCGATTGCCCACGGGTGCAACTGTTTCCTATTCTATCTAAAGGAGGATCTAGCTGCTCGGGTATCAGGACACTACAGGTTCAGGAGTTACATAAAACAGCGCAGCACTCGCAGACTCACACGGCCGTTCATTAGGAAGGGAAAGCAGCCTGAACCTTGGCACTCTCTCACAGAACAGGAAATCACAGTCTCTCACAGAACAGGAAATCACACAGGCATAACAGTTTACCTCTCACATTTCTGTGGTCTAAAAATATTGCAAAATGACATAAAAGAGAAGGGATATATATAATAGAAATAAAAATATCCAAACTCTAAGAAACATAAATATATCAAATCAGATTCCGACATAAATTCTATGCCTATCTCCTGAAGACTAGAACCCCTATAAACTCTGAAGAATCATGGCAGTGAACACTGTGAACAATCAGAAACGGCTTCGGAGAAAAGTCACACATAGTATATTTGTTTCATCACTTATTTTGTGAGCAAAATAAGAGGATGGACAATGAGAAATATTTGCATGAAGAAGAACAGAGACTACTTAGGCACAGAAAAATAGATCTACAAGCTAACTGGTAGTAACTGCACATTTTATATAAAATTGGTGGAAATTAGGGAATGAAAAATAATGGACAATGTCCTTTGCTTTACAGAAGCTGCTCAACTTCAGGAGGTCCCATTTATTCAATGTTGCCCTTAAAGTCTGTGCAGCTGGGGTTATGCATAGGAAACGGTTCCCTGTGCCCATTTGTTGTAGAGTACTTCCCACTTTCTCCTCTACATTGAATAAATGGGACCTCCTGAAGTTGAGCAGCTTCTGTAAAGCAAAGGACATTGTCACTAAGACACAAAGGCAGCCTACTGACTGGGAAAAGATCTTCACCAACCCTGCAACTGACAAAGGTCTGATCTCTAAAATATATAAGGAACTCAAGAGACTAGACGGTAAAATGCCAATTAACCCAATTAAAAAATGGGGCGCTGAACTGAACAGAGAATTCTCAACAGAAGAAGTTCGAATGGCCAAAAGACACTTAAGGGCATGCTCAACCTCTCTAGCTATCAGGGAAATGCAAATCAAAACAACTTTGAGATATCATCTTACACCTGTCAGATTGGCTAAAATCCAAAACACCAATAATAACCTTTGCTGGAGAGGTTGTGGGGTAAGGGGCACACTCATCCATTGCTGGTGGGAATGCAAACTTGTGCAACCACTTTGGAAAGCAGTGTGGCGGTTTCTCAGGAAATTCGGGATCAACCTACCCCAGGACCCAGCAATTCCACTATTGGGAATCTACCCAAGAGATGCCCAATCATACAACAAAAGCATATGCTCATCTATGTTCATAGCAGCATTATTTGTAATAGCCAGATCCTGGAGACAGCCTAGATGCCCTTCAGTGGAAGAATGGATGAAGAAACTGTGGAATATATACATGCTAGAATACTACTCAGCGGTAAAAAACAATGACATCTTGAATTTTGCAGGCAAATGGATGGAAATAGAAAACACTATTCTGAGTGAGGTAACCCAGACCCATAAAGATGAACATGGGATGTACTCACTCATATTCGGTTTCTAGCCATGATTAAAGGACATCGAGCCTATAAGTTTGGGATCCTTGAGAAGATAATAAGAAGGTGAACTCCCAAAAAAGATATGGTAATCCTCCTGGATATTGGAAGTAGACACGATCGCCAGGCAAAATTGGGAACTTGAGGGTTGGGCAAGAATGGGCCAAGGGAAGATGGGGAGAGAAAAGTGTGAAGGGGAGAGCGGGGGGAGCTCGGAGGAATGGGGTGCTTGGGATATAGGAAGGGTGGATATGAGAGCAGGGAAGCATATATCTTAATTTAAGGAGCTACCTGAGGGTTGTCAAGAGACTTGACCCTAGAGGGGTTCCCAGGTTTCCAGGGAGACGCCCCCAGTTAGTTCCTTGGGCAGCTGAGGAGAGGGAGCCTGAAAAGGCCAGTTCCTATAGCCATACTGATGAATTTCTTGCATATCACCATAGAATCTCCACCTGACGATAGATGAAGAAAATGACAGAGCCCCACCTTGGAGCACCGGACTGAGCTCCCAAGGTCCTGATGAGGAGCAGAAGGAGAGAGAACATGAGAAAGAAAGTCAGGACCGTGAGGGAACCTCCAGCTGGCGACAGATGGGGAAGGTGACTGAGCCCCACATTGGAGCACTGGACTGAGCTCCCAAGGTCCCGATGAGGAGCAGAAGGAGCGAGAACATGAGGGAGAAAGTCAGGAACGAGAGGGGTGCGTTCACTCATGGAAACGGTGGGACAGAACTAATGGGAGATCACCAACTCCAGTTGGAATGGGACTGATGGATCATGCGACCAAACCCGTCTCTCTGAGTGTGGCCAACAGCGGGGGCTGACTGAGAAGCAAAGGACAATGGCTCTGGGCTCTGATTGTTCTTCATGGACGGGCTCTGTGGGAGCCTTCTCAGCTTGGTCGATCACCTTCCTGGACCTGGGGGGAGTTGGGAGGACCTTGGTCTTAGCATAGAGTGGGGAACCCTGATGGCTCCTTGGCCTTGAGAGGGAGGGAGGGGAGGTATGGGTGGAGGGGAGGGGAGGGAAGGGGGAGAAGGAGGGGAGAGAAGGGGGAGAAGGAGGGGAGGGAGGGGGGAGGAGGAGGGAAGGAGATGGAAATTTTTAAATATAAAAAAAATAAACCATGAGAAAAAAAAAAAAAGAAAGAAAAATAATGGAAAAGGGCCAAAAAGCCAAACTAATGCATTCATCAAACAATTTAAATATAAATAAAGCCTCCATTGTAAAACTATGGATCTCTATAAACTACAAATTCTGCAAAATTTATAGCATATCCTTTATACATATTTACAAAAATACATTTTAGTACAAGGAGACATCTTGAGAAAATGTATAATGAATAGTAAAGTGTCTGGCATTCCTGGTAGGTTGACCATGCGCCTGTGGGTGGCTTGACACAAGACTAACAATCTGAGCAGTACAAATGGAACACGATGAGTTATTTAAAATAAAAACCAAAGAGATAAAGGTAATTAATTGAAAAATCAACAACGAAGAAATAGGATCTCAAGGCAAATTCTGCAAAGCTGGTAAATGGAGAGATTTATAACTGACCAGAAGAGAAATCCCCGGAGGCAAAACATCTGTCACAGCAGTGCCCTGGGCAAGCCCATCTGACTGGTGCGTGACTGGAGCCTCAGTGTGAACGCATCTAAGAGGAACTCAAGGGGATGAGTGCTAGGGCAACCCTTACACTTCTTTTATGAGTTTTACATCAGAAAATCTACCAGCATCTCACAGTGTTTATCATATAATAAACACAAATGAATAAATATAATAGCGCATCTCCAGAAGAGCCCTGTTGAGTCTATTACAGCCTGATATTCTTGGAGAAGTGGGGTTCCCAGCAAGTTTATCTCACTCAAGGAAATAAAGCCAGCAAAGCACTGGAGAAGTTCAGTGCAAAAGTGCTGAACAAACAATACAGAATTATAACAGCAAGGATGCTGGAATGAAGAGGCCAAGTACATAGGCTTGAAAAAAGAACAGATGTTAGAATACACAGAGAGCTATGAAACCTAAGCACTTTTTAAAGCTACAGATTAAAAACACTATACACATTAAGAAGGGTTTCTATGGTGGTTTAAAGGAAAATGGACCCCATAATGGGAGTAGCACTATTAGGAGGTGTGGTTTTGTGGAAATAGGTGTGGCTTTGATGGAGGAAATGTGTCACTGTGGGGGCAGGTTTTGAGGTCTCTATTGCTCAAGCTTTGCTCAGTGTGACACTCAGTCTACTTCCTGTTGTTTGCAAGACATAGCACTATCAGTTCCAGCACCATGTCTGCCTGCACACCTCCATGTCCCACCATGATAATGGACTAATCTTCTAAAACTAAGCCATCTCAATTAAGTGTTTTCTGTTGTAAGAGTTACCATGGTCATCATGACCATGTCTCTTCACAGCAATAGAAAACCTAACTGAAACAGTTTCCTTTCTGTTGTCTCTAAGACACACATCTTACTGGTACAGATACTGTCAGTGCTATGATGGGAAACATCTATCAAGCAAACAGAAATGGAAAATAAGCTGGCTTAGCTATTCTGATATCTGAAAAAGCAGATGTCAAACCAGAAGTAGTCAGAAAAGACAAGTGAGGCCACTGCATATTAATGAAAGGAATAACTCATCAAGAAGATACAATTGTAAATATATATGCACCAAATGTTGAGGTTCCCAATTTCAAACACAAACACTAATGAACATAAAGGTCAAACAGGTCAAAATATAATAACTGGTTCTCCACTTTCACCTCTAGATAGATCACCAAACCAAAAAATCAGCATAGAAGCTTCAGATAAACTACATTAAACACTAAATGCATGTAAGATATCAACAAATTATTCTACCTAGCAGAAACAGAACAAAAATTCCAGGAAGCAGTCATGGAACCTGTTCAAAAACTAACCACATTCTGTGTCACATATTATTTAAAGCAGCTTGATGGAAATGTTAAGATGTTTGTGGTAGTTTGAATGTAACTGACCCCAGTAAGATCATAGAGTGTGGCACTGCTGAAGTAGGCATGGTCTTGTAGAAGGAGATGTAGATCTCCTATGCGAGACTTCACTCCATGCCACAGTCCATTTCCTGTTGCCTTATAATCAAGATGTAGCCAGCACCATGTCTGCCTGCATGTAGCCATCTTCCCAACCATATTGATACTGGATTGAACCTACAAACTGTAAGCTGCCACCTCAATGAAATGTTTTCCTTTATAAGAGAGCTGCTGTGGTCACACTGTCTCTTCACAGCAATAGAAACCCTAAGCTCCTTGGTGCTGGACTACTGTAAACAGGACTGCACTTTAGTTTCCCAGATGCCCAGACCCGAATAATCACACAGAAACTATATTAATTACAACAATGTTTAGGTTATTAGCTCAGGCTTCTTATTAACTATTACATCTTAAATTAACACATTTTTATTAATCTATATATCACCATGAGGTTGTGGCCTACCAGTAAGGTTCCGCATCTTTCTCCTTTGGCAGCTTCATGGCACCTCCCTGATTCTGCCTTCTCTCTCCCTGCATCAGCTTAGTTTCTCCACCTAGCTCTGTTCTGCCTTGACAGAGTCCAAAGCAGTTTCTTTATTAACCAATGGTAATAGATATTCACAGCATACAGAGGGGAATCCCACATCAGACTACAGGCTCTGGGTCACCACACCCGGCGTTAAAGTTATAAAAGGACAAGGGATAGGATGAAATCCCCAGGAAACACACAGCAGTAAGAGCTCGCAGACAACCTCCAAAGGATCGCGATGCTGGGGTAGTAATCTGACAGACTAATAAGAGATAACATTATTATAGTTTTCACACACAAAAAAAAATATCCTCCAACAGAAAAAAGAAGAAAACCTGCCAAATACTGAGTCTCTGCAAACATTTCTATCACCTGGTCATGACATCCACCCATTCAGAGCATCAGAGCTAGCTGGCCTAGGGTCACCTGACATGATCTTCCCAATACTACATCGCAATGGTTACTATTATTACAGTACATCACTATAATTATTCTATTATTGTTAAGCTCTTGCTATGCCTAATTTAGAAATTCAAATTTACTATAATCTGTGTGTGTGTGTGTGTGTGTGTGTGAACAACTCAACCAAATTGACATACATTTGACACTGGGACTTCTTAAACTGCTTAATCTCTGTTAATCAGATGACAGGAGTAAGGAAAAAAAATACACTGCTCCTCTGTACACAGCCTTTTGAACATTAATAAAAAGCACAAACAGCTCTAAAACACTCTTATCTTCTAAAACCTTTGCAGAACACGGGACACGGAACAGTGGATGAAAGAGAACTGGAAAGCTTGCTCCAGCACAAGCTGACCACGGCTGAGTGAGCTCAGTAATAAGACAGATCACTGACACCACGCTCCAACCTGACACACACACACACACACATAAGCTACCACAAGCTAGGTCCTTCAGCAATGCGAAAAGCCATTCCCCGGCATCCAGCACAAGCACTTACCATGATAATCCCCTTGGCCTGGTGGATTGGTCAGGATAATCTTCATGCAACTGAAAGGAGTATAGTCTGTCCTCTTGCCTTCCTTTCCAAAGCTGTGCCGGATATTGTAAGAGTAACCTTTATCAAACTGAGAAGAAAAAAGAAGAGACCAAGTCAGTCAACACAGTAATGGCATCAGCACCAGCTAGGATCAAACAGCTAAGGGATTCAGTGTTCATGGACATGCATACTCTATGTATCTCCTGGGTTTTTTATGACACAAATATAACACACATACACACACACGGAAACAAGGTTTTCCTATTAATGCCCTACCCACTTGTCTCTGCAGCATACTAAACAAACTTTTTAAAGAAACAATAAAAATCTTCTTAGGTAGGAGAAAGTTAAGGTTACAATCATCCCCGTCTCTGGTATCTAATGGGGATTGTTCCAGAAATCCCAGTTATAATTAAAATCTACAAGTCAATGTCCAATAGCTCAAAACTGAGTGCAATATTTGTATTTAACTTATTACGCCTCCCACCTACTTTAAATGATCTTCAAATTATTTATAATAAGTAATACAATTTAAATGCTATGGGAATAATTGTGACACTGTCATTGTTTGGGAATAATAGCAATGAAAAACGTTTATATGTGGTTAGTACAGACACAATAATTTTTCCCCCAAACACTTCAATCTGAGGTTCACTGAGTCTAAGGATATGAAAGCCCAAAGCCATGAAGGGGCAACTGTTTACTGATTAATGGTGAGAATAATCTGTTGCAGAAAATAATCAATTTTCCCTCCTTGATTCGATTTCAGAGACTATACGAGGTGGGAACCAGTCTAGCCTCTCTGTCCTCCTCCTAAACTGTCTGTTAAATTCTACATCCTAACTCATTCTACTTCTGAAGTGCCTCTTAAAATACTGAATGCCATCCTCTGCGTTTCCGCTCCGGGAAACAAGCTGTCAGCAAATGTCTGATGAGAGGGTGAGCCTCTGCAGGTGCTCCTACCTGGAATCCCTGCCGTGGTGTTCATAAAACAAGATAATGGTGTGGAAGGGACTTTGGAATGAATAGGATAAGAGGCGGAAAAGGGACTTAGCATTCACTGAAAGGCACTTAGGTACCACCAGGCATACTGTTGGGTGCTTTTAAAAGTGCAATCCCATTTGATCATTTCAAATAACTGGTCTCCCTATGATGGTACACAAGAGGAAACTAAAGTTCAAAGAAATGAGGGAATGTAATATAACATAGACATTAAATAAATAGCAGAGTTGAAAAGCATGCAAAATTGGAAAAGTCTGGTTCCAAAATCCAAGTTCTTTCCATAATACTGCTCTTTCTCAGTAATAAGATATTCAAAATCATAGGTTCTAATATATCATTTTAGGCTGTAACTTCTTTCTTTCAAAAGATACTTCATCTTGGAGGTCGGAGTTGCGAGCCGACTCTTCTTCCACACCTCAGAGGCATTTCCCTATGTGCCCTACGCTCTTATATGATAGTTCTCATCGCTGCATATTTGGTTTCCATTACGCTTGCCTGTGTTGATCTTATGGCTTGTTAGCCTCTGCTTTGTACTGATCAGTTTGGTGGTCAGTTGCTCCTGGGCTATCCAGCACTACACCAGTATGCAAGAAAATAAACTCACTGCATGTGGAAGAACTCCTTGGTCTACTACAGCATTTGAAAGAGCATTATCCCATTCTCATGCCCCCATCAAATGTTTCCAGGGCCTGATGTTTGGTAATTTTCTAATTCCTACATTAGGTGATGCCCATAACCCACTGGTCAAGCAAGGGCAAACAATGTACCATTGATAATATGTTTGATTAAAGGGATATTTGATATGACAGAATATTAGGAAAATCCAACTTGATGGAGGAGTGTAAGTTAAGGTAAATTTCTCACATAATTATTTCAGTAAAAACTATGAGAATAGCTGGGTATGATGGTGCATGCCTTTAATTACAACACAGGAGGTAGAGACAAATGGCTCTCTGTGAGTTTCAGGCCAGCCTGGTCTACAAAGCAAGTTCCAGGACAACTAGGACTGTTATACAGAGAAACTCTGTCTAGAAAAACAAAACAAAAAATGAAAAACTGTAAGAACAAAAACGAACTTTCTAAAATAATTGTCAGACTACAACAAATGGCAGACCATAAGAGCCTTTAAATAATAGGAGAAAAATCATAGACTATGCCCTGCTTTTACTACTCAGTAATCTCACACACCTTCAAAACTAAATTCTCAGAAGCTGTAAGTGGTTCACAGAGCACATCAAATGTTCTTCCATGACACCCAGGCAATACTTGCTAAATCTTGAAAAGCCACAGAGCACACACATAACGAGTCATTTCCAAAGGGCATCTTCAGAGTGCTGAATCTAACAGTCAGAATAAAACATCTATAAAAGGTCATACTTTATTTCCATGCTTCTTTTAGATAAAATGCATATTCTGGAAAACTTGAAGAAAGAGTTCTTGAGCAAATTTTCATGTGAAATTACTAAGTATAACAGATGGAAGTAATGGGCAATAAGCTGAAACCCTGAGTGCACAGGACACACCTAGGTTTCATCCACATTAGTGAGCACAGGGCACACTACTATGGCAGAGTTGCCGTTTGCCACCTATAAGGTTCATTATGAAAGCAACCCAGCAAATATCAGGTAGTTGGAGATACCAGGCTTTGTAATGAGTGAGGTAACTTACAAAGGGTCTGATTTCACTCTCATCTTTCCTAAACCAGACCACACCCTTGAGGTCTCTTTCCCTTAACTTTACATCCACTGACACACTTACTCTTTGGCTATAATCTTCACTTGCTGATGCTGCGCCCGCTTCTATAATACGACCACATTCTCTCTCCTCTAGCAGTTCCTAAAGAAAACCTGTTTATATTGCTTTAATTACTGTCCAGCTCTGCTTTTCATTTACCAATTATGGTACCACAGCTCAGAGCTGACTGTCATCAGGTCCTTCAGTCATAAAACACCAATCCAACAATCCAAACCGAACCTGTGTTTCCATCTTCATGACGGTACGGGTAACCGTCTACTGAGGCATGATGCAGGCAGATTTCACTCCTAAGATTCCGAGGACAAATGCCTATGTATTGGGCCATTTCAATAGGCTCAACATAAGCTTTAATCACTGAAATGAAAAATGTACTTAATAGCCCTAACCTATCAAATGTCACCACTTAGCAGGACAAGTCGCAGAGTGGTTAGTTGTTGACTTTGACCATGGCTGACTGGGAACCACAGCTCACTGCCCTGCCAGCTCCTCCAAGAGACCAAACTGAAGAGGATTAGAATTTCTCCTTGGGGACAAGGCAATAATGACTTTTACAAACATTTCTTTAAAAGTAACTGTCCTCAGCTTCTGCTAGGCTAGAATCATCCTGTCTACGTTTTACACATGTTTAGCTTCTATCCACTTTCCCCACACAGTCTCCCTATTTTTCTTTGTCTGGTCACTTTAGTCCATAGTGTCAGGAGAAAATGTTTTCGGTCTTACAGCAGTGAGGATCGTATTTGTCTGTTTACATAAAGTCACTAGAAGCTAGTCTGCCTTGTAGAGAATTCAAATTATAACACTACAATACTTCCCAGTGAGAGGGATAAAAGGCTGAATAACAAAGTTCACTAAGCCTTAATGAGTGCAAACGTTTAGTTACAAGATTCAAATCTATCTGGTACAAAAAGGTTATACGTGCAGATGTGTTGTGTTTTTCTTTGCAATTAGAACGCTGCACCACTAACTTACATAAACCACAAAGATATGATTCACTGCAAAAAGACGCAATGTTTGAAGGAAGAGAAGAAATGCTTCTTCTCCATCTTAGTGGTGTGTTATAGGCACGAGCCCAGATAGCTGACTTCATGTAGATTATGATCAAGGTTCTGAATTAAAGCTGAAAACAAAGCGGTTGTTGTCTTGTAACCAAACAACACATTATTGACAAATTGTGTTCTCAGCAATGCAGGAAGACGACTCTACCAAGGGAGGGCTATGTAAATTTCATTGTCTGGCTTCAGGTTATCTGTTTGCTTCTCAGCATCAGTGTGGTTTCTCATTAAGACACTGGATTTATGTTGTCATGCTATTCTTTCAAACGATTTGCACACAGGTGACATGTACAGGAAAAGATAGAAGGAAAATGCCTTTTCTTCCTTCAGTTTTACTATCCTAGAAACGTTTAAAGGAAACCATTATTTCATATTACAGTTGCTCCAGACACCATAATAAATCTTTCATTCTTTCATAGGAATTTAATGTTAAGTTTAAAATGTCAGTATTAAGTTGGTCAAACACGAACATGTCCAAAGAACAACCGGAAAATGGCAAACTAACTGCTGAATACAGACACGTATGCTTCTGTCTGTGGTGCATTAGTGAACAAACCAAAAAAGTCACACTTGTGTGTGCACACAAAAAGCACACATTAAACTATGAATAATAAAATTATCTATATTTCATATCAAGTCTCACATTAAATGCTAATTTTCAAACCGCTTAGTAACTGTCTATTCTCATGCTATCACTAAAGTACAGACATGTGTCGTTATCAATGGAGATGCTGTCTGAAAAGTGTATGTTAGGTGGGTGCATATTTACATGATAGTGTGCAATGACCGTCCATCAGTGTGGTCTCTTGCACAACCCAGAGGAAGGAAACGTATGGGGGCTTGCATAATATGGTGTGCTTTTACAGTTTGGTGTTTGCTTTTTTTCAGTGCTAAAGATCAATACCAGGGCCTTGAACATGCTAGGCAAATACTCTATCCTGGGCTATATCCCCAGTGCTATAACAGTATAAGTAAGAGAACACATATAAGTAAGTTATCATAGAAAGTAAAGCCTAAGCTCAGTGGTAGAGTGCTTGCCCAGCATGTACAGGGTCCTGGTTTGATCCCAAAACTGGGGACTGAGGTAAGACAATATAGTAAATATAAATATGCAAACATAATAAATTATCATCAAGTATTATAAAATATGCACAGATATATGTGCTATGCTTTTATCACTTGGCAACCACAAACAAGGGAGAGCAATACTGCAGTATGAAGACTTCCTACCACACACGCAGAGCATACCTGGCCAAGATATCACTCTCTGGCATGTGACTGTGTATAGGACTAGTCAGCTGACTATAATTATCTGTTGGCGGATATCTGAATAACAGAGTTCCTCAGCAGTGACGCTGAACCTCCAGTCTGTGTGTAGCTTATTCATTGAACTGCAAAACTTCTCAACTATTTACCATGTGTGGTAAAGAACACAGATGAGCTTGTCCTAATATATTAAAAAGAACAAATAAATCTTAGCTGTGTTTAGCAATCTACCAAACTCTACTTTCATGTCTGGGTACATTTAAAAATTCAAAAGATAAAACCTACCATTGGCACTACAGACATAACTGCCTATTTTATGGGCTCTAAGAGAGCAAGCTGAGGGAAAGAGGCGGCAACCGGTGCAGAGTCAGACATTCTCTCTTGGGGTGGCTCTGCTCACCACGCAAGGAGAATACTGGACATGGTTTGAGATGTGTTGTGACTGAAAATCCTGTGCTGTGTTGTCTCAGGAGAGGTAGAAAGTCAGCATAGGACATACTAAGTCTAGAAGAAGGAGAGACACCCTGAGGGCAAAAACCCCTTAAAGACAGAGATTTTGTCTATTTCATTAAATTCTGTGTCTTTTGCACTTACTTGGCACATAAGTAATAGTTCTATAAATAACAGTCAGGGCCACATGGACTTGATGCATTACACTGTTTTAATCTATATAATTGTCAAGTTTCATATATTTCCGGTTGCTGAAATAATGAAAAATGTAATACTTTCTCATTCTACAACCTCTCTTAATGGACTGAGCTTTAAAAGGTGTTATCTTTTTAAAGAAAGAATGCGTGGAGAAGTGGAGTATAGTAAATGCCTTGTCCTTGCTCTATCTGCCAGCTGTAGGCTCTTCCTCCTTTCTGTCTTTCTGCCTAGTGCATCAGAGGCACTGAATGAAGACAGAAATGACCTTTTCCTGACAGTATTAGTAGGGGAGTGCCAATACTCCTGGCTATCTCCAGAGCTTGACAAGAAACTCCTATTACTAAAGATAGCACATACTTGACTCACAGAATTCACACTCACCTGGAAGCTTCATCCCTACAGACTAATGTTCATGATGCTGGAAGGTGCTGTGTCTGCATGTTGACCAGTTTTAGGGGTAGGATCTTTGTGTTAATTGCCTCCTACTAGAGCTGGCCAGAGAACACTGCTAGAGAAAAGTAAACCTCAATCCTACCCAGCTGCGAACCCTGCAAGCAACAACTGTCCTAACAAAATAAGCTCACAGGTGTAATAGTGGCACAGATGTTATAGAAGCAACCAATCACTTTTCTGACTGGAACAAAGGCCTGATCCATGAGATAGAACCTATACCTGGCACTGTCAACAGAGACAAGAACCTATGGTCATAGACCTTAGGAAGGAACCCAATACATTATTCTTCTAAATGGACATATGAAATGCAATGACTTTTTGTTATATCCATAAATCAGAGCCAGTTCTCAATCCTCATCAGAGAAGGCTCTCCTTGAAGTAGATGGCAATTAACACAGAGATCCTACCCCTAAAACAGATCAACATGCAGAGCATAAAAGACTGTGGAACACCCATCCCTGCCTCAAAGTTGAGGGACTTTTGCTAAAGGGAAGATGTACAACATGCAGACTCACACCAATTGTGACAGCATTTTATAAGGCCTTCAGAAGCTCCAGCCAGACAAAATCTGGAGATGAACACAGATGAAGATGGACACAGTCCCATCAGGCTGAGCAACTACTGGTATTTGATAGCCACTGGGAAAAGGTGTGTCAGTTTCCTTTAACGATGTGACCTCTAACAGAATAACTACACAGCAGGGCAGGCCTCAACTCCAAGACTAGCTGGGAAATGCATACTGGACTTGATGGGGAAGAAGAAAAAAGAGGACATCTCAAAGTTGAATGGGAAGGGGTGGGAGGGTAGTAAGGAAAGGAGATGGGGGTGGTGAATGTGCTCAAAATACACTCTATGAAACACTCAGATTATTTTCAAAAGATCAAAAGTTGTCAATCATTATAATCACTATTCTACAACATCATTCCCCATAGTTTGATCACCATTTTAGAGCTATGATAACAGAATAATATGATTATCTCACTAAGTCTCCAAGTTCAGTTTTGTGCTGGATTTATTTAATTTCTTCCAGCTATATAGAAATATACAAATATTCTCCTACAGCAAATAATTATGTTAAAGGATTCTTTCCCTTAATATAACTGCTTTAATTGTTTCTCTATGCTACATCACACTTGAATACACTAAGAAAAAAATCAATTGCTTATAATTTTACCTCAACAGTTTATTTCAATTTATTATTATATGAAATACTTCTCTTCATAAAGCATATTATCTTTAAATACATACATATGAATAATGTTCCAAATTACCATTCTGCTATAGAAATTCCTATTGTAAGTTTTTAGATTACTGTGTCATAAACTCAATATTAACGGAAATTATTTCTCAATCTGTTTTCAAGAAAAGCTGATCCTAAAAAAATAACTTTCACATTAATTCAAATTTAATCATTTAAATGGTGAGATGCTATGATAACTGCAAATCTAAGAATTGGACTCTGTCTGGACAGCTTCTGGGATCACAGGCCTATGAGCCTCTTCATATGCAGATGAATGTTCATTGAAATTCAACAGCTGCCTCTGATGTTCTCTATGGCATACAAATGAGCAGAAGCACAATGAGAAACACAACATGTGTAAAGTTACAGGAATAATATTTTGATGTGCAGCTTTAAAGAGTAATTTGTGGAATACTAATAATCCCCAAATCAATTTGTCTCTAAAGAAATATAGCCACAATATTGCTTTTGAAACTTGAGTAATAGCAATGCGGCCCTCACCAAGCAACTACATGAGACATTTTCCATAAATGCTGAAGAATTTATCTTCTCTCAGTACCACCCAATTCACAATTGACAACATTTGCTCCTTAGATTTGTTTTATGCATGAATATACCCAGTTAAAAGGCTTCGGTTTATCCCTACTTGAGTTGTGTACATCCAACCCAGGTAGATAATGGATTGTGATACAGCAGCATCCCTGTTTCCTATGCCCACTATTTTATGAACTAAATTCAGTAGATGTGCATGTAAACATACAGTGGCTTCCCAGTGTTCCATTTTTCTTGGTTCATATCTGTTTCTTTCTTCTGTTATGAAAACATCTGCAAACCTGCAAAATGTTATGTGCCTGTTCAAGAAGCACAAACTGTGTAGCTCCTGAAGGGAACAAGGTGACATAGTGTGCAAAGGAAGTCTTCTCAGTTCCACCATGGGAACACTACACCCAAACCTCTCTCCCATGGCTGAGCCAAAAGTCAATACTGAAACAAGTAATCTCAAATTCCACATTTTGGCTGGTGCTCAACACCATTCCACTCTCTTGGGGAGGCAACAAAGTCAAATAAAAGGAGCCTTAATCTGTCCTTTTTTTTGTTTTGCTGCATAACACTGACAACACCTTGTTTATTAATTAAACTTTTTCCTTAAAGAAAAAGACAGCAGACACTGCAGAAAGAAGGCGGAAAATAAAAAGGATGGATTTTTTTTTATTATTTCAAAATTCTGTTTAGAGATACAAAGTAGTATTCCCAGATGATAAAGCCCATGAAGCTGGGATTTCAACAGGAAAGATGGAAGAGGTTGCCACAGACACAGGTCATGTGCATAAAGACTCCTCCCACAGGTTGTACAAGAATTAACCAACACTCAGCTCCACCTTGCTGGCTTAAACAATCACTGCACATTCCCCAAGTTCTGAAGAGCTCTGAGATGTGGTTATGAACTTACGTCTTCAAGACTATGCAGCAAATTAGTAATAATATTTTTGGTTCCTTGCATTTCTTACAACAGAAGTGAATACATTCCTGACAGTTTAGTTCTGTCTAAGTAAGAGGATGGGAGATGACAGGGAAAATGGACTTAAACTTTCCCGCACTGACCTCTGCCGCAATAATGACGTAGAGTATATATGTCACCTCTAATTTTGCCTGCCTAAAACTCAAAATAGCAATGCAATGAAACACAAGTTATGCAAAAGAAGTCTTTTGACAGGAATAATAGACATTCTAAAGGAAAGTGATCCAAAGGCTTTAAAAGAAATAAGAAAATGCATTTGATGCGTTTTTATTTTTTTATTGAGGAATAGAGCCATTCCTTTTGTTTTATCATTATATAAATCAAGTAGATATTTTTCACACAAAATTCTATTAGAAAACTGCAAAATATGAATCTTAGATTTAAAAAATATTGAAATGGTATCAATTTAATGGTAACTTTAATAAAAATATTCTTCTTATTGTAAAGCTGAGAGACTATACTTTTTCCGGACTTGTCTTGATGACCAATGGGAACATGACGCCTCGTCAGTCATGAAATAGTGAGACAAAACTCAAACTAAACGATGAGCTGGCATTCACGCTCCAAATCTGTGCCACCTTCCGGCAAAGCCGTGTGAGCTGTGATGGTGGTGCTCCTTCATTTACTTTGTTCAGGGAAGCATTTCACATATATTTTTATTCTTTTATATTGATTTTGCTTAAATTTAACACCATGAAAGAAACACAGCTCCACCTTATACATAAAGGAATGGTGGCTCTGAGCAGGAATGGAGCTCTGCACCATCAGGGAGTGCACTCAGCTGAAGCTGCACTCACATGGAATCTGTGTACCTGAAATATCTTGTTACATTTATGCGTGTGTGTGTGTGTGCATGTGTGTCACAATGCACATGTGTGGCATGGGGGAGCGGGGAGCAGGCTGTCAGAGATTCAATTCTCTACGTCCACCCTGAGGATCTCTGAACCAAACTCAGATTGTCAGGCTTGGCAACAGGAACCTTTACCTGCTGAGCTGTCTCACTGACCCCGAAAATGTTAATTTTTAACATTGTATTAATTAATGTGTTACAAACCTGAATGTGAAACTGAAACCATATCCAATAATACTTTCAAAGTACTATTGTTCTTCCCATTTCCCAGACTGAAAAATAAACACCCAACAGCCAACTGCTTCTTTCAAGATCAAATACACTGATCTGAAATACACCCGGTGCAGTGTGAGTTGTAGATTAAGAATTGTCTGGTTGTATGATTAGATTTGCCTTGTGCAGGTACAAAACGAAAGCCATTCTGTCCACAGATACTACAGTATTTCCTCATGGCATCCCATAAAAATGCTGTGAGATTCGACTTTCCTAGAGTAGACTTGGAAGCTGCAATGAAATGCCGTCATGTGGGCATATGAGGTTTGAACTACCACACAGGAAAACATGCTTTCTTTTTCAAACAAAAAGCCTCTTTTAGTTTAAATCAGACAATTTCCTTCTTGAAAACACAGTGAATAGTGGATTTGCCCCCGACTGCCTGCAGTTCCACAGGCAGGCTGACAAGAACCTCGGCAACTCACGTAGGCCATGCTGCAAAGCCACCAGTCCTATACCAGAAACCTAAAAATCCATCTTTTCAACATTCAGCACCCAAGTATTTTGTACGGTTTGTACAGAAAAATTGCCTAAGTGATAAAAGACAATGCTGCTTGTAGATGCTATAAAACCATGGAGACAAAAGAACTCACTGGGGTGGCCTAGATTAATGATGGCGAGTGGAAAAAAGCCGCCTGCTTGGCGGTTACAAAACACTGAAAACCACATCTACTCAGATCATCAAATAGAAGAGCTGAGATGACAGCACTGGGCTTTTCCTTCTCAACTGTACACAGAGAGAGAGCTCTGTCACACCCTGGGCTCCGACTCCTAGCACTCTCCTGGACGAGCCTCTGCTACTTTCTTTACATTTGTCACTATGGCTAGGCAGCTGCTGGGATGACTTAGCAAACTAAAGAGATGATTTCTCATGCACGTATAATTCCCTTTCACATCCTAGAGAAGAGAACGGGCAAGACTGACAGAGCTAACCAAAGCAAAGGGCGCAGAAGTGAGGGCTGATGGCTGATGGATTCACCTTGCGATTACACATTAAACACGGATGTTAAAATGTAAGGCTTTTTTCATTCGATTTACTTCTACTCCTACAAATATTCAAGTTTTTTTTCCAAAAAAGTCTGAGTTACAGACAATAAGCATTCAGAAGGAAAAAAAATATAAATTTTGGGCTTAGAAAACTTCATTCCTCAACAATATTCCGTTTTCAAAGAAAAATCGATATTACATTTTTTCACTCATTTCTAATTAGTACATTAACTTAAACAAGAAAACCAAGACCCGATGTTCTCTATAACGCTACCTGTTTTTAATATTGAACCTTCCTCCTCCTCTCATCTTAAGATGCACACAAAGACTAACGACCAGAAACTTTCAAGCAAGTACAAAGCTAATGTGCACAACGCTTCTCCACATGGCTGACATTGCTCCACACGTGGCAGATGTTATCCTTGCTCCTCACAAGAACCCGCCCAAAACTGAGATGATAGCTGACAAATCTGAATGAGAACACGGGACAAACCCCAGAGAAGCAAAGTCACACCAAGACTGAAGGAACAGAAGCAAACTGCAGTGACTTACTGTAAACCCGTAGAGCTGCTAAGGCTCATTCTAAACCAGGTGCCACAGCATCCACAAGTCAGGAAGAACTTCATTCCCAGAAAATTGACTTAACTCTGGAGCTGCCCACACACAGGAGATGTTATTTCTTTAATTTGCTGGGAAGACGGTTCAGAGTTTTCAAGGTGCTGGCCTGGCTGTGTCCTATGGCTTTAGACCCAGGGTTCTTTCTAGCGTTTAGGCTTCACTGGTAAGGCAGAGTTGAAGGGACGTGTGTCTTTGCAAAGCACCTGGACAGAGACACACCTGTGGTGCACCTGGACAGAGACACACCTGTGGTACACCTGGACAGAGACACACCTGCGGTACACCTGGACAGAGACACACCTGTGGTGCACCTGGACAGAGACACACCTGCGGTACACCTGGACAGAGACACACCTGCGGTGCACCCACTGGAGTTCGGCCCTTTCC
Source organism: Arvicola amphibius (assembly GCF_903992535.2). Taxonomy (NCBI): domain Eukaryota; kingdom Metazoa; phylum Chordata; class Mammalia; order Rodentia; family Cricetidae; genus Arvicola; species Arvicola amphibius. The sequence continues at coordinate 89,167,296 of NC_052055.2, forward strand.
ATTGTATCCAGGCTCTTCATTTCACTATCCCCTTAGTAGCCATGAAACAGAATCTTACAGAGACTTTCCTTTACTGGACGAAAAGTAATCTATTGAGAAAGTAACCTACTGAAATACAAAAGTATTACTAGACAGCTTTATTCTATCCCATCTTTAATACCACAGTGGTGCTTGTTTGTGAATACAGAAATCCCAAGACATATAATAAGGAAATAACACTGAAAATGTGTTTAAGGTGAGTAATACTTTCTTCCCTAAAACATTAGCACAAACCCGCAGCTGCTGCACAGGGTGCTTCTCCCTTCCTTGGTCTAGGTGGTGCAATTTCATACAAACAGTAAGGTGGAAACTGATAAGGGACAACCTGTGCTGATCTTTACAATGACAAAATCGCATACTTACCCCATGTGGACCACAGCACACTAAATGGTATCACTGCTGCCTAGCTGCCTACTTATGCATCTAGAAAACTGTGTTAAATGCAAGTGTTCCACTTCTCAAGGCCAAATACAAAGCTCTTTCAAATTCTCAGGAAGGTTATACATGGTACAAATCATTTATAACACAGGTTCCCTTTCAAACAAGGCACAAAACATACTTGATAATTCAAGAAAAAAATACAGTGACGAGCTTTGTTAACACAGTACAGAGAAAAAGATAAGAAGTGCAAAGGACGACAATTACCCCAATTGTCATCAGAAAGCTTTCATCCAGTAACTGATGGAAACAGATGCAGACCCACAGTCAAACATTGGGCAGAGCTCGGAGACTCCTGCTGAAGAGAGGAAGAAAGAATTACAGAAGCCAGGGGGGGTCAAGGATACCGCAAGAAAACCCACAGAAACACTAACCTGACTCATAGGAACCCTAAACGGACTACCTAAGCCCGGTATAATATGTGATAGTTGTGTGGCTTGGTCTATTTGTGGGACTCCCGACAATGGGAGTAGGGGCTGTCCTTAATGCTTTGGCTGGCTTTTGGTAACCTATTCCACATACTGGATTGCCTTGCCCAGCTCAAATGGGGGCAGAGAGGGGGCACGATGACTTGGTCTCATCACAACTTGCAACTTAATATGCCATGCTTTGTTGATACCCATATACCCACGGGGCAGAGGGGAGGTGGGGGCGAAGGATGTAAAAAATCAATGGATATATTGAATAGAAGAAAATAAAAAAGAAATGCAAAGGAACAAATAGGAAAATTCCAGCGATCAGACTAAATGTTCATGCACCCTTCATCCTCAGCTTCAGACAGAGCAGTGCAGAAACAACGCAGAAAGGCAGCTGCAGCATTCTTCCCTGAAGCTCATCTGGAGAGCAGAGCCTTTGCTTCATAAAGCCCTGGAAACCACCCTGACTACAAGCGTCTGCTAAATACATTCCGAAAGTTCCTCGCAGACAAAACAGATAAAGATGAGAAGTACGATTTAAATGGAGCACCGCCATCTGTACTCTAACAAGTAAGGAATGAAAAACAGGGCGGAAGGCATTTGGCTTTTGCACCTAGTGCAGAATAAAGTAATTCACGTCCAGCTGAACAGACAGAAGTTCACTTGATTAAAACTGCCAGAGTAGGAAGTGTTCAGATTCAACAAATGAAAAAACCAAAAACAGAACCAACAAACCTCTCTGATAAGACTCAAACACAAGAAAATCGTGAATACAATCAGTTTCCATTTCAAGCACCATCCATGAGCTTACTAGATAATCCCACAGGTGTAACTAGAACCAGAAGACACATGTCTGTAATCACAGGTTAGCAAAATACAGTCTCTGCTGCTCTCATGTTGTCAGCTCGTGGCTGACCAACCATCGCCCTCTGTAGCAGTAGACAGTGCCATATCGCTTTCCTAACAGTTACTGCAATATTTCTAATGCTTGGGGTGGATGGCTCATAGAATTAAAGGCATAACTATGGGACAGTTTGACTACAGAAAACAAGATGATACTGAATATCTACTGTGTGCAAGGTACAGGTCTAAGCAATTTTCTTGTGTTAATTTCATTTAATGCTTACATCAAGTCATTTGGACAGATACAATTAGGATCTCCATGTCATAGATGAGGAAACTGGACTATGGTAAAACTAAGCAATTTGTCCAAGGTCGGCTGACAGCTGCAGTCTGAAAGAGCCAAATTTAAGCGAAAGTACTCACTCATCCTCCAAAATTATCTCCAGTTTATTAAATAAAAATATCTACTCCCTTTTTACTTACCCAAAAAAAAAAGAATAGCAGAAGAAGGCCAACGAAAACTCCGGTATTCCCACTAAGCTTACAGAGCAATGCAGACTGAGTTGTTACTGGGCACTGTGTGTCTATCCTGGGCTTGGCTCTGCAAGACCAGTCAGCAGGCCCGCAACTTTAGGCAATTAACCTAACTTTTTCAGCTCCCAACCCAATCTATAAGTGAGATTTAAAACTCCTCTGTTCCTTGTGAATTCTACCTCAGGGGAAATCAATCTTCAGGATGGCCTGGGGAAGGGTTTTATAGACAAATTCTGGCTGATAAACTTAGAAGTAAAATATTAGCATCATTGCTTTGCGAAGACCATGCTATTGCCAAACCATCAAATGAGACGGCAAAGGTGAAGGCAGGCTAAGACCACCAGCATGGCCCCTCAGGTGACAGAGAGTAAGTGTGAGAGTGAGTCAAGAAAGGCTCTTGGGGCAACAGCTGATCCTAGCAGGACCCTACTTAGAGGGAAGACGAGAACGGGAGCAGAACAACACAACACCACAGATGGGCACAAAGACAATGAAACATTTACAGAACGAGCTCGTTTATAAGCTAATAGATTAAAAACACAAACAAGGTGCAGTGTAGCAAGCCTGCTGATGAGCATGTGTAATCATGACGGCTAATGTTGTGTGTTTGTAGCTGGAGTATGGGGTGCCTGGCATTTCTGCGCATGTCTGAGTGTTTTGACAGGCTGGACAAAGTGGCTTTCCCTCTCCAGTGTGAGTGGGCAGCATCCTATGTGTTGAAGCCTAAGCCGAATATGAAAGACAGACAGACTCTCCCTCACAGCCTACCTGGAAGACATTGCCCTGCTTCTGTCAGTAGCTGTCCTGACTAGGACTGTACTTGTCCTATGGCTAAGACTGAACTTCACCACTGGCTTTCTCTAGTCAGTAGACAGCAGAATTCGGTGATGTTCAGTCTCCATAATCACATGACACAATTCTCCACAGTCACTCCCTCCCTCTGTGCACAATCCTCCCTGCACTTGTGTGTGTGTGACTGGCCCTGTTTCTTTACAGAATTCTGACCTACACAGTACTACACAACCACACTTTGGAACACGTTTTGGGGTTGTTGTTTTGTTTTGTTTTTTCAATCAGCTAAAACAAAAGAATAAAGGACAAATTTAGTGTCAGAAAAGGATAAGTAATTGTTTCATATGAAGGATAAGTGGAGATCTGCATTTACATTTGCTTGTAATTTTTCAAGTTAAAATTTAAAGAAATATTGTCAGCCTGTCCCATAAGCTATTATAATGACCATTGACTAAAAGCAGCTACAGCATACGTGTACAAGACGAATGTCAGTCTGAAAAGAAAAAAGTTAGAAATCCATGTTCTAAATTAGGAGCTGGCAAACCACAACCAGCACATAAGCTAAATCCAGTTGGGCACCTGGCTTACGGGTGACAAAGTCATGTGCAATCACACAGCTCCCACCTGTGGTTGGCTTCCTGCCATTGAAGCAGAGCGGCTGCAGCAGGAGCCAAAATAGCTACTATTTGGCCTCTAAAGAAAGCCCACCGACTCTAGTTTAAATCCTGTATTTTTACAGTAGCCAGACACTGAGAGACTGCAGCCTGTGGACCAAGAGTTCAAGGTCATTCTTAGCAAGCAAGGTGAACTCAAAGCTAGTATGAATCAGGTGAGACCCTGTTTCAAATGGAAAATAGTAATAGAGGATTTTTTTTTTGTCTTTTTCATTTAAACTTTACTGAGGATTTCTGCCTAATCTAGTTTCTCACAAAAGCAAACCCTCATCAAGAAAAGCTAGGTAGTTTCATAATTTTCTCCTAACATGAACAAATCATTTCATAGTTTCTGAGGGCCCATGTGAAAGAAAACAAAGTCAAAACAGTAAATAGGTTAAAAAAATCAAAGATAAAAACTATAATTCTGAAATACCATTATTTTATTTCAAATTCCCCCAACTTTAATAAAATAACTTGAGGGAAGAAATGTATCATCTGGCTTCAACATATTACAATCAAGGGATGTTTCTTACTTGGGAGCAAGGTAAACACCACATTGCAAGTTCCCTCCTCTTAAACCTAGCAAAGAACACTGTGACCCCAGGAGCCATTTTCTTTTCCAAACCTAAACTTAGGTATGTTTTGAGCTAGTAATTTGAACAGATTCTTAGACAGCCTTTGGGTTAACTTATATAACTCTGGGTTATACCTGTGAGCTGATTAGCAAGTTGGGGGCTGAGAAAAGCAAAGTTGCAGAGGAAAAATAAAGACATGGATGAATTTAATATGCAAGCTCACTAGCTAAAGGGCATAATTAAAACTACATCACTCCTTTAAATCTACATAATTATGTCCCAAAGACATTCTCATTAGTATATTATACTTGTCACTAAATCAGAGCCTCATGTCTACATGGTCAGGAAAAAAACATAAGATTTAAAAGTTAAGTCAAATAAAATGTTTGCAGAACTCAATGGCTGAACTTTAACAAGTGTTAAATAAAGCCAATCTGTCAGCCATCACTACTCTAAAACAAATCCATTATCTGAATATACGTGAGTGAGATTTTTGTCACAAATTTCTGAGGGAAAAGTAACTGGACACGTTTAACAGACTGTATCTTTTTGTTTTGAAGACAAAGACTGCCTTTTCTGATACTAAATCGACTTTAAGTCTCTCCTAACCAGTAATTCCTCCCTGTGCAATGATAATTGACGTTCCTAGTGATAAGCCTGAAGCACTTCCCAATTCCGAAGTATACTATAAATCATTAAAACTATGGAATTATCATCAGTTACATTTGGTAGTGAGTGCACTTCATTATATTCTCATTATTTTGGCATTAGTAATATATCTAGGACATATAGGACAACTTCTAACAAGAAGCTGCTATACTCAAATCAGCTGCGCTAAGACTATGCATCAGGGAAATAATTACCTCCCTCAAAATTTGGGGCAGGATGTTGGAGAGAATGTTATTAATGGTTCAATCTCAGGACTTGTAGAAATTATAAACTTCCTGTTAGGAACACAAGTAGCCTGTGGTAGCCTTTCTACTTCTCTGCTTCTGTTGACACCGATAAAGTCCTCTGGGACAGCAGGTCACAATTCAGCCATGAAGCTATCACCATGGTCTGGAGGATAGTGACAGGGTAGGCTAGCACTGTGGCTGTAGGGACTAAAGGAACAGTAATTGTGCTGGTCAGCTTTTCATTGCCAAAGAAAATACCTGAGATTATCGGCCAACAGCGAGGCTTCTTTTGGTTCAAAGTTTGAATGCTCCAGTCAGTGATGCACTCACCAATGCATCCTGCTCCTGGGGCTTCAGTGCACTGAAAAGAGCAATGCTACCAAGAGGAGGAAAGGGTAGCGTCCCACTGCCCTCCTCCAGGGCCTGGAGACCTCCTGTTAACGTTTGAAGCCTTCACCACCTCCCAAGAACAAGTGGGAATGTCAAAAGAGCAGTGGTGCACGTCTCAGTCACGTCAGACCGCTCACGCTCCTGTCTGCACAGCTCTACAAGAAAGGCGCGGCCTGGAAACTCCAAAACAATGGAGATGCCATCCCTGAGACAAACCTGGAAACACAGCAGTGATTCACACCACAAGCCAGGAGCTCAGGTCTAGAAGCCTGAGATGATCTATGAACTACACTTATATGATTCAGAACATAGGTAACGAATATCAGGACCTGAGCCATGCCCGGAAACCTCAACTATCCAAGGACGGTGCTGTTCTGCCCAGAGATGTTGAGCACCAGCATATCTGTATCATCTAGGATCTGCCCATCAAGTGTCCTAGGAACTCTGCTGACCCAGCTCTTCAGTTTATCATCATTCAGTAAACCTACCTTTGCTACCAGCGACAAAGATGGTTTCTGTAAAGCCCCCCCAGAAGGGATCATAAACTAAGTAGCTTTTTAGATACACTTCTGAGAAAGGTACAACTTGTGGACTAAAAGCAAACAACAAGAACACTGATACACAGCCAAGTCAAGACTATGAATTCGCTGCAACAAGAAAAACACCAACCTTCCTTGGACATTTGATGCTGTAAGAAGAAGCTCACTGTCTCAAAGAATTACCTTCCATCCCCCATTACAGATGACTGCAAAGAAGCCCGCATGGAATTTCTTAGCACCCAGCAGGAATGCTTTCACTGAGATTTAATAACATCCAGCTTCTACAAAGATTGAACAGAAGAATCATCCACTTGAGTAATGATTTTATGTCTTTAGCCAAAACACAAATGTCTTTGTGATGTTACCAACAGCCTTTATAATAGAAACATACCACGGTTCAGGAAACACTGTCCCTAATTCCAATGCTCACACACTACCATCATTCAGGACTCAATTCAAATACTAACTTCCCCAGGAAGCCCTCTGAGTCTCCTGGGTGAATATACTATTTTGTTCTTGAGCTTGCTCTCATGCTGTTATTACCACATTCTATTTCACATTAAATGGGAACTTAGGGGCAAGCAATTTAGATTCTCTGCTAAATAACAAACACTGTTAATAAGTGGTATAGGAAGAATATTATTATATACAATCACCATATAAACTCCACCATTATCTTTACCCAAGGCAAGAGAAACTGAAGCTGAGAGCAGACTTATACAAAGGCACACAGACTATAATGAGCAGATGAGTCTGAGCTCTTATTTGATTCCAAAGTACACATTCTCCCAGATACACTATGCGGCCATCCAAATCAAGCTGCATTGCCCTACTCAAGAGACTCGTGTTTGTTAAGCTATGAAAAACATCTGATACTCAAGAAATGTTACTTGAATATAAAATCAAAATGTCTGTGCCTCTCAAAGAGCTTATAATTAACTGGAAGGTAATTCAACAACTATAATGAAATAGTAAGGACTTTGTGTTCCATATTCTCTGCATATTCACATTCGAATTCATATTCTCTCCCTCCCTCCCTTTTTCTCCCTCCCGCCTCCTCCACCCCCCTCCCCACCTGGTCTTATGGATCCCAGTCTACCTGGCTTTCGACTAATGAATGAATTTATGTAATTTTCAAGAAAACTGATGCAAATTTGAGATAATCATAGATTTTATATAAAGACAAATTATGTTTGCATAGATTACATGAACACAAAACTAGGAAAACATGGGGGATTAATAGGAGGGAGGAAGGTGAAAATGGGAAGGATAAACTTACAAAGAGAATATGCTCAACTTACAGTAAATACCTTTTTGAAATGTCTTCATGTAACAGTAACATGTCTGTGTGTATATATTTATATATACATATATAATGATGATTTTTAATAAATACATAAAAATAATAAAAAAGATACCCCGTGAAATCTTAAACAGATTTTTTTCTTAAGAAGCTATATATTCACCACCATCTTTTCCTAAGAGCATCAGGCACATTAACAAGACTGACTTCCACTTAAAAGTTAGCTGCAGTTCCATTTCCTCATCAGTCTAACCCAGGGTACCACTGGCATGAATAAATGACTAAAGTTGGAATCTTAGGTTAGGGTGCATCATAGCTCAGTAGTAAAGAGCTTGCCTAGCATGCATAAGGTAATGAATTAAACCCCCAGAAGGTATGAATAAAATAAGTAAGTAAAAGGTACCTGCTTTTCATTTGATTTTTTAAGGCACTGAGTAGGGGAGATAGAAGAGATAATTGTGGATGAGGGATGGGGGATTTGGAATAGGAGGATCAAATGAGGAGAGGGGGACAAGGGAGGAAACACAAGGAAAGACAGCTAAAATGAAGGGCTACCTGAGGAGTAGTATGGAAACCTAATGTAGAAGCTCGTGTGTGTGTGTGTGTGTGTGTGTGTGTGTGTGTGTGTGTGTGTGTGTGTGGAAGAAGGCGATTTGAATGAAACTGCCAAATTATAAGGAAGATAGAGCCCAAACTGGATATTTCTTGTCACAAATGAAGCGTCCAGTATCTGGAATGGTTTACATCTAATTGAGACGTTGGCCAAAAGGGGTCCCATTGGAACCCCCAAACAACCCAGGCTGTTGTCAAGACCCTTGGCTACTCTCCACAAATGGACAGCAATGCCCTGTTACTGAAAATAACACCTACACAACTCACTGAGAATGGGAAAGTCAAACTGGTGCCTACTCAGAGCCTGCACCCCTATGTACTAGTGTCTGTGGTACAGGGAGGTACTCTGCATGCTACCAAAGGAGAAACATTAACACCAAGAAGCCACAAGCCCTCTGATCTACAATGCCGTCCTGCCTGCAAGATATGCTAGGACAATGTGGCACACAGCTTATAGGACTAACTAACCAATGATTGATTTAACTTAAGGCTCACTCTCCAAGATGGAACCCACATCCAACACTGCTTGGGTGGCCAAGAACCTGAGACCAGATAGCCCAGAGACCTAAGATAAAACCAAATACTATTGTTTACTAAGAGAGCACTGCTGTAAAATGACTCCTAATGCCATTCTGCTAAACACATAGATCAGGGCCTTGTTCAGTCATCACCAGAGAAGCTTCCTCCTACGGCAGATAGAAACAAATGCAGAGACCCACAGCCAGACAATATGCAGAGAGTGAGGGTCCTCGGAACACTCAGTTCTAAAAGTGATGTCTCCATCACACCCCTCCCTCAGAGGTCAGAGGAGAGAGAGGAATGTAAGAGCCAGAGAAGATGGAGGGCACCAAGAAGACGGGGCTTTTTAAATCAACAGGGTCACTGCACAAATGAATTCACAGAGACTGCTGCTTCACGCACAGGACTCGCATGGGTCTGCAGCAGATGGGGTCCTGCACCTGAATGGAGAAATGGACATATGCCCCAATCCCTAACCTAGAAGGCATTTCCAATTGATAAATTTAGAAACGAAATTTTAGTTTCTCCAGGAGAGCTGGGGAAACAAACTACTCTTAAAGGCAGGCTGCATGCCCGGCAGTAGATGGCCCACAGAAAATGAACTCAATGGCATCTTTGGAGGTTCCTTGTCTCATAAGATCAGGGTTTTTGTGTGTGTGTTTTACTTTTATCTCATTTTTAATTGTTATTTTATCTATTTTTTTCTTTTCCCCCTATATGTCCTTTCAGTATATATTATGGCTTCTAGTTTAGTGTTTCTATGAACTCCTGAGTATGTAAAGAGTGCATCTCTGCATCTCTATGTTTCTTGCGTCTTTTCTTCGGCTCTTCTATTTTTTAGTTTTGTCCTATTCCAATGTGATAGGGTTTTTTTTTTTTTTTTGGTCTTATTCTATTCTGCTCTGTTCTGTTCTGTTTTAATTAACCTTTACAAGCCTGTTTTTTTTTCTAATGAGAGACAGAAAGGAGGTGGATCCAGAAGGGAAGGAGGTGGGGAGGAACTGGAAGAAAAGAGGGAGGGGAAACAGTAATCAGGATATATTTTGTGAGAAAAAAACATTTTCAATGAAAGGAAGGAAAAAAGGAATGGAAAAATATTTGCCACAGGAAATGAAAGTTGGTGGTTTTACCAGACCTAGTATTCAATGGAACACTGTTAGGAGAAAGATGCTAACACTTGATATATTGTTTAACTCTGCGTGACTGGCAAGTTTCTTGATTGTTCCTAAAACAAGCCCAAGCTGCTGAAGTCAGTTAGTATTCTTATATCAGGCTATCCAGAATCAGTTCTAAGTAACACAGAAGAGATGGAGCAAACCTTTCCTACATACACATCTCTAGTATATTCTAAAGCAGAAGGGCTGGGAATATTGCTCAGCAGCAAAGTGACTACCCAACATGTAGGAGACCCTAGGCCTGATCACAACACTAGAATATAAGATGAAAAAACTTAAGAATGCATTCAAGGCAACTTTGTAACTCCTAAGAGCACCTTTAAAGACTGCTGTCCAACTACAGCGGCTTAGGTTACTTTGCAGAACTTTTATCTATACCATTCAAATTACTTTCTTATGATATCACCACCATGAACATTCAAATAAAATGAAATTTTCTTCAAAAGAAAAACTAAAATGTAAGCAGCCAATCAACTAAGTGAGGGTTTTCAACAAGTGAGGTTTGTAGGTCTTTTAAGGTGAATGTAAGAAAGATTGCAGAGCAGTGCAGCGATCAAGACTTTAACATGACAGATACCACTTTAGGTCACGGGAGCAAATATGTACACTTATTTCATGCATACCATTACTTCTCTTTAACCCTTAGCAGATAATCTCTGCTGTGTCTTAGTTTCTTGTCCTGCTCCAGTAAACTGCACCATCAAAGGCAACTAAAGAGAGTAGGTTTATTCTGGTGCGGTTTGAGGTCACAGTCTCCCGTGGTAGGGAGTCAAGCAGCAGGACCTGAGACAGCTGTCACAGCACATCCACAGTCAAGAAGCAGAGAGTGCGGAATGCTTATGTTCAACTCATCTTCCTGTTATACAATGCAGGATCCCCAGGGTGGTGCTACCTGAGTGAGAGAACGTCATCCCACCCCAATCTAGTCAAGACTACCCAAGGAGGTGTGCTGCTGCTGGCTTCCCAGGTAGGTCTAGGTCTCAACAAAGTGGAAACTGAGAGTAGGCCATGAGTTGTCATTCGCTGACATTCTAGTCTATTCAAAATGGTGTCGCGTTTGACAGTTTTTACAGTCAGCTTCCTAGAGACTAGGAATACACAGCATTTAGAACACCACCTAGCCAGGTTTAGTGGCATGCCATGCTCCTGCCTAAAACTGACTGCATTCCTCATAAAGGGGGTAATGTCTCCCCAGAGTGACGGCCTGAGTTTGAACTGAGTCAGAATCATCCTGTTTTGCTTCTCTAAGCCCAAATGAGCTCACTTTATGTATTCTCTGTTCTAAGGCCATACAACAGCGTTAGAAACCAAAATATTGCTAACTTAGGCTGAAAACAACCTTATGCTCTAGTACTGTTCTATTAGGAAAATACACTTCAGTCACACTTCTCTTGAGGACTGTTTGAAGGATGATACAACCAAATACACACCAACAATTAATCATACTGCCTGCCAAACACCAGGCATCAGTAAATGGTCAAACGGCCACTCTACACTTAGCCTTTTTTTAAAACACTGGTTAATTCCTTTGCGAATACCTCCCCCTCCCACACGATGACCTTAGGGACCAGGAACTGAGGCTGTCTTCCTCACATCCAACAAGGGGTCTAGACAGACCACAGACGCTCAGCAGCAGCTGTGACTGAATGCACATGCTATGCAAGGAACTCGGTGTCCGGCTACTGCAAAACTGAAGGGAGTAAGAGAGAAGGAAACTGGTAGCGAAGTGTTAGACTATGAGGAACTGTCTTGGTCAAGTTATTCAAAGCTGGAAGACCCAACCTAAATGTGGGTGGCATCTTCTAATAGCAATACAGATAAAAGGAGGTCTAAGGGAAAAAAAAAAAGCTTTTAATATCCACTTGCTTTTACTCTGACTATAAGTTCATCTACCTTGTTGCTGTTGTTGCTATGGCTATGGTATTCTTTTGCTGGTATGAGAACCCTACATTTTCAGTCTATCAATGTGGACTGAAAACCAAAGGTTCTCTGGGAATCCTCTAGGCCCTCAGCACCAGATTAGGGCTTCTGAAGCATAAAGCCTTGGGATTTAAAAGCTACTAGGTTCTCAGCCTCTCCAGAATGAGAGAGCCACTGTTGGACTACCCAGACAGTACTGTGCAAGCCAATCTCACATGTTCCCTTTTAATACCTATTCATTCTATCCATTCTTTCCCACTAGAGAACCCTCATATAGTTACATAACTTGTATAGAGCAGAAAAACTATGCCCGAGACCAAGCCTGCATTCTCTGAGGTCGGTACTTCTCAACCTCTTTCATGTCACATAGTACATACAAATGATTGAGGAAATATTCTAGAGGAAAAAGAAAGCACTATTTACAATCAAAGGAAACAAGCTATGAGTACTCAGGTCTGGCCTAGCTTCCCCGAGGGTTCATGGGATCAATACTGGAGTATATTGCAGATTCATTAGCAGTACATTAGATGAGACACTCTGCTGTACATATTCATTTAGCATTTCTAGGCCCTAGCATGTAGCGGGCCTTTAAATATATGCATGGATTATTGACAAAGGACAGATCATTATGCCTAAATTGACCACACAGTCAGACAGAAGAACAATGAAGAGCTGAAGACATGCAATGTCTATTTGTTGGATAAGCCAGTTAGGAACTTGAATTTTTTAAGGGTCGTCACAAAACAATTTTTCTCAGTCTTTAGTGAACATCAGCTTCATGTGGAAGGGTTGAAGACACAAACTATAGGCCCTGTTCCCAGATCTCGATATGTATGGTCACACCTCATGAGCAAAAATATTTTCTTTGGTAATACGTTGAACAACTCAAGTCTAACCTATGTCACTGCCTGCTAAATTTTGGGACAAAAGATAAGCTTTTTAAATAGTTCTATATGTTCCTTAACTCAGTTACAACAGAATGCAGTTGACCCTGCATACGCTGTGCAAGGACCAAAAGCTGCAGCCATTAAATGCGCTATGTTGTGCTTAATGTCCGGCTGAACCAGAAGGCGACTGACACGCCCACCACTGGATGAAAGGACACTGTGCCGTGAATTCTTTATAATTACACAGTTCACCTTAATTCTAGTGACAGAGCGATCTAATAACCAAGTTCCAAGTAAACAAACATTTCAGGGATTTTTTTCCACACTTTAATACAAGTTTGAAACTAAAGGAGTAAAAATAGGTGCTGGCAGCCACCAACAGGCACCTCGGAGCTCCAAGGAGTTTGAGAGACCCATGGAGGCTCCTGAGGGTGACACAGACAAGGGCATCTGTAGAACCTCAAGTAGCTCTGGAACAACTTCTTTAAAAAGCAAGTCTTATGGGAAGATGCTTTAAAAAGTGGACTCATGAAACTGGAAAGAAAGATGGCAGCATAGAGCCATGTACGGCAGAGAATGATGAATCTATACCTTTCTATAGATTCTATATCTATATATCTATGCCACGTCTCAACCAACAGGCTGCAATCACAGAGGTCATGTCTGATGAGCCCTTGGGTGGCCAGCACCAACAATAGGGAGATGGCCTGGGGCCCCTGCAGAACCAGGTCAATACTGATTAGAGCCAGCCTTAGGCCTGGCATCTGCTCTGAGCATGGAACCTGCAGCACTCACTGCCCACAGTCGACAAGCACAACAGTTGTGCCCAACACCTGGCACCAAGGACAGGATGGTGTGCAGCAGCCTGGAGCTTCTGTGGAAACATATTATTACTGAATAGTGCCTGTCCTAGGCTCACTTGGAACCACTGTGGCTGCAGCCTGCTCTGCCTGCCTTGCTGAGAGAGGGAGAACACAGGACAGTGGTGTAGCCCATAGGTTACAAGCACAAAGGTCGAACCGGACAAGCCTCAGGGTGGCTGACATCAAGAGCAGGGAGATGTGTGGGAGCCAGGAGCTGCAAGAGTCTGGAATTTGCATGGAACTTGCCCCTGACGCCCTGCATAGTTGCAACATCATTCTGACTCTGGGCAACAGCCCAATATACGAGCCGAGTCTAGGCAATGGTTCAGTATTTATGGTGCTTCAGAAACCAGAAAACCTGAACCAGACCAAAGACTCATGCAATGAATATTTGTATGTAAAGCTGTTTGGGCAAAAAAAAAATATGGTGTGTGACACACTGCAGCATGCAATGTCAATACGACAGACAAGTATGCATTAGAGAGGTGGGGAAAGGTGAAGGAATAGAGCCTTGGGCAATGGTGGTGGCAGGTGTGAGAGAAGGCTTCAGTGGATGGGGACATGTCACTGCTGAGCTGGGCCAACAGGGTGGTATGCAGCAGCCTGGAATTTGTGCATACTCAGCCCCCAAACATGCTGCCCAGTTACACTGTCGCCTGGTTTTGAGCAACGGATAGGTGGTTCGAGATGAGGAATGGTTGGCTCATTTTCTGGATTGAACCTCCTCTTACAGAGGCATTTCTCAATTGAGGTTCCCTCCCTTCAGATGACCCCAGCTTGTATCAAACTGACATAAAACTAGCCAGCACGACACTCATTAAAGTTTCTGTTAGAACATTCTCCATGTCCATCCAACAAAGTACTGCGAGAGCGCTGTAAGCCAGCCCTTTCCGCACCTCTTCAGACTAACAAAAGCTGTTAGATTGAAAAGAGTACCACAACTTAACATACCATAGTTGATTATACTTTGTATATGTAAGAAAAGAGAACACTAAGAAAAACACGACCATTTGTTTACAAGTGAAGATTGTATAGCAACAGAACCTAAGTGCAATATACTTAGTCAAAATTGTACATTTGCTATAATCAATAAGCTAATAAAAATATAAAATCTCGTCTTCTTATAGTGAAAATTAAAAATTATCCACTAATTTTTTACACCGAATTTTAAATTGTGCAAAGAAAAATCTTGTAAGAAAAACATTAAACAAATGGGTTCAAAATAAACTTTACAGTACTGCTGCTGCTGCACGGACCTTCTCAAACACGACACAGGGTGACCAAAAGGCAAACTAACTCTGAGACCTGTCCCTGGTACTTCTAAAAGCTTTACATGTGTAGGATAGAAGCTCAGCCACTGGAAGCCCTTCAGCCCTGTGATAAGAGTTGGGTCAAGCCACATTGTGAGAACATTTTGGCAAGGTGACAGTGTCAAGAGCAGGGTTTGGTATGTCTGGATTATGCGAACCACAGAAGAATGCAAACCTCAGAGTCAGGATGCTGGTTCACAAGAAGGCAAAATCCTTTTGAAATTGTGTCTATGGCCAGGGGAAAAGTACCAGATTAACCCACTGTAAGAAATCAATAAAACACTTGCCCTTCCTTTGTTCACTAAGCAGTCTGGTCAGCATGTCTCAGCAGGTACAGGGCATTGTCCCACAGCCTCACAATCTCAGGCTGATCACAGTTGTTCTCTCACTTCCATATGTATGCTATGACACATAGCTCACAACCCACACACGTGCACACGTGCACACACACACACACACACATATACACACCACACATACCACATAACACAACCTACACACACACACATGCACAGACACACATATACACACCACACATACCACACACCACATAGCACACAACCCACACACATACACACAATATACACACACACCACAAAGCACACAACCCACACACATACAATGAACATACACACATACCCCACACACAAATCACATATACACTATTTTTTTAAGTTGGGTGTAGTTAGTGAATGCCTGCAATCCCAGCATTGGGATGGTAGGGAACAGAGTCTCTCTGCCCAGACAGTCAAACTGAAAAAGCCAGCTCCAGGTTCATGAGAAAACCTGTCTCATAAAGGAAGGTGGAGCATAATAAAGACACCCAACATCAACCTTGGGCCTCCACATGAATATAACACGTGTACACATGCATGGCTCACACAGACAACCAAATGTCTAAAACCTGAAATTACAGGAACAAATTATATCATTTTTAAATGCTAAAATATTATGTAACAAATTCAAATCACCTTTCAAAGATTAGTTAATAACACGGAAAACCATAAAAGTTCTATAGCGGGGTGGGGTAGAGTAGTAGTTAGCTATCTGAACTTAAGAGAGTACCTAAACACTAATTACTTCTTAATGGGAGAAGGAAAACAAGTAAGTTTTTCTGCAGTTCTCATACTTTCCATAGTTAGAATACTTTAAAATAAAGCAAACATAATAGGAGTATAAGAAATATTCTAAACTATTCAAAGAAAGCTTTATTGAGTCATATATTTAAAAGTTCCTAGACAGTTCTCAGAAGCAGTTTTTAAAACAAGTGTGCAAGATGGACAAGAACTTTTCACAATATTAAGAAGTCTAAGGGCTGGGGAGATGATCCATGATGACGTTCAATGCACAGCATGGGGACCACATAAAAGCTGGGCACGGTGGTGTGTGTCTTTAACCTAGTGCTACAGGGGTGGACACAGGAAGATCCCAGACTCGCTGGCTAGCCAGTCAGGCTGACATGGCATGCTCTAGGTTCAGCCAAAGACCTTGTTTCAAAACTAATGTGGAAGCAACAGAGGGAGACACCTGACCTCAACCTTTGGCACATGCACACACACACACACTCACCCATCCCCCTCCACACACACACAGACAGTCATGTTTTTAAATAAAGTATATAACGAGAGACATGTCATATACTGAATAATGTTACCCTAAAACTCCTATTTTGAAGCTTTAGTCCCGAATGCGACTGTATCCCAAGACTGTCTTTAAGGAGGGAAGCAGGGTGCAGTAAGATGCTACCTGTGACGTTGACACAGCGCAGCTGGAGCCCTTGCAGCAGCAGTGGTGGCAGTGGTGGCACTCACTCAGAGAAGACCTCAGGCCAGGGGTCAGGCCTCAGAAGAAGCAACGTCTGCCAAAACCCTGATTGGAATTTCCAGATTCCAGAACCACAAGAAACTATCTGTTGCTTAAGCCATTGAACTTGGAATTTTGTTACAGCAGCTTTAGAAAGCTAATATGAGACAACATGATATTTACTTATATAAACATTCTTCATTATGCAAGTTCAGTCCACTGACAACATGCTTACTTAAGAAGACACCTTTCCCAGGCTTTTGTTTGGCATTTGCTAGGTTAACATGTGAATTTCTTCTTACATAAGCTAAGACACGTGCATCTTTTATACTTTTCAGCTGTGTTTCAGTGCCTACTTTAAAAACAGACCTTCTGGTTTCATTCTACAAAAGCTCATTTGCTATTGCTCTGCATTTTCAGCGTTACCTTGTCTGGATCCATCTTTCCTCTAATAAACTCTTGCTTCCAGAACTGCAGTGCCTGTTCCAAAGTTAGGCCAATGCCCTTCAAGAACAGGCCATACTGCATCCGGCCTCCATGACGAAGATGGTGATTTTCCCTCAAAGCCTTGTGCAACTGACGCATGCAAGGTGGGAAGGATTTGGTAGAAAGCTACAAGAAAAAAAGCAAGTTTAGGTAATGGTGAAGATATACTAGGTCCCCTATCATATCCGCTGTGGTTGTAAATTTGATATAATTGGGATAAAGAACAGTATGCCATGTTTGAGGACTGGCTCTTGCTAGTTCCTCACACTTGGTTGGAGTTCCTGTGACAACTTTGGGAACGCCAATGACGCACAGTCTAGACCTTGAATGCGCTCAGTCTGGTCAGCCGTCTGCTCACGGAACAGCATTATGTCCTCTTCACCTTTTTACCACAGACAAAACTACTCTGGGTATTCTTAGAGGGTTTATGTGGACATAATATTCCATTTTTTCTAAGAAAAAAATCTGAAAATATAACTGCAAAGTAGCAAATTGATTCATAACAAACTAGACATAAAGGAGAATATGAAATTAAGAGAAACAATTTCAAAGAGAAAATCAAATAAATATGTTTAACCAATAGTTTAAAAATGTAGGTTTTAACATTTTAGTGTCAAAAGCAAAGTATCTTTGCTTGTTTTTAAATTCAGTTTTTTTTTCTTCAGTTACAGTCTCAACCTCGTTTCCTCTAACTCCCTCAAATGCATGCTTCCACCTAGGATGTGAGTTTCACCAGGGCACGCCTGCCAGCTCACCATGGGAGGACCAGGCCTTGCTTTGTTTGACTTTGCTGCTCCCTCTAGTGGCCATCTAGTGTCTCTCCGTAAAGAGCAACTAAATTCTATCCTCAGCACTTAGCACCACACAGACCTGTATCTTTTTCTGTGGGGGACGAACAGAAAGCCTTTTGGTTCATTTTCACATAACTTCTCTGGTTCTTTCTTAATTAAAAAAAAAATAGTGCATGTTCAGTGTCCTGAGTGTAAGCCCACACCATCCCCAACACCTGCTGATAGAACAGATTCTATTTGGTATGTTAGAACACAAGGTAAGCAGAGGAACAACACACTGACTACTAGACCTGCTACACAGACCAAATCCTGATAGCAACTTAAACCATGAGCACGGCAACAAAGACATAAGCCAGAGCCACAGAAGCCAGGAGGGCTGGTTGTCACCGTTCACATCTCCACCCCGCTGACACCGTCTGGAGGACCCACCCCACGCTCCCGTGTGATCTAGTTACAGCAGGCAGTCCCTCAGTTCAATCTCTCCTTCCTTGATTACAGTTCCCCAGTCTCTCTGTTCTCAACCACCTAGAATTTACTGAACATTTGAACACGTATTATGTGTGAAGCCCTCATATATAATATACACAATGCATGATATCATATTATAAAAGGTGACTACTGTACATAAAAGAAGAGAAAGAACAAGGCTATATATTGCCAACAGTGGGGAAACCATGTCATGAGACAGGAAAACCGTGGTCTGTGCAGCAAGGAGAAAGGCCCCAGAAAACCTAGAGCTTAGGCTTCAAGCCTCTGGTATTTAAGTCACCAATCTATATCATTTTCCTATCATGGTTCTAGCTAACTAATACACGTCATTTTTCCTTTTATAAATGTGTGTATTTAAATGTAAACACATAAATGGCACTTAATGATTGTTATTTAAAGGAATTCCATGTTCCAATAATCAAATTGTTTTCTAAAAATTGTAAACAATTTCCCTTTAAATTTTTTCTTCCAATTAAAAAAAAAACATATGTAAGATATGAGACTTTCCTAAAAAATAATCAGAAGCATACGGTACTGCTCCCCATCTTTCCAGCCAGGGTCTCTAGTTGAAACCAGTCTGCTTTAATCGGGGCTGGTGCTCACCAAGTCAATCTGATCTAAGGAGATCTTCCCGGTGTTCTTCTGGGAGCTGTAGTCTTGGCCAGTGTAAGAATGACTGGAAAACAAAGCAAAACAAAACACTAATGGGATCTGTAAAATACTTTTATCTCTTCAAAGAGAATTTTTATTCTAAGATCAAAGTTATAATAAGAAAACACTTTACACATGAACCTCAGCAGAAAGCCAAGTACTTTAAATGTATTTAATAAGTCATATACAATGAATTACTTACAAGAAATACACAACATAGTGCCAGCCTGGATTTCCTGATTCCTACTCCAGGGCACTGCTTTCACTTCTCACAAGCATAATCCATACAGTAAACACTTAAATCTCTTTTACTTACACCTTATTAAAACACTGCAACAGAACAAAGATGAAAGGAAAGCTGCAATCAGAAATCACCCCTTGACAATAGATCTCTAGGCATTTCATCTGCCTACTGGCATGCCGTGTCCTTCTCTGTCCAATGGGGATGATGGTACCCTACCTTCAGTGCTGACATGATCCAAATCGAAATCATTTTTGTTAAAGGCCTGATAAACAGTAGTAGTTGGCATTCATTAAAATATTTAACAGTGCAAGGAATCTCCATGTACATTCTCTAACTAAATCCTCACATCCATTCGGGGAGAACACCTAATTTACACTTAGCAAATGAGAAAACAAGAAATGTGTTAGGATCAAGTCTGCCATGTAGTCAAATGGAAACTTGTCTTTTCATTCCATTTCTTCAGGATGCGATCGTCCTCCTCCTACAACAAATGCCTCTGTGGTGTCATTTACAAATCTGGAGACACAAGTTGATACATGCTATCTAAAGCCTTTCATCTTTTGTAACTTTTCAAATCCTTGACAAAAGCTACCATCCATATCCAAAGATCCCATTGCATCCAGTTTGCTGTATCACATAGGAAAATGGATACAGTCAAGCCATGACTTATACAGCTACAACTAAAGAAAATCCAGGAGAGAAGAGTCAAGTTAATCGTAAAGAACTCCAGACTCTCTATTTCATATCTACTAGGTACAGACTTTTCCTGCAGAACCACACACATGCTCTTTAAGATGCTGCTGTTTCCATAGTTGACTAATTTTATTGATTAAACAACAGATATGAATTATGAAACAAACCTGCAGGAGTGTGGTGGGATGTTGCAACTGCCCCATGAAACAGACCATCAAGCCTAAGCCTTGCTCTTCTGTGAAGTAATGTGTCATTTGCTCTGGCATATTCCACCAAGGATATTAACATGATGCACACAGAGATCATGCTATGTGAAACCCACAGCTGTTATCTTAATGATTTACACTGTTTTGGCAGGTTTATGTGTATAGAGTGTATGTGCATGTAGGTTCACACGTGTGAGGGTGTTCATGGGTATGTGTGTACATACTGTGAAGGCCAGAGGAAATGTCATGTGTTTTTATCTATCGTTCTCCACTTTTTTTGCTAAAGCAGGGTCTCTCACTAAACTGGGGGTTCCAGGATAGATCCAGCTAGCCAGCTTACCCTGGGGAGTCCTTGTCTTCTCTTTCCAAGTGCTAAGATTGCAGATGGTCACAGTGCCTAGCAGGTCACGTTTTTTGTTTGTTTGTTTTGTTTTGTTTTTTAATATGGATGCTTGGGATATGAACTCCAGTCCTCAGACTTGTGCAGCAAGCATTTTATCAACTTAACCATCTCCTCAGCTCCTGTTTTACACTCTTACATGGGCAGAAAAGACCATTATTTCTGTAAAATCAGAGGAATAAAAAAACTACTTTCCCATTTTACAGCAGAACAAAGCAGCGCCACAGGGGAATGGAAATGGCACAGGCCACAAGTCTGACGCCCTTTCTTCCCCACGCTTTACGTCACTCGTCACACAACTGGAAAAGCCAGTTCCCCTGCTGTCACCAGTCTCGCTTGTAAAACGGAATTATGGATGCCGGACTTGACTTGAAATGCTAGAGAAAGTAAATGATATGGCTTATTCAAAGTGCTAATTAAAGTAAGCAACGTGTATTCCAGTACAACAGAGCAATTGCATCCTTTACCAGTAAATAGAGAGAAGGCGGTCGGTACGGCAGTCAGTGTGAGTCTAGAGGAGACATCACCCGGCTCTTTACTAGGCCTTGCCTTTGACCCCTGCAAACCTCAGTATCCAAATGCATTAATGAAAATGGTGATTCCAATCATCTAATCAACAACTAACAAATACACAAGTAGTGGTGTGGTGATACACAGACACATCTGTGTGTTTATGGTCCCAAGAGAGAAAAGTAACTAACTTCATTGCTTAGATGGTTATTGATAAAACACAATCAAATAATTACTTCACCATAGGAACTTGTCTTGGTCAGATGAATGTAGCACCATGAGTTAAAAAGAATACAAAAAGAAGAAACAGGCAGAGCACAGCAGCTACACCTGCAGTCTAGTGGGCTGAGGGGACTTGGAATCTGAGCTACACAGCAAAGATGAAGCCAGTGAGGAGAAGTGGTGGGAATATATATTTGCCAAAAATGGAAATCATTTGTATAAGATGCATGATTCTAAATATTATAATACATCAACTAATTTCCATAGAAAGGAGAATTATAACATAAAAACGACACAGAGGGTAAGTACAGCATACACATCAAGCACCCAACACAGAAAGGAGGTCACTAGCCACATACGACTACTCATGGACTCCACTGGAGGGAATGACAACAAGGAATATTAGAAATGTGATTTCTCCTCTCATCCATGATAAAAGGGGATTCTTCTGTCTTGACTAATAAGCAATGACCCCAGACACTCAATACTGGGTACGCTGGTTACGACAGACAGCGTTGACATGGAAGGTGTAAGCTACTACATCCAGACAAATGATGGGAAGGCCTTGGAAGCCATGCTCTGTAGGCAATGAAAGACCTTAAGAATATCCAAGGGTTAAACTGACATCATCAGGTTCACAGTTGAGAGCAGAGTGAAGAAATGAGCAGAGAGGAGAGGAACTGGACAGTAGAAACTATTGGCAAGAATATTGCCTAAAGGCAAGACTACATCTAGGCCAGCGAAGGTGAAAGCTTGGCTCATCTCAGTAGATGGACTTGGGTTTTTCTGGGGAGGAAAAAAATAGATACAACTTAAGGGAGAAGACAGAAAAGTCAAGTATCACAGGGAATTTATAGCTGAGTTACTTGAGTATGTCCAAGATACAAATTCACCTTCAAAAGAGAAAACCTAATGAAATAAAACAACTTCAAGTATAAACTATAAAAGAATAATTTAAATGTAAGTTAGAAATCTTTAAAAACTCTGCTCTGGCTGGAATGTAAAGTGTCACCCACAGATCAGGCCAGTGAGAAGGCTCAGCGAATAATGGCAAATGTCTTTAAGCCCAATGGCCTGAACTCAACCTCTGGGACCCAGATGGTGAAATAAAGGCCGTCGGCTGCTCTCCGCACACACAGACACTAAGCAAACAAATGGAACGCTATTGATGCCCAATCTCCAGTTGTGGTGACTGAAATCTGTACACTAAGTGTGGGCCTGGAAGGTTATACCCGCCTCCCCACCTCCCTACTTCACCTCTGGACCTTCCCACCTCACCTCCCACCTCCCAATTTCACCTCCTTAACTCACCTCTGCACCTCCCCAGCTCTCTACCTCCCCACATTTCTGTCCTACTGAGGGTCTCTGCATCCTGGTCCACGGGGATGCTAAGAAGCTCTCTCTCCCACATGCTCTTGAATCTTGAGCGCCACCTTCCCTTCCCCAACACACTGAAACCAGGGCCGAAATCAAGGTTCCCTGTGGAGCTGTGTTGGGTGTTTATGGTCCCAAGAGAGAAAAGTAACTAACTTCATTGCTCGGGTCACTGGAGTATTTCCAGGACTGACTTTCCTGTTTTCTTATTGTGAAGCACTCACAGCAACGCAAACATCAAGACACAAACAAAACACAAGCAAGTGACGCTGCCACAAAGAATAAAAATCCTACAGTCCTTACTATGTCATGAGATAGCAACTTTGGCTTTTACATAGAGTGCCAAAGCCAAAGCTCCTGAAGGGGACTGTTGCAGGTAACCCAGAAATGCGAGCCACATCTCTATTATATCCAGAGAGCTCTCGACTTCATTATCGTAATGTTTCTAAATGAAAGCAGACACCAGACTGGGTAACTCTCTGTGTATTCTTATTTTATGAATTTTAAAAATGCATCTGTTTTATAAATATGTCATGCTGATGTTAGATAAAAAGAAATAGTAACAGCAATTTTGCCTTTTTTTAATTTTTGAGAATATAACATAATTACAAAATTTCCCTCTTCCCTTGGCCCCCTCCAAATCCTCTTATATCTACCTCCTAGCTTTCTTTCAAATTCATGCTTTTTTCATTCATTGTTGAATAGCAGCAAATTTGTTAAGAATAATTTAAATAGGAGGCACACATGCTAACACTTCAGAAAATATCCATTCTGAGGATGCTTCGTGGTCACCACTGTTCAGTTTTAAACAAGGCAAAATCAATGAGCATAAAAGCTGTTTAATTCATAACCTTCTATATCACAGTGTCATTTCCTCCAAACACAGATTTTTAAAACTATTTTAATGGTTCACTAAATTCATATTGTATCTATAATCATTATCTTACCAAATACAAAAAGGAAGGTTTCATTAACTAGTCAGAGAATCTTAAAAATGGCTCTTTTTATGTCTTAGCTGAATCACCAATTTGCCATAAATATAAAAGGAAGAAGACAAACTATACACCAGTTGGTTCGTTCATAAACAGAAGTAGTAAAGGTTGAGAATTCCAACAGTTTACTTGTGCTTTCTATCCCTAAGTTACCTCCTACTTGCTGCAGCAGCTGTACAAAAGCTCCTGACGTACAACAGCTTCCTGGGGTCACAGAAAGTAGCAAACACAGGAAGGCTGTGACTCCATGGCCACTCGGTTGCATTAGAATATGTTCTGAAGATACTGGGCTATAAAATAAACCTGCTCACCCCCTTAACAAAACTGACCAGTGCATAAGATGCAGGATGAACTCATCTTTAAAAAATGTTTTTAAGTCAGGTGGTGGCACAAGCCTTTAATCCCAGCACTTGGGAGGCAGGGGCAGGCAGATCTGTGAGTTTGAGGTCAGCCTGGTCTACAATATGAATTCCAGGACAATCAGGGCTCTGAAACCCTGTCTCAAAAATAACTAATTAATTAAGAATACTATTAGACACTCGGACTCAAATAAGTTTCTCCCTACAACTCAGTTATTGTCCTTATATAACAAATCCTAATTACTAAATTACAATACAAAACAAGAAACACTGCTCAGGCCAACAACTGTTGCCACAGGCATTCCTGGCAGCACCTCAGTTAACCTAAGGAGAGATAATTCCTCACAGGTACTCGCACAGGCTAACCTAATCTAGACACTCCCTCCCAGGCAGGCCCAGAGACTTGTCTCCGTCAAGTTGACAATTAAGATTAACTACCACAATCCCAAACCCATATTTATATAACCAAGTTTATAGGGTACTACCTTTCACCCTGTTAAATCAATGCAATATTGGGGAATATGGGTGTGATAAGTAACTGAGACAAAAAGACAGATAACTCATTCACAATGAAGTAGTTTTTCCAAAAATCTCATACAAATATCTAATTTACAGAAAATATAAATATCTAAATAAGTCATTGAGTATCTAAAGTGATAAATCTGAGAAACATATCTGTACACATGCACCTATGAATCCCAAGTGAGAGGCGGACCTTCTGGACTTGGCAGAAGCACAGAAATGTAAGTGCTATTGGTTGCACATGCATAACAACTGAACACTTAGACCCTTGGTGGGGGCTTTTGTCAAAATGTGGGAACCAAGAGCTGGAATAAACAAACAGAAATCAGAAAAAGTGGACCTGTGGGTCTCCCAACAAGATCAGCTGGTTAAGAGGAGGGGAACTCTCCCCATGCCGTGGCAATGATGGCAAGCACAAGATGAGCGTCACCCCTCATCACTACAAACATGAAGTAAAAGTCAGCTTCTGTTGTGCCTCCATCATCTTCTCCTCTTAAGGAGTGAAAACACGGGCTGCGAGTCTTCTTCCTGTGTGTGACAGCCAACCCGGTTTGCCCAGAACAGTCCTGGAGGCCCAGACAAGGAAGTAAGCAGGGCTCTCAGAATCTTGTAGTCATGGGTTTCATCTCTCTCTGTGAGAGACAGGGACTAAAATGGAATCCTGGTAGTGCCATCAAAGGTTGCCATGAAGATCAGGAAATTTCTAGACTTCATCACTGTGCCTTTCTTCTAACTGGAGCCATCATCTTCGCCTGAACAAGCTTGGTTGTTTTCTTCTTAAAGTCCTGGCTGGCCGGGATCTCACAAGGTAGACCACGCGGTCATTGAACTCAGAGACCCCTTGCTTCTGCCGTCATTACAGTGTAGCTCGCCATTCCACCACTGTTGTGTTTTTCTATTCTTAGGTTTACTTATCTCTTCCAGCAAAAAAATCTTCTAAGATAATTTTTATCTACTTTTTTATACCATTGTCAGAAAATTTAACCTTGAGGTAGCAGTATTTAGGTGTCCTTTGATGTATGATATCTGGAAGCTTTTTTTTTTAGAAACTATCACATTATAAACAATATTTGCTTTTTGGGACATTTCCAAAGAAATATTCTGCTTCAAATGCAGGAGATTTAAATGGAATTCAGCTTCATGCAATCAGTTTTACTCACCTCATGCATTTAAAAAAAAAAAAAAACTTGCACATAAGGTAGGAACGGCCAGACTAATGACTGTTGAGCACTTAAATTTGTCTTTTTCTCAGTTAAGATGTTTAACAATAAGAATAATGTATTCATTGATTTCAAATACTTGCAATGATATAATGTAAAATATTTCACCAATAATTTGTCATGTCAATTACACATTAAAATCATATTTTAGGTATGAAGGTGTCATTAAAATTATCTTCATGTGTGCAATATAAATGTATATATGTGATTCCCATTGTGTTTTTACTAATGGCACTGCTGCACTTGTGCACAATGACAAGAGACAGTTAAATGATCCTTTGGAAGGCTAGGCTAGGTAGGCATACCTACAGAACAGTCACTAGCCTGTCCTACTTCTACTTGCCAAACTAAAATGCCTGAGTCATGGGCACAACATAAGCTATAAATAAAGAAAAATCTGAAGAGTCTTTCAGTCTACTGCAAAAGAGCCTTTTTTAAAATAACCTACTTGGGAACTGGGTATTAGACACAGTAGGCATAGTTTGCCCTTAAGCAATCTTGAATTGGGATTACTGTGGAGGTAAAATAAACTAAGGCTCATTTTGAAGAAAAACCAAGCTTCAAGATAGTACTTCTTGTGATCTGGGACAGTCTGGTCTACCTCAACATGCAACTGCCGCTGTCCACCCTTCTTTAATTTGTAAGAAACCATGAGATACCAGTGTAATTCTGAGCTGTAGTAAAAGGGTTTCTCTCCCATCCTCCAGGAATGTCTTTCCTCAACAGAGAGATTCTGAAGTCCTTAAGACAATAATATAGAAAATACACTGCCTGTCTCTGTCAAGCATTTCCCAGTCCAGAGAACCTAAACAGGTTACCACTACTTACCCCTCTCCGTCTGGCAGGCTTGAGTTAATAATATTTCTTATACCACATAAAACATGAAAGCAGCAAAGAAAGCAAAAGTAATCAAAACTGATTTGGTGAACCAGGCAATTATATTTATTTGGGGCATTAAAAAGTATATTAAAGCATCTTTCAAAATAAACTGTGATCTCTTGGATCATTCTATAAAAGTATCCCAAGTCCCAGCCTAACCTTTTCAAATAAAGCCACAGGCATCATGGCATAGGTGAAAAACAGTTTAAGAGAGAGGAAACGAGAGTCTCTGCACGGTGCAATCACAGTTTTACCTACTTTGGACAGTAAAAGCAAAAAACAAAAAACACTCTGATCACTTAAGCTAGGCTATTCAGACATTTAGAAAGTGGAATCCCCCTGCAATGTAGATTTTTGGGGTATACAGAAAATCAGAGAAGCCGAAGTAAGGACATATCATTTCCCGCTGCGAAGGGCATCACAAGAAAACTCACTCAGCAGCTGTCACCACTGAAACCGAAATGAGATTCTTCCTAAGGCTAAACCCCCAGTAAATGGTATCTAACTTGTGTCAGTCCAGGTGATTTTCCTGGCAGTGATTCCAAATGAGAACACAATCAATAAAACTCTGTCAAAATTGAATATAAATTATTTTCCACTGGCATGAATCTTACTCAATTTCATTTTTAAAAAGGTTCCACAGAAAACTATCATCAGACAATATGCAATATAATCTGCATTTGTGGATAGCAGGAGTAGCAATAATAAAACTGGAACACAGACTGCAGGTAAGTGCTACCCCGGTACAGCTGCTCTCTGTCCCACGTGACCACACCGCCAGTAAGTTTCTTATATTCCCTCCGCTCTTGGTGCTTATTCTGGAGGTGTGTAATGAATGACACTCTGAGACAGACTGTTTGGTTTAGGATACCCAAGACTAAGAAAGGGTGCCTGCTGGGGCAATCGTGAAAACTAAGATGGGAAGAATGGAGTCCTGAGTAAAGTGTATTGTCAGGAGAATGGACCCCACTGCCTCAGACCCACAGGAGTGATCAAGCCTTCCACATTGGGGCCTCACCCAATCCTAGCTCTTCTGTACCTTTCTTTGTCTGTCATTTCTTCATTCCCCATCACCCCAGTTAGGTCAATCCCTAAACAGACTGGTCTCAGCAACAGTTAACACATAAAAAATGGAAGAGTACAGAATGTACTTACAGAATACAGAATGTTTGTGAAACTGTTACCCTGTCCGTGGCATTCTAGGACCCTCCCATCACATTTGTTCACATATATTAAGGATACAATGTTTGGAAAAGTTGTGTAGCTTTGTTTGTTCAATATTAGCAGGGGTGGGGTGGTCAGGCAAAAGGTGTGGCGACAGTTAATGAGATTGTTACTAAAAGTCACAGTTCAAAGAATCACATAACACATTTTCCTTTAAACAGCCACTTCAGGAGATCCTTCAGGAGGATCGTGTCTAAGGGTTCTGTTTCAGGTATCACACTCCTAACAGCTTTGTGACTTAAATACAAGTCCCCGAGATTCAGAAGTCCCAGAGCACACATCTTCTGTGGTCACATGGGACTAGAAAGCCCGTGTCCATGGAACAGTCTTAAGTCACAGAAACGACGACAGAACTCCTGCTAAGGTACAGTGCTGCACATCCCCTTGGAAATGATGAGAAGCTCTGTGACTTTGGGTCCCAATTATCATCTCAGGGCAGGGCAGGTACTTGGCTAGTAGCAGGAGTGAGGCTCCGGGGTGGACACTCAGAATAGCATCAACAGACTACCATCATATTAAGACTCAATATTTAGCAACTTAAAAAAAAAAAAAAAGAATGAATAAATGGCAAAAGTTAATTTTTAAAAAAAAAGCTTAAAATTTTTCTATCATTTATTTATTCGCTCATCCACGAGATTCACATGGTCACTGGGGTCTTATGGCAGCCATAAGACTGTTTGAAGTAATGAGGAAACAAAGATAAACAAGATGAGCAAATTCTTTACTCTCAGAGACTGCATTCTAGACAAATACCACATAAACAACTAAAAATGACTGTTGTTTTAGTTGCTATAGCTGTCTTAGTTACTGTTCTATGTAGAACATGAAGAGACACCATGACCAAGGCAACACACAACAGAAAGCATTTAATTGGTGGCTCGTTTTAGAGTTTTAGAGGTTTAGTCCATTGTTATCACGGCAGGAAGCAGACTGGCACGGCTTTGGAGCAGGGGCTGAGAGATTTACATCCCGAAACACAGGCAGCAGGTGGGAGGGGGTAAGAGAGTGAAAGGAGGCAGGAGGGGGGCTTTTGAAACCTAAAAACCCACCCCCAAGAACACACCTCCTCCAACAAGAACACATCTGCTCCAACAGGCTACACCTCCTAATCCTTCCCAGGCGATCCACATTGGAGACTACACAAGCAAAGATATATGGGAGCCATTCTCATCTAAACCTCCACAGTTGCCATGAACAACTTTGCAGTCAGGGGTGGAGTCACACACCTGTCATCTTTCTTAGCATTTGGCTGAGGCAGGAGGGTGATAGTCAAGTAGGAAGCACGTTTCTCCTCTGTGCATGCTCTGCTATAGCCCTTTACAGGTGACCAGCTCAGGTGTGCAAAGAGCCAAAACCTACACCAAGTAAAGGTCCACTCTCCTATACGGCTATCATGACCGTGAGTTACCCAACTGTCTTACCACAACCCTTTAAGGGTAGCTTTTACAAGCTCCCCATTTTAGTCATCTTTCCACTGTGACAATACTTCAGAAAATCACCTTCCAGCAGAAGCTACTTAGACCGAGTTATGGTTTCAGAAGTGTGAGTTGACTCTATTGCTTTGGGCCCAAAATGAAGCAGAATGTCATGGAGACAGAACTATGTGAGAAGAAAGCCTATTTTCTTTGTGGTGGCCAAGAAGCACACCATGCACAGAAATACACACACACACACACACACACACACACACGCACACACACACACTAAGAGGGATACAGAATGAGGGCTAGGCCTAACATACAGCCTCTTGGGGCACCCTTGTAGTGACCTACTTCCTCTTAACTAGGCCCCATCTCCTGAGTTTCCAACTCCCAACAATAAATTCAATTACTAACCCAGCAGTGGCTTCTGTGGTTAACAATGTTATAAGCCTTGAGGTCCATTGCCTCTGAACACCACTATAGGAGGGCCAAGCCTTCAGTACTTAAGTCCTGGAGAGACACTGATAGCGAGCCATACCTAACTTCTCTTTATACGAAGAACTTTCCGCCCCGCTATTTTTAAGTGCAGTCCCTCTGGTATAGTAGCCAAGCGCTGGGTAGCTGTGTCTGACTACTGGCTGCTGGAAGGAACAGCACAGGTTCGGAGCATCTCACAAACGTCAACTGATTAGCACATAACTCATCTGCAGCTGCTCACGAGTGTGTCACTGCAGGCACTGCAGTGCATTCCCAGGCCTTTTCAGAAAGCCATTCTCTCCACCCTCATCACTGTGCACTGTGTGAGAGCTTTGGACTGACCCGGCAGAAGAGAACTGATTTTATTACTTAACTAGAGGCCAATCGATGTTAGAAAAAAACTAGAACAAGAGATTTAGGAAGGTTTCTTCTCTACTGTACCTTTCCCCTGGTCACACAGAAACTAAAGTTCTTTCATGGACACATAGAGACACCTGAAGGTTCGAGAAAAGGAGAACAGCTAAGCAAAAGATAAAGCTGCCCTCCACTGAACAATATGTAGACATGAAAATCAATTTCTACTTTGTGAATTTTCCACTACGTGAAAGACCTGTTTTAAAGTATGGCTTTATAATAACATACAAATACTCAGATGGTTACAACAAAGCCAGCAATGGCTGTGCTGGGGAGCAAGAATTTATGTCTGTCTTTTCTTTTTCAAATGTGACATAACTACATATTTTACTGAGCACACAACTTGGCATTAAATTATTTTAATATTAATTTTTAAAATTCTCGCCGGGCGGTGGTGGCGCATGCCTTTAATCCCAGCACTCGGGAGGCAGAGGCAGACAGATCTCTGTGAGTTCGAGGCCAGCCTGGTCTACAAGAGCTAGTTCCAGGACAGGCTCCAAAGCCACAGAGAAACTCTGTCTCGAAAAACCAAAAAAAAAAAAAAAAAAAAAATTCTCTCTGTGTGTGCACATGAGTACAAATGCCCACAGAAGCCAGGAGAAGGTGTCAGATGCCCTGAAGCTGGAAGATGTGAACCACCTGACATGAGTCCTGAATGCAAAATGCTGGTCTTCTTGCAGAACAGTGCATGCGGCTAACTGCTGAGCCATCTCTCCAACCCTAAGTGATCCACATGTACACACAGCCTCGCCTGAGACCTCCCACTTTCCCTTCTCTCTAGATTAGGCATTTGTGCACATGTATGTGTTCATAAATTTTGCTTCTTTTCCCCCTAGAAAATATATTGGAGCTACAGGGCCATATCTAGTAACTCTTTTGTACATAATCAGAGTAATACAATGGGTAACTTCTAACAAAAGGTCAACTTTTAGCAAATATTCTTATGAACACATGATCATTGATATAAATATGAAAAATATAACTCTAAGGTTATAAATTGAAGGCATATTATAATTTATTAATTTCTTACACAGACCCCAAATAACTTTAAATATAATAATCTTATTAACTTATTACACAGACCTTTGCAATAATCAGTGAACTAAAACTTGTGTTGATGCATGCATGAAAGGAAATATATAGTTCAAAGCACTGCCAGAGACTGGGAACAGGTGACAAGACAGAGCTAGCAAACAGCCAATGCTTGTGTGATTCACATCAGCAAGGTTTGCACTGCACACTCTGGCTGGTGTAAGCCCTAATCTACTAAACCATTTTTGAGCATTTACTTTCATTTTTATCACATGAACACCAACACAATGTTCGTATTTGAAAATGAGAGATTATTCACCTTCTCGCTATGCCTACTGGAAAAAGCTTTAGGAGGCTGCCTGTCTGAGAGAAGATTGGTGGCAGTGCATTCTTCAGAATAAGCAGAAGCATGTGCATATTAAGCAAATGCACTGCAGTAGGAACAGGAACCAAACAAGCAGTTATAATAACATGACATGGTAATACAGTGTAAGGAAGATGATTTCATTACTTTAAATGATGTTAACAGATCAGTATAACTATTTGATGCATTCTGGATGCATTAAAAGTTTAACCTAGAGCTGGAGAAAATGCTCAGCAGTTAAGAGCACTGGCTGCTCTTCCAGAGATCCTGAGTTCAATTCCCAGTTACTATTCATAACTGCAATTTGCTGCTGTTATGAATCATAATAATGTAAATATCTGATATGCGGGATAGCCATATGAGACCCCAGAGGGGTCATAACCCAGAGGTTGAGAACCATGGCTTTAACGTCTTTGAAACAGTATCCTCTCGGTGTGGTCCAGACATTCGGGAGCTCTCTCCCTGGTGGTTCTAGTTTCTCTTCTTACTCATCTCCCATTTCCACTGCTGCCCACAGAGGTCAAACACCAACATGCTGTGGCCTCTGTTCAAGTCATTTCCTCTCCCCCTCCACTCTCTTCTCTGTTAGCACAACCACTTCCCAGACTATAACAATCCCCTCAAGAGTGACCAGCAGGCATTTCTCAAATTAAAATCACCCTCGCAGTGTAGGCTGTAGCTAGCTAGCCACTAAATATATTCTTTACGTATGTCTTACGATCATTTCCAGACTAAATTTTCTTAAATAATTAATTTGACAGCAACCAGAGTCTCCTTCTCCTCTATTCTCTTGTTAAAGACACTATCTACAAGAGGGATTACGGCTTCCTCCAGTCTGAGTAGCCGATTTGAGACACTACTGAACTAGAGAGTACAAATACCAAAAAGCAAGTGGGCCTTGGTACTATCATTTAAGAAAATTCTCATAAGTCAATAAAGCCTTGTCATCCACTCACAATCAAAAGCTTAGCAAGTTAACACGCTAAGGTGCCAGTCTCTTGGATGAAGTCAAGCCTGTGAATTCTTGAATAACAAATTGTGCCTCACTTATTCATAATGGAAAATTTGGTAGCCAATAAATGCTACTAACGAGTAAAAATAAACTTACTTCTATAAGATACTGAGGCAAATGCTTTTCTGTGTTTAACTTTTAATAAGAGAACTGAATTTAATGAAAAATATGGATATGTTATATCTTGTCTTTCTACATACATACACACACACATATATGCATATATATACATATATATATATATGTGAATTGGCCTAGATTATTAGGTTGGCAAAGTGTTACATGAATTCTGAGTGACTAAATGCTGTAAAACTAATTTAGCAATTCCCTTGTACTGCTCCTTCAACTTTTACAGGTAATTGAATTATCTCCCAAGTGAAATTTATTGACAAATTTAATTCAAATGCTATTCATATTTCATCTTTAATCATTAGAGACATCAAAGTTAGAACAAATAATGACTTCAATAACACCTTCTAAAGTCTGTCTCCTCTAGGTCACACTTAAATTATAAAGTTCACGCAAATCAATGATAACTTATTTTTTCCTAACAAGATTACCATTAGAATGTCTCAGATCAAGTGATCATCTTTCTCATATTTTTTTAACTGAGTCTAATGCATCCTAGATCTGCCTGCAGCTTACTACAGTGGAGAATGACCTTGAGGTTCTGATCACCCTGACTCTATCTCCCAAGGGCATGTGCTATCATAGCCCCCTGTATGTCCTGCTGAAGAGACCATCTCCAGGGTTTCGTGCTCACCAGCAACTGAGCTATCTAAACCCTCAGACCAATTATTTGCCACTTTGACCTTTAAAAAAGAAAGATAAGAGAAAATCATCATGCGTGAAGCCAAAAAAACAATCCAATGAACTTGAAAGGCACACATTTTGTAGAATTACTTTGTAGAACAGGAAGTGCCAAGCTATGCACACCAGCTGCCACCCTACCTACAGATGTCTCTGACACAGTAATAAAATGAGAAGCCATTTGGTTTAATAACAATAAAAAAGCAACATCCAGTCCTGGTTGCCTAGCAACCAGTCATGAATGAACTCCACAGAGAATAAAAGCCTTAAACGAATGTACAGTCTGTGCAAGTTTCAAGGACTCAAAGAGATGTCAGTAGTTAATCTAAATTCTAGGTGACAATAACCATATTGAGGTAGAAGATGAAGAATTTATCATGATTGCACAGAATCAAGTATTCACTAGCACCAAGAGTCAACCTCTTTGACTTATATTTTGAAACAGCAAAATTATCAGGGGAAATTAATTTATACAAAATAAGAATTTCATTCAGAAGAAAAAAGAAAGCAGAAATGGCATAACTTGAACATCACTCTGCAAAATATAGTACTTTGTAAGTGTCAGATATTATCCTGGTTACTGAGCAATGGGCAGACAAGAATAGCATCAAATTCTGTAATGGAGGTAGCCTGGGAGAAAGGAACTACCTATGGGAAGGGGATGTGGGATATTCCCCTCTGTATGCTGTGAATATGTTTTATTACCATTGGTTAATAAAGAAGCTACTTTAGCCTACAGCAAGGCAGAATAGAGCTAGGCAGGAAAACTAAACTGAATGCAGGGAGAAAGAAGGTGGAGTCAGGTAGACACCAGAAACTTACCAGTAGGCCACAGCCTCGTGGTGATACATAAATTAATAGAAATGGGTTAATTTAAGATACTAAGAGCTAGCTAAAATACACCTGAGCCATTGGCCAAACAGTGCTGTAATTAATATAGTTTCTGTGTGATTATTCGGGTCTGGGCAACTGGGAAACGAAGGCACAGTCTCCATTTACAGGAAGGCATCTGGGCCAGGCTAAGAAGGGAACTACATGACCAGAGAACATGACACATGAACTGCCCATTCACCAGGTTACAGTTCTTACCAGCAGGACATCCAAGGCAGTACCAAGCTCGGGCTTCAAACAGAAGGAAACAGGGTGGAGGCTGGGGGAGGGGGTCAGGCACATAGACAGAAGAGCTAAAGCCAAGAACATAGTCACCTCTGGCAGTGATGTGAACTTTATCAGAGAGAGGGAAGCGTGAGTAAGGGCAGAGCACAAGCTAGTGAAGTAAGAGATACTTTGAAGATAAAATCAAAAGATTTAGAAGGGTCAGAAAAAGGAGACTGAACAGTATACTCAAACTTGAGGTCTAGGTTTCTTGACTCATGAATATAACTCTAGGATATGAAACAAATGTGTTCAAGATGTGTGTTTCTTGGCTCTGGAAACACTAGTTTTAATCACACTCCCATCCCTAACCCCCAAAAGCAATTATGTGTAAAAACGAAAGCTACTGAACCAGAGGGAGAAATGGAAAGGTAAGGGGAAGCAAATAATAAAAATCAAAACCAAAACAAAATGTAAAATTTCTGAGTGACAAAGGAGAAGGGAAAGCTTAAGCGAGAGACGGCTCAGTGGGTAAGAACAAGGGTTACTTTTGCACAGGACCAGGGTTCAGTTCCCACACTGACACAGAAACTCACAACCTTGGGTAACTCCAGTTCCAGGGGATTTGACACCCTCTCTGACCTCTGCATGCACTGCAGGAACATGGTACAAATACATATAGAAATGCAAAATACTCATAAATTTGCATATAAATAAAACTATAATAAATAAATCTTTTAAAAACTTAAAAATTACAAACCCAAAAGAGAAACAATACTCGTGTTGACTACACAATATAAATATAAGTAGACTAAATAAAAATTTAGAGAGAATTGCTTGTATCAAATATAACAGCGTTACAAGCTCTTATACTTTTAAGTACCCGAGATCAAATAAAGTCAGGAGATGCTATCAATAACTTAGCAAAAAATATAGATTGTTAATCTCAGCATAAAACAGAAATGGATAATAAAATGTCTAAAAGTCATTCTTCATGAGAACTAAGATGCCTGTGACCACAATGCCATCGTTATGACTAAGTTATCCTGTAACAGTTTCATGGCTGTTTGCCTCTTTCAAGGCTGAAGTGGCCCGGGTAGTCATGTACAGTATAAAAACGTAAGCAGAACAACATTTTGAAAAGAAATACATACATTCTGAAATCTTTCAAGTGGTCCATACATTTTGGCAATGTAACTCTGCTTCTGAAAGACTACTCTAATGAAATAGCCTAAGACACAGATAAGGGCACAGGTTTGTACGAGTAACTAAGCTGATGCCATCTTGTCCTTACTTTATTTTGTGTCTGCCTGGACATTTCTCAGCCCTCTACCCCTCAACAGCCACATCCACCTTGGCAATGTTTTTGGGATATTCGTGACCCCTGGCCATATTTCAGACATATTAACCAAAAAAACCCTGATGTTTGTACAAGATTAAATATAAAAATAAAATAACTAAGATGAAGCATAAATCAAAAATAATTGTCATGAGGTGCCTGAAAAATACGGCTGAGCTTTGCAAGAATAAAGATGCTACTAGCCACTCCAACCCCTCACTGATATGACCCCGCCCCAACCCCTCACTGATATGACCCCGCCTTGAGCACTGATGTATTTTGGGTTTTGTCTTTGAAAACACTGCACCTGAGCTTAGGCACAAGAGACAGTTTGAGACATGACCCCACTGCATGACCCCACTGCATGACCCCACTGCATGACCCCACTGCACGACCCCACTGCATGACCCCACTGCAGTGCTGTTTCATTTGTGTTTAATAAACACAGCCTGAAGGTCAGAACGCAAAACAGCCACACTGGTCAGCCATACAGGCCGGGCAGTGGTGGCACACACCTTTAACCCCAGCAGCCACATTAGCCATACAGGCCGGGCAGTGGTGGCACACACCTTTAACCCCAGCACTAGAGAGGAATATAAGGCAGGATGAGACAGGAACTTCCTCTCTTTCAGTCTGAAGATTTCACAGAGGTAAGAGCTCTCCAGTAGCTTGGCTGCTTTGCTTTGCTGATCTTCAGGATGAACCCCAATATCTGTCTCTTGGTTTTTAATATTCATGCTATGACCCATTCTTAGTCTGGTCATTAGCAGGACTCACACACTTTTAGTTGGCTTAACCTGCATGGTTGTCGTTATCTATCTCCCATGGATCATTTCAATTATATTACTGCAGGCAAAAGAACTAGAAATGGCCTAAATATCTTCAATATAATGATAAATATATATAACACAACTGTAACAGAAGATTTTAATGTAATCACTAAGAATGACTTTTTAGAATAATTGCAATAAGGTGGCAAGTCTTATATGTCTGTGATAAAGAGGAAAAAGTAAATTCAATAAAACCACTGTTTCAATACTGGTTTTTTTTAAAAGCATAAAAGGAAGAAATATTATTTGTAAATAGTAATGACACATTTTTACTTTACTTATAATACTGAAGCTATGCTATTTTTATATTTAGAAACAAGCCTCATCCATTAAATTCCAAATAAAAGTATACCTTTATGCTTACATAAAATGCACATAAATTTTATTTTTACATTAAATTGGTCACCTCTATTCAGCTTGATTTAAATGTAACAAATAATTTATACATTTTTGTTGAATGAAATGAACTTGCTCAGTATTCTAGAGTCAAGGATAGCAAGTGTTCATATTGATTAACAGAATTCAAGCAAGTAAAAATTATAATTGGTTTAACATCAAAAAGTCTATTACCTGAGGTGCTTGAGCAGAGGCTGGAGTCGCTCATCTGACTGCACAGCAGGCAGGGACCTGGCTGTTAGCTGAAACAGAGAAAAAGGTCAGTAAAGCGGCAAGGGACACACTGTAAGCAACGGGAGTGCCGGGTGAAAACCAGGCAGGCAGTGCACAAACATAAGAACTTCTAACTCATCAGGATTAAATAACTAAATTAAATTTCCAGCACTTGGAAGGCTGGGAAAAGCAGATGGAGAACTCAAGGCAGCCCGTACTACCCAGAGAAAACCTGTCTTAGAAAACAAAACAAAGCTAACTACAGCATCTTGAGGTCACAGAATAAGTTCCTGGGCTTTGAACTGGAAAAAGGGGAAGCGAGCAAAGAACCCTGTCCATCAAAGCCCTGATCCTCTGAGTTTGTCCAAAAGCCTCTACTCACAAGCGCATTATCTCTGCAAATAAAACTGGAAAAAGTTCTAAATGTTAACATGTATCAACCCTAACTTTACAGTATGATTCTAAGATAATGATGACATTAAGGAGTGGGACTTGTACTTTTGGCCAAGCAATCATGAAAATGGAATAACTGGAATACAAACACACACACACACACACACACACACACACACACACACACATTCTCCCCCCATAATTTCCGTAATATTAACAACCACAATGATGTAAAAAAACAAGAACATCTTCTAGCGGGGTGGTGGTGGCGCACGCCTTTAATCCCAGCACTCGGGAGGCAGAGGCAGGCGGATATCTGTGAGTTCGAGACCAGCCTGGTCTACAAGAGCTAGTTCCAGGACAGGCTCTAAAAGCTGCAGAGAAACCCTGTCTTGAAAAACCAAAAAAACCAAAAAAAAAAAAAAAAAAAAAAAAAAGAACATCTAAGACTCAAAACCAACTAAAAGTATCTAATACTAAAATATGATTGCAAATTAATCTAGGAGACCAAAACTGAAAGCCAAGCTCTACTAAAAAGAATTCATCCAAGAATTCACAGAAAGAACCCTTAGGAAAAGTAAAGGGTGAAAAGACATCCTTTGGTATTACATAGGTAGCTCTACCTTTTTCATATAAAGTTCCTGAAGACAGAAAACAATTTATTAAAGCAACTCTTTATACTATGTAAATTAAAAATAGAGCTATAATTTAAAATATTAAAATATTCTAATGTAAATTTTAGAGTGGGCTGTAACTCAATGGCAGAATAGGTCCAAAAAAAAAGACCAAAACACTGTGTAATATCATTTAATTAATGTCTAATAATGAATAGCAAGTATTCTGAATTTCACGTAAGTCAACAATCAACACTTATTAATAAAACACAATACTGTGACACAAAATTATGGTGCAATTTTTGCACAAAAAGATTTTTAGCGCCCATGAAAAATGTTGTCTAGTATGTCATCAGCAGAAAAGTTATCCAACTCTATCATATAAGCAAACCTGCACCACATCCTATCATGGAACCCTTAATGTCAAACCCTCTACAAAATACCACTTTCATTGTTAAAAAGATGTCACGTCAGCTCCAAAGCTATTTATTCTCTAAAAGTATTTAATTAACCTATCTAGATATTTGAAAAGCCAATTTTCTAAGAACAGAGCAGACGGGCTGAACTTTTTCAAGCACCTGTCAATCTCCATGGCCTGCTTCCTAATTAAAGCATCTTTTCTAAACGAAAACAGACACCTCTCCACCACACCACATTGCCTAGACAGCCGTTCCCTCCAAATGGGGGGCTTCCTTAAACCGTCCTTCATCCCTATTCCACCCTCCCCTTCCTTTTCCCTAAATTAGGAATGCATTCCATTCACGACTGTATCTGTACCTCCCTTTTTGCTTATTTATTTATTTATCCCACACTAAAAGTTTTTGAAGTTTTCAAATTATGAGTTAATTTCTTCTCTAACTAAAATCTGCTAATTCTCTTAGGCTTTCAGGTTAAAGTTATTACCAATGATCTCACGCCCAAAATTTTACAAAATTTTTATTTGGGGCCACATTAGTGAAACACTGAACTGAAAGCGAGAGGCTGAGTGCAGCTTCAGCCCGAAACACAAGACACGCGGAAGAACCCAGGTAGAGAGTCGCCAGCAGAGGATCACCGCGGTTAGGTTTCTAGAGCAGAGCAATTCAATTTTGAGCCTCTCTACCTAGAACTTAATTAACAGTAATAGATAATCTTGGCTGTCACCTTGTGCCATCTGGGAAGAAGGAACCCCAACTGAAGAACCATCTCCATGCAACTGAGGCCCGGGCACATTTTCCTGATGGCTACTATGATGCTGTAAGAAAGACAGCACACCGTGAGCCAGAGGGAGCAAGCCAGTAAGCAGATTCCTCCACAGTCTCTATTTCAGTTTCTGTCTCTGGGTGCCTGTTTTGAGTTGCTGCACTGATTGACTGTAAATTATAATATGGAATAAACCCTTTCCTCCCCAAATAATAAGTTGGGTTTTGGCCATGGTGTTCATTGCAATAACAAAAAGAAAACTTGGACAACTATCTACCGAGAATGACTTCTAAACGGGAGACTGGAGTAAAGTGTTTTCCAAAGATTATCCTTTGCAACTTGTAAAACATTTAGCACTTTCAAAAGCAGTGCATGGTTTTGGGTTAAGGAGCATGGTAATGGATCTATCCCTAAACTGTTAAAGGGGCAGACCCATATGCTGACTTCAAGTGACTACTGCAGCTGGCATTAAGGGATTGCCAGCTTCACGGACACTCTTCAAGCTTCTGAACTACTATATTGGGTTTCTTTCCCCCATTCTACCATGAAGCTGCCACAGCCCTAGCAATAATAACTAACAGATGTGTAATGGAGAAGCTAGCCACAAAATGTTGACAAGAACTTGCACCTCACTCTATTAATAGATGAAATTTTTAAAAAAGCATATCTCTATCTGCACTTGGTAGGCTTTCAAATCCCTGCCTTTACGAAAATTAAATCTAAATCAAAACTAAATGACTGGGAAGTTATCAGCCTTCCCAGAAGGCAATATACTATCAGACCAAGATGTTTATTAGTGGATATTTTAAGCATTTTTCTCTGCAAGTTAAAGTAAGTAGCAATCTAATAAATTTCATTTACAAATTTTGGGGGTTTTTTATAGAAGACACAAAAATATGCTCTGTATGAATCCCAAATTACAGCTACTTTTAGGGATCCATTGTTGGGGGATATCCAATCACACTGTGCACTGAGTTAGCATTTGTGTTAATTAAGTAAAATTAACCTTGGGTAAAGAGGCAACTAATTGACAGAAAGTAATCATAGGTCATTAGAGGGCATCTAGAGGAGATACAGAGACGCACTGAAAGTAGTAAGGAGGGATTTTGAGCGGCATGATTCTTTTGGTTTCTTCCACTCCACCAAACAAAAACAGTCATGCCGCTAGAATGCCAGAAAGCAGAAGTTAGCTATTTGCTACTCAGCCTCTCTGAGCTAGCAGATTTTCACTCCAGACTTTGAATCTCGAGTCTTATTTATAAAAAGAACAACAGAGATTTAGTAAAGCTACCTTTAGTGGCAGCAACAGAGCCCTTGCCTGTGGGAACAGAATTCCCACCAGGCTGAGGCCTGAGTGCCCAGGCGCTGCCAGAGAAGCAGGCCCATAACTGTGGACTCAACAGTTGCTGGCTGAAATAGCAGTAGGTTAAGGTGCAGCAATTGTGCTGAAGATAAAATGACAAACCATCACACAAGTTAGCATAACTTAGACCTTATACAGAAGAACACACCTCGTATACTGAATGATGCAAAACAAGTTTTGTGTTATTTCTAGGTAAGCTTACCAAGTGACTGATTTCCCTCCTCTTTGGCTTTTTTGTGACAGAGTCTCTCTATGTAGCCCTCAGTGGCTTGGTCTCAAAGTTGAGGGACCCCGCCTTGCTTTATCTCTAGTGTACTAATGTTACAGGAATTACAACTGGACTCAGAGATGCTTAGGTCTATTTTGTTTTAACGA
This sequence comes from Arvicola amphibius, assembly GCF_903992535.2. Taxonomy (NCBI): domain Eukaryota; kingdom Metazoa; phylum Chordata; class Mammalia; order Rodentia; family Cricetidae; genus Arvicola; species Arvicola amphibius. The sequence continues at coordinate 89,208,398 of NC_052055.2, forward strand.
ATTCTATCGGGCTAGAGAGATGGCTCAGCACCTGCACGTACTACTTACCCCTCAAAGGACATGAGTTTGGTTCCTGGCACCCACAATGGCGGCTCACAACCAACTCCAGCTCCAGGAGCTCACATTCCTCTGCTCTCTGCGGGCACTTGCACTTACACGCACATATCCACAAAAAGACACATAATTTTAAAATAATAAAAATTCATCTTTAAAGATTGGTATCATTGAGCAAATCTCACACAGAGCCAGGTTAACACCAAAGATCTGTACACACAGCACAAACTATTCCTCTCTGCCACACCGTCAATCTTGACTCATCCCCACATGGCCTGTGAGGACTCAGGAGTTGTGCCTGATCCTGGGATGCTTATGTGATGCCTTATGCAAACAGGGCAACAGTCTGCAAGCCTCACGTCATCTCTGCATTTTCAGTCGCCAAGATGACCAAAGCATTCCTTCTCGGCATCTAGGATCTGGCTCACACACCACCTCCACTGAGGCCTGCTGAGCCCTGGAAAGCAGCATCTCAACCGGTATTCTATTCTCACAGCATTCACCATCCCCAGCACATTCCTAGCCATTGCTCTACTGCCCCTCATTCCCACAACATATACAAGCCCACAGGTGCAGGCATTTCGTCTCCTGCCTCCACCTTCCCATCAGTGCTGAGGACATGCGCAGTGGTCATGCCGCGCACGGGTTATGGAGGCTCTTTCTTCCCTCTTAGACATTTCCCCGCAGTACCTTAGAAAGGCTGCCTTGGGCAATGATCCCGTTGGCCTTGCATTCTAACTCCATTAGTAAATGCAACTTACTATCCAGAGGGCCACAGACATCTTCCCTTTCATTTCTAGCTCAGTAAGACATCTAGAGACTTCTTTAAATAGAGTAAGTGCTCCACAGACGGATGCACTGGCTAGTTAATGTCAACTTGACACACAAACTAGTTACCTGAGGAGGGAAACATAAGAAAATACCTCCATAAGATCTGGCTGTACAGCATTTTCTCTAGTGATTGGTGGAAGAGGGCCCAGCCCTTGGTGGTCCTAGGTTCTATAAGAAAGCAGGCTAAGCAAGCCACGAGGAGCAAGCCACCTTTCCATAGCCTATGCATCAGTTCCTGCCTCCAGGTTCCTGCCCTGTTTGAATTCCTGTCCTGATTCCCTTTGATAAAGAAAAGCAGTATGGAAGTGTAAACCAAATAATCCCTTTCCTCCCCAACTTGCTTTTTGGTCTTGGTGTTTCATCACAGGAATAAAATCCCTAACTAAGACAACGGAACTGTGGTTTTTTGCTTCAGAATTCAAATTATGGGTGTAGTATAAACTCATAAAATCTCAGTATGTGTTTATCTGAGTACACGGAAAGGCACGCTACATTATACACTACGGAGAAACTACCATGTCATAGTTCTTGTCTTTTACTCTAAGTCTTCTTGATTTGGAGTAAAGGGGATTTCTGGGCACTACATAATTGCTACAAATAAAAGAGAAATATCAAGTGAATACACACTTTGAGGCATTATTAAAAGTGTAATGTCTTTCTGAATGAATAAAAACTTTTTTTTAATATATCAGGAGATGGCTCACAGGTTAAGTGCAGTTACTGTTCTTCTAGAGGTTCTGAGTTTACTTGCCAGAACCTAAATCAGGTGGCTCAAAGGCACCCAAAATTCAACTCAGGGGATTCAATGACGTCTTCTGACTTGAGGCATCTGCACTCAAGTGTGTATGGCCCACCCACTGACACACCCATTTACATATAAGTTTAAAAAAATAAAATAAATTATTTAAAAATCTGACAAGACTAAGACTACTTAAACACATGTCAGACAGTAAGAGTCAGTATAACAGCACCTCTGTAATAGGACCAGATAAATTAAAGTGAAGAAACAGGCTCTGTGTGTAAACTAGTGCTGAATTTAAAGGGTATATTTAAATGCTTTCTAAGGTGTCACTGTTGTGGTTTCTGGTACACAGTAACTTTCTTAAGGAAAGTCAAAATTTTTGTCTCAGAACATCCTACCCACAAAGGACACGGAATCAGATGGAAAATGAAATGTAAATAGTAATTAGAAGACTAATTTACTCAAGAATAGGAAAACTTGGATAGGAAGTGTGCTTGGCACACATGTCTTTTTAACAGTAAACAGCTCTAATCTCAGCACTGGGGAGTGGAGACAGGAGGACCTTCAGAGCGAGGCCCTGACACCTCACCTCCCAGATGAGAACAAAACCTCAAAGCAATGGAACACAGAGGCTAATGTGTAAGTGTGCCTTCCACTTAGATACAAGCTCTTCAACACAGCTAAAAATAGAAGCTGATCAGTACAGAGAGAGTAACTTTTAGAATTAAACTCAATAGTAGGTTTTTAAATTCCTTTGTATGGAAAGCAATTTCATATTTATCTGAGAAAAGCAAAAAGGGCAAATGTAAACGGAAGCTGCTGGTTTGTTCCCAGCTGCTCAGACCCAATAATCACAAAGAAACTATATTAATTACAACACTGTTTGGGCAAAAGCTTGGGCATATTCCTAGCAAGCTCTTACACATTAAATTAGTCCATTTCTAGTCATCTGTGTATCACCATGAGGCTGTGGCCTACTAGAAAGATTCCAGAAGCATCTTTCTCCTTTGGCAGCTACATGGTGTCTCTTTGACTCTGCTTATTCTCTCTCTGTATCTCTGTTCAAATTTCCCACCTGACTTTATTCTGCCCTGCCATAGGCCAAAACCTTCTTTATTAACCACTGGTAATTACATATTCACAGCATACAGAGGGGAATCCCACATCAGACAGTTAACTACAAAAGTTTATATTTTCTAAGTGACATTCTCTCCCTTTCCTCAGTCCTAAGAACATTCTGAAGCAATGACTGTCATTAACTTTGGGTGATTCATGGAGCTGAGTGCATGGCTCTTTGTCATCATATTCTGTGCACATCTATGTTTGAAATACTTAAGGCAAGGGAGGACAGTTGTTTTTCCAGTAGTGAAAGGAACTGAGGAAGGCAAGCTTAAGCAGCAGCAAGGGGAGCAATTAAGAGTGTAGTACCCACAGGAATTCAAGATGAACAACAAAACTATGGCCAAGACAGCTGTGGTGGAAAGGCAGACATGAGCATGAGGAATATGAAGCAAATGTACATCACAGAACTCTGGGACTAAGGGGCATGGAGGAGACCAGGAAAGTAAGCAACTGTATTAGTATTAACGGCAAAACAGGGGCTATATTACCTTTTAGAGCTGGCATGGTGACCCACATTTAATCACAGCACATGGGAGGTTGATGGAGGAAGGTCAGAAGTTTAAGGACAGCCTGGCGTACATAAGAGCCTATCTCAAAAGATTCAGTCAATCAAACAAATTGAAAGAGTTGAATTTAGATGTTAAAAAATATATCTAAGGGGCTAAAGCGATCTGTTTCGGCATTTAAGTGCACTGGCCACTCTTTGCTAGGACCCAGGTTCAGTTCCCAACACCCACATGGGGACTTATAACCCTAGTAACACCAGTGCTGGGAGTCTGGCACCCTCTTCTGACCTCCATAGGCACTACATGTGTGTGATGCATGCACGTGCACGCACGCGCATGCACACACACATACACAAGCAAAATAGTCATAATCATAAAAATAAGTATTTAAAAATATTTTGGAGACAACCAAATAATGTATGGACCACAATGAAGTGAAGGTTATAAGACAAAGGCATAAATCTCACCAAGTAAGCGCACTAGAGGCCAAGGACTGCCTGATCTCCGCAGCCCAGAGATGGAGCAGGAATGTAAACTGGTTTACAAGAGTCACTCACTGCCTAGAACTAGTACAATCATGACTAAGAACGCTATAACCGATATATGACATATGAACAAGAGAAAACTGTGCATTTATTTTTAATATAAGTTGTATATAAAATGAGAGGCTTTAGAAATTAAGAATCAAAGAAAAAAACCTGTTCATGTTCATGAACAGTTGTTCAGAAGTATAACTGGAAAAGCAGTAATCTAATGGGAATGGCTACGGGACAGGCTTAGTAAGACATGCTGTAGATTCTTCACTGTGTCCCTTGGTCTTCGGAGATACATTCCTTTTTTACGAGAAGGGGGGATGCACTTCTGTAATTATAGTTTTGTGGACTGCTTCAGGAAGAAAGGGCAAGGAGACAGAAAGTTACCTTCTTCCCTCTGTTTCCCCAAATGCCAAGGTACAAGGTAGTATATCCTGAATCCCACCAGCTCTAACCATATACAGGACACAGTATTAATTTATTTCTAATACTTGTAAGGAATATGGAATGGGAGATTAGATATCTGCTATCCTCAGTTGAAGCAAAATAATAAAAGAAATTATTTTTTTGTTCCAATAGATTTAAAACTTTACAACACAAATTAAAAGAAATTACATTTGTTAGAGGGAACATACACCCAGTACCCCCATTACTTTTGGTGGGCAGGGGCAGAATCTGAATATATGAATTGTCTTCTGTAGGGAAAACGCTCTGAGTAGAGCACTTTGCCTACAACACGGATGCTGATCACTGCTCTTAAAAGGATCTTGCTGTCAGCCTGTTACTAATTTGCAGCACTTGCTGCAGTTGAGAGGACCCAGGTTTGGTTCCCAGCACTCACATTGAGTCAAGACTGTCTGTAACTCTATTTCCAGTGGATCCCATATCCTCTTCTATTCTCTAAGGATAGCACACATGCACATGGTGCTATTACATACATGCAGGCACTCACATACTCATGAAAATACATAAAATATTTTGTCAAGAAAATTTTCGAGGGGCTCTTAAGGAGCCTGTGAAAAGAACATATTTTCAGAAGATAAGCGTGCAAAGAGGGAACATGAATAATGAGAGCAAACACATGCTCAAATATAGTAAATGGATCTTATAGGGACAATAGGCACTTTAAAACTAAAAATGGTTCAATCAGTTGAAAATGAAGAACACAGCGGTTCATTTTAAAATAATAAATCCCTCCTCTCCGAACTGCCCACCTAACACTGGCTAAATTAAAACACATAAAAATGACAAGAAAACATAGTTCACTTGGAAATATTGCTCAGTTTTGTTCTCTGGTGCCTTACCCACTACCAGTCACTTCTGCTTTCTTATGAAACTCCAGAGAGAAGAAAATATCTACTATCAAAGGAGTACCCAGACAGAAATCCAAGGTGGATGATGCAAAGTCAGGCACACTCTGCAATTAACATTGTTTATTCAAATAAGCAGAACAGTAGTCTGTACCACTGAAACAGGACAGAGGCATTTATGCATCTTTACAAGTGATAAGAAGAATCTAATTTAAATTTTTAAGTAAGGAAAATAGAAAATACTTATTAAAATATTGTCACATGCTCTTCAGTTCACAGGTCTGGAATGGCCTTATGCATCCTGTTATTTCCTGAGAGCGCCAACTAAAAATGTTTTCTACTAAGTTAAAGATGCATAGATATACTTTACATTGATCTTAAAAGTCACATGATTCATTGTTCATTTTCTGAAGCCAAAAGGCAACAATTTTCCAAACATTTCATGGAAAAAAGGAAGTGTGGGGCTAGAAAAGACAGGCTGTTCAACAGAGCTACTGTTTTATCACTGGGACCAATGCAGATGTCAAAGAAAATTAACTTTTACAAGCAGCTGCTCTTTTAACTTCATTGATTTTCACAAAAGAAAATCCTGTGTCCTTCTGAACTACATTCTGTTATAACAGCAATGGATCCCAATTACAGAGCCTACACTGTGGACTTCCATGTTCTACTTCTACTTCCTTGTGTGGCCACGTTGTTCTCCCATCTCATAATCTCCCTTGGCAGGTCAGACTGTTCCTTGCTAAACATAACAACTAGTACTCGAACGCCCCCAGAATTTGCTACTTTTCACAGTGCTTTTGAAGAGGTTATCTCACGGATCGGCACATCAGAGTGGTTTATCCGTGTGCAGCAGAACCTGGAAATTTCCCTATCTGCTGGCCACCAACAGGATTTTCACACGAAGGCTCCAAAACTGGCCAACAACCTTGCTAAGCAAAACAGATTCCATTGGAGTCCTAAACATGCCAAGTAGTTTAACTTCCAAAGAATAGTAAGCATTATAGAGGTGACAAGATGTTTCCAATCCAGGGGGCTGGCTGACATGCAGACTAAGGGGAGCAAGCCTAGGACCCATGCAAGCAGATATTCCAGCTCTCAGGTTTGATCGCGGGACGTAGTGTGAGAAGAAAATGGGTAGCAGGGGCTGCCCTGAGCACCACAGCGTGCTGCTAGCATCATGACTATAAAATACAAAACACGAGCTCGAGTAGGAAGAGGAAGAATACACAAAGAGGACACACACAGGGCACTCACTTCTCCCCACAAAACTCTTAAAACTTTGAGAGGAACTTCCTAATTTAGGCACAGAATTCTTAAGCTACAGCAAGCAGTTTCATCACTGCTTAACTTTCTGCTGAACTCAGATGCTCTCTTTCTGCCTTTCTCTCTCCTCATTTCTTTCTATTGGGGATTAAGTCCAGAGCCTGGTACTCACTGGGCAGTATTGAACCGCTACAACTCACAATTCGTCTCACCACAGACTTCTCAAGAACAAAAGAAGAATCTGGCAAATGAAATCCAGACTGTCCCATTCTTCCTATCATCAACCAAGAGCTTGCAACTGTCTAAGAGACTTTTCTTATGAACAAGGACAGAACCACACAAGTAACCATCATCCTTTTTCCATACGTAGGACGCTCCCCAAAAACGTAGTGCCTCAGACTGGCCCACCAAAAGTCCCTGAACCTCTAATGGCCAATTCACTGTCTATCTCAGTGGGAGGACACTTGTCAGCATCTGCAAAGCTCTAGGTTCAATCCCCAGCAAAGCAAACCAAAAGCAGCAGCCTCCCTTCGGTCTACTGCCACTATCTTTAAACAGAAAATTCTCCTGCATTGCTTCTGAACCATCTCTGGGTGGGAGTGGAGTCACAACTATAGCTTTGCACACTACTCCCCTGTACATTTTGCACACCTTATTACTTTAAAAAAACATAGTATTATATTTTCACATTCTATAGGGCCCTGCCAAAGAAGTCCCTGATGATGCATTTAGGATGGAGAGTTGGCCAAGATGACACTGGGTCTGGGTATTGTATTCATCACAACGACTAAGAGATAAAGCTAACATTGTTTCACCCAAAAAAAAATCTTTATACTCAGAGACTTTACAAACCATTTGTTTATAGATGTTAATTCGTGTAATAAATTTGTAAAATGATACTAAAGGAACTAAAATTCATTATTATATTTTCACTCATGATCTTTTTAAAGTATCTATACCATACTAACATAAACATAAACTTGTTATTTCTTATTTCATAGTAAAATGCCTTTCTGAGTTTTGCAGAGCTAAACTGTTCCTCAAACATGAATATTAAGCCAAATCGCATTAGATAGAAGTTGCTCATAAAGCTTCCTAAACAATCACACAGATTGTACTCTGGGCACTAGAAATGCCAACTGTCTCTACAGATGTCTGGTAAATGTCTAAAAGACTTCCCAGAGAAGAGTGACCTTCATAATGCATGTCATTCATCTTCCCTAAGCAGGATCGTCAACAATTCCTGCAGTCTAGCTCAAATACGCGGTCTAAGTTCCCACTGCACTGGCACTCCTCCAGGCAGTGTACTTACTACGTCTGGAATGTTGTACTCTACTCTGCCCGATACCTAACATGTTCCTTATTAAGTAATTTGAAATTAACATCAAAGGACTCACCGATATATTTAATTACCAAAGTGAAGAGATATGTATGTATAAATACAGGCTTTAACATTATTTATTTACTTACTTATTTATATCAAAAATAATAAAAAAAATAAAAATAAAACCTCACTTCCCTCTGACTTGAACTTCCACTAACACTTGGAAGTGGAGGCAGGTCAATGGAGAAGAAAGCCAAGGCGGTGCGTAAGATTTGTACGAATGCCTTGGAAGCAGGCATTCTATAAAGAATAATCCTTTGAAATGCACTTGAAGTACTGGGAGTCGGAGGGTGATTAAAAACAAATAATTGAAAAGGATACAGAGGAGTTCCCACTTCCCCTGCAGCTAAAACCTCAACTGCTGTTGCAAATGTGCAGTTTGGGTAACTAGAACAAAGCCCCATCCTCATGTTCAGGGATGCTGCCTGCGGGAGGACTCATTGGCTCAGCACCCTCGCTGTTCCTCTTTCTCACCTAACCCAGAGAGTACTCCTAATGGAGACCTTGTCTTTGGAGTTGTCGAAAGGTTTTTAGTTGAGTGTAACCAGAATCCAATGTGCCTTTCGATGTCACACAGAGCTGATTCCTCTATCCAGGTTTAATCACATATGGCCAGGCAGTCTAGCAGAATCTATGTGCCTCAAGTTCAGTGAGAGATGAAGAGTCTCAAAACTAAAACTAGAGATCAACAGAGACAAGGCAACCAACATCAACGTCCAGCCTACACAAGCACACGTGTGTGTGCATACAATACACACATGTCAAGGTCAACACATACACACAAATATAGCAAAGTATACTGTACTCTGTTGAAGATACAACACAATCTAGACTTTCCACTCCCATGTGATCATGTAGCATTAAATAAGACTTTCAGAAAGGCCTTACTTCACCACACAGTTAGAGGCCAAGTATGTTGAAACTGCATATTTTGAATGTTTCAACAAACACTTAAGGATTGACAGAATCTCTTCCTTTCCCATTTCCTTACTTTTATCTTAAAGCAAAAATGTTTGGAATTGTAAGTGTTTCAGATTTCAGTTTTCACATCCTAAAATATTAAATGAATTTTTATCAAACTTGAAGTTTCTGAGTAATAACACAATATTCAGAAAGTTTCACATTTTGAAGTAGCAACCTGAACATGCACACTGTTCTCCATTCCAAAATCCAGAAAGTGTGCAGTGACATGTGATCTCTCCAGTGACACAATCCAGAAAGTGTGCAGTGACATGTGATTTCTCCAGTGACACAATCCAGAAAGTGTGCAGTGACATGTGATCTCTCCAGTGACACAATCCAGAAAGTGTGCAGTGACATGTGATCTCTCCAGTGACACAATCCAGAAAGTGTGCAGTGACATGTGATCTCTCCAGTGACACAATCCAGAAAGTGTGCAGTGACATGTGGTCTCTCCAGTGACACAATCCAGAAAGTGTGCAGTGACATGTGGTCTCTCCAGTGACACACACCCAAGCATCCGCACTCATTACATTGACACCAATACAATGGTCAGCTCAATGCCAGTGTAACAATTTAGTAAATCAAAATGGCACACAAAATTCCATTTTCTTAGAGAAAGAGGTTATTTTTCTTATCTCTTGTTCTCAGTTTATGACCCTTTTCTATTTTTATGTCTAATAATAAATAAATTCCAAGGTAAGTTGGGGGAGGGATATTGGTTGGGAAATGTTTTAAAAAGAATCCTTATCTACTATAGCATTACAAAATAATAATTAATAATAATAATAGAGCTACTATAAAAATGTACTTGCTATTCTAATAATACAAGTTATTAATTCCCTTCTTAGTGGCAGAATGGAGCAGACCTTGGACATTTCTGGTGGCAACATGGGTGTACATTCTGGACCTTTGTGACATATTTTATCTACTTGCCCATCCACCCATGGTATAAAATCAAGTAATGGGGATAAAGTAAACAAGCTGAGAGACACACTTCCTTAAGACTAAACATTTTATTAAAGCATATTTGTAAAACTTCTGATACCAAAACAGTTAGTTGAGACTTTAAAAGACCTTGACACACGTTTGACTGATTACTTTCCAAGAACATTATTTCATACTTTCTGGCACAAGAGGTTTGATGGTGTGTGATGGATAGCCAGACAAGCAAAGGACAAGTCGGAGCAATTGCCATCCTTTATAGTTGACATTTCCATGTTTTATTACATATTTTTAGAAAAGAGAAACTGGGGAACCATAGGCAATGTTAGTTGCAAAATATCTTACCATAGACAGAAAGCTCCAAAATTTGTCATTTAAGCACTCACTACCCCTAAATAGGTTTTATTACAACTAAGGAAAATACCTGCATCATGCATTCTTTACATTTTGCTTCCTCTGATAACATACTTTGAACATATCAGTCACAGGATCCCCTGGACAAAAAGCACAATACTAACTATTCAAGTCTGACCAAAAGGACAGCATGACCAAAAGGAGCTTGGGGGAGGAAAGGGTTTACTTAAACTTCCAGGTCACAATCCATCACTGAAGTAAGTCAGGGCAGGAATTTAAGAGGGCATAGAAGCTGAAACTATGGAAAAAAATTGCATGCTTGCTGAGTCCTTCTCAACTAGCTTGCTTGCTTGCTTTTTTCTCCTAAACAGAGTTTCTCCTTTGACAGCTCTAGCTGTCCAGGAACTCACTCTGTAGGCCAGGCTGGCTTTGAACTCACAGAACCTGTCTGCCCCTGTCTTCTAAGTGCTGGGATGCACCACCACACCCAGTTTCAACTAGCTTTTATATCCAACTCTAAGACCACCTGCCTAGGAATAAGACTACAGTGGACCAGGAACAACTATCAATCATGACAATACCCTGCATCCACAGAGTAATCTTGGCATCCAGTATTCAAACTCCCTCAGCAACTCTAGGCTGTGTGCAACTGACAGACGCAGCTAACTAGGATATTAACTATAAAGTGTGACTTTTCCTATTTTGCTACATGTGCCCCTCAGTTTATATGTTTTAATCAAATATAAGAGACCATCAACAGAAAGTGAAATGTGTCCTACTAAGATATTGCAATAATGTTATCACATGAAATACCAAACAGTTCACAAAATTTTAAAGGCATCTACCAAAAACAACTACTTGCCACTGAGCTAATTTTCATAAAAAGCATGAGGCTGGATACAGTAGCACATTATTTTAATCTCTGCATTTGAAAAGCAGTGGCATGTCTTTGAGCTAGAGGACAAAACTGTCTACATATCCAGCTCTATGTAGTCCAGGTAACCAGGGCTACATAGTAAGATCCTGTTTCAAAAAGAAAAAAAGAAAAGAAAAGAAAAAAAAACCTATTTTTAAATAAACCAAAAATAAATAGATGATATATAGATGAACAGGTAGAAGACAAAAAGACAGACAGACAGACAGACAGACAGACAGACAGACAGCATCCAAAAGTCAGCAGACATTTGTTATTAAAGGGACACCATTGTAAGCATACAGGTAGCAAAAGATTGAAGGAAACTGACATTTGCAGCAGCAGACTGGCTTTTCACAATGCTTTATCTAGAAGTCAAAGACAGCTAACTTTTAGGCATCTGCAAAGCAAAAGTGAGTAACATTCACTAACATAAGCAAGAACAAACCTGGAAGGAAGAAGAGGCAGTCAACTGACCATCAGAAATCCAGGGTCATGAAATGAAACCAAAAATGCGGTCAGTATCAGAAAAGTCTGTAGGCTTTTATGCTGTAGCATAAATTCTACACTGAAAGCTATGTGATCTAATGAATCCTGCAGCCTCAGCGCCCATCAACTGACAAGCATCCCTAGCTACCAAATCCAAAAGTATTAATAAAATAATGGTGTGAAACCAGCTGTTAAAAATGGTCAAAGTATCATTGTGTTAGCAATATACTGATGATGCAGTATCTACTGAATACATGTGGCCACGGAATTCTTAAAACGTATCCAGTCATAACATGCAAAACATATACCCAACGTCAAAACTCTCACATCAAGACTGTAAAATACCCCAATGGTTTTATACAGTGGTATTCTGAAATAGTTCACATATGGAATGAGTAAAATAATTAAAATTTACTTCTTTCTTTTAAATTTTTAAATGTGGATAGTAGAAAAATGGCCTGTGTTGCACTTCCATGTACATCATGTACAGACAGAGGATTCCCGAACCACTCATGAATGTGACTTCTGTCCCCCACACAAGCAAACACAAATGGCAGGAGCGTGCCCTTTGAAAGAGAACCGTGAAGGAGTAAACTAAACACAAATCATTTGTTCAGTGGCAGAGAGCCCACCATGTGTAAGGACATGAGGACCAGAGGCCAGAAAGCAGCCAAAAACATCTGTGTTGTGTCCTATTGAAAAAGTCTATTTTACATATACAGATTTAAAAACACATCTCTAAAACAATGTGCTCCAACATGAGATCAAAGACAGCGGAATACACAAAGCCCCCAAGAGCAAAAGGAACTGCATTTCTTTAATGAAAATAAGAGCAATTTCAAAATGTTTATATAAAATTTTAAAACCATGTACCATGATCTACCACCTTCTAGTTTTTTTCCAGTTACAAAAGTTATAAAGAAAATACAGCCCTTGTTACATTGATAAATACTTAATTAAATGGAATATGAACTTATAGATTATGACGTTGTAAATTATATACTATGATTTGCTTCACCTCAGTGTGCAAAATAACTGAGCAGCTCATGGTGAAAGGTTATCTTCCTGATTCATGATCCTTTGTGGATGATCTATTGCTTTATTATAAAAGTTGTTAGACTTCCTTGGTGTTGAGATTCTGAAATTTCACAGTATCTTGCCATGGTGTGGGTCTCTTCACCCTTCCTGCACAGCATTTAGGACTCTTTCCTGTTAGACTAGTTACTGGCTCACGCTTCACTCCTAGTCTATAACCTCACATTTCAAAGAGAGTCAGCATTCACTTTGCAACATAGAATTTTCTTACTTGAAACACTAAGTCTCAGAAACTGAAGAAGCACGTCCCACTCAGAAGTGTACATGAAATACAGCTGGAAAGGGCTTCTACACTTCCCATGATCTGCCCACTACATGGTTAACAGCCACTATTCAGCCAAGTAAAAAGCCTTGCTTCTAGGTTACCCGACACAGATCTGTAACTATGAGTCTTAGATCATCCTTGTGTTTTTCATGTCTTACATCATATTTTAATGATAAATTCCATTTTTAATATTAATTAATTTATGTATTTATTTTTAGGGTATGTATGTGTGCCATGTATGCACAGGAACACACAGAGATCAAAAGAGAGCATTAGATAGGGAGCTACAGGTGGTAGTGAGCAACCATGTGTGTGCAAGCAACCAAACCTGGGTCTTCTGCAAGAACAGGAAGTGTTAACCACTGGGCCAGCTCTCTAGCCCTGTCAATGGTACTTCCTTTCTGCAGTTAAACACATACGCCCCTTTCAAAACAAAGTCCACTGATGAGACTATCAGACAGAGTACTTATGTTACTCTTTTTGTTACTGCTGCTTCAGTGTGTTAATGAAGACTGTGGTGAGCGTATATCCTCAGGCCCTCTCTAATCAAAGCCACAGTTTAAAAATACCTGGAATCATCCAAAATATCTTAAATAAACATCAACTTTTATAAGAGCAAAGCTGCCATGTGATGCTGATCCCCAAGCTCCTTCTCAAAAACTTATGTGTAACTCACCCTCTTTCTTCCCACTAGCTGGGATCTTTACAAAGCTGGTGTGTGAAGGTGTCTGCGTTCCCTGCCCTCTTATCTTGTGTGCGTCTATCTGACACTGGGCTCCATAGCTATAACATGGCTTATTCCCCTATGCTTCTTAAACCCCTCAAGCGCCTATTGCCTTCTCTTTTTGCTTTATATAAACATGTTTGTTTTCCTGTGTTAAAAAGAAAATAATGAGTGTGGTGGTACACTCCCTAATCCCATGTACTGGAGGGCAGGCATGGGGGACCACAGGCCAGGCCAGACTACAGAATCAGACCAAGCATACTCTTCTCATCTACACCTCCGTCTCAAGATACTCAGACTCTGGACCAATAGTGCACTGATTGTACTTCTACCTCATTCCAGTACAGAAGGTGACTCAATAATATGCATTCACTTGGGTCGCTATGAAATTTTCTTTTACATCTTTGACATAACATTTCTTTATAACACTGTCTTTATGAAAAACTAAAACATTCCACCTGCACTCAAAATGACCACAGTACAAACCAACTCTTCATTTTCCTCTAAACCATTAAGAAAATCGTGGGCTAGTATTTTGTCACCTGTAACAGTCAGCAACCCTCAACAGCCATATCTTCATCCCGCTTCTTTCTCCGTTCCTCTCACCCACTTTCATGCACACACCAGTCATCCCTTCTGTTCTTACCCAGGCCACCACTGTAGTCTCTCTAGGTCCCTACCTGAACTAGCTAAACACATTCCAATTAATCTCCCTACATCCTGCTTCCCTTCTCATCACTCTAAGCTGGGAGAGAAATAATCTAAAGTATGACAAACTAAAAAAGACTCTGAGAGAAAATGTGTTTGATATCACTGGCCAGTAAGGACAGGAAATTAAAACATAATGAGATAAATACAGACATATCAGAATAGGAAACATTAGAAAAATAATGGTATGATGATACCAAATATTGGCAACAATTCTGATACTGGCAGAAATGCAAGTGGTAAAGCTACTATTTGGCCGTGCCTCTAAAAAGCAAACATGTAGTCAGAACATGGCACAGCACCAGTGCTCTGTCAGTACAAATGTTCAAAAAGTACACATATTCATGCAAAATATGGCACAAATGCTGAGGGAGCTTTATTCATATTATCAAAAAACCTGAAGACAAATAAAATGACTTTCAACAGATAAAGAAGCAAGCAAATGTGATCCAGTGATGTAAAATATATACATCCACTTCGATGTTTCTTGAGGACCTTATGTTAAACAAGAGCCGATTTTAAAGGGTCACAGGCTGTAGAACCCAGATAGGCAGCACTCTGGGTGCGATGATGTTAAATGGGAAACTGCTTCCCTGTGGATAGGATTTAGAAACAGGACTGGGACAGAATAGGTAGGACTACACAGAGTTGAACTGAATACTGCATTTTCAATACATTATAATGTATATTCATATTACAGGGTGCTGACACAAGTCCACACAAGAGAAGGCAGTGTAACATGAAGGGCTGTTCGTTGGGTGTTTCTGTTCCACCCAGTACCCCACAGCCAGCAAGCCCCAAAGAAAATCACACAAAGACCTCTATAAATTATAAAGCTGATTGGCCCGTTAGGTCAGGCTACTTATTAGCTCTTGTAGCTTATATTAACCCATTATTCTGATCTCTTGTAGCCATGTGGCTCAGTACCTTTTGCAGTGGGGCAGATCACATCCTGCTGCTTCGGTGATCTGGGCAGGAGTAGGAGGAATCAACTTCCTCCTTCCCAGAATTCTCCTGTTCTCATTGCATCATTTCTACTTCCTGTCTGATTTTCCCGCCTATACTTCCTGCCTGGCCAATCAGCGTTTATTTAAAACATGATTGACAGAATACAGACAATTCTCCTGCACCAAGGCAGCACAAAACTGTATAAATACACACTGCATTGTCAACTTCCTGGGTTGAAATCACAGTTGTGTGAGATGCCACCATGGGGCAAACTCACAGAAGGAGCTCTCTGAACCACATCACAACTCCCTATATTCCTCTGATTACCTCAATTTTCTCTAAAGTTACATATCATATAATTTCATATTATATTTTAAATAAAGTCATAGCAATATAGAACAGACTAGTGGATAGCAGGGCTTAGGGAGGAAATAAAAGGCAGTGACATAAAGGGAAGGCCTGTGGAGATTTTAAACAAATCTACCAAGACAGTAAAACTTCACATGGAAGGAAGGAAGGAAGGAAGGAAGGAAGGAAGGAAGGAAGGAAGGAAGGAAGGAAGGGGGAAAAAAAAAACCTGCCATTCCAAATAGCTCTATGTGTTCTTCCAATGTCAATCTCTCAGTTTTAACATGGCAATTATATAATATTTCCTATGGTAAAAACTGGGCAAAGGATATACAGTACTCCTAAATACACTTCTTTTTCAACTTCTTGTGTATATTCAAAATAAACCAAATTTTAAAAGTCACAATTTTCTATGGCCTACTGAGTTAAGAACAAGTGCATTCAATTCCCAGGCCCCTCGGCTGAGTCTGCTCTTCACTTTCTTTCCTCAGCTCCAGGTCAGCCTCTGCTTTTTCACTATACACTGAGCATCTAGAGTTCAGCTCTCAGTTCACAGGTTTTTCACTATCAGAAGCATCTAACACTTGCACTGCACTGACACCCTAAGAAATACTGCTTATCCCTCAGATCCAGTCCAAAGCACCTCTTCTGCCATAACACATCCTCTGCCTCCTTCATGCACACAGGATCTCTCTGTTCCTATGCACAACAAGTCTATAACATGAACTACTATGCTTGCCTAATAAAAGCTACTAGGTTTAGCTTCCCCTCAGACTTATCGTTCTCTGCATACAGAGCCATTAACTTTTCAGTATCTTGCTGGGCATCTAGCAGGGCAAACAATATTACAAACTGGCTGGATTTCCAGCAGGCAAAGTGCTTTATAAATCAGAGAGTGGAGCAGTCACGCAGTCACACGTGCGCGCGTACACACACATACACACACACACACACACACACACACACACACACACTTAAATATCTTACTTAAATATTCCTCATCCCTATTAACTACATAATTAGTACAGTGAGGATGTTAAAATGTTCATTAAAGGCCATGTGCAGATTTGGCAACACATCCAGCTATAAGAGACAGGGAAGAGGATTTCCCCTCTACAAAACAGTAATAAGAGCATAGTGGATTACACTTCCAAGTGTATCTTTTAAAACTCTCCAAGGAACATCTGCAAGTTATCCATGCTCAGACAGAAGAAAAGTCATTAAAGATTAATAAAAGCTACAAAATAAAAAGCAATCTATTGGAAACCTTTCCTGTTCCTGTTATTCTTGAAAGAATCATTTTAATTTGGGTACTTTTCTTTTTTTTAGCACATTACAGCACATTAACCAAGCAAGAAAGGATAATTTCCAAGGCTTGTTTTATAAAACAGACTGTTCTATAGACCCAGAATGTTCTGGGTCAGCAGCCTTCAATCAGATGGCATACTTTAGAGGGGAAGGGAGCATGTGGATGGTATGCATGAATGTGTGCATGTGTTAGCCTGGGGGCACAGTTACATGTACATGGACTGTGCATGCAACATGAAGTTAATTTCTCCATGTATGTTCATTTATTGAGGTGGAGCTCTCTCTGAACCCAGAGCTAACTGATTCTGACTAATCTACTAAACTGGCTTGCCCCAGGAACCCCATCTCTATCTCTCAAGAGCTGGGATTGCAGGCCCCATCAATCCCCAGCAGTTTTTTATGTGTGTTCTGGGTGTTGAAACTCCAGGCCTCACACTTGCAAGATGCTTTCTTTTCTCCCTGAGTAAATTCTTCCTGCATAAGATTCTGTTCCAGTTTAGGTCAGTGACTGACAAGTATCAGGAAAGAAATGATTGACGTGGGATTTAACTGATGCTCTGTATTCCCCGAGGCATTAACAGATGCACAGGAACATATAGCTGCTGCTGCATAGGTGGGGAAATTCTCAGAGATGCTACGAGTTTGCCACAGTGAACATAGCAGCCGGTACCTGAGATTCTAGAGCATATTTATAGACTCCAAAGCGGGACAATTTCTGGCACATTTGCCAAATAAAGTTCATTTACAAATTTCAAGCTAAAACTAATGCATATTACTAAGTAAAAGTTAAATGTTATTAGTAAAATATATTAATGTCTACTGCTTTTGTTTATGTGTATCAAAGAATGTACATGTAAGAGGCAATATCCTTATTTGTACAACTTGGGAAACACACACACAGTATTTCATAATTGAAGGGAAGGTATAAAAAATTTTAAAGGTAGAATAACAACTGGTCCATTTTGAGTGGGACTATCTGAATTCAAGTGATGGTTGGCAAATTTAATTCCCTATGCCTTAGCATCTTCATTTGTATAGTACTAAATTCTGATACTGGTGGGATTTGCAGATTTTAAATGGACAAACTTTGTCTATGGACATCAATGAGACATGCTTTACATGTAATGCTATGAATTCTCAAGTTATCTTCATGCTACCTTTAAATAAATACAAATGAAATGCTCACCACTTGGTACTATTTACAAACAACCGTAAACTGGTATCTTTTTATAAAATTATAATAAAAACATAATTAAATTTCACAAATTTTTCCAAGACAAGATCTCACTAGTTTTGCACTCCTGAACTCAAGTGACCATTTTCCTCAGATGCTCTTGTCTCATTCTCCAGAGCAGCTTGAGATATAGCCACACATCCAGCCCGCAGCTTACAAGGTTCTTAAGAGTCGACCTGATCAGAAAATTAGGAAATAAAATTGCTGTGCAGTTTCTTACATAGTATTACATTTAAATCACACCAATGCAACTTAAACTATAATCAGGATTGTCTGAGTTTTTATTTAAAAATAATGTGGGTACACACCTGAAAATTTAACTTTCACAACTAATTGTGTTGTATTATAAATACAATGGTGCCAGAGGAGGCCCTAGCGACTGAGCCACCAGGGAGCACCAGAGGAGGCCCTAGCAACCAACTCACCAGGGAAGAGGCAAGCCACCTGAACCTTAGCCCTGCTCTACCTCGAGGCCTGCTTGCACCTGAAAGACAGATCACAAGAGACTCTGCTCTGCCTGTACCTGAAAGAGCATTCAATGGAGTTACAGCCCCCAAGTACACCAACTGAGGGAAGAGAAAAGTACAGGCTTCACCTATACCAATTGGAAGAAGATGTGAGTAGACAACAAGGTAAGAATACACTCAACAACATAAGGAGCAATACAGCACCACCAGACACAGTGGCTCTACAACAGTATGAAGACCCCAACAAAGATGAAGCAGAAGAAAACGATCTTAAAAAAAAATAAAAATAAAAAACTTAAGGCCCTTAAAAGGAAATAAAAATTTGCCTTAATGAAGTGGAGGAAAAGACAAACAAAAAATTGGAAGGAATCAACAAATCCCTTAAAGAAAACCAAGAAAAAGAAATGAAACAGGTGAAAGAAAAGACTAAAAACTGAAATACAGACAATAAGGAAACACAAATTGAGGGAATTCTGAACATGGAAAATTTGGGTAAACAATCAGGAACCACAGATGCAAGCATAAACAACAAAATACAAGAGATAGAAGAGAAAAAAATCTCAGGCCTTGAAGATGCAATAGAGGAAATAGATTCATCGGTCAAAGAAAATGTTAAATCCAACAAATGCTTAACACAAAATATCCAGGAAATATGGGACACCATGAAAAGACTAAATAAAAGAATAATAGGAATAGAAGAAAGAGAAGTCCAACCCAAAGAAGGGCATGCCTAAAAAATACAAGAAACTTACAGGACACCAAATAGACTGGACCAAAAAAAGAAAGAAAGAAAAAGAAGTCCAAGAACACATCAGAAAAATCATCCACCAAGATCAAATAGGCTTCATCCTAGAGATGCAGGGATGGTTCAACATACAAAAATCTGTCAATGTAATCCATCATAAAAACAAGCTGAAAAAAAAAAACACATGATCATCTCATTAGACGATGAAAAGTCTTTGCCATTATCCAACACCCCTTCATGATAAAGGTCTTAAAGAATCAGGGATACAAGGAATATTCATAAACATAATAAAAGCAATATACAGCAAGCGGACAGCCAACATCAAACAAAATGGAGAAAAACTAAAAGTGATTCCACTAAAATCAGAAATGAGACAAAGCTGTCCACTCTCTCTGTATCTATTCAATATAGAACTCAAAGTCCTGCTAGAGCAATAGAACAACAAAAGGAGATCAAGGGGAGACAAATTGGAAAGGAGGAAGTCAAACTTTCATTATTTGCTGATGATATGATAGTTTACATAAGTGACACCAAAAATTCTACCATGGAACTCCTACCACTGAAAAACACCTTTAGTAATGTGGCAGGATACAAGATCAACTCAAAAAAATCAGTAGCCCTCCTATATAAGAATGATAAATGGACTGAGAAAGAAATCAGAGATATATCACCCTTCACAATAGCCACAACAACACAAAATATCTTGGGGTAACTCTAACCAAAGAAATGAAAGAACTGAATGACAAGAACTTCAAGCCTTGAAGAATGAAATTGAAGAAAATGGAAAGATCTCCAATGCTTATGGACAGGTAGGATTAACATGGTAAAAATGGCAATCTTACCAAAAGCAATCTACAGATTCAATGCAATATCCATCAAAATCCCAGCACAATTCTTCACAGACCTCAAAAAACTATATTAAATTTCATAAGGAGAAACAAACAAAAAAAAAACCAGAATAGCCAAAACATCCCTGTACAAGAAAGGAACAGTGTGCTCTGGGTTTCCAGCTTCTGTGAGTTGTCACCAGTGCTGGAGTGGACTTTGATTAAAGCTGTCTTTGAGTCATTTCTGCTCCTGTAAAAAACCTTTCACCCATATTCCTTTTAGTAACCCCAATAAACTAATTGGTTCACCAAAATGGACTTTATGTTGGGTACCTGTGTGGGGTCAGCAGACATTTGGCTCACATCTCCACAGGAATAGCACCACGCAATACCAACTCACTCTGTAGATGCCTAAGCCCACCAGCACGGGAGGAACCCATGTGCCTTCACCAATGCTAAGAGCCCACTCCTGAACACTATCATGTTAATGGCATCTGAATTCTGGACATAGTACATTCAAACTGCACTAACATAATTATTCTGCCTTTATAATTCCTTACACTATTTAGGAACGCTTGCTAAAAAAAACTTAGAAATATAATCAGATAAAACATAGCAAAATAACAGAAGTGAAGAACATGCATTAAGTCCAACTTGCAAGATTAAACTATGTTTATTATACTTCTTAATAGGTGGAGAGTACTTAGTAGGTAGACGCACGGGAACTGAGTTCAAGGCCAGCCTAGGCTATATTTTTTTTTTTTTTCGGTTTTTCGAGACAGGGTTTCTCTGTGGCTTTGGAGCCTGTCCTGGAACTAGCTCTTGTAGACCAGGCTGGTCTCGAACTCACAGAGATCCGCCTGCCTCTGCCTCCCGAGTGCTGGGATTAAAGGCGTGCGCCACCACCAAAGGAGGAGGAAAAGAAAGGGAGAGCCAGAGAGGTACAGAGGAAGAGAAAAAAATAAAACTTGTTTCAAAGGAACTCTCCAGAAAATGGAATTCAGTGAGTAATTTGTAAAAATATGTGATTAAATGTTATCCCAATTTTATTTTTTTTTTTTTTTTTTTTTTTTTTTTTTTTTTTTTTTTGGTTTTTCGAGACAGGGTTTCTCTGTGGCTTTGGAGCCTATCCTGGAACTAGCTCTTGTAGACCAGGCTGGTCTCGAACTCACAGAGATCCGCCTGCCTCTGCCTCCCGAGTGCTGGGATTAAAGGCGTGCGCCACCACCGCCCAGCTTTTTTTTTTTTTTTTTTTTTTTTTTTTTTTGGTTTTTCGAGACAGGGTTTCTCTGTGGCTTTGGAGCCTATCCTGGAACTAGCTCTTGTAGACCAGGCTGGTCTCGAACTCACAGAGATCCGCCTGCCTCTGCCTCCCGAGTGCTGGGATTAAAGGCGTGCGCCACCACCGCCCAGCTTTATCCCAATTTTAAACATTTCCTATGTCAAAATGTGACTTTATTCACAGGAAGGCAGCACCAAGAAGCAGATCTCTAACGAAGTTGTAAAACAGTTGCGGTCAACAAAGAAATCACAGCTGGACACACATCAGACTGAGGACTTTGCAGTTCTACAAATGAAAGGGAACTGCTTGTCCCCACATACAGAAGGAGCCTGTCAAAGAGACGCACGCCGGAACCCGGCCGTGCATGCTTGTTTGGCTACAGGTATTCCTTACTTCTGAAAGGGAGGAGAAACCTGGCTTTTCATATGAAAGTTCACAAAAGCTCCTGTATCTTTGCTGTGCACTAGATTCCAGGAGCCCTTTACAAAACCCCAGACCTAGCGCTGTATTCGTCAGGGAGACAACCTGAGCACTTTCTAAGACCACAGAGAAGCTAAGGAGCTGGAGCTGAGACCTGAAGATTATAAACTAGGAAGCATACAGAGGCAGGCATGGTGCTGTAAGGATGATAAATGTGGTAGGCAGATAATTTCTTATTACTACTCTGAGCCATGTCCTGGGCTATATTCTCATCAGCAGAATGGAATCTTCCCAGCTACCTCAACAATACACAGTGTTACACAAGTCTAGGAAATCGCATTTCAAGCTAGATGAGAACATCCAGGGCCTTTGATGAGATACAAAAGACAGGATTCCCTAGTTAGCATGAGACCTAATGCAAGTAATTCTTCTTCAAAGAGAGAATGTAGGTTAACTGATGCTGAAAACTAAAAGGCTTTAATACAAAGCCGTAATTAACGGCCATTATAAATCATAGCGGTACATCTCCAATTTCAGGTTTGTGGGGTGCGCTGCATGCAACACACAGTAATTCAACAAAAAGTGGCCTCCTGCATGTAATTGCCTTTCCTGGAGAAAACCAATTTGATCCCCAAGAGGTAGGAAATGGATGCAAATAATTACACATACTTATAATACAATTACTTTCTGCTCTCCAAAGCAAACTTTTTAAAGTATGCTTTTATTTTAAGCAAAATAATTTTTCTTTGGCTGCCCCACCACCACCACTCTGTTATATTCATAGAAAAAAATGGCCAAACTTTCACATTTGCCTATTTTCTATTTTTAATTACTTAGTTACTCAGAGATGTGAGCATTTGAAGATTTCACACTGATTCAATTCCTCTGCTATCTGAACTGAATGATACATTAGGTAAAATTGCTCCAGCATAAAACTACAAAACAAGGTGGACCCAGAGGCGCCATCTTGCAGGATTCTACAAGCATGGCAAGTTCCCTGCCAGAAGCCACCAAATGATAATGACTGACTAGGAGGGGGAACATGACTCTATACCAGACCTTCCCTTGGGGAGCGAAGGCCAGCCCATGATAGAGCTTGCTACGCATATAAAGACTGTGGCTGTGGCTGTGGCTGTGGCTGTGGCTGTGGCTGTGGCTGTGGCTGTCCACGACGGCAAAGAGCAAAGCAATAGCTCCATATAGATATATAGAGATATAATCCGTGAAGCTCCCCTCTGATCCACACCAAAGCCATCTAAACAGCAGCTGACTCCAGAAAACCAGCAGTTTATACTGTTTCCAGGGTGAAGAGTAAACAGTGGCAGTCCTCCAGAAAACCAGCTCTGCAACGAATGCTACCAAACCTTGCTTCCTAGTGACTTTTAAGTTTTTGGTTGGAGACATCCTTTCTTTCATATCTTGACTAACATATGTGAAATCCAACTTTTCTCATATGCAGTGAACCGTGACTGATACACAAATCGCCTGACCAATCTGTGTAACTGGCTTTTCTCAAAGGAAAACAAGACCATCTGATTCAGCTACTTCAGCTGGTATTTACCTACTCACCTCTGGATGCTGCAAACCACTGAATTGCCACTTGGCCTGTCCTGCATTGCTAGGACTCCACTTTCCACACGAGCAGAACAAGTGGCCATCTAGATAGGGGCATGCAGAGTGGAGCCCTAGGTAGAAGGCTAACCTGTTCCCCTCCTTCCTTGTTTTTCTAGCCGGCTCCTACTCTGGTCTCCGTAAAGCTTCTCTCCCTGCTGTGTCACGGGTCTGGCTGCTTTGCTCTCACACCCACTCCACTCTGTCTCATCATTTACACCCTTCCTCCCACAAGCTACTCTCTGTAGCCGCTGGCTCACAAATCACTCTCATTTTTGTGTTTAGACATTCTCCCGCTGCGACCTCTGCTTGAGACACACTTTGCACAATGCATTTACTTCTCTGTCCCGGTCCCAATTCCACAAGCACTTACCTTTCCTAAAGCGGATGCTCCCTGTAAAAGGGGTGAGTTTTAAAACTCCAAAGGGCTAGAAAAACTAGATACTGAGTGGAAAAATTAATATCCCTAATATCTGACATTATCTATCTCCGTTTGAACCATAAAAATGGAAAACTGAGGCAACAGATTATAACTGAAATTGAGAAAGCTTTTAAGTCTTTTTATACTGTATATTATATACAATAATCCTAACAAATTAGTTAACATCTGCTAGAAAAAGGTTATATAAAGTATTTGTTATTATCTTTTCCAGTATTAAAAATCTCAATCACATTTAGTAACTAAGGCGAAATTCTGGGATTTCAGGTTTCCCACAGCCACTCTGAAACATGGCAGCTCCTATTTACTCTACACACCCTGTTCAACCAGAGCAGAAAAGATCATACCTCAAGCTGGGGGAGAAACTGCCTGAAGACTATCCTTTGCTAAAACAAACAAACAAAGCCTATCAGAACAAAAATTTCTTAAATTTTTATTTTATTTTGTATGTGGGAACGTTTGCCTGCATTGGTGTGTGTCATTGCATGCAGTTCATCCAGAGGCCAGAAGAGGGCACTGGACCCCTTGAACTGGACTTACACACAGGTATAAACCACTTTTTGGAGCTGTCAACTGAACCTGAGTCCTCTGGAAGAGCAGCCAGTGCTCTTAACCATTATTTACTTGAAGAAAATTTGTATTTCTTAAGGTGAGCTTAAGTGAAATTGAAGGGTCTTTTAATATATCCAGGTAGCTCAATCTATTTTAGCCTTCAAAGTACTAGAAAGGGGTTGATAAATGCACTCACATTCTCGAAGTTCTCATGTGCATCAGTCCATTTGTGTCTAGAAGACACTGTCTCCTTGAAGTCAACCATCACCTCTGGCTGTTATATTTAGGACTTAGTGCATCAAAGTCTCTCACTCTCTGAACATTGTCCAGTTGAGGGTCTCTGTGTTAACAGCCACCTACTAGAAGAGCCTTCTCTGATGTGGGCGGAGTGAGGCATTGACCTATGGGTATACCAGTTCATCACTAACAGTCATTTTATTACAGTGCTGCTTTTACAGAATAACAGTAGTAGGTTTTCCCACAGACTCCTGAGTTGTCTAGCCTCAGGCTCCAGGGCACTTTAACAGCTGAAACCATCTCAGAGAGCAGGCCATAAATCAAACTTTTAAAATAATTGAGGATGGTTACTCCCATGATATTTAAGCCACTATTGCACCAGTATATCTTGCACGCAGTTACTGTTCTAGGTCAAAGGGTTTGTACCTGGGTTTATGACTACCTTTTCTTCTGGTAGCAGGCAAAGGTCCTTACAACACCATGAATATTAGTATGAGTGAAGCTTCTAGACAGGAGCTCTGCTTCTCCATATTCAGTGACAGGGCCTTATCTTCAGGTTGTGGACAACAACCAATAAATAGCCTTAGCAACAGTCTGTGATATTTGGGGGAGGGAGGGTCTAGAAGACCCCTTTGGCCAATGACTCAACAAGATGTAACTATTCCCAGCACTAGAGGTTTTACTTGGTAGCATAAAATGTCTAGTTGCAACATTGTCTCCCTATTATTTGGTGATCCCATTTGGATTCCTTCCAGATATGTATATATTTTAGGGAGATGCAAAAGTTACAGGTTTTGCATACAATTTTTCAAATGGTCTTTTGTGTTACTGGTCCCTCTGTATTTCTCCTTTATTCTTCTCTCCTATACCCTGTTTTATTTAATCATCCATTCTAGTTTGCACTATTTCCCCTTCCTTGGGAAAGCCTCTTCTCCCCAACCCACCCTCCGCACCCAAGTTCCTTACTAGGTACTTCAACTGAGTGCAACAACACATATCTCGATAGTGTCAGTGCAAACAACCATAGGAAAAAATAAAACATATGATATTTGGCTTTTTAGGTCTCAGTTACCTCACTTGGGAAGATTTGTTTTTCCTAGCTCCATGTATTTACCTGTGAATTTCATAATTTCATGTTTTAATGACTGAATAATAGTCCACTGTGTAAGTGTACCATATTTTCACTAGCCATAGTGGCTATACGTGTTCATACACCCACCCACCAGCAATGAATAAGTATTTGTCTTACCCCACATCCTTGCCAGCATGAGTCTTTTTTTTAAACTGTGGTCAGTCTCCTTGGTAAGTCAAGCACACGTGGGTACTCTTACCAAAGATAGTGCTGAAGTCAAAATGGTGGCTACCCGCGCATTTGTATTTTGTAGAGCTGTTGTAATCTGGAGTTACAAGTTTTTACAGATTTTAAAACAAGCAAGCACACATACACACATAGGCATAAAATAAGCATAGTGTGGCCACATTATTTTAACAGGCAGACAAATGAAAAAAAATTAGGAATCTGCGTCTGCTGACCAACTTAAAAATCCTGGTGTAGGCGGCAGAAGCAAGGGAAGCACACAGGTGGTCCCATTAAGGACCAGATTAGCAGATGCTGCAAGAGGGAACAGAAACATAAGGACGAACACCTATGCTGTTTTAGAGTGGAAGGACGGGGAAATGAGAGTCCCAGCATGACCAGATTAATTCCAGGAATGGAGACGAACAATAAACAGCTAGAGAAGCAGGGGGAGGGAGACTAGGGAGGGGAAGCAAGAGCAAGCAACCAGAAATCATGGGCCTATGGGGCTTGTTTTACGTTAGGAGTTAAGGGACATATGGTATAGCCCCAACTTAAAAGGAATTTTGGTAAAAAGCAGCCCAAGGGCATTGGAGTTTCTGTTGTAGGTGCCCATCTTACAAGTCCATGCCGAGACGTGAGACTCAAAGCTTAGCACAATGCATCCACTGTGACAGACCTTTGAGTCAAAAAGAGAGGTGTGGAATTCCTTGGAAGGATGTCTAGTACCCTAAAGAGCCCAATGGTGGGCTGGTGGGGTTGGGTGCCTGGCACAGGCCCATGACTTCAACAGACCTCACCCAGATGAAGCCAATCTTAGCCTGGCAGAGAGCAGGTGCAGGCAAGAAGGGTGTTTTCCAACATGTAGCCCTGGGCCAGTGGGAAAAAACAGCCCCACTGTTTCAGTGGGACTTCCAAATGAAAATTTTTTATGGCCTGATAAATCTCTTCGCCGATACAATAATTCAAATCATATCAAATCAAACAGAATTAGAAAAGGCCCAGGTTTAATGGATACCTGTGCTCCCGCGTGGCCAAAGGCCACCCAGAGATGAAAGACCACAAAGAGGGGAAAGGAAAGACCACGTGTTCGTTCTCTGGGGGATGGGGGAGCAGTTTAAATAGCCTGTGGGAGTGGTCTTGACCCTCTCTGGGGAGGGGGTTACCGTTTGGTGGATTTTCTCAGAGATGGAGTCTGGACTGCAGCAACTCCCAGGGAAGGAGGCTTGGGATGGAACTTTCCACTCAAACATTCCAGACTCCTTGGATACATGGATGGCAGGGGCTGGGGTGAAGATTCCAACCAAACATTCCAGACTCTGTGGTATAAGGATGTCAGCAGCTGGGGTGAAGCTTCCAATCAAAAAGGTGTGTGTGTGTGTGTGTGTGTGTGTATGCGTATTTTGAAAAGGGGTCTCTATTACATAGGTCTGGCTGTTCTAGAACTCATCATGTAGACCAGGCTGGCCTTAAGCTCAGAGATCTATCTGACTGTCTCTGACTCCCAAGTGCTGGGATTAAAGTTGTGTACCAACATGCTCAGGTGCTGAAGATATCAGCTGTAAAGTTTCCTGGTAGAGTTATAAGGATCTTTTATGTATAAAAACATATATGCAAACAAAGATATTTTAACTTCTTCCCTTTCTAGATGTATCCCCTTAATGTTCTTCAGTTGTCTTACTGCTCTAGCTAGGACTTCACTTATTTACTGAATAGGTATGGACTAGCTTGTCTTGTTCCTCACTTCGGTGGAACCTGTTTAGGATGATGTTGGCTGTGGGCTTCTGTAAATTGCCTTTATTATGTTGAGGTATGTCCCTTGTATCCCTAGTCTCTCCAGGACTTTTATCATGAGGGTTGTTGGGTTTTGTCACAACTTGACTGCATCTGTTGAGACAACCATGTGGGTTTTGTCTTTCAGTCAGTTTGTATGGTGCAGGGAGGGGCTCCTGCAAGCAGGTTGCTGCAGAACTAGGAGCAATTCTGCTGACCAGATAAGAGGAAAGAAAGCATAGTGAAAATCGCCTACCTGCTTCCCATCCCACTGTGTTCACTGAGAGTTCCTTGTACAAGTGTTTCCGTGTGACAGTGAGTGACATACAAGGAGTGGAAATGAGCTAGAAAGGACAACATGCTATATTTTTAATTGTATGTTTTATCGGTTAATACTACCTAAACAAGCCACTCTAAAAACACAAACACTTTAAATGTGTGCCTATAAATGAAGTAGCCTTCTGTCGGTGCACATCAAATGGTGGACAGCCAGCTACCCACAGAGCCCAGACCCGACTGACCACTTATCCTGGGCCAAGGGCAACATCTCGACTATGCTCCGACCTTGCATACCAAACAGTTTGGCTCTCCAAAATCAGTTAGTCAAATATTTGACTGATCTGTATACTCTAATTAAAGAATTCCCATCATAAGGTCACAATGTTCTACCTGCTTCTTCAAGTTTTTCATATTAACAGTCAATATCAGAGCCTGGATTTTCCTAGGCTTAAATGTCACTATCTGTTCTCATTGCAAAGGTGACAAAACCATAAATGTGATTCAATAGTGTTTTTACAAAGAAGACGGTGAGACTGGCCTGCTGTGAAAATACCAACAGTTCACCTTGCATGACATTTCTCATTTCAAAGTCTCTTCTTCCACAGGCTGAAAGGGAATGTGCTAGAAAGTACTGCATTCTGCAGAAACACACGAGCTCTCCAGAGGGAAACTCGGGTTCATGGCTCTTTGGGATGAGGAGTAGTTAAACAGGCTCTTTACAGAGAATACTGACTGCCAGCCATAAACATACCCCATAATAATCACAAGGTTGCTGATGATAAAATCACTGCCAGACTGGTCAGTGTGTCTCTCCTTGAGATACTGGCCTCAAAACTATTCCACCTCTGCCTGGAGGTTTCCAAATATTCCAATAAGCCTAGCATCCAAATCTGAGGTTCAGAATGGAGCAAGTAATCACACGGCAAATAAGTTAATGTTTTTAATAAATAACCAAAGCCTTGACTTTGAACGTCCATGAGGAAACCCTTCTCACAAAAACAACCCCCATGATTATACTGTAATATGTTCATTTTACAAAGGCAGAGATCAAATCCAGGGTATATGATCTCTAGGCAAGGGATTTCTCACTGAGTTATATTCCCAACTATGCCCTACACAGTTTTTAGTCAGTGTGTCTTACTCAGGGTTCTGAATTATGTTCTTTGACATATATAACCAGAAAAGACTCTTTATAAAAAATAAAAAGGTACTTAACAAAATATTCAGAATCAAAGAATACTAATAGAAGAGACTATTCGAACAAGCCAAACAAGAGATCTAAATTAATTCATCTGTCTCCATGACCCTGAAATACATGCCATTGTTTATTCCCTGTCTTTCACCCTCAAAGCCACTGTTTCTGAGCACAGACTCTACGGTCTATCACCCACACAACTGGCCCTGGACACTTGTTCCGAACACCAGTATAGCTACTACCCCTGCCCAATCCTCAGAAAAATGGACTCCTATTAGTACCTTTGCTGTGTTCTATTCCATAACTGGGTAAACGGATCATGTATGTACATTCTAGCTACATAAGAATAGCATGTATCGTCCACTTTCAGTTTATATAATAGCAGAGAGACTGCTCTTGTGAAAAGGAGGGAGGATTTCAACACACAAAATTTTTCCTAGGAAGTTAGATGCATGATAACCAAAATAAGAGGTAAAATAGTAAATATACTGCCTCACTGATAGTAGACACAATGTTAGCAATGTATTCCACAGCTCTAAGCAACAAATGCGCAAAAGCTTTTGATCTTCCCCTGTAGTGTTTCCAACTGTAAAGCACAGTTGTTTGTCAGTGATGAAGTTTACAGGCTATGGGTTAAGACATAGGCTCAGTTACTAAACTTCTGTGATCCTCAATTTCCTCAAATGAAAAATTGGCATACTAAAACCTGAAGGGACAGAAAAGCCCAGAGTCACCTCACCTGTCATCATGTCACCTGCTTCAGCTTCTTCGTGTGACAGGTTGGGGTCACTTAATTAATAACCATGGGCTCAAAAAGATGCTAAAAGTCAAGTCACTGGCCACAGCCCTGTGACTGGCTGACTGGCTGAATCAACTGCAGTCAGAATATAAAACTGCATAGCACAGCAAAAACAACACTCCTTCCCAATGGCATCCGAAGCCAGCCTACCCTGACTACAAGGGGACACCCCAGTCTGAGTGGAACAAGAGTCACCTCTCCAGACGAACAAGAAGGATAAGCTTTACCCCATGACCTGTGTCTCTCCACAGGAGTCCCTCTCCCTGAGAAATTAAGACCCCAAATCAGCCAGCAACTTTTGCTTTCAGAGAATCTGGGAAAATGCAATCAGGCGTCAGCTCCTGTTCTACTCAAACAGTTCCCTTCTGGTTGACTCCGTGCCATCTTAGAGTTTCTACTGGCACACAACAGCATCAGGGACCAAAAGGCCTATGGCTAACATACGCACCTTCAAGTATTCCATTAAAGTTAAGTTAAACAAACACTTAAAGTACTTAATAATGTACAAGGAGTACAAAAATTTCTCCAAAGCTGTAGCGGTGATGACTTTGAAAATGATGTGCACAGAGACAGGACAGAGCAGTGCCTGGCACACGGGGCTCC
Source organism: Arvicola amphibius (assembly GCF_903992535.2). Lineage (NCBI taxonomy): Eukaryota > Metazoa > Chordata > Mammalia > Rodentia > Cricetidae > Arvicola > Arvicola amphibius. The sequence goes on from NC_052055.2 coordinate 89,238,963, forward strand.
CTTGTGGTTCTTCCTCATACTATCATTATTAATTCCAAGTCCAGAGGTGCTCATATCTTTGGAATACTCATGATTCTGTCACTACATTTAGGCACAAGAAATACAAGACTGCCAAAACAAAACAAAACAAACAAACCAACAACCCACAAACCCGAGCATGACCCATATCATTTTCAAGGGGCTTACATGATAGCTAGGAAGAAATGTTTGCTCATATGACAACACAAATATGATATTGTGACTGTGCCAGCTGCTCAGGGGAGAACTATGTGGTACTGTGAGTGTGTGTAAGGGACAGGTGACCTCTGACTAGGCAGGTCAGAGGAGTGTCCCTTCTACGTGATACAGAAGGAAAGAGTTGGAGACTGAAGAGAGAAGTGAGTTAGCGAAGAGCATCCCACAGAAGAGACAGCAGACAGCAGGCCCATCAAAGAGCACAGAGAACGAAGAAGGGGCACCCTGCCTCCAAGTGGCAATGTGACTTGAAAGAAAGAGGCAGAGACCACGACACAGACGGGACTCTGAGCCAGTTCATGCTGCTTTTCTCTAAGTGCTGTCAGAACTTGCTTGAGAGGCACAGTACAAGGGGGTAGGAGACGTTCTTAGCACCAAGTGCTTCTGTATGCTCTGAGGCCTTGTGTGAAGACATGGGCAGCTCAGAAATCTCCGACAATTAAAAATTAAGTAGAAGCACCTCTGTCTTCCCCCTCCTGAGTTAAAGACTGAAAAATCAAGACATCATCTGGACTAGTCGCCTTTATTTTCTAGTTGAGGAAAACATGCCAGAAATCAGTGACACAATCAGAAGAGAACCCAGTTCTCCAGTCCAGCCCAGTGCATCTCTCCCTACTCCTGGCCACTCAGAAGGTCCCAGGCGGCCCTAACAGCCTGGAAAAGCCAGTTGCTTCTTACTGTTGAGCAGAAGCCTGCTTTGCTATAGACAATACTGGCATTGCATCATAGTGAACCAGAAAGGAAAGAAGAGCCCAGTAGAGGATGTCAGAGTACAGCTGTTTAACAACTGTCAGCTTTTCTCCAAAGCAGCTAAATCTTGATGAAGTAGAAGCTCCCTCTTGGGTTGCTGTTGACAACTTCACTTTCAGGAGGAAGCAGGTGTTAAGAAAGAACAGACATCAGAGTTAGCTTGTGCTTAAAGCATGAATAGAAGAAGCAGAAACTTCTCAGCACACTGAGGAACATCAGTGAACTGTATCACAGAAGGAAGACATGGCTCCCAGAGGTAGAGGGTTCTCTCAGGTGACAAAGGGAACTTTACAACTCAGAGGTGCCCTCCTGCAGGCTGACTATAGAGAGCAAACACCGAGGTCTGGGCAGCTCACAGAGAGCAAAGCCAGGAGAGGGAAAAGCAGATGCCCTGACCAAATGCTCTCAGGACAGAGCCAGGCATGAAAGTTACTCAGAGTTCAGGTAGCTGGTAAGAAAGGGGTCAGTCATTTTTTTTCTTCTGTCCCTTGGGTTCTGAAGAACGACAGCCTACAATCAAAGAGGATAAAGAGTAGTGAAAAAAAGAGCATTAATTCAAAGGTTTTAAAACAAAGCTTGGTGAAACCAAAACCTTAGATCCAAATGAACAAAACTGAAACATTAACAGATAAGTTACTCTCAAAGACCACAGAACAATTTTCTTCATTCCCTTAATTTTCAGGTAGATTTCTGTTACACTCAGCTTTTCATACTTGTATGAGTTTCACCTTGCTTACCTCTTATTCTTCTCAAACTAGTCAGAAACCTCATATATATACCATACTGTACTTGTTTTGATCTATTTAAGCTTGAAAATGGAAGCCATCATATTCACCACCATCATGAAGATAATATACACTGAACATCCAGGTGTCAAGCACTTGCTAGCTCACTTAACCATGCCTATCACTGTCCTTAGTAAGCAGAAGAAACGCCAATTTGCAGAGCTGATGTGGGATGCCCTTCTGTATATGGATTGCTTTATTGGTTGATGACTAAAGTTGTTTTGGTCAATGGCTTAGCAGAGTGAAGCCGGGCAGGAAATATGAAGAGATATAGAGAGTAGGCAGTGTCAGGGAGATGCCATGGAGCTGCCAAAGGAGAAGGACATACAAGAAACTTAGGAACCTTACCAGTAGGCCACAGCCTTCTGGTGATGCACAGATTGATAGAAATGGGTTAATTTAAGATGTAAGGGCTAGCTAGGAATATGCTAGAGTCATTGGCCAAAGAGAAGGCAGAGAGATGATCAGATGCACGTGTTCCTGAAGTCAAGCACTGACCAAGCTGTCTTTTGCTATCAGCAACATTTTTTAACCAATAATACTTTAGTTCTCCAAGAACCTTTTCTTACTTTCTAGCCAGTATGTTTTTGCAGACTGATCTTTATTGCTATCATTGATGTGCCATTCTATAGCCAGCTAATTCAGTGCAGTGAAAGAGAACAGTAGGCACTGACTGCATCTGAAACTCACCGACATTTTATGCAGATTCTGGTCAGAGACTTTAGAAGAAACATGAACTCCCTGGCATCTTATGAAAGGTGCACATCCTCAAACTTGTCCAAAGTTGGCCATGGTTAGCAAAAACAACAGTCCATCTTCATTTCTCAAATTTCTCTTTGGAGCGTAGGCTGGATTCACTATCATTAACATACCTGGCATCCAGATACCCAGAAGCACTGACAATGCACTTACACAGCAGAGCCAGCATGACTCAGGACTAAGTGCACTGCCCTTGACAGTCCTGGACCAGGAGGCTTACTATCTCAGGAAGATGGAGTGGTGAGCTAGCATGTGAATGCAGGCATGGGCAGCACCATCTCTGTAAGACAATCAGCAACTGTGCTTATGCGGCCAGCACAGCCACTCACTTGCCATCAGGAAAGGACTGCCCAACTGACTGTCCTTCCCTTTTCAAAACTAGATCACCACAAGCACTTTCTCTTCCTCCCCCGTCCTTCTCACAGTCTTAGCTACGTTCTGGACTTTCCCTCTCTTTCATGGGTCATGCCATTCTTAAATATAAACATTTGGCTGTCTTGAGACCTGCAGTTTCCTGTTCTGTTCCCCATGCAACAAGGTACATCTTTCTTATCTGTGTCATTAATCAATAAAGGAGCTGAGGAGTTAATCAACATTATACACCATTCAGGTAGGCTTGTAAAATTTAGACTATGAAGTAATCAGACTTCATAAAATTGATCTTTAGCCCAATAAAACTTGGCTAAAGAGTCATTCTTCATTTTTTCCTAGGGAAATGTTATGAGCAATAAAAACAGAACTTAAAAGCACTTACATAATTAATGATATCACTTTGGCAGTAAAACAAATCATAGAGACTTCAGAAGTCACACCTACAAGTCAACTGCAAAAATTCAATTTAAAGATTGTTTTGGTTTTTTTTTTTTAAGGAAAATCAGTCAGTAGGTCTATCCAATGATTTGAATTACCAGATTCTTAAAAGGTATCCTTTAGAATGGGAAAGATATGAAACCAGTCGGCAGCATATTTAACTGTTAAAGAGATAGAACTTAACGAGCATTGAAAATATTATCCACTCAGTGGTTTTCAGAAGCCTTGCCATCTGCGAGGCTGCAGAGCCTTCAGCTCTCAAAGGAAGAGCTGACTGAGATCCAGGGATGTTCCTGAATCCCCACCAAAGCTCTTACAAAGGCTCACCAACTCTCACTGCATTAAACACTAGTACATGAAGTATGCCCTTGTCTACCCTGCAGGTACCTACTGGCCAAAGGTAGACTCCTCTTCCTTTTTCCTATCCCCATCATCCTGGTAGGCAAGGACTACAAGCTATCTGTAGTTCCAGTTATCAGCAAAGTGCCCAGTTTCTCTCAGGTCTGAGGACTATGGACAGCAAGGCCGTCTGCAGTAGCTACCTTCACTGTGACAAGATACCTTATGAGAGCTACATAAGGCAGGAGGCCTTCATGCGGGACTCACTGTTTCAAAGAACAGTGTCCATCATGGTGTTGTAGCTTGATACCTGGCAATGGAGACTTGTAGCTTGCTCACATCATGACAGACTAGGAAGCAGGAACTGAGACTAGAACTACAGAGAAGCTATAACCCTAAGACTATAGACATCCATCCATCAGCTAAACACAACATTCTCAAAGTGTCGCAACTTCCCAAAGCAGCATGCAGATGCCACGTGTTTAAATACATGCTCTAAATCAAACTCAGTAACTCTTCGCAGAGATCAGTCACCATGATCGAGATGGCTTTATCCTAGAGATGCAGGGGTGGTTCCACATGAGTAAGCCAATAAATGTTATAAATTAGACTCAAAGACAAATCACATGGTCATCTCAACAGATGCAGAAAAGGCTTTTGAAAGAACCCAGCATCCTTTCATGGTAAAACTCCTGAAGAAACTTGGAATAGAGGGAATGTATCTCAGCAAAATGGGAAGTCTATACCTAACATTTCCACTAAAATCAGGAACAGGATACTTTCTCTACCAGTATCAATATTGTACCGTCAGTCTTAGCTAGAGCAATAAGATAGAAGGAAATAAAAGGGATACAAATAGGAAATATGTCAAGTTATCTCTACTTGCTGGTATGGTTTGAAATAAGAGACCCACAGATTCCACCATAAAATTCTTAGAACTGATAAGCACTTTTCAGCAAAGTGGCAGGATAAAATATTAACATACAAAAATCAGTAACCTTCCTATATACCAATGACAAACAGACTGAGAAACAACCCCATTTTCAAAAGCCTCAATAAATAAACAAATAAACAAATAAATCCATCTTGAAATAAACCTAAGTAAGGGTATGAAAGAATTCCACAATGAAAATTTTAAAACACTGAAGAATTTGGGGGAAATGCTAGAATATAGAAGATTTCTCATGCCCAGGAAGTTAGAAAGATGAGTATTGTCTTCATGACTATCTTACCAAAAGCAATCTACAAATTTGATGCCATATCAATCAACATTCTTCACAGAAAAAGAAAAGCAATCTTAATGGGAGCACAAACAAGTTCAGCTAGTCAAAGCAATCCTGCTGGAAAGAGTGCTACTGGACCTACCACCATGCCTGATTTTAAGTTAGACTCCAGGTAACACAACCAGCATGGTAAAGCGCGCACCTACAGCCGTCACAGCATTTTCAACAAATGGTTCTAGAGAACTGTGTATCCCACAGAAGACTGAAAACCAGTTCCTTATCTCTCACCATAAAAAATGCAACTCCAATAGACCGAGATCTCAATACATAACCTACAGCCCTGGAAAATGCTAGAGGAAAAAGTAGAGAATATACGTTAGGACACAGGCAGATGGGGGCTGGTCTCAACCTTGGTCTGGGAAGCTTCCTTTTGCAACAGACAGCAATTAATTCAGGCTCAGAGTTGGTCAAATGGCTGAGAGGGAGTGACTGTTGAGTGCTCCGTCCTTAAATGGGACATCTCTGTCAACCTCCTCACGCCAGGGGAACATCATGGAAGAGGAAGAGCAAAAATGGAGGCAGTAGAGGAAGTCAACGCCTGCACAAAAGCAAGGCCGGTAAATATTGCAAAACAGATGAAGGGGGCTCAAGGCCCCTCGCTGAGGAGCCACTGGCAATTGAGAGCTACTGGACGGAGAGAATCATTTTTCTTCAGGGGTGCAGCTGATGTTAGCCTTTGTCCCAGTAGACAGCAATACCCATGTACAGGGAGAGCTCCAATTGGACTCGGTGGGCTATTTTAAAAGAGACGAGGATGAATAAAGGTAAAGAGACATTTTGGAGTGTCCAGGTAGAGTAGGAGAGTTGAACTGAGGGTAGATATGATCAAGATACATTGTATAAGTATATGAAATTCACAAAAAATTGTAAATATTCTTTAAATTTGAAAAACAATAAGCCTGTCAGGACACATTTGGGAATAAACATCACAGTCGTCAACACTCGAGGCCTCTCTGTCACTCACTCTCCCGCAGGAGCAGATCTCTTTTCCCTCCAACTACATGTCAGCTGGACCAAGCCGTGGGCATTCAGTTAAACACTAACGTGCTGCTGTGAAGGCGTAAAGGTGAGTACCCGTGAGGTGTGCACAGTTCATTCAATACGCTGAAAGGCTGAAGAGCAAAGGAAGAGTTCTGTCTTGGGACTGTAATATGGAATCCTGTTTCTAACAAGGAAACCTCCCCACCAAATTCTAGGCTCAAGATGGTAACTTCTCCATTTCCATCTGGCCTATGGATTTCACATTTGACAACAGGCCAAATCACACAGGCCTCCCAAATCTCCAGGTCCTCTCCTCAATCTCTCAGTCACCTGCCTGTCTCTCCTCTCTGTGTATCTGTCTCTCCTCCAGTCACTCTCCTTCTCACTTACGCGGTGTATGCATGAGAGTGTGTGCGTGCGTGATTCTTGACTCCAGAGCAACAGGCCAACCTATATGAAGGAGACTGGGTGATGATGGTAGCCCCTCCCCCCCCCGTAAAACCTAAGTATTCTAGAAGCACAGAAGTTTATCTTAAAAGGGTTAAAGGTTCAGAGGTATGTTGTACTCTTGCCAATTTTAAAACTAATCATCACTATTCTACCATTTGTGAAAAAGAACCGTTATTAGAACACCTTAAATTGCATTAGAAGGACATTTTAAAAACTGGACTAAAAGGTTCACCAATGAAGACATCTTGGTCAATTCCTAATCTCACAGTTAACTGCTTACTGGAGGTTTTTCCACAACCACGTGTTTAGATAACTGAGACGGGAAGGAGGAAAGTGGCGGGGAAAGATATAAGCTGTTGTGAACTCTTCTGTGTACTGAGTGCCAGCCTAAGCACTTTGTTAAAGCCAGCCCATTTAATTTTTATGTCAGAACTGTCATATAGGCATTACTACCTTCCTTTTACAAGAAACACAACCTCAGAAAACTTAAATAAATTTACCCCAAGTCACAAAATAAGCAGAGTTAACAGTCAAGACTGGGTGCCTTACTCCAAAAGCCACTGTTGTATAGAGTCAACTCTTGTTATTAGTATCAGCTCTAGAATCACAGTGGCATGCCACACAAATGTTCATATTACAGTAAAGTTAAGGGCTAAATGACGCTAGCGATGCTCCAGGTGTGCCCTGTGAGAGATCCAGGTGAAGGGAGCAGTCCCTGTCTAGGGTGTTTGGTATCCTTGGTAGAGGACAGATACAAAAACTCAAGCCAGAGCACACCTACTCCATTCAAAGATCCTATTCCAGGCTGGCATACTTCAGACCTACATATATTCTAGGAGTCAAGCAAGCATAAAGCTCACCTACCAGAAGTTACCAGAAGTCACATGAGGGTGAGAGACATAACTCCTCCTGCCAGACTTTCTGTCTCCTATGAAAAGAATGTGCATATTCCATGGGGGGGATAAAGAGTGAAGTGAGGTAACTGGAGCAACTAAGCCCTCCTTAGAGCTGCCCACCAAATACGGAAGAAGTATATTTCAATGTTTCACTAATCAGGGGTCTTGACTGATCAATGAAGTCACCTAAAGTGATATATTCTTTCTGAATAGGAGACACACAAGTCAGACAGAATTTGATTCTGTTTTATTCCAAGAAATGTTTATGGCTACAGTCTGAGTTCTAGAATAAAGACAACACAGAACATAGCCCCCAACCAAGCCGAGACAAGCATGCAGCATGAATGAGAAAGTATGGTCCTCAGGTGGTGGTTCCACACTGTTGTAACTGACACACAAATCAAGCCAATTCATTTCCTTGAGAATCACACGCAAGAACAGATGAGAGTGCCAAGACTGCACCGAGACTCTCACACATGCCAAAATTAAATTTGAAGTAAACAAAAGTCTTGAGAAAATGGAAGATTAGTATTTAGGAAATAAGATCAAACTTAAAAAAAAAAAAGAAACAGACCTATCAAGAATGATTACAATCCTGAAAACAAGAAAGAGTACAACACCTGCCTTCACTGCCAACATGTTCTGACTCAGTAGGGTTCAATGAATCTTTGCAACTTCTTCATTTTTGTTAAGCACACTAAATGAGCCTTAATGGAGGGAGGGAGGAAGGGAGGGGGGAGGGAGGGGGGGGGGAGAGAGAGAGAGACCTGCTAAATATCTAAGTCAATGATTTTTAAAAAATTCTAAGGTGAATCCATATATAGAGTAAGCATTCACTTCCTAACATAAGCATAAAATTATGACTGGCATCAAGCTCTCCTGAGTTAATATTATATATCATAAAACTATTAAATATATATCCCTATATAAAGTCATTAAATATTATCTTCTATATCATTTAGGAATTCAAGAAAACAGCCAGACAAGTACAGTAAAAATAAGAAAAAAGACTTTCTCAAAACTAAGTGCCGGAACAAAGAAAAAGAGAAGCTCAGCTTCATAAATTTTGATTTACAAAGTCAGTGGAGCTGATTCTGTTATTAATCTCTAAAGTCTTCCAAGGAAAGCCTAACAGGCAGAAAGTGTCCGTGAGATCCGGGGCACAGAATAAGTTCTTATTTAACTGACCATACAATCCTAAGGTTTATCATCATCTGCTGTACAACCGCTCATAGATAGGGCTTCCCCAAGGGCTGCACATGTCCGTCCAGGACAACTATGAATGTGGTCCATCATGTTTGTAAACAGCAGTAATCCCAGGCCAGGCACCCTGGACAGAACATTTACTTACTCATCCCCATTTGGCAGACAAAAAGCTAATAGGGAAGATGAGGTTGGATGACTATTAGGAAACATGATCTAACTATGAATAAAAGACCTAAGTAGGAATTAACACAGTAAGCTGGAATATGCTGCAGAAGTGGATGATAACTTAGGAGCATACTGAGCTTATTACCTGTTTAAAGACATGCCAAACCTTCTTAACCAAAGCAGTACTCACTGAGAGGCAGCTTCCTGGCTGCACTGCACTATGACACTTGAGAATAGAGACTCAAAGACTAAAAGCCAAAAAGTTAAGAATAAATAAATAAAATCAAAGAACACTCAAGAGTTCCTTCATAAAATATATACCACAGTGAAGCACTGAATTTTTTAGTAAATTCAACCAACAAACTGGTCACCTAAACAAAAAGCTACCAAATTAGTCTCAACCTAGTTTATAAATATTAGACACAGAAAGAACTAATAACTAAAAGATTACAAATCATCCCAATTACATTTTTACAAACTAATAAATATTTTAATATAATAATTTTTTAATTCTTTGATAATTTCATACATTCATACATTGGATTTTGAGCATATTCACCCCCTTCTCCCCTGCCACTCCTTCACTTCCTCCCAATGGTCTTTTATTTTAAACCCACCAAGTATAATCTGGACTACTCATATACTTCAGAGTGTAGACTACACCCTTAAAGATGACCGATTTTCCCTCCCCAAGAAACCATCAGCTGTCAGCAGAGTCTTGGCTAAGGATGGGAGCCTACAAGACCACCCGTGCTCTACACTGGAACAGTAGCTGGCTTTGTGAGACCACCCGTGCTCTATGGTGGGACATTGGCTGGTTTTGCGAGACCACCTATGCTCTATGTTGGGACACTGGCTGGCTTTGTGAGACCACCCATGCTCTACGCTGGAATTCTGGGTGGCTTTGCGGGACCACCCGTGCTCTACACTGGGACACTGGCTGGCTTGACCACGTGCAGGTCTTGTACAGACAACCACAGCTTCTGTGAGCTCATGGGTGCAGTGGTTCCACCATGTCCAGAAGACACTGCTTCGCTCCAGTCTTCCCCAACGTCTAGTTCTTAAAATCTTTCCACCTCCTTTTTCGTGGTAGTCCCTGAGCCTCAGGGACGAAGAGGAGACAACCCTGACTCAGACACTGCTGCTCCATCTGTGGCTGAGCATTCCGCGGACGCCTATTCTCTGTATTCTGGCCTCTGTAAGTTTCTGTGTTAACTGACATCCAGCTGTATGACAAAACCTCTCTCGGATGGGGACTGAGACACACATTAATCTATCAAAGCAATAAATTTTTAAAGCACTAACCTTTTCAGTGCCACACATTACAAAATCAGAGTTCTTCACAATAGCTTAGTCTTATTTTGTAGTTAATTCATCTGGTATGATGCACAGAAGGAATTTAAATTCAATTGACTCTTTTCAAAGACTGTACAGATTTTCACCTTTATGTGGCAGGCTTTCTATAATGGCAAGTATGTGACAGGTAAAGGTAAATGAAACAGAAATGAAAGCCCTGTCATGGATCTTACTCCGTCTGTAGTAAATCTAGGCTCAGAGAGACTAGCTCTGAATTTTACTATTCAAGCACTAAATGAATCTGTCTCCTGCACGCTGGTAGCTCCACCAGAGCAGTGATACATATCCTCATTTTAATTAACCTAATGGTCTATTCACCAATCATACTTAGAGGTCTATTTCATTACCCTAAATTAACATTTTCTTTCCATTAAAGTTACAGATGATTAAAAAGGCATTGCTTCCATGTGCAGGTTACAGCATATGGAATCTATAGTACCCTTTATTTAGTGATTACAAGCACTTAGAATTAGCAGCAGTCCCATGATTTATTTACTCACATAGAGAGTGCTGTTAATAAGGTCAATAAAAAATGCAGTATTTCAAAAATAAAAGTATCTATTCATTAGCTCAATGGAAGCAATTGTGAGAGGTGTTGACTGATGTCGTGTAAAAGGTGTGTGGTTCTCCTTGAGGGAAATGGGCTTGTATTTACATAATTGGACAACCTGACCTGACATTCTGTCGCCTCTTTCTCCTTGCAGTGAGATTTAGTTTCTCAAGTTTAATATCAGACTATACTAAAAAAAATTTTTAAAAAACTTTTAAAAAAATTATTTAATTGTTCGAGAGAACTGTTTAAAGCCATTTTTCTAATAAATCTTTACCGATTTAATGAGAAATTATTTGATCATAATTCTTTGACATAAATTCAGCACCTTGAGCTAAATAATCATCTCTAGGCCAGAAATTTACATATGTATCAGCCCATTATTGTTTACTTTCCAAATTACTCCCTGTTGGTCAAAATGAAACCATAAAATTCAATCTGATTTTAGGATAGTTTAAAATAACTCTTCATAAAATTCCAACTTAAATAACATTTCTTCTAAAGTATTATTAGACCCCAGTACAATACTTTAAACTGCCCATCATATTCCACCCTAAAAAATATTATTCTCTTTTTTTCCTAAGCCTGTTTGTCTGTCTGTAAGAATCTCACACTGTAGCTTAGGATAGCCGTCATCTTAAGGGAGTACTCTGCCTGGCTCAAAACTGCTCTTGTTCAAACTACTCTAGGCAAGTTTTCTACTACTTGGAACAAAAATAAAGACTATTTACCAAAATGGGGCAGGAAAAAGCTTAATACCAGACATTTGAGACCCAAAGGACTCAAAGCTAAGCACACTAGTGCATGGCTATAATCCTAGCTACTAAGGAGACAGGCATAAGACTGCTGAGCTTGAGGCCAACTGGGCAACACAGAGAGACTGTACCTTTGGAGGAAATGGGTTCTATCAAAAGGGTCAGCATGCTTCAGTTTTACAAGGCATTTAAGGGTGTAAATTGTTCTTGCCCAAGACCCTGATGCTAAGGAATCGAGCATCAAGTAAAAGATATGTGTGCCTGAGCATCTGAAGAAGATGCAGTCAAGGAGTTAAACAATACCCAACTTCACTCCACTCTAGAAACAATGCCCGACCTCACTCCACTCTTAGGGATCAATACTGGACCATCAATGGCAGCACATACATATAAAGCTGTTCCTAGAGTTGGGAAAACCACATTCTGCTCTCTAGAAAGCAAGGACTACAGTAGAATACAGGAAAATGACCCTTTGGGAAATGAATCTGATCTCTATGTTTATTCTGTGAAAATAATAGCCAAGACCAACTCCAGGATGAATGAGCTCCTCAGGAGTCTCAAGCTCCTCCATACTAACATACATGCATAGGTGACAGGACATGTGCATTAATTCCAGAAGTTTGTAGGCAAAGGCAGGAAGATCTTAAAATCAAGGCCAACATGGGCACGAGCAAGACGTACTTTTAAGGGTTTGGGGAGACAATATGAATAAAAATAAAAATAAATGAAATAAACTGACACAGGCCTGTATTCCTTACATGTGGAAGGATTAGAGTTTATGACCATCCTCAGCTACACAGAAAGGTCGAGGACAGCCTGGGCTACAAGAGAGAGATCCTGTCATTGAAAGTAATTATTTTGCAAGAAAATGTAATGAGGTGAAACTAGTCTTGGTGACTTATCAAATAATTATATTCTGTCATTCCTTCTCATTCCATCTTCCTTTTGTCCTCAGCATGGTTGAGTCACCAACATCAAGGCTGACATGGTTAAAAACACATCACAGTTAGAGATCTCTGCAGAGTCATGGCAACAGGGGGAGTGGTGAGCAATTTCAGGGCCAGCAAGCAGCAGAGAAAGCAACATGACTGGGAGGTCTTTCACAGTAAATTCTCTTTCATTAAGCAAATGAGAAAATATACTAAGGATAATGTGTGATCCTTCTCTCACAGAGAATAAGTGAGGACTATAAGGCCAGAGAGAAGACATTACAAACAACTCTAAATTGTTGGGATAGAACAGAGGTTATCAATCCTTCCTCCCTCCCTCTCTCCCTCTCCATCTCTCCCTCTCCCTCTCCCTCCCCCTCTCTCTCTCTCTCTCTCTCCCTCCCTCTCTCTCTCTCTCTCTCTCTCTCTCTCTCTCTCTGTCTCTCTCTCTCTCTCTCTCTCTCTCTCTCACACACACACACACACACACACACACACGTGCGCGTATAATCCCAAAGGTATATCTTTCTCTCCTTTTCTCCTCTTTTGCCCCCAAACCCCATCTGTGTGTCTTTTTGTGGGGAAAAAAACAAAAAACACCCAGACCAAGGCAACTTATAAAAGAAAGTATTTGATTTAAAGCTCCAGTTCCAGGGGATCAGAGTCCATGACCATCATAATGGGGAACATGGAAGCAGGTAGGCAGGCATGGCACTGCAGCTGAGAACTGACCATCTGGTCCACAAGCACAAGGCAGAAAAAGAGAAACAAAGATTCAGAGAGACACGGGAGGGGCACCCTAACTGGGAATGGTGTGGGCTTTTTTTTTTCTTTTTTCTTTTATTGGTTTTTCGAGACAGGGTTTCTCTGCAGCTTTTTTAGAGCCTGTCCTGGAACTAGCTCTTGTAGACCAGGCTGGCCTCGAACTCACAGAGATCCGCCTGCCTCTGCCTCCCGAGTGCTGGGATTAAAGGCGTGCGCCACCACTGCCCAGCTGGTGTGGGCTTTTGAAACCTCAATCCTACCCCCAGTGACACCCTTCCTTCAATAAGGTCACACCACCTAGTCCTTCCCAAAGGGGATCAAGTATTCAAATATATGCGCCTACAGTAGTCATTCTCATTCAAACCACCATAGAAGTATTATTGGGATTTTGCCTTAGAAGAAAATAGAAAGACCTTACTTCAAGATTTTTCCTCAGGAATTTTGATAATGGAAAGATTGAACATAAAGTGAACTTCACAAAGCACATTAAACAAGGCTTCTAGGATGCAAATTAATTTGGTAAATAAATACGGCTGTGGCAAAATCTTGTTAGTTGATTCAAACTTCATCAATATCCCCTTGATGCTGAGAGATTTCATGAAGACTAGATTAGTAAGAACATGGGAGATCCCTGAAACACTGAGGAAACTCAACTCAAAAGCACAGGCGAATACTCATACCCACACGTTTCACAGGAAATCAACATACAACCAAATGTGATCCTAAACCAAGTCAAATTATTTCTCTTGCCATCAACATATTTTAAAGCATTGTACAGAAGATGCTTCAAGGCTGAAAACCAACGTTTTGCCAACTAATAATGCTGTTAGGAGAAAATCTAACCCCTCTTCTAGTAGCCAAAGATATCATTTAAAAATGAGTGAGACCGGGGGAAGAACTGACATGAAAATTCTTCCATATTCAGTCCCAGCACTGGGGGGAAGAACAGAAGAACTGTCTATATGAAAATCAACACAAAAAGCTGGATGCTTGTAGCTGCTGGGAAATAAAACATCTTTCAGTCACTTCACCCTGAAAATGAAGTTTGGGTCCTGCGAAACAGCACATTTTTGCACCTTTGTAAGCCAACCACTGCACAGAAGTCATTCCACATCTATGCTCTTCAAATGGCTTCTAGGGAGAATTGAGCAAAAACAGGCAAGCGAACAGAGTAACCAAGACTAAGAGCGAATGAAAAATAATGACGTCACAAGACAACCTTTAACGCTAGACAGGTAAGATTGTAAGAGCTATGCATTATAAGATGTCTATTTTCTATACACACCCCAGTAACAAGAAACAATCTTGAAGTAAGTAAAGGCAATTCACTAAATAATGTTTTTTCTTAAAGATACATATATGGACAGATCTCACAGGGTTTATGTGATTCAATTAAATAGAAGAACATATAGAAGAACATATAGAAGAAAACCCATTGTACTTTTTCACTTAAGTTCTCATCAAGAGCAAGAAAAGATCTATTTATCAAAACAAAAGCAGAGAAACCGTCAGCCGAAATGCAGCAAACGAAAAGGTGCTCCATTACAAACCCTCTGTGCATCAGCACTGAAGCCTGATGCAGACAGAGCTTGGGGGCCTGAGGGCTGGGCAAGCCGTATCTAAGACAAGTCAACCTGCACTTCACTCACGAACACTCCCCAGTGGTCAGCACTGCCAGCAGGACTCCAACTCATTATTGCTTATAAGATTCTGACTCTAAGAGAAAATGGAAAACCACATTTTCTTAAGACAAATGATCAAACATTTAAATGGGAATTTTTCTCTCTCATGATTGATGATATCTGTAACTCACACAGGATGACAACTGACAAGTCACATGATGTCCTAGAAGAAACTTAAGGTCTTTATAAAGATTTATAATATGATGTGCTCTGTTCAGCCCTTCACTCATTTAAATGCCCTTCAACCAAAATAATGCTGCTCCCATGGTTTTAAAAATTACAACCCAGTCAATATAGCTGCTGGCAAACTCAGCAAGCTCTGGAATTTAAAGCATAAGAGAAAAAAAGCAAAACCCATAAAGGGGACAACAGGAAGAAAAGAGGGGGCTGAACAAAAGGCAGAGGTAGGGGTAATGAAAACCATTAATGAAAATATGGTTGAATTTTCCCAAAATCTGGTTTTCTAAAATGCTCAGCAGGAGAAATCTATCAAGACATTTGAAAGATTCCTATGTTTTTAAATGGTGAGTAAGCATACTCAAAAAATGTTACCTAGCTTATTGGCACACTAAGAGAGTAAGTCATCTTTCAAATGCCCAAGCCACCTCGTCACATGTCTAAAGGGAACTCGGCTCTGCCCTGCTGTCACTAGTTACTCAATACGATATCTCCACCATTTTCGCTAATATCTGGCTGTCTTCAGCCCTGGCAGAAGGAGACTTTCATTCGGCAATCAAGAAGAAAGAGTCTTTGAAGTGAAGGCTGGAAGCAAAGCTCAGCCACGTCAGTGACACCCACTCCTCTGCGGCTCAAGGAGCTCCGCAGGCCTGCAGATTCAAGGAGCAGGCACTATACTGCTCAAGGACACTTTGTACAGTAGCCCCATTATTTGTTCTCTTCTTGGGGTTCAAAGTCCATTAAGGTTAATCAAGCTGATTTTATTGTCTGTCTTATTTTGGTGCTGAGGATCAAACCCAGAGCCTGGCAGATGCTAAGCAATCTTACTGTCAAAAACCAAGCTAAACATTCCACCCCATCATGCTATTTCCAACATGGTTATTCCATGTAAATAAGGCTTAAGAAGAGGTTTACAAGGAATGGGGTAATTAGTGCAGGCAAAAGATTAGTGTCCCAGGAGAGGACAGCAAAGTAGGAAGCTAGAAACAACACAGCTCCTGCTGTTGGCGTTCCTCTGCTGTCACTAGGAAACCTCAAGGAAGTCTGCAATGCTGACAGAAATTAATTTGCTATCAAAAGTTTCTGTCCCCTCCACTATCTGGCCACACAGAAAACACAGAAAATTCTGGGTCTCATATTCTAGTGTGCTTAATCTCCCCTAAGGCCCATAGGTAGTTTCATGCAGAACAGAGACCCTGGAATTTGTTCTAATAACATCATGTTTTCAGAAAGCGAGGTTGGTCAGGGAGAACAGTTAAAAAGGTACACTGGGAGGAAAAACTTAAAAGTGTTTGATTTGATTTGATTACCTTTGCTCAACAATTAAAACTGATTGTACTAGTTGGGTCAGGAACACAGCCTCCTTGATATGTATGTAGTAGTTCAGGGGTTATATCACTTGTCAGTTACTATTACAGAAAGAACTAGGTTTGGAGGTAAAGTTTTATGAGTTTTCTTGAGACTTCATCCAAGTACACAGCTTTCAACTAATAGAAGATGTTGTTCTCTGGTTTGAGCATTTTCAATAACGTTATTCTAAAAGAAAGCTATAATGATAACAACATATGTCATGGTATACTATAAGTACTTCACAACCCTATGAATCAGACCCTATGTTTTCCAGCTCAAGGAAGTCAGTGCAGAAGCCTGGAAGCAGAAACTCAAGCAGAAGCCATGAAGGAGTGTTGCTTAGCTTACAGACTTACTGCTCCTCGTGGCTTACTCAGCCTATCTTCTTATAGAACCAAAACCATCAGTCCAAAGGTGGCACTGCCCCACAATAAGCCGGACATTCCCACATCAATCAATTAAATGCACCACTAGCTTGCCCACAGGCCAATATGGTGGAGGTGTTTTCTCAATTGAGGGTCTCTTTTCTAGCTTCTGTCAAGTTGACATAAAACCAGTCACCAAAGGTGCATAAGAATCTTTAAGACCAGCCCAACACATAAGAGCCTTTTCCCTGTCCCTGCTGCAACACCCACATACACACACGGCGGGGGGGGGGGGGGGAGGACAGAGACAGAGAGATATGGAGGGGGCGGGAATAACAGAAACTGCTTTCTGTTTTCCGTTACCTATTTATAGATAGACTTTAATCCAGTGTGCTCCAGATTTTGGCTTTCACTAGCTTCTTGCCACCTAAGCCATAGTATACTATGAGCAAATGTGTAAAGGGGTAGAAATTGGTTCTCCTATCACTCTCCTTGAGAAACACTCAGCATTTTGACAGTCTGGTAAAAAAATGAATACCTCACTCAAGTACCAGATTTTCTTACAAAAAAAATTTCACAACACCAAAGAGAGACCCCCAACTGCAGAGCTCTATTTAGAGAGCTATTTGTGACTCAACTAATAATTTTCAACCCCCTAAATGTTCCCATTCTCCCAAGGAATGATCCCCAATCTCAATGTCCTGGCTGGGATTCAGTCTTGCAAAGCTCTAAATCGGAGCCCAATAAGAAACAATACCTTCACCAGTAAGGATAGAGAGATGGTAAACAAGCAAATAAAAGCTGCTCAGAAAGATGACCACTAAGGAAATAAAAATGAAAGCCATGGAAACAGCTTAGAGCCATGTCAAGACAGCAGCACAGTTAGACAACCCTACAAAAGTTTCAAAGAAAAACTTGTTTCAAGATTGGGAAAAAGATCTTCACCAACCCCACATCAGACAGAGGGCAGATCTCGAAAATATACAAAGAACTCAGGAAACTTGGCATCAAAAAAACAAATAATTCAACCAAAAAATGGGGTACAGCCCTAAACAGAGAACTCTCAACAGACAAATCTCAAAAGACTGAAAAACAGTTAAGAAAATGCTCAACATCCTTAGCCATCAGAGAGATGCAAATCAAAACAACTCTGAGATTTTATCTTATATTAGTCAGAATGGCCAAGATCAAAAACACTGATGCTGCAGAGGATGTGGTGTAAGGTGAATGCTCCTCCATTGTGTGGGTGTGCAAACTTGTACAGAAGCATTAGAAATCAGTATGGCAATTTCTCAGAAAATTAGGAGACAATCTACCTAGCAATACCATTATTGGATATATTGCCAAAAGATGCCCGATCATACCACAAGGACATGTGCTCAACTATGTTCATAGCAGCATTATTTGTAATAGCCAGAAACTGGAAACAACCTATCTGCCCCTCAACCAGGGAATGGAAAGAGAAAATGTGGTACATTTACACAATGGAGTACTACACAGCAATAAATAATAATAATAATAATAATACTGACATCCTGAAATTTGTAGGCAAATGGATGTACCTAGAAAAAAACATATTAAGTGAGGTAACCCAGACCCAGAAAAACAAATATAATATTTATTCACTCATAAGTGGCTTTTAGACATAAAGCAAAGAAAAAACAGCCCACAGGCCACAACTCCAGAAAACTAGACAAGAAAGAGGACCCTAAGAGACATACATGGATCTAAATAGGAAGGGACAAAAGACAAGATCTCTTGAGTGAAGTGGTAGCGTGGGGAGTCACAAGAGAGGATAAAAGGGGAAAGGGTAGAGGGGGAGGGGAGTGGGAAAATGTACAGCTCAATAAAAACAAAACAAACAAAAACAAAAATATTATTTTAAATATATGAATAATACTAAGTACTGGTGGGAATCCAGAGGAACTAAAATTCACACACATTGCCAGGAGGAATTTAAACACTTTACCATTCCAGATACCACAGAACTCAATCTTTTTTTTTTTTTTTTTTTTTTTTTGGTTTTTCAAGACAGGGTTTCCCTGTAATTTCTAGAGCCTGTCCTGGAACTAGCTCTTGTAGACCAGGCTGGCCTCGAACTCAGAGATCCGCCTGCCTCTGCCTCCCAAGTGCTGGGATTAAGGGCGTGCGCCACCACCGCCCGGCCACAGAACTCAATCTTATTCCAGATACTGCCCTAGTCAAATAAAGACATTCCTATCTAGAGAAAGGATAATATTCATGGCATGGCAATTTCATGCACAAACTAAGTAGCAGCCATGTCAAGAGAGTAAATTACATACACGTGAATGCACACACCTACACTGTACATCCACACAGACAAAATGCTTATCAGGGGGCTGGAGAAACAGCTCTAAGGTAAGAGAGTGTGTATTGCTCTAGAGAGGACTGCAGTTCTGTTCTCAGCATCCAAGTCTGGTGGCTTGTAACTCCAGTTCCCAGGGACCTGAAACCCTCTCTGGCCTCTGCAAGCAACTATACCTCCATACACATACCCCACACAACCATGCAGATACATACATATTTTTAGTGCTAGGCAGCAATGAAATGAAATAAAGTAGAATACACCATCAGATGGAGAATTAGGTTATTTTAAAATGTTCCCAAAAAGTTATATACTATATTTTATTTGTTTGATAATGCTACCTAAAAGATCACAGACTATGTCAATAAAACAAGAGAGTCCTCAGGGCTGGAGAGATGACTCAGGGTTAAGAACCCTGGCTGCTCTTCCAGAGGACCCACGTTTGATTCTCAGAATGCATGGTGGCCTACAACCACCAGAAACTAAAGTTCCAGGGGTTGTGATGCCCTCCTCTGGCCTCCAAGGACACCAGGCATGTACATGGTACAGACATTCAAGCAGTCAGGGCTCTCATGTGTATAAAATAAACTAATCTAAGTAAATTTAAACAAAAGCAAAAAAGAGTACTAAGGATACATGCCAAAGTTCAGTGTTTGCTGGCTTGATATCTTCTGAAACTTTTTATTACCATGTAGGTGGCTGCCACAATGAACTGGATGTATATTTCTTCACACAATTCATTTGTTGAAATCCTAAACCCCTCCCCAAGGTGGTGACTAGTATTACAAGTGATTTGGGATGCCCTTCGTTATGCTGTGAATATGTTTTTAATTATCATTGGTTAATAAAGAAGTTGATTTGGCCAATAGCCAGGCAGAATAGAGCCAGGCGGAAAATCCAAGCAAAGATACAGGGAAAAAGAAGGCAGAGTCAAGGAAACACCAACAATCGCTAGAGGAATAAGACACCAGAGCATTACCAGTAAGCCACAGGCTACGTGGTAATACACAGATTAACAGAAATAGGTTAATTTAGATATATAGAGCTAGCCAGTAAGAAGGGCCAAACATTCTGTAATTAGTATTAAGCCTCAGAGTGGTTATTCAGGAACTGACAGGCCGGAAGAGAAACCTCCAGTTACAAGGAAGTCATTAGTTCAAAAGGATGGAGCCCTCATAAATGGCATTAGAACCCTTCACAAAGGATCCCTAGAAAGACCCACATAAAGGCATAGTAAAAAGTACTATCAGCAGACAGAGAATCTGCCAGCCCTTGATCTTATATGCCCTAGGCTCCTGAAATGGATTTCTTAAGAGTACAAATAGAAGAAGAAGACAGCCACCTTCTCACATGGACTTTCTTTCCTCTGCACTTGCAGCCTTGGGCCTCTCTGTCTCCCTAGGAAACCATCAATCAGATTAGAACAGGACCCCCTTCATAGAGTCTCATTTTAACTTAATCAGCCTCTTTCAGGCCTTGTCCTAACTGTTATCACATTCTGAGGTACAAGACATTAGATCTTCAACATACAGTTGTTGAGGAAAGGTCACACCACAGTTCAGTCCACAACAATAACTAAGTGCTCTCCTTGTCACGGCCTGAGCAGGGCTCCTCTAAGTGCTCTTTCTGACAGGGTCCCCACCCTTTGACTCTGTCTTTGACACGCTCCATCCAGTCTTAAGAATCCTGCTGGGTCTGTTTACTAGAAATCTTCTGCTCTCAATACCACTAATACCACTAATACCTGTCTTTAGCAAGAATCCTGTGAATTGGTCTAGGAAGACCAACTGCTAACCTTGAAAGTTTCTCTCAATAATAATCTATCCACTGAGTCTCACCATTGCTCTTTGGTTATAAATCTCTATTTGTCCTAATTAGATGCAGAGTTGAGTCACGAATGCAGTAGCCCTTTGAAGACTTTCCTCTGAATATCTGTCCTTCTCTAACAGCAGCATGATCCCATGGATACAGCAGTCTGGCCTTAACCCCATGAAGATAAAGAACAGGCTCTGCTCCAAGGAAGAGAGAAGGTGTTACCATAAAGTGGTAAGCTTCTGGGGTGGACAAAAGCTCTCTGTGCTGATGGCAGTAGTAATAGGAGCCACAGAATAGGTCACATGAGCCGTTGCAAATGACACACAAACCTGAAACCTGGGGAGATCTGAACAAAGCTTGCTACTAACGGCACCAAAGTTCCGTAAGATGGGACTGAGGAAAGCCACGGGTCCTGAAGGAACGTTCTGTGCTGTTTTCCACCATCTGTGTCAGTCTAAAGTCATTTCCAAATAAAAAGTTAGGAGAAAGTCTTGACAGAGACTTTTAGGGAAAAGTCATAGCCTCTGTAGGGAAGCGTGAATAATCAATTAGAGGCTGCACTGCCAGGCACAGTTCATCCCTCCAAACCCAAATTAAAAATTACAACATTAGGTTGCCCCCCACCAGACAATCTCACCGCCCCCATAACACTTATCAGTGCACTTTCCCAGGGAGAAGAAATCTGAATAAATACAAAGAAAACAGCTGAGAATCAATGCTTTAGGCAAAGATTATCAACAGCCTCATTGCTTCTTTCTCCAGAGTCTCTTTGCCTGGAGACAGGAATGATTTAAACAGAGTGGGACATCAAGAGCAATCCCACACTACATTTCTGCTTGTTAGTTTTAGTCTTCCTAGATTTGATTTCAGAAATAAGATAGGGATGAAGGTGGCAAAATAACAACTTTCATCTTGGTGTTGATTCATATTCAATTTCTTATAAACTTGCCTCAAAAATTGTATTTCCTCAATAAGATAATGAAAGGATTAATACTTTTTGTCCATTAAAGAAACTTTAACTACTTTCAGGGCATAAATAAACTTTGAATTACTAAAGAAAAATCAGTTATAAATGCCTGAAATTAAGCCACATGCCCACTACAACTACCTCCCCTACGAGTTAGTTTTAATCTAGGCTCTCTCCAGTGTAAGCAGCCACAGGGTCCCTAGCATACCCTTAGGGAATTATCACTATCTGAGCCTCCCATCAAAATTTAAATTAACTCGAAACAGCTTGAAACTTGCTGTTAATCTCCCAAATTACATTTGTAAATTCAAATTAAAATATTCTTAATGCAAGGCAAAGCAGCATTAGAGCACACACAATGAGTCATGTCCACCTTACCACTGCAGGACAGCACTCACGTGGGAACAGGGTTCATCCCCTTAGCGTGTTCATACAAGACAGCATCATGTCCTTTATACATGAACTACAACATCCCAAAAAACTGTAGCATAAACAATATCGATATAAATTCTCACTATTCAATGAGGGTAAGAAGTGGAATAATTAAAATACAATTCCAGGCAAGTTTTTTTTTTCCTTAAAATGCAATCTTGACATATTCGTTCTCAAAAATCTCCTCAAATATTTATGAAATGTATAAAGTTGAAAAAAAAGCTCAGAGCACAGCATAAGGTTGGCAAGATGACTCCACGGGTAGCGACATTTGCCTGAGCCCACACACCCACATGACGGAAGGGAAAAACTACCTCCATGAGCTGTCCTCCGAGCTACACACTCTCGCAGACATGCACACAGGTACACACTCAGAATTTTAAAAAAAAAAAAAAAAAAAAAAAAAAAAAACAAAGAAAAAACAACTTAGCACACAAAACTAAGAGCATGGCAGCATTGTTTGTCATAGCCAGAACCTACAAACAACCTAAATGTCCCTCAACCGAAGAATAGATAAGAAAAATGTGGTATGTTTACACAATGGAGTACAACACAGCAGAAAAATATAATGACATCCTGAAATTTGCAGGCAAATGGATAGATCTAGAAAACATCATTTGAGTGAGGTGACTCAGACCCAGAAAGACAAATATAATATGCACTCACTCATAAGTAGTTTTTAGACATAAAGCAAAGAAAACCAGCCTACAAATCACAATCCCAGAGAACCTAGACAACAAAAGAGGAACCTAAGAGAGACATACATGGAGATACATGGAAAGTAAAATAAAAAGATATACATGGATCTAATCTACATGGGAAGTAGAAAAAGATCTACTGAGTAAATTGGGAGCATGGGGATCACGGGAGAGGGTTGAAGGGGAAAGGAGAGGAAGGGAGGGGAGAAGAGAAAAACATATAGCTGAATAAAAACAACTAAAAAAATAATACATTGGAGCTAAAGATTGTCTTTGTATCTGCTTGTAAGACACAACTGCAAGAAATATTTCATGTGCATCTTCCTGGATCTTTTCTCTCTGATACATGCATGTTCAAGCAATAATGCATTGCTGCTAATGGGATTATTTTATGTGTATAATTTGGAAGCCTGCCTTTTTTTAGCCTGACATCATCTTTATGTATATTTTCTCCTTGTCAGTCTAGACCAATGGTCTTCAACCTTCCTAATACTTCAAATCTTTACTATAGTTCCTCATGTTGTGGAGATCCCCACCACATAAAATATTTCTGTTGCAAAAACAAACAAACAGAAAAACCTCCAGGAAGAGTTAAAGCAATATATGGTTTCTGTTGATTTACGCCAGGCTGTAACAAAGCCCTGTTTTCTAGGAGTCGGTTCTAATCCACGTGAGAAGGCAGATGTCTTCAAAGCTAGAACAGAAGCACAGCACATCTGCAGCTGGCTTCCTCTGACTTGTCCCACATCACAAACACCACACAAAAACTTGCTGGTTTCTTGTTTGTTTGTTTGTTTGTTTGTTTATCTGTTTGTTTGTGGGATGATTTGGGGGAATTTTGGGGGGGCTGTCTAGTATATCAATGAGACTATAGTATACTTTTGTCATAACACATACATGGGTATTAGTTTATTGATTCTTCCACATTGCTATTTCTGAAAATTTTAGACATTTTTACATTAGCCATGAACAAACCTCAAGTACAAGAAACATAAAAAATTAAAAAATAGGACAGGGAAATGGTTTGGGTGAATATAGCACTTGCTGGGCAAGATGATAACCTGAGTTTAGAGCCCCAGACCTGTGTCACTGTGTCACTGGTTGAAACAGTGGCAGAGATCCGCTCTCAAACATGGTGCAAAGGCAAGGACTAACACCAGAAGCCTGTCATCTAACCTCCACATACAAACCATGGTACACTTGCATCCACTCTGACACACGTACATACACACATACACAAATAACAATGATATAAAAAATAAAATAAACTCTAAAACCTAACAGAAAGTTTTTATCTACTCCCTGATGGTGAATACTACATTGCTTCCAGTTTGAAGCTATTAAGAATAAAGCTGCTACAAACACATATTTTCATTTCTTTTGAGTAAATATCTAGGTGTAAGAATGTTACATTATATAGTAAATGCATGTTTAATCACATAAGATGCTCCACCACCTTTCCACAGCATCATGATGGTGTACATTACAGTTGATGCTCTTAAGAGCAATCACGATGCTGAAGACAAACAAACACCAGATCCTTACAAGGCCATATCACAAGTCCCAGTGGGGTTCCTCCCAGTGATGGAGAAGCACGGTTACATGCTTGGGAAGCTTGAAATCACTGACAATCACAGAGCATATAACGTGATTATATCTTAGCTCTAGGACTGGGAGTATTTTTAACTTCAGCCATTCCCAGTAGATAGCTATACCTAACTTTGGCTTCATTTGCATTTCCTTGAGGACCAATCATGCTGAGAATCTTCTTTACAGTTTTAAGGACATCAATATACCTTCCTTCTAAAGTATTTGCTTAAATACTTTCCTCATTTTGGGAAATCACACAACGGAATACTATTTAGATACAGAAATGAATCAGACACACAAAATAATTTCAGGAAGCTATTCAGGAAGCTGGCTAAGAAAAATTCTGTTTATAAAACCCAAAAAAAAGCAAAACTAATCTATAACACCGAAAGATCACTCACTGATTCCTTAGGCAGAGTACACAAGTTGCTTACAAAACATGGAATGTTTGCATTTTATTTTAGATGGTAGTTAAACAGGTATATTCTTTTTCATAAATTAGAGACTTATACATTTAAATTTTATGGGGTTTGGTAT
Source organism: Arvicola amphibius (assembly GCF_903992535.2). Classification (NCBI taxonomy): domain Eukaryota; kingdom Metazoa; phylum Chordata; class Mammalia; order Rodentia; family Cricetidae; genus Arvicola; species Arvicola amphibius. Next base: position 89,263,915 of record NC_052055.2, read on the forward strand.
ATGTAAAGTATACATTTGTGTAAATATTTATACATGAGTTAATTTACCTATCTTTTTTATATAACTGTATTATATTTCTTATGTGAAAATAAAAGCTGAGCTTTAGCTGTCTACATAAGTTTTAAAACACCTTCATAACTGCAAACTAATATGTGGCCTAACACCATCCAGAGCCCAGGCACAAGCAAACCAGTATGATTTCTCACCTATTTTACCATGGTGGTACTGACCATTGAGGAAGAGATGTACTACTGACAACATACATGGCTTCAGGCGGACAGGACAACTCTTACATCTCTGCCACTCTGTTCCTCAGATCCCTTGGAATACTGCCTCCTACAACAGTCTTCCTTGTCTCTCAGACTATTAATAATTCTCGCCCTTTGAGGATTATCTATCTACTCTTCAAAAAGACATTAAACTGTGTTGACCAAATGTTTCATGTGCTTGGAGATGCCTGGTCTCTGACTGACATTTCATGCATCTAATGCTGGTATGCATTAAATCACACTGTAAGAAATAATTCTGTGGCATAAATAAATAAAGTGATTACAATCCAAATCAAATAACCAGAAATTCAAGGTCATCCTCAGCTACATAATAAATTCAAAGACAGCCCAAGCTACATATAGACTCCTCTCTCTCTCTCTCTCTCTCTCTCTCTCTCTCTCTCTCTCTCTCTCTCTCTCTCTCTTTCTCTCTCTCTCCATATATATATTTCACCAAGAAAATGGAATGGGGTTGGTGAGATCATGAAGAGGATATAAGCATTTTCCATACAATCTGGGGACCTGAGTTTTAATTCCCAGGACCTATGTTGAAAGGAGAGAACCTACTCCCAGTTGTCCTCTGAGCTCCACATGTGTGCCATAGCGCGCACGCACACACGCACACACGCACACACACACACACACACCTATAGACATGCACTCTCCATCATCACATGCAGACACATAAAGGGCACTTGATATAGAATCAAAAGGTATGCCTTCATCTTCAGACAAGAACTGTCTTAGGGTTTCTACTCTTATGAAGAGACACAATGACCAAAGTAACTCTTATTAAAAGAAAGCACTCAGTTGGGGGATTGCTTACATTTCAATTGCTTACAGTTCATTATCATCATGGTAAGAAGCATCATGGGAGCATGGCAGTATACATGGTGCCAGAGCAGCAGGTGAGAGTTACATACTGATCCATTGACAGCAAGCAGAGAAAGACACCATGGTGGGGGAGGGGGTGTTTGAGGTTTCCTCCATCAACACCATACTTACTCCACAACTCCTAATCCTTCTCTAATCCTTTCAAACAGTTATACTCCCTGGTGATTAAGCATTCAAACATATAAGCCTAGGGGGGCGTTCTTATTCAACTCGCCAGAGGAACCTTTTAGGCTCCTGAACTGACCAAATGATTTACCACCTCATGATGATCAGGTAGTTAGCCTTGATCATAGCAGTCACTGTGCTTACTGTTCTCAGGGCTGAAACCACCAGGCAGCCCTTGGTCCCTCAAAGTTAAATTAGCGAGAAATGTGTATTGAAACAAGGAAGCTTCCCTTGGTTTTTCCCATTGCAGGTCAGTTAGCACTTCACACAAACCTACCTCAAGAGATTGATGATGACTTCATCTCACGCCCTGAATGCTGACAGGGCTTCTCACAAGCTTCCCAACTTCAATTTCCTGATCCACTGCAGTTACCTCAACCGTCAAGGTCAATGCTCAGAAGGAAGTTTATATGTAAACTTACTTGAAAAGTAACAGAAAATTACAGGTGCTATAGGAAAGCACAGGGAAGTTTTTAAAGGAAGCTCCTAAGTCAGAAGCTCCCAGAATGTTTTTAGGGGCTATAGGTCATCAGAAAAATACAAAGATAAAATATTAATGAAGATATGAAAACAGGCATTGGACAGGTTAAGAAGACAATTTCAACGTGAAAAGAGATGCCGAGTTTTTACTGCTTTGCTCCACTATTACCATGGCACACTTAACCTTGTGTGCTTATTATAAAATCCTCCATTGTGCTACAAGGAGACGCTCTGAGCTGACAATGGAAACGCAGCACCTGAAGTGAATTCCAAGTGACATGCTGCTCATTAATCATCATTTTGAAACATTCATGTTTCAACATAAAGTCTTTTATCTTACTGTTTAAAATTTCAAGTAAATGCAGCAGCCCAGTGATCTCCCTGAAAATGCATTTTCCATCCCATCTCGTGGCAAACCTGACATACTTGCCAATTTATTCTAAAAGGTCACAGTATAAACAGAGTTCTGCTGCATCTAGGAAAAAAACTTATTTAGCATAAAACAATGCCATTTGTACACTAGCCACACAACATGAAAAATATAATTCATCAAGAAAAGTGTAAACATTACTATCACCGCTGAAACTTTGACAGATCTAACAAAGCTATTTTAAAGTCTTTTTAATAGCAACGATCTCTAAAGTAAATTCTAAATTTTAGTAGTCAACATAACTACCTAAAGAGAAAAAAATTAATATTAATTTTTTTCACTTTATAAACACCTTTGTTAAATTATTAAAATAAGATGGAAATAAGGCTAGGTATTCCAACCCCTTGACAACTTCCATTTTTCCCTGGGCATGTGATGAGAACAAGCTGGCCTGGCTGGGCTTCAGTTCTCACCTTTCCTGTGTCTGCTGCCTGGGACTCTGTCACCACTGTGCTTTGACTGTGAGATGGCCTCACAGCTCGTGTCTGCACAGCTGGTCCCCAGCTGGTGCTGCCCTTTGGGGAGACTGCAGAACCTTTAGGGAGTGGAGCCTGGTTGGAGGAAGTGCTCACCAGGAGCAGACCTTGGGGCTTTATGGCCCATTCTCCCTCTTCTTGAGCACAGACGTAATATGCCAGCCTCCTGCTTCTGATCCATACCTTCCCTGCCTGCTACCATGTACTGTCCACTGTGATGGACTGAAGCCTTCTGTGGGCCCAAAGACCCTCTCCTTCTTTAAGTTTCATTTATTAACTTATTTTATCACACCAAGGGAAAGTAACTAGATCACAATAAAAACTACCTAACAGAAAGGAACTTCCATTTGCATAAAGAGTAACTACATTCAAATCTTAGCCAAAAGATGGAACCGTGATTTAAAAAACTAATTTACGAGAAAGTAAATTCTAAATGAGCTCACCACTGATGGTCATTAACTAAAGCTCCCATGAAATGCAATAATATTCAGATTTTCCACAAGCTGAAGGTAAATAGAATTCATTTTTAAACATTACCCAAAAAATGTAAAGCATCTGTGTGTCTGTGATGCAGATGTGGGTGGTGTGTTCACATGCGTGTATATGCATCTGGACCCACAGGCTGACATGTGCATGCATGCATGCGGACCTACAGGTCGACATGTGCATGCATGCACGTGAATCCACAGGTCGACATGTGCATGAATGCATGTGGATCCACGGTTGATGTCACGTCTCTTCCTTAACGACTTGCGTACTAATTTGGTAACAAGGTTTCTCAGTGAGTCTAGATCTAGGCTCTCTGGTCACTGATTCCCCAGGATCTGCTAGTCCCCACAGCACCAGCACTGTGATTGTAGTCCTGAGGATCTGAACTCAGGTACTGGCTGCACAGCAAGCACTGTATCAACAAAGCTTTTGCCCCAGCCCAAATGTAAAGCTTCTATAAGAAATACTTTTTGAATTTAGTATCTGCTATTGCCTATATAAATTCAACAAGAAAACTAGAGTTCTGTAAGTTCAAGTTGTATGTTTGATGAAATATCATAGCTCAGATAACAATGCCAGATACATTTTGAAGACGGGATAAGTCATGATCCAGTCTTGCTGATAAGAACCTCTTGTAAATTAAGACTGGCATCTCTGCATCTTTCATCTGCCTTTTACATCTTGTATGTACTCTAGATGATTATTTTGAAGCCAGAGATCCAAGAGCACAGACTTTCATTTTCAGCAGATAAATTCTATCAGCATCGCACCTGCAAAGAGACGGCTCTCTAAATAGAGAAAATGGAAATGTAAAAGACAGCACTTCAGAACTACAGGAAAATGAAATCTTGAGTGGCAGGGGCTCTGCCAGTCGGTACTCAGGCTTCTCCTCTGGCAATAATGAAGTCAGAGTATATAAGAAAGGCTAGGACAGACGGGAGGAGAGACAGAATGGAAATACCTATTCTTTAACAGTCTGTCTAAGATGTGACAGTCAAAATATTAACAACAACCATTCTTACAAAGAACAGTCACATCAACAACAAAAACAGATGCCACAAACGATCAGATTCACTAACACCTGCTTACTGCTTACACAATAATGCTTAATGAACACTAAAATTGTAACACAAAACATTCACCCAAGTTTTCCACACTAGAGAGCTGTCAGATCATTAAAACAAAAGAATCTAAACATCAGTGAAGTTATCCAAATGGGCAACCATAACAAGGTGACGAAAATATCAAGACAAAGCCAGGGCTGTGGCCCTGGTTCCAGACTCCCTGACTGACTTTCCAAATGCACACAGTGAAATGTGGACACCCTGCAGTTTGTCTCCCTGCTCCAGACACCACAGACCTTTACCTCCTGACAGGTTTGCTCCTTCTCCACAGCTTCCCCAAAATCACAAGAACACAATGACCTCTGCTCCATTTTCTCCATCTCCTCTACAGCACTTAATACGCCTGACTATCTTCTCAAAGACTACACCCCAAGCCCACTTCATCCTTCCAGTTTCTTCAGGCTGCTTTTCCGGTTTCTTCAGGCTGCACTTCCTCCATCTACTCCATTCTTAGGAATGTCCCCTAGACATAGGTCTTCAACTCCTTTCACCCCATCTTATGTCCACCCCAACGTCATCATATTGTTGAACAACACCCTCTTCTATCCACAGCTTCTTTTCTGAACATTAGGGTTGACTTCCAGCTACATGTCAGATGTCTATTTGTGTGGCACTGTATGTCAAGCGTGTCCAAACCTAAAGTTGTTGCTCTTTGACTCCCAATATGCAAAGAGACCTGTTATCACCAAACTTTCTATTCCAGTTCACCTCAAAGTACAATCTATCACAGAGTGCCCATGCCTAACGTCTATAGAGCTTCACCTCTACAGATTCAGTCTAAGCAGAGATACAAAAGATGACCATGTCTGGGAAAGAAGGGACAAACCTCTCTCTCATGGACATAGCAAAACCAAATTATGAAAAGGGTTTCAAACCAAAGTTCTTCTTTATAGAGCATGGGTCACAGGGGCAACTATGAAACAGTTGATGAAATTAATAAGAACATAAGATCACAGGAGATACAGCCAACTCTAAATTTAGTCTTTAATCACCTTTTTTCTCTTAAATTTGGACTTGGGCATCTTTAAATTAAAAAAAAAATACTTTGACTAATGTAAACTTTCTCTCCTTGGGCTACCTCCTTAAAATTTCTTCTCATTTTCATGGTCCCCTATCTAGCTATTTCCCACTGAATCTTACTGCCATGGCACTGGTATCCACTCATGTTGAAGACTTATTTATATACCTCCTATTCTCCTTTGTCTGGAGAAGTTTTTCCTATGAAGTATTCATGCTACACTACAATCACCTGAGGTGGAAGGTCCCAGCTCAGTTACCACAGCCAGGCCCTGGGTTGGCCCACCCTAGACTCTACCCCATATAGGACCTGCTGGAGCTCGTGAGGGACTGGTCCTGTGGAACAATACCTGCAGATCCTCAAGACTAGGGTAACCACAAGATATGCCAGAGGAGTTCTGGTGAGGATACAGTGAAGATGGTATACCGGAACATTTGCAAGTAAAGCCAATAGGACAAAAGGCTATACTGTATGACACACGGAGGCCCCCAGTGCCACCAGAACAAATGAAGAGGTGTTGGAAAGGTAGGAAAGAAGGAGCAACAAAGAGCTTTCTTGTTCTTTCTTTTGGTTTTGTTTGTTTGTTCGTTAGCTTGCTTACTGTGTTTTATTTTCTTTGGTGGGGGTGCTGCACAGGTGTGGGAAGGATATGGAGAAACCAGGAGGTGAGCAGATTTGAGGTGCATAATGTGAAACTCTCAAAGAATTAACAAATAAGTTAAACTTAAAAAAATAAAACAGAAAATAGCTCTCACCATACAGAATTTTCTTTTAAAAAAATTCTCTTCGGGCAGTGTATGCCTTAAAAAAAAAATCTCTTATATATGATCAATGTTTTATGTTACAAATTAATACAAAAATGCTTCTTCCTTGATTTCTTATTTTAGATGCAATGAATAGGCACTATTTTATAAAATTCTTTATAATATACAATGCTGTATAGTAAACATTAAGAACACCAAGTTGGGAAAGGAACAACATATTTCTTTGTATCTATGTTCTCAACCATATGAGGCACATGCACCTTCAAATGAGACAGGGAGGAAGGGAGGAAAGGGAGGAAGAGAAATATTGTGATATTTTAAGAAAATATTTTGAAAGAAATTAATGAATTCTAAATGTTACATACCATACTATCAAAATATAAACTATATAGTTCTATCTTCACATATTCTGATACATCACAAAAATTTTACAGGATGGCTTACAAACTTAAAATTAGTATAAAACATTTTAATCTGTTTTCCAAAAAAAAGACCTCAATATTAAAAATATTTAATTATAAAAGTACTAAGTCAAAGTATGGCACAACATTGGTTAAGATCTATTTTATGGAGAAAAGGGGGAAAATTAACAACTTAAATAATTCCATCCTTAAAATGATTAAGTTGTGTGATTTTTTTTTTACTGTAATGTCACATAAAATGAATAGAAAAGAAACTCCCAAATCATTTCATGATGCCAGAACTAACCGGGTATTGAAATCAGATGAATGTTATAATAGTACAACTCTAGACCAGCATCCTTTGTGGGAAATAAATAAAATATTTAGCAAAAAATTTGATATGGTAAATTTATACCATGAATGCAAAATTGGTTTAATGTTTTAAATCAGTCTAATCAGACACATTAATAAATGAATTTTTTGTTTAAACACATAGTCATCTCAATAAATAAACAAATATACCAGACAAAATTCTATTAACCCTAATACCCAGGAAACTCAGCAAACTAGAAATAGGGAGCAGTTTGTTTTTTTATTCTGATAAAAGATGTTTGAAAAACATATAACTATTGCCATTCTTAATACTGAAAAACAAATATACCCCACTCCTACCACTAAGATTAGGAACCCACAAGCCTAGTTCCTGATCCACAGTCCACAAATTCTCTTTGTACGTGACCCCCTTTCCCAGACAAGTTTAGCTATCACCCCTCATCAAACAACCCTCTCTTTACAGCAAATGGAGACGGAGACCATACAGAGATCCACAGATTATGGAGAGCCCAGCCCCAACAATTACATCACAGCTCCTGCATCTGAGCTAGAGGAACATCATAGGCGAGGGCGCAGGGAGACTGTAGGAGAGAACAGCAGGAGGCTGGTTGTGAAAGTCTCTCCTGGAAATGGCTGCATAAACCACGGCCTATCAATGGGCATGCTAACATGAGAGGGGGAAGATGCTACGACTCTTAGAAGGTGGAGAACTAGCCTCTCCCGGGCATGAGCACCCTCCCCACACACACACACACACACACTCACACACGCGCGCACAGACACACGACAATAATGACCAAAGCAGAGGAGACTGTCAGCTTGACAGGGAGCGTGGAAGGATAGCTGGGAGAGGCTAGAGGGAGGAAGAAGAAAGGGGAAAGTGATGCAAGTCTTCAATTAAAAACATTTTTTAAAATAGAACTGGATAAAAAGGTCAGAAACAAGACAAGAAAGCAAAACCTCACTGTTTTTCAATAGCCAGATATACTGGCCAGCATTATCAGTAAATAATAATAATGATAATACATAAAAAGCATATAGACAGGAAGAGGTAAAACTACTAATTTACATACTATAAAGGCATCTATGTATCATAAAACAAATCTACAAAGGTATTCAAATTGAGTTTAGCATTGTTCTAAGATAAAATAATAATATTTTTAAATCAATTCTACATACTAAAAGTGCACCATCAAAAACATAAATTCTTATTTAAACATTAAAGAAAGTAAAATATATAGAAAGTATATCGGGTGGGGATACTCAGGAGGGGAATACTTGCCAGACTCTTGGTTGATCTCCAGCACTGCAAAACCATCAACATAAATAAAATATGTAATATGTGATATATAATTCCCAAGCATATGCTAATGAAAGTATCGTTTCGTTCAGCAAGCTTGGTGGGGCTGATCTCTATAAATCAGCATGGGAGGCTGACACAGGAAGAACTTGAGTTCAAGACTAGCCTGGGCTACACAGTGAGACTCTTTCAAAAAAAAAAAAAAAAAGCCAGGGCCAGAGAGATGGCTCAGTAGATATAAGTGCTTGCTGGCAAGCCTGACACCTGAGTTCAATCCCTAGGTTTCACATGGTGGAAGGCGAGAAGAGGTTTAGACAAACTAAGCCACATGGAAAGGACCCTCTCCAACCTGTTGAGTTGCATGCAGGCTGTGCAGTAAACTCTGGGTGTTTATGTGTGTATGTGTGTGTGCCTCTGTGTGTGTGTGTGTGTGTGTGTGTGTGTGTGTGTGTGTGTGTGTGTGTGTGTTGTATAGCAGTTTCCTCTGAGACTGAAACATTCCATCTCCCAGGGAAGAAACTCCTTAACACAAAAGGAAAACAACTACGTGGCTTCAAGAAGTCCCTGAAACTGACCAAATCCAATGGGCCTCCTGGAGCCAGCAGTGAAGACCACTGAGAGTCACTACTGGACAAGACAAGCTACAGAGAAGACTGAGAACCAACCAGCTTCCGGGAAGAGGTTTAGACAAACTAAGTCACATGGAAAGGACCCTCTCCAACCTGCTGAGCTGCATGCAGGCTGTGCGGTAAACACTGGGTGTCCAGCTTTCGTGAGCTGTCACTCATGCTGTGGTGGGCTTTGGTGATGTAGCTGTCTTTGAGTCTTTTCTGCTTCAGTTAAGTAACCCTTCTCCCAAGTTCTTTTAAACAACTCCAATAAAACTCCAATTAAAAACTCTAATAGAGCTTGGTTCAACAAATCAGACTTCGGTAGTATCCATATTTCCACTATGGACTCCTTAGCCATGAGTAAGTAGAATGTGTGTGTTACATCTCCATAGTAAAGTCTATCACACAACAATATATACACAAACATGTTGAAATGCAAACAAATGATATGACAGGGAAACACAAAATGGGGAGGGTGCTAACCAGGAATGGAGGAAGGAGATCAATACAGAAGGAGAAGGGAGGAAGAGCAAATGACACGGCTGTTTGATAAAGCCTTAACAAATCCTATTATTTTATATTTATCTAAAAATTATAAATAATACAGATAAGTTTCTATTTTAAAATACAAAAGATGGGCTGAAGAGATGGCTCAGTGGTTAAAAACACTTTCTGTCCTTGCAGAAGACCTGAGGTCAGTTCCTGGAACCAAGGTGGCTGCTCAGAACCACCTCTAACCCCAGTCCCAGATCCAACACCCTCTCTGGCCCCTCGGTCACTAGGCATGAACGTGGCACACAAACACATGTGCAATCAAAACTCCCATACATGCAAAACTTTTAATCACTAAAAATAAAACACAGACAAAAAACTCTGACCCTGTGAATTATAGTGGAAGTCAAGTTGTGTATCACACAGTCCCTCAGTCCTCTCCTGGACAGCTTTAGAATCAACTAGATACAATTCTCTTTTCTGGTTTGATTTTTCACTTGAATTTACAAATTACTCAAGCACATTAGAAGAAACATTTTCTGCACCACTCCCATCTTCTAAAGTACAAGCTGCCAGCCTGACCTCACAGGGTTAAGTAAGGTAAAAAAGCTTCCAAAGGACTGTATTTCTAAGACACAAATTTTCAATGTGTGTAAATCAGAAGATAGATTTTGTACTCCCTGAAAAAGTCCCACGTGTACGTGCAATTAAACAGACAAGCAGTGCAGCTGATCAAACAGAATTGGAACCTTGAGCTGAAGAACGGAGCGGCAGGAAGACTGGCGGGGAGGCTCAGCCAGCCCGAAGTACAGACTAGAAGGAACTAACCGGAAGACAGCAGCAGTTTGCTTCTCCACTCCCTGCCCTCCAAGAGACAAGGTGAAGGCACCACCTGCATCTCAGAAAGAGCCAAACTCAAACCAAAGCGGACATCTTTGAAGCCCTCTGCGCAATTCAGTCCCAGACCCAGTTCGTCGCTGTATCGTATTTGCGGTCTCGTGACTTCATCACACTCTTCTCTCACTGACCACGCGCACGCGCGCAGCTGTTCGCATGGCTCCCCTGCTGCTGTGTCCTGGAAGCCCAGGCACACTGTCTCCCCAGCAGGGGTTTGGCCTCACACAGTGAATACATAAGAAAAGTTACTGACTTGATATAAAATAAAAACAAAAATAAATAATAAATAAATAAATAAATATCCTTTGGCTAGGGGCTAGGGAGAAAAATCAGCAGCATAAGTGATTTCCTTGTATGCACAAGACCTTAGGTTCAAAACCATAAAATTATAGTTACAAAAAAAAATCGGTCAGTTATAAAAGAAGACCAAACACTCCTTTTCAATAATCTTTCTCTGGCACAGATTAAGCAACCAAAGTGAAGAAGGACATGTGGGTGACTTAATCTACTATATGGCCAATCCTACTTCTATCTTATGAAGTTGATTTAATTAATAGTTTTTTATGTTAGTTAATTCTAATGTTCCATGTGTGCTGGGTTTTATTTCCTCCTCTCTAGCTCTTCTTACTCTCATTAATGATGAATCGGAAAACTGAAACTAAAAGTCATACAGGTACATAATTATTATTTCTGATGCCCAGTCTCTGATTTAAAATTACACCCTCAACACTTAATCAACCCTGTAACACTTTTCATATTACAGCTCCCCCTGTGCGAAAAATTTTAAATTGAAACCCCAACAGGTGATACATCTTTCTTTGTAGGGCTGAATACATTTCTGTTCTATGAGAGCAAAACTGTCGAAGAACTGGATTTGCACGTCCCCCTCCCAAAACTATTTCAGTAATCGGCTGTTTCCTAGCAACTGACTCAGCTGACACTTTCTCATCACAAGTAGGCAACGGGAATAAAATCAGTGTTTCACATACGCATTAGTCGGCACAGTTAAGAGAAACAAGGCACAGTATGGGAAACTGTTCATTACTCCCTAAGAGTGCACTGAAGCTTTCAAATGGGTCACTACAATTCTCAACAGGACACCTGACCTCAGAACCAGGAGCTCTCCCCACGGAGTGTGGGACTCTCTGACTTCTACAGGAGTAAGGGGAAAGAGAAAAGCACAAAAGTGAACACAAAAGTAGGATTTCTAAAGTCAGAAATACCTGTCCCTGGAAGCTCAGAAATGCTCTACACATGGCATCTGGCGCATATTAGCAGGTGCTTTGTTCTCATTTGTACACAGCTGAACTGCATCCATCCTGATTTCATTTCTTTTAACAACAAAAAATTGCATCCAAACATACAGTTCTCACAAGCAACTCATCAGCTCTAGGTAGCTAATCTTCATAAGACATGGCATTGGCCTTTAGAGATAATTAAGTTAACTCCAGCATAATCTTTACCCTACAGTCACTGAAGTATTTAAAATGTTCGTGGAAACACTGCTTGAGAGTGATCCCAGAAAGCAATACAGAGGAGAGGTTTGGGTGCGCCTAGGAAAGACTATTGAAAAGGCACTGAGCTCAAGATGCTACATTAGACCTGTGGCAAAAGACCTGTGTCCTTCACTGACAGACTCCATGAGTCTGGAAACCATTCATATTTCTGCAATTAAACATTCATAGACAAAATAGAAAGCTTCTTATATAAGAAAACATCGAGGAGTGAATATGAAAAATACACTGTATACACGGATGACATTCTCAAAGAATTTGTCAAAGTATTATAATTTTTAAGACAGCATTGTGGTATGTGAGGAGGAAGGACTGGCCCTGCCCCTCGTGTAGCCAGAGCAGGGACAGCTGGCCCTGGGGGCTCAGGTGCAGAAGAGCTGGCCCTGCTCCTCACCCAGCTATATTGGTCTGGATCTGGGAAAGCTACAGGCTGACCCAGATTCAGGCACAGATTCAGGGCTTTGAGTTGGCTCACCCCAACATCGTCCCCATCTAGGAGCTGCTGAAGCACATGAAAGGGGCTGGTCCTGTGGATTCAAAGCTGCAGCATCCCCCACGACTCAGGGCGACAGCAGGATATCTGAGACCTTATAGTTGAAGTACCAGAGGCCTTGAACTACCCTGACGAACACTCACAAGAAAAACTGTGTGGGCTGATTGGGCAAAAAGTTATATTGCATAACAAACCAAATTCAAATACCACTACGACAGATACATGATGGAGATGCAGGGAACACAGAGGAGTGGAACGGTTCGTGCACAGAGCACTGTGGTTAATAGAGGAGCAGGCATTGACCAAGGGGTCAACAAGATGCTTTTGGTTTTTGGTTTTGGGGTTGTTTTTGGTTTTGGTTTTGTTTGCTTGTTTGGGGGATTGGGGTTGTTTTTTGTTTTAAATTAGCTTTTGGGGGAGGTTACAAGGATGGGGGCAGATATGGAGGGACTAGGAAATGAGTGGGATTGGGGTACTTGATATGAAATACCCAAAGATTCAGTTTAAAAAAGTTATATGAAAAAAAGAAACTAATACTACACTCATGTATGTTAAAAGGAGGAGGCAGCATTCTGCTAAGCCCTAGAACCCAAAGTAAATAAGACAATGATTTGCTGGCATTTGGAAAACAATTAGGTCATAAAGAAAGACTTCATGAACCCCTATAAAAAAAGACACAAGAGCATGTCCTTTCTCTCTCCCTACACACACCGTCTGAGAAAACAACAAGATAATCACCAGACACCAATCCAGAAGCAGGCCCTCACCAGACACCCCCAGAACAAACAAACATGCTTACAGTTCTTCCCACGCTCTACACGATAACTGGTTATAGTAGACTGATCTGAGACGGTCTCTATTAAGCAGTTGTATTCTAACATCTGAAGAAAAAGACCAAGACCATACACAGATGGTACCATACAATTCTAAAACCCTCTCACACTCACAATACCAGCTATAACATTTTCTGGAAACCAAAAAAGACCAGATAGGAGTGAATCATCAAAGTTCTCCCTATCAATTTCCATGACAAAATATAAACTGTGTAAAGCACTGTAGAATAAAATCAAAAGAAAAAGTAAAACTTCCTAAAATACTATTTTTCACAGACGTCTACCCCTTTAAATGAACATCTCGTGTGCGGAGCACTCTAGGATTTTAAAGAACTTTAAAATGCATTTACTGGTTTTCCAATGAGTGAACTTAATGAATCAGAAACCTAGAAATATTTTTGCTAAGTTTTAGTTGTTATTCAATGGTGTCAGCATAATGACTAATTAATATATAGTATAGAGGATATATACAATATGTATATATAATACATGTATACATACATACTTCAAACCAAATTTATCACTGCCCGATAATTACATGTTTAACACACCCAACACCAAAATCTTTTCTCCCCCCAAATACTTCTGTTGTACATCCCTGCTGCAAACACCTTCCCAGCAATAACACCAGCATTCTCCAGTAATGATTCCAAAGAAGGCATATACAAGATGACCTACTAAAATGGCAAAGGAAATGACTACCATCTACTTCTATTCTTCTCATACCCATTTTTAATTCCCATCTTATAATGGCTACCACTGTACACTAGTGAATATGATACTTTAGTTGAATGTAATAATAAAAACCATTCGGTATGAGTTTTTCCTTGACAGTTTGATAGAATTCAGCAGTGAATCCATCTTGTCTTGGGTTTTTCTTGGAGTGGACTCTTTGTTAAAAGTTTCAATTTCACTGCTTCAGTTCTTTATACCTTCAGGGATTAATTTTGGCAGACGATATGCTTTGGAAAATTCTTCTATTCTGGGTTATCCAGTTTTTCAGATTATTAATTTCATAGTAATTTCTAATGACATTCTGAAATCCATTCAGTTCAGCAGTAACGGCACCCTTTTGATCTCGAATTTGATCAATTCGTGTCTTCCTCCTCTTTCTTTGTCAGTTAGTTAAGGACTGTCTGTCTTAACTTTTTCAAAGAACCAGCACTTTCTTTGGCTGACTTTGTGTAGGTTCTCTTCTACTCAGTTTCTTCTCTAATCATCATTTCTCGGCATCTACTGCGCATAGGGCCATCTGCTTGTTTCTGGAGAGTCTTGCGGTGCATTAATTGGGTTATTTATTTGGTATTTCTCAAATCTTTTTAACATGAAAACTCATTGCTATAAACTTTCTTCTCAGGACCGTCTTGGCAGCATGCAGGTTCTAACAGGATGTATTTTCATTATCATTTGTCTCTGGAAATGTTTTCATTTTCTCTCTCATTTCTTGGATTCATTCAAAGGTTTGCTGTTTAGTCTCCAAGTACTTTATAGTTTCTGTTGTTTCTCTTAATGTTAATTTCTAGTCATAGTGCATGATGTTCTAATAGAAGACATAGACTATCTCAATTTTTTGTATTTTTGAGATTTGATTTGTACCTTATGATGAGATAAATTTAGAAGGCTCCATGTGTTGCTAAGAAAATATAATGTAGTGATATTTCATATGTATTTTAATAAAGCTTGCCTGAAGATCAGAGAGTAAAACAGCCGCACTGACCAGCCTTTCCTGGTTCCGTGCTTTTCTTGGAGACAGCACATAGTCGGGCCTTTTTTTGTTATCCAGCTCTGAGTTTGCATCTTTCTACAGTGGGTTGAAGCCACTTACATTTAAGGTTATTATAGAAAAGAGTGCTATCCCCTATAAATTTATTTTACTGTGCTAGCTAGTTGTATGTCAGTTTGACACAAAATAGAATCACTTTAGAAAAGGGAATCTCGATTAAGAAAATGGCCCACCAGACTGGCCTGTGAACAAGTCTGTGGTGCATTTTGTTGACAAATGATTGATGTGGGAGGGCCCAGTTCACTAAGAGTGGTGCCACCCCTAGACAGGTGGTCCCGGGTGCTATAGGAAGGCCAGCTCAGCAAGCCAAAGAGTAAGCCAGCAAGTAGCATTCCCTGTGGTTTGTTTCAGTTCCTGTGTACAGGTTCCTTCCTGGAGTTCCTGCCCTAATAGCCTTCAAAGGTAGACTGTTATATGGAATTATAAGCAAAATAAACTCTTTCCTCTCCAAGTTGCTTATGGTCGTAGTGTTTTTTCACAGTAACTGAGACCTGAAAACAGAAACTGGTCAAGGAGTTGGGTGTTGCTGTGATAGCCTGACCATGTTGAGGAGGACTGTGGGAGGAGTCTGGAACCTAGGGCTGGTGAAGCCATAGAGCACTCAAGAGTTGTGCCGTGGATGGCGAAGCTGGAGAAGTTCCTGCGCCAAGCCCTCTGGAATAAGGGCAATCATGAGCCACAGAGTCTGACAGTGAGCTGTGCACTGTTCAATGAAACTAACAGTACACTGGTTCTTCCCACTTGGAGGAACAAAGTGTAGAAGTGTTTTTTTATATAACAGGATGCCACAGTTTGAAATTTTATATAATTAGAACTGTACAGGGACTTTGACCATCTTAAAGAGTGTGTATATTTTAGAGAGACTTTGAAAACCTTAGAGAAACTTTGAACTTTGAAAAAGACTTTGGGTGTTTTAAAGAAATTGAATTGTGCAGGCTAGTTCTATATCAACAATACAAACTAGTCATTTAGGAGGCAGGAATCTCAACTGAGAAAATGCTCCATCAGATTGGCCTGTAAGTCTGTGGTGCAGTCTCTTGACTGATGATTGATATGAGAGGAACAAATTCACTATGGGTGGCACTGCCCCTGGATGGTGGTACTGGGTTCTGTAAGAAAGCAGGCTGAGCAAGTCATGTAAGCAAGTCAGTAAGCAACTCTCCTCCATGGCCTGTTTCAGTTCCTGCTTCCAGGTTCCTGCCTGCAGTTCCTGCCCTGACTCCCTTCAGTGATGGGCTGTAATGCAGACAGAGTGTAAGCAAAACAAACCCTTTCCTCACCAAGTTGCTTTTAGTCATGATGTTTTATCACAGCAATACAAACTCTGATTAAAACAAGTGACGTTCTATTTTGCTGGGTTTTTCTTATTTCTTTGCCTGTTCCCATGTTAGTTTTAAGGGTTTACTGAGTTGCTGTGTCTGATACGCAGTTTCCCCAAATCTAGCTTGTTTATCTGTAGCTACGCCGTCTTCCTCCCTATGAATATTCTACTAAGACCTTACTGCAGTGATGGCATGGTTGTCACGAGTTCCTTTTATTTGCGTTTGCCTTGAAATTCTTTTATTTCTCCATCAATTTTGAAAGACAGCTTTGCAGTATGTAACATTTTTGATTCACAGGTGTTTACTTTCAGAGCCAGAAGCATCTCATTCTTTCTGTCTTTTACACTTGCAGATGAAAAGCCTGGGGCAATTCGGATATTTCTGCCTTTGAATATAAGTTGGTGTTTTTCTCCTACTTGGAGGATTGTTTCTTTACTTTGTAATTTTGACACCCTGACTACAATATGTCATGGAGAGTTTCTTCTCTGGGCATGTGCTTGAAAGCCTGTTTCCACCCAGTTCTGAGGTCTTCTCCTGTGGTTTCACCAGTCTGTCCATTCCACTCGGCTTTACCTCCTCCTTCTTCTACACCATCAGTACAAGCTTGGCCTCTTGAATATGCTCCAGACTCCTTGGAAATATTATCCATTTTTAGGAATTATGCCTTAATTTTTTCCTTATATATGTCCTGACTCTGATCTCCACGTAATGGTCTGTCCTTTCCCTTTAAGAGACAAGCCCTGCCCACTCCCTACCCTTCCCTCCCCTGTGATTACAGTCTCCTCTCCTGTCTCCCCACCCCTCTTCCCTTTCCTTCCATAACCCACTAAATAAATACTCACTCTGAATGGCGTGCCTACCCATCCAGGGCTGTCTCTTGTGGTTTTTATCTGAGTATCTCCTTCTAAGTTTCAAACTCCTTGCTTGCTAAATGGACCCTCCATATTTTGAACTTTCAACTCCCAATTCATTAACTATTCTGTTCATTTGGGAGACTACCTTGTCAAGGTCATGGATAAATTTCCCTAATTGATTCATCTCTCTTCTAAGTGATGGTTAATTCTTTTGAACAATAAGACTTTAAATTCTTTCTCAGACATTTCAGCTTCTGTAATCTTGCACTTCCTCATCAGGGATGGGTCACCAGGAGTGGTAACAGCACATTCTTTGTACATTCTTTGTATTGCATGTTTGGGACTGAGGTGCAAGTAGGACTGCTCACCCCTGAACTGTTGGGGAAGGGCCTTTCACATCTCTCCAAGTTATTGGTATTTGATGTGTGACAATACAACATCTTCACACAGAACTACCCAGAGGTGTCCCAAATTTCTACTTTTTATAATAATACCAGTTATACTGGATTAAGGCCCCCTGCTCTACTGTGTCTGCAGTGGCCCCATTTCCAAAAATATTCACATTGTGAGGGAGTGCCAGTTACAGTTTCAAAACATCAAAATCTGGGGGTCATTATCCAAGCTATATTATATACTTAGCCAATTATCATTGCCAAAAGAATTGCCTAGCCTAAATCTGTGATTCTGACACTTTGTTTGATGGTTCATGGGATCAAGACACTCTACATGTTCCCAAATTGTGATATCCTCAACAGAAATGCAAGATCAATCTTATAGAAAGCAGAGGCGAGGAACTGCGGAGGCAAGCCAAGAAACCCTGCTAGTGTTTCAGAGCTAATTCTGGCTAGTGTTTTACAAAGCTTAAATACATTTTACAGTCTTTTACCCATTCATTTCATAAATTTGTGGGGAGCACTTGCTGGACATTTGTCTTCCACACAGTTCAAAGTGTTAGGTATGGATTTGCTATTTATCTTCCTGATGATACAATGTGGAAAGAAGACCATATGGCAGATTTTCACAAGATTTTACTTTTTCTCCCTATTCTCTGAGTAGAAAATGGAGGAATCTGAAGACACAGGAGTAAAGACAGAATTCTGTGTGTTCCTAAGTTTGCAACCAGTGCCTGTTCAGCAGATTGCACTAACCTTGTGTCTTGGAAGCTGATGCAGCCCTTCCCCAACAGTTCAGAGATGAACTCTCTGTAATCAGGAGACAATGAATGTTTCTTCTGAGACCTCATTCTATAGTACTTTGACAAAGCAGCCATAAGGAAGTGATACAGCTTGTGCCTTAAGCCATTTCAAGCATAATAAATACTAAGACAAAGAACAGAATTCAAGGACACAAAAAGAAGTTTGTGTGGATGGTATGTTACAAGAGAAATGATGTCTGACCCACTTCTGCTACTGTGAGAGAAGCCAAACCAAGGACAAAGCATATGCACATGCGTTTGGGGAAGACAACTGCAGAGAAACAGCTGGAACACTAATGAGGACACTTGTGTAGCTCAGACAACTTCTGGACTTCTTGAATTTATGGACTAACACACTCCATTATTGTTTAAGATACCATAGATTTGTTTCTGTGACCAGCAACTGGGGAGCTGGAGTAAAATGTAGCATGTCCTACAATCTCTGAAGCAGGGAAGTATCAGGAGGCTTTCTGTGACTAGAAACAGAATTGAGGAAGGAGCCTCAACTGCCTCAAGGTTGGTACCAACATCCCCAAAGCTTTCAGAAACGCATGGTGATGGCTCTTTGACTATGAAGAACAGGAGCATTAGTGGACAGCATTCACTGCTGTCTACTGTCCTGAAAAGAATGTGCCTATTTCACACAAAGAAATGCTTCCAAAACAGAGAACTGGTTGGAACAAGAACCACAGAACAAAGAAAATGCCAACCAGTAAACAAATAGGTCCATAGTGGTGGAGTCACTATTCTTAGTCTTAAACACATTGTGGGACAAAGTAAATCACAGGGAAACAATCTAAGAGTATTAACCATAATAAAGACTTATAATATAGCATGGAATTAGATGAAGAAAGAATATTAACAGCTAAATACCTACTCAGACCTGAGAGTATAATTCAGGAGTAGACAATGTGTTAGCACATACACAGGCCCTTGGTTCCATCATTAACACCACACCCCACACACACATACAGATTTTCATGGAAAACCAGTTAGGTGTTTCCATAAACTGCCTCACCAAATAAAAATAGTAGATATTTTAGCCTTCCCAAATAACTGAATGATGCATGCTTAAGTGACCCTAGAGAGGCAATAATAAGAATTATTTGTACCAGAAACACTACAATTTCATCTCAAAAGGAAAGTTGACCACATGCTTACACAATTGTCTTTACAGCTTCATGATCACCCTTCGACTCTGAAGTGCTCTTCCACATTAAGAGCAAAAAATGCATAAAAGAAACTGACCTAGTTAAAAGTCAAGTGTCATCACTCTGAAGTAAGATTTCAACAAACTAAATATACTGTCATTTATTCAACACAGCTCTTCGAATGCCACATAATTCTGGGCTTTTTACTCAGCAGTAGTCTATCACTGCTTTCAGTACTTAAATATAAACACGTTCTCCTAGGGCTGATGGCACACAGGCCAGCAGTAGATGACTCCCGAGCAAGCCGAGGCCCTAGGTTTCAACTTCCAAAACCACAAAATAAGAAAACCAAAATTTGCTTCTACAATGCCCTCTACTGATAGAAATATAGCAATTCACAACAGAAATCTAGGAGTTATTTCCACCAACGGCAAATTGCTTTTAAGGACCACATATAAAGTCCATCTCCAAGCAGAAATGATTTGATGGATAACCTACAGAGGCCGCTGCCATAATTAGTAGTCAGTCACCCATTAGTGCTATTAGAAGAAGCAATAAGAAAACCATACGTGGTAACTAACACTTTAGAAACCTAGGATTCCACAATTAACAACACAATACCACAGGCAATCAAAATGTTACTATGAAAATTAAATTAACTTACTCTGTAAAAAGAGCACAAAACACAGTCACCAGGTATTTATATTGATGTCAAATAAAGACATAAAAGAGGACACTTACTGCCAGAGCCTTAGACAGCGTGGCTCTGAACTCGTTCAGGATGATGGCCACAATGTCCTTAAGTGGCACATAAGCAAAGCCATCTTCCAAATAGACCTTCCTTCCTTTGAACAGGTCCAGAGCATCAGCAAAGGGGATCTAGGTTCAGAGGGAAACAGGGAAACACATCAGTTTCTATTGTTACCAGGTCCTGAGACTTCAAACATTGAGTCAAACAAAACCCATTAGTTCCAGAAACTCCAAAAAGAAAAGAGAATAAAAAATGTATTCCTTAAAACCAAACAGTTAACATTTAGGAAGAATTAACACTGTCCAAAAAAAATGTTCTAGAGTACATGTTTCAAAAGACAGTAACAATAATTAAAAAAGAGTCAAAAAAGAATGTTTCCTTTTAGTTATAACCTACAAATTTCTGAAATATAAACCACAAAATTTTAAATTTCTAAATCAAAGTCCTTAGACATGTTATAGTCACCTCATGACAGGTTCAGAATTTGTTGTCAAATAATGCTCTTCTAATTTTTATCTTTAAAAAATATCCAGTGCTAAAAATTAGTTGTAATTGAAGCTAATCCCCAATCTGTTCATCTAAGCTTCTGTTCCTCCACTGGAGAAGCGTATGTGAAGAGTTTCTCTCAACACCAAGAAGTTGAAATAATGACCCTTCAGTTTTGCTGTTAAATATCTGCCCTAAAAATGTAAGTATTTATTTTAAAATAAAACAAAGATTAAGTCCTATGAACTACCCCACCATTTAAGAGATAAGCAGCATATGATCTTATATGACTGTGAAAATCATCATCCTGGAAAATATTTTTTTCGTTCTTTTGAAAATGAAGCAATGAAAATGTCTCTAGTCTTGGGCAACACTGAAATCTGCCTGGCTCCAGTTTGGTGATCTGATGACACCTCACACTCTGAACAGATCATGTGTCATTTAAATTCTTTTTATTTTATTTTTAAATTATGTGTATATGTTGTGTTTTTATATAGATATGAGCACATGTTAGTACACTGTTCAGAGTCTAGACAGGGTGTTGGATCCCCAGAAGCTGGACTTATTGGCAACTGTGAGCTATCCAATATGAGTTCTGGGAACTGAACCTGCGTCCTCTGGTAGGGCACATATGTCTCCAGTCTGTGATCACATGCCTTTTAACTAGAAAGCTTGTGACAAATTTACTGCTTTCCATGACTACAATATAGTTCTTGTCCCCAAAGAGTTTATAATTTATTTAAGAACAGGAAAAAAGACTTGTGGAATATCAAACAGCTCCACAGGGCATCATGTGTGCTATGGTTTGCAACAGGTGGTACACAAGACACAACAGAGGCATAGGGAAGAAGGGTTTTAGTGCAATGCAGGCACGAGCAGAGGATGGCATTTGGAAGCAAGCTCTAGTCCAAGCCTAGAATCTATTCTAGTCTACTACTGGCTTATGCATTAGTGAGTGAAATAAATTCCTCTGGACCTCAGAGAACAAATCTGTAAACCTGGGGAAAGGAAGGAAGACAAAAGCTAAATAATCCCGCTGTTTTTTTCTGTAACATTCTAGGCCTCTAGCTTACTGTGGTAAGCACAGTGCAAACTAAAATGCCCAGGCAGAAGCAGCAGATTCTGTGATGGTCCAGCAATGGCTATGTGTGCTGTAAATCAAGGACCCAATCCTCATACACTATGTTTGGAAGGAGGCTGGATGATGGCTCGTAAAAAGAAAAAGGTAGAGACAGCTAATGTGAAGGCAAGACATCATCGTGCATTCAATCTTTAATCCAATCAGTTCAGGAGACTGAGCGAGGACGATCACAAATTCAAGTCCTGCCTGGGCAAGGCCGACTTGGTCAACTTGCTGAGACACTGCCTCAAAACCAAAAATAAAAAACAAAAACAAAAAAAGAAGGGGGAAGGAGGGACCTGTGTATAAAATTAAGGAAGTGGGTAGTTTAGGCAACTATGAGATGGCAGACCAAGTTTTCAGTTAATTTCAAATTTCCCTCTTCCCCTTCACAACTACTTATTCCCAAGTTATTTGGCTGGCTCACATAAAGAAGGTCTCTATGTTGAGAGGACAGAAGAAATGTAGATGACCCAGCAAAGATGCTGGACTAGGTTCAGGAAAGCATCCTCATAGAAAAGCTCCCAGATGCAACGAGACCACACAAGGCCATAAACCTAAGCGTGTGTAAGAGCCCAAGACCCGCGAAGGGAGCTGTCTTAGTCAGGGTTTCTACTACTGAGACAACACCATGACCAAAGAGCAAGGTGGGGAGCATACAGTTTATTTGGCTTGCACTTCCATACTGCTGTTCAACACTGAAAGAAGTCAGGACAGAAACTCAAGCAGGGCAGGAACCTAAAAGCAGGAGCTGATGCAGCGGCCATGAAGAAGTGCTGCTTACTGACTTGTTTTCCATGGCTTACTCAGCCTGCATTCTTATAAAACCCAGGACCATCAGCCCGGGCATAGCACCATTCTCAATGGGCTAGACCCTCCCCATTCATCACTAAGAAAATGCCTTACAGCTGGAGCTCAGGGAGGCATTTTGTTTTCTCAATTGAGGCTCCTTCCTCTCTGATGACTTTAGCTTGTGTCAAATTGACATAAAACCAACCAGTACAGGAGTTTCTAGCAAAGCCCCTTAAAGAGTATTAGAGCCAAATAGAAAAGAGGGGACAACCCCAGAGCACATGCAGGAGCCCAAGCGATGCCCCTAATGTTTTCCTTCAACAGAGTGGCCTGGGGTGTAGCCAGAACCCCAAAAGGGTGAGGAGGATGTCTGCATGGAAGGTGGCCCAGCACTGAGTGTTTCCTGAGCATGATCTATTCACACAATGAAGTGAAAGGGGTTACCCAAATGTGTAAGTTGAAAATGCAGTTAAAGGGGGCTAGAGAGATGGCTCAGAGGTTAAGAGCACTTGCTGCTCTTCCAGAGGTTCTGAATTCAATTCCTAGCAACCACCTGGCAGCTCACAACCATCTGTAATGAGATC
Organism: Arvicola amphibius; assembly: GCF_903992535.2. Taxonomy (NCBI): domain Eukaryota; kingdom Metazoa; phylum Chordata; class Mammalia; order Rodentia; family Cricetidae; genus Arvicola; species Arvicola amphibius. Next base: position 89,286,936 of record NC_052055.2, read on the forward strand.
TAGTGCCCTCTTCGGGCATGCAGGAAGAACACTGTATACATAATAAATAAAGTTTTTTTAAAAAAAATGTAGATAAAGCTAAGCATGATGCTTTATAGATGTTTACATACCTTATAAACTGACTCCGATTCCCACTTAACCCCACTTAGGCTTGGCGAGGATGCAATGATGTCCTGTTCTCGAAGAGTCTTCTCTTCATCACTTATCTAAGAGAAAACACATTTTATGAGGCTTTTAAACTTATATCCTTCAGTTCCAATAAAGCATTTTCCTACTGTAGAGAATACTCTGCACTTTTATAAAAAACATGTTAATATACTAATTATCTTGTCATTTCCAGTAATTGCTAAATCATTATTAACCCTAGGGAAGGCAAAATGTGGAAGAAAATTTAACTCTAATATTTTTCAAGGTTTTTTCCTGCCAATATCTGAAGAGATAGATAAAAAGAGCAGTAACGAAGGACCTACTGATGGAGCTCAGTTGGTGGGGTGCTTCCCTATGAGCTGTGTTCAGTCCCTAGCAGTTCATAAACCCAGGCATGGAGACATGCTTATATGCCAGCACACTGGGGTAGAGGCACAAGGACCAGAAATTTAAGGTCACTCTTAACTTAATGAGTTTAAGATGAGCATGGGCTACATAAAATAGTCTTTAAAAATAAATAAGAACAGAGAAGGAAAGTACAATGATCGGAGGGAAAGAACCATAAAAAATGTTCAGGTTAAAGGCATGACGTAAAACCTGTTATCTCAGAAATGGGGAGGCTGAGAACCATGACACAAGTTCATGGCAAACCTGAGGGGCTACACAGTGAGATCCTACTTTTAAAATAAAAATCAAGTTACTAAAGACTAAATGTGAGCATTAACCAACCAAATCAAGAGTTATGCTCTGCTATTTATTAAAGTATCTATTAAAGTTAATAATGGTTTAGCTGATTTCTCAGATTTTTAGTCACATACAATACTTGAAACTTAAAATTTTACTTTTCAAGGCACTAACTTTTTTTAATGTTGTGTTGCTTATATCCTCATAAAAAGACTGACAACTCTAGGTAGATAAAAATTCTAAACTTCTATACAAAAAAAAAAAAAAAAAAAAAAAAAAAGATGGGGCTGGAGAGATGCTTCTGCAGTTAAAGGAACTGACGGATCTCCCAGAGGACCTGGTTCATTTCCTAGGACCCTCATGGTGGCTCACAAAACTCCAGTTCCAGAGGATCTAGCATCCTACTCTGGCCTCACAGGCACAAATGTGGTGCACAGACATACACGCAGGCAAAACACCTATATGCATAATTTTTTAAAAAAAAAATCTTTTAAAAGGAGAAAAGAAATCTCTACCAATTTTTAAAAAAAGGGGTACAGAAATGAAGATAAAAGTAGAACCGACATGAGTACTGAGAGAAATGTCTGCGTCATATGAAATCATCCCCACTCCTCTGCAGAGGCAGAAGCAGTGGTAGCACACACCTCATACAGTAAGGCACAAGCAGCCAGCATTCATGAGTAAGCAACAAACACCAGTCTTTAAATGCACTTGTCTGTTTGCTTGTGTCTTGTGTGTCCCAGGCTGGCCTCACTCAACTATTCTGTCAGCCTTTCCAGTGCTAAGATTAAGAAAACAAATGGTGGCAAGGACGTGGGGACGTGGGGACCTTACTCACTACTAGCAGGAACACAAACCATGGAGGTGCCTCAAGAAGTTAGAAATAAAACTACCATGTGATCCAGCTGTGCCGCTCCTGAGCATATTCCTGAGCATACACCTACATCCCACAGAGGCACATGGCCATCACTGCTCTCATCCTAATAGAAATAGGAACAGCCAGATGTCCAGCAACTGGTGAACGGACAAATGGAATGTAAAATTTTAATGCAATTTTATGCAGCTATTACAAAAAGAAATCAGCAGGGCAGTGGTGGCGCATGCCTTTAATCCCAGCACTCAGGAGGCAGAGGTAGGAGGATCTCTGAGTTTGAGGACAGCCTAGTCTACAAGAGCTAGTTCCAGGACAGGCTCCAAAGACTATAAAGAAACCCAGTCTCAGAAAAAGAAAAAAAAAAGAAAAAGGAAGGAAGGAAGGAAGGAAGGAAGGAAGGAAGAAGGAAGAAGGAAGAGAAACCAGACATCCTTAGTGTGAATTCTCGCTCCCTTCACCCCAGCCGGTTGCCCTGGCTCTAGTCCTCTCCCTGTCATTTCCCTTTTCCTTTTCACATCACTGTGTCTTACTAACCCACTTCCCTAAGTCTCCTTCCTCCTGTTCCCCATAAGGGCCCCTTTCTACTTGCCAGGTTTCTACAAATACCCAAACTCAAACCCACAAATCAAAAAATGTCTTTGTGTATCTGTGTTACCTCACTGTATAATTTGTTTCAGTTCCATCCATTTGCTACAAATTTCCGGAGCCACAATAAAAATCAGACTGGCAATACAGGCCTGTGGTGCAACTGTGGCATAACTGTTAAAAAGGTAACCAACAGCTTCTGACTGGACTTAGGCCTGCTACACAGGAGGGAACTGATATCTGGTACTTCAACCTTGACCAAGAGTGAATAGTCACTTTAAATCCTACTTTCTCCTATGCTTATTTGAAATTTAATATGCAAGCTGATGTTACCACCATTAACAGTAACAACTGCTAAACTGTACTGTTTTACACCAAAATAATTTGCCATACTGAAGTTAGGAACAAGTGCACCAATCTGCTCTTTCATAGTGGCTTGTGACAGCAACAAAGAAATTGGTGTCACTAACACTGAACACACAGGAAGGCTATTGCCCTGACAAGATGCTAGCTTCTAAACGCATCAGAGCGTATGAACGACTAATAGTTAATATCGTGGCTTCTATTTCCTAATTTCAAGCATATTAGCAAAACAGAACAGTTCTTAACTGCTTACAAAGAAAATGCCAAGGAAGTGCACAGCAGTGTACAGAGGTCTCAAGAAACAAGACCATAGTTATAAAAGACTTGACTTGTCTAAACAGACAACCAAAAATGAACTCAAGAACTTTAAAAAATAAACACATTAAGTGATTGAAGAATGGAAGACTTCCTTTACCAAAACCTATACTCCAGAAAGAAGAAAGCTATCTAATCTTCCTATATTGGAACTCATAGAATTAGGAACACAATATGAAGATTCAGTCCTGTGCCAGCTCTTGGCAGCACCCACAAGCACTAAGCTCACTCCTTAACACACGAGAAAAGATAAAAGTAATGCACCCTCCTTTCAAAGTAACCAAATATATTTTATCTAAAATTCCATGTCATTCCTGTTATGAATAAACATCACATTTTCCTCAGTGAATTAAACATTCACTCAGGAGCTGGAGATGCTGCTGGAGGAGCTGGAGGACACAGGTTTGGCTCCCAGCACCCACATTATGGCTCACAACCATCCATTATTCCAGTTGCAATGGGTCCAATGATCCCTTTTGACCTCTTCAGGTTCTAGATATACATATGGTACAAAACATACATGCAGACAAAACTGCTGAACACAGAAAATAAAATAACCTAATAAAATATTTAAGTTCACCCACTTGTCATTCATACCCTAGGCTTTCATTTATCTATTTAGTTACAACTAAAATTTAAGACAGAAAAATCTCAGTAAAAATGCAAACTGACTAGCTAAAACTTTACTGGCTAGTGTAAAGTACTTGACTTGATTATTTCAAATTTCCAAAATAACCCTGCAGGTCATCTTTTCTGCTGTTCTCTCCTGGGAAATATGAGAGCGTTTCATCTGCTCAAGTTCTCCTTAAGGAGATTACCTACAGCAATCATAAAATATACTCGCCTTCTGAAAGAGAAAAACAAGATTAAGTTTTGCCTTTCTGCTATCAGAGATTCTAAGTAAAAATTGATAGAGTAGAACCATTAAAAAAGAACAATAATAGAGACAAAGTATACAGGTTTTCATTTTAATTAAAATATAATTACATCATTTGCTCCCTTCCTTTCCTCCCTCCTAGCCCTCCCGTGTACCTCCCCTAACCTCCCTCTCAAAGTTAACTCCTCCTTTAGTCATTGTTGTTACATATGCATATAAATGAACGAGCACATAAATACAACCTGCTGAGTCTGTCCGGTGTTACCTGCCTGTATATTTCTAGGGCTGGCCACCTGGTATTGGATAATCAATCAGCAGGGTCATCCCTGGGGAAGACTCTACTCTCCCTCTATCAGCAGATGTGAATTGCTTGTAGCTCTTCCCCTAAAGGTGGATCTCCCCCACACGCCCCATCCTCCCACCCCACACCCCTCCAAACCCCCAGCTGGCACCTCTGCATGCTGCCTTCCTAACAGAACTAAGAATTTTCACTAGATGGTTTTAGTTTGTGGTTTGGCTTGGTTTGGTCTTGTATTCATCAAAAACAGTTTGACTTTGTTGGAGATTCTGAAAGGGGATAAGAACTTTAGATCACCAAGCACTCAGCACCATAGCCAGAGAAGCAGAGGCACATGTGTGTAAACTGCATTGATGCTGACCCACACACAGCTTCCTCCTGCACAAGGACTGTCCAGGGGGAGCCCTGAGACTTCGGCCAATGAAACTGTGAGCAGAACTAATGTGTCAATGCTAAGGAAAACTTGACGAGCACAGAGGTTACCTGATTCCCTCCTGTTAACTCAAGTCCTGAGTCGAACTGACTGAGCTGGCTACAGCACGAGCAGGCTAACATGTTTGGAACAAGGACATTTGCTGTCAATGCATAACTCTTCTGACTGAAATACCAAGTACATCTGGTTTGCAAAACACATTCTCATCAATAAAGTGTTTTAAATCCATATGTCTAAATGGACTTATTTATAGGTTACATGCATGTAGTACTGTATCCTTAAAATATGTCCTCTCTCCAAAAATAAATAAGTAAAAGGAATTAAAATTTAAGCTAAGCACATTAAAAAAAGTTAACCCATGTGTGGTGGTGTCATATTTGGGAGGTAGCAGCAGGAGATTAGGATAAGAATAAGTTTGAGGAGGTTCAACCAGTCTGGATTACAAAAGAAAACAAAAACACAAAGGAATAAATAAATGTATGTGTTTTACATATATACCATGTATGTAAATATATGGTACTAATCAGTACCCTAGCACCAGAAACCATTTTCCGACAAAAGACCTACACTGTACCTCACACCGCATCAGCCCACAGGAGCCAGATCCAGCCAGAAACAACAAAAGCCTGACTAAGAGGCCATCATGTAATGGTCGATGGTGAAAACAAAAACAAGAAAGTACTGAGAGTGAGTGGATTTACACTGCCAGTGTGTGACAGAAGCCACTCTGCAGCAATCACAGGCAGAGCTTGAACAAAACCCAAGGCAAAGGCATTTCCTGCAGAGATACCAGCTAAGAGGCCTGAAGCAGAACAAGCGGAGGCAAAGCTATGAGGAAGGAGACAGCTGAAGAAGCACACAAGGCTCACGCCCCTCTGGGGTGACATCAGGTACACTCAACAGATGCGTCAGGAGGGGGGAACTAAGATTTGATTTACTGTGATATTTTTAATGACTGCTGTGTGGAGAATGAATTATAAGAGCAATTAAAAGGAAAGATTTAATTTGTTGATTAGCAAAAAGATAATGGCAGCCTGAGTTAAAAGAGCATGAGAGAGCCTGGTCTACAAGAGCTAGCTCCAGGACAGGCTCTAAAGCTGCAGAGAAACCCTGTCCCGAAAAAAAAAAAAAAAAAAAAAAAAAAAGAGCATGAGAGAGAAACAGAAAGTGAAAAGTTCTGAACACATTTAAAGGTGGATACTGATGGATGACAAATGAAAGTGGGGGAAGAGAGTCTTGTCCTGTCTGAGGCTTTTAGCCACAGGGTGCATTTATTCATGGTTTGCCAGATCCTGATTACCTACTGCTATTTGTATACAATTTGACATCTATATCTTTTTCCAGCTTCCCTTGAATCCCTTATAGAACGAGTCATGTTTGGGAGGAGGGGGAGCTCAGTATCAGTTGTGAATCAAACCTGTACTAGATAGAGGTGACAGACCTGTGATGTCAGCATTAAAGCTACACGTAAGGGACATTGTACATGGGAACACTCAAACATGACAATGCTTTTACTGAGAAACACAGACCAACACCATGCAAAGGCATCCGGACAGCAATTCACAGTAAGATATGCTGTATATCACCCTAAAGAGCTGGGAGAGCCTAGAAAGCCCATGGGGGGTGGGGGGGGCAACAAACTCAGAAGTCACTCCTTTTGTTTTGCTTTTTGAGACAGCCACTACTCTTGCCATCTTCTGACTCCAGGACGGGGCTGGGAGATCTCTGGGCAACTTTCTACAGGAGCAAAGTACACAGAGATGTTGCTGCGCTTTTGTGATAGTCAGAGTGCTTACAAATCTTCGTTCCTCCTTCACTCCTGGCTCGACTAGGGCCATATGACAGACAGCTGGGCTCAGAGGCAGTAATACTCTGGCCCAGAGTGAGCACTACAATTGTTCCTGGCCTAATGGATGGTATGGGGGAAGGGTGGGAAAGGGACTAGAAGAGGGGCTCCAGAGGGCATCAAGTCACAGGCACTACACACTTAGTGTTGGTGAGACCAGAGCCAAGGCGCCACCCACTCAGCACAATGACCACATCTCCCTTCTTGAAGAGCCTCGGGCCTTGCCAACATTCATAGCCAAAATCACATGGAGGTCTATATCATCAGTCCAAGCATCCCTTACCGTATCCTTACACAGCAAAAGGAAGCACCATGGTACAGATGGGTCTGGCGAGCTGCCGGGGGATTGTGTGTCACTGCCACAATGGGAGCATGTGGGCAGTTCCTGGCTACCTGGTGAAGGCTCCTGCCAGACTTGGTGAGCATGACAATGGTCCCACTGCAGCACTTGAAAGAGGCCTCTACAGCACCATGGAGGCAGCTTCTGTGGGGTCGTTGGTAGTAGGCACCAGAAGGCCAGAGTTCCTCGAATAACTTGCAGGTGCACCCTCTCTCCTGCCCAGTGATCTCTCCTGACAGAGGCTATATGTGCTATGTTGTGGGGAACAGGAAACAGTTTGCAAAGCTATCTCCAACAATACAGCATCAGATGCACGAGCCAGGGGGCCATAAGCAGTGTCCTAATCTTGAGTTACTCGTCCACTGCAACACCAAAAATCCTAGACAAACCATTACAAAGTGCTCTGGTTTAAGAGCTCGTGAAACTACAAACTTCAGAGAGTGCCAGGCCAAATTTTGCAGCAACCCTAACCTCAGAAGAAACAAAACCACACTCCCCTTGAAGACAACAGACAGGGTCATCCCCCTTCTTTTCAGAGTCCCCAGCCTCACTAGGCAAAGTGACAACAGATGAGGACTAGGGCCTGCTAAACAAAGGGGACCCTTTCCACAATAAAATGAGACCCCAAAGGACCGTTGGGGGAACAGCAAACTAGAACTGATCACCAATCCCAGGAGGAAAGAACATGCTGCCTTGACACTGAGACAATTAGGAAAAAGGAAAGTTCTAGAAAAACAGGAAAAACAAAGTTCTAGACCTTGAGAAACCATGGCCACCCCATTTATACAGTATGAGCAGACCAATCCTGAGCCTGAAGATGGCTATAAATGAGTCTCTGGCTGGGAAAACCCTCAGAAGCCAAAACTTGTCTCAGAGGAGAGAAGATTCACCCTGAAAATTCACAAAAAGATAAAAGTAAGCACACTGCATGATTGTAGGAAGTTAAGGCCTATCAGGCCAAAAGGAGCCAACCTGGAGTCTGCCTGGAGCTGTCAAAGGTTCTGTCTGTGCCTAGCCAATAACAAGAGACCAAGTGTTGTTTCCTGAGTGCCTAGCAGCAGGCGCTGTCAGAGGTCCTGATCATGCCTAGCCAATGAGAGAGGAGCATGAGATGTTGCCCATCAACTGCCACCCAGCCTGGGTACTGGGAGGGTGTGTAAGTTTTTCCTGTTGTTAAGTGAGTCTGCTGTAAAACTTCTACTTGACTCCTGGGTCTGTGGTCATTGACAGCAGGCACACAGGAAACAAGAGAGCCCGACTGAGAACAAGCGGTAACGGGAGCTAGGCGAGCAGTGTGTGCCAGGGTCCCAGTAATCGAGTGAGCAGAAAATAATCTCTTGAGCCTAGAAGCTTTTTAGTTTGCCTTCTGTTGCTCTGCTAAAACATTCTGACTGAAAGCAACTTGGGGAGAAAAGGGTTTATTTGGCTTACGACTTGCAGCCCATTATCAAGGGACGCCAGAGCAGGAGCCCAAGGCAGGAAAAGGCAGAAACAGGAACCATGAAGGATGTTTCTTTCTGCCTTGCTTTTCCATGACTTGTTCAGCTTGCTTTTTAAATAGCCCATGGCCATTTGCCCAGGGGTGGCACCACTCCCACCAATCATTAATCTCCCACAGTCATGCCTACAGGCAATCTGATGGAGGTTCCTCTTGCCAGACACAGTGTCAAATTGGCCAAAACTAACCAGCATGAGCACCAAAAGCACCCAATTCAAAATGTGTAAAAAACAATCCCAAAAAACACATTTTGGATAATAAATAAAAAAGAAAAATAAATTTTAAAATTAGCCCAAAAAGGTCTCAAGGTATAGCTCAGTAGTAGAGTGTGAAAAAAAAAAAATTCCTATGAACCACAATATTCAAAATTAAAATCTCACTGAGAGTAGGGCAAACAAATCAGACTAGTGAAGTATCACACTGGAAGATCCTGGTTCACAAGAAACCATCTGTAACTCAGCAGATAACCACTGCTAGCAAGAAGAAAGAAGAAAATGAAAGACTGAGAATGAGATATAAAACTAAGACTATCTATAAAACATCCCACTGGCACCCCAGCCAGTCAAAAGAAAAGGAAGTTTAATGTAAGGATGGCAGCGAATTTTCCAAGCTCTATAAGACACCATCTATATACTTAGGAAGCTTAGTGAGACCTAAGCAGAATAATTTAAAAAAAGAATTCTACTCACACTGAGAATGCTTAAATCAAGCAGAAGTGAATCAACCTAATTTTCTAAGGAGCTTCAGGAGAGTTTAGAAATAACAAAGCTGGAGAGGTGGCTTAGTCATTCAGAGCACTGACTGTTCTTCCATAGGACCAGGGTTCAATTCCCAGCACCCTGACGGTAGCACACAACTTTCTGTAACTACAGTCCCACAAGTCCTCTTCCGGCTTCCACAGGCACCGGGCACTCAGGTGGTGCAGACAGACATGCAGGCAAAATACTCACAGACTAGATAGATAGATAGATAGACGATAGATAGATAGATAGATAGATAGATAGATAGATAGATAGATAGATAGATAGACAGACAGACAGATATCCTTCAAACTCCACAGCTTAAGGACACCAGGGCATCTGTGTAAAGAACAGAGGGCATTTCCCTGAAAGTTCCCTCGATGGAAAGCACATGCTCTTGAGTTACTAATGTGTTATTTACATAACTGTCCTGACTCCTCAGTAGACGAAAGGGACCACTCACATTCTGGTTTTGTTGTTGATTTATTATAGTATTTGATGTATATAGTGTTTTGCCTGTAGTTATGTATGTGCCCACACAGGCCACAAGAGGAAGTCAAATCCCCTGGAACTGGAATTACAAATGGTTTTGAGCCGGGCGGTGGTGGCGCACACCTTTAATCCCAGCACTCGGGAGGCAGAGGCAGGCGGATCTCTGAGTTCGAGGCCAGCCTGTTCTACAAGAGCTAGATCCAGGACAGGCTCTAGAAACTACAGGGAAACCCTGTCTCGAAAAACCAAAAAAAAAAAAAAAAAAATGGTTTTGGGTGCTGAGAATCAAACCTGGGTCTTCTGAAAGAGCAACAGTGTTCTTAACCACTGAGCGGACGCTCGAGCACCCATTTACATTTGTTACTGGATCTCCTCCCTGCACACTCACACCCACATTTTATTCTGTTTGGGAAAATTTTTAACCACATGTCAAGAGCTGAGAGACTAAACTGCAATATCGTAATTCATTTTACCCCATCTTTATCCCAATAGTTTAATATAAACTATTCACTAACAAATCCTCTGATCTTACATCATTAAATTTGTAATAAATATTTTAAGAGAAAGCATGAGTAGCATGCTTTACAAGTCACTTGATGTTGATTCTCACACGTTTACTAATAAAATCAAGTCATTCAAACTGTAACTGTTTCTTTAATTCCCAACTTTTCCAAGATCTCAGTCAACTGGCAGGATGCCTGTTTCTCTGCACCATTTTCTGTTACTGAGTTTCTCATTTTCTTCTTTATGACGCTCCCTTATGCTGTCTTCTGCAATAACCTTTTGGTGCACAATTAAAACCCTTCCAAACTCAATCTTCTTTGAGGCTCCAACTGGCAAATGTTTTCCAAAGAGAGAGAGAGAAAGAGAAAGTAATTTTCTTTCCCCATCTTTACAATTGCGCCCAGTAGACAACTGTTGGACTGTACTTAATTCTGTGTTTTTGAACTATAGAGCAGGCTGGTCATTTTCAAGTTTCTTGGACAAGAGACAGCAAAATTCTGCTTAATGAAAAGCATGATGATATCTGAAGTCACCCACGCCCACCAGTTATCAGGACACTGAAGAGGATCACTTCACTCACAGAGGAGGAGATATGGAAAGTGTCATCAACTGAGATTTCTGCTAGGGCCATACTGATTCAAGAAAATAGAAAATGAAATAAAAGATCACAGAAAAATAAGGCCAGGAAAAATAAATGAGTCTGTTAATGCTTTCTCTTACCAACTATAATAAATCGAGTCTCCGTTAATTTATTTTAGTAAGTTGGGAATTACTAACGTGCATTTCCACTGTACTCAAATTCCCATGGATAGAACAGAAGCTCTGTCTTGTACCTGGGCAAAGGGAAGACAGTGTTTACTGGAGATGTCCAAATGTGCACACTGACACTGAGAACATTAGAAACCAGTCTTACTGTCCTGACAATGGTGTCCTATCTGCTCACCCAATTCAACACTTTAATACCTCAAGCACTTGAAGGTGATGGATGACATGCCATCTGTCAGAATTCTACCTCCTTTCCGCTAGTGAGATGCTACACTTCAGATTAACCAGCACACTCAAACACCTTTTCTCTTTCCTTAACTCACAGACTACATGAAACATTCTAGAACAAAATTATTTTCCCCTGTTGTTTCTTAAAAATATTGTCTCCCAGACTATATATACATGTTAATGTAAATTTTCTATAACATGCAATATAACTGTGAATCTCCTACCTCATTTAGCAAGACTAATACAAAACAGCCTGCTAATATAAGCAGAAAAGGACCATGTGGCAAGCTCATGCTCACATCCACAGCCACACATGAAACACTCTGGCCCCACCAATCACAAGCCCTGGACAGCATCAATGACAGGATGTGTGCAGAGTCACTGGAAGGCTGTCCTTTCCTGAGGGAGAATGAGTGAGTTGGGTTGCCTGGACTCACTGAGGCTTGGCCTGCACAGAGCAGGTGTGACATGTCTAAAACAGTCATGACCAAAGCAAGGCTTCCTGGCTCAGGACTTAGGGCGTTCAGCACTGGCTCGGCTGCAATGACCCTTGCAGTGAGACGGAAACTTCTCAGAGTCGCTGTTCCATGTTCAAAACAGCAAGGATAACAGTCAAGGAGAACGCAGAAGAACAATTCTCCAGTCAGAGCAGCCAGCTAGAGGGAAGGACCTGACAGTCACCAAACAACCAGCTAGCCCAATCCAATGGCTCTTGTCAATTTAAGACATCTAAGGGTTTCTGGAAGAGGTTGCTAGCTTCTCTGGGGCTGTGAACTGTAGGTTGGTTATCCTTTGCTTTATGTCTGGTATCCACATAAGAGTGAGTACATACATATTTGTCTTTCTGGGTCTGGGTATATCACTCAGGATGGTTTTGTCTAGTTCCATCCATTTGCTTGCAAATTTAAAGATGTCATTGTTTTCTATTACTGAGTAATACTCTAATGTGTAAATGTACCACATTTCTTTACAGATGCAGAGATCCACAGCTAACCACTGGGCCGAGCTCCCAGAGAACAAACAAAGCGATGGAGGAGCAATAATAGGAACTAAGGGGTCAAGACCATGATGGGGAAATCCACAGAATCAGCTGACCTGAGCTAGTGGGAGATCACTGACTTTGGACTGACAACTGGGGAACCTGCATAACACAGAACTAGGCTCCCTGAAGGCAGGTGAAAATGATGTGGCTTGGGCAGTATATAGGGCCATGGCAGTAGGACCAAGATCTAACCCTAATGCATGAACTGACTTTGTGGAGTCCATTCTCTATGGAGAGATACATTGTTCAGCCTAGGCATGGGTAGGGAGAGGGCTTTGGTCCTGTCTCAAGGAGGTGATGGGACAAATATAGTTGACTTTCCAGGGGAGGATTTACCCTCTCTGAGGAGCTGAGGAGCAGATGGGGGGTGGGCTGGGGGAGGGTGGAACAGAAGAAGAGGAAGGAGGAAGAACTGGGATTGATATGTAAAAAAATAAAAATAAAAATAAAAACAATAGTTCCCAAGTTAGAAGTCAATAGTCCTGACTCAGGAGATACTTGCTTCAAGGTTTTGCACTGAAAACAGCAGGCCCTCCCTCCCCAAAAATTGTTTTTGTAACAATGTTTTTGTAAAGGAAGAAATAAATAAAAGCATGAAAACCCAAGAAAAAAAAAACCTAAGGGTGCTAACAATAAAGTGCTACCATAAAATTTACTTTCTTTTCTAAATTTATCTGACTATTTTTAATGATGTGTGTCCAAGTCCGTGAGGGGGTACATGTGCCTCTTTGTGTGTGACCACAGAGGTCTGATGTATACCCCTAGATTCCCTGGGAACTAGAGTTACAGGCAGTTGTGAGCTAGCATTTTGAGCCACCCAACATGGGAACTGGGAACAAAACTTGGGTCCTCTAAAAGAGCAGCTGGAGCTCTTAATTAATCTCTCCAGCCTGAAATTAGCATTCTTAACAGTACCTTCCAGAACTTAATGCTGAGCAGATGTCCTTAGAAAAGGCCAGGTAGGTCCCTCTGATCCGCCTCAGGCACACCTAACTTCACAGTCCACCAACAGTCTCTTCCCCTTGGCTATTCTGTCCTAAACTACAGCTTCATCCCCAATTACATTCGTTCAAAGCTCAAGTGTTCTACTGACACTTAAATACAGATTCAAATACAAAGGCTGTGAAGCCACTCCAAGGTATAGAGCTGCAGGATCCAAGTCCTCTAATTACAGAGGTGACCGGAGAAACTACTCTGCTGCCCATATCAGTCCTCTGCCCTCCTTTCTATAACAGGGACACATCAGCCTTAAGTCACCTATAATACTAACATGAACCCCCAGATCAGTTAACATTCCTGTAATGTTTTCAAGAATATTTTATTTATGCTGCAAGAAGATACTTTTTTCTTCTAAATCCTGTCCTATTCCACCTAATATGGAGTCATGCTGAAAGGATTCAACTTCCCCACTCTCACAACTGAGTGTAGGTTTCAGCTCTCTGAGAGGGCAAACAAGTGTCTCTCCCAACAAAGGGCCCTTTATCAACAAATTACAGTCAGGGCAAAGGGAGATAACACAAACAAGGCCAGCAGTCACCCCACACCTCCCAAAGACAAGTCCTACAACCCCAAAGAGAAGACTAAACCTCAGCCAATTAAAAGTATACTAGTGTAACTGATGCTTGCTTAACCAATACATTTGAGATGACCTTGCTGTCCCGGAAACTCTCCTTAGCTGTGCTTAAAAGGAGCCTGCATGCTTCTCTGCGTGTTCCAAAACCCACAAAATGAAAGTGCGAGCACCGGACAGATACACTCTAGGTCAATCACGCTGCTCTGTTACAGCCGTGACACTGACCCCTTTCTAACGGTACCCATCACTTGTTCCTTTTCTATACTGCCCAGGCTACTACTAGTCTTGAATTACAAAGGGAAAAGAAAAGCAGGGATTATTGTTTGCATTTTGAATAATAGCACCTTAAGGACAGACCCCATATCCAGCAGTAGGTGGCCAACACAAAACAAACTCAATGTACTTTTGGAAGTTGTCTCATAATGTTGTCAGGTATCTTTTTATTTTAACCTTACAGGTCCTTTGTATATATAGTATAGCTTCTGATTTTATGCTTTTACGGTATTCCTGTGTGTGTGGCTGAATGTCTCTTTGCCACAACATTCCATGTAAGTAAACCTCTGAGTTATAGCTCCAATATAATCTGCAGCCATCCTTAATCCACTACACCAGTTAAAGTGATCTGTCAGACACAAAATGTCCATGAGTTGCAAACATATATACTGCTTGCAAATGCTTGGCTATCATACAAACTAGCCTACAGTACCATACTTGCACTTTAATGATAGGCATTCCTTTTTCATTCGGTACTTTAAAATAATAAGCAATGACCTACATTTACCTCAGTCACACTGAGAAACTGTTAAACCCACATGAAAGCTCTGGGCATGCTAGGCCAGCACTCTACATTCCCAGCCTGAGACTAGGGAAATGGCAGTTTACCCTCCAAGTCTTTGGTTCACAGAACTTGCGAATAACCCTGACAAACCATACACTCATAGTTAGTACACAGGTTAACTTACTGTATATGCTATTCCTTAAGTTAATGTCTTAATTGGTTTGATAAGTTGATTTGAAATAATGGAAGTCATCTCTGAAAGGTCCACTTAGGTAATCAGCATCTGCCTCTAATCAAACTAAGATAATTAACAAATTAAGCCCTTTAATTAGTATTTTACATAATTTAGGCAAATCCTTCTTAATTTTAAAAAGGTGAAACAGAATTCATCAATTAGAACTCCTCTAAATTTTGATTAATTATCTCCTTTAAACTGTATTAATTATCTAATTTTACAGCATGTACAGTAAAAACAAAGAAATATAATTTAAAATTAATGTTTACTTCTTGAAATCTAGCATTTTATAAAATTTAGGCTAGTTCTGTCCATCTGGGCAAATTAATAGAAAACTCTAGAGGAAAACAGATTTAGTTTTTGTATCAACTCTCCAGAGTCAACTTCAGACACAATAAAATCAACTGGCATTCTTAAAGAAGGAGAAGGCAGGGGTAGAGGCGAGGAGGAAGGGCAAGGGTGGAGGAAAGAGGAAGGGCAGGGATGGGGAAAGGAAGAAGGGTGGGAGAGGGAAGGAGGAACTCAGAAGCCCAAGCTTTGGTGTCCACTGATCAACCAAACACTTCCAAACTATTTTAAGCACTTACTCAAGTGCTAATACTTTTAACACAATTTACAATACTCTACTGTAGGCGCTCGGAAAATATTAGTCTGTTCGCTGACTGGAAGAACTCTAAGGACTGCTGAGTACTGAACCCAAGCCTCACTGAGACAAGGAGCCCGCAGGCTGGGCTAGAGCACTATGGCTGTGATGTGACAAACACTTATCCTACTCACCTGAGAACACCGCTCTCTTAAGACATCAGCAACAGGACAACCGAACTGCAAGTGTAAAACGTTAAATTTCGAGGTACATGTATGCTGACTGTTCCATTTAATTCACTTACTGCTTAATAACCTTCCAACCATCTCCTACGGAAGGAGAAGAAGGACACACGCACACACACATGCAGCTACAGAGCATGAACTTCCTCTCGTTATTTTCTCTTATCTACTGAACAGACCTCTGGTAACCGCAGTACTCTGGCTCCCCCAAATGACACTTCTGGAGCACAATAGTTCCTGGCAACTAAGAAAGAAATACAAGTAGGTTCCTTGACGCCCATCTTCTTGTGAAAACAATTCTGAAATACATTCAATCTGAGTGCCATCACCTCTCACTTACCCTACTCTCAGCCTCACAAATAAGAACATCTAATTCCAAGCAAAAACTTTCTTCTAAGTCCCAAATAGCGAAGGAATGTATAAGTAAGAAAAAAAAAATGAAGGTGGATCTACTGAGTCTGTATCAAGGGTTTAAAAGACAGAAGGTAGTCAAATGGAAGACAGACAAAATACTGCATGTTTCTCAAACACACACAACCTAGCTTTAAACTACACACACACACACACACACACACACACACACACACACGACATAAACGAAGAAAGGGGCTTCTAAGGGAGGGTAATGAGGTCTAGTCAGAAGGAAGGAGGGAGCCTGGGAAGGGTTCTGGGAATGAGGTTAAATATGACCAAGATACAGTAACATATGTAAGAAAAATGCCATAATGAAACCCATTTTATATGCTAATTGGAATATTTTAAAGGAAGGCTTTATGTAAGAAATACCCAAAAGTAAAATACATATTTATCAAGCAAATTAGTGCCAAGATTTGAACTGGCCAATCTTCAGAAACCCAAAAGCCTAACTGAATGAATAAAAGTGTTACTGCTTAAGATCCCTTGTCTGATTTTAGTTTTTGCTTTGTTATGTTTGAGACAGAGCCTCACTATGTACCCCTGGCTGGCCTAAAACTCACTACATAGACCTGGCAAGCCTTGAACCTGGGGATCTACTGGTCTCTGCCTCCCAAGTGCTACAGTTAAAATCTAGCCCACCATGCCTGGCACTTTAGACATTTAACATTTAGACATTTAACACCATTGCAGAGTTAGAAGTCTCAGAATCACTTCAGTTTCTATATGCATAATAAAAGTGCTTAATAAATAAGATTAGTATTACCATGCACTTGCCAAGGACTATGTGATTCATGGAGATGATTTCATTCAATTTTACAATAATCTTAGATTTCAGTAAAAGCTTGGTAACGTGGTCAGACTCGTAAGTCTGCTGGACTAATTGCCCAGGTCGCTCACGCTGCTCCCTTGACTGTCCTTCTCTCCACAGTTCCACAACGGTGTGTGTGGGGTTTTGGCTCCACTGCTTTCGCCCTTGACCTCCTAATCTCAGCCTAGCATTCTGAACTGTCACTGTCATCTCCGCCAGCCTACTGGCATTCACAAACAATATTTTCACAAGCAAACACACATCTTGCCCTAAGAATACACTCGTACTTTTACATCCCCACTATCACTAGCATCACACAGCATCACACTACCTTAGCTTCTGCACCAAGTTCTGGTGCGAGTCCCTCTTCACACCCCTTAACCACGCAATCTTCAGCCACGCCCTCAAAGACTCGAACTCTCAGATCTTCAGTCTACAAACCCTCCTTAATTACATATCAGACACTAATAACGTCTTCTGAAATAACCCGCCTCATCAGCACCCATCCCTTTGCATTCTCAAGTCTCACCGTGGTGGTTATCTGCACAGAGATCTGGTCATCCTCCTCAAATCCTCCAACAATGCCCTCTTGCCCTTCTATCTAGCTAATCTCATCCTCTGTTCTTTTCCATAATTTAAAACAGATTTCCTTGTCATCAGACTGTACACCAGAAAACAAGATTAACATTGGGACACATAAGATATTTCCTTTAAGAAAAAGAACACAGCATTAAAATAACAATAAATAAACAAAGTAGGGCTGGAGAGATGGTTCAGAGGTTTGCTCTTCCAGAGGATCCAGGTTCAATGTCCAGCACCCACATGGCAGCTCACAACTGTCTATAACTCCAGCTCCAGTGTTAACACTCATACACTCACAGATACACATACATGCCAAACACCAGCGCACATAAAAAAATAAAAATAAGTGAATCATAAACAAGGTATCTGGAAACTTCCAGAGAAGTAAAAATGTTATCCTCTGAGATGAGGTATGGAACTGTGACTATGTTCAAGCTGGAACCAAGAGAAAGGAGGACACAGAACATGAAAAGCCAGCACTGCTGAAGAGAAATAGAGGGGAAGGGAACCCGCTTCAGAGACCAGCAAGCCTTTTCAGAGGAACAAGAAAGAACCCTAACCTATCCACCTCAGTCCAAACCATCAGTAGGCCTCCTGGTTCATCTTCAGGAACTTCCTATACACAAACAAATCTGAGAAGTTCTACTCCAAAGAAAAGTCCTCAGTGGTTTATAAGGATTGGAGACCCTCCAGGGCTCAATCACCACCTCCACCTTCACCGTCATCTGAAAGGGAAAGAAACCAGCTTTCTAAGAAGCCGTCATACAGCACCTTCTTTAAACCACATTTATCTGTTGCAGGGTGGCACCTGCCCACCATGGTGCATGCCTGGACATGAGAAGACAATCTGCCCTTCTCTCCTTCCACCAGGTGAGTTCTGGTATCAAACTCAGCGTCAGACCTGTGGCAGTTGCCTTTACCCACCGACCCATTTCACTGGCCAAAACCACTTTGAAGTTATTTTTATGATCAGTATTCTTCAAGACTGCTATTTTATGTCAGAACCATAAAGAGACAATTTTAAGAATATATACAGTCTGGGGATATAGCTCAGTTGCTAGAGTGTTTGCCCAGCGTTCATGAAGCTCAAGGGGCTTTGTCTCCAGCAGTGTATAAAACTGAGGATGGTGGTGTAAGCCTATAATCCCAGCACTCAGGAGGAGAAGAAGTTGAAGATCGTCCTCAGCCACACAGGGAGTACAAGACAAAAGGGATCCCAAGACCAGAAGCCTCTCTCTGTGGAAGGCACAACCCCAGGAGGATGGCATCTTTCTCACATGCACTGAGAAGATGTCTCCATCCTTCCAAAGGACCTAAGAACGCACAGCCAATCTTGACACTTTCTCTTGAGGAAGTTGGCTCACCTATTCCGCTGGGCTTCTGGGACATGAGGCCTTCAACAGAGCGAAGAGCCACCACCTGCTGATGAAGGAGAGCACAGAAAAGTGTACTGCTGTCACGCTGCTGCTTGTGACTCTCCACCTAATATGCTTGCGTGTTCTTACAGGTACTGTAGGGATGTGATACTGGGAGACTAAGACTGTTTTTCGCAAGAAATAGAAGAGCTTCCATCTAGAGCTTATGATATAAAAACAATGTATCTGGGATGACGGTTTCTCTGGAGTTATTCAGTTAGACAGTACAAATGAGAGTCAGTAGAGATCCGCATGGCCTGGGTACTTCTTAGCTCTATCAGACTCAAACCCATCCTTCTTTAAATGAACTAACACTTAAAATACACTACACAAAGCTAGCTACAATCCCAAAGAAAAATAAAGAGGTAAGCATTTCATATTGATTTATAAAACGATGCTTGATACTCAATTCAATAAATGGAAAAGGTATCCTCCACAGAAACATAAAACGTCAAGAAAGGGGAAAATTCAGTTACACATAACTATCTCGTGCACTGTAGGCACTCTAGCATCCTGTCTCCTGAATGCCCACTAAGAATACCATAAAGCTGTGCAGCTCTATTGGGGAGACGGTATCCTGTATAGTCCAGAACCTCTAGACTAGCCAACAAACCATTCTAGAAAGCCCAGTGCGCAACAGTAAGTAAGCTTCCCCTGATAACACCTCTTTCTTATGACTAAGAGGAAACTGTCCAAGACCTTAACTGTTCTGTGCCTCACGAATTAAGTTTAATTGTTCCTAACTGGAGCATAAAGTCTACTGGATGGGTTTTAGTTTACAATGACTTTTGAAGACTACATGAGCAAACCATTGAGCATGAACTAACACATCCAAAATGTTTCAAATAGGTGAAAAGAGGTGTGAGAAAGCATTTGAGATATAAACATAAACACCCGAGTTCAGATCCCCAGCATCCACGTAGAAAGCTTGACATGGGGCACACGTCTGTTATCCCAGGGCAGGGAAGCAGAAGCTGGGGTTTGCTGGCCAGCCAGGCTAGATGAGCCAGTGAGAAACCCTGTCTCAAAAATAAAGTGGGAAGTAATAAATGAAGGCATCCAACTTTGATCTATGACTTCCACACACACGCGTGTACCCATATCCACACACAAAATGAAATTCTACACAACGAAGTTGTATGGTTCCCCAACAATGTTACACATAGAAACAAAGGTTAGGGAAAGTACCTGTGGTATACTGATATACTTAGCTTCTAATTCTGACAAGAATTATTAGTTAAAAGGAAGCATTTTAGCAAAATTACAGTTAATGCTTTAATTTCCAACATTAATTTGAATCTCTGATCTCACACCTGTATTTGCGTATCCTTTTTGATGAGCCCTGTTACTTTAAATGTCACTTCTTTTTTGGTGCTCGGTAAGGACAACCTGTGAGGAAAAAATCTGATCCATACTTACTAACGTGTTTAATGATTTACATATCTCGAAATATCCACTAGCCTGCCTGGGGGAGTTGCGGGGACTTCTAGCCTCCCTTATCTTCAGGCTCCTCGTGGAGCTGTTGGGAGAATTAAACCATAAAGCGTTTAGCTAAGTGATTGGTACTCAGTAGACACAGTAAATGTTAGCTGTCAGAGATTAGCTTCCTCTGCTTACGTGTCTTAGCAGATGCAATTCTATTCAGTCATTAGCATCTTTCTTTAAGAAATGAGGACCCCATGCAAGTTTGGATATAGTTCTTTTTCCTAATGTTGACAAAGTGATCTTAACCATTAGATTACCCAAAGAAGCTGAAGTATGTGAAAGGTTAAGTTCCAACAGAGAACAGGATTCTCTTCCTCAAAACTGGGGCCTGGAGACAGCGGACTTAACAGAGATAAGCAAGAGAACAAAGCCAAAGACGATCAACAGCAAAGAGAAAGGCTTAAGTCTTGAAAGTCGTGTTAGCATCCAGCAGCAGGTAAAGAAGTAGGAGGTGTACCAAAACAGGGTACAGCTGCTCTGTTCTCACACACCTTTGTAGAGTAAGTATAGCAAAACCACAAACTCTAAGCCAATAGTTGCTGCTATTAACTACATCCTGGTGCTCTGTAACCAAGTTTAGCTAAAAGATCACTGAAAACACAATCTTCGCCTGCCCCTACTTTTTACAAGCCCTTAGCCATATTCCTAACTCTTGCTGTTTTGAGAGTCTCACAGTGTACCTTATCTGCCCTGGCACTCAGTGTAAGCCAGGGTGGTCTCAACCTGCTGTTCTCCTCCCCTCTCTGCCTCTATGTTGGGGGGTGTGCCATCACACCCAACAGTGTGACCCTGACCCTGGTTTGTAATCTCACCCAAATGACCTAGAATGAGTCAGTCTGACCTAGACTTCAGACTAATCTATGACACATGACTTCAACCAAAAAGGATTGAGTTTTAAGGGCACTTGGAGAAAAGGGAGAAGACAGAAGATTATAAATGCAAACATGTCATATACTAAGCTGGGCGGTGGTGGCGCACGCCTTTAATCCCAGAACTCGGGAGGCAGAGGCAGGCGGATCTCTGAGTTCGAGGCCAGCCTGGTCTACAATAGTTAGCTCCAGGACAGGCTCTAGAAACTACAGGGAAACCCTGTCTCGAAAAACAAAACAAAACAAAACAAAACAAAACAAAACAAAACAAAAACCATGTCATATACTTCAGTCTTCAGTATCTATTTCAGAATAGCTTCAGAAAACATGAACAGTATCTCATGATATTTTTAATTAAGACAATGCTAGCGATGAGATTCATCCTTTTATGCACAGATATACATACACATTACCTTGTATGCGGGAAACTTAAACTAATTTAAAGTCGTATTTTCCAAGTTATAGGCATAGTTATCAAACATGTGACTCTAGGAATTTTATATATTAAAACTACATAAAAACTTTTAAAATAGGTTACTTCCACAAGTTAGTTTGAAAATGTTTGCATATGTTAATTTTAGTCTTCAGGGTTAATTAATTCAGCTTGAAGTTCCACATTTTGGCAATCTCTAGATTTAAAAACTACCTTATGAAGAGAATCTAATTCTGTAACTCTAAAAAGAAAACCCAAATTCTATGAATTCTAAAATATTACCAAAAGGACTACTTGCCATGATTTTTCATAATTACATACATATAAAAACAGGTCTCAACTAGCTGAGAGTTTGGCAGACATTTTCCCTATTCTTCAAAACAAAAGTTATCGACAGTATGTCTGCCCAGTTAGTACACATAAAATAAGGTTGGGCTATATAATTATCCAGTGTTATAGACCACTATGCAAACAAAAGGACTATGTTAGCTGAGTTGTCTTCAGAAAGGAAGCACTGAGGAATGGAGAGATGAATCAATGCAGAGGATCTCGGTCAGTTCCCAGCTCATGCATACACGGTACATAAATGTACACCCCAGCATACAGGAGAAAGGGAAGTTAGCATGCAGTCCAACCTCTTAACCAAGAAGCTACTTTGCAACTGATATCTGCTGGAAGAGGGAAAGCCAGTTTTCTTGAGTGGAGTGACAGAGCACAGGGCAGGCCTCATGCTCAGGACAAGGTGGCCAACACAAAACAGGCTCCTTGTGGGGATTTTGGCTATTGCTTTGTTTGAGGAAAGGGGGCTTTGTGTGTGATTTCTTGTATGCTTTCTTTTCTCTCTTTTTATGAGAAGGAAAGAACATCAAGTTGGATGGGTAAGGATGAGCATAAAGAATATAACCAAAACATATTATATGAACATTTTTTAATTAAATTTAAATTTAAAAAATTTTAGAAGGACTATCATGATGACCCAGTGGTTACAAGCACTGATTACTCTTCCAAAGGACACAGGTTCAATTCCCAGCACCCACATGGTGGCTCACAACCATCTGTAATGAGATCTGGTGCCCTCTTCTGGCCCGCAGGCATACATGGAAGCTGAACACTGTGTACATAATAAATAAATATATCTTTTTTAAAAAAAGAAGAAGTAAGCAATACAACAGAGATTAGAAATGGTCAGAAACCCATGAGTATTGAAGCCAACTTGCAAATAAAGAATGATAAAAACAAGATTGTTTTAAAATTCCACATAAGACTAAACAATGTTGCAATGTTAACTGGAGAAAAGCATCCAGAAGATCCTAAGGAATTAAAAGATGATATTTTCAGTATCAAATAACAAACTAAGCTTCATCCGCCAAGCCTGACAACCTGAGTTTGATCCCAGTGATCCACAGAGTAGAAGAAAAAAACCAACTCCTTCAAGTTTGTCCTCTGATCTTCACATGTGTGCTGTGCTATGTGTACCTGCACACATGCTTACACATACAAAAAAATAAATTTTTTAAATGTTTTAAAAAGTAACATGAAGCCGGGCGGTGGTGGCGCACGCCTTTAATCCCAGCACTTGGGAGGCAGAGGCGGGCGGATCTCTGTGAGTTTGAGACCAGCCTGGTCTACAAGACCTAGTTCCAGGACAGGCTCTAACACTGCAGAGAAACCCTGTCTCGAAAAATCAAAAAAAAATAAAAATAAAAAAAAGTAACATGAAACATTTTCTAAAATAAAAATAAGTAAATAAAAAGATATCCAAAATAAGAGTCAAGAAATTCTAAGTGCCAGGTGTGAGATTAAGAAATTCATTTTAGCCGGGCGATGGTGGCGCACGCCTTTAATCCCAGCACTCGGGAGGCAGAGGCAGGCGGATCTCTGTGAGTTCGAGACCAGCCTGGTCTACAGAGCTAAACTAGTTCCAGGACAGGCTCCAAAGCTACAGAGAAACCTGTCTCGAAAAACCAAAAAAAAAAAAGAGAAATAAATTCATTTTAAGCAAAAATAAACTATTCAAAATTGCATGTGTACTTGTTTTGAGACGGTCAAGCCATGAGATTACTGCCTTACACGCATTCTCCCAAAAACTCTCACCTCCTTGAGCACAAAGGCAACTGAACAGCACGAGCTCTTTCTAGGGTGCATTAGATCTAGTCTGTGGCACACAGAACACTCTCCTATCTTTACTGTCCCTGACTTCTGCTACCATAATAAAGTACCCTGGCTTTACATCCACTGGCATGTCAAATGAATTTTCCTAAGAAGCTTTAAAAACATCCAAGTGTATTACAAACTTATCTGGCTCTGGAGTGCAATAGCACAGGGTCCTTCGTCTAGGAGCTGACGCATCGCAGCCTGACCTTTCCCTACTGACTGCTAGCACCTGTGTATGGATGCTCAGTCCCCTGTGCTATGACTCAAGGTTAAGGTAATCAGTTCAGCTATGAGAAACCCAAAATAATCCTCAGAGACTATAATACTCCATCACCTCTAATCCTTCTTAGAAATTTGATTTGACATTCAAGTTATTAAGGCAAAGGATAAAACACACCAGTTCTTCTCTTTTCATGTACTATGTCACAAAGATTCAGAATCTGCTATCCACTAGAAACTCAAGTTTAAACCAAATAAGCAGAAGAATCAGCACACTGCATGGGTCAAAAGCGCAGAGTACAAAACAGGATCAGGAATCAGTTTATGTGTTCCAGATTTTTACCCAATAAAATAACATCAGCTTGGCACTCTAAATAAAACAAAATTTAAGAGAAAGGGCTGTATAAAAGAATTAATGAGACCTTTCTCTGTACATGTTCCTCTATCAAAGCAAGCATGTAATTTATTTTACTGTTATCTCCTCCTAATATAAAAGCACCTTGTCTTACGGATGAGGCTGAAGATGGAAGTACTGTAGCCTTAGAGAAATTAAGACAAAGAAATACATACAAGAACACAAGCACTTCAAATCCAGGTAGACTCTAAGTGTGCCGGGAAGGCAACATCCACAGTGAAACTGATAGCCCCATAGATCTCTCCTTACCATTTCCGTGTGCCTCACCTAAAGTAGCAAGCTGCATGGTCTCCACTTCGAAGACCATCTCAGGTGACAAATGCTCATAACTGTTCTCAAACCCTGGTTCTGCCCCAAGTCTATACCAATCCCTGGTTGGGGTAATAGTTTTCAAATGCAAACTAGATCTTCAGAGCAAACTGAAGATAATATGCACGTATCTAGGAATGAACCTAAAGTAAAATGGAAAAAGCTGACAGGGACCCGAGGGGTAAGTCAGTCTGCGACACCTGAATGTAAGTACCTCCTTACCAGGGTCAGACCAGGGGAGAGTGACACAGGAGGGAAGCGCAGCCTCCCCCACTGCCTCCTTCACACACGCACACACACACACGCACACACACGCACACACACACACACACACACACACACACGCACTCACACTGTTGTGCACATCAAATTAATTTCACATGATCACAGATCAGAAGCCTTGTTCTCAAAGAAACAGTAGCACCTGGAGTTGGCATTGAGCCAAGCTGAATCTGGGACTTCAGGCTTCAGTTTTCCAAGTTGTCCCAGTGAATGGGTCCCAGGACCACCCTACAGACACCAAACCCAGCAGAAGCTTGGGTACAGAAAAGGACGCAGTAAAGCCAGGAGGTGGTGGCGCATGCCTAGAGGCAGAGGCAGGCAGCTCTCAGAATTCAAGGCCCTACAGAGCTAGTTCCAGGATAGCTAGGGCTACAGAGAAACCCTGTCTCAAAAAGAAAAGAAAGAAGATAGTGCAGTTACTTGCATATAACCTACACATACCCACCCTTACATTCACATTACCACTGGGTTACTTGTAGCACACAATAAATTTAAGCAGGGTGTAAGTAGCTATATTACTTCGGAATCAATGACAAGAAAATCATCACATTTTTCTGCACAAACATAATTCTTTTACAGAAAGCTTCTAACACAAAGTTTGTAGAATTCAGATACAGAGCCCACACCGGAAGTCACTACATTTCAATGTAAAAGGGACAGATACACACACACACACACACACACACACACGTGGGACCACATATATGCCTAGTGCCCAAGGAAACCAGAAAAGGGCACAGATCCCATGGAACTGGTGTTATGGGGGCAGTTGTGAGCCTCTTATGTGAGTGCTGGGACCGAACCCAGGTCCTCTGCAAGAGCAGCAAATGCTCTTCACTGAGCTATCTCTCCAGTTCCTAAACACATTACTTTTTAAAACATATATAGCAATGTGTTCAGATACTCTAGAATAAAAACCAAGATCAAGGACATTTTTTTCTTCCAATCTTCCAATAGAAAGCCAGCAATTTCAAAATAGTTTAAAAAACAAAACTACTTCTAATAAGAGAAGATAAACTGAGGCTAGAGAGATGGTTCAGCAGAGGACCCGGATTTGATTCCCAGCACCTTCCAGTCAGACAGCTCACGATGCCAGGAGTGCAATGCCTCTAGCCTCCACGGGCACCCACACTCAGACGCATATCCCACGCACACACACACACACACACACACACACAACCAAAAGTAAAACAAATCACTGTTTAAGATAAATCAACTTAACAATAATAAGATAATTAATAAGATAACAGTAATAATGGACTTCACCAAGGACCAAAGCTAAAAGAAAAAAAAGTAGAAGTGCTGGGCTTGGGTCCAATGATCCTGTGCCGACTTCCCAGGTCTTCTACACACACACAGGGACTTTATAAGAGAAGGAACTACAGAAAGTCTCTCCTAGCACACAGCAGACACTAAATGTTTGCTGACCGTCCTTACGCAACCAAATTGGACCAAAACTTTAACAGTACATGAGAAGGAATGAGTTCTGAAAAAGCAAGCACCTCTGTCCTCTTGGTGGCACTAACTTGTAAGAAGCCGTGCGTGCCACAGGAGTCTGCAGACAGGACTTCCACCTACATCACTTGATGGCTGGAACTTTCCAGAAACAATCTTTCTTTCACAGCAGCACAGATCCACCCGGGATATTTTCTACTTCTGACCACAATATTTCTCCATACTAAATTCCCCAAACATTTGGTTTATATAACTGCAAAATGTAGTTCACTCAGATTCATCTGCAAAAGCGACTTCTGAAAACTATCCAATCAGAAGTTACAAACAGCTGACTTTCAAATGAAACACAACCTTCTCTAGTCCTCACATGCTTTCCAACAGCACTTGCTGTCGGCTGTTCTTTGAGCCAGGTACCTAATAAAAGAACATAAAGAGCCTGGGTCAACTTACTAATATCAGTACTTAAAAGAAAAAGAGATGATAACCGGGGAACAATTTCAAATAACTATAAATATATACTTAAAAGCCAACCTGGTAGCACACCTGCAATCCCAGTACTCAATAGGCAGAGGCATGAAGATTGCCCTAAGTCTGGACTACATACTGAGACACAGTCTCACTAAAACTAAGAGATGAGAAAGTGGAAATATATACATATAGACACACTTACAGCCTCAAAATGCAAATGACTATCTTTTAAGAAATTTTGAACTTTATCCTTGGGTAAAATGCTGAATCGAAATCGAAGCAGATCCATTTCTTGTTGAATAAACCATCGTCTAAGATCTTCCCTGAAATGGAAACAGAAATGAATATAAGTTAAAAACCCAATGATGCCTCAATAAAAATAATTAAAAAAAAAAAACCCAATGATGACCAGATTCAAGAGATTTTCTGACAGGACATTCAAGGCATGTCAGACACCAAGACAGCCATCAAGAGCAGACCGTCCTCTCTAAAGTAAAGAGAAGTCCACTGCATCACTGCCTGTGTGCACCCGGTCTCACCTGAGGCAGAATGTGAGAACCATAACCTTCCATGTGGATGCTGGCTGAGGCCCAGGAGCACACAAAAAGGATATTTGGAGGAAACCAGTACAATTAATGAATAACATAAAAGAAATAGCTCGCTGCATTTAAAGTAACTTTCAAAGAAGCCATTACACTGGAAGTGAGGCACTCCTCTCTCTGAGGCAAGTAAACACCAAAGTCTCAAAAGTCATTTTTCTCTGAACAGGCTAACATGAGCAAACTTTGTCAACTAAGAAGGTAAGCTTCACAGTAAACCAGTATTTTGGGTTTTTTTTTTATTAATTAACATTTTTTTCATTGATTTTTACATACCAACCACAACCACAGTTTCCCTCCCTCCTCTTCTCCAGGTCACCCCTCCCCATCTCCCCACCCTAAACTTCCAATATTTTAAAGCTAAAAATAAAAATATACTAATCCATAAGACAAATACATAGCTGGCATTCATGCTACATTATAAAATAATTACTGCATGTAAAATATAATTTCATTTTTTCGAGGTGACTTTCATAGACTACCAGCAATTCAATGGCTATATAGGTTATATAAACTATATGTGTTTTCTATAAAGCCAAAACTCTAAGTTTCAAGCTTTAAGGCAAACATGCTATCACTTAGGATTTTATAAGAAGAAGCGATTCAAAATACTCAACTCATAACCTAATAATAACAAGAAACAACAATAGCCCTGATATTTGACCAAAAACTAGCAAAGGGGAAAAGTTAAACTAAAAAAGCAATTAGCTCCTTCTCCCTCTGGGTGGCAGCACTGAGTTACAAGAAACCAATTACCAACTGAAAATAGCTGAAATTTAATCTCAAATTTGAAAACTTCTATCAAATTAGAGTGCATGTTTGAATCAATGTTTCTTAGTAATATTACAAGTTTTTTCCTTGGAAAAGTACCAAAAGTCGTCTTCCTGATGAAATCCCTTACAAATTTAAATCCCAAAATCTAGAGCCTCCCCCATTCAGATAAAAACGGTTTAATCCAGCAAATCTGCAATAATTTTTTCAGCGTTTTTTATTAAAACAACTTATTTCAAAGAATGCACAACAAAGATGTTCAGCCTATGACATGCTGGTTCCCCCAATGTTATTCTGGGTTTTCCTACAGTCAGTTCAAAAACATGCCAACTTCACATGAACCAGTTTATAACCCAAGATCAAATCTGAGTGCGAGGACCCAGTATATACTCACGACTGGCAGTATGCAAGGCGCAAGATAAAGTGGGAAATATGGTCCCTTCTGCGTGGCTCGTATTCATCTTCTAAGTTCTCCTTCAAAACAAAACAACACAAATAAATTCATGTCTTAGAACGAGAAGGGTGTAAAGATATGCTGATTCCACACAGCCAATAGTAAACGAGGCTTCAAAACACAATTCTTAATACGCTTTGCAGGATAATTATCACTGTATTTCAACTACAAGCATGTACAGCTGAGAACTGCGCTGTCTCACTGAAAGCTCCTGGGATAGACCCAACTACTTCCTTCCTATCACCACTCCTCCTAACTTTCCCAGCTTACACCGGGGCATCCACCCTCTCAGTCAGTCCCAAAACTAGACCCCCAACTCCTTTCATTTTAACTATTCTAGGTATGAGAAAAATTTATTTTAATTCTCAATTATAATATATAACCACACTCCAAAGTCCTATCTCCAAATGCTGAGACTTTTATAGAAAAAAAATTTTACTGTAGAAATGCAAAATATAAAATTCAGTCTCTAACCTGAAGTTCACAATGATCAATGCCAATGAATTTTATCCAAGCCCAAACTAGCAAGACTGAACCCATGCCTGGCACTGCTCAAGGCATTCTGAATGTACAAACACACTCTTAAAACTGTGTAAGGAAGGTTCCTGTGCCCTTACTTGAAAGATGAGGAAACTGAGGCACTAAGAGGTCATATAACTTTTCAGAACAAAGTTTATCAGCTTTCAGTTACTCTAATAAAATAGGAGGGATAAGCCATTCGAAAGGAGAAGCGTTCACTCTTGGTCCACAGATGTGAGGATTGCAGTACAGTCATTTAGTCCGCTACTGTCAGGTCTGCGGCAAAGCATAACATCGTGGGAGGAGCAGACGCTGAAGCAGAGCTGCTCACCACATGGAAGTTGGAGTTGGAATGGAAGTGGTAGATCAGCCAAGAGTGGAGGAGACCAGGGTCTCTCTGTGCCCTTCAGCAGATGCCTTGACGACCAAAACCTCCCACTAGCCCTCATTCTCCCCTCTTAAAGATTTCACCTCCCTTCAGATACACCAAGCTGAGGACCAAGCTTTTTAACACTCGGGCCAATGGGAGACATTCCTGATTCAATCAACAGCATATCCTATAGATAGCAAAGCCAATTGATACATAATCATCTCCTTCCTCACTTCTTAGAAAAGCAGCTTCAGTCTTCACCAGCTGCCAAGGCCCCTATTGTGGTGCCTTCCCCAACAGCATTAAGATTGTGTATCCACATGCTAGGCTGCATCTTCCTTCCGGCTCTGTGGACACAGCATCTGTTGTCCTCCCTTCCAGCTCCGTGGACACAGCATCTGTTGCCTTCCCTTCTATCTCCATGGACACAGCATCTGTTGCCTTCCCTTCCATCTCCATGGACACAGCATCTGTTGCCCTCCCTTCCATCTCCATGGACACAGCATCTCTCCTTCCTTGTCCAATAACTAAAACCTCCAACTCATTTGCTGTTGCCTCTGATGGCCCGTGGTAGAAAAATGATTGTGGAAGACATCCTAGTGTCAGTCTCTGGCCACTGGCCAATCCACATGCAGCAAAACAGGTGAGAACACCTGCATGCATGCATACATCACTCACACAAATAAAAAACAAAATTAACACACATGTGTCAAGTACATCTGTGTGTGTGTATGTATGCATGTATGTATGTATGTATGTATGTATGTATCTTCTCTTTTCCCTAAAACATCTATATTCTGTCCTACTTTCCCCTGATAATTTTAGCTAAACATCTTATGAGCATCCACACCCCCCTCACCACCGCTCTCCTCCAACTGCTACCACTGTTCTGACTTCTGCCCCATCTCCAAGGGCCCGATGCTAACTCCACTGTACACTGTATAACTAATCTTATGTGATTCTGACTAAGTTTCTGAAACTGTTGGAATTAAAAATACCATCACAAAACAAAATGCCCCAGTTAAAATCCTGGCTCTACCATTTACTAGTATGAGCATGAAGCATAAGAAAACAATGCCTTCATCATAAAATAGGATGGAAACAGTACCCAGCTCATAAGACAAATTCTATGGGCCAATATAAGTAATATATACTTACAGCCAAATTCAGCACAAAACAAGCATAATACAAACGGCTGATGTTATCTGTTGTGTTGTCGTTATTAATACGACCACTATTATTCAAACGCCAACCTTCTTTGGCTTCTGTGGCACTACCATCCCAATTCATCACTCAATTCTCATGAAGCGTCTTTATCTCCTTCCCAGACTCCTCCATTCCACTCACCTCAGAAACTGGTATTCTCCTCATCCCGTTCCCCATTACCTTCTCTAAGTATTTCCCTAGTGCATTCTCACATAGTCTCGTTCATTCCAACCCTCTCGGCAGCCTGCACTCCCACCAAACATGCCTTCTCTAAGAAGTCCACACAATACTATGACAGTTGTGTCCAAGTTATGTCTAGAACAAATCTCAACATCTTGGTTCCAGGACTAGCTTCTCTTACTGTATGTCACACCTTAAAATAGCACCGCCGTTCGACATGTCAGCCACAGACTCAAGTGTTTCAACACTCGGTCCCCAGCTGGGTTTTAGTATGGCAGCTGTAGAACATGGGACAGTGGACCTCGCTGACTGCAGTAGGTCACTAGGGGAGGTTCACCCACTTCTGGTTGTGACTGTGTTCTCTGCTTTCTGTGTGCCCTACGAGGTAAGGAACAATAGCACACTCCCACCATTATAAAATCTGCCATGCCTTGACCATTATGATTAAGGATGACCTCTAAAACCATGAGTAAAACATCTCCTCCCTTAAATTATCCCATCAGCTATTCTGTGACACTCATAAAGAATTAACTAATACATTGTCCTAAGTAGATACCTGGGTACTGTAACTGCTCTCTCTGGTTTCCCCCTGGGATAAGCCACTAAAATCTTTTCAGTCTACACCAATATCTTTTCAATTGTCCCATTTCTCATTAATTCAGACTCTCATCATTCCAGGCTCCTGTCCTCTTCTGTCCAAGACGACTCTATCAACCTGCTGTTGGCAATTATCCTCCCAAAATAAAAATGTTATGCTATCTGTCAAGACACAGATCCAAGTCAGATATGGTGCTATACACCTGCTACTTCAGCACTCCAGAGGCTGAGGATCAATAGCACAGGGCCAACCCGGACTACATCACAAGGTCAAGGAAAGCTGAGACTGTGGAACAGCCCCCTCCTCTGGAAAACCTTCTAAACTGGCCCTGTCTGAGCCAGGCAACTGCACATGCTCCTGGAGTAACCAGAAAGAAACAGCGTACATCACCCTGTACAGCACAGAATGCAGGCAACCTCTATATTCCGCCACTGGTTAAAAGGCAAGGATGCTACTAAGCTCCCTGAGCAATGCACAGGACAGTACTGCAATGAGAAATGAATAGGGCAGAAGGATGGTAGTCCTGAGGGTGAGGAAATCGCTGTGTTATCACAAACTAACTATGTCAATCACCTCAACAGACTATTCTTCCAAACAGTCTGAACTACATTCATAAAACCCTATGCCTAATAAAAGACCTTCCCCATAACTTACACTCAGTAACATAAGCACATACAATCTGAAAAGACCATTCTCCCTGCACACCTGTCTGTTACTTACTCTGTAGGAAAACTTGAGTTTTCGAAGTTCAGCCTCCAACTTACTCTGGTATTGTTCTGTTCCTTTTACGTAGCTCACACCAAGATTCTCAACTGTTTTTAGTACTAGCAGGGAAAGATTTAAAAGAGAGAGAGTATAAGTCCAAAATAATTTTAAAAAGACATAAATTAAAGATAAAACCTATGGACAGCAATTCTCTAATCATTTGTTCTTAGACCATAACAGTATTAACAATTTTGTTTTCTGTAAATGTAAGTACATTACATAAATTGCATTTGTAGAGGATAAACCCCATCAATGCGTTGAAAATACAAAATAATCTAAGACCAGAGAGTCTCAACCAGAGAAGACAGAAAAATGGGGGATGATCCATCCAGCTGTGACAAGCCACCAACGCTGAGAAGTGAAAAGGCCTGTGTGCTCGTCTGAAGAGAAGCACTGCTGTCTAGAGTCTTCGGTCAACCTTAACCTTCTCAGCACAGGAGGAGGATGGGAAGGAAAGGAGAAAGAACAAGACATAGGCTTTCCTTCCCTGGTGACGTAGAGGTGACACAGCAGAGGAGCCATCCTGAGCCGATGCCACAACTAAAGCCATGCGCAAGCCTTCCTCACAAACTCCCTGGAGGGAGGCGTTAGTGCCAGCAATGAGACTCTTCTGCATTCCCTCCAGAACACAAACCCAGGTTCCTCTGGCTCCCTCCTGCTATGGTGTCCAAACCACATCCTCTCCACTTCCCTCTCCTCTTCCCGTCGTCCCCGTTTCCATCTGCAGTTTCTACCCAAGCAGGCCCATCAGCCCCACTGCGTCTGCTCACTCGCCCCTCACATCCAACCCCTCACAAATCCTGTCACCACACCTCCTTTCCGGCTCTCAGTCTTTCCCTTCCTATCATCGCCATCGTCACCACCTTAACTGGGCCCTTGCCATTTCACCCCTTAAGTGACAAAGCCAAGGAACATCTTTTAGCCACCACCTATGAGCCATCTGACACTGTTAAGCTTCCTATGACAATTTCCCCTTGCCGTCACTCACTCTGGACAGTGATGAGCACTGTCTCCTGCGTTAGCAGCTTATACCCTGCTGCTCAAAGAAAAACTAACGGTATATCCCATCTCCTGGTCCTTCCAACAGGAACATTCAGGAGCATAAACTCTAAAGACTGTGCTAGTATTTGTCCCAGTCCGTGTCGAGCACATTCATTTCTGCATTCACACACAAAGGATAAGAGGCCTCCAGTTGAGTGGCCACGTCCTTCTCACCCTCAGATCCTGCACGGTCTAATACACCTTCCGATCCCCACACTTTTACAACCGCCCTGAACTGGCCACTGAAAAACGCAGGCTCTCGCTCGGCCCCACGCCTTTGTAGAGACCCTTATCTCAGGTTGGACAGGACCATCACTTCTTCAGCTGGAAAGTTCCTACCTTCTATTCATTTCTTCAGGAACCAGACCAAATTCCAACTCCCCTAAGAAGCCTCACTTAATCAGACTAAGCTAGTTACTCTCCCTTTTATGCTCCAGGAGCGTTAATCTTTACATCTAACGAAGGAGAAGGGAATCGGATGCATGACTTCTACTCTGCATCTCTCCCTGTCCCTCTCTCTCTCTCCCTCCACAGTAGATAGTTTCAACAAAGAACTGCATTACAGTCTTCATCACAGAGTCCCTGCCTCCCGACCCAGTAGTACTCAATGTGCCTTCCGCAGTGAACACGAACAGAAGAAGAAACAAACCCTCCACAGCAAACCAAATCCAACGGGTTGCCGAATAAAGACGAACTGCCTCCATTCGCTGCCACCAATGACAGCTGCGCACCCCAAGAATACAAATATTTGGATTTTTTTTAAATATTTGAATTTAAGTGTCACTTACATTTAAGTCTATCAACAGCCAAGTTTTCGAACTCTGTCAAAGATATGTTTTCAGAAGGTGGCTGGAGGTAAAACTGAAGGCTGTGAGGGTAACA
Organism: Arvicola amphibius; assembly: GCF_903992535.2. Taxonomy (NCBI): domain Eukaryota; kingdom Metazoa; phylum Chordata; class Mammalia; order Rodentia; family Cricetidae; genus Arvicola; species Arvicola amphibius. The sequence continues at coordinate 89,321,074 of NC_052055.2, forward strand.
AGCATTTCTCTGGTCACCTGCCAAGCGCAGCTTCTTCCGAATCCTTCCTGAGAACTGCATCTTGGCTACCTTCTGAAAGCAGTGAACAAAAAAAAAAAAAGATGTTTAAGTGATGGGGGGAAATGTTAAAACGATGGGAGAGTTGAAAACAACAACTAGATATGTGGATACATTGTACATTACGTACACACACACACACACACACACAATACTGCATGCACAGTGAGGCCCTATTTTCTACATTCATCTGTAATAACGGAGGCGAGAGAGCGGGGGAGTTAAACTTGGAGAGATGCAGGTGGTGAACCATTTAGCAAGAGGGAAGTCAAGTGAAGCTGCCCGCTCACTAGGTCTGTGTCGCCACCCTCAGACATCTGTGAACCCAAGACCAGATGGGGTTTTACTGGGGGGCAGTCCTTAAGTCAAGGGAAAGAAAAGTAGATTCTACCTGGAGGAGAGACTTACGCCTCATCTTATATCTCTGGGGATCTAGCCTTTGAATCCAGCCTTCCAGAACATTCAAAAGTGCCTCAAGTTCCCGCCCAGGCCCCGGCGCCTTCCCGAACCGCGTCTCTTCCCACCCCCTCAACCCCCGCAAACATCACCTGTCACTCGGTCCCACCAGGTCAACTTGCAAACTTTTAACTCCACGTTTTCTCCGTCCCTAATAAACCCGCAAGATTTTCGTTAGCCAGCCAGCAATCAAACTGGAGGAAATACCGCGCTGACAGCTGCTCTCTCCCAGTGGCGGGAGAGTTCATTTGGGACCGGAAGCGGAAATATGGCGCAGAGGTCCCACCCAGTGGCGTCCCGCCCACCGTGGTGCTATGTGGGATCCGTGGGAGCAGCTGAAGGGGCAACGTGTTTCGTGCATTTTGTTCGCAGAAGGACTTTTTAATTGCTGGTTTTTTTGTGTTTTGTTTTTCGTTTTGCTTGCGGAGGTTTGATCTTTCTGAGATAGGGTCTCCCACTGCAGCCAGGAATAACCTGAAATTCATGGCGATCCTCCTGCCTCAGCGCCCCAAGTGCAGGAGTTATGGGCTGAGCCACAACGCCCGGCATTAAATATCTTGAATTCAAATGTCTGTGGATTCTGTTCATTTGTTTTCCATAATTTAAGCTGTCTCTCGGTGCACGGAGACCGCGCTGGGACTCGGGGCTGCAATGCTAAGGGCAAACGTTTGCACGCTGCGGACAGAGTTCGTGTTATTAAGTACTGAAATCCAGGGGCGGCGCTCTAACCGCGCTTTTGTTCGGAGAGATAGAGAGAGTCTGCCTGGGTCTGCTTTGCCCCGGGTACACTACACTTCCCCTCATTCTGTTAGCAATGCTGCCTTTATTTCTCTGATGAGAAAACAGCTCCAAGAATAATGTCCGTTTGCGCATCCACGTGCGGTGCCCTCGGTTTCTCCTGCGGCCCCTCGCAGGGTAACATCAGAGCACGGTCACGAGGGAGTGGAGGAACCTGCAGGATTTAGCAGAAATGCTCGGGGACCACAGGGAAGCCGGCGGGATGGGAAGGATCCTTCCCGCGGAGCTTTAGACAGCCCTCTGCAGTCTACAGTGTTCGAGGCCGCGGCCCCTAGGTGGCGTGTCTCCCTTACAAAAGCAGCAGTCAGAGGCCCTAGAAAAGAGGCTGGAAGTCGTCAGGTTTTTAGAGATGCATAGTACAGTGGAACACTTTGAAGCTTCCAAAAGCGCACCGAAGATGGACTAAACTGGTAGCTGTCCCTTGTACCAGAGCCTGTTATAAGTGGTTTATATGTCAATTTTTATTCTCGAGACACACAAGGAAGGCTCTAGTGTTAGCTCCAATTTACAAAAAACTGTGACTTCCAAAGGTTACCTAACAAATAATAGAGCTGAAGTGATTATCACGGAGCTCCACTCTGCCAACCGTCTTGCTGTCCTGACTCCACTAATACGACAGTGGGGTACACATTTCCCCAGTGTGGCATATACACAATTGACATCACCAAGTCCAACCTGTGAATTACCTCTAAAGGATAAAAAAAAGAAAGAAAGAAACTGAAGCTCAGAACAGAGAAGGTGTACATGATGAATAGTCTAAGGATATCACAGAAATCTAAGTGAAGTCACAACAAATTTTAAAAAAAATCTAGAAATCTGACTAGGAAAACAAAATTGTGCGTCTAAAAGGGTGCACAGAATTATTGTGCAGTGAGAAAGGGTTTGCCATAAATATAACACAAAATATTATAAATACAATAAACATCAATTTATTAGAGAAAAATCATACACAAACTACAAAATTAGCTCACGAAGTAGTCAGTTATAAAATATGAAAACGTTTATTGCTGTCAGCAAGGAAATTTTCCTGGCAAAACTGGCAAAGATCTACCTGCTTCTGCCTCCCCAGTGCTAGAATTTAAAGCATGTGCCACCATGCCAGATTTACTTTTTATGTGTTTATATCCCTCTACTACAGGTCTTCATGGTTTTGGAACATGAACTACTAAAACATATGATGAATTGTCTCCTAAGGGAAATGTACCTCTGAGTCAATTTTGTACCCTGTTTCAAATGGTTCATGGCCATCACTTGCGGCTTGTTAAGAATGCCAAGGCTACTTGACTTTAAGCTCTTTTTTGCACAGCCCCTTTGACTTATCTTCATGTATCAATTTACATGATCCCTTAATGCCTACCTTCAAATTAGAATATGAGATAACTAATGTTATTGTGTGGCTATTTCATAAAGAACTAGAAAAACGTTTAACCTTACCAAAATCGTATTATGTCATGTAATAGATGTTTTTACATCATATCAAAAACCTGGGGGGGTTGATTTTTAATTAATGTTTTTAGTTGTGAGCCTAGCTTTTAACGGCTGAGCTGTCTCTGCAGTCCTGTTTTTAGTTTATGTATTTATGTGTATGGATGTTTTGTTATCTTGTAGGATGTGCACCTCTTGCATGGCCAGAAGAGGGCATCAGACCCGGGGGACTGAAGTTTCGGCTCCTGTAAAGCACCCTGTGGGGCTGGGGTCAGAAGAGGAGGGCTCCTGAGTGCAGAGCCCTCATCCCAGCCCCTTCAAAGCCTATATCTGACTTCAGAGAACAAAGCAGCCTGAGTCTATCAGCTATACCAAATATCAGTGAGGGTCACTACACACTGTAAAAACTGTTTTCTGTATCCAGGGGCAATGGAAAGGTCAACTTCCCCACAGCAGTAACACACAACGATGTAGACATTTCAGATGTGCTTTCAGTGAGAGGCTCTCTCGTACATTTATTTCATCAACAATGAGGGATTATATAATGCTGAGTCCTGGCAAACAGGACTCTCAAGAAGCTACAGACGCTGACCTCATAGCAGGAGAAATATATATACACAGACAAAATTTTACCTTCGATAAACCATGAGCAGCCAAAACCAGGGACTGCCATGCCATTTCTGGAACCATGGCTCCTGGATCCCAAGAGCCTTCAGTAAATATTTATGGGAGGAGATTGATGAGTCCTGGAGGGATGTCTAAGTCATCACTGGGTGATGAGTCCTGGCGAGACTATGAGCAAAGAGCTGGGTTTGGCTTCGCAGGAAACAGATGGTTTGAATCGAATGCACCTCTGACCTTAGAGACGGCAAGTGCGCCTGAAAACTGTATAAGCATTCCTTTCAGAATGACTTGGCTGCCCAGCTTATCCTGTAATAAAGCACAGAGTACCTTCCGCAGCATAATTTCCACGAACCGTCACTGCTCTGTGCATGGCCTGTGCTGGACAATACCAGCTGCAGACAGTCCAACCCAGATGGCATTCACCCTGAGCTGACTTCACCACTTCAGAACTCCAGCTCTGTGGCGCTTTACACAGTTGAGAGTTTCATTGCCATACTTGGTAAGTCAGAGTGCATCTACACTCTTCCCCAGTGTAGGCTGTTACCCCAAAGCCCAATGATGTGCAAACATTCTTTATGAAGTGAGCATCTCTGATCACTACACCCTACCAGAGCTGCTCCCTGTGAAAAGTACGGGAAAAGAAGCCTTTCCAGCAGGGTGCCTGACCCACAAAAATGAAGGCGAACTTGGCCACTTTCTGCTCTCTCCACCCTCCTGACTTCATTTCCTCCTTCAGCGAGTTTGGCTATGAGAGAAATCTAAAAACATTCCATTCTTTCTCCCTTTGCTTCCATTAGTCTAGCCAGCGAAGGTCAAGAGAGCCAGAGGGAACATACCCTTAAGAGGTAGCACAGGGAGGAAGAAACGCCCTGCCATATACCAAGATGGCTAATTTTATTCTGGAAATGTCAGTTAGCCCTACTAAGTGCCAATAAGTGTTTTCCAATGAAAGAGTTCCAAATCTCTGTCCTCTTAAATTTCATAGTCTAGTAGGAAAGAGAAAAGAACAAATAATTATATGAATTACTATGTAAGCTAAACCAAGCAATAAACAAGTCAAACAGAGAAGGAATATGAACAGTTCTTGGCGGAGTCTTAGAAATTCCAGAAAGAGTGTCTGGGAAACACTGGATAGAAATATGAATATTAAGCAAAGATGATAAGAAAATTAGGAATTCCACAGCCTTTGGACTGTAAATCCACGGAAAGACTGATATAATCTTATAGCATTTCAAATACTGTGGTACTGAAACAGGAATAAGCAAATTAATTGAACAGAATAGAGAACCCAGAAGCCCAGCATGTGACAGGCCCACTCCTCTAGTCAATGGAGAAAAGATGGGCAATTCTAAATTACTCTGGGACAAATGGCTGCCCGTGGGAGAGGAATTTTATTCTCTACCTCTTACTATCCATTGACATCAACTCCAGCTAGTTGAAGATACTCCAGAAAGGCAAAATAATAAGACTTTCAGGAAAATATATCTTTGTGATGTTTGTGCGCCAAAGAGGTTCTTAAAGATACAGGCACAGTGGCATGCACCCAGAGTCTCTGCTATTTAGAAGACTAAAGTGTTAGAACAACATAAACCCAAGAGTTGGAGGTCATTCAGAATGACACAGCTAGCTCACATAACAAAACAGGGGAGAGATTAATTAAAAGCATAGGAGTCTGGAGATGGGGGTGTCATCAATTAAGAGTGTGTGCTGGGCTGGAGAGTTAGCTCAGTGGTTAAGGGCACTTCTTGTTCTTGTGAAAGACCCAGGCTCAATTCCCAGAAACCACATGGAGGCTCTCTGTCTCCTCAGACACCAAGCACATATACACTGCACAGATGCAAACAAACAAAATAATAAAGATAAATCTGTTTTTAAAAAGTGTGTATTGCTCTTGCAGAGGTCCAGGTTCAGTTCCCAGCAGGGTGTCAGACAGCCCACAACTGCCTGTGACACTACCCCAAGGAGAGCCAACCCCCTTCTTCTGGTCTCATGTGAACATGCCCACGCATAGACACATACATATAACTATAAAGTAAATCTACAAAGAAGAAAAGTATAAAACAGCTCTGGAGATGGAGAGCAATGATGGTTGCACTGAACTGAACACTTAAAATGACAAGTTCTGTGTCGTGTATCTTTTAACCACTTTATAAACACAAGCTAAAAATGAAGAAGTCCCAAGAGCAGATAATGAGGGTGAATGTAAAAAGGATTCATTGATTATTTGGAGTATATTAGAATAAAGAACTTAAGTTTAAATTTAAGTATATGTGCGTCTTCATAGCCACAAAATTAGACAAGTTATAACCAGCACAGGGTTACTATCCAAATACAACTACTAAGAAAATACTCAGGGGCTGTCCCTACCATCAACTAATAAGAAAATACTCAGGGGCTGTCGCTACCGTCAAGTTAGGGATGCGCCACAGCTGGCAGAATGCTCATCCGGCAGATACGAAGCCCTGGGTTCAATCCCCAGCACGCATGCGGTGAGTTGAAGGTCAATCTGCAGGCGCTGAGGCTGTCTCTCTGAAAATGTAAGTAAATAAACAAATGCACAGTAGGAAAGAATGGAGGGAAATCTGAACAAGTGTTTCCAGGACAGGGGAAACAGTGATGACTCAACATATGAGATCATGTCAAACCACACCAACAACTCAGGACATGGAAACGCTCAGTACAACCACAAAGTCTGAAAATATCCAGTGTCAAGAAGGCCCCCACAGGCCTCAGGAAAAGATGAACTCATGCAACTACTTTGAAAATCCAGTTAGTATCGTCTGGCAATCTCAATGTGATTGCCCCAGTTCAAGAATTCTAAGTGCTGTATATTTCTAGAGAAACTCTGTGCCTAAACATCCCCCTAAAAACATGAAAACCACTAACAAACATATTCGTAGGAAATATCAAAACAGTAAAACACTAGAATCTGTTCACTGCTAGGGGAATGGGTAAATGAACTGTGGTCTTTTCACCCAGTGAAATATATTTTTAAAATACAATGCTACCAAATGAACTACAGCTGAAGTAAGCACAGAAATATGAATGATTCTTAGGCCTATGGGAGCGGGACACTGGAGCCCACGTTGATATGCCGGGTGTTCTTCATTTCCCATTTGTCACCTAGAAACCACTGTATCCCTGCTCCCTGGTACTGACTTTACAGGCTATAGAAACAGTTTTCTGTGCTATGTGCTCACAGTTAGATTCATTCCCAAAAGGACCTGGGAAATTGAGAAGGAATTGAGGTCAGTCTGGTATATCCTACAGTGTCTCCCTGCAGGCCTGTCTATGTCCTTCAACACATCGCTGCCCGTCTCAAGTAAGCTGATACTAAATGATTCTCCGGCTCTGGGTCAGATAACAGCCTCTGTCCCTCTACAGGACTAGTAACAGGAGGAAACTGACTTCTAATGAGTCCTCTGTGGCTGTCCCCAAACTACTCTTCTCAGACACACACACGTGCATACACGCGCACGCGCGCGCGCACACACACACACACACAAATCTTTGAGTTAGCCGATGTTGAGTGGTGCCACTTGCCTTGTGTTGAACTCTAACGATACAATTCAGGATTTATATAAAATCTCAAGGATTTAATCAATGTAATATTGAAGAGTACATACTAAAGGGTAGACAATGATTCGACTCAAGATGCAGGTTGCTCTCGGGAGAAGGGGCAGGCTTCAGTGGAACCTCTTTGTCATCTCCCTACTCTCCCTAGTGGACACAAAGATCTCGTAATATTGTAAAAGAAAGTGATATTTCAGAGAATGGCTTCCTGAGATTTCAGTGGGGAGGCTTGCAGAGCAATTATTTCTGCTCTCTCTGATTTAATAATCCCTCCTCTCCATCTGTCCGTCTTGTCTCTGAGTCCTTTAGGAGGCACGGCATGAGGATTCTTTTTAGTAAACCACCATTTTGACCTGAATTCTTTCCTCCACACATACACCACATATACACAGACACACAGACAGATGGGCGGACATGGACACACACACACACACACACATTCAAGCACACACCTTGCAGCAATGACCTCCGAGACACAGTTTGTCCTGCCTGGACCTTCTCAGCACCCCGATTACATATAGAAGGTATGTATGGGAGGCAGATGCATTTATTAATTTAACCTTCTCCCTCAGATTGGCAAAGTGTGTTGCTGGGCACAGAATCCTGAAGCTAAGCCAGTATCTTTCTGGTGAAGGAGATAGTGAAATAAGATTAACCTCTCCCTGAACACAGGAACAGCAAAACTGTTCACTTGGGGGGAGGAGTTATTTCTAGATATCAGAGATGGAAAAGAATACAGAATCTTTTTCTCTGCCTTCAGGTTAGCCAAGTACAAATAATTAGTGTTTCTGAACCCTACATTTTATAGATAATTGCCGTAGGTACCATAAAGCACCCTAAATCTCTGGCCAGATTAACTTTTTGAGAGAATTCATCTTACAATAGTACTGTTGGCATGCAAAGGTTATGAGAAATGTCTGATCTTAGTAACGCCAATTCATTCCTAAATGTGTAGTACAACTCTTTTCTCTATTAAGTTTAAGCTGGACGGAACCCCACAATACAAAACACATCTACCTCAAATCATCTTAGTGACATTCAAAGGAATTGGCTTGCGGGGGGGGGGGGGTGAGCCTGCCTTTAAAAAAATCTAAGAGCTACCCTCAAATCCAGTGTTATCTTATGAACCAATGGTTTTGATGCACTGCCCATGTAACCTCCCCAGGGAGAACTTCTAAGGCGAATGGGTCATTTCACATTAATCCTGTCATACACTGGCAACATTGAACTGCTATTTGATGTCAAACTACTCTGAATATCTTAATTTTTAAATACAAGCCTCGTTCCTAAACGACAAGGTCCTGAGATGGAAAAGAGAGCCTCGCTGGGTTTTGCACTCTGCCTCGACCACCCGTAGCACAGGCAGACACTCCACAGGGACCTGCTGAACTGAACTGACCTCCTTCCTATTCATCCCTTGGTCCAGATGGGCTTTCGTGCTCCATATGATGTAATCCTCCCCGAAGATGTATTTTCACTCTCACTGTTGGCTTTCCGATGGCAACTCCTGTAGCAAATGTTTTCCTTCAGTTGGCTGAGCTTTGGAAACTAAAGAAGGTGTCGATACGACGCTGTGATTATGCCAAGATTCCATTCCAACGTAACTGATTGATTATCACAGCTAAAAGTTAGTGTTCCTCGTTGGGGAAATGATCTTAATCTTTCACAGGATAGAAGCCATGAACTAAAAAGGAATCTTTCTAACGTCGATAAATATAAACTGTTAAGGTTAAATGTTAAGGTCTGTACTGACTGCAGAGGAAAGGGGCCTGCCTTCCTGACTTGGGTGGGATCACCTCTACTGAATTTCTCATCTTTGAATAATAAAACATCACCCATCAGTAAGTATCCACGAGGTAAAAAAAAAAAAAGTCCTTCCTTCTACAGTGAAAATGAGTTCAGTTCAGTTCAGCAGGTCCCTGTGGAGTGTCTGCCTGTGCTACGGGTGGGATCAAGGCAGAGTGCAAACCCCGTGGGGCTAAATAATTTAGGTCCGTACTTCCCAAGTGGGTGGTACGTACTTCAAACTCTTCCCTGCGTGGGCTCCTTACCCACCACTCTCTTTCCAAGCCTGTATGACCCATGAGGCTGGGGCAACTATCCGAGTCAAATGCTCCGGCCTTTTCCACAGACATTGGCTCCTTCCCCCTCCTCAACCAAAGCTGACTTTTCCCAATCCACACATACTGCCTAAGCCACACAGCCACTCTTAAAACCAAGACTGCCTTCTCCTGAGGACACTTGTGATGGAAAGAGTTTGGGCTGTCCTTTCTGCAGAGGAGGGACAGAGGCAACTGGATATATATGCTAATGAATCAAGTATGAATATAAAGAGAGCACTTAAAATTCAAGAGTTAAATAACCTATAATGGACAAACATACACACATATGTAATCCAACTTTCATATTACTCAACAAAAAATAAATTTTTCATTTTTTCAGATTATGAGTGTCATATATCTTCAGTATAAAAATCAAAGTTGCATAAAAATATGATAAAGTAAAAAAAAACAGCCTAACACTTAAAAATAACTATTGACATTTTTGTGTTCTTTTCTATGTGGCTTTTTTCAGTATGTATACATAAAGGCTTAATGTCTATGTGTGTATATATTTATCTATGTCCTTCAATATTATATATACACATATGTGAGTCTACATTACAAACCATTTCAAATCTACTTCTGTTCATGTTGTAACACACTGTAGATCCCTGTGTTAATTAACGGCTCCAAAGACTTTTACTTCATGACTCTTAAGGGATGTGCTTTTTAGCCAACTTCTTACTAATGAGACCTCAACCTGTGGTTACATTTTCACTATTACACACTGTAACGCAGTCAGGAACTACCCACATATATCTCTACATCTTTTCCACTGTTTGTATAGAAGTAACTGGGTCAAGAAAAGTGTGCATTGGGCATGTCAACGTATTATGCCAGGACTTCCTCTAGAAATATTTGGCTAATTTATAAACATTATGAATTTAGGGGATGGAAACATTTTCCAGCAGTTGAAAGTATGTGCTGCTCTAACAAAGGACCTGAGTTCATTTCCAGAACACATTTCAGGCAGCTGACAACTAACTGTTGTCCAGCCCAGGGCATCCAGTGCATTTTCTAGCCTCTGTAGGCTCCTATATTCAACTCACACGTACATACACACAAACACACAGCCATACACATAATTTTTAAAATATAAATCTCTTTTTAAAAATTTACTAGTTGTTGCTTTGTATTGTTTTGAAACAAGGTCTCACTAAATAGGCTGGTTTTAAGGATCCTACTCCTTATACTCTTGAGAATCTGTTGCTTTTACAGATATTATAATGAGATGATAGTTTTAGTTTATTCATACCAAATGTTTATTTTGTGGATTGGTGTGTGTGTGTGTGTGTTTGTGTGTGTGTGTGTGTGTGTGTGTGTGTGTGGTTTGCTGGATTCAGACTTTAAGGCCTTGTACCCCCAAACCACTGACTTATATCCAGAGTCCTAAAACTAGTTTGCTATTAAAATGTGGATAAGGGGGTGATGGAAAATACCCATTTTTAATCTGTTTGTGATTCTCCCGACAGTAATAATTTTTTTTAGATCAGCCTATAATTCCAGCATTTGGGAGATTGAGTCGGGAGAATCACAAATCCAAATCCAACTTGTGCTATTCAGTGAGAGAGTTATTCAGAAGAAGAAAAAACAAGCAAACAGGCCGGGCGGTGGTGGCGAATGCCTTTAATCCCAGCACTCGGGAGGCAGAGGCAGGCGGATCTCTGAGTTCGAGGCCAGCCTGGTCTACAAGAGCTAGTTCCAGGACAGGCTCTAGAAACTACAGGGAAACCCTGTCTCGAAAAATCAAAAAAAAAAAAAAAAAACACAAGCAAACAGGCAATAACAATAAAAAAATAAAAAATAAAAACCAAAAACCCCAGAGTACAGGAGCTGGGCCAGGAGGCCCTGGATTTTATCTCCATAACAACAATGAACTCTTTAATTTTTAATAACACATTTCAACACTATGATTAATAGCTTTTAGGACTGAACAACATCCAAGCACAACTGCTCAAGACAAAAACTTGGAACTATTACAGCTGGTTTGTTTTATCTGAAGTCCAAATGTTTAAGGGCAATACATTTATGCCTTGGCTTTATAAGACGCATTCACTAATAATAACTTCTCCCGAATAGAACTCTTACTTTAGGATTCAACTCTCTATCCTCAGAGTTCTCTGTGTCCATTTACCTCAGTGAAACACATTGGTGACCCCCATGTTTTTCAGGGTCACTCACGGAGAACCTGATGATATAATTTATTGTCCACAAAAGCACACATCTGAGGGTGGATCAGGGTTGCTGTAATGTTGATTCTTGGCTAAGCCAAACCATCTCTGCAAAGTAGACTGGACAAATAACTCAAGAAGACTTTCCAGCTAGTGTGCTTTTAGGAGTTGACTTTTGTGAATTTTACAATATTTCTTAAGTAATCACTATGTGCTACAGTCAGAAAAAAATATATATGTATACACACACACACACATACATATATATATAATCTGCGCCCTTTAGGAGCTTACTGACATGTGTGAAAACAGAACTAAGTACATTGGAAAACTACACCTGACAGATAATCCCAGAGAGTTTTCTTCATGCCTTACAGGTCTAGTGTATACTTGTTCTCTTTTTCCCTGGAATACTTAATGAAACTAAATATCATTTTCTTAACTTTGGATTTGAATCTGAAAAAGTAACAGAACAATGCTAAAAGCACAGAGCACAAAAGTCTAAGGTGAAACTAAAAATATCAATTCACTCTTAAGTGTAATGGTCTGTCAAGCCCTCCTTGTCTGAGACAAGCCCCTCCCACTCCTCTCCCCCTATCAACCACTGAGGCAAGGGGATCTTTCTTCTGCTTCCACTCTGAGTCTCTCTCTCTCTCTCTCTCTCTCTCTCTCTCTCTCTCTCTCTCTCTCTCTCTCTGCCTCTCTCTGCTCTTCTCCATTCTTCCCCCCTTTTTTCCTTCCCTTCCATAACCCACTAAATAAATACCCACTTTCTCTGCATGGTGTGTCTATTCATTTCAGTCTCTCATCTGCCACGTGGCTTCCTGCCTGGGACCCTGCTGCCTTCATGGCCCGCCATGGTATCGGGACCCACTGCCAGCTGCCAATCGGGAACCTGCCTCATTTTACTTAAACCATTACATTGAGGATCTTTGTCTTGCTAATTAAAGAACTTAGGAGTGGACTCAGGTAGAATCTAGAGGACAATTTTAATAGAGTCTAAAAGAAAATCCCTAGGACAAGCAAGCTTTATGTCTCCGCGGATGCCTGGAGGAAGAAGGAGTAGGGAAAGAGCAAAGGCCAGGTGCTGTTTGAGTTAAGCCTTGTGATGGGCATCATGTGATGGGGACAGGAGCTTTAGAGAAGGAGTAACTCCCAAAGCTTACAAAAGACATGAAGGACAGAAAGGAGAAAAGGGAAAGTTAGGCTTTTTCTGAGAAATTCAGAAAAGCAGAAGGAATTACAAAGATACATGACAGGGTTCTGTAAGCCCCTGTACCAGGAAGAGGGGGGTGTCAGAGCATGGGGGGGATTTCTGGGAAGGAAACATGCAGTATCTCACTAAAGGGATAATTATTCCTCCCAAACATTTAGCATGAACCTGCCTTCCTGAGAAGTACATGTGGTCGGCTCAACAGGATTAACTCTTTCCTGTTTGGGGTAGCTTGAAATGTTATGTTTCTAACCAGGCCAGGGAAATAGTTTTCCATAAGGGGCCTCCCCACAGGGCCCTGATCAAGACTACTGCAACTGTACCTCTTTGGTTCTAGGAGATACTCAGTATAAATGTAATGTTTTAAACTATAACAAGTATAAGGAAAAAGCAGAGAGACCACTTTGGAGGTTGAAACCAGGGAAGTCAAGAATCTCGGAACTCAGTAATCCCAGTACTCAGAAGGCAGAGTCAGGTGAATCTCTGTGAGTTCAAGGCCAGCCTGGACTACACAGTGAGTTCCAGAACAGCCAGACTGTTACAAAGAGAAACCCTGTCTTGAAAAACAAAAAATAAAGACCAGAGTCAAGTCAGATGGCCCATCAGCAAGAAGCACCCCGCTGTGGGTCCAGATCTACAAGTTAGCAGCCCTCATAAGAAGTAAGAAAGAGGGGCTGGAGAGATGGCTCAGAGGTTAAGAGCACTGCCTGCTCTTCCAAAGGTCCTGAGTTCAATTCCCAGCAACCACATGGTGGCTCACAATCATCTATAATGGGGTCTGGCGCCCTCTTCTGGCCTGCAGCCATACACACAGACACAATGTTGTATACAAAATAAATAAATAAATAAATAAATAAATAAATAAATAAATAAATGAAGTAAGAAAGAGTGTACTCAATAGAAGCAATGACCCAGGCAAAGCCAGGGTCAAATAATCCATCATTCTGTACGAATGTCACTCAGGACACGCGTGGAGAGCATCATAGAAGAGAAACCATAAACACTGAGGTCTGTGGACAAACTGGCTTTGACGAAAACTTACTGAGGTTATCAAGTTAAGAGTCAAATGGAAGTGAACTACAGAGTAATAGCAGGGTTGACGTAGGGGTTAAAAGAAAGCAGCGCAAATGCTGAGTGGTGGGAAGGGGGCTGAGAGTGTTGGAAAGAGACCTCCACTCACTTAAGCCCAAGAGAAAGTTAGTAAGGACCAGAAACGCACAGATAGGTAAAGAAGCCCACAGACAGTAACCATGAAGCCAGCTGGGCTGCCATAGCAAGTGCCAGGTCATTAAACAACAAACCTTTTTTTTTTTTCTTCTTCATGATTCTGGAGATTAGAAATACAATATCAAGGCCTGGAGAGGCGGCTCAGCAGTTAACACCCACATAGAAGAGCCCACAACCTTCTATAAGTCTAGTTCTGGGGTTTCCAATTCTACCTTCTGGCCTCCTAGACCATCTGCATACATATAGTTTGTGTGTGTGTGTGTGTGTGTGTGTGTGTGTGTGTGTGTCCATACAATTAGGGTCATGCACATACACATAAAATGAAATAAATACATATTTTTTTCAAGGAAGTTCAAAATCATTAGCTAGGCTTAGTGGCACACACTTTTAGCCCAGCATTTGGGAGGCAGAAGCAGGTGGATCTCTAGGAGTTCAAGACAATCCTGATTTACACAGTGAATTCTAAAGCAACCAAAACTATATAGTGAGACTTTATCACTAAATAAATAAATAAATGCCCAAGAAACTAGAAGTGGTAATCACTTTCAGGATTCTCAAAAAACAACCCATCAACCCATCATATCAGATTAGGACCCATTCATACAACTTCATTTTAATCCTAATTTTCTTATTAAATATTATCTCCAAAGATATTCACACTCCTTGCTGGGGTTAGGATTTCAATTTATGAATGTGATGAGGGACACAATTCATTGTGGCACCTAATGAATGGGATATGTAGGAAATATCATTGGAATTTGCAATGAACATAAGTCACTGAAGTGGAACCATTTAGATGACAGTTGAGAAGCACCCTAGAGTCTTAAAGCATAAAAGTACTAGCTGAAAGTATGAGGCACCAGGGCTCCCCCAAGAAAAAGACAAAGAATTAAGTTCAGATGAGCAGACTCTTTAAAACATCACAGGAAGGTCCTGAGCTCAGTTCCACTCCCCAGAAATGTACACTATGTTAAGAAATACGTACAGGCAACCCCACATGGTAGAACAAAGAGCACTGAAGTGTTTTCGAAAGGAATGAGCAAGGCTAAGGCTGTCTTGGGCGACCAGGCTAATTGTTGTAGAGCTGATGTTTTACTTGGACAATATGTGAGGACTAGAGGTTTCAGCTCAGGGTTTTGTATCTTTGTATCACTCCTCTTGGTTTTGAGTAATGTTATGAAATGTTGGATGGAACTCAGAGTCAAAATTGGCCAAAGTCGCATAAGGCTTTTTCCTCAAGAGGAACAAGACTTAGCCCATTTATCAATGTCTGGCTGAGTAAGGATTCATGGGAAGTAGTATACACAGCTGCTCCCACACAAGCTAAGATGTTGAGAATCCCAGGGGAGAAAGCACTGCCCTGTTGGCATACTGCTTTGGTCCCGGGTTCCCACTTCCCCAGGTAAGCGCCCTGACTCCAGAGAACCTCTGCTCCAGCTCAGTGGTGCTTTGGGCTGGGACTGTGCGTATAAGTCCAGCATTGTGGTGCTATCTATTCCGGTGATAGACAACTCCAAAATTCTCTGGAAATAATAACAACTGGTATATTTTTTAAAAAGAAAGGAACAGACCTATGGGAGAAAGGAAGATGTAAGTATTTGGGAAGCTGAGTATTCAAACAGTCAGCATCTCTTTATACTGCCTTTATAACACTTATGAGAATATGAAATTATTTCAAAATTAATGCATTTTTTAAAAAATCTGGGCGAGGTACTGTAAAACTTTAAGACAATTCTGAAGCCATTTCTGAACCCTCTCAGCCTCCATGCCTTAGTGTTCCCTGCCTTGGGAACCAAGGACCTAACAGCTGCACATGCACGTACTGAGATGTTGGGAACTTTCCATTTCCCTGAGTCTTTGTGAATGTTCTCCAAAAATTGGGGCAAGATAACCTTTAAGATGTTGATTCAGTTCCTGATGTACATGCCAAGTGGAAGGCCTCCCAAAGACTTGATTTGACTCAGCTCCTGGAAAAGGGGTTAAAGTGACCCTCAGATATTTCCTTTACCTAGAAACCACTCTCCAGCAAATTATTGGTAATAGCTCTTTTGAATAAGCTAATCATAATAGTCAAAGAACAACCCCCCAGACATGCCCCTTGCTTCTTTGGCTTTTTCCTTTAAACGTAGCCTGTACCAGCTATTCGGGGTCTTTCTGGCCTCTAATGCTGAAGGACCCTGTCATGACAGAATTAATAAAATCCTCATGTTTTTACATCAGCTGTGGTGTGAGAGGTGGTCTCTTGGGGCAACTCCTCCTCGGTGATTGGACTCTAGGGTCCAACAGTACTTTAAAGCTTGTACGCTGGTGGCCTTGTCAGAGCAGCAGCAGGTGGTACTTGAATTCAGGAGTTTAGTCCACCAGAATGCAAGGCACTGATGGGGGACTCTCAATTAGACAGATTCAATCTTGTGTAGCCCAGCAAGGCCTTGAACTAACAGAGATCCCTCTGACTTTGTCTCCAAAGTCCTGGGATTAAAGGTGTGAGCCATCATTCCCTGGCCTCCAGTAATTTAGCTCTGCACTCTGATTTTCAGCAAGCTTTATTTGTTAAAACACAAATAAAATATTGCTACAGATAGATAACATTAAAGAGTAGAGTCTTATATAGAAAGTGATCCCAAGAATGTAAAAAGGTATCTACACAATCTCCCAAGTGACTTCTCTATGGTAAAGGTTGCCTGCTTTGCTACAACCTCCAAGGTCTTTCCTTGAGAATGTTTCACTCTCCTAAGGGAAAAGCAGAGACTAAGCATGGAAACAAGGGGCTGCCAAGACGGCTCAGTAGTGAAGAGCACTGACTGTTCTGGTGGAGGACCCAGGTTTCATTCCCAGAACCCACATGGCAGCTCACAACCATCTGTAACTCCAGTTCCAAGAGATAGAACTCCTTCTTCTGACCTCCACAGGCACCAGGAACACATGTTGCTGAGACTCATGTAGGCAAAACTTCCAAACACAGGAAATGAAGGTTGTGGTGGTGGCGGCGGCGGCGGCGGTAGTGATATTTTTTAAATGGAAATAAATGTTGTATTAAATGTTGGCTACTTTACTTAATATTCCTTGGCACCTCTGTGGACTGTGGAACACTGACAGCTGTTCATGCTTCTTAATTTGGTGAGCAGAGGCCTCCGATATGTGTCCTCATCTGTTACCCTCTTCCCGTCTAGCTATACTGAAGCTCCTTTATGCCCACAAGCCAGCTGATACATGGAGGCTGTCTTCATTCCTGTGCTCCTCTCTCACCATGTCTTCTTCTCGGGACTCAATTCAGAAGGTCTCCACCCAGTCACACTGCCACAAGAGCACAGTCTGCTGTGAGTATTTATCATGCTTTGACCGGTCCTACGCCACTGTCAGTGAAGTCCTTGAGGACATGGATTCTATATTATTTTCTCTCCTGAAACATAGCAAGGCCTCAGTCTTTTAAACGTGAGAATGTTGTCCTTATTTCTTATTTCTCTCTAGCTTACACACACACACACACACACACACACACACACACACACCACCACCACCACCACCACCACCACCACCACACCACACCTACTCCCAACCCTAATATTCTATACACAGAGAAATTTGCCCCGATCTAATCACATACTTCTCCAAAGTGTGAGTAGCTGCCTGGGATTGAGCGATACAGAAGTCATGAGTTCCCAGAAACTTTAAAATGCCAAGATGGTTCCTCACCTACAGAAGGTCCCTCTGTTTAAAATACAGAAAGAGGCCTTTCTGGTAAAGCTTTAAGCCAGATCTCCACAGCTGGAAAACAACCGCCCATCTGCAAACCGAGAAGGGTGTGAAGCAGTGGTTTCTTTCCCACTATACCAAGAACTGCAGGTTTCCCCAAGTTAGAAAGGGAAAAAGTCTGGAAAACATGATGTAAGATTTCCCAGCTCTGATGTGTGGTTTCCACCACAGAAAACCTTCACAGGCTTGAGTCCTTCCTACAACAGGACTGGGAACCATGACTGAAAGACGTTTGGGAAATCAAGCTGGGCTTCAGGTTTCAGAGACCACAGGTTTGCTCCCTTGATAGCAGAAAATACTGTAAACACAGTGAACTGACTTCTGTCGGCACCTCAGACTGTTCCATCATAGTGTCCCTATCACGTTGACTATTCCAGTACCAACACACACACAACTACACACACAAATACACACAAAAAACAATAAAAAGTACAAAAAATGGCCTCTGAATGAATACATAGATCTATTTCTTTTTTAATTTAGTGTATGGTGTCAGTATAATTATCACAGTCAGGGGAGGGATGTTCTTGAGTTCTTGATCCAAGCTGATGGCGACTGTCTTTGATCTTGGTTTATAAAAATCAGGTTGTCTGTTACCTCCCCAGCGTAGGCACACCTACCTACCCCCTCTGATGTCTGAGGCTACTCCTTCATCCACAACTTCTCTTTTGTCTAGGAAGGTGAGCATCCAAACAGACTAGGTTCCCACAAAGCCAGTACATGCAGCCGAATCAAAACCCAGTGCCATTGTCCTTGGCTTCTCAGTCAGCCCTCCTTGTCAGCCATGTTCAGAGAGTCTGGTTTGATCACATGCTCCATCAGTCCCAGTCCAGCTGGCCTTGGTGAGTTCCCATTAAATTAGCCCCATCATCACAGTGGGTTGGCGCATCCCTCGCTGTCCTGACTTCCTTGCTCATGTTCTCACTCCTTCTGCTCCTCATTTGGACCTTGGAAGCTCAGTCCAGTGCTCCAAAGTGGGTCTCTGTCTATATCTCCACGTGGGATGGATTTTTTTTATTTAGACTTTGTGTCTTTTACATTATGTTTCCTGACCTCACCCATCTCCCTCCCCACCCAAAAATAAAATTTAAGAGAAAAAGAGGAAAAAGAGAAAGAAAGGAAGGAAGGAAGGAAGGAAGGAAGGAAGGAAGGAAGGAAGGAAGGAAGGAAAGAAAGAAGAAGCAGCCACACTTGTGAGCCACACAGACAAGGCCTGGTGACACACACCTTTAATCCCAGCAGCCACACTAGCCATAGAGACTGGGTGGTGGTGGTGTACACCTTTAATCCCAGCACTAGAGAGGAATATAAAATGGAAAGAGAAAGGTCTCAGAATCAGTCTTATTCTGAGGATTCGTGGAGGCAGGACAGCCATTTAGGTTTGAGGTAGAGGTAAGAGCCAGTGGCTGGCTGCTTTGCTTTGTTTGTTTTTTGTTTTGTTTTGTTTTGTTTTATTTTGTTTTGTTTTTTGAGACAGGACTACTCTGTAGCTTTGGAGCCTGTCCTGGAACTAGCTCGAACTCCCAAAGGTCTGCCTGACTCTGCCTCCTGAGTGCTGGGATTAAAGGCATGTACCACCATCGCCCGGCTGCTTTGCTTTTTTGATCTTCAGGTTGAACACCAATATCTGTCTCTGGGTTTTTTATATTGGTGCTACACCTGTGTCCACAGGAGTGACACTCCACCATCCTCCAACAGGTCAAAGATGGGATGGATGTTGGGCTGGGGTGGGCCAACACAGAACCCTGGTTCTGGGCCTGAGTACTTGCAGGGCTGGTCAGCCTGCTAGCTCTTATGGGATGGCCTTTTAAGAGCAACTGTTTCCAACGAAGACAGTCTGAGATGTCACTCTTACAAGGCTAACATTGTTCCACAGACAGAATCTTTTCTGCATGTCGGTGAACTGATTGCTCTGAATTCTCACTGTGAACCTTGAATGTCATCAGTTCTATTCCCAGGTAGAAGCAGGATCCAACATTCCCACCATTGCACCTTCATGCCTGTGGTTCGAGGGGACCCTGTGCATACCCCCAACACACCGAACTGTTCAGATACAAGATTTTGAACTCCTCGATGACAGGGACTCCTGTACCTCCATCATTCAGCACTGTGTGACTTATACAAAATATTCAACACAGATTTGCTCAGCAAATCAGTTTCTCTCCTTCTTGGGTTCCTTGCTGGAAATGTTAGAAATATTAGACACAGAAACGAATTGTCTCTCGGACATCTAAGCTCCATAGAGAGGAACTGACGGCTGCTTCGTTAATGGCTGTATCCTAGAACAGTGTGGAACACAGTAGTTAATTACAGACTGAGTCTGCCCATTTGAAAGCCTGCTTCCCCATCCTTTCTGCTATTTCATTTTCCTAGCAGTCTGACCTCAGATTACTCCTCCCAGCAGTCCCCTCTTACTATTGCACCTCACTAATGGTGGCTGAGCTGGCATTCTTTCATTCTGACATAATGTATCATCAGCTTTATAAGGGAAAGTTTTATTCGGGCTTAGGGTTTGGACCAGCAATGCAAGGCAATGAGTTGTGGTTATGTCACGGTGGCTAGAGAGATGGCTCGGGCATTAAGTGCACTGGTTGCCCTTCCAGAGGACTTGAGTTCAATTCCCAGCACCCAGCAGCTCACAGCTGTCTATAATTACAGTTCCTAGGGGTCTAACTCCCCGGCCTCCCAAGGCACTAGGACACACATGTTGTAATATACATGTAGGCAAAACACCCATACACATAAAAAAATAAACAGTATTTTAAATACTAATTGTAATCTAATTTTCTACTAAGAATGTTGATTTTGGATGGAAGGAAACTCCTCCCACTCCACTTCCACCTTTTAAGCAAAGAATTTTGTTGTTGTTATTATTGCGTTTTGAGACAGGATTTCTCTTTGTAGCCTTGGCTGTCCTGGAACTCCCTCTGTAGACCAGGCTGGCCTCAAACTCAGAGGTCTGCCTTCCTCTGCCTCCCGAGAACTGGGATTAAAGGCCACGTTGGGGCCAAATGAAGATATTTTGATGACATAAAATTTCAAAAGCCACGTTAGTTCTTTCTACATATGGATTATTTGTGCCTTAAAGCCTGAATTAAATACTGTTTTCTAATCGGTTGTATTTCAGAATATTTGTACACCATGTGAGGACGTGTTGCTGTGATTGGTTTAATAAAGAGTTGAGTGGCCAATAGCTGGACAGGAGAAAATAGGCAGGACTTCCCGGGAGAGAGAGGGAGAGAAGAAAAAATCTAAGTGCTCAGAAGTCGGCTGCAGACTTGAGAGCAGAACATGCAGAACAGAGGTGAGGTAATGAGCCATGTGGCAGAGCATAGATTAATAGAAGCAGATTAATTTAAGTTATAAGAGCTAGTGAGACAAGCCTAAGATAATATGGCCAAGCCTTCATAATTAATAGCAAATCTCTGTGTTGATATTTGTGGGCTGATGATCCCGACTAGAAGGCTTACGGTAGTGCTGTGGTTGTTTGTTCTAGCATTTTATAATCTTTGATTCTACAGATCACAGAACTATCCACAGTAATTTGAGCACCATCTAGTGGGTATTCTGGCTACCTTCCTGATTTGGAAGGATGGTGATTAAGTGCTTTCTGGTGGTCCCTGCAGACTGCCATCCCTCCCTATCTGTGGTGAGGAAGTAACAGCTTCCATAAAACCTTCCACCCACCCAAACAACTTCAACATGGCTCCCAGAGCTCTTCTAAATCCTCCTTGCTTAAACTGCAAAAGCAGGATGCTCTATTCTGTTTTCAAAGCCCGAACAATGCTGGGTAGACAGGAGTAGACTGCTCCAGTGTGCTCGGCTCCTACATACAGCACAGTGACCTCCCGTTCAGCCAGCAGGACAAAGGCTTCGTTTCTCACGACTCTCAGATCTTCTGCAACAATTAAGTACAATCATAACTTCTCCATTTTCCATAACTGAACTTCATTTTCCTTTGATCTCTATCTAGCCTTTATCTATGTACAACCCCTCACCTCCTTTCTTGATTATTTTTAATCGTCTCTACTTTCCCAGGATGTTAGTCGCTAAGCAGTATATACAAGTCTAACTAAAGAGAGAAGCCAATGACAACTGCTTTATACGATTAACAAGATTATTTTGATAGCATCAAGCTAAGAATGATTCTCAAGCATTCAATGCCCATTAAAACCAGTGAGAAATTAATGCCTGCTCTTGGGTTCTTAAATTAAGTGGGGATTTTTTTGAGGGCTTAGTGTATGATGATTATTACACAGTGTTATGGTACTGATAGAGAAAATTCTGGAAGTTGTATATTTTCTGCTGTGGTACAGCAACCCTTCCTCCATTTCCAGAGCTGATTAGCTTCACTGAACGTTTTATGAGTAAAGGAAAGAGCAGCGTCGCCTAAAACAAGGACAATAAGGGAGGGAGGGAGGGAGGGGGGGAAGGGAGGGAGGGAGGATAAGATTCAAGCAAACTGAGCCTCTGGGCATCAAGATCTGCTCTAAAGCATGCACAAGTGTGAGCATACACACAAATGCTCATGTGAGTGTGCACGTGCTGGTACACACACACACACACACACACACGCACCACCTTTCAACAAATAATGTAAAGCAATGTCTTGGTAAACTAGTAAAGATAATGGATTTTACTTTTTTGCCATTTTACGTGTAGAGTACTGTTTACTTAAAAAAAACACTTTTAGACATTTGTATTTCATAGACAAAGTGCTAAGGTGTAAAAGGTTTAAGCACTTCTATGTTCAAATCTTGTTTTATTTTTATTTTCTTTTTATCCTTTCAGGTCTTTCTTTTCTTTTCTTTCTTTTCTTTCTTTCTCTTTCTTTTTCTTTTTTTTTTTTTTTTTTTTTTTTTTTTTTTTTTTTTTTTGGTTTTTTGAGACAGGGTTTCTCTGTGAAACAGCCCTAGCTGTCCTGGAACTAGCTTTTATAGGCCAGGCTTGGCCTCAAACTCACAGAGATCTTCCTGCCTCTGCCTCTTGAGTGCTGGGATTAAAGGTGTGCGCCACCACTGCCGTACCCTGTTTCAATTGTTTTAAAGAAAAGAAATCAATACAACCTGACACAAAAAAGAAAAGAAAAGTAAAGATAATTTGTAACCTGTAAAAATGTTAATCTAGCAAAGGACATACACACCCAAAGTAAAATGTAAAATTAAGACAAAGAATCCAAGGGCTGGGGAGACGGTTTTGTCAATAAAGTGCATGACATGCAAGCTTTTGGACCTGAGTTCAGATCCCCAGCACCTACATAAAAATCTGGCGGTGGCACATGTCTTTAATCCCTGTGGTGGGGAGGCAAAGACAGGAGGATTTCTGAGGCTTGCTACCCAAGTCAGTAAGCTCCAAATTCAGTGAGAGGTGTTGTATCTAAAAATAATGTGGAGCCAGGCATGGTGGCATGTGCCTTTGATCCCATTTCAGAGGCAAATATAGATGGAACTCTATGAATTCAAAGCCAGCATGGTCTGCATAGTCAAGGCTACACAGTAAAACCTTGTCTTGATGGTGGTGGTGGTGGTGGTGATGATGAAGAACAAGAAGAAGAAAAGGTAGGAGAAGGAGGAGAAGAAAGTGGAACATGGCTGGAAAAACATCAACCTCTGGCTTTAACATGCACATGTACACATGCACGCGCTCTCCCAAACACACATACATACATACACCTAAGACAAATAATTCAATGGCAACAAATTGCTTCCCCCCCCCCCGCCCTCCTTGGGAATTCATGAAGACCACCTGTGAGGTATACTAGCCACACAGTTGAATCAAAGCTATGTGATTTGTGCTTAGCTAAACTCGGGCGCAGCTTTACACGGTCACTCTGGTCAGCCCCATAAAGCAGCTGCGGCTGCACTATTTGGCTGATGATTTGACTTGGTGAAGCTGAAACTTCTGGTGTTTTCAGAGTTAATGTTGCTAACCCCTTAGCAAAGGGAGTTATGGTCACTCTCGCTTCTGTAGGTTTTCTGTTTTGTTTTGTTTTCCTAGAAGCAGAAACAGACTTGATACTGAAATCTAAAGAGAGAAAGAACCTTGAATTTGCAGCCAGTACTCGATGAGGAGATTGCTCAAACATGTGAAACCACCATTGTCTCCGCCAAAGCCCTAGTTTCTTGATTTACTTAAACTGACTCATCCCACAGTTACATGATATTTAAAGTAAAGAGGATCTGTATTCTACTTAAAACCACGAAAATTGTAGGGTTTCCTTTTGTTCCTAGATCTGTCATTGGTTCAGGTTCCTTATAATAATAATCTTGCTTCTGAAAACTAGGTTTCTGACTGCTCATATTTTAATTCTCCTCTGCTTATCCTTTAAAACATCAATTATCTGACTTCATTCTATTTCCCTACTAGTGGACAGGAAGCCTGTTATTTGTTAATGAGGAGCTAAGTGTATTCTGACAGCCCATTGGAGAAACTGGACCATATCCCGGCAGGGGATGTCAGTTGGGGGAAAATGTACTCAGATCTGGAAAATGACTCGGTGTCTAGGAACTCACTGCATTTAACTCACAGAGTATGTTCCAAATGAGCAAGCCGAAAATTCTTCAAGAGGATCAACAAAATAAAAATGCCTAGAGCTGTCAAGCAAGGGATTACTTATTAAAAATTCCGTTCACTTGCAATGATATCAGTTTCTGGAGCATCTGTGAAACAAACTGACCATTTTTCAAACTAAAATCTGTCAATCACTAAATGCATTCCAAATTATTCCGAGAACTGTCGACATCCCCATGCCTGTGTGTGCTTCACTTTATGTATCGTGGTTGCGTGTTAACCACCAATGAAAGCTGCGTGGTGATTAAACTAAAGTAGGAGCAATACAAACATTTTCACAGGAGCAAAATCGAAGGCACATTCCAACCTGGCTACAGATGTATCTGCGAGACGTTACATCAAATAAATAACCTGAAGCTGGGTACAGTGATATGCATATATTCCAAACACTCAGGAGGATGAGGCAGGAGGATTCAGAGAGTTCAAGGCTGCAAATCAAGCATCTGTCTCAAAAAAATTAAGATATTCAAGAAATCAACCTAATAACTAAAACCCTTGTTAGCCTAATAATTAACATCAAACTTCTCCCTTCTTCTAAAAAAAAAATGGTGGAAGGATGGGATGATAAAGACACAGAGTCTGAAGACCTTGTAAACACTGCAGTGTGCTGGTTCGGTAGAGGTTACTGAGGCCTTACCCAGAGAAGAGGATGCTTCCCATTGACACCTGAGGGAAAGGCAGAGCCAGGACTAAAGCTCTAGACGTTAGTAACAATGCATAACTCTAAAAACACAGGCATGGTTTAAAAAAAAAAAAAAAACTCACCTGAAGAATACATCAAAAAATTTATTCTCTCTCTTTTTTCCACCTCCTGAAAAGGAACTGACCTAAGACTCCTGATGTCAAGGATACCCAGCAATGCATTTCCTCCAGATAAAGATCATGTTACATGGAATGAGGTGGACAGTACTGGTCTGCTGAGTTTTAGCTGTTGAACACATGCTTTTGACATCATCCTCGGTGAGAATCCCCAGCAAGCCACTGGGTCTCTGGGGGCATCCCTTATTCTTCTTCCTAAGTCAGAGGATTTGGCCTGAAGTTTTGGATGTCTATCTGCCATATTTACATCTTCCGGCACTTCTGTCTTCTCTCCTCTTCTAAAAGATGGGCCCTGGAGGTGGTCAGGTCTCAATTCTGTTTCAACATGAGAGGCAATGATTCTCCAGGCTCATTCATACGCTACTCTGCTTATACTTGCCCTTCTGGACGTTTGCACAGCTGGGAAAGGCTGCCTGGATCACAGGACCTCTACTGACCTTCAGGATCAACATAGCCCAACACAATGAGCTCTCAGAGGGCTCATAGACTCTGGGGCCACTTTACCAAGATCAGTTATATCCCCCAATGTAGATTGTATTGCTTTTGGCAGTGTTCTGAAAGGGAGGACCAAGCTTAGGCTCCAAGTACCTTCCTAGAGTCAAAGCACTCCTGTGGGACTAGCATCCAAAGGTCCCAAGTACCCTTCTAGAGTCAGAGTGCTCCTATGGGACTCAAAGAACTCACTCTGTGACTGTGTGTCTCAGCTGTATAGCTAACTACAGTGGTGGCAGTGGCCCAATATAGAGAAGGCTATGATTAGATGCTATCTCTGTCCATCAGCAGGGAGGCATGTGAAGTTTGAATTTATAAATAACCAAGCTGTCTCCCAGGGTTTAACCATGGCTGAGTCTTTGATCATTATCTATAATTATTATTGTGAGCTCACCCAAGGAAGTGCAGAATAAGGGTATAAAGTAATGTCTCACCAGACAGAGGGTTGATAAACAATGTTGCTAAGGTGTGATATATATTAAAAACATCATCATTAAGAAAAAAAAAGAATGCTACTTCTGAGCACTGTATAGCATTGCAGAGCTTACAAATACAGTCATTAATCATGAGGCCCTCTTATCAATCCAATCAAGTACATGAGACATATATGACTACTACTAATCTCATGTTATAGAAGTAACCAAATCTAAGACTCCAGACAACCTAGTTTCCTTTCTTCTGATGTAGACGGAGCATTTCTGTCCGTCCGCCAGTTCTCAAAACCACTCGGAGGTTTAATATTGCTTATAAATGCTTGACCGATAGCTCTGACTTATTACTAGCTAACTCTTACATGTAAATTAACTCATATTTCTTAACTATGCGTAGCCATGTGGTTCATGGCTTATTACCTCATTTTCTACACGTTCTGTTTCCTAGGCAGCTGACTTAAATCAGTCTCTCTCTCTCTCTCTCTCTCTCTCTCTCTCTCTCTCTCTCTCTCTCTCTCTCTCTCTCCCTCCCTCCTCTTCATCCCAGTATCCTCAGTTTTATTATCCTGCCTAAACTTATCCTGCCTTGATCTAGGACAATCAGCTTCTTTGCTAACCAATGAGAGTAATACGTATTCTAGATGTAGAGAAGGATTATTCCGCAGCATTCTGCCCATTATTTAGTCTCATTCTTTAAACTATGTATCCTTAAAAGGCTGAGCTTAGGGCTGGGGATATGACTCGGTGGCTAGAGCTTGCCGTGCAAGAACAAAGGCCTGAGTTCAGATCCTCAGAGCTCATGTAAAAAGCTGAGCGTGGAGATGTGTGCCTGCACCCCAGGACCGGGACAGAGACAGAGAACTCTGGGCCTGACTGGCCAACCAGTCTCACTGAAATGACAGACTCCAGGCTCAATGAGAGATCATATCTCCAAAAATAAGGTGGAGTATGATCAAAGAAGACACATGACACAGCATAGACACACACACCACACACACACGCACACATACAAGTGCAGATATGCACATGAGTATACACTACACTACACACACACGCACACACACATGCTCACACAAGTGCAGATATGCACATAAGTATACACTACACCACACACACATGCACACACACACAAGTGTAGATATGCACATAAGTATACACTACACCACACACACTACAAACACAAATGCACACACAAGTACAGATGTGCACATAAGTATACACTACACCACATGCATATACAAGTGCAGATGTGCACATAAGCATACACTACACTACACACACATGCACACACACACAATATTGTAGCTTTCATTGGTTTAAACCACACCTCACCATGCTGGCATCAAATGGATTACATGGGTTTACCAAAGAGGAACACATCAAGACAATAAAAAAAATTTCATGTGATAAGTCATGGTGTGAAAAATAAATGCTTATCGCCTCTCTACTGACAACCAATTACCAGACCAGAAAGCTAGCACAAAACTTAAAGCTGCAGTTTAGGCATCATCATAAATCTGAATTGATGGCTGCTCCAGGTACCACACCATCCAACACTGTAGGCAACACTAAA
This sequence comes from Arvicola amphibius, assembly GCF_903992535.2. NCBI lineage: Eukaryota > Metazoa > Chordata > Mammalia > Rodentia > Cricetidae > Arvicola > Arvicola amphibius. The sequence goes on from NC_052055.2 coordinate 89,348,358, forward strand.
ATACTTCCATAGCAACTGTCACCAAGGACACCAGAAGGATGCTGAAAATATAAAAGAGGAAAAAGGAGCTATAAACTAGAGACAAACAAGATTGCTTCCTTGGTAGAATGAATCCCACTGTTCAATTTCAATAAATATTGAACCACTTGAAGTGACTGTAAGCAGCTGTTTCATTGTGTCAGACCCATCATTCTGATATATACTTTTTTAAGGAAAAAAAAGATTACCCGGAGATCAGCAAACACGCATAACTCTTGATGCACATACCAGGGAGAAAACTCATGTTATAATCTGTAGATTGGCCATGAGTCAGAAAAGGGAGGCGGGAGTCCCAACCCAGCCATTTACTAAGTGTTATCAGAGACACAAAAGGGAACCCAGAACTGCTTCTTTTCTTGGAATGTGTGGGGGAGGATAAATAAGGCACTTGTGACAATTGTCAAGGGAGAGGTAATGCTGTACCTGCTAAATTTTAGAATACTTCTGGAAAACTTGTGGAATGAATTGTATCCCCCAAGAGCATCTGTTGAAATTCTAATCTTACATCTTGCAATATTTCCCCATGCGTAGTGCTCAGGGAGGGCCAAGAGACTCCCCGAAACAACATATCGCCATCTATAACTAGATGATGAGACATCACATTTTGACTACACATTTTGCTGAATATACAATGCATTTTGACTACAAGACATAAAGAAATCAAACTGGAAGTGGCCAGAGAACTTGTTCACTGTTAGCTAGCTTTCACGGTGCTGGAAGATGCTATGCAGGGTCATGGCGGGGGAGACATCAGTGGTCTTTCTCAGTCCTTGACTCAGAATGCTACAATACCAACATGCCTGGCAAGATGTGACCACTGTTGCAATTGAAGCATGAAGATTATACAGGTAACCAATCACTTTCTGGTTGGATTTGAGGGTGCTCAGCCAGAGGGAATTCATGCCTGGTACTGTAAACCTGGCCAAAAGCCCCTGGCTCGAGGGGTCAAAGGTGTTGTAAGGAATCTACTACTGTTGTTTTGTTACATGGACAAGTTGTCAAATTGACTTTTAAGTATTTATTCTTTATTCATAGATTAGTGTTGCTATCAACCTTGGTCAGAGAAACCTCCTTCTACAGTGGGCAATAGTACAGAAGTCCATAACTGGTCAACATCCTGAGAATAAATAACTATTGAGTTGTTAGCTCTAAACAGGACATCTACAACATCATCCCACACACACATTGAAAGGCTCAGGGAATGTCGTAGGACAGGAGGTGGAAAGAAGGCAAGAGCTGGAAGACAGGGAGGAGTGCTGTGATATGCTGTCTTCTGGACACTGTATGCCCATTACATGGCTGACCTCACTGCAGCTCTAGGTACCTGCATGTGACCGGCACAAGCTCAAGGCAAGGAGAGCAGTTAACATTGCAACAATCCCCTCATATTTAACTCAGCGGGCTACACAAATCAAAGGGCATGCATAAATGTGAGAGGAGGGTGAAGATGTGTTGAGGGATACTCTAAGTGTGGAGAGAATTGAGGGTGAGTATGATCAAGATACATCCTGAGCGTATATAACATTGTCAAAGAATAAAGAAAGGCTATTCTAAGAAATAGTCGTCGTGGGTATAATGAAGTTGAAATCAGATGATCTATTATCCTTATGTAACAACATCATGTGAAAACAGACACACCAGTCTGCTTAGGACAGAGCCAGAGGCTGGAGTGCAACACCTCTAGGCCAAGCCAAGGGACAACACAGACTCCGCTAATAAAGGCAAGGGAGTTCTGCACCTTAATTTCAAACTTTGAACCTCCAGAAGCGTGAGAGAATAAACATCTATTGTTTCAAGCTACCCTGTTTGGGTACTTTGTAACCAGCCCTAGGAAACTGGTTTATGTAGAGATTACTCCATGCTAAGGGGAGCAAGTCAGACTTCCAGTAAGAAATGACATATAAATGAAACTTTGAAAACCTTGTACCATCTGGTAGAGCATGCTGAACCTGCCTGTGGTCGTAGCTATTCTGAAAGCTAAGACAAGAAATCACTTAAGCTCCCGAGTTCCAGGGTAGTCTGGGTAACATAATGAGCGGCCATCTGTGCTGGCTAATTTTATGTCAACTTGACACAAGCTATAGTTATTGGAGAGGATGGAGCCTCAGTTGAGAAAATGCCTCCATAAGATCCAGCTGCAGGGCATTTTCTTAATTAGCGATTGATGCGAGAGGGCCCAGCCCATTATGGGTGGGGTCATCCCTGGGATGGTAGTCCTGGGTTCTATAAATAGGTAGGCTGAGCAAGCTATGATCATCAAGACAGTAAGCAGACCCCTTCATGGCCTCTGCATCAGCTCCTGTCTCCGGGTTCTCATCCTGTGTAAGTTCCTGTCCTGACTTCCTTCAGCAATAGACTATGGATGTGTAAGCATAAACCAAATAAACTCTTTCTTCCCCAACTTGCTTTTGGTCATGGTGTTTCATCGTAGTAAAGGTTGTGTCTGAAGAGTCCAAAAATAAGAATATAGAAATGTAGATTCCAGATAAGAATGAAGAAATAATGAAATATAAAGTTGTAAGCCTAGGAGAATGAGAGCAGGCTATCAGCAGCTTTCTCAGCAGCTTAAGGATTAACTATTAACAGTGGGTTACTCTGCTTCATAACCCATAGCTCTGTTTACAAGGCCAAAGCATCTCTCTGCAAACTAAGAGCCCTAAGATAACACCCTGGCCATCCATGAATAATGACGGATATGAGCTGAGTTAACCTTTAGGAGGTGGATATTCATGACCTCTGGGTTATGCATTATCCCTGATATGTGAAACTGGCAGCATCAAAGGGAAGAGCGCAGGGCTTCAGTAAACACCGCCTGGGAATACCAGGGAAGATAATACATTAAGTACAAACACTAGTTTAACTGAAAAACTCTGTTAATGGAAATTGAAAAGAAGGGCAATTTGTATCTGAGCTTAACCTTGAGATTGTAAAAAATCTTTTGTTATTGCTGAATGCTTGCTATAAAAGGAGGAGTTCAAAAACCGGCCTTGGCCTCAGCCTTACAAATCCATCTCTGGCTGTGGCCTCAGCTAGCTGATAAGCTTTTTGTGCCCCATGGAGATTTAATTTTTTTAATTTTAATTTTTTTTCCTGGAATAAAGTTTGCTTCTGGTTTATTAGACTTTGGTGGCCTGTCCCCATCTTTGTGCGACCGACCTCCATGGACCCAACAGTGTCTGTCTGGTGTTTAGTTCACGAGGGTCCGCAGAAGAAACAGGGTCACTCTAGGGTGATTTTAGTCTTTGCAGCTGCAGGGGAGTCAGCTTCTGGTGAACTGATGGACTGTAGCTTTGCAAAAGGCTTTTTTTTATTATTGTTATACAGTTTACACCTTAGCAAGTCAATTTCTGCTTACCAAAACCTCTTACCTTAAGCTCATCAAAGTAGGCAAATGCCAAAGCAATTCTCAGCCACAGAACTTCTCAGAGTTCTTCTGCAACCAAATTTTTCATAGGCTTTGAACCTTTTAGGAAGCACTTAAGATTTACACACTTCAAGTAGAAGGGAGCGGGCACAAAAGGCAGATCAATGGCCAGGAGCTAATACTCCAGAGTCAGATCATCTGCAAAGCTCTTGGGATCGCCTGCTACAAACAGTAGCCCAAACTAAGATACCAATCTCAGTATGATATTTACATTTGTGCTATCTGAATTTCAGGATGCGGGTTTTCCCATTTTCATGAAAATAGTATTTAAGATTTATTGAGAATCTTAATAATTATTAATTATTATCGCATGCCACACATGGCAGTAGGAATTATTCAACATTTGGACTGACCTCTGACTCATCTCCAGATGACATCTGGATTTCCCAATGCCCCTGCCCCTTTCATCCTGTGATGGTTGATATATTTAGTAAATTAGGTGAATGAATCAGAGAGAGGTGTCATTTTTGTGTGTGAGATGACATGACAGATTCTAGGCATAAGCCCAGGATATCTGGAACAGCCACCACCAGAGCCAAGGTGGTCGTTCTCCCTTCAGTTCCACAAACCTAGGTCAGGAGGAGGCCTTCCAAGGACTAGACTCTTTAGGAGCACAGAAGTCCACACCCTTGGCATAATCTGCATTCGACAGATGGGCCGTGACACTGGGAAAGCTTTAGCCTTGGTTAAAAAAAAAAGTGGCCCTGAAAACAGAAGACAAATATGTGGGAACTGGGGCAGAAGAAAAATGACAGGGCAGTAGCCTGGAACCACTATAAAAGAAAGATTGTTTAAAGAAACTTCCAGAAATGCGTAGGGATAATTTGAAGGCTCTTAGTCTCCTTTAGTCAAATAGAAAAGAGATTGCTGCCATTGAAAAACAGAAGACAAAGGAAAGACTGTTTAGTGAGGCCTTGTTTTGGTCAGCACAGCAATGGGGGCCTGGAATACACGGGCAGGAGCTGATTTTCCTACATAAACCAAACCATCATGAGACCCACTTCCACTTCACTAGTGAGGATAGGGAGATTTACAAAGATGCTATTTAACCTTTCCCAGACAGAATTCGGTGAATTACTGCTGTTGAATCAAAAGGAGAGCCTTGTATGCCTGCCACTGGAGCCACGGACTTTTGTCTGTGCCATTCCACTGTTCTAGGCAGAAGGGAAGAGGTGAGTGACGCTCACAAGGAGCAAAGGAAGGAAGGCATGAGGTCCAGCATCAGTCAAGGCCCTGGAGCTCAACCCAAGTGCTCTAATGAAAGCCTTTAAAGTAAGCACTCATACCGGCCGGGGCAGGATTAAGGGAATCAACAAAGCAGTATGAAAGCACTCAAAGCCAACAATAGAAGACAGTGTCTCCCAACGAGGTCTATGAGATGGGCTGAGTCCCAGATCTGTGGAACTGACATTATGTTAGGATCTACACCATGGAAGGACACCATCAAAGCCAGAAAGACTGGACCAAAACGGAGGAGAAAGCAATGTAACCTCCCTTTGCACCTTCCAGTGCAGGTGCCCTAACAATGCCATCTGTCACCTGCATGCAAGTGTAAGGGGGACCTGGGTGAGACAGAAGCAGCATCAGAGACAGCATAGGTACCCTGTCCTAGTCTGGTCTCTGCCCTGTTGTGTGTCACAGGGAAGCACTTCCTCCAGGGTCTGACTTCTGGGTCAGTTTACTCAATAGGAGGCTTTGAATGAAGGGCGTGTAGGGAGAAGTCAGTGTATTTTTTCCTTTGTCTCTGACAAATGGAATCATAAAACAATAAAGTGAGGAACAATGGGATCATATCATAGGATAAACTGAATATGTGAAACCTAACGGAAAATTAGGACATTAGAGGGTGATTGCTCCTGAATTACCTCACAGCGGTTCTCACTTCAGGGGACGTCTGCTAAGACCACAGTCACACTCTCATGGGACACTTGTCCTGGTGCTCTTCAAGAGGATCTGCTGGTCTGACCTATTGGTGCCCAGTGCCCTGCTAGAGACTAGAGCAAAAGCATGCCCAGCTTGGACCCTGGGAGCTAGGCTGGCATGCCTCTTTCCTAGTGCTTATCAGAGAATTGGCACCTGCTGTGGTTCACTGCATGTTGTTTTCCTCTTCTAGGGTTAAGAGAAGTTTCTGGGGAGGGGAGAGTTTCCATAGCAACCTGTCAATGAGGTCAATGTCTTCAGCAGAAAAACAGAGGCGAAGATGTTCTGGGGAGACCAACTTCATGGCACCTTGAAGTCACACAAGAAGGTTCATTAGATGCTAACAATTCTTTTTAAAAAAAACTGGGGGAAACTTTTGAGATGGCTTAGTGGTCAAGAGCACTTGTTCCTCTTCCACAGGAGCCTATTTCAATCCCCAGCACCCACAAGACAACTCACAACTGTCTGCAGCACCAGTTCCTGGGGATCCGATGCCCTCTTCTGGCATCCTTGGACGCTAGGTATGCATGGGGTACACAAACATGCCTGCAGGCAAAACGCTCAGACATGTAACGAAAATCTAATTTTTAAAAATTATTTATTTATTTATTTATTTATTTATTTATTTATTATGTAGACAATATTCTTTCTGTGTATATGCCTACAGGCCAGAAGAGGGCACCAGACCTCATTACAGATGGTTGTGAGCCACCATGTGATTGCTGGGAATTGAACTCAGGACCTTTGGAAGAGTAGGCAATGCTCTTAACCTCTCAGCCATCTCTCCAGCCCCAAAAATCTAATTCTTTTTTTTTTTTTTTTTTTTTTTTTTTGGTTTTTCGAGACAGGGTTTCTCTGTGGCTTTGGAGCCTGTCCTGGAACTAGCTCTTGTAGACCAGGCTGGTCTCGAACTCACAGAGATCCGCCTGCCTCTGCCTCCCGAGTGCTGGGATTAAAGGCGTGCGCCACCACCGCCCGGCTCAAAAATCTAATTTTTTACTGTGCATTTGGAACTTAAAAATAATTTATGCCACCTCAAAATTCCAGTAACATTTTTCACAAAACTAGAAAAAAAAATCCTAAAATTCATGTGCATTCCCAGAATACCCTCAGTAGCCAGAGCAATCCTAAGTAGGGAGAGCAATGCTGGATGCATCATAAAAACCAATTTTACTGCAGAGACAAAATAACAAACACAACATGTTCCTTAGCAAAAAGATAAGCATACTGGGACCCAATGTAAGAGAGGACCCAGAAATAAACCTATGCAGCCAGGGGCATTTGATTCTCGATACAGACCAACCTATACACTAGAGAAGGGACAGCATCTTCGACAAATGGAAGATTGGAGAGCTGGGTGTAGAAGAATGAAAGCAGATCTTAATCTTGCACCCCGTGTAAAAATCAGTTCAAAACTGATCAAAGACATTAAAGAAATAACTGAAACTTTGAAGCCAACAGGGGAAACCACTTCAGCTTGAAGGCATAGCTTGGGCTTTCTGAAAATGATTCTAATAGCCCAGATCATAACAGTAAGAACTGACGCACGTGACACGACCTTTAGAAAACTTCTGCAGAGCCAAGGAAACCAACAAAGAAAAGAGACAACACACATAAAGAGAGAAATATTTCATCCTACAGGAAATTAGCGTCTAAACCGTAAAAAATAATTTAAAATTAGACATCAAGAAAACAAACAGTAAATAAATGTGAAAAATAGACATTTCAATTAAGTACTTTAGCGCTCAAGATGCTGAGGTAGGCAGGCCTTAGAAGTTTGAGGCTAGCCTAGACACACAGTGCATTCCAATCCAACCTGAACTACAAAGTCAGACTTTATCTAAAAAAACAAGCAGCAACAAAAAAATAAGCAGCAAGTAACAATAACCAATAAACTTTAAGAAAGTCAATGTCTTTAGCCATGAGGAAAATGTAAACCAAAAGTGCATTGAGTGGCTGGAGGTTCAGCTCAGTCGGTAGAGCGCTTGTCTTGCATGCCTAAGGCCCTGGGATCAGTCCTCAGCACCACATAAACAAGTGTGGTAGTGCATGCCTATAATCCTAGCACTTGGGAAACAGAGACAAGGGGATCAGAAGTTCAAGGTCACCCTCTGCCACAGAGCCAGTTTGAAGCCAACTTGAACTAAATGAGATCCTGTCTTAAAAAGAATTATATTGAGGTTCCATCTCTCCCTAGCCTTAATGGTTATAATGGCAAGAGCATAAAAAAACTCCAGGGTGATTGCAGGAAAGTGGAGAGCCATTGTATAAGTAGCCCACCCATTTTAGAAATGATCTCAATACCAGGAGACCCACTAGAATGCTTCTGTCTATATACCCAAAGCAAGTCAACATATAATTAAGAGAGCTGCATATTATTATGGCACTACTTGTTAGGAAGGTACATATATATGGGAGACCATGTGTTTCTCCTCACTTAAATACCAGGGAGGGGTCAGAACCTGGCATGCTGGGATTTTGAGTCCAGACCAATACAACTTTCAGGCCTGGGGGCTGGGATGGATGTGAGAGGCTGGGGATTATGTTCCCAACTTAATATATAGGTCTATACATAGGCAAGTTATATATAGAGAGAGAGTCAGCTGAGGTGCCCATCAATGGACAAATGGGAAAGAAGATACAATACAGCAGTGATATGCCATAGCATCCATTTCCTCACATGAAGATGTACTAAGTGGCATTGTTCTTTGACTGTAGGCTTGGCCTTGGAACTCACTTGCCTTAACCAGTAGAATGAGACAGAAAAGAATGAACCAGCTCCGAATGAGACCTTGCATGTTGCACTCTTACTTCTTTTTTTAAAAATATTTATTTCTTTATTTATTTTGTATACAATATTCTGTCTGTGTGTATGCCTCCAGGCCAGAAGAGGGCACCAGACCCCATTACAGATGGTTGTGAGCCACCATGTGGTTGCTGGGAATTGAACTCAGGACCTTTGGAAGAGCAGGCAATGCTCTTAACCTCTGAGCCATCTCTCCAGCCCGCACTCTTACTTCTTATACATATTCTCAGCCATGCTGGACTCAGAAGAAAGATAAGAGGCATGTAAAAAAGGGCTACCTTGGTTAGCCACCAAGCCAAACTCAGTTTAGATGATCCAATCCAGAATATGCCCCCAAAGATATGTGCTCTTTGTGTGTGGTTTGTTACGTATCTAGTCAACACAAAAGGCTCTTCATGAGTAGAACCCTTCACATTTCTAGATTGTTAGAGCCCATGACCTAGTTTTTACCTTGAGCCATGGATCCAAATGTTCTTTTAAGTCTAAAGTTCACCTTTGATAGAAAAACTATAATGTATGCTTAATAACGTGGTTGTGGGCAACTTAGAAGCAATTCACATGCATTATCATCAATATTCACAGGCTTTTCTTTCAGGTTCCCAAATCATACATCCGGAAGCTACTGGTGGGCGACATGGGATGACATGGGATTCACCAGCTAGGTCACTCTCAGTTCTTCCGGCTTTTGTCATCTTGCCTTATTTCCTGCAAGCAGAGGTTTCAGAAATGCAGAGTTGACCCAGTAGTGACAGTGATGGATTGGAGTAATTGTCCTCTGGGTTTCTGGCCTATTGAGCCAAAGACCCAGTCAGACGGCAGAGTAGGGTAGTGCCACTAACTCCTCACCCGAGACTTTTCTCTTGCTTCTAGCTTCTCAGCATGAGATAGCGTTCTGGTCTGACATGCCATGTCTGGTAGGCTCTTTCTATGCAACTGCTTCAAACATGGCTGTAAAGACTTTTTTTTTCTCGCTGAAATTACACTGTCCAGTTTGGCAAACTTCTTTGCTCTTGTTTCCTTTGAAGACTAAGAGGGAAAAACAAAGAGCAGGACACACACAGCATGCAGCAGAGAAATAAATCATTTCAGACGAACCACAATGTAGTGGTTATAAGAAAGAGTTAAAGAGCCAGCTTTATATTTTCGGATCAGTGGGTCCAATCCCTAGCTCAGAGGAAATTGAGACTTTGAAAGAAAAGTTCTGCTTTCTCTGAAATCTTATCTGTGGCACACCACCCCCAATAAAAGTAAAACTCATACTCCCTCACTTCCCAGATTCCTAAAACAGCTACTCTTAGTTCTCATTGGTATTGACGGGGCAGGGGACACCCACGGAATAGAGAAATGAAAAACAGTACATTCCTGAGACATTAGCAAAGATCAACGGAAGAGAATTGCTGCGATGTGGTGATTTCCACAGGGATAGGAATCCTTGAAGGCTAAGACGGGGCTTCCAGAAATTCTGCTTCAAGAAAAATTGAGGTCATGTGAGGTCAAAAGCAAGGAGATTACAGAAAGTTTGAGGCCAGCCTGGGCTCCATAGTGACTTCAGAATGAGACTTTGTCTCAAGAAAAGAAAATAGAATACAAAATGACATTAAAAGAAGGTAACAAAAGATCAAGTCTTGGGATTATCTAGAAATAGAAAAAAATCGGAGTAACTCCGGTCAGCGAGATCACACTAGGTTCCTAACAGTCTTCTACTGTTCAGCAAAACCAATCACTTGTTCTCAGGATAATCCAATGGCAGGATTATTATCCCTATTTCAGAGATGAGAAAACTGAAGAATCATGCCAGAAAGTCATGAAGCAACTCGTTTAAAGAGACATAACTAGAGAACTCAGAAGTAGGATTCACATGGCTGCAGTTGTGAGCAGCCATGAGAAGTCTACCATCAGCTTAAACTTGTATTAACATATTTCCTTAAAAATTCATATGAGGAATAATCCAATTTTAAAAATGGGATACAGTTCTAAACAGAGAATTCTCAACAAAAGAATCTCAGATGGCTGAAAGACACTTAAGGAACAGTTCATCATCCTTAGCCATCAAGGAAATGCAAATCAAAATGGCTCTGATATACCGTCTTACACCTATCAGAATGTCTAGGATCAAAAACCAATGATAGCTTATGCTGGAGAGGATGCAGAGTAAGGGGAATACTCCTCCATTGCTCGTGGGAGTGCAAATTTGCACAGCCACTTTGGAAATCAGTGTGGAGAGCTCTCAGAAAATTGAGAATCAATCTACCTCAACTATGTTCATAGCAGCATTATTCGTAATAGCCAGAACCTGGAATCAACTTAGGTAGTTGCCAAAACTATAGGTTATCTTCACAAACTGATGGTAAGGCTCTGTTGCTAAAGACAACACCGACACAACTCATTGAACATGAAAAAGTCTACATAGAGCCTTCACCCCTCCATGCTGGTGTTCTTGACATGGGAAGTTATTCTGCATACTACCAAAGAAGAAACATAAATGCTAACACTGACCCCGCTACAAATCCTTTGACAATAGTATCCTGCCTACAAGATATGCTGGAGCAATGGCAACACAAAGCTTAACCAACCAATATCTGATTTGGCTTAAGATCCACTCCATGAGATAGAACACATACCCAACACTGCTTGAGTGACCAAGAACTTGAGACTAGATGGCCAGGGACCTAGAGTAAAACCAAATAATACTGGCTTAAAATGTAGTGATAAATTTACTCCTAATGACATTTTCTATACTCATAGATCATTGCCTTGCTCAGCCAAAATCAGAGAAGCTTCCTCCTGCAGCAGATGGGAGCAAATACAGAGACCCACAGCCAGACAATATGCAGAGAATGAGAGACCTTGGAACACTCAGTTCTACAAGACACGTCTCTATCAAAACCCTTCCGATAAGGAAGCAGAAAGTCTAAGAGCCAGAGGAGATGGAGAAAACGAGGCCTTCTCAATATCAGGACCTACACACACATAAACTCACAGAGATAGAGGCAGTATACCCAGGTCCTGCACAGGTCTATACCAGATGGGGTCCTAGAGATGCAAGAAGTGGACACATGCCCCCATCCCTAACCCAGAAACTGTCTCCAGTTGAGACCCACTCACAAATGAAACTCTAGCTTCCTCTAAGGAAGTCTCACTGGGGAAACAACCTACTTAAGTTTAGGCTGCATAGCCAGCAGTAGATGGCCAACAGAAAATGCACTGATTTTATGTTTTTATGGGATTCCTGAGTGTGTGAATGAATGGGTCTTTGTATGTATTTTTGTGCCTTTTATTGAGCTCTTTTCCTTCTGTTGTTTGTTTTGTTATATTCCAATGTGGTTGTTTTTGCTTTATCTCATTTTATTATCCCTTAGAAGCCTGTTTGTTTTCTAGTAAGAAATAGAAAGGGGGTAGATCTGAATGGGAGAGGAAGTGGGGAGGTATTGTGGGAACTCCTTCAGCCAATAGCCTTTAAGATACTGGCACACTCTGGGCATGGCCACATGTCCTATATGAACAGATGTGGAACTTTGTGCAGTCTCCTTGGCTGCTGGGTGTGGTTCCTGTTCCCCACTCCTGAAGAGGACTGTTGATCTGTGAGTCTACCCCTAAATAAAGAACCCTTTTTTATACTCCATTGTGGGCTAGCCTGGGACTACTTCATTGTAATCGTCTACAGGGCAGAACTGGGAGGAAGAGAGGGAGAGGAAAAATAAATAAATAAAATAATTTTTTTAAATAAGAAAGCAAACTAAGATGGTTTTGTGATATATCATTGTTTGTCAGAGGTTTTTGTACACATTTTCCAATTGCTCCTCTTAACTAAAGCATCAGGTGAAATTGCTGTTTTCTAAACCAGACAACCTGCATTTCTTGTACCATGGCAACTGGAGAAGCACAGGTGTGAGACAGTCGCTTTTTCAAGAAAAAATCTAAGACCTTTATTATCTCTAGAAGAATTACTTTGTCCATGCAGATATGGTGGCCTGTATTGCAGCACTTGGGAAGCAGAAGTGGGAGGATTGTTAGTTTTGATCAGCCTGGACTTCATAGCAAGATTTTCTCAGAAAAAAATGCACAGGGTAGAGTAACTGAACAAGTGAATAGCAGGAAGGAGCCCAATACCAGGTAGACAGGTGATGTTTATCACAGCTAGGCTTACCATCAGAATAAGGTTTGAACACAGAAAGAACGTAGGTTCTGTGGGGTATTTTTAGTTTGTCCTGAAAGGGAAAGACTAATATGATTTACACACATAGTGTACAGACTCACATGCTGCCAAAATATCTACACACATGAAAAAATAAAAATAAAATTCTATTGCAGTAATTCAAAAGTACAGAATTCAGAGCCAATCAAACCATGACTTTAGCGAGGTGGTGGTGGTGCATGCTTTAATCCCAGCACATGGGAGGCAGTGGCAGGTAGATTTCTGGGCATTTGAGACCAGCTTGATCTACAGAGTGAGTTCCAGGATAACCAGGGCTACAGAGAAAAACCCTGTCTCAAAAAATCAATAAAAAAGACTTAAAATATTATATCTGATACTTAACAGTACTTCAATTTACCTAATTTATCCAATTTATAATATTGTAAATAGTAAAGTTATAAAACTTATGCAAATTTCAAAGATTTAAAATGTTTTGTTTTGTTTTGGTTTATTTTTTCGAGACAGGGTTTCTCTATGTAGCCCTGGCTGTCCTGGAACTCATTCTACTGACCAGGTTAGCCTTGAACTCAGACATCTGACTGACTCTGCCTCCCATGTGCCGGGATTAAAGGAATGGGCCACCACACCTGCCACCATTTTTTGCCAGTTTTAAAGTATTTTTTGTCATTTCTAATACTGTGGCTAATGAAATACACAAAGCGAAGGTAATAATCCCCTTCCAGGAGTAACGGTTAGAGGAAAGGAGGTGGCACATGGTCCGCTCAGGGCATGGCCTCAGGAGCAGAAAATGTGTGATCTTTTCTACTACTTTTCGCCAAAAGTAACTGCATTTGTTACTTTTCTATGTCTATAATAAACGCCATGACCAAGGTGTTAGAGAAGAAAGAGTTTATCAGGGGACCAAATACTTAAATGCCAAGGGGGCATCGCATCTAAACCACCACAGTAAGTTTTTCCCAGAGAAGGCTTTGATCTTCACTGCAAACTTTTAGATGACAAAGGGGAGACTGGCCTCATCATAGAGGCTATTGTTGTACTGACACCAAAGTTCATCTCTCTCAGAATTTTCTATGCTTGCATATTTAGTGTGTGTGTGTTTTCTCAAGTATAGAGTGATAAATTGCTTTTATAGTAATTCATTTAACATTCGAGCACCCCTGCACTGCACTGTGCAATGGGTTATCACATTAGAGGAGACACAATTCATTAATTGTTTTTTAAGCTCTAGATGGTATCAGTAAACTGAACAGAAATCATACCATCCTTGTACTTAAGGACCATTCCAATCTGGTGGCATCTTATTCCTCCTACAGTTCCCATATTTGCCTTGATGTTTTCATGATCATTGTAAGTAGGTATACTCTTCCACATCTTTGCAGGCTCATGGGTTTTGTAATATGCTTATGACTTTCAGGGACATTGTACATACAATAATTATACTTATATAGGAACATCTCTACCAGTCTCTGGCCCGGCCACCAGTGGGTAAAGAGCTAGCAGCGTGTGATTGGAAAGTGTTGTGGGAATGCAGACACAAAGACATTGAGGGTAATTCTAATGGTCACTAGCATTCTAGGCTGTTCAAAAGGGCTAGGACCAAGAGGTCTTATATGTATACAGGTGTTTGGACATGCATGAAATTCTCTGGAGGACAGAAGAGGGTGTTGAATCCTCTGGAAATGACTGCAACTGTGTACAGTTGTAAGCTACTATGTAGGTTCTGGGAATTGAACCCCGGTCCCTTGGAAGAGCAGCAAATACTCTTAACCTCAGAGCCATCTCTCCAACCCAAATATTGCTATTCTGGCAGTAGCAATTTTTTTTCCTGAGATAGTCTACATCCTGTTTGGCCCACTGGCCTGCCCTGATTGGGTGAATTAGTGTTAGTCTAGCTCTCGATATAGATCAAAGCAAGTGTTGGAACAACTGATCTAGTTAGAAAAAAGACTTGTTCCGCAACTGACCTAATTTCTATGATAAAGAAAAATGTTGGTAAAATATGTGGGAGAAATATATTTTTTCTAGAAGCAGAAAAGGAAAGGAAGAAGTTTTTGGACTGTTACTTATTATAAAATGTTCATATTTACAACGCCCAGGCATGTCAATCCATGCTATAAATGTTTCTGGAGGCCAAGCACTTAAGCTCTGTGCGGTTAGTCTACAGCCTTTCAAATTCATACGTTTTCATTATTGTTCTTTCATTTTTATTCTGAGCTAATCCTGTCTCTTTTCACAGCACAGTAACATGGCTTCAAATGTGAGGGGAAGAGAGACCATTTACAGTAGATCTACAGAGAAAAATGTACTGGGCAAGTGGAAGTTATATCCAATGAGCTCTGTTATTTTCAAATAATGCCAAAGGATATTGAATGAAAGTCACTAACTCGGTATAAGATGTCTCCAAAACACAGCATTTCATCTAAATGGTTTCTTAATGAAAGCTAAAGGAGTATGAAGCTGAACCTCATAGCTGCACCTAAGGGCAATTAGGTAAGTTAATAGTGTGATTCATCGTTCTCTATGAATAGCAAAATGAATCTGAAGGATGCTTTGTAACTCAAAGAGCTTGGCTCAGTATCATATTGCTCCTACCATCTGTTTCCAGTGTTAACTTGCAATGTGCCTAGTTATTACTCTTTCCTGCCAATACAAAATTCTAATCCTAAGTCACATGAAAAAAACCTACTTGGATTTGGGGCCATAGGTCAATGCACAATATACATTTGGATAAAAATTTGTTTTAAAGAAAATCTATTGGGATAATATGGATATATAGATATACACATGATATATAAGAAAAAATTCCATGACAAACACAGACTAAAGGAATTCATGGCTACTAAGTCAACATTATAGAAAATACAGAAAATGGAAGGGATTCTCCAGACAAAAAAGCAATAAGCATACCCTCAATGCTACCAGAAATAGCAATGCTAGGACAGTAGGTAAGTAAATAGGGAACCAGAAAATACCAAGCACTACAAAAACAAACCGGACGACAGAAATTAATGCATACCTTTCCGTGCTAACAGAAAACTGATGGTCCCAGTTCCGGAACCAAAGACTCAAACTAGCAGATTGGACTAAAATAGGATCCACCTACTTTTTGCCTCCAAGGAATTCACATCTCCATCAAAAGTGCCTCACCCACATCAGGATGAAAGGTTGTAAAAAGTATCCAAGCAGATGGAAGTAGGAAGGAGCAGGTGACATCACCCTAATATCTGAGAGAACAGACTTCAAAACAAAACCTGTCAGAATACAGAGAAAAGAGGCTTTCAGGGCTAGAGAGCTGGATCAGCAGTTAGGACACACTCTGCCCTTCCAGGGGGCCTGAATTTAGTTCTCAACACCCAAGTAGGACCATTCACAACCACATGCCACCATAGGCCTAGGGGGTCCCACTCCCTCTTCTGGCCTCTGAGGAGACCTGCACCCTTGTACCTACACAGACACATACACACACACACACATGAGGGGGGGGCTGACAATCAACCAGTCAATAAATAAATGTGAAAACACCCAAGAGATCTCCAGAGAATAACTTCTGTGCCTTATGGACTTAGAATAACTTGTGTCGCGCATGAACTTGGAAAAACA
The DNA here is from genome assembly GCF_903992535.2 of Arvicola amphibius. NCBI lineage: Eukaryota > Metazoa > Chordata > Mammalia > Rodentia > Cricetidae > Arvicola > Arvicola amphibius. Next base: position 89,364,303 of record NC_052055.2, read on the forward strand.
AACCAAAGCCCACAGCAACTGTAGTTACATGCACAACATACACAAGGCCTGTCAAGATTGCACATGGAGGGATGGAGGGGCTCACGAGGATCCCCTCTTCCCTGAGTATCAATAGAGAGCTAATGTTTGCTGGGAGAGAGAGCTCTTCTTTGGAGGTATATCCACTGGTAGGCTGGCCATGCTCCTCTAAATGACTTGTCACCCATGCTATTGTTGGAAACCCTAATCCACCTCATTGGAACACATACATATACACAGAGACAGTTGGGGGAGGGAGAGAGAGAGGGAGAGAAAGGAGAGAACAGAAGAGGAAATATCTGAGAAGATAAAAAGCACCAGCAGGAATGGAGGGAGGACAGAAAAGTCTACAGAATACAGTGTATGATCAAAATATACTAGATACACAAATGACTGTCTCATAATGAGACCCAGTACTATTTGTGATTAGCATGCAGTAATAAAACAACAACAAATGCAGACAAGAATGCAGACAAAGGAATTCTTACGTGCAACTGGTGGGAATATAAATGACTCTAGTCATTATGAAAGCCAGTGTGAAGGTTATTCAAAGGGCTGAAATGGGATCTTCCATGTGACCCAGCTATACCACTGTGGTATTTTGACTGTAATAGACCCCCATAAGCTCATAGGGAGTGGCACTGTTAGGAGGTGTGGTTTTGTTGAAGTCCACATGGCCTTTTTGGAGGAAGTGTGTCACTGTGGAGGTGGACTTTGAGGTCTCATATATGTTCAAGCCACATACAGTGTCTCCAACAACTTCCTGTTGTCTGTGGAATGAAGACGTAGTTCCTCCACTCTCAGCTCCTTCTCCAGTGCCACATCTGCCCACATGTTGCTACATCCCACCATGCTGATAATGGACTAAATCCCTGAAACTGTAGGCCACCCAATAATCGTTTTCCTTTGTAAGAGTTGCCACAGTAATGGTGGCTCTTCACAACGATAGAAATCCTAAGACAACCATTGATAAGTATTTTCTGAAAGAACTTCAGCCAGCATACCCCAGAGCTATCTGCACATCAGTATTTATTCTAACACCCTTCACAGAGCTCAGACATGGAACAAACCCAGACGTCCAACAACTGAGAAACGGATGAGGAAAATGTGATGTGTTCATAGTGGAATTCCTTTCAGCCTTGAAGACATATCGATGTCATTTTCAGGAAAACAGATGCAGCTGGAGCTAATCATGTGCAGCAAATTAAGCAGTCTCAGAAAGACTTGTATGTTCTTACTCGTGGTTCCTGGTTTTTATATCGATGTATAATATATGTATGTATATGTGGCATGAACATAGAAGTAACATGACATGAGAAAGAGAAGGAGAGAAAAAGAAAGGAGGGATGTTGTGGGGAATATGTACTCCATGTAGTATAGACTTGAATGACAACTTAAATATAAAGTAAATGAATATGTTTATTCTCAGGCACTGAACAAGACTATGAGTGCAACCAGAGTGAGTGACAATTTATTTGTTTGTTCATGTGTAGTGTGTGCAGGCACACATGCAAGTGTGGAGGTAAGCAGACAGCTTTAAGGCATTGGATCCTCCTTCCATCATGTGGGTTGCAGGGATCAAACTCAGGTCATCAGGCTTAACGGCAGGTGTTTTAATCTGCTGAGGCACTTTGCGGGCCCCCAGATTTTATTTTTTGAAAGTGCAAATGCTAGAATTCCCCTCTAGGAAAAGTTTTTTGAATCATGCATGCTTTAGTGTGCAAAGGCATCTGGATTATGTCAAAGGAAAACTCAACGTTCTTTCAACCACTACTTGAAAACTGTTAATATGGCATCCTGAAACTGTGGTGGTGGTGGTAGTAGTGATGATAATGGTGATGGTGGTGGCGACAGTGGCTGTGGTACTGCTGCTGTTGCTACTGCTGCTGCTGTTCCTACTGTTTGGGGACAGGCCACCAGCCAAGGCTGCCATTGAACACAACAGGTAGTCTGGGGATTACCTTGAACTTCTGATCTTGCTGCCTAAGGCCTGGGATTACAGGTGTGTACCATCACGTACGAGTTAATCAGTGCTGGAAATTGCACTTGGGGCTTTGTGCATTCTAAGCAAGCACTCTACAACTGATCTATGTCCCCAGTCCTCTAAGACAGTATTTTGATAGCAGGGTCTCACACAGATTAATCCTTACAAAGAACATTTGTATTCCATCTACTACAGCTCTAAGAGGGAATTTATGTTATTTCATCAGTTTTTGCTATTTCTTACTGAGGACTTTGACATTTATCTAGTGCTCAAAACATACCAAAAATAATTTCATTCTGAATAGGCATCAGTTATAACTCTGTAATTTATTTCCTAATAGTTTTTGTCTCCCTTCAAAGCTTATTCATTGATGAACAATTCTTAAGCACTTTTCAAATTCCAAACAATACCTTTGGTATCAAACAGAGCTTTGGAATTTGACAAGCCCTACAATCTATCCAAGCTACAGAAGTGATGCATAATTTTATATGGTTCAGTCAGTGTCTCCTTGAGTGGGGTGACAGTGAGGAGGGATAGCCTGAGAGAACAAGACGAGTTGTCCTGGCTGTTTTCAATTTGACACAGCCTACTGTAATCTGAGGAGGTCTCAGCTGAGGAACTATAAGATTAGGTTGGCCTGCGGCCATCTGTGCGGACTTGTTTTGGTTGATGATGTGAAGGGGACTATTCCACTGTGGGCAGCGCCATCCCTAGGCAGATGGGGTGTGAGAAAGTCAGCTGAGCACGAGTCTGTGAGGGAGGCAGTAAGCAGTGTACCTCCACAGTTTCAGCTTCAGTCTCTGCTTGACTCTCTGCCCTGACTTTCCTCAGTGACAGATTGTGACCTGGAAGTGTAAATCAAAGAATCTCCTTTCCTCCCCAAGTTGCTTCTGGTCAGAGTGTTTTATCACGGTGACAGAGATGAAACTAGAACACTAGTTGTTCACCAATATAGGAGAAATAATGAACACCCTAGGGGTACGTAATCCCGAAGTCCTATCCAGGGAGGTCACCTGTGATAGGAGGTCACATGAGGACTGTAAGGGTACCAGCAGGAGCTGCTCTCTAGGTGGATGTCTGTGTGGCCCATCCTGAGATGTCCCTCCCTGTTCAAGCTGTTCAGCTGACTATCTCTGCCCTTGCCATCCCCAGACACAGGCATAGGTTTAGGAAATTGAATAAATCATAGTACCTGACTGCTTAGCTAGCTCTGAGGCTCTGTGTTTCTAAACTCAAGTGTTTCTTCCTGCTTCTCCCCACTAGATAATGAAAGTGTCAGCTGTATTTACCAGCTGCTATCTCCAGTCTCCAGGAGAGGGAACGCTGATGGTAAGAATCAGGCCAGAAGATGCTCTCTCCTTGGTTAGTCTTGCTCCTGCTGTGCTGCTGTCCTGGGAAATTCAGAGACTACACAGAGGATAACTATCACTGCTTTCCTAGCTATTTTCTATGAACGTTCGGGAGGAAACAAACCAAATCATCAGTTGCTTTTAACAGCAATATTAAGAGATTTGACTGAAATAAAGAGTTAATTCCTTAGCCGGGTGGTGGTGGCACATGCCTTTAATCCCAGCACTCGGGAGGCAGAGGCAGGCAGATCTCTGAGTTCGAGGCCAGCCTGGTCTACAAGAGCTAGTTCCAGGACAGGCTCTAGAAATTACAGGGAAACCCTGTCTTGAAAAACCAAAAAAAAAAAAAATAGTTGATTCCTTGAAAACATACAGACTACAAAAACTTGTAATCACCTTTTATCCATGAATCAATTGTAAAATAAATTGACAATATATTTCTATGGTGCATTTTGTCAACAGTAAATAGATCATGTCTGTTGGTGGCTCAGTATACATAGAGGTATAAAAAGCATAACTAGTCAATCTCCTAAATCCAGGTGTTGGGAGCTGCAGAACCTCAGACCCTGAACTTTCTATGACCTTTTTGCCTGCTGAAGGTAAACAACTTGTTTTTCTATACTTGCAGCTGCTCTGAGCATGGGATCCTCATGAGTTCCCGCAAGCAAGGAAGTAGTTTCTGGTGGGCTTGCAGTGGAAAATCCCAAGAGCTAGGGTGTGGCCACTAGTCAAGGAGAGCACTATATAAGCTGCCTTAGAACATAATAAAATTGGCATTCTTGCTTCAAGAATGACCTGTGTCTCTGTGTGTTCTTTAATCCCCAGGCCCTTGCCCAACCACGGTTCCAGGTGGTGCAGGCACCATATTCAAGTGACTGGACTATGATATAATGACTCAATATTCAGCTATAAATGGAAGAAAATAACCAGAATTCTAGATCACCTCCACAGCCCAGGGAACACACAGAAAGAGAAACAGGAAAAAATGTAAGAGCTGGATAAAGGGTTCAAGTGTAGAGGAATGCTGACCTCTGAACATAACAACCATTACCATCTTCATCAGAGCAGCTGTGACTACTCTCAAGAAACCTTTAACTTGGAGTCTGTTGGCATTCTCTCATATAAGGAGAGGGTGTAGAGTTATTTCATCCTGTGGTGATTTGAATGACAATGGCTCCCATAGCCTCATATTTAAATGATTAGTCACAAGGGAGTGAGCTGCTTGGGAAGGATTAGGAGGCATGTTCTTGTTGTAATGGATGTGGCCTCGTGAGGCTAATGGCTGAACCCTGAGAAATGAAAGAGAAGAAACCAGAAGGATGGAGGAGAACGTGAGGAACACGTGAAAAAAATTTTACCACACGTGGATATGTGACTATTGAGTGCTCAAAAAATAGAAAATAAAATCTAAAAGAGTATAATAAAGTGGGACAGTAATATCGGGAGTAAAATTTGTAAATATAAAAATATGAAACAAAAAAGCAATCAAATGGCTATACAGTTGATTGGAGACATATTAGAAGACAAAAGAGAAAGAGTACAGCATCATCAGATATAGAAATTTTTAAAATTCATAGAGGGGATATGCCCTCAGTTTTCCAACACACCTCTCTGTCAGCTGTATGAACTTCTACCACAAATGCATATGGTCTTGGGAAGTTCTAGAAAAGCAGTTCTCACCTATGGGTCGCAACCATCAGAAAACACATTTTCTGATAGTCTTAAGAACTGAGACCCCAGTCAATAACAATTATGAAGTTGCAACAAAAACAAGTTTATTGTTAGGGGTTCCTAAGACCATTAAAAATATGCATTTTCCGATGGTCATGACCCATAGTTTGAGAACCTATGTTCTACAGTATACAAAATGTGGAATGTTAACGGAAATGGGGATCCACCTTTACAAAGCTGGAGGTGTCATCATCCATGGTTGGATGAGATTTTCAGTGACGCGGCTGTTTGAAGATCACGATAAATAAGAACATTGAATATCTTTGTTCACTGACACTTGGGTAGGATAATTTTTTCCCTCTTCTTTGGTGCCTTGTCTGGTGAATAGACATTGTTTTTTCACATTCCCCCCAGGAAAAGTCCATACAACAACTGACACTCAAGCAGGGACATAATAAACCATCAGTGACTCTGGAAGGAGCAGATGTATTGCCCTGCTATGGGGTGATGGCAGACAATCTAAAAGGCAAGCTTTTAGAGGCTGGATTATCTGCAAGGGTAACCACAGTGTGGCCATCCTTCTCTGTGCGGTACATAATAGCAGGCTTTCCTGCGTCTTCATCATGCATGGCCTTTCTCATGATGCATCTGATTTAATCATATGCAAGTTCAATCACATGTAGGCATAAGACGGCTTAGGGAACAAGAGGTTCACAAGGATTGGTTTATATTTAGACAATGATGATGGCTATTCTTGGTTTTCAAAGTGACTACATCTGAAATTAACTGAAACCCAAAAAAATGGAGTGGCACACCTGTGAGGGATTTTTGCTTAATTTGAAATGGAAAGATCCACTGGTAATCTGGGTCACTGAGGTGAGAAGACTTACCTTTAATGCAGATCTTTTGATATGGGAAGACCCACCTTTAACCTGAGCCACACCCACATCTTCTGCTGGAAGCCTAATAAGACATGGAAGAAGGAAGCTTTTTCTCTTTACCTACTTGTTCTCACCTTGCTGGTAAATCCACTCTTTCACTGGTATTCCCACATATACTGAAAACCGGTTGAGACATCCAACCTCATGAAGAGAACAACTACTGAATTCTTGGACCTCCCATTCATAGGCACCCATTGTTGGATTAGCTGTAAATCATTCTAATAAATTTCCTTTAGATAGATAGATAGATAGATAGATAGGAAGAAAGAAAGGAAGATTATAGATAGATGATAGATAGATAGATAGATAGATAGATAGATAGATAGATAGATAGATAGATAGATAGAGTTTCATTCTATCAATTCTGTTACTCCAGAGAATCCTGGTTAATAAAAGCAGATTGCTCTTTTGTGGATTTCCAGAATGACAGTGAAGTTGACAGCTACTGGATATTTAGGAAAGATGAGTAAGCAACTAATGTGACTGTTAAATAACTCATTATATAACCAGTTCTAACAAGATGCCACTTCTGTGTGATCCTGCGTAAGCATCCTTGAACCCAAGAGTGTGCACCTTCTCCTGGAGTGAATAGAGTGTGGCACATATGCCCACTCTGCACATCTTCTTTAGTTTTCCAGATCCTCATGACCTTCCATCCCTGGCCTCAGAACCATCATATGATAAGTAGTTTTACCCATAAAAATTCACTCAAAGGGTACAAACTGTCTTATTACACATACATCCAAAACCAGTCCAAGAGGGATTAGCTTCTTCCTGCCTCTAGTTCCTGAATGTGTTCCAAAACATGCTTGAATGGAAACTAACCACAAAAGGGGGTGTTACTAAAGGGCTGATAGGAAGGAGTTACTTATTTCATTGTTTGAAATGTGGTGTATGTTTGACTAAGTCTAGGTGGATGACCCACATTGCTGAGTGCATTGTTAGGGAAGTGATGTATATGTGATGTATATGTAACTCAAGCCAGGCAGTCTGTAGAAGTGGGCAATTTTCTCCCTGAGTAGGTTGTGTATAGACCTTCTCTGGGGATAGAGATTGTTTACCTAGCCAAGTGCCCTTTCCGGACCAGGTGTAGTAAATGGAAAAGCACCAGCCAGCTCAGAGAGTATGAGACTCAGGAAACCCACGCTTTAAGGCAGGAGAGAACGTGACTCTGCTCCCTATTGGCCATACACAGATCACTGCAGCACAAATCCACCCTCCTGGATCCTTGGGAGTGAAGAGATGCTCAAGATGCCAGTAACTGCATCCCAAGAGGAGGAGGCCAGACTGCTCATGGAGAATGTATATTGTGGAAGGTTAAGGTGGTAACTTCCATCCACACTGCTATGGACCACACCAATCTTTTCAAGGAAGAACTGACACACACAATGGAATCTTTTCTTGCTATGTTGGATGTTGCTAACAGTTTTCTTTGGTACCCTCTTAGCTGCTGACTCCCATGACCAATTGGTATACAATTAGAAGGCCATTGCAGATCCCCAGAGCTACCGTATCCTCCATCCCTTGAAGAAAGGTTTCACTGTGTGAGGAATGTAATAACTTCTGAGCAGCTGGAAAAGCACATGAAAGAATGATAAAAACAGAAGATGAAGAGTTTAAACATAAAAGGCCCATGAGTGGATGGAAAACCACAGGGTATATAATAAAAATCCAGTGCCAAAGACAGGTGCCATGACTTGGGGGCCAGGGAAGACCCTGAGGTTCCCCCAAATAATATGGATATTGCTAATGCTTTTGGTTTCCCAAGAGCTAGATAAGATCCTGTTGCTGAAGACACTGCATGCTTTGGTCATAGAGGACATTTTGCTTTGTTTGGGCACTAGCTTGGCTTCCTCAGTTGATCAGTTCTGTCCTCAACATGTTGTAGACGTAAGTCACAAAACAATCCCACACCAGTTTGGAATTATTATTAATAAAAGGGTTATTTATTTAAGGGGAAAACTTACAGATCACTGTCCTAGACAACAGCCCTCTGCACAACCAGGAACAGAGTCTAGTAGCCAGAAGTGGAGCTGGAAGCAGGAGAGGGAGAGCAGGGCTACTGCTGCTTTTTAAAGCAAAAGAGACCATGCCCAAGTGGGCTGGTATCTTAAAGGCTATTGGCTGAAGGAGTGGAAGGAGCTCCTGCAGCAACATGTATCGACATTTTGCATAAAATATATTTTGTTCATGCTTTTCCCTCTCCCAGAATTTCTCCCAGACCCTCCCTATCTCCTTCTCCTTGAAAATTTATGTTCTTTATTCCTCTCTCTTTAAAAGAAACAAAAGCAAAAACAACAAATACACCAAAAAATGCCCCCACAAAACCACAAAAATGTATATTAAAATAAACAAGTAAAAGATTAGTAAGACCAAAAAAATGCCAAAGCAAAACAAAATGAGACAAAAAGTCTACAAAAATATGAGTTTACTTCATGCTGGCCAACTACTTCTGGGCATGTGGCCCACCCTGAAGTGTGGTTAATACACCCAAGTGAAACTCCATTAGAAAAAACAGATTTTCCCTTTCCCCAAGGCCCTGACCTATGGGGAAGGAACAGAGATCCTTCTCAAAATCAGCAATATATTTGAGAGAGCCAGTAATGGCCTAGGGTCAAGGCTTTTCAGGAGCTGCAGCTTTGGATCCTGGAGACCCAACTCTTCCCACTGCACAGAGAAGCCCCAGCAAGGAGGAGTGTGAGGCCAGCTTTGCAAGCAGGAAGCAGAAAGAGAATGAGCTAATAAACCTCAAAGCCTTTCCCAGGGACTCCACCTCCCAAAGGTTCTTAAACTTTCCCAGGCAGAGTCACCAGCTCAGGACCAGGTTTTCAAATACATGCGCCTATGGGGAATATTTAATATCCAAATAACAACATTCCACCTGGAGCCCTCAAGAGCTCATGGTCATTGCATGATGAAAAATAAGTTTCTACCTGTTTCAAAAGTACCCACTGTCTTTGTCAGCCCCAACACTATTTAAAAGCACAACGTGCCAAGTCTCTTCTGAGATTCAAGGCAGGCTTTTAGCTACATCACCCTCTGTAAAAAAAAAATTTTTAAAATACATAATTCCAACAAACAATGGTACAGAATATACAATCTCACCCTAAAGGGAGGAATGCAGGCATAGCGAGGCCATATGGGACCAAAGTAAAACCAAAGCCAACAAGACAAACACTAAATTCCAGCTCTCCAAGTTTGGTACCTGGGCCTTTAGTTTCAAAGGACTCCACTTAAGCTCCCATAGCTTTTCCAGACAGAGCCACCAACCTGGGCCTGAGTTGAAACACATAAGCCTGTAGGGACAGTTGATTTTCACACCGCAATGCATGTCTTTTTTGTCTCTGACCCTCTGCTTCACTCGTATGGCGACTCCTTGTCATTACACTGTGCTTACACAGGTACTCAGAAAACCTCTAATTTTGTGGTTCTTACCACATTTGAAAAGTCCCTTTGCTGTGGAAGGTAACTTAATCACATGTGTTAAGGGACAGATGCGGTGGTCTTTGTGTGCAGGGCATTGCTTCACTTACATGGAGACACTAAAGAGACAATATATTTGTAATAAGAAGGACTGCCTTTCATTTCATGAATTCAGTCCTAAATCTTAGTACTCTCTTCACTTTGCTTTGCATAAGCAGTTGTTTTTCATTTGTTTAGTTTTTTAACACTTTTGTCCTTTATTTTACATACCAACCACAGTTTCCCCGCCCTCCTCTCCTTCCGTTCCTCCCTGACTCCCATCTGTATCCCTTCCCATCCATCCACTCCTCCTCCGTCTCCACTCAGAAAGGGGCAGGCTTCCCATGTGCTTGAATACAGCATGGCATATCAAGTTGAGGTAGGACCCCTATGTCAAGGCTGGGTAAGGTAAGTAATTTTTTAATAGATAAATTTTCATCATCACCCAACACACAGATTAAGTGCACAAGACACAAATTACTATTTATTGTTAGATAAATAAAATCAATTGGCACTGAGTTCACTGCTACTAATTTCCAACAGTTACAATCCAGAGCTTAAAATTCTCTCCTTGGAGAGCACCACCCCAGTAACACCCAACGGATGCTCCATCCACAGGGAGGAAGTGATGCTGCTGGGGCTCAGCTCACTTTTTCCTCTTAATTCTGACTAGGAGGATAGGTCTCCAAACTCAACTGACCTAGAAAATCTCTCACAAATATACCCAAAGATTTGTCCCCCAAGTGATTTTATATCCTGTGTAATTGACAATCAATATCAACTATCACACACATCCAGGGATTTGCTTCCATGGTGCTTCTATTTTTTTTTATTTTTTTACATACTAATCCCACTTCCCCCTCTCTTCCCTCCTGCTTCCCCCACCTTCCCCTCACACCACTCCTATCTGCTCCTCAGAGAGGGTAAGGCCTTCCATGGGGAGTCAACAAATTCTGTCACATCACCATATTGAGGCAGGACCAAGACCCTCCCCCTTGTGTCTAGGCTGAGCAAGGTTTCTCTTAATAGAAAATGGGCTCCAAAAAGCCAGATTATTCACTAGAGATCGCTCCTGGTCCCACTGAACTGTTCAAGCCACCAACTGTCACCTGCTCTCAGGAGGGCTAAATCAGTCTTATGCAGGTTTCCTGGTTGTCTGAGAATAAATGAAATTTCACAAAAAAGACCATAAACCTTGTTTTAATGTTTAAGACATATGTTCTACCCCAAACCTGCTAAGCTACCCCCTCGGCTAAATTAGGAGTTTAGACTAGAAAATGACTAGTAGCCAAGCTTGCCTGCAATGGCCTGTGCCTGAAAGCTTTAAAATAAGCAGGCTGTAAAACAGAGAGAGGAAAGAGGAAATGCAGGAGGGAATGCTGAGTTCTCCGGGACCTGTAAAACTGTACCTTCTTGATCATCAGTAAGAGGACATGGAGGGAGGGTTATCTGCTTGCACGAAAGATCTCTTCTCAGCACTCAATCAGCCTTCCTGCCATTCTAGGCTAAGGCCCAGCCTTGCAACTTTGTAAAATAAACTCTCTCTTTCTCTACTCGATGTCTCCAGTGCTCTTATTATGAAGTGAGGATCATTGTTTCCCACTCTTGTAATTCTGGAATAGTAAGGATTTCTTGGACCCCTTTGACCTGCTATTGTCTCATCAGCCTGTACTCTTATCCAAAGTACTCCTGAGCCCACCCTGAGATTTCATTTGCAAAAACCAATAAAATCCAAACCAAAGAACCCTAAGCATTTAACCTAATCATCTAAATTATTTAAACAACACAACTTCAATGCCATCAAAATCATATATGTATTATTATGACACTTAAAAAACTTCAAGACTTTTTTGAAAAGTCTTTCGTCACTCTAGGGCCTGTAATGCTATCATTTTCCTTTGTTATTTACTTATTTACTATTTTACTTTTTGAGACATAATCCTGTTTGGCCTGGAACTTGTTACGTAGACCAAATTGGCATCAAATTTGAAGCAATCCTCCTGCCTCTGCCTCCTAGGAGTTAGGATTGCTGTGGTGTGTCGCCATGACCTTTAATATTGTCTCAGTCTCTTTTCCTGTTGTTGTGACAGAAATACATGAATAAAAGCAACTTAAGGGAGATAAGGTTTATTCTTAGCTCACGGTTAAGGGCTCTATCATCCATCGTGGTGGCAAAATCAAAGGCAGGAGCTTGAGCAGCCGAGTCAACCACCTGGGAGTAGAGCAGAAAATGTTACGTTACTGCTCCATTCCCTGTGTCTATTCAGCCCAGAATTCCAGCCAGGGACAAGTACCACCCACCATGGAAGGGGTTTCCCAACTAATTAATACCATCAAGAGAATCCCCCACAGATGTGTCCAGAGGCCCATCTCCCAGGCAGTTTTAGCTTCTGTCAAGTTAACATTTAACACTGTCACACTATCCTTTCCTGGAGCCTCTGTCTCCCTAAATGCTCGTCTATATTAAAACTTTTTCTTAGTAAACTCCAATTTTATAAACGTCATAAAAAAGGTAAAAAAAAAAAACTGGGGGCTGGAAAGATGGCTCAGCAGTTAAGAATGCCACTGGCTGCTCTTCCAGAGGACCAGGATTCAATTCCTAGCACCCACAAGGCAGTTCACAAATGCCTATAACTATAACTTCAGTTCCAGAGAATCTGACACCTTCGCACCAATACACATAAAATAAAGTTAAATATATTATTTTTTAAAAAAAGGTTTAAAACTTCCAACCAAAATCAAAGAGCTAAACTTACCAATGACTTGACATTTATGTCTCAAAAATTATTTTATCATAGATAAGTAATCTCTAATATTTAAATCTGAAAATTTTTATTTAAAAATACTATATGTGAAGTATTATTCTCATACAGAACATATAAGAATGGGCGTAGAGACTGAGTTGCTATTATTGCATAAAGGTAGAATGCTTGACTGGCAGGAATGAGGCCCTGGGTTTATAGAAAGTAAAGTTTGAATGTTCACAAATACACACACATTACTAGCAGCAAGACTAATGGAGATTACCTTCCCAGGACCCCGGAAGCCCCTCCTTTCAGCCACAATTCCTCGCACACCCCATGACCTTTAGCTTCTTGCCTTTCAGTCTTTCCATTTTCTGTTCTTTGTAGTGAAAAATTGCAAGATGTCCTGTATTTAACTACAAGGACCAGAGGATGAAGGGGGCTCAGGTCTGGGCAAGTGGCAGTGGGAGAACCTAACAGCTAACTGCTGTAGGCTCACACCAGGCCTCTTCCACATTCCTGAACGGAGGCTGAAACCACGCCTCAACCCCTAGGACTCCGGTGCTCACAGCATTGTGCAGGATGGGCTTGGAGCAAAAAGCGATCGCACAGGCTGTCTTAGCGATGACCAATGTCGGTTTACTTTGTCAAAATTTTATTTCAAACGCTCTTGACTTGCAGGTCCCCTCTTTTGTCTAGCTCTGCTGCTAGTTGTGAGGCTCATGCCAGGACCGGGTCGTTTTTTTTCCCATCTGTAATGCAAAAACTGCACAAACCCATTTAGTTCAGAGATCTTCAGTGTCGAGACTTTTGAGTTGCCAACAGAAATGAACTGAACACTGGGAATGATGACACAGTTTTGTAATCCCAGCACGAAAGAGGTTGGCACAGAAGGATGGGAAGTTGAAATTCAGCCTTAGCTATATGGCATATACCTGGCCAGCCTCAGATATATAGCCAGACCGTTGCAAAAAAAACACAAACACCCCAAAACGCCACAAACAAGCAAGACCAAAAAGGGGAAAAATTGATTTGCCATGTAACATGTACCTTTGTGTCTAACACTTTATGTTTAACTGTTTCTGTCGTTTCCTGTGTTGTTACTACAGTTTCAGAAAGTCCTTTGTATTACTGCGTAGTGTTTCCATTACACAGTGAAAAGTTTTCTTAGTCTTTTTTTAATGGTCTTTTGGGTTATTTCCATTTGAGGACAGAAGCAGCCATGGGCGTTCTGACACCTCCTTTACATCCTACAGACAGTTCCTATCAACAGTGTGAACAAGGATCTAGTGTTACAACTGTAACAAACTGTCCTCCTCAAAGGAGTTGCTCCAGGACCACAATCAAATTCGGTTATTTCACATCTTGTCAACATTTGGTATTTTCTATCGCCATGTTCTGTTTTGTTTTGATTTATTTTGAAGTATACAGAAGCAACAGAAACAAGTTTATTTTGAGACAGAGTCTCTTGTAGTTCAGGCTGGCCTTGAATTCCCGATTTTCTTGCCACCATCTTGCTAGGGTCCTAGGATCACAGACATGTGGTGTCAAATCACGTCTGAAGCAATTTTGGATTGCTTTTTGCTGGTCCTTTTCACTTGCCAGTTGGTTCTAGACTGCTAAGGCTCTCTGGCTTCTGTTTTGTCTATTCACACCCTGCAAGCCGCATGAGTTCCTCTTCACTCAACACTGTTTTGCTCACTCCACCACTTCGACGCTACCAGGTGCGTCCCAATTAATGGCAGATTTCTGAGGCTCCTGGAAAGGAAACAGAGAACTCCCTCAGTAGGCTTGCACATCCTGCTCACCTTGGTCTCCATGGGTACCAGAGGCCTGAGGCTCTGCAAACCCAGTCCGCTCCTTCACTGGCAGCGCAGGGCGGGGCCGGTGCGGAGCATGCGCAGTCGAGGTGGCGCATGCTCCTCAGCGCGGCGGGCGGGAGCCTGGCGCGCCCTTCATCCTTGCCGGAGTCAGCGACGAGTGTCTTCGTGAACCGGGATACTAGGAAAGTTCGCTAGAAAATCATAATCGTTCTTCAGGAGCGGAGCGGGTGCGAGGCGTCCGCGGGGAGGAGCCCGGCTCGGTGCTGCGGGCTGCGGGGTCCGGCCTCGGTGCCGCGGGTTCCAGGGTCCGGGCTGCGGGCTCGGTGCCGAGGGTTCCGGGCTGCGGGCAAGAGGTGAGTGCGGCCTGCGCGGCCTCGGCTCGGGGCTGCGGGCTCCCGGGTGGCGGTGCCGGGAAGTCGCTGTGGGCGGGGACCGCGGTTGCGGCGGGCGGCGCTCTCCTGCCGGGTCCTCGTGGGGGAATGCCCGTGCGTGGACAGGCTGGACCGCTCTGTTCCCTCCATCCTTGCCGCCGCCCGCAGATCGGTCGCCGTGGTTTCCATGGAGCGGGAAGCCGAGGGTGTGAGAACTTCACTCCGGCGGGCGAGGCGAGGTCCGCACGGGGCTGCGCGACAAGAACAGTCCCTGCGCGTTTTCAAACGTCCAGGCTGTTACACGGTAAAAACCAAACCCAGCAGCCCTCTCATTAGTAAGTTGAACCATCCTTTGCTAACGCGAAAGGCTGTATTGGTTGCCAAGGGATTTAAAATTAAGTTGAGAGGGAAGGATATTTATAATTACTGTCTGTTTTTAATTATACTCAGAATTGTGCCTTTCTAAGGACATAATTATTTTGATGCAGCTCTTTTGTTTTGTTTTTTGATGTGTGTGATTTGGGACTATGTTGCCTTGGCTGACCTGGAACTTGCTATGTAGACAGGCTAGCCTCTAACCCAGAGATCCACTTGCCTCTTTCTCCTGCATGCTGCGATGCAGTGTTTTAACTCTGGTTTCTGAGAATCTCAGCAGTAATTCCCGGAGCTATAATCTGCTTCCACGTCTTTAAGTTTTATTATATTTAACTTTTTCATGGTAAAAATAACCTTTTGGAGTTTTAGTTTCATGTAATCACCAATGCAGTCAGGCTATAAAACCAGTCCTGCTATCTATTAAAACCTCATGCTGTTTCTTTATCTGACATGTCTTACTCCTGATTCCTCGGAATTACTTACATTATCAGAATGTCATTTAAGTGTAACAGTTTGGGGTGTCGATAACTCTTTTTCACTGACTGGATATAGTGCCCTTGAGATTCAAGATACATCCATATTGGTTATTTGGGGGGCTTTCTGTCTATCTAGTTATTTTGAGACAAGATCTTAGATGGCTCACAACCAGAAGATTATCATTCTTCGGCCCCCCACCTCCCACGTGTCATAATTATATGACAGATATGTGCCAGGTGTGTGTGGTATTAGGCATGGAATCCAGAGCTTTGTGGAGTTAGGGAACAATGTAACCATTGAACCGATTGTCTGTTCCCACATTGTTTCCTGTCCTTTTTAAATTGCTAAATAGTATTTAGTTAGGTGAATCTGCCAAATATATCCAATTATATTATCCACCCACGGAAGGATACTTGGGTAGTTTTCAGTTTTAGGAGTTCGTGTATAGAGTTGTGATGGGCCTGGAGAAATGTTTCATTGGTTTAGAGCATTGGTTAAGGTTCTTGCAGAGGACCTGGGTTAGATTCCCACACCCACATGGCAACTCACATCCGCTTATAACTCCAGTTTTAGGGAATCTGATGATGCCTTCACACAGACATGCAGGCAAAGCATGAAAACATTAATATATATTAAGATAAAAGTAAATAAATCTCCCATCCAAATACTAACCAGATCCAACTTGCATAGCTTCTGAGATGAGATGTGCCCAGGGTGGTATGGCTGTAGACTGATTGTGTGTGTGTGTTCCACAGATTTTTGTGTGATCTTGAGTTTTATTTCTGTAGGGTATTGAGTTGTGTGGGCTTAGGGGTTATATAGGAATTCAGGTCTTTAGTTGTATCTTCAGCTCTGAAAACCGTTTTCCAGAGTGGCTCTGTCATTTTCCATTCCTCCCAGTTCAGTTGCTCCTCCTCTTTTCTGTTTGTCTGTACACACACTGGTGTGCCATTGGGTTGTATGTGCCTTTAACTAATAGCCACAGTCATTGGATGTCTGTGTACTCATGTGCCATGCACAGTCTTGTGTGTACTGTCTGCAGCTTTTGCTTGTTTTAACTTGACTGCATTCTCTTGTGTTGAGCCTGAGGGTTCTTTCTAACGCTCTAGATACCGGTTATGTCAGGTAACGGATTTTGAAAGTGTTTTCTTTTCTCCTGGTCGCTGTCTTGGCTATTCATTACCTTTCTTATTTGTTATCATTTGAAACAAGTGTTTGTATCTATTTATTTGCTTTTGAGAAAGGGTCCTCAAAATACATACACAGAGTAGTCTGGAACTTGTCGCCTCCTGTCCCAGCCTCAAGTGCAGGAATCTCAGACGTGCACTGCCCTTCTGGGCTGTTTCTTTGTTGTTGCTTAGGTGGTTTTGTTTTGTTTTGGTTTGTTTTGTTGGCTTGAGACTTCCTCGTTAGCCCATACTGGCCTGGAACTTTGACCAAGGATGAGCTTGAGGTTCTGATCCTCCTGTCTCACCTTCCAAATACTGGGATTACAGGCGTGTGCTACCATGCCTGGTGAATGTTTTCGCATTTTGAAGTTATTTTACTGTGGTTGTGCACATAGATGACGTGTGTGAGGGCAGGTGTGCACATGTCATGTGCACAAGTGGAGGACAGAAGACAGCTTTCAGAAGTCAGCTCTCTCCTTCACTGTGGGGTCTGGGTGCTGGATTAAGTCATCTGCCTCCTGCAGCTCTCTCTGCTGAGCCATCATCTTGCACAGTGGTTCTCAGCCTTGCTAATGCTGCGACCCTTTAATACAGTTCTTCATGTCGTGGTGACCCCCCCAACCATAAATTGTTTTCATTGCTACCTCATAACTGTAATGTTACTGCCGTTATGAATTGTAATGTAAATATTTTTGGAGATAGAGGTTTGCCAGAGGGGTCACGATCCAGGGGTTGAGAACCCCTGAGCAACACCCTGTGTTTTCAGTTTTGATGTCTAGTTTGTCAGTTTTCCCCTCATGTTTTGTCTTCTGGTTTCCTGAGTCTTTAAACCCAGTCAGAAATCTACTCTCCTGTAGACTTGCTCTTCCGAGCTGTAACTTTACACTTGTGGTGCATTTGAGGTTCATTGTGTTAAGGTGAAGCTTTACATTTGTAAGCTTTGAGCCCTCTCTCCTGCCGCATGGGTATGTGCATTCACAGGAGTGTGGGTCTCCTCTTGCCAGTATCATACCTCTTGATTTCAAATTGTACTGTTTTAAATTGGACAATGCAATTTCCTCCAACTTTATTTTATTCTGTGATGATTCTGAGGGTTAAACCTAGAGCCTTAAGCATGCTGGGCAAGTGCTGTGCCCTTGATCGACATGCCCAGCCTTCTTTTTACTTCTCATTGTGACATAGTGTCTTGAGAGTGACTAGGGTGATCTCAAGCAGGCCTGGAGCTTGCTGTCCTGCCGTCGCCTCCTGAGTAGTTAACTCTGACTGCCCCACTGGGTTCAAAGCTGAGCTTCTTGAGAGTTCCACTCTTACCTAATAGAACGTTTTCCTGCGCTGCAGTAGCTGTATCCCACAGATTCCCACACTGTACTTTTCTATTATTATACTTACATAGTTACAGTAGATTATATTAGATATTACTTCTCTTTCTTGAGACAGGGTCTAGCCATATAGCCTAGGCTAGCCTCAGACTTGGTCTTCCTGCCTCTGCTCCAACAGGTGCTGAGATTACAGGCTACACCCAGTTACTTCTCTCTAGGCTTCCGTGATCCCTGGATCCTTAGAAATTTATTTTTCATTTCAAAATGTCAGTGTTTTCCTATTCACTCTGTCACTGGGTTTCTGGTGTGAGTCTGTTTTGTTCACTGTATTGCTTTCAGTATTTTAATTTTGTTGACACTTCCTTTTTAAATATATATATATAATTTTTAAAATTATAATTGCATCATTTACCATTTCTCCCTTCTCTTTCCTCCCCCAGACCTTCTCATGTACCCCATCTTGCTCTCTTTCAAATTCATGGCTTTGGGCTGGAGAGATGACTCAGAGGTTAAGAGCACTGGCCGCTCTTCTAGAGTCCTGAGTTCAGTTCCCAGCATCCACATGGTGGCCCTCAACCATCTATAATGAGATCTCGTGCCCTCTTCTAGCCTGCAGGCATACATGGAGGCTGAACACTGCATATATAATAAATAAATTAATCTTTAAAAAAGAAATCCATGACTTCTTTTTATTTAATTATTGTCGCGTGTGTCTGAATACAACCTCCTCAGCCCATATATCTCTTGTATGTCTTTGTTTTCAGTGCTGACCATTGATACTGGGTAACCAATTGGTGTGTGCTTCTCTTGGTAAAACTATTTCTCCTGCTCTCAGCATTCCTTAGGTGCCAATAGCTCTCTGTGCAGGGTTGAGGCCTGTGAGCTTCCCTCAGTTTGTGTTAGCATGTCCGTTGGTGTTGGCCTTGCTTAGCTCATCTTTAGGCAGCTGCGCTGGTGGATTCTGTGAATGCGTCCTTGGACACTCTGTTTGTTGGTTGGTTATTTGACTTCTTCATTATCTAGTATGAGAAGTAAAAGATAAAAAGAACTCAAAGTACATTGACTGTTGTTTTGTTCTTTGTATCTGCAGCCTATAGCCAGTTGTCCTTTCTGTTTGTCAGAGGCCTATGTGATGCACTTTTTGTGATGTGCAGAGGTTTTAGTTACACTTGGAGAATGGAGCAAAAGTGTCTCTAAAGTATCTGTATTTATATTCCTTATTTGTCTGTATACATGTATATTTGTGTACTTGTGAGTGCTTGTTCCGGTGTCTGTGTGCGTGCACAGAGGCCAGATGAGGGCATCAGGTGTGCTTCTGCATCTTTCTCCACCTGTAACATTGAGAGGAGATCTCGCTCTGAACCTAGGACTTTTGTTTTCTTGGCTAGGCTGTAAGTCAGCAAGCCCCAGAAATTCTTTTGTCTTCAGTTTCCCTGTATCTGGGATTATAGCTATATGGGAGACACCCAAGTTTGTTACCCAGGGTTGGGATCTCAGGGTTGGTCCCATGGTTGTAAAGCGTGCATCTTAACTGTTGAGCCATTTGTGTAACAGAGTCTGAGAGACTGTGTGTGTGTGTGTGTGTGTGTGTGTGTGTGTGTGTGTGTATTTTCAAGACAGGGTTTTTCTGTGTAGCCCTGGCTGTCCTGGAACTCACTCTGTAGACCAGGCTGGTCTTGAATTCACAGAGATCCACCTGCCTCTGCCTCCTGAATACTGGGATTAAAGGCGTTCACTGCCACTTCCTGGCTGAATATATAATATATTTTTAAAGAACAAAATTTATTTTTTTATTTTAAAATTCAAGGTTTTTTGTTGCTGGAATTTTGTTGTAGACTTTATCAATTTTTTTCTTCTTTTTGGAACTTCACAGCTTCTAGGGTGAAGAACTGTGAGGTGGAGCAGAGGAAGTTGACGTGCTAAAACTGAGCCAGTGTGCAGTACAGCTAGATGAACAAGGCCAGATCTTGGTAAGAATTGTAGTTTGTGGTGTTGCAGTTGTTTTCTGAGATGCCTTAGACTCACACAGGCCCACACTGGCCTGGCCCACCTCAGTCAGCCTCATGAGGGCCGAGACAATGGCTTTGCTGCCATTCCTGCTAGACTTGGCCGTGCTCCTGAGCATTCTGGAGACCGAAGCTCCAGGGTAGTCAGAGGCTGCCAGATGAAGTCTTGGTTTCATCCTAGAGCCCTGAAATCACATTTTCAGAGCACAGGATCCAAACATCACCGCCCTTTAAAGTCTTTCTCAGTTCCGGCATCAGCCGCAGTCCAGAGGCACTAACGTAGGCTCCTGGTTCTAACATTTACTTGATTATAAACTCGAGTGGGGGAGCGTATCCATCTGGGCTCTTCAAGAAGCAATGCCAAGATGGAATTAGCAGTGCAAGAGGCTTATGGGGGAAATTCCTGGGAAGGCTGAAAAGAAGCTCAGTATCCAGTTGACACCTGCAAAAGGAAGATTTTGAGGACGGAGCTCCAGCCTGCCGCTGCTCTGCTGGAGAGCCCAGTACAAAGAGGAACCCACACTGAGCACAGCTGGCCTCACTCTGGTTCCTGTCTCAGGGAAGTGTGGCCTTGAAAGGCATGGACAGCAGTGGAAGCAAAGATGGCGGCGCAAGCATCTTTCTAGAAGGGAAGCCTAAGATGTGCCCTGTGTGCCTCTTGGTTTTTCTTGTTTGTACTCCTCTGTTTTTGAGACGTTTTCACTTTAGAGCAGGGCGCCTTTAACCTGTGATGGTCTTCCTTCCACTGCCTCCTGAGTGCTGGATTGCGGGTTTGCACCGCCATGCCCAGCTTGTGCTTCTCTTCCAAACTAGATTCAAAGGCTACTGCTGTGAAGTTTCTGACTGTGTATGGCTAGATCTTCTCAGGAGTACTTCTAGAAGATTCTTAGGACCATGCTAGTTTTTTAACTACCTGGGGTGAGTCTGAAGCCTTAGATATATTCTTGCATTTCAGGTTCAGTCTATGTAGTGATGGGTTTTCAGTTACAGGAGTCGATATATAATAGCCAAGTAGGCATGGCGTTTTAAGAACTATCGGAATTGACTTTCTATTTTTAATGTGAAGTGTGCATATTCTATACATTGATTACCTGGTAAACTATAACTGGTCTCAAACCAAAGAATCTGTAGCATTAGATAATTTGTGTGGCACTCATTGTAATGTGAGCGCTGAAACAGTTAACCAAGAGCTCGGTGTGACACCTGACTGTACATCATTGCACAAAACGTTTCTTTGGGGTGGTTTCTTTAAAAGGTGCCTCTAAGGTTGAGAACTGTTTTCGGGTTTTGTTTCTAATAATCCATTTGTTATTACACCCTGTGGGATTGTATCACATGAAATAAGTGTTTGCGTGTGTAACTCACACGTTGCTAAAGTTTTTACACGTATCCTTGGTCAACAGCTCTATGAGATGGATATTGTTGCTAGGAAACTGAGTGTTGAAGAGACTAATAAATTCAATTCTTCAACTTCAATGCCAAGTCTTTGTCTCTAAAAGGATTGTGCGGATAAGGTATCAGTCTTTACCTTTCTGAGGTTAACAGGAAAAGGGTGGATTGGGAGCCTCAGCCTTTGACAGATTATTACAATGTAATGTGATTATTTCCTGATAAAAATACTTATACTTTAAGTTATAGGCTTGCAGAGACGATCTGATCACCTGGAATTAGAGCTGATCCAGAAACCGCTTCTGTTTCAAAAATGTTGGAGGAAGATATGGAAGTAGCCATCAAGATGGTGGTCGTAGGGAATGGGGCAGTTGGAAAGTCCAGTATGATTCAGCGATATTGCAAAGGCATTTTTACAAAAGACTACAAGAAAACCATTGGTGTTGACTTTCTGGAGCGACAGATTCAGTATGTACTTGGCATTTTATCCTTTGGTTCTGATTTGTAGAGTGTCTGAGACACCACTGGCATGAGAACCTGCTTTGCTGTCCAAGCCAGGCAGCAAGTGGCCGTGGCTCATGAAGCAGTTAGTGCTGTTGGGTTTGGTGGTGATGGCTTGATTTGTTCAGTTTTTTAAACAAGGCCTTCTTTTGCCCACACTGTTCTTGAATTCCTGATCCTCTTCCCTCTTCCTTCCAGGCACTTGGATTACACAGGCTTCAGCTACTATACCTGGCCCTTATTTTGGTTTCTGAGACAGGTTCTTAACTGTTGTAGCTCACGCTGCCCTCGAGCTGTTCATCTCCTTCTTTGGCCTCCTGAGTGCTAAGGTTTTAGGTATTTGCCATCGTGCCAGGCCTGAGGTAGTTCTCAGGGTTTTGTTTAGTTTTTGTTTTATCATATACTTTAATCTTCGGCTCTTCTTTTCTTGTAATTTTCCCCTTTCCTCTAATGTTTTTCATTTTCCTCTTTACTCCTTCCCCTCTCCCTTCTGTATGTCCTATTAGTGACACCTTGGGGATATGATAAACAAACCGACCCTTGACTGATTTCTCTGTGCTGTGTTGTTTAGAGGGAACATTTCATCTGTCTTAAAATTTTTTACTTGAGAGGCTCCTTTTGTTTAGATTGTCTCTTCCTTTAAATTTTATTTTATTTTAGTTTTAGAGTGTGGCCTTGAACTTGCTCTGCAGCAGAGGCTGGCCGTGAATCCCCCAGCCTCCACCTTCTAAATGTCCAAAATTACATTTGCTCACCACCACACCTGGTGTTTCCTTCAAAAAACTGCACAACACCAGACAGAAGTTAGAGATACAATAATACACCTTTATCCTAAAGAAATAAAAGCAGCTGGGCTTAGGAGTATTAAATTTGCTCACAGAAGGAAGCCCTGTTTCAGGAAACCCAACTGGGCTCTAAAGTACTGGAGTGATGCTTTTTTTTTTACCAACACTGAGACCCTCCAGGCTCCTTTAGGTTGTACCCGACTCACTGCCCACTTACTAGCTTGCAGCAGAGATAGTGGTTGGTCATCATTGATTCTGGTCTACCTAGTAGGCTTTTGTCCATGTTTGCCGCCTTAAAACATACTTTAAGAGGACTCATTTTGTCTTGATGATATTTGTGTTTTGTACTTGTACCTGAAATAAAAATTAATATTTTGGATATTAGTTGATTTTTATTATTCATAGGCTTTCGAAAAACTATTTCATTTTTAATTGTGTGCTGGTGAGCGGGCATGTGCCCATGAATGCAGATACCTGCAGAAGCCAGAGACGCCAGATCCCTTGGAGCGGGAGTTACAGACGGTTGTAAGCCACTTTCCATGGGTCTGGGACTGCACTTAGGTGCTTTGTAAGGGTAATGTGTGCCTGCTTTTAACCACTGAGCCGTTTCCTGCCCTTACTCATAGGCTCTTTGTTTGCAAATTCACCTCCTTGCGAAAAATTATTTGAAGCCGCAGAGTCACTGCTTTTGTGGTCACTCACTGGATGGACAGGGGCTACAAAACATGGGAGTTGTCTAGCATGTACTTTCCCAGCTGTGCCAGCCAAGGTGCTACTTCTTGTTTTAGCCCGAATACAATGAACATGTCCTGCTTTGTTTTGTGGAGGGCACGTTTTCACGCTCTCCTTTCGTGCTGGTGGTTTGGCTGTCACACATGGCCCCCAGCTGTACTGCTGCAGCTCTGTGTGGTGCTTCTGAGTGCAGGAAGGGCTATGTGTGCCGTATGAGAAGAGCACCATGTTAGATCAGTGTTGCTCGTACAGGAGTTACAGTGCTCACTCTACTGCTGGGCATGAGCTCAATGAATTACCATATAATAAGGTATCTTTAAGTAGAAACACATAAAACAAGGTTAGATGTTGATCAGTTAATGAAAAAGAACCAGTAGTTCCTTTTCTGTCTTGAGATAATGTCTACTAACATAACACAAGTTCAAGGTTATCTTGCCTCAGATTCCAGTTCTGGGATTACAGGAATGCATCCGAGCTGGCGCTCAGGAACCTGACCTTGTATTGTCCCCAGAAATAGGATGGCTCTGTATTTGATAATTTAATATTCCCAATAACATTTGAAAGCAGAGGGCATAGCCCAGTGGTAAAGCATATGACTAGCGTTGACTGGCATGCAAGGGGTGCTGGGTGTGATCTCCAGCCCCACATAGAGATATAACCATGGCTCCTGAGGTGAGCATCACCTACACGACAAAGTTGAGATCCGCCAAGCAGACTTCTTCCTTTCCTATTTTCATTCCATCAATAGGGCGCCAAACCCCGTTTAGACTGGTGTAGTGAGAGGAGAAAATGATCTTACCCAAGGATTCCCCTTTCCCAGTTCTGCTGGTCTTACAGCCACTATGGCTGTCATTGTAGACAACACTGGCAGACAGAGTGTAGTGTCTTCACTGTACCTTCACTGCTGGGGAGCCTATTCAGAGTTATTTTGCTCTGACTTTCAGAGTGAAACGAACAATAGAGCTTTCAGACTTTTGGTTTGAAAAATAAAAATGTACATAAAACTTTTTCATCTTGTATGGACTAAATTCATCTCTTGTTTCAGAGTTAACGATGAAGATGTCAGGCTAATGTTATGGGACACCGCAGGTCAGGAGGAATTTGATGCAATAACGAAGGCGTACTATCGAGGTAAAATATGAAACGTACTCTTGGCTTGATGAAGGACCATGCTTTTTTGATGTCTTAGTTCAGGTTTCTGTTGCCGTGATAAACACCATGACTAAAAGTAATTTTGGGAGGAAACGGGTTGTTTCATCTCACGGTGCGCAGGTCATACTCCGTCACAGAGGGAAGTCAGAGTAGACGCTGCTGCAGAGTCTATGGAGGAGTGCTGCTTGCTAGCCCACTCTTGTGCCATCAGGACCACGTGCCCACAGTGGGCTGGGCTGTCCCACATCAGTCATTGGTTAAGACATGCCCTACAGGCTTACCTACAGACCAGTCTCATGGAGGCATTTCCTCAGCTAAGATTCCCTCTTGCCAGACGTGTTTAGGTTGTGTCAGGTTGACAGTACCAACCTGCACACTTTGTTTTTTATTTAATTCTCTTTAAGAATAAAATAGGTGGAGTGTAGCCCTTTGTTACAGTGCTTACCTAGCATACACTGAGCCGCGTTCAGTACCCAGAACCAGGAAAGAACAGCACCAATAACGGGAGATTGCTGACCAGGTATGGTGACGTACACCTGTCATCTCAGCACAAAGGAGGCAGAACCAGGGACAGAGAGGAGGGTTATGGGAAGTTTGAGTCCAGCCTGGTCTATATTTCAGGCCATCCAGGGATATATAGAGAGACCTGTCAAAAAAAAAGTAGTAATAGATAATTTTGAAAAACTCTAGTTCAGTATCCTTTTAAAGGTCTTGTAAAGAAGCAAAGCTTTGTGTCCCACCTTAAAGTCATAATACGCCTATAGGCCATGGAGACAGGATCAGCAGGGACTGGCCCATCAGCTCCTTTCATGGCTTCTTCCAGATAATGTTAGCATCTGGCTTATTTTCTTTCCATAATTGTATAAGACTCGGTTTTTACTTTTTTATTTTGTGCTGTTTTATTTTATTTTTTGGTGCTGCTGGGGATTGGAGCCTAGGTATATACTGTTAGATTCTCCTGCCTCAGCTTCCTGGGTATTGAGATTACAGCACTAACCACTGGGCCTCTCTACTTCAGTAGCTTTAGGTAACCACAAATCATACTGTTTCTCTTTATTATGTTTATAACATTTGTTCTTTGCCAGAACTAAAAAAGACCACAATGTTGCTTACATTCTAAACATAATGTTTAAATTACTTTCTACTCTTTCCCTTGGCTAAAAAGGCTTTAAATAGCTTTGGTTTCTGTAAATATATCATTTTAACTTAAAATCCTTAAGTTTATAAATAGAATCTTGTTAAAGGCCCATCTTAATGATATAACTAACTCTTCATCCGGTTCTATTAAAATGGCAAGGAGGGTAGGAAATTGGTGGTCCTGCAGTTGTTTGAGCTTCTGTTGTAGATTCCACAGGCAAGCATTTGTCACAGGACAGACCAAATCAAGGAAGACACAGCAGCAGCAGCTGAGCTTACATCTGAGAAGTGCATTATTCAGCATCCCTCTGTGGTTTCTTGGGATTCCATAAGATCGCTGAAAACAGAAAAATATTTTTAAACAAGGTGTATTAATTTGATTAATATGGAAATCTGGAAGTAACATAGCCTTTAGCTGTTAATATTTAAGATCGTAGTTGGATGTGGTTTATGCCTTTAATTCTAGCAGGCCAATATCTATGAGTTTGAGGCCAACCTCATCTACGTAATGAGTTCTAGGCCAGCCAGGACTACATAGAGACCCTGTCTCTAAAAAAAGTGGGGCCTACCCTGGATTAAGGTTGATATATCTAGTGTTTGGTTTTTGTGTTTTCCTTCCCCTTTAGTATTTGTATAATTCTGTGCACGCGCGTGTGCGCACATACACACATGTGTCACATGTTCAGAGATTGGGGAGATCAGAGGTGTGGATCCCATGAAGCTGGAGTTTCAGGTGGTTGTAAACTGCACACCATGGGTGCTGGGAGTGAAACTTAAGTCCTCTGGGTGAGCCGCTAGCACTCTTTTTTTTATTTACTTTTTAAATTGATATTTATTGACCTGTACATTTTTCTCTGCTCCCCTCCCTGTCCCTCTCCTTTTTTTCAACCCTCTCTCATGGTCCCCATGGGAGATCTTGTCTTTTTCTACTTTCTACTTCCCATATAGATTGATCTATATAAGTCTCTCTAGGGTCCACATTGTTGTCTAAGTTCTCTGGGATTGTGGTTTGTAGGCTGGCTTTCGTTGCTTTATGTTTAAAAACTACAATGAGTGAGTACATGTGATAATTGTCTTTCTGTGTCTGGGTTACCTCACTTAAAATGATGTTTTCTAGCTCCGTCCATTTTCCTGCAAAATTTAGGATGTTGTTATTTTTTTCTGCTGTGTAGTTCTCCATTGTGTAACTGTACCACATTTTCCTCATCCATTTTTCAGTCGAGGGCCATTTAGGTTGTTTCCAGATTCTGGCTATGACAAACAAAGCTTCTGTCAACATAGCTGAGCACATGTCCTTGTGGCACAATTGAGCATCCTTTGAATATATACCCAAAAGTGGTATTACTGAGTCTTGAGGAAGGTTGTTTACTAATTTTCTGAGAAATCGCCACATGACATCCAGAGGGGTGGTATCAGCTTGCATTCCCACCAGCAATGCAGGAGTGTTCCCTTTACCCCACAACCTCTCCAGCATAAGTTGTCATCAGTGTTTTTGATCTTGGCCATTCTTACAGGTGTAAGTTGTTTTGATTCGCATTTCTCTGATGACTAAGGATGTTGAACATTTCCTTAAGCATCTTTCAGCCATTTTGGATTCCTCTGTTGAGAGTTCTCTGTTTAGGTCTATACTCCATTTTTTTTTATTGGATTATGTGTTCTGTTGGTGTCCGATTTCTTGAGTTCTTTGTATATTTTGGAGAGCAGACCTCTGTCTGATGTGGAGTTAGTGAAGATCTTTTCCCCTTCTGTAGGCTGTTGTTTTGTCTTGTGGATTATGTCCTTTGCTTTACAGAAGCTTTTCAGTTTCAGAAGGTCCTATTTATTAATTGTTTCTCTCAATATCTTTGCTGTTGGGGTTATATTTAAGATGCGTTCAAATGTACTTTCCACTTTCTCTTTTATAAGGTTCAGTGTGGCTGGCTTTATGTTGAGGTCTTTGATCCATTTAGACTTGAGTTTTGTGCATGGTGATAGATATGGGTCTATTTTCATTCTTTTACATGTTGATATCCAGTTATGCCAGCACCAACTTGTTAAATGATGGAGGAGTGTTTATGTGTTACTTTCATTATTAATAAAGAAAACTGCCTTGGCCCTTTAAGAGAAAAAATTAGGTAGGTGGAGTAGACAGAACAGAATTGTGGGAACAAGGAAGTAGGGTAGGGGAGACGCTTCAGGCAGTCGCCATAGTGAGTCTCCATGCTGCTCCTCTCCGAGATGGACGCAGGTTAAGATCTCTCCTGGTAAGCCACACCTCGTGGTGCTACCCAGATTACTAAATATGGGTTAAAGGAAGATGTGAGAATTAACCAATAAGAGGCTACAGATAATGGGCCAGGCAGTGTTTTAAAAGAATACAGTTTCCGTGTAATTATTTTGGGTAAAGCTAGCCGGTTGCTGGGAACTGGGCGGCGGGAACGCAGCCCGCCGCTTCCTTCTACAGTTAAATATGCTTTCTTTTTTCCATTTGATATTTTTTGCTTCTTTATAAAAAATCAGGTGTTCGAAGATGTGTGGATTGATATCCGGGTCTACTATTCGGTTCCATTGGTCCTCATGTCTGTTCTTATACTAACACCAGGCTGTTTTCAGTACTGTAGCTCTGTAGTAGAGTTTGAAGTCAGGGATTGTGATGCCTCCAGAAGTTCTTTTGTTGTACAGAATTGTTTTGGCTATCGTGGATTTTTTTGCCTTTTTATAGGTGAGTTGAGTCCATTTACATTAAGGGATATTCAATGACCAGTGATTGGTATCTCCTGTTAATTTAGTTTTCATCATTGGTGATGTTAATTTCTGCATTTTTTTCTTCTTTGGGATTTGCTGTTATGAGATCATCAATTGTCTGTGTTTTTCTTGGTGTAGCCATCTTCCCTGGGTTGGAGTTTTCCTTCTAGTATTTTGTATAGGGCTGGGTTTTTGGCTAGATATTGGTGAAATCTAGATTTGTCATGGAATATCTTGTTTTGTGATATATCTTCTATAGTGATCGACAGTTTTGCTTGGTATAGTAGTCTGGGCTGGCATCCGTGGTGTCTTAATGTCTGCATAATGCTTGACCATGACCTTCTAGCTTTCATTGTCTCCAATGAGAAGTCAGATGTACTTCTGATAGGTCTACCTTTACATGTTACTTGGCCTTTTTCCTTTGCAGCTCTTAATATTCTTTCTTTACTCTGTATGTTTAGTGTTTTGATTATTATGTAGCGAGAGGACTTTTTTTTTGGATCCAGTCTATTTGGTGTTCTGTAAGCTTCTTGTATCTTTATAGGTATATCTTTCTTTAGATAAAGAAGGTTTTCTTCTATGATTTTGTTAAATAAATTTTCTGTGCCTTTGAGTTAAACTTCCTCTTCTTCTATATCTATTATTCTAAGATTTGGCCTTTTAATGGTGTCCTCATATTTCCTGGATATTTGGATTAAGCTTTTGTTAGATTTAATGTTTTCTTTAACTGATGAGTCTATTTCCTCGATTGTATCTTCAGTGCTTGAGATTCTCTCTTCCATTTCTTGTATTCTAGTGTTCATGCTTGCGTTTGTGGTTCCTGATCTTTTTCTCATGATTTCTGTTTCTATAATCCCTCAACCTGTGTTTTCTTTATTGTTTCTAACTCAGTTTTCAAGTCCTGAGTAGTTTCTTTTATATGTTTGATTTCTTTTTCTTGGTTTTCTTTAAGTGATTTCCTGATATCTTCCAATTTTTTGTTTGTCTTTTCCTCCATTTCTTGAAGGGAATTTCTCATTTCATCTTTAAGAATTTCAAACATTCTCTTGGGGTTATTTTTTAGGTCATTTTCTTCTGGTCCATCCATATTTGTTTGTTCAGGTCTTGCTGCTGTAGGGTCTTTAGCTTTTACTGGTGTTGTGTTGCTCTTTGTGGTGTAGCATGTGATCTTTCCTTTTCTTTTCATCTTTTCCTCTAATAGGTGTGGTTGGGGCTATCTGAGATTCTGTTGAATAATCTTCCAGGTCCCAGTGAATCCAAAGCCCAGATGGTTGTTCCTTATGGTACAGTCAGTGTCACAGTTCTAGTTACCCCTTTGTTTACTCGGTGTTTCTAGAGATAGCTCAGAGCTCCTGTGCCTTGCTCTGCTCACTTGCAGTTTGTTGTCTCAGGCCCACTTTGGCCTAGGTTGCTGGCTTTGCCCTGTTTCTGTAAATCCTGGTCTAAATCCCCTCCTGCAGAAGTCCCTGGGTTGGAGTTGGACTGGAAAAGTTTCTGGCTCCAGTCTCCTGCCCAGGAGGACCCAAGCTCCGTGCTTGATGTCCCAGACCAGTCACCACTGGCTTTCTTGACTGCTGCGCGATCTCTGCACCCTCCACATGTTGTCCTGTAAGTAGGTTACCACAGCATGAAGCACAGTCGGAAGCCATGGGGATCCCAGCTAATTTCCTCAAAACTCTTGAGAAAGTCTACTGTAGGTAGCAGAGACAGTGCTTCTGGTCCACACAGAAAGGGACACACAGTGAAGTAGATTTTAATTACCCCTTCTCACCATCCTCTTCTGTGACTTAGTCTATAAGGGTATTTGAAAATGTACATCTCCTCTGCCCTGAAAGGTTCTTAGCTAGCTTTTTCATAGCAAATGAATTTATGTTTTATGTGACATGAGACTTTTCATAAAGAAATGGAAACCCAAAGAAACAGTTAAACATTAGTGCTTTTGGTTGTAGCTTTCATTAGAAGAGCCTGGGAAACATGACAGGAAAGCGGCCAAGGTGACTTATTTACATTTGTGTCTGTGCCCCACCTTTGGAGAGTGTTCCCTTCCCTCTTTAGTGTCTTGTGGCCCACATTTAGAAAGAAAATGGGAGACTCTGGGTTATATGATTCTCCATAATGCTATATTTCGGTGTAGCATGTTCTGAACTCCACCATTGCTGTCTCTGAAATTACTTCTCTTTAAATTTGAAATTCATGTGCAGGCTTTGTTTTGCTACTGTAGGGAGCACGGTCCTTCCCAGATGCAGTCTTTTTATAGGTGACTCTTGCCCATTATCCTGTCCACTGCCCTACCCCATGTGGGTCTTGTCCTTTATCCCATCCAATTCCCTGCTCCGTGTAGGTCTATCCAGTTTGCTCTCAGCCACTGTCTTTCCCAGGCTTGAATCAAGTACCCAACTTTAAGCAAGTGTCCAAAGGGTTGTCCCCTTCTAGCTAAGAAAACAGTTCCTCGTTGCAGCTTGTGGACGTCTGTACTAGGCAGTGACAGTACAGAAACAGCCCTCACCTCAAAGTAAGCAGAGCTGGTTTATCCTGGAGCCAAATACGAGTGAGCATGGCCCAGGAACACAGATTCAGGTTGGTCCTCTTCTAATGTGCATTGGTTTCATGAAGTAACAAGAATAAGGAAAAGTGTAAATCATACTTTCCAGGTTTGTAGGAAAGAACATCAGGCAGGCAGGTTTACAAAGTGGGTGAGATCTCTGATACAGGCTAAGATGCTGACAGCAAGCATTTTTGGCTTTGGGGCTAGTAGGAGCTAGGAATTTGTCCAAACATTCCCAGGGATTTACCTCATAGCCACAATGTTCTAGTATATACAGAGATGGCCAGTAAGTGGCATGGAAGGGCTGAAGGGAGCCAAGATGACTTGGCTCTGACTTGCAGCCTTCCACCCTCTCCGCATCGTTGAAGATCAGCCAGTCTGCCTTGGTAGTCACGGCTTCTTTTCTGGAATCATGGTCACAGTCCCCTCTTTGTGCACATGGCAAGAGTCAAATATTTTATTAAATATTGAAGGTCTCCCATCACTAGGATGCTCATTTCTAGCATCTCATCTAGATGAGGCAAAAAAGCAGTCTTTAAGAGAAAGGAATGCCCAGGCATGGTGGCACAGCCTTTAGTCATAGCACCCTGGGGGCAGAAGCAGGAGATCCCTGTGAGTTCAAGGCCAGTGTGGTCTACATAGTGAGTTCCAGGACAGCCAGGGCTAGGTAGAGAGACCATGTCTCGAAAAAAGAAAAAAGAGAAAGAGAAAGGTATGCTAGGTAAAGTCATTAAGGAAGAAATCTATTAACTTATTATCTGAGCTATAATTTTTTGGTCCTCTGTATCTGACATAATATTACATGTGATATGTAATAGGAATACTGTGTACTATATTACATGTGATATGTAATAGGAATACTGTAATTATCAGTTGGGCTTCATGGAGTGAAGGTAGCAAGGTGAGGAAAGACCCTAACAAACAAAAAAAAATCCTTTGTATGTGTCATCCCCTCTCAGTTAGACTAATTGTATGTTCCCCCCTTTGTCTGCAGTCATGGGCACTTGAAGTAGTTCATTATCTTTTAATTCCAATCTTCCATCCAGTTTGACTCTGTAGCTTATCCCATGTAGAATGGCTAGCTCTAATTTTAGAAGAGACTGCTGTTTAGTATCTAAGCTATGGTAACTCTTATTTGTGGATAATAGCCTGGTTTGTCCTATTATCTTAATATTGAACCAGATTCCAATCTGAGGAAGTCACATCACAGAAGACATCAGATAACAATGCAGCCTTTTTAATTTCTTCTTAGCAGAATTGTCCTTCCCTCACGTACCAATATTTATGATGTGGGCAGGAACAAGAAGGCATACCTGTGAGAGAGGCTTTGTGAGCATAACAGCATCTTAGTTCTCATGTTACACAGAGGGAGGTAGGCTCCAGGAGGGGTCATTTTGTAGTAGTGTCTCTTTTTCCTGTTGGCAGAATGTGGGCTGTAGTTAATACTTTTCTAATCCTAGCTAACTGTACGTGAAGTTTCATTTAATCAGGGAACATGGGCTCTTACAGTGCATTGTAATAAATCACAAACTCATCTGTTGCTTTGTGTAAAATTTTCACAGACCATTGTCTTAACCTCAGCATTAAGAAGTTTGGCCTTTTTCCCATAGCTTCCTCAGATTCCGTCTGTATTAACATCGTTAGCAGTCTTTATGTGCTAAAGAATATGCTCTTTCCCATTGTTGGCTTTGAGGTAGTCCTGGAAAGTTATCTAGTATTTTTAATCCATTCTTGTAATATGTCACTTCCTTTACAAGAGTTTCCCAGCTTCCCCCCCTCTTCTTTATAAAATTCATTTTTATTTTACGTGTACAAGTGTTTGTCTGCATATCTGTGTGAGCACTACATGTATGCAGTGCTCATGAAAGCCAGGGCATTGAGGAGTCCTGGAATTGGATTTATAGGTGGCTGTGAGCCACCATGTAGGTGTGAGGAATGTCGTCAGGAATTTGTGGTCACCAAGTTAGTTCCTATAGATCAAAGATCATGTGATTGGTAGGTTTTGTAAGGTACAATACTGGGAGATATCCAGGCCACATTTACTGGGCAGGTAGTCATCGGACAGGTTATGGTGGCCCGAGAAACAGGCAGCTTCAGCTGAGCAACCGTTACAGCTGGGAATCTGAGGTGTCTTAGCATTCCAGTATCCATGGCAGCACAGTTGGTTGGTTGGTCCCACTTAAAATAGTTCTCTTCTTTTATTTTTTTAAGTGGAGAGAATTTATTTTCATGTCTTGGCTATAGAGGTTGAAGCTCTAAAATAGAGCTACTACCCAAAGGGTGTGTCCTTAGGTATAAGGTTTCCACTAGGGCTTTTCCTAGAAGTTTTTCAAAATCCAAGTTATATTGAATAAAAATATATTGGGGGTAGTGAGAAAGTCAAATCTTTCCAAGCATAATAAGACTTGGTTGTGTTTGGGACAAATAGAATATCTCAAGTGTGCCTTGTGAGTTGTTGTTGGGCAGGCTTCCAATAACACTGTTTACTCCGGGAGAGTAAACTTTTTCCTGGTCCAGTGAATTAGTGGGTGTGTATTCCAGAAGGGGAGTTGGGCATTTAAAGGATCTTAGGGGCTTGCCAATAGGACCTAGTCACAGATAACTCTGGGAGTTGAGACCGTAGCCCTTCTGTTGCCAGGTTTTTTCCTTGCAGGCACCATCTGTTGAGTCTGAAGAAGGTCAGAAGTAGAGTGGTGATCATGACCTGGCTGAGTCCGCCCTCTGTGTGGTTGCATGTAGTGAAGCTGTTTTTCAGCTCTTCCAGCCTGCGGATTCTCTGTTGTTTGTTTTAGAAAGTCCTGAGATTTTAATAGCGGGTAACTGAGCAAATGGCTGGGATCTACTAATTGAGATATGTTGACTGTTTTCAATAGGCTGGCCAGAGGAAGTTAGAAATAGTTCTGTAACATGCCATGCACCACTCCAAATGCGTTGTTACAATCTGTGTAAACATTAGCTGTTTTGTTTTCTGGTAAATGGCATGCTCTGATTAAGACAATGAGTTTAGCAGTTAGAGTATGAGCAGCTGAGGCAATGGGTACTCTCAGTATGTCAAGAATGGAAGTAACTAAATATCCTGGCAGAAAATGTCCTTGTTCATCTCATAAATAAAATAATTCTGCATTTCCAGCAGATGTTTTCATAGGTGTTGCAGGAGAATGTGTGTATCATATTTGAGTAGCCCTGTTTCTCTGTCTAGTTCATCTGATAAGAGGAACAAGGAGTGGCCTGAGAGAGGTGCACCAGGAAACGTCTGGGGATGCAAGCACGCCAGTGTCATGAGAACCTGAACAACTAAGGGCGGGAAAGGGGGCGCAGCAGTTACAGCATCCGCATCAGTAACTCCAGTCACAGGGATCTGACACCCACTTCTGCCTCCCAGGGCACCAGCATTTATGTCGTGCACATACATACATGCATACACATAAATACACACGAGCATGCAGCAATACACATAAAAATAAACTTAAACATTTTTAGGCAACTCCCTGAGTAATGTGACTTTAGCAGAAGTTTTGTGTGATGGGCATCTGCATGGTGCAGGAGAGGGAAAGGGACCTCCTCAGCTGTTGTCAGGGAGCAGCAGTGGCAGAGGATGGCCCTCAGACAGGGCCGTGTGTCCAGCTCTTGTTGCTGCCTAGCACACCAAGGGGCTGTAGTTTCCCCGTTAGTTTCTCATGAATGAAAGGGGGAAGAGGTTTATAGTTGAGGAGCCCTAATGCAGGGCTTGGTAGGCGTCAGTTGCTGCCTTTTTCTTCAGGACTAGCTGTATGGTGTCTGGTATTTCCTTTTTAAGTTTACACGGAGTTGAACAATTAATAAGTAGTTAGTCCTAGGAATCTTCTTAATTGTTTGGGCTTTGTTTTGTTTTGCTTTTGTTTTGGGGGTAAGAAAATTCTTAGAATAGCAGAAGTACAGCTCAAGAGTTAGAAGAAATCACTGTGTAACCAAGTGTTCACCTTCCTGTTGGCAAAACTACATCTTATATTTTGACCCTTTATGACTCTTCTTAGGTAGTCACTGTAACAAAAGCGCTTCTCTGGGAGTTACTTTGTGGGGGAGAACACAGCCAGGTCGTTGACTGAGTCAGAGTAGACTCATGAAAACATTGTAAATCAGGTTTAAGAATTTGAGAAAAGTGGGTAGGACTTCAAGTGTCACATCACAGAGGCATATAATGCCGATTCTCCCACATGAAGTCAAACAAATATTGACTGTTTGACTCTCTGGGGAAACTACAAAAGACACTGCAAAGATCTGGCATTGAAAAACAGGCTGCTCTTGGAGGCAGGTTAGGTAAAAGCGTGTGGATCAGGCTCCACTGGCTGGTGAGGGATGGCTTGACTCATTTATGGCTTGGAGCTCCTGCACAAGCCGGGCTTCCTTATTGGTACTGGTTCCTCTGTGGAGGGTTTGGTTCCCATTAGGGCTTCTTTCCCCAAAGGGCATCATTTATATTAGGTCTGCTTTTACTTGTCTTAGCCAGGGCTGCTGATCTTATTCATCCTGTGCCTTTTGAAGATTTTGCCCACAATTCCTATGGTTCTTTTGAATGAAGGCTGTCAGTTTCTTTTTGTAGGGATCTTCTGACTCTTTCGTAGGTGGTGTGGAGACATTAGAGGTTTTCTGTGTCCTCCCCATTTAAAATCATCTTTCCCTTTTGGGAGAAGGAACTAGTCATGCCCTAACAGTGGACAAGGACACAATAGCCAGCAGAAAAGTTGATCCCCTGCCGTTTCTCCAACTGAGAATTTGCGGGGTTTGTCTTAGGGCAACTATGGAGAGTTTAGAAACTTCCACCATTTGACCTTAGTTACTGTGAGGGGAAAGTTTTAAACATGTGGGATATAAAGCAGATGGTAGCTCTGGTACCCAGCAGGGCCTTTGCTTCCTCTTGGTTAATAATTATCTCTTTTCTCCCAAGGTAATTCCTAACAGAAAAGGAAAAACTCTGGATTCCCCCAGAGCAGCTGTATTCCGGCCTGGTGTTTTCTTTCAGGGTCTCTCAGGCCTGCTGTCCCTTTTGGGAGAGCATCTGTTTCAGTTTCTTACAGGTTTGAGATGTCCAGGCCTTTGACAGTAATTACATACTAGCCTTGTCTCAGGATGGGAAGGGTTAGTAGGTGTCTTTGTCAGGAAGCTTAACAGTTTTAATTACAAGCTGATAATCTGGGCAGTGAATGGATATGCTGAGGTGACCTGGGCATCTGTGGGAAAGACAGGCTTGACCATGGCCAGATCCTCCAGCCTTTCTGTGGAGCAGAGTTTAACAAGGCATCCTTTGTTCTGTAGCCCTCAGGGGAATTTTATCACTGCACATCCCAGTGCCAGACACAAGATATCTCCCTGAGGTCAGAGATGCCCCAGAGGTACTGAAAACAACACAGGCTGTTGCCATTTCCCAGGGTTCCCACCATCTCCAGATGGTAAGACCTTATTGCTGAAAGCTCCACTCCTTTTGAATAAAAGCCGTGAAGGAGTTAGCCTCTGCTGACCAGGAAACTCAGATAGCTAACTCTTATGGGGCTGGAAGGCACTGTGCGGGCTCTGGGGGGAGAAAAGACGTCGGCCACCTCGTTCAGCAGTGAACCTCATATACCGCAGTACGACAGCCACCCTGCAGCCTGTGCCCACTGGAACAGTAGATATGACAGCCACCCTGCAGCCTGTGTCCACTGGCACACTAGAAGCCTGATGGTTATGGGAGTGACCAACTTCTTTCTGATTGAAAGCTGAACTGCTTCCCAGGAGTGATCGCATACCTGGTACAATAATCCTAGTCCAAAGCCCGTGACTGAGGAGATTTTAGGTCCTTGGAAACCTACTGTTAATTTGTTAAATGGACTGCTATCAAATTGCTTCTGATTATTTGTGCCTGTATCCTAGGTTTGTGTCGCTGTCAGCCACAGTCAGAAGCTGCGTATGTTTTCAGTGGGTGGTGGTTAATGTAGACATCATAAATGGACGGAGTGCTCAGCTGTGCCTGATCATCACAGTCAGAGTGCGGACTTCACTGTGAAGGGCGGGAAATAGTTAAGAGCAGGCAGCCTGGGCCGAGGGCTGTGTTCACTAACTTCTGGACACGCTTTGGCTGTGCTTAGCTGCTTGAGACCTGGAGTCCATCAAGCCAGTTCCAGTTCCAGCTTGGCTGTGGGAAGGGCCTCAGACACCCCAGCAGAGGAGCTAGTCAGCCACTACCCTTCAGAGTCCATTGTCCATACCCCCATGAGATTAGGTGTGTCTGACCTGGGGCTCAGTGTCAAGTGAACCACCATGCTTGAAGATCTGCTTATTCTCTTCTCCGGGACTGAAGTTGGTATTAGGATTAGCTTTGTTCCCTCAGCCTTAGTGTTGGTGACTATGCTTTTGTTGAGAGTCTTGTGTTCTCGCTTTCCTTTCCTCCAGTTTTTCTCCTGTGACTCTACAGTTTTTTATTATGTTGTCTTGGAAAACTTCAAGAGTTTCTCCTCGAGCTCCACCCAGTGACTGATTAGGGGTGTGATCCTAGAAAGAGGTAGAAGACTAGGGGTGGGGCCACAGGTGGGGGAGCTTCAGTAGCTTGAGGCGACTATATTGAACACAGAAATAATTACCACTGTAGGAAAGGTGGGGCCTTTAAAGAACCTTGTAGGGCTGCCTCAGGAAGCTGAAGGATTTGCCAGGTCCTCTTGGGAATGCACTAAGAAACCCAAGGCCTCTCAGAAACAAAAAAGCACAAATATAAACATACATCCCTTGAGGCACCTGCTTGAGGTTTTGGGAAACCGGTGATGTGCACAGAACAGGCCTGCAGCTGTCCCACAGGGAGGGGGACACAGGTAGTGACTCTGCCTGGGCCAGTGTCCACCAGTTGCTTAATTATTCCCAGGACATTTTAACTGCTGCATCAACATTACATCTTCCTATCCTCTGACACCCCTTTGGCCTCTGCCCACCTATCACAGCTGGAGGGAGGCTGTGTTTTTTTGGTTCTTTATTTCTCAAATAAAATTGAACTCTTTCTCTCTCTTCCGGGCTTATAGGGC
Source organism: Arvicola amphibius (assembly GCF_903992535.2). Lineage (NCBI taxonomy): Eukaryota > Metazoa > Chordata > Mammalia > Rodentia > Cricetidae > Arvicola > Arvicola amphibius. Next base: position 89,402,002 of record NC_052055.2, read on the forward strand.
GCAGTTAGCAGAAGTAGGAGTGGAGGTACTGCCTCACCCTGTCCCGGCAGAATTGTCTTCAGGTTTTGGGGTCCTCAGACAGAACTAGATCCCTGAGCACATGGTAGAAAGGATTTCAGGATGAGCGGGTGTGAACAGAGTTAGTGTTGGGGAAGAAAGACAGTAGCACGGATGCTCCACTCCTTCATAAAAGCGGTATCTGTTCCTGTCTTCATGGAGGAACCCACAAGATCACAGGGTGGTTCCTGCGAGTCACAGAGATGCAGGAAATGGGGTTAGTCTTTTCTGAGGTTCCAGAAAATACCCCCTACAGATGTGAGGTCTCACCAAAAGAGGGCATAGGCTCTGGCCTTACTTTGTTGCTGTTTTAGCATTCTTAGTTGGGGACACTGCATAAAGAAACAGTTTCTGTATCGTCGCCCTTGGGGCTTCGCTGCACTCCTGAGAGGGGCTCCTTTCTGTTTCTCTGCTCTGCCTCAGAAGCATCTGCTGCCGCTTTTATTTTTATCTTATAGTTCCTCCAAGGTTTTTAGTTTTAAGAGCCTATAATCTTATATACCCAGAAGCACCCCATTTCCTTAGATTTAAATGTCAGTTGGTTGGATATAAAATTTTAGGTTTAAAGGTAACAGTATCATGGTATATTCTTAACTGATTAGTGTTTTATTTGTAGTTTTAGTGTGTATTACAATTCAAGCAAATTACATTGCTCAGTGACTATAGTAATGTGACCGTCACTCTACTTCTCTGTAGGTCCAGGCCTCAGGGCTCGCTGATGGCGGGTGGTTATCGGGTTCTCACCGGCTGTAATAGGAACACAGCTGCCTTTTCTTCATCCTGTTCCTCACTGTGCGCTCCAGTGGGACTTACAATGTCCTGGTAGCTCAAGAGGGTCTTAAATCTTAGAAGGAAACTCACAGGGGCCCTGGAAAGAGTGAAATAAAACATGCGGTTCCAGAAAATTCTCTTGAGCCTGTTGTGTGACTTTGTAAGCAAGGGCAGAGTGGAGCCACTGCAAGCAGCTGATTTTATATAGTCAGCAAGGTGGGGCTTTGAGCAGTTCCAGGCTGTTAGGGTTAACTGAGACCTGGACGCCCTGCTGGGGTGGGTAAGGCCATCCCAGGAAGCACAAAGATCCTAAGCAATGCTGACTTTAGGCCAGTGGTGGTCCCTTCACTTAGGCTGTCACAGCCCTTTTTAGGACTTTGTCACCAGCACTGCTGGTGGGGAGGGGCGAGGGGAGCACTTGGGACCTGGCATCTTTACCGCCTGCTTTGTCACCAGGGTGTAGGAATCAAGGTGGAGTCACTGCTCTTTCCAGGAGGCTGCTGTTTGTTCGTTTACTTAATTATTGTTTTGAGAGAAGGTCTCATTCTGTAGACCAGGCTGGCTTGGAACTTGCAGTGTTCATGCTTATGCTTTCTAGTGCTGGGCCTGAAGGTGCGTGCCAGCACACCCAGCTCTGTTTGCAGTCTTAGATGGCATTAGCTTAATGTGACAGTTGATAGGTACAATTCTGTCAGAAGGACTGTGAGGCCACATGGTGTGTGTGTGTGGGCTCAGGACACGGCTTATCATATTTATTTTGGAACACCGTGCTGGCTAGTCTTATGTCAACTTGACACAGCTAGAGCCATTGAAGAGGAGGGAGAATTGAGAAAATGCCTTCATGAGATCAGGCTATAGGCAAGCTTGTAGGGCATTTTCTTAGTGATTGATGGGGAGGAACCACCCACTGTGAGTTGTGCCATCCCTGGGCTGGTGATCCTGGATTCTTTAAGAAAGCAGACTGAGAAAGCCAGTAAGCAGCACCCCTCCGTGGTCTCTGCATTGGCCCCTGCCCCATGTTCCTGCCCTCACTGCTTTTGATAATGAATTGTGGGTGAAGTTAACTCTTTCCTTCCCAAGCTTATTTTGGTCACAGTGTCTCACCACAGCAGTAGTAAGCCTAACTAAGACAGTCACCGGTACTCTGACTAAAATAATATAATTTTGAAGAAAGTTGTTTGCTTTCTTGGAGTTTTCTGAGGTCTGTGCTATAAGCAGGTGGCACGAAGCTTCTCACCACAAAGCTTTCAGGAGAGCGTGTCGTTCCTGCTTAGCCTGCTGCCCTTGCTGCCTCTCAGTGGGAATTAAGCCATGCTTTGTGATGTTTTAGCTATACTGTGTTCAGTTGAAGTTTGACACTTGACTTTTCATTCTTCATAACAGCCTGTGCTTTTTAGTTAGAAAGTCCGCTGGAGTCTAAGCAGACGATTAAAGTAGGAGCTCAGTGCTGCTGCTGGAAATCCAGCTGAGCGGGTGGAAGCCGCCTGGACCTGCACAGCTGCTTTGATGACCTGGTAACAGTTTCATTTTGTGATTTTACAGGAGCCCAGGCTTGTGTGCTTGTGTTTTCTACCACAGACAGGGAATCTTTTGAGGCAATTTCCAGCTGGAGAGAAAAAGTAGTAGCGGAAGTTGGAGATTTACCAACTGTGCTTGTCCAAAACAAGATTGATCTGCTGGACGACTCTTGTATCAAAAAGTAAGATGACTTATAATTCCTGTCCCCTCCCACTACTCTTTCTGTTCTCTGTGTCCTCTGTGTGTGTCTCCAATCCTCTTGCTTAAATCTATTAAAATGTTTCTCATACTGACTTTTCCTGAAATTCTTTCTGTGGTGGAAATAAAACCTGCGGCCTCACCTGAAAAGAACTCCACAGGCGCCAATAGGTGGGCTCGTGTAGCAGCTTCGTGTGTGGTACACACCTAGATTCCAGCACTGGGGGCTGAGGCAGGTGCAGCCTGCATAGGAAGGCCCCCATCAATGTAAAACTAAAACTAAACAGTGGGCAAGGAAGAGAGAAGAGCATCTCTAGATCTCCAGGAGTCTAGTGTTTATAGATGTTCTGTGCCGATGGCTCTAGATCTCCAGGAGTCTAGTGTTTATAGATAGATGTTCTGTGCCGATGGCTCTAGATCTCCAGGAGTCTAGTGTTTATAGATAGATGTTCTGTGCCGATGGCTCTAGATCTCCAGGAGTCTAGTGTTTATAGATGTTCTGTGCCGATGGCTCTAGATCTCCAGGAGTCTAGTGTTTATAGATAGATGTTCTGTGCCGATGGCTCTAGATCTCCAGGAGTCTAGTGTTTATAGATAGATGTTCTGTGCCGATGGCTCTAGATCTCCAGGAGTCTAGTGTTTATAGATAGATGTTCTGTGCCGATGGCTCTAGATCTCCATGTGTCTAGTGTTTATAGATAGATGTTCTGTGCCGATGGCTCTAGATCTCCATGTGTCTAGTGTTTATAGATAGATGTTCTGTGCCGATGGCTCTAGATCTCCAGGAGTCTAGTGTTTATAGGTAGATGTTCTGTGCCGATGGCTCTAGAGAAGATAAGTGCCCTCAGATGTAGAGAACCAGGGTCTCTCCATGAACATGTAAGCCACTTCCGGCCTTTTTGAAAAAATAAGTAAATAAAGCAAACCACAAAGGCTAGGAGTTAGCAAGCACCAGTGATTCTCTGGTCTTTGTTCCCAACAGTTATAGAATTTCAGGTGAATATGAGCCCGTACCCAGCTGTTTCTGATCCTCATGGTTGTGCACCAAGTCATCTCTTTTAGCTGTGGAGCCATCTCTTCATTCCCTCAAATTTTTTAGTTAGTTATCCAGGTAATTTTTACCTACACATAACTATTCTTCATTATTAATAATATTTTGCTAGCTTTTAAACACTTTTGCTTTATTTTTACTTTTTCTCTCTCCCTCTCTTCCTGCTTTGCTTTTGGAGAGTGTGTCACTCTGTGGCCTAGGCTGGTGTAAGGTCAGTCCCTATGCGGGTGGGCCCAGCCTTTACATGCTGGGCTGTCTCAGGTCCTGCACACCTGGTGGAGGGCCACTCTGAGGCAGCTCTCCCACTTGGGGGCAGCCATTTCCTGAAGGGCCTTGTAGTGACTTTGGTGACCTCTCAGAAGTGTTTACCAGACATAGGCCAACCATGGTTACAGGGTGGGGAGAGCCACACATGGAATGCAGAGCAGGAGTCTGGGGCCACAGGGAGCCATTGTGGAGCGGGGCGGCTACAATCCCGGGAAATGTAAACAAAAGAGCCCTCATGAGACTTACCGATGTGACCATTAATGTGCTCGCTTCAGCTTTTGGCAATGAGAGTAAAACAGGCTACTTAGAGTGTAATAAATTCAAGTGGTGTGAAGATAACTAATCTTTTGAAATGATCTCATCTAGCCAGGCTGGCCTCCAGTTTTTGTAACTGAGGACGGCTTTCAACTCTTGACCGGTCTGTCTATCTCTGAAATGTGTAATTCACAGCCTGTGACATTATGCCAGCACTCTACCAATTGAGCTATGCCTCCGGCCCCCAGATTGAGATGTTCTCTGAAGAAAAGTAATGAATAATTCTTTGTGACTTTGTAGAAATGTATTTTGTTCAGTTAGGGGAAATGGTTGGTGTTTGTCCCACATGACAGTAAAGATGGGAGTCAGCGCTCCGTGCCAGGCTTCTTCAGAAGGAGCCTGCGCCCTCCACCCACCCCACCCCGCATGCTCCAGTGTTACTCATCAGATACACTGAAAACTTCAGAAGACCCTCTCAGCGGACACCTTCACTGGTTGGTTTGTTTGTTTCCATTGATGTGCAGTGAGGAAGCCGAGGCCCTGGCCAAAAGGCTGAAGCTGAGGTTCTACAGGACGTCTGTGAAGGAAGACCTCAATGTGAACGAAGGTGAAGTACATCCTTAACAGCGTATTGCAGCAAGAAAGTTGTGGGGTTTTTAAATGTTCTTTCTGTCCTGCTTAGAAGTTGGATTTCAAAGCAATTTAAGAAGAAAATTTTCTTCTTGTCTCATTGTTAATTTTGAAGGTATTCTGTTCCAGGGGTCTGTGATTATTCCCTAATATTCGTGATTACTTGATACTTACCCTTCTAGAAATGCCTGAGGTTTTTAGTAGGCTACTTCTTGCCTGTTTTTGTTTTCTTTTCTCTTAAAATCTATGCTGTCGGGACAGCAAGATGCTCACTGTCAGTTCTAAGAGTGTGTTCAACCCCTGGAGCCCACAGAGTGGGAGGAGAGGGAGAACCAGCTCCCACAAGTTGTCTTCCAGCCTCACACGCTTGTGCCACACACATGGAGTAAATAACTGTCTTTGTAAAGAAAAGCTAGGTGGAAGTGTGAATATGTACATTTATGTAGTTCTGCAGATCTCTTAGAAGTTACTGATTGTTTATTATTCCACCACAGTAGAGACTCCATCAGACAGCAAAGTTTCTTCTATATTTTCTAGTTTAATAAAATAAGGTCATCTGGGCAGTGGTGGTGCACACCTTTAATCTCAGCACTCGGGAGACACAGAGGCAGGCAGATCTCTGAGTTCAAGAGATCTTTGTAGGCCAACTTGGTCAACAAAGTGAGTTCTAGGACAACCAAGCATACAGAGAAATCCTGTCTCATGAAACCAAACAAAAGAAAGTAAGATTAAAGAAATTTTGAGATTTTTCTCATTCTGGATTTTTCATTTTAGATTGCAGCTGGATTGTTGTTTGTGTCTTTATTCTGCAGTTTTCTTCAGTGGAAGAAAGTGGATATTTCTTTGAGGACTGAACTCATTTAAGCGGGGCATGTGGGTGCCTGTTGTCCTAGCACTGAGAAAGTCAAAGCAGGAATTCCGGGCCAGCCTGAACCTTGTCTCAAAACAAAAGCAGAAAGGAATGAGTCCAGTTATTAGTTGGACCATTTATCATGATCCAAGGTTTTCGAATGGCAGAGCCAGTGTGCACACGTGTACACACTTGTACACGCTTCCAGCTCTTCACTGGACACACTTTACATTTACTGGTGTTATCACTATACTTTTCAGATATTGCTCAAATAACTTTTAAAAGTTGAATTTTGAACTAAATTGTATGCTTCTAATGTAATTTTAAATTTATATAGTAAGCATAAATATTGCAAAATGAAGATTGATTTACTTGCATAGTCATACTGTATATCTGTGTTTATTCTAGTTTTTAAATATTTAGCTGAGAAACATCTACAGAAACTCAAACAGCAAATAATTGAAGAGCCAGAGCAGACACATTCAAGTAGTAACAAAATTGGTAAGTGCTTGGGCATTTCAGCACTTACTCCGTTTGTTGTGTTGTGTTTACCTTTTCTATGTGTAATGTGCTCATTTCTTTAAGAAGTCTGAGTTGAAACTTTTCGAATAAAATCGTTAAGCTCAGTGAGTGTTTAAAAAAGAGTTAAAAAAGAGTTTTGCAGACAACAGACACGTGAGTACTTCTGAGAAGACCATGCTTACACGGACAGGCTCCACAGCTTCTCTTCTGAGTCTGTCTGTCGCGCTCCTCCCCTCCCCCAAATCCTGCTGCTTGTTACTGATCTTTTCTGTTGGATGTTAGACACTAGCAAAAGCTCAGCCATTCCTGAAGACTGTTGTTCACGTCTTTTCACAGTAACTGACCTTGGATCTTGGCTTGCACAGAGATGAGAGCCGTGCTTGGTACCCCAGGCTTCTGCGTCCTCTGTTGAGCACCTTGTATCCTCTTGTATCCTCCCTCCTTCCATGCACATCAGTCCTCACAGACTTTCTGACTTCTTTTCTCTTCCTTAGAATTGGTTCTTCCTGTGTTTGTGTTGGGGGTCGGGGCTTGTTCTCTTGCCCCACCCTCCTGTAAGCATCCAATTTCTTGACTCCCAAAGAGTTCTTCCCTGAGCATGCCCAGTGTTCTCTTTTGCCTCTTCCTATTCTATGGGAAATGATCCCTCCCATCTAATGTCAGGATGCATTCATTCTTCAAGGACTATGTAGGAAGCTCTCACTGGCCCAGGCCTCTCCTCCCGCAGAACGAAATCTAAGGCTGGACTTGAAGGGCTTGTCCAACCCTTTGACATTTGTACTCAGCATCCACAAAGTCTGTGCTTGAGAACCGTGCCGTTGACGTACAGAAATTATTCCCATATCTTAAATGTGTCAGGATAAGCCAAGGCTTTGTGTTGGGCTATATTCACTGCTGTCTTAGCCTCAGTGGCTTGCTGAACACACTTTCGCCTTTTTACACAGTTCTTCCTGCCTTAGGAAGTGGTGCAGTTGGCCCTTCCTTTGATCCATGCGTGGGTCTGTGTGGACTCGCTGGTCTTGGGCATGGTGAAAGGAGGACCAGCCTAAGCTACATAAAGGGTCCTCGTCTCCAGAAACCAAAACCAAAATGATATGTTGTCGCGTAGTTTTACAGTGTTGTATATCACCTATGAGACTGCAGCTTCTCGTGGCCAGGAACTACCTGGTCTTGGGTTCTGTCTCCTTGGTGGTGTCCCTGCCCAGAGTTTCGTGTGTATTGATCCTGAGCAGTTCATAAGCTCAAGGTTCCCTTTGGTGCAGGGCACATTTTAAATCGGAAATATGACAGCTTTCTCTGTCATTCACTTGTCGCTTTGCCTGTAGGCAATTAAATTATGGTATTTCAGCCTCCGGGTGCAGAGGCACTGGAGATGGGCAGCGGTAGGCAGCATGGACGTAATAAAGCTGAGCTGCTTGCTTAAAATGTTTCTGTTCTAGTGTAATAAAAATGAAAACAACTGGATGCACTTGATTATCTGTCTGATTTTACTACTAAATACTATGTATATGACAGGTGACTTTGAGGTGTATCAGTCATTCTGCTTTTCCCTCATTTATACAGGTGTCTTCAATACGTCCGTTGGAAGTCACTTGGGTCAGAATTCAAGTACCCTTAACGGTGGAGATGTCATCAGTCTTAGACCTAACAAACAAAGGACCAGGAAAACCAGAAATCCTTTTAGCAGCTGTAGTATACCCTAACTTGCTTCAGGGAGAAGAGCAGAATTGCATTTGCAGTTCACTGAGGAACGCACCCGGTGGCGTCACGGCGTGTTAGAGTCTTAGCGGACAGACCTTGCACCTCGCTCTGAAAGCTGACATTGTAATGTTGTCCTGCAGCGCTTCTCAGAACGTAGATCGAGACCTCTGCTGGAAAGTTACCGCCTTGTGGACTCATTCTAGTTTTGACATTAGACGAAGCTTCTCCTGTTTTTGAAGGGACACGTAGGACATGTCAAAACGGGTTTTGCTGAATTTTAAAATGCTGAAAACACTAAATCTATTGGTACCAGTTTCCCTCGCTGCCCAAGGGGAGGCAGCAAGCATTGCTTTCCTGGAACTGGTCGTCTCGCTTTTCCGAATGCGTAAAGAAAGTACTGAGGGGAAAACTCAGCCGCCTGCAGCCTGCACTCGCGTGTGTTGTCAGCGGTACTCGTGGAATACCTGTTACGGGTTGTGGGAGTGTGCATGCAGACACCTGGCTCCAGCAAACCAAGGTCTGTGCCCTGGGAAAGGCTGTAGATCCTAAGTAGTTCACGCACACAACCATTTATACATTGTGTATCTTTCTGGTCTCGCACAAGAATTTCAAGACATATTTTACAAAACACACTTGGACTTAAATGTGCCGTGTGCCAAAACAGCCCCCTAATTTTTACAGTGCTTTGTAGAATTTGTCTTTGTGGCATCTTTTAAAGGCGGTGAAGGGAATGTAAACATCTGAATGCCAGGCCTCTCCCGAGTGAGAGTTCCGCAGAGTCCTCTCCGTGGCCACTATAAGATGGTGAGCTCGCACTGTGACAGGGTCAGCCACATCCCCAGGTCCACAGCAGCCGGCAGCCGCCCAGGAGACCCAGAAAGTGTGCACATTAGCTCTCTGGCTGCTGACTGAGACCCCCCAGCTCTGAACTTTGAAGATGAAGGGAACCATTTTTTCAGAATGTACAAAGGTAGTCTTTGGTCCTGAGCCAGGTTATGGATTTTTCAAAGCCTTGCAACTCTAAAGCATCCTTCTGTTTACAAACCTTGTATAGCATTTTAAGATTATTGCTTAAAATTTTCTGTGGCCTTTGGTTTCCATGGCACCTTATTGACAGATGTTGGCACAGGAGTGTCTGCAAAGGAACGACTCAGTGTGTATGTAGATGATAGCTGTAGACTTGGGAGTTGGGACACGCCTGCCAAAGAGATAATTTCATGAGTTCTTTAAAAACTGATTATTCTTTATCAATGGTTTTGTTTATAAAGCATCAGTAGCTCCTTCCCACACCCTGGTTCTCACAGGACTTAAAGTATATAAAAGCGATTTTTCTTGAAAAATGTGCTATGATGTCATTTTCTATTATTTTTACAAATATGACCAGAATATATAAATGTTTGATGCATTTCCCTTGTTTTTTTCTCCCCCCACTTTTTAAGTTTACCCTCATTTTACCACCCTCCTCCCGCCTGGATCAATGCGGGCATAGTAGAGTGTCCTGTTCTGCAGTCGCGACTGGAAGCTTGCCTTTCACATTAACCCATCTGGCATCATCCACCCGGAAGTAGTAAAGGTGTTTATTTTGTGTTTCAGTTGTTAGCGCTCCCGTTGCTGGCGGTGGGAGAAGAATGGAGGGACCCTGGTTCCTAACCCGGGTACCTAGGTCCCCGCTGTGAGTTGTTTTTTCTCTCCAAATACAGTCTTCAGTTTTTGCACAAAGTGTATTTGGTGGCACATAGCCTGGTTATTTTTAACTGGCAGGGTTGAACTGGGAGAATTCACGAGAGAGCACCGTCAGCTCCACTCCTAGGCACGAGTATGGTGAGAGGTGCAGACCCAGACTGCTGATGGCTGCTGTTCCTTCACATTTGCAACAGAATTTTATGTGCTTTATGTTTTTTTAATGGAAGTCTTTGTAACACATTTGAATTTTTACTTTGCATTGCTGTATTTTTATAGACGGTCTAAAATCAGCCACAAGTAATATTAATTTATCCATGTATTCAATTCTGAAGCCTTCAGAGGTCACATTGTCCTCTTTTGTGACTGTAACTTCTAAGAGCTTTATACGACATTCTGGTGAAGCCCTTCAGTGACAACAAAAAGAACCCTGGCCATTTGTGCCCCGGTTCACGGTTTTGCATCGTCGCCGGTGTTTAGTGTCAGGCACAGAGCTGTGGAATAATTGCCATATCTAATAAGAGTTCCTCAGGTTCTTCCTTCCAGTCTCTGCCTATGAATTAAATAGTACATAAAGCAGCCCGTACACAGCAGAACAAAAAACACAGGTTGAACTGTTCCTTTTTATCCACTCAAAGTGGTAGCACGTTGTCAAATGCAAGCTACCACTACCACAGAGAGGAAGTGTGGCCCTTCCCTGCAGAGTGAAGTTAGGTGGTTGCTTCCCACCTGTGAGGTGGTGCTGATAACTCAGGAGTGTGGGCCCCCACTGTGCCTGCCACCGGGGACTGGGGTCTTGTCAGAAGATTTAGGATGAGGGGCTGGCCTTAGAACCTGATGTCTTAGACCCTGAAGTGCTCTTGTAATCTGAGGTGTTGTTAACCTTGGGAGTGAGGCTGGGAACACCTCAATAGAGCATCTCTCAGGAGCCTACAGGGTGAGCGCTTCCTCTGCCGCAGCCATTCAGTGACTGGATGGCTTTGTTCACCTTCTCAGTTACATGAACATCTTGTTACTCTTAAGGGTTTCACATATGAAACTTACGAAAGCTATCATACAAATGTGGTTATCTGCACACAGGTAAATAAACCACAGTGAGGTCTGAACTATCCTGGCACCAGGCTCCCAGACGACAGAACGGTTTGGCCATAAGACTGCCACTGCCCCTTTCCTGCTGTCGCTTGGAATACTATAGTAGGAGTTCATAAATAATATTTTCAAATTAAATCTTTGGATCAAAGGAAAAACTTAATCCCTTCTATATTTTTGTTACTAATAAATAACGCTTTTGTAAATCTGACCGGGAGAACTACTTGTATGCATTCATATTGAGTGGTACTTACACCTTTGGGATTAATTTTTAAAATGTACTACTTGATTACAGTTTCAACAAAGATGAATTCCGATAACCAAAACAATAAAACATTTCGAAGCTAGAATTTGGTGTGGTGTGTGTGATGTGGACCACCAGTGTGAGGTGGGTCACAAAGGACCTGGGTGTGGTTGCAGTGCAGGGCCACCCTTGGCCACACAGGTGAGTTCAGCCCAGCATGAGCTTTATGACACCGATTCATAATAAATAAATGATGGAGTAAATAGGCAGGTGTGACTTCTTTAAATAGCAAAATAACTCACATATTTGACACTTAGCTACTTTGTGCGCTAATATGCTCATCCTCCGGGAGTTCTGGGATTAAAGACGTGCACACTACCTTCAGCTACTACCGGCCCTTTAAAGAAAGGTATTTTCATGCTTCGAGGCATTTGGCCCCTAACACCTTTACCCCATCTTCGGGTGTAAAATAGCTGTGAAGTTTAGTTCACTGTGTCAGACAACCCACTCAGCCACTCAGGTACGCAGGATCTGAACCACACATGCTGCCGCCACCCCGCCGCGCCCTCTGCTGGTCAAGACGTGGAGTGCTGTTCACCATTCTGCAGAACTGCCCTGTTTTGTCCATCTCGCCTCGTTTCTTTGTACGAACGAGTGAGCATGCACAAACAGGACAGCTAAGTTTAAGCTCATCTGTGTCCCTGTTGCTGCTGCCTCCAAATGTGCAGCTGTTATGGCCTTATTTTGTGTCTTTAATACTTGTGCTGTCCAGCTTTCAAAATAGCATCATATAGATGGCCTCCAGATATAATAGTGTTTCTCAGGATCGGTCACTTGAAAAAGGCAAATATTTGGTATTCAAATTTTTCTATGCTTTTTAGTTCAGGAACTCGGTTGCTTCCAGAGACCGGTAAATTCTTTCCTATTTTCCGATTTTAAAATGGGAATCAGGCTAGAGAGATGGTTCATTGGTCAAGCACACTGGCTGCTCTTGCAGAGGATCCAGATTTGATGGCAGCCCACAGCCGCCTGTAGAGCCAGTTCTAGGGGATCCAGTGCGCTCCAAAGACGGGCCTATGTTCAGGCAAAACACCCAGACACATAAAATAATGATAATAATTTTTATAAAGGTAAAATCAACTCTACAAGGGTGGGATCACTTTGGTCTCTGCTAAAGACAGGACTCATTACGTAGCCTTGGCTGGCCTGGAACTCCCTGTGTAGACCAGGCTGACCTTGAATTAGAAGAGATCTGTCTGTCTCTGCCTCCCAAGGGCTGAGATGAGAGGCTTGTACCACCACATCCAGGAGCTGAGCCCTTGTTAGGATGAAGTCCAAGCACTCTGGTGAGGAACTGAACTGACTCCATCCTATACTTTGTGTCCCTGCGCACAGTACTCACTTTGGCGGGGGAGGCTGTTTGTATTTTATGAGCTACTCTAGTGTGGACCCTGGAGCTGCCTAATCCTCTCCCCTCCACCTACGATGGGACAGGCCTTCCCGGGGCCCCTGCCTTTGCTGTCTGAGCCTGCTGAACTGCTGCTGCAGCTGAGAAAGGGTTTCCTTCTGCTGCTCTGCCGCTCAGGGTCCTGAAGCTGGGATTCTTAGCACTTCCTTTCCACTGTGATACAGTCTAGCCTTTTCTCCCTCTGTGGCCTGAGCCTCCCCCAGCTCGGGTTTGACAAGCATGGGACACAGAAGCTTCAAGACCACGTTGGATCCACCCAGCAAGGCCAGTTCCCTCTTCGTGATACCATCTTGTATTAGCTGTGCCTCAGGCTTCAGCCTTCCTGACAAGGGTTTGCTCATCCTTCCACAGCTGTCGATGTTTCTCCACTTCTCCCAGCTGCTTCTTTCGGATCAGCTCTGCGGTGACTCAGGTGAAAGCCTCCTCGGGGCGGGTCGCTGGGTTTCAGGCTCTGGAAGGCACCCGAGCGCCCCCTTTCGGCCCTGCAGGAAGGGCAGCCATTTAAGGCACCACAGCCTCTCCTCATCAAGTTTAGCCACTCCCTAGGAAGACCACAGATCCCCCTACCCAAACCCTCTCATTTAACATCTTTGAAAACTAGTGTCCCCTGGAGCCGGCAGCAGGGGAGCCGAGCTGCGCATTCATTAGCTCAAGTTTCGACTCTTCCAGACGCTCAAAGCTTCAGGACCACCTTTCAAGGAAGGGTCCATAAACCACTCAAACGTCAGCGTTGTACTTCTTCCTTTTTAACTGAAAATTAAGAGTGAAAACTCTGCCCTTAGTTGGTGAACGGGAGTAGGTTGCTGCAGGCACCTCTGAGGGTCCTGCTGGCTGCCACGCTACAGAGTTCATCTTTAAAGGGAAAGGCAGAAAACAGCTTAGTGGGCTGGTGTGGAGATGAGTCCTGGGGAGCAGAACAAACAGGGATGGCAGAGAGGCTGTCCTAAAATGTCACGTTCAATTGAGACAGAGCAAAGACTGTAGTTAGAAGGCCCACACCTGGAGGGTCAAAAGGCTGGAGACAGTACAGTGCAGCCAGAGTCATGGCGGTGGCAGAGCAGTCAAGTCTGTGAGAAGCAATCAGGGACCACACAAAAAATTCCATTGTGAAAAAGAACGAGAGCAAAAGAGATGGCTCAGGGGTTAAGAGCACTGGCGACTCTCGGAGAGGACCAGAGTTCAAATCTCAGCAGTCATTATCAGGCAACTCAGCTTCCTGTAACTCCAGCTCCAGGGCACGTGTCTCACTTCCCTCCTCTGTCTCTGTGAGGTCACGCCAGACACACACAAAATCTATAAAGAATGAGGAAATAACGCAAAGAATACAAAGGTCAAGGAGCTAGCCAGCATTCCTCCCTTCGGAGAACGAGTGCACTGGGGGAGATGGGCTTATCTTCCCAGGGTAGGAAGGAATCGGAGAGGCTGGCATTTGAGAGCCTAAGGAAAATTTGTGTACTTAAGAAGCTGGCAAAATCTACATAGGGAGTAGAAAAGGACGAGTTCTCCTGAGTAAATCAGGAGTGTGGGGACCATGGGAGAGGGTAGAAGAGGAGGGGAGAGGAAGGGAGGGGAGTGAAGAAAAATATATAGCTCAATAAAAACAACTGAAAATAAGTTGGCAAAGACCAGGCAGTGGTGGCACACACCTTTTATCCTAGCACTTTGGAGGCAGAGGCAGGCGGATCTCTGAGTTTGAGGCCAGCCTGCTCTGCAGAGTGAGTCCCAGGACAGCCAGGGCAACATAGAGAAACCCTGTCTCCAACAAAAAAAACAGAAAAAAGAATCTGGTAAGAAAACCAGGTAACAGAAAACATCGGGGCAGCGAGTTTGGTGGCAGGCATCCTGTCTGCGGGCAGATGCTTTACCTCAGCTGGGGACCCTTTCCAGAGACTGGCTTAGCATTATCAGCATGGAAATTCAGTTCAGTAATAGCTGTGCTGGATGGTAACAATCCATATAGTCCATCTTTGTCTTTTGGTAGGAAAATCTCTACGTCCTAATAAAGCTTGTGTCGGAGGCGACGTACTTCAGAGTTGTGAGGAGCTGGTGCAGCGTTGGAGTAGCCCGGGGCCGGCGCTGCCCTTCAGTCATAGGAAGGTGGCCTGCTGGTCAGCAAACAAGGTGTGGTTGACAAGGGGCTTGGTGCCTGATGGGAGAAAAGCAATGCCCAGTGCTCCAGACTTCTGTGACATGGATTCTTTTAATTACTGAACGCAGTACAAACTGATGAAACTTATAAAAATTTAGAAATACATTTTTAGGCCATGAAAATGTATCTATCTTTTGGCTCAATGGACCCATTAGTGGAATTTTATACAAAGAAGACCAAGAACAGAATAAAACTCTAAGGACATAGATGTGCTGTCATCATAGCAACAAGCTGAAACCACCCACATGACCACAGAAAAGGGGCTGGGTCAATAACTGGCTCCCACTGCACACGTGGTGACTTCAGGGCGGCCCATTCTCACCCACAGTGGAGACAGGCCGCTGCCTGGTGGCTATGGACCATCACCGTGGTAAAGTGGTTTCCTCACATTTTATGTCATGCCTCCACACACGAGATATGTGATGAGATGCAGAAAACAGATGGCTCACATATTGAGAACATGCAGGGTGAGGTTCTGATGTGTTTCCTTTTATCCTTCTAGGCACACTGTGTGATGTGACCACACTGCTCCAGGGGCTGGGTGTTCATTCACACTATGGTGTAACCACACTGCTCCAGGGTCTGGGTGCTCTGTTCACACTGGTATGAATACACTGCTTCAGAGGCTGGGGCCCTATTCACACTGTTGTGACTACACTGCTCCAGGGGATGGGTGCTCTGTTCACACTGTGGTGTGACCACACTGCTCAAGGGGCTGGGTGCTCTGTTCACACTGCGGTGTGACTACACTGTTCTGGGGGCTGGGTGCTCTGTTCACACTGGTGTGACCACACTGCTCCAGGGGCTGGGTGCTCTGTTCACACTATGGTGTAAACATACTGCTCCAGGAGCTGGGTGCTCTGTTAATACTGTGGTGTAACCACACTGCTCCAGGGGCTGGGTGCTCTCTTCACACTGTGGTGTGACTACTCTGTTCCAGGGGTTGGGTGTCCTGTTCACACTGGTGTGGCTACACTGCTCCAGGGGCTGGGTGCTGTTCACACTGTGGTGTGACTACACTGCTCCAGGGGCTGGGTGCTGTTCACACTGTGGTGTGACTACACTGCTCCAGGGGCTGGGTGCTGTTCACACTGTGGTGTGACTACACTGTTCCAGGAGATGGGTGCACCTTACTGAAGTCAAGGAAAGAGCAGTGATGTGTTTCCCCTTTATTTATTTTCCCAAGTACTATGTGCGCATCTTCAGAAATAAAATATACAGCCCTAAAGTCCAGTTCAAGACAGGAATGCTGTCCAAAACTTCTGAGTCAGCGACTGAAATACGTCTATTTTTAGGGGTTATTTGTGTGTCTATCAACACCGGGATACTCCCTCATCTGAAACAATCGTCAGTATGAGGTATAAGTGGTTATGCCTAACGTAAAGAACTAGTTATTTAAAATAGTGGTTTTTTTTTCCCCTTTTTTACAGCCTTGGTAAAGGGCCTGTGGGTTTGAAGACTAATTAACTTTGCCATCGGTGTTTTGCAGAGTTTTGGGACCGGCTCCTTTCGAGTGTTCTAACAGTTTAATGGCCTTGTCGGAGTTGTCAATGTTTCTCAGCAGAGTCTCCAGGCGCCGCTTAATTTTCTTCTGATCTTCAAGGGCGCAACCGATTACAATCGATTGGAATTTTTGGTCAACCGGACCAGGTGGCACCTCAGATGAGCAGGCACTATAGAGTGACATTAAGTGACTCTTGGCGTTTCCCAGGTCGTCCAAGAACTTATTGACCACCTCGTCTATGATCTTCGTGGCATGCTTCAAGGATTCCTCCTGCTGGGGGTTCCGAATCGTCTCCACTGAGACCTCGACAGTGAGGGTCCGTCCCATCAGGCGGTTTGCAGTCAGATTCAGCTCCTCTCTTTCTCCTAAACACGAAACATCGGTCAGTAGGAGACAGAAACTTCGCACATCTACAAAGCCAAAGCAGGCACGTGCGGCTACCTTGATTTTGTATTAGACACGGCTGTGAGATTTTTAAAGCTTAAAAACCAAAAATACACCTGGCTGTGGTGGCAACGCCTTTAATCCCAGCACTCGGGAGGCAGAGGCAGGCGGATCTCTGTGAGTTTGAGACCAGCCTGGTCTATAGAGTGAGCTCCAGGACAGGTTCCAAAGCTACACAGAGAAACCCTGTCTCGAAAAACCATAAATAAATAAATGAATGAATAAAACAAAAAACAAAACAAAACCAAAAAAAGAAAAAACCACCACCACCAACAACAACAAAATACGATAGCATGCAAGATTAACTGAGGAAGTGCCCAATGCAGAGCTAGGTCACAGAATGTCTTCCCCTGGAAGTCTTTCCACAGGTAGGGGCAGCTATCATCCCAAGTCTGCCCACACATTTGGCAGAGACATTCATAGCTGGGATGGAAATCGAGTGAATTCAGAGCAAGCAGAGTTTAGCTGGAAGACGGCTAGGGCTCGAGATGGGGCACAGCCGAGGCTCGATGTTGCAGACACACGAAGCTCACGTCTGTCGGACACAGCGCACACTACTGGCCAAGAAGGAGCGGTGATAATGGAGGCCCAGTGGGCTCTGGGGCAAGCCCTGCCCTTCTCCCTGCAGACAGACTCCAGCTGGCCCTGGGTGCGAGTCTTTGCCAGCGACAGGAAGCTGTGGTGACCATGGGCTCTGGTAACATTTCAAGATTTACACAAAACCGGCCACAGCTCCTTTCTTTCCCAGGTCCAGAACTCCCTAATGCATCGATCCTTCGGGAAGGACCCACTGCGGACAGACAGCATTATGGGTCTGGAGTTCAACTGCTTAGTCCCCAGCTCTCTAGCCCACTGTACTCAGTGACCCACTCCTCCCTGGCTGCCATACTCCTCAGAGGATCACGAGAAGGCATTTTATTGTAATTCCTTTGTCTGTCACAGTCACACCTCAGACCACCTCCCCAAGTCTCCATCTCCACCTCACTCCTCCACTGTTACCATCCCCGCAGTGGAAAGCACTGTGGTCCTGAAGGCTGCATGACTCGCCTGCTGTTCAGGAGCTGGCAGGCTGGGGTGGGGGTGGGGAGCACACGGGGACACTGACCATGGCCAGTAGCCTGAGGGCTGCAGCTGCTCTCTAGCTGAACTGGGGAGCAGGCGCACCCAAAGTCAGCCGAGGGCTGGCTCGTGTTCATCAGACGCCCTAGAGGTAGGCGGCGCCCCTCCGTGGAAATGGCTCTCACCGTCACTAATCTGCCTCATGTCCTGGCTGTTCTGGATGCTGTGGATCATCTCCAGAAGAATTTCCTTCTCTTGTTCAACAGCAGTAGCCGCGTCTCTCAAAGCTTCAACCCTGTGTGGATTGGCAAAGCAAAACAGGTGTCAGGGCGACAGTGTCCCTTCCTATCAATTTCTCTCAGCTGCCACCTAAATCAGCTCACGTTTAAAGGACAGTAAGAAAGCTTTGCAAAAAGGCCTGACTGCGGAAAATGCATCTCCGGGCATGGTGATGCACGCCTTTAATCCCAGCACTCAGGAGGCAGAAACAGGTGGATCGCATGAGTTTGAGGCCAGCCTGGTCTATAAGAGCTAGTTCCAGGACAGCCGGACTATGCAGAGAAACTGGGGGAGGGAGGTAGCTGGGGGCGCGGGGCGGGGAGGGGGGGGGCGGCGGCAGAGCACTACTTAAAAAATAAATTGTAACAGGGTTCCAAAGGCGGGCCTAGAGCTTGCAGCAGTACTCCTGACTCAGTAGTGAATCACTCCCACCGGCTCCTCTGCTGGCTGGGTTCCTATTTCCTTCCCAAGGGTAACCTTAGAGACGACGGTCACTTAGGTGGACTTGTTCTTTTAAATGCTGTCTATTTGCATTTTAAATCTGTACCTGCTTCTTTTTTCACCTGACTCTTCAGAACCCTCTGGCTCCTGGAGCTCGGCGCTGCACTCTGTGCCACGTGTGGATCTGCCTGGTTCTCTCCACTCTGACTGCTCGGAGATGGCCACTCTTGTGGACACGGAGTCTGCACGCTCAAGACCTGAACTCCTTATTGGCCATAGACGTGGAAGTCGTTTGCCCTGCGAGCTTAGTTCGGGATGGCCCTCACTGAACCGATACTTCCCCCATCCCCTGAGATAAACTCCATTACCCAGGGTGCCCTGTGCTGTTTCAGCCTCAAGCACCTGGGATCACTGCATGTTTAGCCTACTAGTTAAGAGGGCCTCATTAAAGGTTTGTTGTCGGTCCGTCTGCCTGAGTGTCTTAGCTGCAGGCATGGAGTGCCCGGTGTCCGCAGAGGACAGGAGGGCTGAGTCCCCTGGAACTGGACGGTTATGATGGGCGCTGGGAACCAGCTCCAATCATCTATCCCAGCACCCAGTGCTCTTAACCACTGAGTCATCTCTCCAGCCCCTCATTTTAGTTTTTTGAGACATGGTTTCACTACAAACTGGCTTTCCTGTTTCTGACTCCTGAGTGCTAGGGGGGAGATTCTTTTGATAGATTCATTTCTTGTGGCTTTGCCTTGTGGCTTATCCTCTTCAGGTTCTAAGTGCTTTTCTCACATCCTGCTCATAATATTGTCCCATATTTTATTTCTAGTTTTACCTCCCTGGTATTTATTTCTTTAGTCCACTAGAATACACTCGGGCAATAACCAAACTGCCATTTTCCTGAAAGTTCTTTACTCCACATCCCGTGTGACCTATAGGAAATGCGCTGTCAATATGCTTGCTGCCCCCGCCCACTGCTTTTCAGCATCCTGGGCTTTGTACCGAGCAGTAACTGATAGAACGGGCTCCTCCCAAATCTTCTCTAAAGATGATGTCGCTATTTAGATACCTTTACTCCTCCACATAAACTGTATGTTTGATTTCTTGAAAATACGGGGGAGTTGGACATTGCTTTGACAGTGTAGTTTAATTTGCATCCGTTTGTCTATGTCAGTTTTGTATGTGACTAGCTTTGAAATATTCTTCTCAGCCGGCTTATAGATTTCGGAGTGTTCCAGAAACCTTGTGGATATTTTAATTATATAAGGCTGCAGATCGTTTTAATTATAGTTTTAGCCAATTATTACTGGCTTGAGACAGGCTGTTTTTATAGGGTCAGCTAACAACTGGCAGCCTTGATTGTATTAAGTTTTGATGGCTGACCTGTCACTTCTATCTTTCTTCTGAGTTGATGATCTTATTGTGGGGGGAAAATAAAAGGATTTATGTCTCTCATCCAGTTGTTTTTTTCTTTAGACTACAGACTAAGGTCTTTTGGTACTATAGTAGACAGTGCAGTGATGAGGTTTGTGCTTTTCCCCAAATTTAAAGGGAAAGCCTCTTTAAGATTTCGATGTAAAACCCTGATCATACAATCATATTACAGAACACTTCAACCGCTACCTCCGCCAGCTACATACACACACAGTTCACATACAGGTGAGCAAATCCCATGATTCATGAATCATGAAAACCAAGAGAGAAACATCTCACACATTTAACTTCCTATTTCCAGCTCAATTTCTTATGGATTACCGTGACGACGTTTCCAGCTTTTGTAGAGAAACAGTAACAGCTGACCCCAGAATGCGAGGCCACGGACCGGCGTTCCAACCCAGATCACTCGTGGAAGCGGCCAACGAGGGAACAATGTCACCAGCCTTTTATTAGCACACATCAACCCATGACCTCCCATTCTCATCCCGTCCACATGTCACCCACCTGTCAAACCCCAAAATAGCTCTATGAGGCGTTCCACTTCGAGCGTGTCTCTAGAGAGCCGGTCAAAGCAGGCAAGCATTGTACGGACAAGTCCGGCTGAAACCAAACAACGTAGATGCTGGTAGGCAACAGGCTTCCTCCAGCACCACTGCTTTACAGCATGTCCTCCGGCAGATAAATGAGAGCCCGGGAGGTACGAGAGAGGCCCAGCTGGCACAAACGTGAGATGTTTATAATTAGAAACTCTAATTATGACTCCAGCGTTTGGAGAAATGATGCAGGCTCTGAAAGCCAGGATTCCATTTGAACACTTGTGCCGGTGTTAAATGTGACTGAGGGATGAACGCTGTGCTAAAATGGGGTTCGTTTACAGTAATCAGGTACAGCCCTTAGCACGTGGAGATAATGAAACAGATTAAAAAGAAAACATCCTGGGGACACACCCTCCATCTGTGTATGAGAAGCTACTGTGAGCTAGGGATGTTGACCGGAGTCCAGAGTGCACTTAGAGTTGTAGAACCTTGAGTTTGCTCTCCACAGAGAAAGAGACTGACTGACACAGTGATTGACGGGGCTTTTTCCCCCTGAGCGTTCTTTATGCATAACAGAAACTGCCAGGGCGGCATACATACCTACATAGCCATTTATCATGGCCGTACTTCTGCCATGCCTCCTTCCTACGACATTCTTCCTGATACTCAGTATCTTTGAAAAAAAAATCTGTCTCCCTTGTGCCGGAACTGTTCACGGCTTCCCCTGAAGGAAATAACACTTCCCTTGGCACCTCTCTTAGAAGGGGTTTCTACTGACGTGACAGGTCAGCATCAGCAAGAGCAGCGTGGGGAGCAAAGGGTGTAGTCTGCTGATTCTTCCATCACTGAAGGATGTCTGGGTGCTCAAACCCGGCAGGATCCTGGAGGCAGGGGGTGATGCAGAGCCCACAAAAAAATGTTGCTTACTGGTTTGCTCCCTCAGGGATTTCTCAGTCTTTCTTATAAAACCCAGAAGCCCCAGTCCAGGCGTGGGCACCACTCACATTAGGCTGGCTTCTTCTACGCCTATCACTAATCTAAAAAAACAAAACCCACAGCATCAGTTCTCAACCCATGGGTGGTGATCCCTTTGTGTGGGGGAGGTCAAATGACTCTTTCTCAGGGGTTCCCTAAGACCAACAGAAAACAGATATTTACAGTATGACTCATAACAGTAGCAAAGTTACAGTTACGAAGCAGCAATGAAAATAATTTTATGGTTGGGGGGGTCACCACAACACGAGGCTACATCATTAGTAAGTCGAGAATTACTGCCCTGAAAGGCTTTGATCTTAGGGAGGGATTTTCTCTGAGGGTCCCTCTTCCCGAATGACTCTAGCTTGTGTCAGTCGGGTTGACTTTACAACTAGCCAGGCCAGTACTGTCCATCTGCGTCACCCTCGGCCTCTTCCTTTTCAGACAGGACCTCCTGTATCCCAGGCTGGCTTGGAACACACTTGAACTTCTGCTCCTTCTGCTTCTCCAGCCCGAGTGCCAGCATCACAGATACACACCGATGCCCGGTTTATCGGTACTGGGGATGGAACCAGGGCCTTCGTGTGCACTAAGCCAGCAGTCCTCGCTGCTCAGCTTGGTTAAATTAGGTTTGCATTGCTTATCAGCTATTGCTGTACTTCAACTCGACTCAGAATTTTGTCTGTGTAGCTTTTCCGTTAGTCTGAGATTAGTGACTGAACCTTAAATACTGCCTGCCTCCCTCCCTTTAGTTTTAGTTTCTTAAGTAGCTAAGACAGACAGAGATAAACATTCAATCTTAATAAACTCATGCGGGGACTCTCCTCTTGTCGGCAAGGGGCATTTCTGTGTGGAATGGGATCCAGGGAGCAGCTACATGTCCAAATTGGGGAAGGAAGCAGCGTCCCATCACAGCGGACTGGGCGGCACCTCTGGCAAGCTGCACTCAGATCAGAGCAGGCTTCGGCAAAGACACCGTGGTAAGAATTTTCATGAGCACAAAACTGGTGCATCCTTACCTGGTCCCCTGCCCCGGGCATCTCATGAGCCTGCAGTGGAGGTGTCAGCGTAAACTGGAGGAGGGCGGGTGCAGGCAGGCGTCACTGGCTCACAAAACTGACCGCTGAGAGCTACCACCCAAGCTGTGTGAGGAACCGCTGCTAACTTGGCCGAAATTTGCTCACTCAGGGCACCAGTGATAAGGAGCCCTTGGGTGTGGCCGGACGAAGCAAAGCAGGAGCAGAGTTTGACGCGCCAATTGGCAGCGCTGGCTGAAAACTTCAGCAGGAGCCAAACGCTTATGTATGACGTCAGCACACATGAGATTCACGGTGCCTATTCTAGCCTTACTGTCACGGACACAAGTTCGTTTGCTTAAAACGTGTTTCCATAAACAGGGAAACGGCAAGCGTTCACATCCGTGGGTTTATGGGACTTTTTCCACAACAACTTAAACTCCCAGACGAAGCTCCATGTGAGACCCTGGCTTCTGCTGTAATTCCTGATACTGCCAGTAAGGTTCTGTCACCAAAATGTCGCATTTCATTCACGGGCAGCACCACTCACCGGTCCGTTAGCCTTAAGGCAAGGCACCTAGTCCCTCAGTTTCCCCTTTTCACCCCAGACAGGTCTCCTGCATCCAGGCTGGCCCAGAGCTCACTAAGCAGCCCAGGATGACCTTGAACTTCTGGTCCTCTTGTCTCTAGGATTGGGACTATAAGCATGCACTACCGTGTTGGCTTTCTGAAGCCAGGTATCAAACGCAGGGTTCTGAACATACTAGTCAAGCATCCTACCAACTAAGCTCCCTCCCAGCCTGGTGTTCTCACAGCTGAAAGAGATAATAACCTCCCCCTCCTCCTCAAGGGTTTTAGAAGTTTCAAATTACAAGGCATATGAAAAGTGTTCTTTTAAATTACAGACTATTACTCCACATTAAATATGGTGTTGACTAGTCTTGTAAGTACGGGAACACTGAGGCAGCCTAACAGGAACCTTAAGCAGTAAGAAACCAAAGCAAGGGAGTGGAGCCGTTCCCTGGCCCCTGAGGCAACCATCATTTCCTGCCTGGTGGCCTGGGAAGGAACTACTCACTGTGGGATCGGTTTTGGGAAATGTATGAACAGCCAATCTCTCAGTCCTACCTCCCATCCATTCTCCCTCTGCCAATCTCCAAAATCCAGCCCTTGGACAGCTTCTTTATCATCCACAGCTTCTAGAAGCTACTCAATACTCAGAATGTGCTGTGTGTTCAATATTTACTGAATTAAATGCTAAATTGATTTTCTTCCCTTTAGTAAAAACACATTCTTATGCCTACTGGACAGTTTGAAAAATGATATAATCAACACTAGGGCACCTGGTGTTTGATCGGAGCATCCCATCTTCCTGCGTTCAAACGTGAAGCCCACAGCTCTTGACTGCAACTAGGTAGTTTGTATCGGAGCCTCAATTTCTCGTTATCTGTAGAATACAGATAACGGTAACTCCCACAGAGATGTGAGGCCTAGCAAGCAGATAGACGTATTGTTTATAAGCTAGGGTAAGCACTGGAAAGTACCTAGTAAGGTACTTTCAGGACAAGTGCAGAATCCCATAGAGCTGGTCACCAAGATCAAGAAAGGACAGGGTTACACCTCTTCAGAGGCGCTGCAGTAGACACGCTTTTCTTACTGTCACAAAGTGTAGTTAATATTAGATACTATTAGATACAAATGGCAATCTGGTAACAGTCTGTAAAGCAGGGCTGAACATTTCAAAGCATTTCCGGCATCCCTGAGGTCATTTCGTCCTCCAGGACACAAAGCCTTTGGTGTGGTCTCGGCTCACGAGGGGAAAGTGCCTTTCACTGTTGACAGAGTCCACACAACAGAATGGAAAAGGCAAAAGAAGCTACAAGCAGTGCTGAACAGCACCAAACCACTGCCTTACTCATGCAGGGACTCTAAGGAAGCTAGCAGAGGGAACTCACATAAGCTTCATCTTTTCTCTATCATCCACATTTAAAACTCTAACTTTTAACTGTATAGTGCTCTGTGGTACAGTCAAGGTGCCTTCTAAAAAGGACCCTACCCCTTGAGCCATTAAACACACATGAATCCAGCTCCCCGCTCAGTGCAACTGTTAAGTAACAGAACTGAATCGCTTATGTGTAATAATCAGAATTCCTTTTACACTAATCGGATGTTACATTTGAATGCAACACCTCTCAAAACCAGGAGTTCCCCCACCACTCCCCGCCCAGCACTTGGGAGGCATTAATTCAGGTTTCAGGACAATGACTCAGCTTGAAGAAGAGCAACAAGTTCCCGAACCTTTTCAAGGAAGGAAAAAAAATCTGAGCAGCTGAGAATATACTGTCAAAGTTTAGCGCCTACTTCCTAGAGGGAAGAATTCCCCTCTCTTCAGAAGAGAAGGGCTTTAACGCTGAGGCCCCTTTGCCTCACTCCGGGTTGGGGACATAGGGTTCGGCCTTCTCTTGTGGCTACGCAGGAAATTGTCTCACCTTCTGGTTTTGTTTTAAAAGTAGTAATAATGAATGCCTCACTTGTAGTTTTCTGTGCAAACACTTCCGCGTGTTTGGTGGACGAATGGATAAAGAAAGGCACACAAGACTCAAGACTTTGGCTCATATTCTTTTGCTTATGCAGAACCTGGAGAAAATTGGAAACATGTTCGCGGTCCCAGGAGACTCGAGGTGCCTTGATAAGATTTTCATTGAACAATACCCGCACACAACCAAAACTTGCACAACTTTGGAGGCGTTAACGTTTCCACCACATACGTTAAGGTCTCAAATTGTTATAGGCAACAAAGTGTTTGCAGCATTTGCTAGTATTCGGTATTTTACTACGAGGCTGATCCCGTGATAGAACCTTAGGCAGACCGAGTGTGACTCCTGCCTTTCGTGTTCTCAGGCCTGTGGCTGCCACTTCTAAGGTGTCACCACCAGTATCTTCTAAATGCACAACAGATACGGACAAACTGCGGAGGGCACTGCACGTGGTTAGAACGAAAGACCTTATCCAACTCCGGCACCCTCTGCGGCCCCTGGTGGATCTAATTCTCACTGGCCGTGGGAGGGGCAGTCTGGAATTTTCCTTACTCTTGTGTTACGATGAAATGGTTTGCGGTGAAGAAACTTACTACAATGGGGTGGGGGTGGGGGTGCAGGACCAACACTAAACTGCTGCCTCCCTCCAAGGAGCATTACTGGCAACTTGAAAGTTAAAGGTAGCGGGGACCACAGAGAAGGTTCCGGAAGTTGGGAAGGCCGCGCTAGCAAGGGAAGAGGAGCCCACCCGGAGCGCCCCCCACGCGCTCGCCCGCTCGCCCGTCCTCACCTGAGCTCCAGCTGGTCCAGACTCTCCAGCAGGCGACTGGAGCGATCGGCCATGGACGAGGAGCGACAGAACCGACCCTCGTGGGCCTTGGCGCTGATCTTCGCCTGGGCCATGAGCTCCGGGGGTCCGCGGCGTCCGCGGGCAGCAGTGGCGCGGGCCGCACGTCGCCGTCACCGCGGGCGCCGCTGACGCGGACGGCACCGCCCCCGAGGCCGCGCGGCCAAACAAGGGCAGGCGCGGGCGCAGCCGCCGGCACGCGGGTGGGGGACCCTGGCCCGGAGCCTGTCTCCAGTCTCCCACCGAGCTGCTTGCTCGTCGATGGCTTCTGCTGTTTCTCCCTGCACCCACAATTCCCAGCAAGGACAAAAATCGTGCAGCCTGTGACGTGGGAAAGAAGGTCCCCTTGTGGAACAGAAGACAATTAAGTCTCTACTTGGCCGACCTGTCCGGTTACCAGGCAGGCTCCTAAGAGGACAGGACAGCCTGGACAATACGGTGCTCCAAATAAGGAGAAGCCCAGTGCATTCCTACTGTCTCACCTTCCTAATGAGAGGATTATTATTTTACACCCAACTTACTGAAATCCTCTGTGAATAATATTCACTAGGCTCCCGTGTGAGAAGCTGTGAATGTAAGAGATGGAGCAGGGTTGAAATACAAAGCCGTGTCTAGTTAAAGTTGTGTTTTGTCCTCTCAATGCACAAGGCACAGAAAATGAGAAACTTGAAACTGATTTACAACCTTTAGTCAGACTCAAGGCCATTCGATTACTGAACAGAGTCAGGGCCCTTTAAGAGCGGCTGCCTTCCAGGTCCCCCCGCCCCACCCCATTTTAAATATTAAGGAACAGTGGATTATCTGGCTTCATTAAACACTGTCCTTTCACAACACAGACATGAATGCCTTGTAATCTTGGACAGATCTCAGGTCTAATGCGAGCTCCTCTGGACGCTGACAAAGGATCATGTCTCCGGCCAGAGTGAGTTCAGGGCTAGGCTGGGTAGTTTGGACAAGAGCCCAAAGTCTCAAAAAGTAAAAGGGGTTGCATCCATAGGTCAGTGGTACAACATCTGCCTCTGTTCTAGGCTAGTAACTAAGCAAGGCAGATGCAACGGTTTCAATGAGATGTCTCTCATGCTCTCTGGCATTTGAACACTTGATCCTCAGTTGGTGGCTGTTTGGGTAGGACCATGTGTGGCCTTGATCATACGTGGAGGAAGTGTCACTGAGGGCAGAATCCGGAAGATTAGCTACTGCCCCCTGCTTGGGTTTGAGATGAATGCTCAGAACCTGTCTTTGCTGCCAACAAGGACTCTGACCCCCGATAACTAAGCCCAATTAAATGATTTCTTAGTTGCCTTGGTCATGGTGTTTTGTCACAGTAAAAGACACTAATGTAGCAGACAAGGATCTATTTTATTTACATTGTTTCACAAGTTGAGCACACAGAGGCATTTTCAGACTATAATCTGCCACATGTATGCTCCTGTGTAAGGTATGTGAAGACTCTTTGTAAACTCTGACCTTAAACAAGCATGCCTCCAAATGGGTGGGACATTTTATATATGTGTGTGTGTGTGTGTGTGTGTATACGTATATGTGTATGTATATATATGTGTGTGTGTGTATATACATATATATATATATAGGCTATATAATATATAGGACTACACATGATCCAGCTCTTCACGAGTTTGTGGAGAGCTTTGCTTTGGGAATGGCTCCCATGCTCTTCCTGCCGGGTACAGATCTCAAATCTTTGCTATTTACCTCCTGGTTGTGCTTAAAAAACCAGCAGGGCGTTTTGTTGCAGACTTGGTAATTTTCAGGTTCCTAGCCTAGAACCACTCTGTACTCTTTCATATTCTAGACCCAACCCATTAGTAAGTCCCAATTCTACCTTCAGACTACATCTCGACTCTTCCAGTCCCACTGTCACCTACCAGTCTTCCCTGGGTGACTGCAGAGCGCCATCTGCACCCTCAGCATCTATCCTGCCTCTCCTGTGAATCCTCAATACAGGATTTAAAGTACCACAGTAGATCGCACAATGTCTCAGAAACCTCCAGTGGCTCACCACAGAGGAAACAAGGAAAGTACCAAGTGTGTGTAATTTTTTCAAAACCCCAATCAAACCACAAGTCAGGGACCACCTTGTGTGTTTTTTCCATGGCTTAATCCTTCTCCTTTGAATTTGCTTCAGTTCACTTACCAGTGAGATGTTTCCTGAACAGTTTTAAAAATATGAGTGTAGTGGGTGCCTACCTGTAATCCCAGTAGCAGAAGGCTGAGGCGGGAGGACCCAGAATTGGAGGCTAACCTAGGCTACACAGCAAGATGCTGGCTCAAAACAAGAAGTAATTCTAGAAAGAACTAAGTGGTGGAGTGCCTGCCTAGCATGTGTGCTGCCCCGGGTCTGAGTCCTGCACTGTCCTCCTCTGATGTAGGTGTGTCTTCTATCTATCTGATGATTTCATTGGTTAATTAATAAAGAAACTGCTTGGCCTGATGGGTCAGAACACAGGTGGGTGGAGTAGACTGAACAGGATGCTGGGAGTGAGGCAGACGCCTCAGGCAGTCGCCATGACTCTCCTCTCCGAGACAGTCACCATGAAGCCAGCCACCAGGTCAGACATGCTGAATCTTTTCCGGTAAGCCACACAGATTATTAGAAATGGGTTAAGTAAGATGTGAGAATTAGCTAATAAGAGGCTAAAACTAATGGACCAGGCAGTGTTTAAATGAATACAGTTTGTGTGTTGTTATTTCCGGGGCTAAGCTAGCCGTGCGGAAGCCGGGCGGGACGAAAAGCAGGCCTGCTGGCCTTATCACTACACTCCTCCTCCCTTCTTTATTTACCACACTGTCCCTAAGAGGTAGTTTTATCTGCTTATCTGTTACCCAATACTATCCATACAGCCCATTCTCCATGTCTGAGCAGTAAGGGTCAGGAGCTCTTAGGATTACTGTCACATCTCATGTACTTCAGGCAGTTGTGAACAAATTAATAATGATGAAACGCAAAAAAAAGTTGTAAATATTAAAAATATACTTTAATAATAATCTACAACTTTATTATTAATGACTCCTGTCTAAATTCAAATTATGAAGCAGTTTTATAGTGTTTTAAAAATCATTTAGTGATGATGTCAGCATGTTAAAGAACACTGTTACCTCTTCAAGAGATCCTCAGTGAAATTTCCCTTTGTTGTTCAACCAGAAGGTTCAGCGGCTGCCCACTGCAGCCCATGAAACCTGCTATACATGCTGTGTGAGCTGCTGGGAGGGAGCCCCTGACCTCAGGCACGCACAGCACAACAGCTCCCTAGCAGACTGCCAGTGTGCACCACGCTTGGGTGTGGAGCTCCTGACAAAGAGATGCAAATGTTTCTTCCTGCTCCATATCTGCTTGGCTACTTTCAAGACTGCCCTTCTTGCTGTTTTGCAAGCTCCTGCAAGTGTGTTTAAGGTCAATCGTGAGGAGTATAGCGTTGCTTGACACTTTAACATGAAATGTTAAAGCAGCCTAGGCTCCATAGAGACTCCAGTTTAAAAACAAACACAGAAGAAAATTAAAGCACAGTCTGGTTGATTTTGCAATATAAATAACACCGTATCTACTTTAAAAAAAATCTAACTAGGGCTAGGCATGGTGGCAAACCCCTGGAAGCCCAGCTCACAAAGTAGAAAAGAGTGACAGCTGGAGGTCATTCTGGGTGCCCACGAGCTCCTCCAGGACGCAGCACCTGGACGGAAGCTCTGCCCTCTCGTGCTCAAGGGAAGGACCAAGGGTATATACACACACTCAGTTCATAAAGCGACATTAAAAAACTGATTTCTAGTATGGACTGAAAAACACAGAAATTCTACTTCATACTAAATGATCCACTACCACAGAAAAAGGGCAGAATCCAAGCTACATCTTTCTGTCTTAACCAAAAAAGAAAAACTGCAGATTTTGAAATTTGCAGTTTAGTCTTTTGAGGCAGAGTTTCACCACAGGGTAGTCTTCCTGCCCCAGACTCTGAGTCCTGGAACCACTAGCATCCCTGGCTAGAAAATTTTCTCTGTTTTTTTTTTTTTTTTTTTAAAGACAGGGTCTCACTATGTAGCGGTCCTGGAACTCACTGTGCAGACCAGGTTGCCCTCGAAAGTCCTAAGATTAAATGCGTACACCACTATGCCCAGCAAGAGAAATATGTTTAATATTGACAAATCATGACTCAAAAATTATATATGACATTTCTGTCCAAATAACATGAAAAATGCGTATCAAGACCTTATTCTTATTCTTCCACTGATGAAAGATTTTTACTTACTCGCAATTGAACTCCAACACTTAAGAACTAAATATATCATACCAGATATAACCCAATGAAAAACTAAAATGAAGACAGGCAAACATGAAACTGATTTTTTTAAGAGTTAAGGATTATTCCTGAGTAGACTAGACCTTCAACAATGTCTCTTGAAAAGTATACATACAAAAAAGCCCAGAAAGCCTTTAAAAATAGGTTTGCATGAATATACAAAAGGACTAGTATTAAAATAAGTTAATTCTATGCATATATATTTCAAGTCATACATAAGGATGAAAGGGATGGAAAGTTCCACTTTATTGTTTGGAAGAGGTTTTACTGTAGCAGTGTGCATCACTGGGCAGAGCCAGCGTGGAGCTGCGATGACAACACACAGAACCTTACGGGCTCGAGTGTCTCTATAATCAATTTCCATTACCCCTCTGATACTCATAACCAATGACCTCAAAGATACATTATACATTAGGGTCACATAACACACAGGATTTCTGGAAAAAGCTGAGTTATGGCACCTTTTATTTATATTCATTTTCATTCCTAAAAAAATATACTAGATCCATTTGTACAGTACAAATAAAGAGGGAAAACACAACAGTCAAGAGCTTTACACGTTTTTCCTTTTAAAAACTGATTTTAACCTAAATGCATGAATTCTAAGTTAGCTGGAAAAGCATGATTTCTATTAATCCATTCCATAATTGCATAAATAGAGTATGATTTATGTTTGCACTGGTATGTTTTCTGTTCCTTTCATTCAATTTTACACAACAGCTTGAAATACAAAGCAAATACAAGATTCTGAACACAAGAGAGAATAAAGCACATTAGACACATTTATCCTAGATCTCTGGTCTCCTTTAGAAAACAAAGGATTCATTTTCCTGAGTCTCTTCAAGGCCACTTGATGTTGTGTGGTAATAACTTTAATTACATTTCCTCAAGACTTCTTCTAATAGCTTCTTCTAATTCCACATCTGCATTTAAAAACAGAACTTTAAAACAGGGCAGACAACTAAGCATGTGTTGTTTGTGATTTTTATCAACACATTTCTTTCCGAGAAGCAGAGTCAGAATGGAGGAACGTATAATGCAATAGAGTTCTTCAATGCAATCTGAGCCTTCTGAAATATGAGAATCTGGATATGACCCCAAGTCAACTTTACACATGCACCTAGTGTGTCAAGGGACAGGAAGGCATCTCTCTGCAGGCAGGGATACAGAAACTCAGCAGACCGCAGCAGCACTAACGTGCTACTACTTCAACGCTGAAGAGCATCCTAAGATTCAGGATGAGACATATAAGAAATGGAAACAATGGGCTGGATGGGATGACTTAAGGAGCACCTGCCACCAAGCCTGACACAACCCGAAAGAAACGGAATCCAAATGTGGCAGGACACGCCTTTAACACCAGCTCTTGAGAGGCAAAGGCAGGGGAGCTCTGTGAGACCCATAACATGGGCTACAATGAAATACCAACTCATCTGGTGGGGGTAGGGTGGAGAAAGAGCTGGTAAAAATAGGCAGATCTCTGAGTTTTAGGGCCAGCCTGGTCTACAAAGCAAGTCCCTGGCAAGTTAAGGCTACAGTGAGATCTTGTCTCAAAAATAAATAAAAATTGAAAAAAAAAAAAAAAGAGGCAGGAAGTGGGAAGGTGGGAGGGGACAGAAACAGCAAGGTAATACTATGAAGTGCTATTACACTTACTTTTTTTGGTCAACTATACCTCAATAAGGCTCAGGGAAAATTAACTTAGATTTACAGTATCTAGAGCAGAATGATACTGCTGATATAGAGCAAAGCAACAGCAGAGCCGCCTCAGACGCAGAACCCTGCATGTATGGGCAGCTGGCTACAAAGGCAACCTAGGAAAAGACGCTCTTTTCAGTAAATGGAGGTAAATCCTTTAATCCCATCACTCAGGTGGCAGAGATAGGTGGATGTCTGTGAGCTCATGGTCAGCCTGGTCTACAGAGCCAGTTCCAGGACAGCCAGGATTAATAGGGAAACTCTGTCTCAAAAACAAAACAAAACAAAACAAAACAAAAAGCAAAAAAAAAAAAAAAAACAAAAAAACAACTACTTTTATCAATCAGCACCGTGGTATTCCAAAGGATAAGACAGTAGGAAGACCAGAGCATGGGAATTTGAGATCAGCCTGAACATTCCAGTCCAGCCCTAACATAAAACAAATCAGCTAGGGAAACTGACTAAGTGGCTAGTAGTGTTTGTTGCTCTCTCAGAGGACCTGGACTTAGTTACCAGCACCCACATGATGGCTCACAACCATCCACAATCCATTAGGGATCTGAGACACTTTCTTCTGACTTACATGGGCATGAGACATGTACATGGTGCACATACATAAAACATACATACATGAAATAAAACAGATCTTTAAAAAATAACAAACAAAAACAAAACAGACCACATGGCACTATTCAATGACAAAAAAAGTCAACCAAAGTCACAGAGTGGGAGAAAACATCTGCCAGACACAAGACTAGTGCCCATGGGGAGAAAAAAAGATCTTCAACCCAAATATCTGAAAAGGCATCAGAAAGGTAATATTTACCTAGTTAGCAACATTACTCACGAGGGGTAGGGATGGCATGCTTAGGAAACATGAAAGCCATTGCCTGATGTACTGAAGCACACAAAAATATATACACTGTAACTGATCAAAAAAGTAAACTAACCCAGAAGGGCGAAAAAAATCCTCATCAAAAAAAAATATATATATATATATATATTGGCCGGGCGGTGGTTTAATCCCAGCACTTGGGAGGAAGAGGCAGGCAGACATCTGTGAATTCGAGGCCAGCCTGGTCTACAAGAGCAAGTTCCAGAACAGGCTCCAAAGATACAAAGAAACCCTGTCTCGAAAAACCAAAAAAAGAAAAAGAAAGAGAGAAAAAGAGGGGAAAAAAAGCACAATTATTTGACTAAGATTAAAGGGACTGAATGACTCAGGTGTGGAGTTCACATCTGTTAGCCCACTCAGGAGACTGAGGCAGGACTGCCATGGTTTAAAATTGACCTGGATTACATAATGAATTCCAAGCTCGCCTAGACTACAGTGTTAGACTGTCTCAAAACAAAACAAAAACAAACAAACAAACAAAAAAAGAAATCACTTCTATGATCAGTGAGGTTGTCTTATTACAATTAGTAACAACTGACACACAGACAGGAAATATGTCAAGTTCAACCTCAGCCATCCTGTCCTAGGAATATATTCCCAAAAATAAGAAGAGATATATGCCAAGAACTATGTATGGCATGAGAAAGAACATAGCTCAATTACATCCATCAAAATATATAAAGAAATTAAATGTCTATTCGACAAGCACTCATTTAATGTTGAACACCACACTAAGCTCTGATGAAGGAAAGAAAAGAACTTCCTCTAACTCATCAGGGCACCCAGGAGAGATGAGAATGCAGACAGAGCTATCGCAGGGTTCCTGGAACAGCACAGTCACGGCTTTCTACAGACAGGAGCTATAACCACAGCTTCAGAGAAATTCAGCCATGCATAGTGTAAACCTGTAATCTCAGCTATAGGGAGGCTGAGGCAGGAGAATTATGAGTTCAAGGTTGCCTAACCAGTATGGAAGATCCCATCTCAAAAAAAAAAAGGAACAAAACCAGAAAATCAACAAGAAATGACATCTGAGCTACTTATTGTGTAGAGGAAAGTGTGGAAAGGCGATTAGAGGAAAAAGGAGGAAAGATCATCTCCCTCCTGTGCAGGGATACACCGAGGACTGGATGCTGTCATCAGAGAAGGCATCATCAGGAACTAAATCAACCACTTTCACAGCCCTTGGGTGTTCTAGGAATGGACTTCATGCTGCCACTTCAAATGAACTAGTTAACAGTTTAAGGTATCTTCTTTTGGATTCTCTCATTTCTTAGGTTTCTGAGAGAGGGTCTCATGTATCCCGCCCGAGCTTCCAAATCACTACATAGACAAGGATGGTCTTAAGTGTCTGACTCTGTTTCCTTACAACAAACTGTAAGCAGGTACACTGGGCTAGCACTTTACCAACTGACTGTGTCCCAGCATGTTATCTGGAACTTTTAGCAGAAATTCTTTCCCCAAACTAAAAACCATAAAAATATCCAATCTCCTAACTAAAGCATACATTGCAAAAATAACAAAATGGGGAGGTTCTGACACACACTCAGATGCACATGATTCAGATTTAACCAAGTTAGCCGAAAGTCCACCAATATCAGTATGTGGGTAGTTAAAATTTACAATTTTGACTGGCATTTTCCTGGAATTAGTCACAGGTTTTTAAATAATGGTTACAAAAATCTGAATTCCTGCTCAACTATTTAATCTTTCAGTGGTCTCGGCAAACCAGTTGGCAGCTCTTTCTGTTTTAACTCAACTAATGTTCTTTCTCTGCCCAACTCATCATTATGTGAATGCTAAGAAGACTGAGACCTTAAAGATCATGTTGGGAAAACTTGTTGGGCAAGCCATTTGCTTCTAAGTAGGTTATAGATTTTCTGCCAATTTTCGTTAGCCTGTGACTTGGCTATAAGAGAAAAAGACTACAGTATGAATTTATTTAAAAAAAATCAATTCCACCACCACATGCTCTTGGGAGACTGATTAAACCAACTGGGCTGCTTCATCTGTGTGTTAAGCCACATTTCCTTTCCCACGCCCGGCCTCAGGCCCACAGCTCTACAATGCGATGTAAGGGCACACCACTGCTTCCCTTTCATCTGCAGACAATATCACACCTTGAACTTCATCAGTGCTGCCTGAACTTTTTCTAACAGTTACTTACTATTCTTCCCTGATTATCAAAAAAAACCAGTCTGTTATAGAAAAGTTTAAATTAAATAGGATGATTAGACAAGGAAATGACACAATGTTAAGTCACCAAACAGCTCCCTGGCCTATGGAAGGAAAGCGCTTTTCATTGGAGGAGGAAAGTGGGCTCTTATGTGGTTTGAATAAAAATGGCCCCATAGATCCATAGGGAGTAGCACTATGAGGAGGTGTGGCTTTGTTGGTGGAAGTGTGTCATTGGGAAGTGGTCTTTGAGATCTCCGATGCTCAAGACAGGTTCAGTGTTTAGTCTCTTCCTGCCATCTGCCAATCTGAATGTAGAACTTTTAACTACCTTGCCAGCACCATGTCTGCTGATGTCCTGCCATGCTTCTTTCCATGATGACAATGGATTAAACTTCTAAACTGTAAACCAGGCCTAATTAAATGCTTCCTTTTATAAGAATTGTCATTATCATGGTGTCTCTTTGTAGCACTAGGAACCCCAACTAAGACAGTTCTTAACACTTCCTTTACCTTTTTTTCCTTTACCCTTTTTGGTTTTTCGAGGCAGGGTTTCTCTGTGTAGCTTTGGATCTTGTCCTGGAGCTAGCTCTTGTAGACCAGGCTGGCCTAGAACTCACAGAGAACCACTTGTCTCTGCCTCCCGAGTGCTGGGCTTAAAGGCGGAGGCCTGCAACACTTTATTTACAAGCTAGGCACCTGACTTGATGTGGCCAAATGGCCACAATGTGTCAGTGTGCTCCAGTCTTCTACAAATAGGGTTACTTTTCAATCAACTTCTGTGGGGAGAAAGCCTTTTAGAAGGACCATGAAGAAAGTGGGGCATCAGGAATTACAAAGGAGAACAAGGACACACACTCAAGTGTGGCAGGGATGAGCCCTTACCCTCGGGGGATCTGAGCTCCTCCACGGCAGTGCCTTTTACACCAGTGCTGTCGTCACTGTCACACTCTGGAAGAGACAAATGCGAACACGTGTTTAAAAACTCAGTCCTACATCTCATATCTCAAACAGTGCTCTCTCTTTTCCTCTATGCTGTTACTGGATTTTTTTTTTAAACAGAATTTCACTCTGTAACCAAGGCTGGCTTCAAACTTACAGAAATTTTCCTGCCCCAGGTGATGCTTGCCACACATCATATTTTCAAAGCCTTTTCTCATACCAAGCTTATGCATTTAGTACCCCACTTCTAGCCCCACAGGGCTTGTTGGTGATGCTTACCTAGTAATATTAAAAGTTGACAAGGTCTCCAGTATTTTCAAATCACAGGTGCTCATCTTTATAAAGATAATAAAAAGCCTTAATTGACAATGACACCACAGGCAGAAACTCATCTAACGTCATACAGACTTTTATGAGCCTCGAGTTTCTATAAACTGCCACGATTAACCAGCTATTGGAAAAATCACTTCTGGTGTGATCAAGTGACCTTGTTATTTATTTGGCTAATTACTTCTAATCAAATTTAAATGGACCTGTATCAATGCATCAACATACAAGTATCTGTAGGAAGACACACACGAATAACATGAATATATCATTTGAACTGAATCAAAGTCAAAATAACTAATAAGTAGTACTTGCTTCTGCAAAATAATAGAAAAAGACTAAAAGTTCACAACAGTCAAAAGGTAAAATTTAAATTTTTGTATTTCATTAAATGGCTTCAAATATTTCAAGCAGTAATTCATTTAGTTGTTTTTTTGTTGTTGTTGTTGTTGGGTTTTTTTTTGTTGTTGTTGTTTTTTTAAGACAGGGTTCTTTGTGTAGTCTTGACTGTCTTGGAATTTGCTGTGTAGACCAGGCTGACATTGAACTCAGAGAGCCACTTACCTCTGCCTCCCGAGTGTTGGGATTAAATAATTTCATTTATTTTTATTTATTTGTTTTTTCAGACTGGGTTTCTCTCTAGCTTTGGAGCTTATCCAAGCCTATCCTGGAACTAGCTATTGTAGACCAGGCTGGCCTCGAATTCACAGAGATCCACCTGCCTCTACCTCTTGAGTGCTGGAATTAAAGGCATGCACCACCACCGCCCAGCTTATTTAGTTTTAAAAAACAAATTCAGCCTTTAAATCTAGAGTCTAGACATTAAAAACAAAGAGAGAGAGCTGATGAGAGGCTCAACTGATAAAGGTACTTGCCACCAAGCCTGACAACCTGAATTTGATTTCTGGGGCCACATAGAAGAAGAAAACCATCTCCTGCATATTGTTCTCTGACCTCCACAAGTGTGTGTGTGCACACGCACACACAAACCACAATAACTATAATTAAAAGTCTATTTTAAAAGAAAGCAAAAGGAGAGAGAACAAAACAAAACAAAACCAATGCACAAAACACAACAAAAGAGCAAAAAGGAAATATCAACAGGTTTCTGGTACCACAATGTAAAGTCTAGGCCTCCCGAAATCACATGTCCCAACACTGGGGAGACTTTCAGTTTGAACTGCATGCACAGCACACACAGGGCTACCAGACTTAGACCAGGCCCTTTTGCCTCAACCAAACCATCCACAAAGTTGAGAACATTACAGACACTCTACTTCCAGGCCTCTATACAGATTAACTGTGGAGAAGCAACAGGCAGATTGGCCTTTTGACTCAATTCATGTTTTTGTCGCAACAGTTTACACAGGTGAGCTTTTATATCTTTCAAGATGGATTTCAAAGTCTGTATGACTTTGACTCTATAGACACCAAACTTAACACAGAGTAGAGGGAAGGGGTGGACAAACAGCCAGGGCTGCTACTGCACTTCTTAAGAGTTGCAGGCTATGTGCACAGCCCACTGCAACGTCTGAAGTTCTACAGTCTCAGGCGCCTGGAAAGACAGGAAGGTGAGTTTCACTGCTCGACACAGATGCTAGGGCACTTGACGGCTGTCGTTGACTGCTCAGCAGAGCTCTCACATCCTATCTTCTGACAGAAATAAAGAGAATTCTTGAAAACGGCTTCAAAAAGACAAAATCGGATATACGGCATTATGTAAACTGTACCACCATTACCCTATAGCAAATAGCAAATATGTTCCTCTTCACTCTTAAAGCACATGGCTAGAGCCAGCAACTTACAGTGTGGGGGGGAGGATGGGTGGGGAATCTCTCCATCATGGGAACTGGCTTGTACCAAACAAGTCTCACCCACTAGCAGATGGCACTGATGAAAAAGAAAACCAGTGGCCACCATCAGGTAATTTCAGCTTTCTAAATCCTGTTTCCTTGCCTCTAAAGTGGAGATTTCTAATCCAATACATCTGCGCCACAGGGAGCTGCTCAGAGGTTAAGACCGCTGACTGTTCTTCCAGAGGTCCTTGAGTTCAATTCCCAGCAACCACATGGTGGCTCACAACCACCTATAATGGGATCTGGCGCCCTCTTTTGGTATATGTATACATAATTAATAAAGAAATCTTAAAAGGACTGAAAACCATTAGATGTTATTAAATGAATCTAAACTTGTTAAATGTTTAAGCAGGTTGACAAAAAAAAGTAGCTAGCATATTGGTTATAACACAGTCTACCCTCAGTAAAGCTAGTTCACTGAGAACTTAGGTGACAAGTGCACGTTCATCCCTGAAACAGGAAAGCTATTCTAAGAGATTTCTGAATAAAATGTAGAAGGACTAAGATCAGCCTATGCGACACCTCTCTTTCTCGGTCTCTGGAAGTCACAGGTGTGTCCACCACTCCAGGCTTTGTAGCACCTTTTAAGCAGAGTGCAATAGAAAACAGAACTGAAGCTGGGGCAGCGGTGACACACGCCTTTAATTCCAGCACACTTGAGGCAGAGGTAGGTGGATCTCTGTGAGTTTGAGGGCAGTCTGGTATACAGAGCGAGTATCCAGAACAGCTAGGGCAATTACACAGCTAAGGCTGCCAAAAGGTCAGTGAAGCAAACTGCTATAGAATTTCCCTCCTCAATAAGATTTTTACATATACTGTATGGAGATAAAATCAAATAAGGCAAAAACCATGATTCAACTAAATTTAATTTAAAGGCTCACCTTGCCTGAAAAGTAACTGATTTTCAGGGACCTGGAAGAAAAAACTACTAGTTAAAGCCATCCAGCTCCCTACCTTGAACAAGCAGAAAATGACTTGAGGCCAGGCCAAATGACTGGACATTAATATATGGAGCCAGGAACCCCCAATCTCTTTCGCTTTTTTTAATATTTTTTAACTTTTTTTTTTTTTTTTTTTTTTTTTTTTTTTTTTTGTTTTTTTTTTTTTTGTTTTTCGAGACAGAGTTTCTCTGTGGCTTTGGAGCCTGTCCTGGAACTAGCTCTTGTAGACCAGGCAGGCCTCGAACTCACAGAGATCCGTCTGCCTCTGCCTCCCGAGTGCTGGGATTAAAGGCGTGCGCCACCACCGCCTGGCTTATTTTTTAACTTTTACTAAGCGAAATATTTCTTGAAAACTTTCCAATTAACTGAAAAACTAAGAACTAAATTCTCCAAGTATAAGATACCATCCATGAAGCCAGGCAGTGGTGGTGCATGCCTTTAATCCCAGCACTTGGGAGGCAGAGGTAAGTGGATCTCTGTGAGTTCGAGGTCAGCCTGGTCTACAAGAGCTAGTTCCAGGACAGGCTCCAAAGCTACAGAGAAACACTGTCTCAAAAAATAAAAAAATTTAAAAAAAGATACCATCCATGTGTCACTGAACCTCTTGCCAATATTCAAATGGTTGTTTCTGATTACACAGGACTCTCTTCTCTAATATATACCATGTTTGACCTTGGCAATGTTAAGTTTCTAATATGAGACTCAAACTTCTATTGTTAGAGAACTTCTTGCTATTTTACCTACAGAATAAGCTGTTCAGGGCTAGAGGCAGAGCCAACTAAGAGTGTCTGACAGCATGTGCAAGGTTAGCTTCAAGTCCCAGCAACACAGTAACAGAAAGCAAAAGCACTGTATTGTAGTTCTGTTAGCATGGTTAGAGCTTGGTATGGAGACAAATCTGAAGCTTTTATGTAAAACTATCCACTCATGTTTGAGAGAAAGCTTTCAACAAATGCTCAAAAAGCTCCACTGAATCCCCTCTCCCAAAACTACAGTTTTCAAAAAGTTGTCATAAAAGTCTACAGATAGGAACACTCCTCCCACATCTCCAAGCCCTGGGCATCTGCCACAGCAGCTGTGAGTTAACATGTGCAGCAACCCTGTTTTGTCTGGAGACGGCTTCCCTATGGTCCTACATCACCTCTGGCTCTGACCCTCCTCCTGCCCCTTCTTCTGCAA
This sequence comes from Arvicola amphibius, assembly GCF_903992535.2. Taxonomy (NCBI): domain Eukaryota; kingdom Metazoa; phylum Chordata; class Mammalia; order Rodentia; family Cricetidae; genus Arvicola; species Arvicola amphibius. Next base: position 89,441,844 of record NC_052055.2, read on the forward strand.
TGATTCTTGTTACTTTTAATACTTTAAAAACACAGGCCTAAAAAAGACAGTATGATTCTCTGACCATCTAAAGTGCTTTATATACAGTGCTACACATATTTCTATAAACCACCAATTCTTATAACCTAACAGACATAAGGTTCAGAAAAAAAGTAACCTATCTCAGAACACTCAGCTAGGAAGAAGTTACAAAGCTCGCCTTCAAACCCCATGCCTTTCCTTACTTGGGATGCAGTATTTGCATTCTAAGTTCCCCCCAAAGCAGTGAGTTCAAATACATTCTGAGTACAGGCAACGCGGAAAAGGACTATGAAGAAGGAGAGCATTCATGAGGCCACTCTGTGGTCGCTTGACCTCCAGTCCAGGGCACCCACACTGACCTACTCACACGTGGTGCTCACTCCAAACAACAGCAACACAGACAGATCTCACATTCTAACTCTCTAAGAAACAGTCCCAGAACTGTAGCATGAGAGAAGAAAATGAGATTGCTCTAGTGTGGCCAATGAAAAACAGAGATTGCTGAGGGCAGGAGTGATGACAGAGAGGAACAGGGTTTGTTTGTTATATTTTTCTTAATTTTTCTTTTGATTTTAAAAGAAGGTCTACCTGGGTGGTGGTGGCGCACACCTTTAATCCCAGTACTTGGGAAGCAGAGGCAGGTAGTTCTGTGAGTTCGAAGCCAGCCTGGTCTACAAGAGCTAGTTCCAGGACAGGCTCCAAAGCTACAGAGAGACCCTGTCCCGAAAAACCAAATAAAGAAAGAAAGAAAGAAAGATCTAGATAGAAAAATTAAGTGGATGAAAATGAAAATTAGAGAGTAGGAAGATAAGAACTAAGGTGGGGTGTAATAAAAGAAAAGCGCATTTTCCTTTTTAATCTTGTATCAATACTGTGACTTTTGTGCACATGTTAACCATAGCTGGCCATCAACTCCCAGTTCCCTTTGGCTCAGCCCCTTAAGGGCTGGATTATAGTCATGTGCCACCACACCCACCTTCATTACTGTTTCAAAAAAGTATAGCTGAGTACTAAGCATGGTGGCACGCCTTTAGTACCTGCACATCAGAAGTGGGGGAAAGCAAGAGGTTCTAGGTCTCAAATCACACTGGGTCATGAAGACCACTGTCCTCTCTCCCCCCAAAAAAGGTTAAATAGAATCATAATTTGTAGAATCCACTAAGATTGCTGACTAGAGTAACGTTCTTCATTATGTTTTCAATAAAAATATAGCTTCAAATATTAAAAGAAAATATCTAGAGACAGAGCTGGGAAATGTTAAACTATGCAATTAACACTCTCGAGAAGCAAGTTTTCACTGAGGCCATGCACCAGAATCTTCACATCTTTTCATCGTGTTGTTTTACTTGAGACAGGTCTCATATATCTTACTAGGGATTTTTTTTTTTATTGTTATTTTCAGAAACAAGGGTCTCACTTTGTAGTAGTCCATGCTATCCTGGAACTCATAGTCATCCTCCTGCTTCAGGCTCTCAACTGCTAGAAGTACCAAGTGTGAATCACCATAGCTGTCTACTGGAACATTAAAGTATCATTCTTATTTTCTCTTCATTTATATTTATGTCAGAAATTAGGAAAATCAAAAAAATTCCTATAACTACTTTCTTTTAAAAGGGTGGTGAAACCAAACATTAGTATTCCTAACCATGGACAAACTCACAAAGGAAAGTACCGACCACAGCAGTAAGTAGGAGGAGCCTACTCTACCCAAGGACTTACAGGTTAATCAACACTCCCCTGTGTCATGGTCAACCTCTCAAAGAGCCTCTCAACTTTTCTTCAAGGTATTGCTTTATTTTCTGCTTTATCTAGTAACACCTCATTTTCTGACAAAATTGGATGCATTCAGGTGGCAGACTATACTTTCTAGAAATCTGAAGATAAATTTGTGATTTCTGAAACAGAGTAAAGATATGAATTCTAAGCTTTAATATGCTTGAAGACATGAATATATATTTTATACAAGAGGATACTGATTTTATCTAGTAGCATAAAGAAGGCTGTGAAAATTAATGTGAATTAATCTTCAGTCTAAAATACAAAAGAAGGTACAATGCCAGGCATGATGGCCTATAATCCTCGAACTTGAGAGAAAGAGACAGGAGGATTAGCAGTTCAAGGCTAGCCTCTGCTACATTGGCCTGTACCAAAGAGAAGTTCAAGGCTGGTCTGAACTATAAGAGACCCTGCTAAAAACAAATGAACAAGCATGAAAGTCCATAAGAAAGGATAACTAAGACAGACGTATGAAAGCACAAAGGTTTAGGAAGCAGACAACAGTTCACTAGCAGACAGCAGTTTATTGGTTTCTCTCAGCAGTGAAATCTCCTCCTCTTGGGTGGTCTGCACTGTGATGGCAGCTGCATACCTTTGGTAGTATCAGATATGCTATTTAACAAGGCACACATCATGTCTCCTTCTAAGTGGTGAGGGTTGAGTATATGAGCTGGCCTCTGAGTCTTCTTAAATTGATTCTCTAGCTCCAGAAAACCTTGGTCTCCTGAGAGGATGGTGAAGGGGATCTGCTTCGGCAGTTGCTCATCTAGTCGGCCAGCCTACATTGGAACAAACAGCATTGGTTTTTAGAAATCTGCAAGTTTCAAAAATCTATTTCTAGATATGAGCACATATCTAGAAAAGTATGTTAGAATATTTTCTAGCCAGTCTTCATAAATGAAATAATATAAACTTAATCAAATATAAGATGTCAATAACACAAGATAAGCTATGTATGTACCATTAAGGAAAAAAAAACAAAACAGCCAAAATACATGTACCTACACTGATATGAAGGAGGGACCTAAAAGACCATGAAAAGGCAAATAAACCCTCAAAGGGAAGACGTACAAAAGGTTAGCTGTGTGAGTCAATCAAAGGAAGAAAAAAAAAATCTCTTGAGGCTGAAAGAGCAAGTGACATGCTTGCTAAAGCATTCATTTACATTACATGAGTGACATAAAACATTCAAGTAGAGGACTTAATATAAAACAGGCCCTGGCTTAGTACTTTCACTGGGTGACTGGCAGAAGCAGATGCAAACGCAAATTCTACCTAGGACTACACTGATTGATACAGTGCATCTCAATTTCAGATATTAAACCGTGAAAGCACATTAGTGACAGCAAGTACTGTATCATCTCAACCATTTATTCCATAAAAAACTGAATCTGCTATATATAGATAGAGATCTGGAGGACTGACATAAGCAGGAATTAAGCATGAGGTGGGTCCTTGCCAGACCATACAGCAGTAAGTAGAACTGGATGCAGTTTTATAAAACCAGCACTGAACAATGAACTATGCTGCCACTACAGTTCAAGTGGGAAGAAATCCAAATGGACCTCGGATTGACATCAGATTTTGAATAGAACACCTACTTACATGCATACATATGGCAAAATCAGCGGCATCTTTTCTTTTACTACAGCGAGGATGAAGAAAGAAGCATCCAATCCTGTTCAAGTAATTGTAGACCTTACAGCTGAGTGGAGGCTTCCAATTGGTGTTTCCTCCTATTGAGTTTAGAAAAAATGTAAGCAATAGTCAAGCAGAGAAAGACCAAGACCGTTTTCAAGGTAAAATATAACCTGTACATACTCTTTTTCCTTAAAGTACTAAATCACAGTGTGAGACAACTAGCCCGAAGACGTAACTCAATTACTAAAGTGTGTGCCTAGAATGCACACAGCCTTGGGTTTGACCTCCAGCACCACATAAAGCCGGCCTGGTGGTGCATACTCACAGAGGTACGACCCAGAGTTCAAGAAAAGCTATGAAATGCTGTCTCAGTCCCACCAGAGGCATCACCATCTTGTTGCTTTACAGTCTTGGGGATAGAGACTGGCTCCTTTAATCCGCCTATGCACGTACATGAATTCTGGGTTAACAGATCTAATACTTAACATAGAAATATGTTAACAACAATAAAAAATCTAGGGCCAATGTCCTGATAGCTCAGTGGGTAAAGATGCTTGCCACCAAGACTGATGACCTAAGATGGATCCCTGGACCCCAAATAATGTAGGAAGAGAAGATTCCCACAAACTGTCCTCTGACCTCCACACACGTATACACATAAAGTAAAATAAATGTGAATGAGCAATCCAGGAGAGTGATGCACAGTAATAACACAGTTTTCATGTTCTACAAAGAAAGGCTTAAAGGACTTCTCAAATAAATCATCCTCGCAGAAGAGGAGCCTCACAACGCATCCCTTTTCAACCATACCTTGAAAGCCCCAAATAAACGTTCCTTGATTAAGGTGTCCAGGTAGATGACCAAAAAAGTTCGACCAGTTATCAAAATCTACAAAGACTATGTGCGTCATGGTTCGCAGGTAGTCCACATCTGGAAGCTCAACTTCCTCCTCTAAGAACACACACATACAAAAACAAAAAACAAAAACCTGAATTTGAATGAATTCAGTAAGAATGGTCCATAACTATCCTAATTCCTCAAGTCTAAAGACATTAGAGGTCCCATATGCATAAATGTTAATTGTTTCTATTATTCATCTCTACTGTAATCTTTCCAAGAAATCCAAATCTGCCTATACTTAAACTAGGTGACTTGTGGTATTTTATACCTGACCATATATCCTTCTTAAACTCTCTCTGCCTTTGCCTGTAAGGCCTTTGTGTTTTTGTTTTGCTTTGAGACAGGATCTCATTTAGGCCAGAATGGACTCAGACACACTACATTATCAAGGCTGGCCTTGAACTTCTAATTCTTCAGCTAGGTGACAGCAGTGGTGTCTGCTTTTAATCTCAGCACTTGGGAGGCAGAGGCAGGTGGATTTCTGCAAGTGAGTTCCAGGACAGTCAGAAAAACCCTGTCTCCAAAAACAAAACAAAACAAGGGAAAAAAAAAAAAGAGTGTGAAGGAAAGCCAGGCACAGTGCTGATTCTTTGGCCTTCACTTCCCAAGCGCTAGGACTACAGGCATGCACTACCACACCTGGCTAGAGCTCTTTTTGAAAAAGCCATTTGTAAAAGAAATTAAGTTCTTTTTTTTTATTGAAAATAAAGTTATTTTTAACAAATCATTGTACTATGTCAAATAGAAGTCCAAATAAATAAATAAATAAAATTTCCCTATCCATAAATATTCAGTGTGCATGAAGAGACTCATAAACTTATGTCAAAAAACACACAAAAATAATCTAGTACAATAATACAATGCATAGTAACATTAAATTAAATTATGTCCCAATGTTCTATTTAGAAAGGTTCAAAGAAACTTAGGTTTGAAGGCAGCCTGAGTGACACATTAAACCCTACAAACATGGTTTTCAAGGTTATTTACCAAGAACGCTCTTCTGGCACAAGAATTTGCTTTTCTTAATCTACTGATTTATTAGTAGCCCCCTGGTTTGAGGATTAACCACTCACAGGAGCACAGCTTCAAAGTCTGACCCCACAGGCATGAGAAGGTGCCGGTAGAAGTTACTACCTACTTCTTGGTTCTCTCGGGCTCTTCTTCCATCTCCCGTTCTCCACTTCTTAGCCTACCTCCCAAGCTTTTCTATCTTAACAAGGCCTTGAAGTGTCCTGTGGTATTTATGCAAACCCTGGAATATTTTGAAGTGAGTTTGTTTCTAGTAGGCCTCGCTTCTGAGCTATGCTCTATCTTCTGGCCCTCAGAAACCTCAGGTTTAGATACTACAGTCAACACAAACATACATCCCCGGTGCAGCGAGAAAACCAAAGGAAAAGCACAAGCTCTCTTACTTAGAACTAAAACTGATTAGACGATTAAAGATTTAATGCTTTCTCTAGTGCAATTACTCTTTCTTTTTTCCTTTTGGTTTTTTAAGAAAGGGTTTCTCTGTGTAGCTTTTGGAGCCTGTGCTGGAACTCACTCTGTGGGCCAGGCTGGCCTCAAAATCACAGAGATCCACCTGCCTCTGCCTCCTAAATGCTGGGATTAAAGGTGTGCACCACCACTGCCAGCTGCTTTCTCAGTGAAAACCCACAACTAAAGGTAGCATTGAGAGCTATATGCACTTCCAAGAAAACCTATTAAAAGGTCCATGGTTTAGAGCCAGGTGTGGTGGCTCACACCTATGGTCCGAGCTTGTATGGAGGCCAAGATAAAGAGGGTCACTCGAGCCCACAAGTACGAGAACAGTCCGTGCAACAATGTGAGACACCATGTCAAAAAATAGATCAATGGTGGAAAATGAAGAACCAACCAGAATTCCAGCTTGCCACCCTCAGCTGCTAGGCCTCCACACATGCCCCCATCCAATTCAGAGCCAAGACTATCATACATAGTATCATATCATACATAGCCCAGGAGTGGCTATGTATCCCCGGAGAGGATGAAGCAAGGTGCTCTACCCTAGATAAATATATTGGAGTCCAGCAGGTCCTTTAGCACAGGCAAGAACCAAGGGACTGCTTTGTTCTTCAGCTGAAACCAGGAGATTCTAGGTATACAGGCCCATGGCAGAGAGCTTTGCAAGGTCCCTCCTTTCCTTACTACAAGGTCTTATACCAGGTGGACAGACTGTGACAGATGTTAAAAACTATTTATTACTTGAAATAGTATTAAAATGCTACTTTATAAATAAACAATTTTAAAAATAAAACATGAACCAAAGAAATAGCCAAATTTTATTTACTGTTTCTACTCTATCTTTTACAATTCACCAGGTTAATAGTCAAAAGTCTACAGGTTTATTGTATCTAGCCAAAAATAATTAAACTTCTAAATAACATAATGAACTTTTCTATTTATTTAATCTGAACATATGGAGGGAAAGTTCAAAGGAAGTATAAAGGAAGAAATTAACCTCTCAACTCCCCACCCCCATTTCTCATTCTACTTCTAATCACTATTTTAATTATTTATTACAAAGCTTTGTTGGAAAGTTATAATTTCTCATATATAAAGAATAAGACCAAGCCAGGCATGATAGCCGTGACTGTAATTCTAGCACTTAAGAGGCTGAAGAACGGATACAATTTCTAGACCATCCTAGGCTACAAAGTAAACTCCAGGCCAACCTGGGCTAGTGTGAGACCTTGTCTTAAAACAAACAAACAAACCCTAAATAAATTTAAAAAACAAACAAATAAATAAGGCCAGCAGGGTGAGGGCGGCTCACACCTTTAATCCCAGCACTCGGGAGGCAGAGGCAGGTGGATCTCTGAGTTCGAGGCCAGTCTGGTCTACAGAGCAAGTTCCAGGGCAGGCTCCAAACCTACAGAAAAGAAACCCCATCTTGAAAAACAAAAAAAAAAAAAGAAGAAAAATCACAAGGCCAAAAGATACAAAAGTAATTCATCTAGGGCTGGTGACATAGCTCAGTGTTACAGGACTCGTTTAGCATATACGAAGCTAAACACAACAAATACAGAAAGATACCCACCCCAAACACATACACAGAAAAAAAAAACATTTACTTTTTAATGAACCTTCATATTTTAAGAAAAATATGATTTTCAGATTCAGAATTACTCCCAAATCTTCAAGAAACTAAGTAACTGAGTAACTCTCAGAAAGACTGCACACACATAAAACCCTGAAAGTCACACTGGCTACTCATCAGCTGACACTTCTGCTTTCAGCATTCCCTCAGCTTTTCCTGGTAAGCACACATGCGCATGATTCGGTGTGAGTGTGCGACACCTGCCCCACGCTGAAAAGCCATACCTAGACTCTGGCAGCTCGTGTCATGCTCGGCCCCTTTCTCCTCGTCTGTGAGTTTCTGATAGTTCGTCGGCTTCAGTTTTTTCTCAGCATGTGACGCACTGGCAGCAAATGTGCAGGTGCTTCCTCTGTCTGACCCAACAGGAGCCACACCAGGTTTCTGGAAGGTGGCATGCTTTCTGTGGAAATGCTGCTGAGCACTCTCAGTGTTCTGGAAGGCTTTGGTGCAGGTGCCACACTTGATCACATACTGCTGCTCCTCATCACCCGTGTCTCTTCTGTGCGCTTGATGGATGTGAGTATTAATGTCAGCCAAATTCTGGGCTGTCGCTGAACATGAACTGCAGCGAAACCACAGTTTACCTTTATCTAGCATGATTTGAAGACATCTATCGTAATCTTCCTTTCTGTTGACTTTACAGATGTAACTCTCATGACAACCACAGCTTAAAAAATTACTGGTCTCTATTATTTTAAAATCATCCTCAGTTTTAATTGAGGGTTCGGTTTTTTCTGACACAAACACATAATCTATGCTGTGGTGGTCCTTATAGTGACTCAAAAACGCTTCTTCTTTGTTAAAAATAAGATCACAAAGCCCACAGAAGTACTTCATCTTGATCTCATTGTCATGCTCATCTTGGCAATGTCGGTACAAAGTTTCTATTTTATGAAAAGTCTTTCTGCAGTGGGCACAGCTATACCTATGAAACTGGTGACTTGACAAGGACATACAGTGCTGTTTCACACACTCCTGGGAATCAAACATATCTTCACAAATTCGGCATTGCCACCTGCCCCTTGGAGGACTTGTTGTTAGGCAATGATCAACAACAGTAATAGGTGAAGGTGGCTTATCAACATCCAAATGACTCACTGCAGAGGAGGATGGCAAGGCTTCTTCTTGTACCTCATCCATCTCATAAAAATATCTATGCCCATTATGAAACTCAGTGATGTGTCCCATGATAGCATCTTTCTTTCTTAGCTCCTTTTTGCATGTCCGACACCAAAATAGGAAGTTATTTAAATGTGCCCCTCCATGAAATCGGCTCATGTGTAAACGCATGACCCCTGAATCTTCACACACCTTTCCACAGACCACACATTTGTAACACATCGTGTTTGCTGAGAAGACATGCCGTTCTACCGCCTCTTCACTTGGAAACCGCTGACTGCACTCACAGCACCAGGCTGTAACTGCTGAACTCTGGCTCTGCACACCAACTATTCCTCTGTGGCTTTCGCCACCTAAATTCGGCTTCTTTTTTGGAATGACACAGTCCATTGCGCTGGACTCTTTAATAGACATAACTCGTTTAAGTGATGAAAATTTTGGTTGATTGAATAAATGCAAATCACAAGGCGGTTTACTCCCTGCACTGATGTGGCAATAAAGTAAGACTGACTCTTGTACCGAGTTAACAACTGTGACTTTGTGTCCTGAATTCTTGTGACTTTGGATATTGGTTTCATCCACAAAGACCTGGTTGCAATTTGAACAATAACCTCTTACTATGAATTCTTCTGCAACCTGAGCAATGCTTTTCTCAGCTATGGCTACAGGTCCAGCATTTCGACAACGAACCCTAATTTGGATTAAAAAAAAAAGTATAAGTTTTCTTTGCTTCATATGATAAGAATTTTAAAATAAGAATATAAATAAGTGCTAAAAGATATTTTTAATAAAGCAGTTAAGTGATACTCTATCACCTTAAAATACTTTTAAAGTACCTCTATTTTTATCTTTCTAATCCATATACAAGGGTTAAATATATTGCCGGGCGGTTGTGGCACATGCCTTTAATCCCAGCACTTGGGAGGCAGAGGCAGGTGGATCTCTGTGAGTTCAAGACCAGCCTAGCCTACAAGAGCTAGTTCCAGGACAGGCTCCAAAGCTACAGAGAAACCCTGTCTCGAACCCCCACCCCCCCAAAAAAATAAAGCAAACTTTAGAAAACTTCAATCACTATTGAATGCACTACTAAAGGACCCTGAAGCAAATTAGATTCTCCAAGGTCATTAAAATATATGAAAGAACACTGAAAATTCTAGACAATATTCCACTCTTTTTTGTTGCTATTTTCTGGCTTTATGAGTTTTAATTAATATATTTAACTGTATTTATTTACTTAACATGTATGAGTGTTTTGTCTACATGTCTGTTTACTTTTTGTGTGCCTGGTGTTTGTGGAGGCATCTGACCCCCTGGAACTGGAGTAACAGACCGTCATGAGCTGTCGTGTGGGTGCTTCTGGAAGAGTAGTCACGATGTGCTCTTACTCACTGAGACATCTCTCCAACCTCTGTTTTGTTTTGTTGTCCCGTCCTATCCCATCTCTTCGGCTTCATCACGGCCGCCACTGCCCAACTGCCCTTTTTCTGCTTTTCTTTTTTGGGAGTTTTTTGTTTTGGTTCTTTGAGGCAAGGTTTCTCTGTGCAACAGTTCTGGCTCTCCTGGTACTCACTTTAGACCAGGCTGGCCTCGAACTCACAGAAATCCACCTGCCTTTGGCTCCCAAGTGCTGAGATTAAAAGCATGTGCCACCACCACCCGACTTGTTCCCCTTTTAGATAGTTTCACCATGTATCAAAGACTGCCCTTGAATTTGTAATCCTTCTTCCTCAGCCTCTCAAGAGCTAGGGTTATAGGTAGGCAGAACCAAAACTCCCAGCTGTTTGTTAAGAATTGATTAACTTATGTCACGAATATGTTAGATCCATATTTGCTTTTCTGCTAAAGAACAAAACTCATTGAGAACCATGTGGTGGTAGGTGGACAGCCTGAGAATGCCGACTCCCATGAAGAACTCTCTGCCTTTTAGCTATCATCCTGCATCTCCAGGGTTTCCAACCACATTTCTCCACACCTCCAACTTCTCTCATTTTGCTAGATTTGGTTACTTTTAAGGAAAACGAGACATCCTTATTTTAAAGGAGAGACACATGGAATAGAAAATAGTTGCTGAACCCTTCCACTCCTGAAGAACTAATCAGCATTTCCTTAGAGCCTAAAATTAAGACCTGTACAAACCTGAAATGGGCAGTGAGCTCCATGTGGGAACGCAGAGTCTGGTGGCAGGCCACACACTTAACTTGAAATGGAACATCTTTGCACAGAGAGACTAGAAGTTTCTTTGCAAAAGATGGAAATGATACTGGGTGTGCTGTTACCTTATCATCTGAAAAACAAAATAAACTATAAATTGCAAGGTAATTTAAACAGAGAATCACCCAATCTTCCTCTTTTCTCCCTTTCTGAACATCAGTTAAGTAAGAGACAGTTTTGTAGTCAGTAATAATATAGACCATTTATTTAGACTGAAATACAAAGGGTGCCTTCTCCTCACATTAAAAGGAATCTTTTTTTGTTTGTTTGTTTGTTTGTTTTATTGTTCAAGACAGGGTTTCTCTGTGTAGCTTTGGTGCCTGTCCTAGAACTAGCTCTTGTAGACTAGGCTGGCCTTGAACTCACAGAGATCTACCTACCTCTGCCTCGAGTGTTGGGACTAAAGACGTGCACCATCACCACCTAGCTAAAAGGAAATCTTAAATGCAGAAGATCCCATTCCCAGACCTCCTAGACAGCAAGAACACTATCCTGAATATGTGCTTTCTTGACAGTTTCTTCTCATCCCTCAAAATAGGTAAAACATAACTGGGTAGCAGTGGTACATTCCTTTAATCCCAGCACTCAGGAGGTAGAGTCAGGCAACTTATTGTGAGTTTGAGGCAGTCTCACTTACATAGTAAGTTCCAGGTCAGCCAGGGATACAAAGGAAGACCTTGTCTTAAAAAAAATAATAAAATAAAAATAAAAAGGAGGGGAAGGGCTAAAACATACAGACAGATAAACATTTTTTTAAAAAAATAGCTTAAATATAAACATTTCTTTTTATGGTTTTAAACTGATAATAATAATAATCAAGGGCTACTCTGAAAAGTATGCTAAATTTGCAAAGATGTAATTCATTTAAAGAAATTTAGCAGAGAAACACTAACATACCGCCCAGTTTAAAACGCTGATGGAAATGATTCTTTGCAGACATATGCTTCAAACATGCGTCCTTGGTGCTAAACAGAAGAAAGCAAGATGGGCATGCAAAACATTGGATGATCTGAGGAGGAAGGCCACTGCTATGCCCATCGGCTGCAGCTACCTAAAATAAAAGGGAAAGCCATGTCACCAAGACCAGTGTGTAAACTAACACAATAAAAAAAGGAACTTTAAATTTCCAATTTTATCATACCAATGCTACAGCTAAAAATCAATACTCAATACATTTTTTTTTAAAAAAAATTAACACCTCGTGGTGACATACAGATTTAATAGAAATGGGTTAAATCAAGATATAAGATTTAGTCAATAAGAAGTTAGAGCTAATTGGGCCAGGCAGTGTTTAAATGAATATGGTTTCTGTGTGATTATTTCGGGGGTAAGCTAGCCGGGGCGGCTGGGACAAACAAGGGGCCGCTCCCTGTAACAGTTTAATGATAATCTCTAGGACTGCTGGAGTTTAGAGAATAAACTTAGTGCCCTAAGTCATTTTATTTATAATATTTAAAAATTTTTATCAGCATCATTAGTGACTGCAAGATTAAGAACATGAAAAAACACCTATACCAATTCCATGGCTATCTAGAAAAAGAGTATCTGCTCACAGAGCATGTTCTTACCTTAGTGAGAAGATGATCACTATACTGCTGTTGAGAAACAAAATGTTCATAACATACAACACAAGCAAAGGAATTGGCGAGAGGTCCACGTAATGTAATTGTTGGATCACATGGGGAGTGGTCAAACCTACACAACCAAGAGAAGCAATATTAGAAAAATCCATTTTCCAGCAGATAAACCAGTTTGCTTTGCATGTGAAGCTGATATGCATGAACACAAAAGACATACAAAGTTGTCTGTACTTCTTGAGATGCCTATGAAGGAAAATGGCTGCAAACCCCAAACTCTCAACTCCCCGTCTTTTAACTACCTAAAAAAAATCTCTACTTTCTCATGATCTACTAGAAAGAAGCTCAGCTAATCTGCCAATCGGCAACAACAGAGCATTTAATTATCAGCCAGGCGGCGGTGGTGCATTATAAATTCTGCCTTGGGTAACTACTTTGGAATGTTCTTTCAGATTATGTAAGACAGACAAATACCTGTAAATGGTCTGTCTCCTGAAATTTACTGTTACAGGCTGGATATCTCTACAACTATTTCAACTGTGCTATAATGCTAGAGAACAATCTAAAATCTTACCCAGCTTTCTAGAAAACCAAAATATAAATTACAAATAACATATCAAAATAGCATAAAACAACCTGAGTTTCAAATATTAAGCTAAAACTATACTGGTATATCAAACTTTATTTAACAAAATCAGTTTGAGAACTGTTTACACATGAATGAGACCCTAGATAGGATATCTAACACTACAGAAAACAAAAACAACTTGTCCCCCAGATGACCAACCTTCACAATCTGAATTCAGAGTATCCTCCTTACCTTTTCAAATGTCCAAGCAAAAGGTGCCCGTTGTCAAATTCCTTGTTACAGTGCATTATAGGACACAAAATTGACTTCTCACATCTCCCCATTCTGCCTCCACTTTGGAATGAATTTTTTTTCACAGAATTAATTGTTTTGAGTCCTACAACGTCAAAGTAGGCCATTATAAAACAGGCCACAGTTGTGAAGTGACATTAGCATAACAAAAACTAAATGTGTTTTGTGTGTGTGTGTGTGTGTGTGTGTGTGTGTGTGTGTGTTTGTGTGTATACATGTTCACATATGTGCACACCACACATGGAGGCCAGAAGAAAAGCTTGAGTGTCCCTTAAGTGTGCCATACACCTTTGTGGAAGCAAGGTCTCTCGGTTGCCTGAACTTACCAAGTCTAGGCTGGCTGGCCCGTGAGCCCCAGGAATCTCCTGCCCCTATCTCCGCAGCACTGGGATCACAAACACACACCGCCATGCCTGGCATTTCTGATGTGGGTTCCAGGGCTCACACTGAGATTCTCGTGCTCCCACCTGACCTTTCATCATTTCCTCCCTAAAAGTTGATTTCAGTACCACCTATATTCACCAGCAATGGAGGCAAACCCACACACCTTCTACCTTAAGACTCCCAGGAAATGCAGGAACCGAATGACATGTGATCTCTAATGAATACCTGACATTTTTAGCCACTGGTCCACACACTGTCTTGCTGCTTCTGTTTCTGAATGTCCTTGAATAAATTCCAATTCTTGTAAACCATGAGCGTGCTGAAAATCAAGTTTTTCCTAAAGATAATGAGAAAAAACTCAGTTGACTTATGAGAACTACTGTTTCTTGGGTGAAAAGACTTTGATACATCAGTGATAGAAAGAGTATACTTTATCCCAAAACTCCTCACACCTAGAAATTTATAACAAAGACTATACATATGTCAAAATAGTCATAAGTATTACACTAAGCTGCTGAGCCCACAGCTATCTGTATAAAATTTGCTACATTTTTACATCTCCAAAAATATGGAAGTAGGCAAATTACAGCAAACATTTGACGCAAGTCAATAAATAATGACCAAACATTTTCCATTTTGTGAGATAATATTTTTGTGAGTCACCAAATGGTGTTGAATAAATAAGGACAAAATGAGTTAGTCATTCATTTCAAATTATATAAACTATATCTGAAGAGGTTTTCAAAAAGGCTAAAAACAAGCTAAATTTTAAGGCAATATTGTAATGGAAATATAAAGGGTTGTTTTCAGCTTTAAATTTTTAGACATTTTCAAAATTTTATAGTTTTCTATATAAAAGAGCTTAGCAAATACCTTTTCAATGAATAATATCAATATCAGACACTCAGCAACATTTACTTCATGGCAGCACAAAGTCTCTGCTACCATTTACAAAGAGTGCCAGGGCACACATTTTCAAAAAGGCTGAAGAGCAAACAGTTAGGCTTAGCCCAGGGTCTCCACTACTACCTCCAACTACTGTTGCCATAGAAGCAGAGCAACCATAGACAGTATGTTAACAAGTATGGCAGCATGCAATAAAGCTTTATTTACAAAAACCCACAAGCAAACAAGTACATTACAACTTCTGAAAAGATGTGTATGTATTTAGCTCTTCCTATCCATGGCCCCTGCATCAGCTCCTGTTTCCAGATTCTTTCCCTGTTTGAGTTCTTATTCTGACTTCATTCAGGGGGAAAAAAAAAATTGACCAAGATTTTAATCTGAAGACAATTAGAAAGGACAGCCATAGAGAAGTCTCAAAAATACTGACATGTGCATATTTAAATTTTCTATAGTCAAGTAAACAGAAATACTGGCTTTAATACAAAAATTTTAAAGTATCTTTCATACAGAAGTAAAGTTCTAATGTAGCAATGTGATCTTTTTTTCTTTTTTCTTTTTTCTTTTGTTTTGTTTTGTTTTGTTTTTCGAGACAGGGATTCACTGTTTAGCTTTGGAGCCTGTCCTGGAACTTGCTCTTATAGACCACGCTGGCCTCAAACTCCGAATGATCCACCTGCCTCTGCCTCCCAAGTGCTGGGATTAAAGGCGTGCGCCACCACTGCCCCGCACAATGTGACTTTTCAATACACAAAGTATGTATCTCAACTTCATAAGTCACCAATTTCTTACTCTATAATCATTGCACTGAAATCTTGAGTAATAACAATATCAGGGGCTAGAGGGAGGACTCAGCGAGTAATATGTCACACAAGCATGAAGACCCACATAAAAAACAGGCACAATGGCATGTGTTTATAGCTGCAGAACCTGAAGTAGGCAGGCAAATCCCTGGGGCACACTGCCCAGCCAGCCTATCTTAATCCCTGAGTTCCAGGCCAATGACAGACCTTGTCTCAAAACACAAGGCAGATGGTTCCTAAGGAGAAACACCCAAGGTTGAGCTCTGTTCTCCACAGGTGCGAGCACGCGTGCGCGCGCGCGCACACACACACACACACACACACACACACAACAAAACTCCAAAAATAATTACAAGACATTTTCTGTAGTTTTTATGTAGAATAATCGCTCACTAGAACTATTCAAAAATTCTGTTTATTATTTTTCTTTTTGGAATTTTCTTTACATCTTTATTATACATAAGTCTATAAATTAATAAATCCTTATTAAAATAGAAACATACCCTGAATGCTCTATTCTTCTCTTCTTTTTGTTGTTTTTCCACTTCAACATGACGAGCGAGGCGAGCCAATGTTAAAGCAACTTTATCCTTCTGATGGTCTATATGGTCTTTGTGTTTAAAATTCTCCTATAGTAAAACAAAACAATTTTTATTCCACTTAATACAAAATCAGCACTTAGACAATAAACATTCACTTCCAAACAGTTATTGCATTCAAGAACCATGTACTTCTGTTATAGTTCTAAAAATCTTCCTGATATGTGTGTGTTTTCAGATAGATGTATGTATGTGTGTGTTTTTGCATATGTGTTATGTATGTGTGTACATGTGTATGTGTTTGTGTATATGTTTGTATGTTTGTGTATATGTGTGTAGAAGGGAGAGAGGAGAATGGAGGGGGATTGACTTTATCTCCTGAGCACATATTGTATTTTATTGTGATATTTTGTAATTGATATACTAACACAAGAGAAAAATGGACTCAAATAAAACACTGAATGAATTAAGGGGCTGGAGATATTGACCAGTGGTTAAGAGCACTGGCTGCTTTCTAGAGGACCTAACTTGATTCCCTGCACCACATGGTGGCTCACAACTCCAACTCCAGTTCCAGGGGATCTGATGATGCCTTCTTCTGAGTTCCAAGGGCATCAAAAATGCCCAGTGGTATACAAACATACATGCAGGCAAAACATCTAGATACATAAAGCAAAAACAAAACACATACATACTCATAAACAAGCAACTCAAAACTACAAGTGGGGAAAAAGGAAAAGATACAAACAGGCAATAAACAAAAAGGAAGACAAAAGAAGGGCAACAAATAAACAGTAAAACAATAAAACAAATATGGTATTAACCCAACTACTCTACATGGCAAGTCTAAATACACCAATTAAAAGATACATTGTCCAATACTTAAAAAAAAATTCGAGAGCCAGTGGGATTGCTCAGTGGGTAAATGCTCTTGGTGCCAAGCTTGAGCATCCAAATTCACCTAGAACCCACAGGGTGGAAACAGAGAACCGACTCACTCATGTCCTCTGACCTCCATATGCACCAGAGCATGAACACACTCACACATATACACACACGTGCACACAAATATATGTAAATTATAAGAAATCTTCCTTTAAATATAGAGCCACACAGAAATAAAAACAAAGAACGAAAAAACAGATTATTTGCTTAGGGCTAGGGATTTAGCTCAGTGGCAGTGCTTACCTAGCACGTACAAGGCCCTCAGTTCAATTCCCAGAGGCAGAAGAGGATGAGGAGAGAGAGTAAGAGGGAGGTAAGAAAGGAAAGGGGAGGGAGAGAGGGAAAGAAGAGAGATTTGCTAACACAGAGGTCAGAGGTTGACTTCAGATGTCTCAATTGCATCTCACCTTTTCTTGTTTGTTCTTTAACAGTTTCATACAGGTATAGAAAGTACTTGCTCAGTCACCTCTGCCCTGCCTTCTCACACTCCCATCCTGTCCTTCCTCCTCTCTGCACTCCTTTGGACCCCTTTTTTCTTCCCAACTACTCTCCCTCTTACTTTTTTAACTTGTTTGTTTGTGACTCACTGGGTTTTATTTTCTTCTTAAAAATAAACAAAAAGAACTCTGACTACTAATCTCAAGAGTAAACTGAGAGACAGTGCTGGAACCTCGGCGAGAAGTAAAGGAAGCTAACACACTAACTTTTTAAACTTTGCCAATTCTGAAGTTAGCAATTTAAAAATGGAAACATATGCTAAGTATTTTCTCCTAAATAATAACAGGAGGCAGGTTCAACAGTTACATGGCACTATTATTATTACTTATCACCAGTCTCTGTCTTACGGCCTGGCACAATGGTACAGCACTTGCCCAGCAGAATCACAGAAAGCTAGCGTGAGTGAACGACAAACCCACTGCTAAAGGGACAAAGTGAGACACGGCCATAGACATCACTGGATTAGAGCCTTCAGTGGCTACAGAACTCACTGGCACTGGAAAACAACCCCTACTCTGACAGCAACACAGCAGGCAATCCAAGGACTCAAAGAGCCTAGAGACAAACTTTAAACTAGAACACCAGATTTTCATCACCTTGTTAGCAACGGTGGTGGTTAAACCTTCTCTGTCTACCTGAATGAATCTAGAGCCACCATGGAAACACACCCTGAGAATGTCTACAAGGGTGGCCCCAGTACTGTCTACTCACTCCCCAAGTCCTATCAGAGGATGCAGACAGTTGTGACCTTGCTGTCACAATGGACTGAGCGCTCAAACTGTGAGCCAAACAAACCCTTTTCTGTCTTGAGTTGCTTTTGTCAACTACTTCATTATAGCAATGAGAAAAGTAGGTAACACACAAGGCCAACTTCAAAAAAAAAAAAGAAAAAAAAGAAAGAAATCAGGACAGATGAAAGTTCTTAAATATTTCCTATAAAACTAAGATAAAGGGTTCACAATTCTTAGGACTAGAAATGTTTGCCATTCGCTAATGCCAAAACGTTGTTGTGATTTAATATGAAGTCAGGGAATAAAATTCTAGAACTTTCCATACACTCAGGCTAGATTTGCCATTGGCTTTAGACTGAATTATCATTTATAGTCTTAGATCTTTTCTAAGATCAGGTTTTCAGATGTGTAACTTACCAAGGTCACACTAAACTCTGAATCCACATAAGAAGGATAGGTTTTAAGTTTTATTGGAATATTAGCAGCTATAGCATCTCCAGGACCACATATCTTGAAGTACTCACCAAGGTCACCTTGAACTAACTTCTGTATATGATATAAAGTACAACTAAAGATTCCATATGGACAGCAAATGATAAGGTTTTGTGGTGAGGGTAATATAGGAAACCTATATAGGGAATATGCTGGTGAGGAGTCTCTATTTGCACATAAGTAAGCAAACATACACCTCCCCAAGTACTGGGTATTAAACCTAGGACCTTGAATGTTCTGCAAGCGCTCTAACCACCTATGCAACATCTAGGCCCTCTTTCCTTTCTCCATTTTGAGACAGCCTCACTATGCTGTCCAAGTCAGACTTCCCATCTTCCTGCCCTGGCCTCCAAAAAAGTGGACTGCAGCATGAACCATCACCCCTGGCTTATCTCTATTTTTGACCTCTCATTTTTTTTAAGAGCCGGAACTGCACAGAATTAACAAAGATAATACAAAGTCAAGAGGTTAAAAAGCAGACACATCACTTAGCCAGTATAAAATTCATAGACTTTACATTTTGTTGCTCCTAAGAGGGTCTCTTATATGATAGGCTGTCCTCAAACTTGCTATGTAGTCAAAGATGAGTCTAAATTCCTGGTTCTTCTGACTCCATTTGCCAAATGCTGATTTAGGTGTGAGCCACCACATCTGGCTAACTTCTTAATGCTTTTTTTTTTTAATTTGAGATTAAACATGTAAAGTATCCTGGGTATCCCAGAAATGGCAATCAAATTCAGGATACTAGTTAACCTGACTATTCATGTCCATAAGGTTCAAGCAGAGGCAGATGCCAGCATAACTTTTAATTTAAATAACACCTGTAACCCCAGGACTTCAGAGACAAGGCAGGAAGACCTAGAATCCAAAGCCAGTCATAGCTACAGTGAATGTGAGGCCAGTACAGGCTACATTAAGACCCACGGCAGAGTGTGACTGGTGGGCTACACAGGTCTCTGAGTTCACTCCCTAGCATCAACACAATATAAAGTTATTCTTCAAAGTAGCTCTGCAAACCTACAAATGGTATAACTTGGGAAGGAAAGAAAGAGGACTCTTTCATGACATCTAGATGAACAATCTCAGCTTTGTGACAAACTGACTACACTATCCTTTTTCCGTATGTTGCAGATCAGTAACCATTTCACCAGAAACCAGTTCTGACTATAAACTTAAATTCTAACTCTGATGACAAGAGATTCATTAATAATTACCTCCAATGAGAATTCTATCATTTTGACAAAGTTTCCACCAAAAGATTTATCAAATGTAATGTATAAGGATTCCCTGGAAAGTATCAGAACCTGACACATTGCTAGAAATCATGATCTGCTATGTAAACTGTACAATAAAGTACAATCATTAAATAAACCAATGAAACTGACACAAAATCCTGCTAATCAATAAGTGATGCTAAACTTACATTTCAGTATCTTTCTTTTCTATCACATAGACATAAATGTGAAAATAATACCATACAGCAAATCCAGAAAAGTATAAATCAAAATGTCTATGGCAATTATGCCTGTCTAGAGGGTTTCTTTCTTTCATACCTAGTTTCTAATTTTCCCACAATCAGTACTGGCGATGAAATTATTAACAAACCTATCCATTATCAAGAGTAGATGAAGACAGAATGAGGTAAAGCTTTGAATCTTCTGTTGCTTGGAAATACCCAAGAGATAAAATGAGTAAATTATGATTTCCCCAAGCCCAACAGAAGCATATTGATTAATCCTAGGTATAGTGATGCATAAGCCTGCAGTCCTTGCTACTTGAGAAGTGGGGAAAAGTGTGCTTAAGATTATGCATGGATAACGGCCTGACAATACAGTAGGCATCTCAAAAAACTAAGAACTAAGATAAGTGACTTATATACAGAGTTCACTCCCTGGCATCAAAACAACAACAGAAAGTTATCCTTCAAAGTATACAGAAGGTTTAGTGGCTCCTGTTGAGACCAAGTACCATTGCCATTTTAAAGCAAAAGACTTGGTTAAAACCATTTAGTATTGTTTTTGTTTACTTATATATGTGCCTTTCTAGTTAGTATATGTTGGTTTTTTAAAGAGACTGGTTCCCACTGTGTTCCCATGTTAAGTCTCCAACTCTTGGGCCCCAGTGATACACCTCTTCAAGCTTCCAAAGTGGAGGGACAACAACCCTGAAACACCACACCCAGCTCACATGTGCTTTTTGAAAACATCCAAAGCCCACGCACTAACTGCATTTTAAATAATAACGTTTAACCAAAGTAAAAGCTAAAACTTTTAAGTATTTCCTTATCTAAGTTAGAATCCACTTTCTTCTATCTGCAACAGAAAACTTGCTTGTTCAATTATAAAGGTAGGTCATTTCGCAAATATGTTTAAAAGGAGCTGATAACATCACAGAAGAAATTATTAGCAGTTAAATTTCTCTCAAACTAATCTTCAATGAATGCCTACATAAATGACTAACAGATGAACTTTGTTTTGAAATCATTTACAAATGCCTGCTTCTCAGATAACTGTATTCTCAATTCTGAAAGGTATTTATATAGTTTAGACAACTGAGTGCCATAGGGTTGCCAACTCTCCCCTAGTAATTAAGAACTGTCCTTAACTGAGTGCTGAGAACAATGTAAACCTTTTGGTTTTTCCTTTTCAATACATTGTCTTACAACATAGTCCAGACAACCCTCAAAGTCATGGCAATCACCCTGCCTGGCCTCTTGAAGGCTGGGATTACAAACTGAGTGTTTTATTAAAAAAAAAACTCTTCTTGTCAGGCGCAGCAGCAACGTGCAGCAGTGGGGAGGCAAAAGCAGGTCTGAGGCCAGTGTAGGGCTAAAACGTTACCTAGAATTTTTTTTCTGGCATCTCACCCCCTCTATTTTTGGAGACAGTCTCATTTTGTGTGGTCCAAGTTGACCTCAAACTTACACTAAACAATCCTCCTGCCTCAGTTTTACAAATACTAGGATTTTAAGTGTGAACTACCATGATTGGCTTTTTTTGGGGGGGGGGGGGGGGGGGGCCTTAAGGTGTACACCACCACACTCAGCCCATAAGTTCTTTCAGTTCACTTCTCATACAACTTTCACCAAAAGTTGGCCCCCAACCTTTTCTTTATTGCTGTCACTAGCTAAATCAGTTGTTCAGAAATATTTTACCAAGATTAACTCAATAAAACTGTAAGGGTAAAGAAGTAAGTCTGCTTTGACAAGTTCTAGAAACACAATGTTGAAAATCATGGGGTTTTATGAATGAAATCACTGAATAACAGCTTGATGTAGTATATAAGTGGCTTAAATAATACAAAAAAGACATTCTTGAATCACTGCTCATCTCTAAAAAGGTAATTTTAGTAGTAATATTAAATTATTTATTTCCTATAAAACTATTTTAACTGAAACATGAAAACTATATCCATGTCTCAGTTAAAGTAATTCTATAATTAATTTATTCTGTAACATGAGATAACTACTCAACCTATTTCACAGGATAACAGAAGTTAAGAGAAAAGCATTCTGCAAAAGCTGGCTCAAAGAAGAGCTCTCAGCAACCATTTTCCTACCTGACTCACCAAAAGGCACTTTCTGGCTTTTGGCAAAAATACTAAAAATGCAATAAAAATTTGTTGGCTATAGGAGGTTGAATAGTAAAAGGGGTGCACAGAAAATGACCCAAGGCAAGGGTTCACTTAGCTTCATTACCCTTAACTGCTATGTAAAGGACCCCAAGTTCAAAAAGCTAAAAACAGAGGCCAACTGCAAAAGCAGTATACACTAACCACCTGCCTAGCGTACTTGGTCAGGAAGACTTCCTGAAACAAATGCATCACCAAATTTAAAGCTTTTTGTTATCATTTTTCCAAGGTTGGTCTGTAATCCCAAAGTTCTAGGTACCAGAAATCCTTTTGCCCAATTTATGATTCAAGCCTTATCCCAAAAAACAGTTTGAAAAGCAGCAAGTTTTCTCAAGAATTTTATATTCAAATACAGATAAAGCAGGAGATAAACACAATGCAGTACAATTATATATTCATCACCCCCAGAGATAATTTTAAAATCAAAAAACCCTTTTTACAAAGCCATCTCCTTCCCACTCCAATTTATTGTTCACAAATACAGAGTTCACAGAATATCTGCTTTATATAAACAAAGTCAAAATCCAAACATGCAGATATACCCCATTCTATACTTTATACCAGTAAGAAAGCTGGTACCACCAAATCTGCTAAATAAGATTCTACCTGTCATATCTTTTGAGTAAGCTGTTAGTATCTTTCTATATTTATTTTTCTAATGACAGACCCTCAGCACAGGAAACACATATGTGCATGCGCGCAGGAGTTTATACAACTTTGGAATTGAAGGAGGATTTCTAACTATCTTAGACTATGTGAAATTGTGAGAGAGTTACTTTTAACCCTGAGTGCCACTGTGATGCCTCTGACAGAGGAAAAAGAGAAGGGGAGGAAGGAGGTCGGGGGTGGGGGGCAGAGAAAAAGAGAGGAGGGAAGGAAAAGTGAACAGGACAAGACACAGTGGCTCATGCCAGTGATTCTCACACTCAGGAGGCTGAAGCAGAAGGACCACTGCCTATCTGAGGTTAGCCTGGGCTACAGAGTAGACCCTGTCTCAAAACAGAAAGAGAACTTGGAATGTAACTATAAGGTGCTTGCCTAACATTCAACAAGCCTCTGGGTTTGAGCCTCAGCACCACATAAACCAAGCATGGTCACTCATGTCTGTTACCGTAGCACTAAAGAGGTGAAGGAAGGAGGATCAAAAATTCTAGGTCATCCTCAGCTACACAGTGAGTTCAAAGTCAGCCTGAGCTACATGAGATCCTGTATCAGAAAAATAAAAAGGAAAAAGAAAGAAGAAAAAAAGCAGAGATTGATAAAGTGTTCGGGGGCTACCACAAGCACAAAATGCACGAGCACAAACCACCTGCAGGTGCCAACTACAACATTCTTACACATGTTCATTTTCTCCACGTCTGCCCAGAAACTGTTCCTAAGTCAAAACGGAGAGCTATCGGTCACAGCGGCTGCTCTGAAGAAGGTGCTGGCTAAAGGACCCTATGCAGCAAGAGCCAGGAGGGACTCCACTCTGCGTCTTCAGTGCTCTCCACCAGTCCTCAGTTCTCGCTCACTGCTTACGCTGCCCCAGGAAAGGAAGCAATGCAGAGGTCTTTCTTCAGCTTCAATTATTTTAGACGTGCATAGCAGACACAGTATAAAACAATTTCTGAACACTTCCATAACCTTTAGGCAACAGCCACACAAGCAATACACTGAGTCACAGGAACCGACACATCTTCATGCATAACTTACCCTCTCCAGTTTCATTTCCTTCATTTCTGTACATCTCTAAGGCTGTTCTTTACCATTCTGAAGCCAGACACACCTCATGGCAGTCTCGGCTTTGCATGTCTCCGTTCTCCCTCCTAAATGAAAGGCTGCTTCTCCAGCAGACCAACTACACTAACACCCTCCAAAGTCAGCTGAGCCAGCTGGTAGGAAGGCTTTTCTGACCTCTCTAGCTGGCCTTTCTCATGACATCACCACCACACTCATTCCTGTGAATAAAGCAGTCACTGCGGTGTACGGGCATCAGAACGCCTGGCTCTTCCTCGGCTTCTGTTCTGGATGGAGTCCCATGTGAGAACGTACTCCATAACCAGACCTCAGTGCACCCGTACCTTTCTCAGTCCTGGCCTACACAGTGGATACTGAGGTGTGACTGACAGCTGCCCATGCCCAGTGGATGACCCCACACCCATGTACACATGGGTAGTACTAAATAAAGCAGTGGAAATTTTTAAAAGAGCCAGTACAGTAATTTGGGAGGGAGATTTCTAAGCTGGAGGGGAGATTTGTTTAGGGAGGCCCAGGAAAGCAGGAGGGAATGGGGATGAACATGATCAAGATACATGGTACACAAGTATGAAATTTTCAAAAAAGTAAAAAGCATGCAATTCATCCCATTCATATGAAATCTAAGAATGCAGAATAACAAAATTAGTTATAAAATTAAATCTGTATTAGGCTTTAGTGTTTTTCAAAGTATTTACTTTATTTATCTGGAGGCAGGGTCCATGTAGCCCTGGCTGTCCTGGAACTCACTATGTAGAATAGCCTGTCTCTGCCTCCCAGCGCTGGCATGTAATGGCGTGTGCCACCACACCCAGTTAGTACCTTAAAGTAGGGAAACAGAGGCTGAGACAATAAGTGACTTGCTAATAGAGGTCAAAGCCTTTAGGGTTTTAAAATTCAAACACCATTCCACCTTTGTTTCACTACACAAAAATGGAACAAAAAAGTAAGAGATAAAAATTATGACTAAAACAATCAGTGCCACGAGTGAACTGGGTCTGAGCAGTGTGGAGCAGAAGCTGTGAGCACTGTGACAAAAGCCGCAGTACAGAACCAGGACGGAGAGTGAAGGCTGTTCCTCATCTCAAAGGTGGGACAACTAAAATTCGGTACCAAGTACTAACAAGAGTGCGTGGACAGCCATACACAGAAAAAGATTTGTCCCTAAAAGATGGGACCCGAGGGACCCGAGGGAGTCTGCATCAAAGTGGAGGCACACCACTCGAACAAATCACTTACTAACACATCTGCACAGAGATGAAGGTAGCTAGGAATGCTTAGTACATACAGCACACACATTCTGTCCTTGCCTTTCTTCCCAGACAGGAAACCGACAAATCCACTGCAACCAAGATCAAGGTGGTCTAACCATTCACAATACACAGAGCCATTACAGGTCATTAAAGAATACATATACAATTCTGTGCTAAGAATCTAAATGAGGTTATTTACATATTAAATATATTTTACTTAAGATATTATGGAATGGGCTTCATTCCAAACAGGAAAATTGCCACAAAGAAATAGGACTTGTTATTGTTCATTTTTATTTTTTCTTAAAACAGGGTTTCACTATGTAGCCTTGGTTGGCCTACCATTGGCCATATAGATCAGGCTGGCCTAGAAGTGATAGGGATCTTCTGCCTGCCTCTGCCTCAATAATGCTGGGAATCAAAGTTGTCTCATGAGACATCACACCTAGCTGGCAATGAAATGTTTTTCAAACAAGACTTGGAATCCTAGCACTTGAGGCAGGAGGATTGCAACAAGTCCTGAGCCAGCCTGGGCTATACAACGAGACCCTCTATGAAAGCACCTCCCTCACACACACATACCAAGCAACAACAACACACCCTGTGTCTTAAAGAGTGGAGGTAATTTCACTCCATCATTATTCAGGTCAGTGTTGCCTCACTAACTGAAAAAGATACAAAGGGTCCATAGCACAGTAAGTTACTTAACATATACACTGCATTATAAATAAGGTCAAAGAGTGTGACTCAGCCATCACAAACAAAAAGGGAGTTCTGTGTCCCTTAAAATGGAATGTTGTGATAGTCACTCTTACAGAAAACAAAAAGCATGACATTAAGTTCACGGGGAGAAGGAGCACATGAAAAGCTAGCCTTGTACAAGGACGAACAGAACCTCTAACAAAGCAATACTTGAGGCATTTACAGTCAAAGTTGAATTTTTAAAAAATATCACCAAATATACATCTACTTTCACTTATACCAAAGAGAAGAGGCAAAAATACTAATAAACACACTGTAATACTCAAAAACAAAATCTAAGGTCTTCCAAGTTCTAAGAGAAACCTGAGAACTCTAACCTCAAAAAATCCAATAAACCATCAACAATAGCTCCCTCAAAAAAAAAAAAAAAAAAAAAAAAAAAAAAAAAAAACTAGTAAAGCCCTTTAAAACCCAAAGATTGGTTGGCTTTAAACATATCAGAGCTATACTATAAATGAATTTTATGATAATAAATTTAACCATTAACAATATATACAGAATGCATCTGTGAAGAACATACAATGGCTCACTCCTGGAATCCCAGTATTTGGGAAAGTGAGGTGAAATTGTCTTGAAGTCAGAGCCAACCTGAACTACAGAGACACTGTATCTAAGACAAAACCGACAGCAACAACACCACCAATTAAATATATACAACCTAACTAAGAAAATGCCATTAAATGAGACATTACAAAAAAAAAAAAACAAGAAAAAAAACAATGAAAGTTCAAGAGTCAAGAAGAACTGAGACTGGACTGGCTACGAAATATTTTTCTTTCTTTCTGAGTTAGGGTCTCATGTAGACCATGAGGGCCACGAATTCAAAAGAGTAGCTAAAGATGAACTTCTGATCCTCCTGCCCCTATATCCTAAGTGCTGGGTTTAGACATACCATTACTGGTTGATGCAGTACTGGGATTTGATCCCAGGGCACGCTGCCCATTAGGCAAGTACTGTTCTCACTGAACTATATTCTCGGCCCCTGTATTTTTTAAAAGATTTTAAGAAAAACTAAATACATTTTTATCACAAACGCTCTTGTCTATTAAACATACAAATTAAATAACATTTAAATATACAAATTAACATCAAAATCTTGGCTAGTAGGACAAAATGGCTCATACTTTCTAATTCCAGCACTCAGGAACATGAAATAGGATTGGGAGGTGGTTGAGGAGGAAGAAGAGGAGAGAGGGAAGGGAAGCGATGCGGGAGAGACAGAAGGAAAACTTGAGCAAAGTTTTCCTTTGGTGGGTAGGGAAAGGATTCAATAAAGTGCTTGCCACATAAGTACAAGGACTCAAGTACCCATGTAAAATGCTGAGCACAATAGCATGCATGTGTAATATACATAGTATGAGGTGGGGGTGGGATGGAGAATTCCTGGACCTCACTGCCTAGCTAGTCTTGGGTTGGCTAACCCTGTGAACTCATAGTTCAATAAAAGACCCTATCTCAAACAAACAAACAAACAAACAAATTGAAAAGTAAATAAGGAAGACACCTCACATCAACCTCTGGCCTCCATCTGCTACACACACACACACACACACACACACACACATCATGCACACACATTTCTGACATCAACCTCTGGCCTCCATGTGCCACACACACACATACACACATCATGCACACACATTTCTGCTAAGTATACAAAATCTCAACATCAAAGAGATTAAGGGAAAAATCAGACTTCCTTGGGAAGAGATTCTGGGTAAAGACAGATCAGTATCAAAACCCTTAGCAAGACTGCATGACTAAAAGCCCAGCATGGTGCCATTCCCCTGAAGTCCCTGCCCCCAGGAGGTGAAAGCAGGAAAATCATGTATGGGGCAGCCTGAGCAGCTACTTCAAGACACAACTGAACTGTGACCACCTCTACATCCTACAGGAAGTGAACACAAACTCCAGCAGTAAGATCTTAAGTAATACAAAAGTGCATTATAATAAAGTCAAATAAATAATGACACAGGAGTACAAAAATGGGACTACACTAATAAGAGAAAAAGAATTTAATAAAACACCATTCTCATCAATCATCCAGGAAAGGAAACTCCATAGATTTTAATGGTTTATGAAACTTGCTAATTATGAAGAAAATTTGCATTCAATACAGTAATCAACACTCACTTACTGATAACTTCTTTAAGTCTTAAGTAAAAAGAACTGTCTAGTTTGTATGTCCACTAAAAACCACACAGAATCAACCTGACCAACTGAATGACATGCATAAGATGTATCCACAGTAACAATTAGTTATTGGTCTAGCCATCAACATTAAGTACATATGGGTAAATTTCAAAAACGGGAACTGGACAGTGCAAAACTGGGGCAAAATATGCCTCACATTGAAGAAAAAAATTGTTATTGCAGTCTTCTACTCCTAAAAGGATCTAACCCAAAATCCTAAGCCTTCAGCAGAATCCCAATGAACTAGAACTTCAAGAATGATGAGTGTGGCTAACCTTTCTGTTACCCTTATCAGTATCCAATTCTACAGTGAGAGGGAATTCTGGACATTGTCTTTTCGACTTCCTTGCCTACAATACCTGAGAGGTATATATCCTGGAT
Organism: Arvicola amphibius; assembly: GCF_903992535.2. Taxonomy (NCBI): domain Eukaryota; kingdom Metazoa; phylum Chordata; class Mammalia; order Rodentia; family Cricetidae; genus Arvicola; species Arvicola amphibius. The sequence continues at coordinate 89,470,338 of NC_052055.2, forward strand.
GTATCAGGCCCTTAAGTACATTATCAATCAGGTCACTTAGGTATAATGCAGTAAAGTAGCCTGAAAGAATATATGCTGCCCTCAAAAATAGCATTCTGAAGGCTAATAAATGCAGTTATACTAATAAATAAGCTGCCAGTTTAAAAAGGGGAAAAAAACAATTATACTGACAAGGAAGCTGCCACAGACTACTATATATAAATATATAGTGCCATCAACTTTGCTGTTTAAAATGACCTTGTTGTTTCTATCCCAGTAAACACATCCATTAAGCAAATATAAGTTGTTTTACTATGGCTATGATGAGCAAGGTTAGATATGAGATAAATGACTAAATCAGAAAATCTAGAATATGCAAAGAAAAAAAGAGCTACTTTTATGTCTAGAAACCAATCATTAAAACCTAAAGAGAACTTCTGTGACATTAATTAAATAAAGAGGGAGATTTATTCTATAACCTTCTGAAATTAGTAATAGTGCTATAAAAACAAATTAGCATTCAGAAGTACATGGAAATAGTGCAATTGTACAGATAATAAAGATAATAAACTACGTAAAATCACTGTGATGAAGTCACATGAACACCACATTTAAGGTTAGGTCTTAAACATAAGAATGAAATTTAAAAAGGCACTTTATATAACAATAAATGGAAATAGTATTTCTCTATACACGGTAACTACAAAAAAATCATATTGTCTTCAAATACATCTTACATCTAGTCAAGAAATGACATTTTGAAGGAAAGGATCACTAAACACATCCCTTTTGAGAAAATCAAATCATTAAACTTTTAAGTACTCCAAGGTATCTAAAAAAGCTAGTGATATTTTCACTCAACCTAATATGAAATTCTGCTGCAGGCTCTGCAGACACAATCTAAATATTTAGCTGGTTAAATCTAAATGCTATATTCTACTATACTGTCTACTGGGGTTGTCTCACTACACCAAGTACCAACTTTTATAACACCATCATAATCATTCAAGTTTGCCAGAGATAAAAAAAAAAAAAAGATAAACAGGTAAAAGATGTTGGAATAGTTCTGAGTCAAGTAGCTATCACTAAGAGAGCTCCCACCATACCATACTCTGTCCACAAACGACTCAAGGGACAAATACTTTTTTAGTTTGTCTGTTTAATCACTAATTTGCTGATTTCCTGACACTCTTCACTTTCAGGAAAATTGAGTCCTTTGGAGTTGCTTGGACTTAACAATTAGTAGTCAAGCAATGTACTTCATTAAGGAATAGCATAAACATCTAAGATGACAGTAGGGCTGTCCTGAACATATTTAACAGTGTATAATAATGTGAAAATTATTAAAGTGCTAAATTTCGTGTGCTTTTTGTTGTTGTCTACTATGATTTAAAGCAATAATCGGCACAAATAAATTAGGTGGGAATGCCAAAACAGTTTCGAAGAACACATCTTCAAGCATTATTTATTTTTGTTTCATTTTTGAACAACAGGAGTATCTCAAAACATATGTGCTATGTAGCATCTAATTCAGGGCAAGATGGAAAAGGAGGAACATCTGCAGTAACCTGAACTAGTCAGAAACCGCACAAAGCTGCGTGCACCCTTTCCCCAGTGCCGTCTGCGTGGCTACTCCTTTCTCAGAAGAAACTGCACTGCTACCGGTATGGGCTTGAGTCTATGCCTTTGTATAGAATTTGCTGTGAGCTACAAAAGTCTGTTTTTCCTGGAGTTCATCTGAGAGACACTTTAGAGAGCCCTGGAACGAACCTAAGGAAGTCAAAGTAAAATGTTGTTGACAATACAGAAAAGTAAGTTAAATATTAACCCTAGATACAATTTGGTTAAATTTGCTAAATGCTTGATAACTAGTTCAGGTTTAATCTACAAAGAAAACAAATAGGTCCAATACAGTACCCTAAAATGATCTGACAAAGTAACTTCTTCCAAGCTGTGAAATCCATGCCTTCAATCTATATGCACAAATGAGAAGTGCCAGCCAGGCCTTTATTTGGAGGCAGAGCTAAGCTGATCGCTATGGGTCCAAGGCCAGCCTGGTCTACATATCAAGTTCTATGTAGTGAGACGAAGAAATGTAGATTAAGCAGAGTGCTGTCTATGGGTGTGAAAGGAGGAAGGCATTGTCTAATGACTTACAAAGAGGTTAGCATCACAGAAAATGTCAACCACTATGATATAAGAATCATGGTAAGAAACAGAAACCACATAAACCCGTAAGACAGTGCTATATTCCACTAATAGAATACTTAAAACATTTTGATCAAGCAGATTAAAAATTAAGAAAAAGCAGGTGTTTGAACATCCAAGACGTTACATAATTACATTTGTGAAAAAATTATTTTTTGGCTGCCAAGTTACATTAGGTGAAGTGTTCAGACCTCCTCAAACTTGACACTTTCTACTTTAAAAGTCATGCTGTAAAGACAAGGGCATAGGGGCTGGTATATCATACAGCCATTGCCTTGCGATTAGAGATGATACTGTGGGACACTAACATAACTGAGGTATCTGCTGCCAGCTCCAGAAAGGTGGAGTGTTATTATTGGGAGCAAAATGTAAATCATCTCTTAAGAGTTAGTCCAGTTGGATTACACAACAAATTAAGTCAACCAAGAACATGTTACTCAAGTCTTGATTCCAACCTTTCGAGAATTCAATAAGAAGTATTATCATCTATATTCAGAAACAGTTGAGTATCTTGAAAACACCCAATCACACTTTATATATCAGGGATTTCTCAAGGAAGTCTAGACTTAATGGCATCCCTCTTTACTTCAAGAGACCAGATTGTCAGGCATGTTTGGAATTCTTGCTCTTAAAGAGTTCAGATTTGCATGCCTGAATGATGGGAATAATATTCTGTATTTCCAGGGCCATGACGATGCATTTGTCTATTGTACTAAGAATGTAATGCACTATCAAGCTCAAAAGAACCAGCTGCTTATTAAACAGGTTTAAGAAGGCCGTCTCACTGGAAGACCCCCTTTCACGCCTGAGTCTCACAGGTGGTGGATACGAGAGCGTGGTAAGTCAAAGACTACAAGGATTGATGGCAATGAAAGCTATCCCACATGCAGCGTTATGAGCAGAGATGGTGTGGCAGCCTTCAGTCAGGATGAAGAGAGTTTAACTTTTCTACAGTCATGTTACAGGTAGGAAAATACTTTTTTCCACTTTGAGTCCAAAAGTAGACCTGTGACATTTAATCATCCCAGTTAGAAGTAAACTGAATTTGGCAAAAATTTTAAGGAATTCCAGCCGACATATAGCTTCATGACTGATAACTGTATGAACTATGGTGAGCTGATAATCTTAACAGAGGGGCTGTAACACAACTACCACTTTTTGATGACCCATCAAGCTGAAGCCTCAAGTTCCAGAAGCACTGGTGATCTAAAAAAGGTTTTACTTCAGTCTTAGTAAACACTGATCTAGTAGCAAATTGTTTCCAGATCCAAACCTGCTAGTCCTCAGTTTACCAACAAGATTTTCCTGAGGCATGAATCTACATATTTTCTTTTAATTCCAGAAGATTCAGATTCCTGAGTACCCTTCTCTGGACTTATTTTGGAACAAAAATAATGGGTAAACCCCTGTCCAATACTCCTTAGAGCAAAGTCTCCATTTGGCCAACAAAGCTTAAGTCTTTTTATTATAAACTTCATTTCAAAAGTCTAGAACTCAAATATCAGCTGTGATTATTCCAGACATGCACTCATTTTTTGAGATGACCCCAACCTGGGGAAAAACAGGTAAAGTAGGATCTTGGAAGGCTTATTTGCTAAACATCCATAGTATTAATTTTTATACCCATGTCGCTCTGGAGAGTCTCCCTTTTTTCTATATCTATAAGGGTGATTCCGGGGTTTGTACCAATCCCCTTTGGAGTACCCTCTGTTGTGATAATGTGCTTTCTGATCGTGACTATAAAAGTATCGATGCTGAGTATAGTATTTATTGTGATCTTTATATTCATTTTCTTTAATACTATTGTCTTCTGCAACAATAGCATTCACATCTTGTCCAAAAAGAGATGTACCATCAAAGGGCAAGTGTAAGATCTTCTCCTGGGTTTTCTTAGTGAGAGATGTGAGTCGAAGCCAGGCCTGTCTTCTATAGTCTACTGCCATGGCCATAACTCTGACTACAGAGTCCATTATGTCCCTGGTGGTACAAAGCTGCCAAAGTCCTGCATCCATGCCATCCGATATTATACACCTTGCTTTTCCACGATCAAACTCTGGATCATGAACCAGATCTTCCATGTCTTCCCAGAGTTTACGCTGATACTGAGTCATATAGGCCATATAGCTGGCAGCTCGGGCTGCAATGGAAGCAGCGTGGTAGAACCTACAACCCATGACCTCCATTTCTTTTGAGGTAGAGTCTAAAGGAGATGTCGTGTTTCCTCTTTTGCTATGTTCTAGTACATCTATAATGGGTCCCTCAGCTGGTGGATTTGGCTGGAAAGGAGATGTGTCCTTGGCCACAGGATATACCCTGTGCCCCATGAAGGAAGAAGGATGGCAATCAGCAGGGTCTTTAAAAACTTCAGTGGTGGCAATTCTCAAAAGTGGATGCAATGGCGGAACCAAACGTTTTTTAGATGTCATCCAATCAGGCTTCCCCTCACATGTTTCGGTTTCAGACTGTAATGTCACCCTCTTTATAACACCTCTTTGTTCCATTCTCTTCAAAAGACCCGTGAAACTAGATTGCATGGGGTCAGTGGGCTGCCCTTTGTCATCAGCTGATGGAGATTTGCAATCAGCCTCTTCTTCAACTGTAGATAAGCCGTCCTCCTTAGAGGTGGACATATCCCAAGGAACTGACGAGTTCTCACTTGACCTAGAATGATGAAATCTAAAACAACTCCTGGACTGCAGATCACGTATGACTCTGGACATCTCAGCCACTTGTGTCTGAAGATACAGGATGGCATCCTGTCCATTCTGTGAAGCTGAAGACATCGTGATAGGTAAATCTTCTTTGACCTCAGAAAAAGCCAAAGACTCTTGGGGGACCAGTAGTGATGATGAAGGTAGAGTCTGACTGTTTTGTGATTTAAGTGTCTCTGTTTCAGAGATATTAGTATCTGAATTATTTTGGTCATTTTTCTGGTTCTCCAACTGATTCTCAACAGAAGAAGGTTGAGAAACTATTCTTTGTGGACTGTTGGCACAACTCCCAGAGGAGGAGCTGCTGTCTCCAATGGGAAGAGGAACACTGCAGCTAGAGCACATTTCTGGGCGATGATTCTCAGAGGGTGGCACCTTAGATTCAGGCATTCTCTGGGTTATCCACATGAACAAGAAAACCAAGGAAGAAAAAAAATATGCTTTTAATATGTTAACTTTCAAGTGCAGAGATGCATGTCCAGTAAGTAGAATTCAAATTTTATATTATTATAAATAAGATTGACAGAAACAATCCACCATAGGTCGGCAAAAGAAAACAGAAGCCAAATGCACAGGATTCATTACCTTTGACCCCATGAAAACAATAAGTATTAATGTTGAACGTAAAAAAAAAAAATCATGATAAAAATAAAATCTTTGAGTTGGGAGATGGTTTAGAATGTAAAGTGCTTGTCACACAAACATGAGGACCTCAGTTTAGATGCCCAGTATCCACATAAAAGCAAGGCATGCAACTGGACATCTGTAATTGTAGCACTGGGGAAATGGACACAAGCAAATCCCAAATGCACTGGCCAGACAGTGTAGTCAATCAGCCAGCTCCAGGTTCATTAAGAGCTCCTCAAAAATAAAGTAAAATAAGTAAGGTAGAAAGCAACTAAAGAACCCTGATGTTAGCCTCTGGCCTTCACATGTGTGCTCTTGCACCTGCACATACATTTGCACACATCCATACAAACGTGTACACACACACACACCAAACAAATTTCAGTTCAAAATAGTACTTATTTTACTCTCTTGCTTAATCCCAGGCTAAGATAAGATGCTGCAGTAAGGACACTTGTAATAACAATAAAAGAAAAAAATCTGTTAAGTATATAAAAGACAGCAAGTGGAAGATGGTGGCGGAGAAAACGAATAGAGTACTACTGAAATGGAAAAAAATTTTTAAACTCCTTCAAGTGGGGTCATTTTAAATTACCTTTAAGATTTTTTTCTTAACTCCCCATGAATAACCTTCTGGTTGTATATTTCTGCTATTTGCAGTTTTAAAGAACTTATATATATATATATATTTTTTCATCATCCCCAAGACAATCCTGTGAGGCAGGACTAATTCTCATTTGAATTGCAAAAAAACAAAATAAAGGAACACAATGCAAGGGCTAAGATGGAGTGAGAGAAATCTCAAACTGAGCCATTCTGATCACAGATCCAAGTCTCAAGTCCCTATGTCATAAAACAAGAAGGCTCTGGTCACCACAAGCAAGCAAGAACTAGGAATTCTCTAATCGAGAAAAGTTCATTAACAGAAATTTGGGCTAAGTTAGTAACAAATGGAAGCCAACATTGCCATGAAGGGTTCAAGGAATTCAACTCTTACAGATTATGGCATCGGTTTAAAGGTCAACCCTACAAGTAGCAGGTCACATGTACCAGTTCTAAGATGGGGAGAGGAGAGGATAAAAGGAGAGAAGACTGGAATCATTTATTGGCTCTAAGTCTCCACATTGCATTTCCTGAAAGATCTTCACACTTCCTTTCTCCCAAGACAAATTTTCTCTGGCCACATAGTTCAAAAAGTGAAGAATTCAACTGTATAAATACCAGAAGAGAGTTATAAGAAAGAAGCAAAAAGCTTGTGGTTTTTAATTACAACTCCCTTTTTATCAGTTATTACTCTCCAGTGTTACGTTTCCTAAAAATTTAAGAACTGATAGAAGTGAAAGACTCCTTGAACTACCTATGCTGGTCCATCCTGACAGAAATGAACATTTTCTAGAGCACTGATGCTCTTAAACACAGTTATTATTGCTTTTCTCATTCTTCAGAAAAAAACAAAAAACTCTTAACTGACACAAGTGAAAAAGTTTAAATCAAATGTAATGTACTTACATCACTATGAGAGGTGCTAGGCTCTTCATCATCACTGCTGACCAGATCAATATATTCAAGAACAGGTCTTAATGGTCCTTCCTATAAAAAGAATTGAAGAAATGCATATCATGAACATCATTTAAACCAAACCAGCATTTTAAACGATGTTCTTTGTTGGGATTGGTTCTGAGAAGGAAGACATACAAGTAGTAGGAAAAAAACAGAAACAAACTAACAAGCAAAAGTAACTATTCAGAGTTCCTTTGTTTTTTTTTTTTTTAAGGTGAATGAGCCAGACATGATAGTACATGCCTATAGTGCCAAGCAGTTTAAAACTGATGCAGGATGACTACATGTCATAGCAAGTTCTATACCACCATGGCCTACAAAGTGAGACAGTATCTTTAAAAAGAAAAAGGAGGGGCACCTAAAAGTTAAACCTAAACCCACAGGGATACTACGACCCAGTTTATTTCACCTAGGATGAGTACCAACAGTAAGATATCCAAGTTTGTGACCACCAGAGTATATAGCACAAAACATAGAAATTTTTGACCAATAACTTAGCTTCACTTCCCTAAACTTAAGAGAGTAAAACATCAAACCCAGATTCTTCTCCAATCTTTTTCCTATTCTTATGTCAGGCTTAAAAGTTCAGCTCTCAATTCTATAGCAAAAAGGAATTAATAAGTAACATCACAATGGGAATAACATTATAGGAACACCACAGTAGAATACAAAAACTGGGAAAACAAGATAACTTATTAGTACAGACACATAATAATGTACAACTTATAAGGGTAATGATAAAAAGAGTGAAGTGCACCTAAGAGAACCTGGGCACAATGGAAAAAAAAATAGATGAGAAAATTAAATCTTATCAAGAACCAAAACCAACCAACCAATTAAACAGAAAAACAAAATCAAGAAATCAAAGACGTTCAAGTGACTAGAAATATACCAACGCCAGCATTGCAGATGTACACAAAGGTGCTTGGCCAACAACTGAACATGCAGATCTGTAATTAGGGGTATGAACATTTTGGGAGCAAGATTTGGGAGATGCCCCCCACCCCAAGAAAACTAGTAAACTCTCAACTAAACTGAAATGATTACAGCCAATGCAAAGTCATCAGTTGCAGAATGTGGGCAAAAACACTAAGCACCAAAACTACTACGATTTTTGAAAGAGAATGTTAAATAAAGCTTTGTAAGCACATAAACCATACCGTAAAAGACAAAGAAAACAATGTAAAAACAAACAAAAACCTCTAAAATCTACAGTATGAGTGGTATATGCCTATTTTGTTAGCACTGGGGGATAATGTAGAAGTTCTAATACACTGAAATAAAAGGGGGGGGGGCTTGGAAAAAAAAACAAAACCGATCTTAAGAGATCATAGAGTGAAGAAGGCTGCTTGCTGTAGAGAGAAGGTAAGAACATCTAGCTCAAGATTCTCTCCCTCCAGATCGCGTTTTTCTCTCAGGCTTTAATAAACCATAAATTACCATCCTTCTGGATAGTGATCCAGACATCAAGATAAAACTGGTGAGCAAAACTTTAAAACCATGAAATGTGATAAAGGAACTGGAATTTTTGCTCAAGCTGTTAAGATGAACATTCATGAGAGGGGGGAAAAAGAGGAAAATAATCACATGGTCAACAGAGATGTGTCATCTATTTTAAGACTAAAGTCTACACTTGGTACTGATATTGTCCAATCATTTGATCATATGTTCAAATTCAAGAAGGCAGTAAAAAAGATGAAAATGGATCTGCTTTGATATTATCACCATAGTTTGGATTATTCAAGCAATGTTATTTAGGAACTTGTCACACTGTACTCCACCTTCTGGTTTGTTTGTTTCTCACAAATAGGGTCTATGGAGCCTGGGTGGCCTGGAACTTTTTTATGCAGCCCATTCTGGCCTCAAATTCACAATCTCCCTCGGCCTTCCAAGTACAGGGATCACAGGCATCATAGCTATGTGTCATCAGACCTGACTTTTAGGAACTTAATACTGTACACAGAAATAATGAATCAAGAAAGTCTCCAGGTAATAACAGAAACACAGAGGTAGGGGTAGAATTTCCATAAATGAAAAAGAGAAATTGGCCTTGGTACACACCTATAGTCCCAGCACTGGGAGTCTGGTAAGTTCTAGGCTAGCCAGGCTGTAACACTTAGGGAATTGCAGGCCAGAGCCAGCTGGACATTGCAGAAATCTATCAAGAAAATAAAAATAAGCTGGGCATGTGTAGCACAGGCCTGTAATACATGACATGCTACAATTTCAAGGCCAGGACTAAAGAGTATGCAAGGGATTGGTGGTGCAACCTGATGGTGGGGATCTTAACATGCACACGGCCCTGAGGTTCAATCCCCAGTACTAGGGAAAATAAAAACTTAAGTCAGGTGTAATAGGATATATCTAAAATCCCAGCATTCAGGAGGCAAAGGCAAGAAGGTTATTAAGTTCCCAAGACCAGCCCAGGCAAAATGCTGGCTCAAATATAAAAAATTTAACAATTCTTAAAATTTAGCTAAAGATACATATGGCCAAAAATAAGATCAGATAGATAAAGCAAGACTGCAAGACTACCAGAACTTTACTACTAAATCATTTCACTGATACGCAACTGTTGCTGAACTATAAAAGATAATTTCATACAATTTATAGTCATTGAGATGAAATAATAAAAAATACCCAGGACAAGAGAAAACAAAAGAGGGGGAAAAGTTCACTCATGCAACAAATGATTACTAACTTATAAGGGATAGAATGAGACAAGGAGAACTTGATGATTGTACTTGACAGACTGAGAAGACCCTCCCTACTCTTGAGCAGCACTACCCCATGGCCGGAAAGAAGGAGTACAATTTCTGCAGCCATGAGCAGCTGCTTCTATATTCCTGCCACCATGTTTTCCTCCCTACTGTGGACTGTGAGCCAAAATAAGTCCTTCACTGCATAAGTTGCAGTCAAGTATTTGATGACAGCAATGAGAAAAGTAATACAGGAGACATTAACGACTGAAAGGAAAATTATAAGCATGCCAAAGAAAAATACTCCTGTATAAGTAGAGTACACGCTTAACTAATTTGCACTGCAGATACAAAATTAAGAGGTAATCCTCCTGCCTCAGCCTCCTGAGTGCTGTGATTACAAGTATATACCACCACACTTGGCTTGTTTTCTCTTGAGATGGGATCTCACTCCTTACAGTCCCCAGGCTGACCAGGAAGTCCCTGTATGTTGCTTGTATCAATAGCTACCCTCAATCTCCCCACCGCTTGGATTTCAGGCACTCACCAAAATCAACTTCCCTTTTATCTTTACTTAAAACTGTTTGCCATACTGAATCTGAGAAACCAAAACATGTAGTACTCCACTTATTCTACTCCTAATGGAGAAAATGTATCTAGCCCCATACCAGGCTCTGTGCTAAGTTTTCCAAATTATACCATCCAATTTCCATAACTGCTTTACAGAGATTCTGATTACTGAAAAGATCCTATTATACAAATAATAAAACTGAGTGACACGATTGTGCAGTCAGTATTAACTGAGAGATACTTTTAAGTATAAATCAAATTTTTAAAAAATTGCTGCTTATTACCTAAGTTTCCAAGTTAACATGTTCCCTTTCAGTAAAAACAAAACCAAAAAAAAACCACCACTGCCTGAATTATATTTCATGTTGCCCAATCAAATAAGTTACTAATTCCTTAAGAAGTAATGTTCACAATACAAATATGAAGAAAAAGATTACCTCCTATAATATTTATTCCTGTAATATTTGTGACTACCTATGTCCTTAAATTAAATGGTATTTTATATGAACTTATACTACCAATTAGTAAATCAGTCTTATCTCCTCTTGTACCAGTAACAAAATAAAGGATTCAACTCAAAATGCCATTACAATTTAGCAGGAGAGGCTCATGAAAACATATTAGAAACACAAAACTATTCTAAGTTTTAAAATATATTGCAATAAACTATTTGCATTATTGTAATTAAATACCAATTCGCAAAATGAAAACCACCAATTTTTCTATTTAGAAAGAGATGCTAATACATTAAAATATCATCCACAACTGTTCTACTTCAAAGAAAGTTAGGGTTATACCTTACTTCTGTCTAGTTCAAAACTTTCAAATGGTTTCCAACTGCCTACTTTTTGGTTCAATTATAGTACCTCATTCAAGATCTGTATCATATGGGTCATCTTTCTCCTATCTTAAAAACTAAAGAAAACATTACAACACATATCTCCAAAACTACACATATGGCTATTCTTTCATTTTCATGCCTTTCCTTTTTTTATTCAAAATGCCATTTTAAACATTCAAATATCTAGGGACATAGCATTCAACTAGCAAGTAGGAGGCTCTAAAGTCAACCCACACCAGCACACGCATGTGCGCGTGCACACACACAAATAACCAACCACTATTTATAGCAAACTAATAAACTATAAAGTCTTATGCCTTTTCTGTATGTGTATGTTATCTGTGTATGTGTACTACAGGCATGCACAAGTCAGAGGACACCTTCCACGAGTTCTCACCTTCTACTTGGCTGAGGCAGGGTCTCTCTTGTTTCTGCTGCTCTACAGGTTTTTCCACTCTAGTTGGCTATCACCATGGGATTACAGATGCTCACTTGCCATCACATCTATTTGTTTTGTTTATTAGTTTTTGATGGAGGCTCCAAGGATAGAATTCAGGTCAAGTGCTTTTACTCACTAAGCTATTTCCCTGTTCCCTGGACTCCCTGTGTCTTAAAGTATTCTGTGCTTTTGTAAAAGAATTTCCTATCAGTGCCATTTTCTTCTATCTCATTGCTGCACCAAAATACTGACATTCAAGGATAGAATATATATAAATCAAATATATAGGTCTAACATTAAGAACGCACAACTTTGTACTTTCTAAGCCTCAATATTATTTTGCTTAATGAGTAGTCTAAGAAACCTAGTCAAAAGATGCTTTTGGTCAACTGGAAAGATGGCTCAGGAGTTAAGCTGTTACTGGTCTGCCAGGAGACCAGGGTTCAGTTCCCAGCAACCATGCTGTGAAACAATAGCACCCGTAACTCCAGGAGTGTACACACTTTTTCTGTCTCCACCTGCACACATGGCAATGTTACTTTCTCTCTCTCTCTCTCACTCACACACAGAGTTAAATAATATATTATTTTTAATGATGCTTTCTGCATGCATCCTTTCTACTGCAGTATTAATGTTCAATCTGGGTGCTCAGATTATTTATGAAATTATGCTTTGAAATTCTGAATCTCTTGTCTTGTTATAAAGATTATGATAGGTTCCCAACAGTGTGTATGCCCTTATATCTAAAGTGGCACTGTGAACAATTCTGGTAGCAGTTATTTGGAAGTAAAAAAAAAAATTGTAAGGAAAGACGTCCTATTCAAAAAGAAGCCATAAAGATACAAGTTGAACAAAGGGCCATACTGCTAAACAGAAAATGTAATTAACAGGCAGAAACAAAAGTTCTTATCAGTGCTATCCTTTCTTTTTTTTTTTTTCTTTTTTTTTTCTTTTTTTTTTTTTTTTTTTTTTTTTTGGTTTTTCGAGACAGGGTTTCTCTGCAGCTTTAGAGCCTGTCCTGGAGCTAGCTCTTGTAGACCAGGCTGGTCTCGAACTCACAGAGATCCGCCTGCCTCTGCCTCCCGAGTGCTGGGATTAAAGGCGTGCGCCACCACTGCCCGGCAGTGCTATCCTTTCTTGACTGAGGCACTGTCCTAAATGGCTTTCCTGTTGCTGTGATAAACATCATAACCTAAATCAACTTGTGGAGGAAAGGTGTTAGTTCATCTTATACTTCCAGGTCACAGCCCAGCTGTGAGGGAAGTCAGACCTCAAAGCAGTAACCAAGAAGGAATGCTCTTACTGACCCTTACTCAAGTTCTCTCTCTGGCTCACGCTTTTTTAATCCAGCAAATAACCACCTGCCTAGAGACATTAAGACTCAGTAGGTTGGGTCTTCCCACATAAATCAACCATCAAGAAAATGCCCCACAGACATGCCCACAGGCCAGTCTATCTACGCAATTCCCCAATTGAGGCTCCTTCTTCCTACTTGACTAATTTATGTCAAACCGACAATTAAAACTTACCAGTACAAGCACCACTTATAAAAATGCATTGCACTGAAAGAACTGGAGAGAAAGTTCAGCACTTAAGAGCACTTGCTGCTCTTGCAGAAGACCCAGACTGTATTCTCAACAATCATGTAATGTGGTTCACATCTGGGCTCCAGCAACCACATTGTGGCTCACAACCATCCACAACTCTAGTTCTCCGAAGATCAGAGGCCCTCTTCTGATCTGTGGGCACCAGGCATGCAAGTGGTGCTGTACATATATACAAGCAAAACAGTCATACATTAAGTAAATACATCTTTTTAAAATGTTAAATTTATCACCATTGCAAATATCAAACAAGGACACCTATGAACTACGTACTTCCCTGAATATTTCAACAAAAGTTAAACAAAGGATTCATTTTTGCATCTCCATATTTAGATTCCTTGTTTTAAGTATGCGGTCTTTGTCTTCATATCAGAGTCTCCTGTCCGATGGCAGTTTACTCTCCTGTGCAGTTTTAACAACTGCACAGAAATACATACCATAATTGTTATAAATTACAAGCTAATAATCAAAACCAAGTAAATCAAGACATTACATTATAATGTAGTTTATACTCAAAAATTCAGACAGAAACCTGGTTTTCATCTTTACTAGATAAGAACTTCCAGAGAAACAGAACTGTGTCACAAAGAACATAAGAGACTTGGGGCTGGAGAGATGGCTCAGAGGTTAAGAGCATTGCCTGCTCTTCCAAAGGTCCTGAGTTCAATTCCCAGCAACCACATGGTGGCTCACAACCATCTGTAATGAGATCTGGTGCCCTCTTCTGGCTTGCAGGCAGGATACTGTATACATAAATAAATAAATCTTTAAAAAACAAAAACCACAAGATTCTGTTTCTGGGTACTTCTGTCCTGTTAGTAGCAGTGCTGTTTTTTTGTTTGTTTGTTTGATAGGGTTTCACTATACAGCACACAGCAGGTCTAGAACTTCCTAAGGAAGCAGCTCAGGCTGCCTTCCAATTCAAGATCCTTCTACGTGACCTCCCCAGTTCTGGGGTTCTAAATGGATCTGCAAGTAAAATTAAGCTATCACTAATCATCATTTAAGTGATAGCACTTACAAGCACACACAGTTTTATATGTTATACATCCTTTATTCTTGATGTAAACATAGAAATAGCTGTGCATTTAAAATAAAATTTAAATATTACTTTTAAAATCCAGATCAACAAATACCCTAATTAACTAGTTACAAACTTTTATTTCACAAGATATAAGCAATTTACCCTTTTGGGGGGGGGCGGGTTAACAAGGGTCTCTCTATCTTCGGCTATCCTGGAAGTCACTTTGTAGATACATCTGTCTCTGCCTCCGTGAGGGCCGGGATTTAAGCCTGGCTACAATTTACTTTTAGAACCTTACTATTTACATGGTCTATCAATTTCTCAGAAGGCCGTATTTTATAATAGTTACCGTTCGGGAAGAATATTAAAGATCTGTCTTAACGAGTCACAAAAGCCTTTATCAAACACATGTTGGAGGGGTAGTATTAATTACCAACATTCTCCTTTCTCCAAAATACTTCATCAGTCCGCTAGGAAGAAAGGAACAAGACAATGTATCCCCAAACCTCACTCCAGATCCTAGAAGTTCAAATGGAAAGGACAGAGTGCAGTGTGCAATGGAAAAACTGCCAAGAAATTAACTTTGATGACTCCCCTTACAACAACCCATGAAAACACCATACACAATGGACTGCCACAATGGGTCAATGTCGGGGAGGATATTCTTTAATAGTCACTATTTTACAGTTAGCCAAAACTTCCATATATGTATCAGAAGAACAATAAAGAACTATACAGATTTTATAACAAGCTGTAGCTATCTACAGCATTTCAGGAGTGTAAAGAAGCAGGGATGTCCTCTGGCTAACTAATTCTTTAAGAATAGTCAATAAAGTATCAGGCGGTGGTGGCACATGCCTTTAATCCCAGCACTTGGGAGGCAGAGGCAGGTGAATCTCTCTGAGTTTAAGGCCAACCTGGTCAAAAGAGCTAGTTCCAGCCGGGCGGCGGTGGCGCACGCCTTTAATCCCAGCACTCGGGAGGCAAAGGCAGGCGGATCTCTGTGAGTTCGAGACCAGCCTGGTCTACAAGAGCTAGTTCCAGGACAGGCTCCAAAGCCACAGAGAAACCCTGTCTCGAAAAACCAAAAAAAAAAAAAAAAAAAAAAAAAAAAAAAAAAAAAAAAAAAAAAAGAGCTAGTTCCAGGACAGGCGCCAAAGCTACAGAGAAAACCTGTTTCAACCCCCCCCACCAAAAAAAAGAATAGTCAATACACAAATTTAACCTCTCTAGGTGGCAATTACCCAAAGCTGTTTATCTTCCCCTTAATCATCACTCGATGAAGTGTGGAGAGATCCAAATGTCCCATTTGTTGTAGGCCAAAATGACAATACCTAGGCTCCACCCTGAATTCCTGATTCACCAGATCTGGAGTGGGCCCAGGAACCTGCTCACAAGGCTGGCAGACTACTGTCCCCAAAGGTATAAACTGAGAAAACCACAGCAACGCTCCAGGTGATTGATGCAGGACTCCTCACTGTGACCAACAATTGTACTGTGCTGTAACAAGATGACCTCAGAAGTTAGGGACCTCCTCAAGCGATCTTAGAAGATATACTGCACTGAGATGCTGCCCTCTTTACATTAACCCATCCTGTGTGTCTACATCTGGAAGGCATTCTTGCCTCCTTTCAAAATAGAAAATGTCCACAGTACAGATGGATAGCCTTAAGATCTGGAAGGGGCCGTTACGGGCATGACAATTCTTTAGGCCACCCACTTTGTGAAGTCTACTGAAATTGTTCAGGTATCCCTCCAGGTAAATGTCCTGTGCACCACTGTGTGGCAGCATGTGACTGTCATGCCTATCTGCTGAGTGATGAATGTAGAGGTTTAAGCACACAATGGCTTACCACACGCTTTCACTCCAGAAAATCGCGACTGTCAGGCTCTACTTACACTAACAAACTGAATGTCATCTTCATTTTCATCCGTTGTTGACTCAGATGCCTCAGGCCCAGCTGGTGGGGCAGATTCTATTATCTATAAACAAAAGCCAAAACACGCTTATCTATTCAGTCACACACTCGTAGGCAGAAATTTTTTTTCCAAAAGGAACGAGTTTAAGACAAAAGCCCCTGCGGGAACAGCACCAGCACGCACAAATCCGGCTCACAGAACTGCATGGAGGCGGGTTTTGCTAAGGCGTCTGGGAACTGCAGAGACCTAGCCTCCCAAGCGAGCTGCCACAATCCCCCTCCCCGCCTTCTCCAAGAGCGGAGCTGCGGGCTCAAAACCTCCAGGCTCAGGGACGCAGGCTGGAAAGCAAGGGCAGCCCGCCTCTAATCGTCTCTCACCCTCAGAGCTGCGGCTGCTACAGCGAGGGCGGCCAGGGGCTGGGGGCGGCCGGACCGCCATTGTTGAGGGCTCCGCGCAGATGTGCACCAGGCCTGGAGGCCCAGAAATCGCCCCAGGCCGAGGCTCAGCTGAGGCCCTCGGCCTAGAAGACAAACCCTTCGGGGTCGGGCTCGGCCGAGCCAAGGCCCGGGCCGCCGCCACTCACCTCCGGCCCTGGGTCGCCCATTTCTCCCACGGCCTGTCAGCACCACGCTCCCGCCGCTGCTGCTGTTCCCGACGCCGCCGCCACGACTTCCCTCTCGCCCTGCGCCGCGCGACCCGCCCTGCGTGAGCGCCCACGCAGATGACGCCTCAGGCCGCGGGGACGCCGAGCCGCTAGACCCCGAGCGCGGCCTCGCTGCCGCTAGCTTCCAACGCCGCTTTGTACGCCCCCCCGCCTTCCTCCCGCCCCGCGAAGGATCCTGGGAGTTGTAGTTCCCACCGGCCTCGAGGCAGCCGACCGCGTGGCTGGGAAAGCGGGCGAGGACCTGAAGCATGGCGCTCACCTGCAGCTCCGGAAGATGGAGGAGGAGGTGGGGAGGGCCTGATAGAGTTTTGCGTCCGCGCGAAATCTCATTCTGCTGCCCCCTTTTACTTGGGGGACACTGGCAGGGAAAGAGCTCCCCTGGCAACAAGCGGGGCAGATGGAAAAATGGAGGATTTTTTTTTTTTTTCCTTTAGCATCTTGGCAAGGGTGGCAGATGCAAGAGCTTATGTGACATTTCTGAAAGGTCGTTAATTCTTGCCGTAGTCTCCCAAAGTGGCTTCCTTGTTGTACACAGGTATCCAGACAGGGTTTCCTGTAAACTAAAAGCATTACTATTTAGGTCTTATAGGGCTGCGGGTGGTGGTCTAGGCTAGGCTAAGCTGGTTGGTTAATTTCTTGGAAACTGGGACTCAAACGTGTGGGCATAAGGGGACCAGTGGGAAACAGACCTAGTAAAGTCAGTTAACCTTTTTCAGACCTTTAGGAAAGCAAAGCCCAGTGGTCTTTGTTTTGGGCCAGGCGGTTGGGAAACACTTTATTGCCTTTTTTCTCTTTCTTTGACATTTTGGATGGAGGTGTGGAATGGATAATTTTAGGTCAAGTTCAAGATATGATGCACTCTTAACCTAGTCACCTCTCTCACATCTAATATCTCCCAGTGCTAGCAAGTATTGAATCTCGGCGGACGGACCAGAGAGAGAATTATAGAAAACCTACATAAATATTAATGTGATTTTTTTTCTAGCTGCCCTGTTTAATAAGAACATGTTTAGAAGCTTCGTAACAGAAAGTTAATTTAGCATGGTATAGCAAAGGAGAAAAGAAAAACATAAAATTATGGACAAAACTTGGGAATCTATTTTAGGAAATTAAAAAGGTGTTGGGTCAGGTGGTTCTATAGTCAGTCTTGTTTGAGAGTGGAAAATTAGTTCAATTACTCGGTCTCCATTCTTGTTTTCTAGAAAGGAAGGGAGAGGGGGGAGAGAAGGGAGGGAAGGAGAAAGAAAGGAAGGAAGGGAGAACTCAGTCTATAGTTAAGCAGAAGTTTATTTACCAAAACAAAACACATACTCCAAAGAAAATATTTAGGCATCCCAAAGATGGATTAGGATAACAGCCTAATAGGTTCTGCATTGCAGAATTTAAAGAAATTTTCATGAATATTTATGAGATGGGTCATAGTCATAGGATAAAGAAAGCATTTTCCCCTTTCTCAGTCATGGTGTTCTGAGTCTGGCTGCTACATTATTTCTTCCCACAATCCTCTAGAAAAGTCCACAATAGTCTGAGAATAAAAATTCCAGTGTATATGGTGATGAAATAAAGTCAGGGTCTTTTGAGGATACAAGGCTTCCTTAGTCATTTGTGTGGGCAGTTGGGAGAGTGCGTTGGTCTTCTAGCCTCTGATATGGTGGGAACAGCCTAACTCTAGCTTCAGAGAAGTTTAACTTTACAGGGTCATTCTGAATAGCAGGAGACAGAGCTCTTGAAACACAGTTACAGATTCCCCGAAACAGGTTACCCTGTATCTAACTCCTTACCTAGCTAGTATCATTCTTTTCACAAGAAATATAGCTTCCATAATGGAAAGAATATAATCTTTTAAGGGAAGAAGTACCCAGAAATCTTTTTGTTTGGTAACTTTTTCAGGTTGAAAAAGAATGCAGATCCTTCTTATGGGTCTAGTGTCCTTGCTCTGTATGTTGGTGGAGTAACCAAGGCTGGTTAAGGATGACAGCCTGTTGATTGAAATACCAGATGTTTTTGTTGACTGCTGAACCTCACTGTGGTCCAGCTAGCCGAACAAACTTTCCCGCATACTACTGCAAATGCATTATAAATTTTAGAATAGATGGCAATGTTCCTTGAGGGACATTCTTTTGGTATCTCAAAACTTAAATGTGATAACCACAACACTCTCTTAACTGATGTTTTATTACATGATAAAGAAATTGAGAAAAGAAAACACAAATCTGTACAAACATATTCTTAGCAAAACAAGACAGAAGCACTCAAGCCAATTATTATCCTCCTTTCTGTAACTGGTCACATGACCTTAGCTGGTATTTATAGCTACCTTCCTCTGCTACCCATTCTGTATGTCCTCTACCCTCAGCAAACCCTTCAGCAGCTCTTGGCTCTTTTCCTGGAGGAGTGACTAATATCTTCATTCCTGATGGGTCTCTGTTGTAGAATATTGCTTAAAGATGTGTTGCATTAGTTTATGCTGTAGAATATTTGTTTAATGATGGAAAGATATGCTGCATTCTTTTATGTTGCATTTGCTCAACTCTGTAAAGTTGTATTGCTTTGTTTAAAACACCTGATTGGGCCGGGCGGTGGTGGCGCACGCCTTTAATCCCAGCACTCGGGAGGCAGAGGCAGGCGGATCTCTGTGAGTTCGAGGCCAGCCTGGTCTACAAGAGCTAGCTCCAGGACAGGCTCTAAAGCTGCAGAGAAACCCTGTCTCAAAAAACCAAAAAAAAAAAAAAAAAAAAAAACACCTGATTGATCTAATAAAGAACTGAATGACCAATAGCTAGGCAGAGAGAATAGGGGGGCTTCCAGGCAGAGAGAATAAATAGGAGAAAAAGAGAAGATGGGGGAGTGAGAAAGGGAGAAGGAGAGAGGACACCAGGGGCCAGCCAACAAGCCACACAGCCAGCCATGGAGTAAGAAGTAAATTAAGGTATATATAGCAGAAAAAGATAAAAACCCAGAGTCAAAAGTAGATAGAATAATTTAAGAAAAACTGGCTAGAAACAAGCCAAGCTAAAGCCAAGCATTCATTAGAAAGAATAAGTCTGTGTGTATTTAGATGAGGGCTGGATGGTAGCCCCCCCAGAGAGTAAAGAGTAAAAAAACCCAAAAACACAGGTCTGTGCCCTTTTTCATCCTGCCTGGATTAGACTGTTGTAGTTTCCCAGTGACTCTAATCACAGGACACAGGAGCACCAAGAGACACCCTAAGGATTCTCCTGCACTCCAGACATAATCCATCTTACCTCCATTGTGGAGAAGCAATCCCGTGTCCCCATGGTAATCTGGATCAATCACCCCTCCTAACACTGTTTTACCTTTCTTAGCCTATTGGCTTAACAACATCAGAAATCCAAAGTAGTGGCCAGGGGGACTGAGCTTCCAGTTCACTGGAATGTTTGTTGTCTCCTGGCAGGAGCTCTCCCTGGTCTGGAACAAACTTTGGGGCCAGCATAACTTAAGGCTGCAGGATAGAAAGCAAAACTTTTCCTACTGGGCACAAGAGGTGAAAGCGAGTGGGGAACTATTCTCTTCCTCACCCCTGATTCCTGGACCCGTGGACCCTAGCAATGGGAGAAACTGCGCCATATAATGGATGCTAATATCATCTTCTGGAGAACCCAGCCCCAAACAATCAGGGGCACTGTAATTGGTACTGTAACTGTGTCTTCAAAGGCCATTACATCTTTTTATCAGGTCAACTGCTTCAGGGTGGTGGGGGACATGGTAAGACAAATAGATTCATAACTGTGACTATTTTCGCACTTCTCTGGCTGTGAAGAGAGTTTGTTGGTCAGAAGCAATGCTGTGTGGAATACCATGTCTTTGGACCAGGCGTTCTGTAGGTTCACAGATGGTGGTTTTGGCAGACACATTACTGACAGGAAAGGCAAATCCATAACCAGATTGAGTATTTACTCCAGTAAGGACAAAATGTCCTTTCCATGAAGTAAGTGGTCCCGTGGAGTCAACCTGCTACCATGTCGCTGGCTGAGTGCCATATCTGGGGCTCAGTGTTGGTCTTTGCTGTTGGCAGATCTGGCACTTACCTGCAGTTATAGCTAGTCAGCCTTGGTGAGTGGCAGTCCATATTGTCAAGTCTGTGCATAACCCCCAACTCTGCCCCCATGGCCACTTGGTTCATGGGCCCATGAGGCAATGACAGGGATGGCTAGAGGAAGAGGCTGACTGGTCACAGAACAGGACCCTATCTACTTGCTTATTAAACTGCTCGTCAGCTAAAGTCGCCCTTCGATGAGCATTGACATGGGACACCAGCATCTTCACAGCCTCTTCTCGTTTGGAAATATCTGTTCACATACTTCTTCCCCAGATGTCTTTCTCACCAGTTTTCCAATCATGTTGAATTTAGCTCGATTCGGGAAATAACCAGGCCAGCTTAAAGATAAACAATTATATTTTTAATTGTTATAAGGGGAAACTCACACCACAAGAACAGGAAGTCCGAGTTCATCTGTGTCCGGCGAGAATCTCCCAGAGAGGGCGCGCACCTGGTCCGTCCCAGTTTTCTTCCTGGGCTATAGGTAACCACGCCTTAACTAGGCTCCACTTCTTAAAGGTGATTGGTTAATAGAGCTTCCCCATCACAATCATGCTCTTCTCAAGTCCCTGACCACCTCACCCATCCATTGGCTCCACCCTGTGAATCAGTGAGCAGTAACACATCTGGCCATTTCTTTTTTCCAAACAAAATGTATGACCGTGTGTACTGTTCAAGGTTCTGCCCCACAGTGTAGAATTCCCTTCATGGGTGTCGTTCAGGGTTGTCCTTGTCCCTGAAAGGGGTTGTAATGCTGCAGCTGTCCTCTCCTGGGTGCTGCCTGCATCAAGTGTAGAACCATTAGCAAACGAGGCCCCCATCTTTACTTCCCCAGTTAACTACTCATAGGGCACACCCATGGGGGTATAGGAACATACTTGGCAGCATTTTAACAAAAGTAGAAATCACGGGCATTTGAACAACTTCTTCATGTAACTTGCTTGTGCCTTCAGGATCTGCATGTATGCATGTATACCACTTCGTTTGAGAATAGATTGCTGCTGTGCACCTCCTTTCTACTTTCTGACTAGCTCATCATGGGCAGTCCAGGATAGCCAACTCAATGTGCCAGAACCCAACCTGGGAGACATGAGCCAATATCTAGATTGCCTGGTGATTTGAAGTTGAATTTGTTTTATTCTGACAGAAACAAACCTGCTTATTCATTTAAGGAGAAAGGGTTGGGAAGTATAAAACAAAATAAATTTCCTATACGATTAGAGGGGACAACCAACGCCATGCGCATGTAAACAATGATTGCCAATCCCACAGTGAGAACAAATGAACATCAGTGAGCCTGGAATGAGAGGAAATTATACTCATCAGGGAATACAGCAAGAAGGCATAGACTGACTGCACTGGAAAGGGGTGGCAGGGGACTGTTTTGTTTCATCTTCTAAAAGCCTTCATGAGGCAGGAAAGAATCAAGATGGGAGGTTAGTTTAGGTAGGATCAGTGGGACCTGAGACTTGTAGGAGTAGTTATGGGATTTGTTTTGAAGACGGCTAAAGTGTAAGCAGTATGGGTTGAGCCCGAAGCTGAGGCTGACAGACCCATTGGTGATGGAGATTTTTGTAGAAGAGATAGTCGTCACAATTAGGAAAGTGTTTGCTTGGCAGGACTCAGGTAACAGTATCTACAATAAGGTTCTATACTTATTGGGTAATAGATATACCAAGGAGGTGGCTCTTGGGGTCTCCTCTGAAGAGAAAGTGTAAGTTCTTGATCCGTTTGTTGCTCCAATGGGACCCTCTTGCATCTTACCTGGAGTGCTTTTTTTTTGGAAAATAGAATTTTTATCCTGCACAGGTGAATCCAGTAATTGCATGGTTCTGCAGCTATTGGAGAACTTCTGCCCATTTTAAATTGAAAACAGCTGGTCATCTGCTGATTATCTTGTAGGTATTTGGGCGCTCTGGTCCCCCAGGTAATTAAGGTTAGGATGAGATTCCTGGCTAGTGGTTGGTGGAGTTTTGTTTTATAGTATTGTTATTTTACTTTTAGGTTATTCCTTTCCTGTTGGATGTTCAAGACCATGGATGCGGTCCAAAAAATATTACCTATTTTCTACCCTTTGACCATTAAGTTCAGCCAGGAGTCTATGGGGTGACTCTTGGGGGGTTATGGGGAGCTTCTTGGTTCCTTTATTTTTCCTTGCCAGAGATGCTATATACACAGATAGGGCAGGGAACTGCTGGCTAAGGCTTCTTTCAGAATGACAATGAGCATCTTCTCTTCAGTGAATATCTTCTGGGGCCTTCCTGGCCCCTCTAGTTAGGAGGACAAGTTGTTAACCAGAAATAGAGAACACACAGTGATCGTGTTGTCCTCTGGCTTCAGGCTCACACTGGAGGGCAAGGACCAACACTTTAGCTGTCCTTTTGACCCTCTGCCCTCACTGGATTAGGCCACCATGCTTTGTTGAATACCCAGGACACTTTTACCAGTCTGTTAGTTTGAACTTTTATGTCACATTTAGACAAATTAACAGGCTTAAAAATAAATCCTGAATCATTTTCCCAAGCACTTAAAAGCTTAACAAATTTAAAAGAAAACGTAATTATCTTGATTAAAAATACTTTGTTTTTAAACCCAATTTATTATGTTTTATCAATAGAAGTCCAATATCCTAAGAGAACCTCACTATTATTTTTAAAATAATGGGTTTTTATTAATTCTTTGTTAATCCAAGTTCCGCCTTCCCCTCTGTACCCACCCAACTTCCTGTACTCTCTCTTTTTTTTAAGTCCACCACGTCCAACTTTGGTTTCCCAGATACTCTTGGATGTGGACCCAAGCCCAAGAGCATCACCAACTATCAAGAGACAGGCCCTTAAAGAAAACTGACTCTCCTTCCCACTCTCCCAGCAGGTAGCAATTGCCAAGAGCCTCTTAGCTGAGGGCGTCACTGCACACCCACCACCCACCACCTTGCTGAGATTTTTCCGGGCTTGGGTTCACACAGGTTTTGTGTATGCTGTCACAACCACTGGGTTCTGATGTTCTGACGTGCAACCGAGCCTTTATGTCTGGACAACCCTACTCCCTTGTAGTCATACACCTCCTTTGACATTTACTGTCTTTCTGTCCCATCTTCCATGATGATCTCTGAGTCTTGGGGAAAGGTATATGATACTAATGTACCGTTTTGGAGCTAAGCATTCTGAAGTCTCTTAGTGTCTTCTTATTAGCCAGTAGTTGATTCTCTGCTAATCACCGATTCACTGAAAAAAAAATCTCTGTGGAGGGTTGAAAGATGCACCAATCTATGGATCTAGTGATAAGTCATTAGGATTTTATTAAAATCTATGACCCTTCCTCAGAATAGAGGTAGGTTCTCCCCTAGAGTCTAGGACCTATCTAGTCCAGGTTATTGGCCCCAATAATAGTTATTGGCTCATTCTTGTGGCTCGGTTTCCTCAAATTCAATCAGAGAGTGTTTGCTTACTCAGACAAGATTCACGTCACTTTTGCAACAGTGGGCTTATCTTGCCAGGCAGGTTGTCATTGGAGTTCACAGGGCTCACAACTGAGGAAGAACAATGATTCTTTTTCTCCGTTGGTTGGCAGCCAGAGCACTTTCCAGCACTCTGAAAGCTAGTCAGTAGAGATGAAGCTTCCAGATCGGTCCCAGCTTGATATCTTCACGTTCTATGACTCAGGTATGTGATGTTTCAGCAACAGGGGTTCAGCGGGGTGATATTCTGTAATATTTGAGGATATCTGAGACCTCATTGGACAATAACTCAAAGAGATTACCTCTTCCTGGCACTGTAAGGAATCTTTCTCTGTCCCACCAGCCAGTTCCCAAATAATAACACAGAGAGATTTCTTATTAATTATGAAAGCTCAGCCTTAGTTTAGGCTCGTTTCTAAATAGCTCTCATAACTTAAATTAACCCATTTCTGTTACTCTATATGTTGCCACGTGGCTCATGACTTTCACCTCTCTTCCTGCATGTTCTGCCTCCTCTGCATCTGGCTGGCAACTCTTTCACATACCCAGATTCCTCTCCTACTTCCCCTCTCCCTGTGCGGAAGTCCCACCTAGCTCTCCTGCCTAGCTATTGGCGGTTCAGATTTTTTTTTTATACCAATCACAGCAATGCATCTTCACACAGTGTACAAATATCCCACAGCATGGCACAGGGCTTTTTATTTGCTAACCTATTGTATCTAGTACAATGCCCCCCCCCCCGTTATAGAATGATTGTATTTAAACTCTTTTTGTATATGATGTATGTAATTTAGAAAGCTTCTATATTAGGCTTCTTTCTGACTTTTTCAAAAGACCTTTAGAATTAGTTTTAATTTTACCTCCCCATTCTCCTTTTTCTATCCTGCCCTCTGTCCCCCACTATAAACTTTCCTGTGCCGTTATTCCTTTTCCTCCTTTATATCACTGTATTCTTTCTCTTGAAAGATTCCCCAATCCCTTATTAGCTTCTTGACTGCTAAGAATTGTCAAATGAAACACACATATCTGTGATTCAAAGCCAGCATCCACACAAGACAAAACATGTGGTATTGGTCTTTCCAGATTGGAGTTCTAGCACTCATCGTGTTTCAAGTTCCACCCATTTACCTTCTGTTTTAAATTTTTTTTATTAATAGCCGAATAATATTCATTGTGTGCATGAATAACATTTTCATTATCCATTATTATTATCATTGCTTTATACTCATCTAGGTGTTTTCATTTCCTGGCTATTGTGAATAAAGCATGAATGAGCAAATGTCTCTTAGGTAGGATTTACAGTCCAACTTGGGCATCTGCTTGAGAGTGGTATAGTTGGATCGTGTGATAGACCTATTCCTAACTTTAAGGGGAACCGCTAGACTGATTTCCATAGTGGCTCTACCAGTTTACACTCCTACCAACTGTGTTTTCCTTCCCTCACATTGGGACAGTTGGGAGTCCTGGCCTCCAGCTGCTCTTCCCCCGCTAGTGACTTTTTCTTGCCCTTCTGATTTGAGCTTCTGGGAGCTGTGTCAGGGTTGTTTACCAACCCTGCTTCCTGAGCACGCATTGCCTTGGCCTTGACTGAGGATCAGGCAATGAGGTCTTCACCTGTTGGCCCACCTGACTGTGTTAGGTATAAAAACCTCCATGGTTTCATTTAAACCACTACACCATGACCAAGGCAGCTGATGAAAGAAACCATTTAATTGGGGGCTGACTTACAGCTTCAGAGGGTGAGTCCATGACCATCACAGCAGAGAGCAAGCATGGCAGCAGGTAGGTGTGGCCCTGAAGCAATAGCTGAGAGCTCACATGTTGAGACAACAACCAAGGGGCAGAGCACAAACTGGAATGGTGGATGTTTGAAATCTTAAAGGCCACCCCTGGTGACACACCTCCTCCATCAAGGTCGATCTGAGGTCAAGCTCACAGAATGCCATTTGGTCTCTTGGCTAAGTGGCTGGTGGGGAGACTAATGGTGAGGCAAACGTACAGGGCTCTTTGGGGGTCCCTTCTGGAGATCGGACTCAGAGGATAACTCAAAGTGTCTAGGAAACAGTGCTGTAGATGGAAAACCTTGTAATTTTTAACAGATGGCTGTAGGGCCCATGGTTCTACTCTTCCTCTCCGGGTTCATCTTGAGGACAGTTTCTGGCTAAACATCTCGTTGTAATTTCTGGCTAAACATCCTGTTTGTTCCTTTGCACCCTCTGCCCCCCTGGTGGTTAGCTATAGGACCATTCTTTACTCCATCTTGGGCGTGGTAATTTCCCATGTGCCTGGGGGAAATTCCATTGTGCAGCAGCTAGGTATTTAAGGTTTTTCCTAAACTTGAATGAATGGCATTTGGCTTTATCTCCTCACAAATGACCCTTGCCTCTTGTTTGTTCTTTTAATCTCCAGGCCCTTGCCCAGCTCTGGAACTGTATGGTGGCTCATGAACTATACTGTAAAGAGTAACACAGGCATTACAGAGGACCATATTCTAGTTTTATATCAGTGTACTGAATTTTGACTTTAGAAATTTTTGTTTTGTTTTGTTTTGTTTTTTGAAACAGTGTTTTTGTGTGTAGCATTGGAGCCTGTCCTGGCACTTGTTCTTTTTTTTTTTCTTTTTTCTTTTTTTTTGGTTTTTCGAGACAGGGTTTCTCTGCAGCTTTTTTAGAGCCTGTCCTGGAACTAGCTCTTGTAGACCAGGCTGGCCTCGAACTCACAGAGATCCGCCTGCCTCTGCCTCCCGAGTGCTGGGATTAAAGGCGTGCGCCACCACCGCCCGGCTTGGCACTTGTTCTTGTAGACCAGGTTGGTCTCAAACTCACAGAGACCGGCCTGCCTCTGCCTCTCTAGTGCTGGAATTAAAGGAGACACCACCACCACCTGGCTGATTTTAGAAATTTTAATAATACACACATTTATGTATATACAGATACATGTATTAGAGATGTATATGTATATATATATACTTTTTAACTTCATTCTCTATAAATCTTTTGACTTACGTCGACTTTCTGCAATGTGCTTAAACATCCTGGTTTTGCCTTGATGGAGGAGAGTCATCTGTCTATGTGTTACTTTCATTGGTTAATTAATAAAGAAACTGCCTTGGCCCTTTAAGAGACAGAAAATTAGGTAGGCGGAGTAGACAGAACAGAATTGTGGGAGAAAGGAAGCAGAGAGGGGAGACACTTCAGGCAGTCACCATGCTTCTCCTCTCTGAGATGGACGCAGGTTAAGATCTCTCCTGGTAAGCGACCCCTCGTGGTGCTACACAGATTACTAAATATGGGTTAAAGGAAGATGTGAGAATTAACCAATAAGAGGCTTAAACTATGGGCCAGGCAGTGTTTTTAAAAGAATATAGTTTCCGTGTAATTATTTTGGGTAAAGCTAGCCGGGTGGCGGGACACAGCCCCGGTGTTCCTTCTACATTGCCTTCATCTTTTTTTATCTGTTTTGGAAAATTCTAGTCATCTTACCCTAGGACAAAACTTTATTTTGCCATACATAATTCTTACCTTAAAAAGTCTCATTGTAACATTCCTTACCAAATGTATATCCTCATACTTAAATTTTCTTCACATTTTTCTCCTATTTGCTGTGCTCCCTTTGTTTTATTTCCTTCACCAATATCATGACGAAGCACCATAACAAATCTATGAAGTCATTCAAAATAAACTGAGTCCAAATTACATTTGTAACCTACTATAACAAGCTAAGATTACCTGACCATACACTATTAATGACAAGGTTATATCTATTGCCAGTACCAGGCAAATTTTATTGCTGCTTGGATTTCTTCAAAAATGTTTCTTACACTTTTTTTCTCTTGGTTTCTCATGACTTTGGGAGTCACAGAATGTGACATTCCTGCAAGAGTTGAAAAAGGTTACAAATCTTCCAGCAGCCTTGAATAGTAAAAATATACCTGCATAGGCAAAAGTAGAAGAAAGATAAAATACACAGAGAGCCAAAAATTTGTACTTGAGAACTCTGTAATCACAGTTTCAGATATAAAAGACATCTGCTCTGAAGAGCTGGGCGAGATACTAAAGTGTTTGTTTCTGAGCAGGGGTGTTGAGGAGAAGAAAAGAGAGTGTGTCCAGTAACTGAAGACTGGACAGGAGACTTGTGGTTTGGGCCAGAGTTGATAGATTGGACCCAGAGCATTTTTGTTTGGAATAGGTCAGGCATGAAGAAGGGAATCTGTAGCCAAATGGTACTGAGGTCCCACGAGACCAAGTTTCACTTCATTTCTTTTTTTCCAAATAATTCGTAACTGCTTTTAAATTTAAATTTTATTTTTAACTCCACCTTTTCCCTTAACCCCTCCTGTGCACACCTGTATATACCATTCCTTGATCCCTGTTGAGATGGCTTTCTTTATTTTATATATAATGTGATATATATACATATACATACATACATACATACATACATACATACATACATACATATGGAAATACAGCCTGCTTAGTTCATTTAGTGGCACTTGTGTGTGCAGGAGTGCAGGCCTGGCCCCTTGGATAATGAGCTAAAGGGCTCAGCACTGAAGAAAACGGTCCTACTCTCAGCACTCCGTAACTGAGTACAGCTCTTTCTCTACAGGTGAATTCCATGCGATGTCACCCTTCCACGTTAGCCTGTCTATTGGTGGTGTACTTTTTCCAGTCTTGTTTAGGGAATCATACCGTTGGTGTGTCGTGAGTTACACTTCCCTGTCCGTTCACAGGTTTCCTGGATTTCTGTCCCTGACAGCTTTCTATCCCTTCTCCCATCATGCTCCCTCAGCCTTGAGTGCAGGAGTTGTGTTGTGCAGGTGTTAGTTGGAACTGAGCAACACAAGACCACTTTGTAGATTTTTGACCTGCTGTGTTTTGTCCTGTTAATGGTCTTCATCTGTTGCAAAGAGCACTCTCTGATTAGGAGCGTGAGCTATGCACATGGGTTTAACTATGGATATAAGGATATATATTTAAAATGCAGTTGTGAATTATGCTGGTCTAGTAGAGAGGCAATAACAGATTCTCTTCTAAAGATGACCTTCCTTGTCTCAAATAGTTGATTGGCTTCCAGTACCACGCATTGTTTCCCTATTGACTTGACCTTAAGTCTAGTTAGACTGTTACTGCTGAGATAAGAATGCCGCTATTATTGTGTTAAGTGTGTTACTGTGTCACGAAGGACATTTTGTACCTCAAAGGTTTTCAACTGTGTATGCATATTGGCTGCTTCTCTCCCTTGAAAGCTTGCTTCTGGTGCTATGAAAGTTAGTCCCCAGGGAGGAGGCTTTCAAGTCAAATACAACTCGGGTCCTCTGGGTCCTGTGTCTGTAGAATGGTCATTTTCATAATATTCTACCAAACCCTGAGCATAGGATGCTTTTTCATTTTCTAA
This sequence comes from Arvicola amphibius, assembly GCF_903992535.2. Lineage (NCBI taxonomy): Eukaryota > Metazoa > Chordata > Mammalia > Rodentia > Cricetidae > Arvicola > Arvicola amphibius. The sequence continues at coordinate 89,500,101 of NC_052055.2, forward strand.
TATCTTTTTCTTTTCAGAGACTTAAAAAACAAACAATGAAATCCTATGTAAAAGTACTTACTTGTATGTATATGGTTACTGTGGCACTATTCACAACAATCAAGCTGTGGACTTTATTATGGTTTTGGTTCCTGGTCCCTTTAAGAGACAAGCCATGCCCACTCTCTCCCCGTCCGCTGAGGCAGGCTGATCTTCAGCTTCAGGCCTGAGCTCGCTCTCTTTTCCATCTTCCTCTTGGAGAGGCAGCTTCGCTTCTCCCTCTCTCCCCACTTCTCCATTCCCCCCCTCCCTCTCCTTTTCCCTTCCACCTTCATAACCCCCTGAATAAATATTCAACCTCACTCTGCAAGTTGTGTCTATCCATGTCTCTGTCTTCTGCCTGCCCGCCATGTGTCTCCCTGCCTGGGACCAGCCACTGCTCGGGGACTGGCAGCCATCTCTGCCTGGGATTGGCTGCTCGCAGGGCCTGCTGTCTGCTGCCACATGGCCTGGTACCACCATTTGGGACCTACAGCATTTCTGCCTGCCTACAGCTGCCGCCTGGGACTTTATAGCATTTTTTTTTTTTTTTTTTGGTTTTTTGAGACAGGGTTTCTCTGCAGCTTTAGAGCCTATCCTGGAGCTAGCTCTTGTAGACCAGGCTGGTCTCGAACTCACAGAGATCCGCCTGCCTCTGCCTCCCGAGTGCTGGGATTAAAGGCGTGCGCCACCACCGCCTGGCCTTTATAGCATTTTTTAAAAGAACAACAGACTTAGCCTAGGTGCCCATCAACAGATGAGTGTAAGAAGTGTGGTATATTAAAGGGGAAGCATTATTTAGCCGTGAACAGTGAAATGCCACGTGCAAGGAAATGAATGAAATTATAAATCATGCTGCAGAAAAAACAAGTATGACATGGTTTCATGTCCTTACGTGACAGCCAGAAATAATTCCAACAGGCTAGACTTAGTAAGAGGACTATCATGAGGAGTCAAAAGGCAGGGAGAAGTGGGGGAGGGAGGGAGACAAGGAAGTAGTCAGAAAGGAGGCTACGCTAGAAGCACGATTTATGCAAGGGTCTTAGTTCGGGTTCTATTGCTGCAACAAAACACCCCGACCAGAAAGCAAGTTGAGAGGAAAGGGTTTATTCAGCTTACACATCTACATAGCTGTTCACCATCAATGCCACGGCCCTAATATCACCATATAAGTGTTGCTTTCACGCTCCAGCAAAGAAGCTTCTTTTTGCAATGGCGGGGACTATTACAGAGATCCATAAATGGTCAAATACATAAAATAAGTGTCTATGGGGGTGTGCAACCTCAGCTGATAGTCTGCAAAGTGACCCTTATACCTAAGGCTCAGGGAAGATCATGGGGGAGTGTGTGAAGAGACTAATAGGCAGAGGAGCAGGATGCCCGCTGCTAGGTAATAATGTCTTCTTTACAGCAGAAAAAATCCTACACCCAGAAAATCACAACACGGTTGTCCGAACAGGACCTGCCTAATTACAATACCAGTTGACATGCCAATATGGTCAGGAGAAATTTCACAAGGTCTCTCCACTAGATGAAGAGCTACAGGCCAGCAATGACTGCTGAGAAACAAAGGAGAAACTGTTTTCTCCCCAATGTGTTTGAGCTGCTGTATAGGCTATGCAATCTCTGTTACCATCAGCTGCCTGGTCTGTCACCTGGGTACCCTGTCCCTCTAAGAGACAAGCCCCCACCCTCTCCCAACCACTCCTTTTCCACCAAGGTAAGTGGGTATCCTTCCTCCTCCAGCCTGTGTTCTCTTTCCAACTCTCTCCCTCCACCCCCATCTCTCTCTCTCTTCTTCCCCCTTTTCTCCTTCCCCCTTTCCTGTTTCCTCCACAACCCACTAAATAAACTCTATACCCAAACTTTCTCTCTCTGCGTGGCATATCTGTCTTTTTCTCACCCACAGCCAAGGCCTCAGGGGAACTTGCCTAGCCCAGGTGGTCCACTGCACCCCTCGTGGAACTGGCTGCCCTTCCTGGAGCCAGTCGCCCACCACTATATCTTTAAAGAAGAACAACAATCTCAACGCTGTCAGCCCTGTACACATGTACATAAGAGCAACATTAAATGGACTTAGTAGACTGTGTGTGTACGTGCTACACATGTGTGTGCTTGTGTTAATAATAACAAAGAAGAGACCATGAATTTGGGAGAGGACCATGAATTTGGATTATGGGAGTAGTTGGAGGAGGAAGGGAAAGAGAAAATGATGTGGAGCCTGTGTACGAATGTACAATAAAATAAATTTAAAATCAATAAATAGACAAACCTTTAGCTAAACTGACCAAGAAACAGAAGACTCAGATTACCAGTTCAGAAAGAATCAGGGTTCATTTATATCACACTCACCAAAATAATTTTTTAGAGGACACATAATGAATAGTTGTACCCAAACAAATCAGATACAACAGAAAAATTCATAGAAAGCAAGAGAACAGCCATAAATGATGGAAGGAAAAGTAAGAGTTCTGGGGAAGATGGTGGCCTACAATTTTCTTTAGCGTGGCTGTGGAGAAGGATCAGAATAACAAAGGAGCTGCCATATTCTGAGAAAAGTTCTTCAGAGACCAAAGAATGATCAAAGAAAACTGGCAATTATCTTCCAACTCCAATCCCCACTCCCCTAAATCGGGGAACTATAAACAGCAGTGGTTTGATAAGCCAGGCAGCCTTGGTGACTACAGGCTGGAATTCGTAACCGTTTTGGGAACCCATGACTGACAAAAGACAAATCCAGCCTGTGGGTTTGTTCTCAAGATACCCATTTGTTTCTCCTCTGGTCACAGAGTACTCCAGGTGGCAGCATTTTGAGAGAAGGCCTATTGCTTGAGACCGAGTTACCCTGGGGACATGAAAACAGTGAACAGTTAAGTTGGGGAAATTGAGGACACCCCAGGCGGGCTACTGTGGAAGAGGGCAAGGTCAGCCCTCTGAGGTTTGAGTAGCAGAGCTCGCAGTGTGGAGGGTATGTAGATCCCTGGCGCTGTCTCGGTGGTGAGAGCAGTGAGCGCCTGGTCCGTGGATTGCTTGGAAAACCTGCAGCTGCCTCCCTACTCTCTGTTTTTGGGGAGACTAAGGACTGTGATTACTGGGAGTTTACAGCCTCTCCTCTCCCATAGGGTGGTGTCCTGCTGGGAAGACTCTGAACACTCAGAGCAGTAGGCAGAACGGCTGCTTCCCAAGATTAGTTTCAAGTGTATATGTGTGTCTGATTGTGTGCATCTGTCCCTGACAAAGGGCTTGCTCTCTCTTTCATTGAACAGCACAGAAAGTATCGCATGGGGGAAGGGTGAATACATTACAGGAATCTTCAACAGAGTTTTGTTGGGAGTCAGTCACTGACACCAACTGCAGACAACAAACAGTACTACAAACATTGTTATCAACCAATACTCATAAATGGATGTTAATTTTAGAAGGTTGTTTTCAAACTCTGCGGTTACTGCTTTCAGCAAATGATACTCACCTCACGCATTGCTCTTGGGCAAGGACCGGGAGGAGCACAGTAAGACAGCAGCTTTGCATTAGCTTAGATTGTGAAAGCTGATTACTGGGAAATTCAAGGGAAGCAAGGTTGATAATTACGTTGTTCTCTGAAAGGCAGGTTAAACAAACAGGCTGAGCTCGTGATAGGGTACAGTCTTAAATTATTTCAAGGTGTTATTAACTGTGGCTACGAAGGCTCAACAAAAGCACCAGTCTCTTCGAATGCAAGAGACACTTTCATAATATCATATCATCACTACTTTAAGTGTCTGATTCTTCCTTAAATTGCTTTCTGGTTTTAATTTACCTTTTTCTTTAATTAATTTTGTGTTTTGTTTTTTTTTCTCATATTTTCATTTCTTTTTAAAAAATTCAACTTTGCCTTATCTTTTTCCCTTCTCCTGGCCTCTCCTTTATTTTACTCATTATTAGTAATATTTATACCTTACAAAATGCCTTATATTTAATCTAACCCTCATTTAAAATATATTAAGCTGTTCTCTACCATTGTCAGTTCTGCCATTAACCTTCTATTGCAAGCAGTTTCTTCTTTCTTTTTACGAGTATAAATCTTACCTGTTAAGTTAAGAGCCAGTACAGTCAAGCTCAGACCCAACCTTCCAGACAGATTAATAAACAGCCCTCAACTGCTCAGAGATCTGGGGAATGTGATATTTAAATATTTAATTATTAAAAAACTTTTCATAACAAAAAGAGACAGGTTGGCGCCTAGCAGCAACACTCTTATTTCTTCCAAAGAAGACAGAAGACAAATGGGCACACAGAACAACGTCCTTCTGCAGTTCGCTTTGACTGCCGAGCGCTGACCATTAGACAAAACTGCCTTTCGTCTAAAGATCTCCAGACGTGGAAAGAATTGTTGGAATTGACAGCCTAACTGCTCAGGTCAAGGTAGGTCTGTCTTCCTACAGATTTCTTAGCCTACAGGGTCTTCTGGAGCCTGGCAGGCCCTGCGCTAAACAACAAAGGTCAAGTGCAACCTTCAGCAACCATGAAGGACCCAAAAAGAGTAGCTCTGGGTGCCAACCAAGTAAGTTCTCTGTCATTTTTTAATCAGTAACTCAAGTAAAATCTTATCCTTCTCAAAGATCTCTGATACAGTCTGATAACTGAGAGGTTCTGCCAGTTTTAAATTTTCTCTCTTATGCTGCCTTCCATAATCTTAAAAAATACTTTTCATTGTACAAAAATATGCCACAGTCATAAGTCATTATACAATATATGTGTCTAAAACTTCTGTTTTCACAAACCCAAGGAGTTCTTGTGAGTTCCAGAGAGCTGAATTAAAGAATCCACCTTAAACAGGTCAGATACATCCCCCTCAATTCCCTGGTCCTAACAGGTCAGCTACATCCCCCTCAATTCCCTGGTCCTAAAAAAAAAATTTTTCCCTTAATTTAACTTTGTTCTTTGTTCTGCCAATACCTTAAACAGGCTAAGAGACACCAGACATTTCCATGCCATAGACACCCATCAGGAGCAAAGAGACCAGCTATGCCAGGACGACGCCCACAAATAAGCCTGAAGCAGTCTTGAGAATTCGCCGTCCCAATTCCATCAAACTGTGGTGTCTAATCTCCTGCTTTTTATTATAAAAAAGAGCTGGGAATGTTATGGTTTTTGTCACTACACCCACTCCCAGTGACCCCTGCTCTCCCCCTCCCCCGCCATCTTGGATTACTCACTGCCCTTCTTGGCGCACGCCTCTCCCCCTTCTGCTCCCTTTTTCTGTCTCTCTCCTTTCTCTTCTCCTTCTTCCCCCCCCCCCTCCTAAGTAATAAATATTCAATATTCTGTACGAGGTATCTATGTGTCTTCTACCTGCCGCTTGCTCACACCCGCCCGCTTGGGTGGCTCTCCCAGGACCCACCGCGAGCTGTCTCTGCCTGGTACTGGCTGCTCTGTGGGCCTGCCAGCCTACTGCCACCGGGGACCTGCCAGCATTTCCCACTGCCAGCTGCTTTGCGGCCTGCCGGGGACCCGCCAGCATTTTTAAAACTTTTGTTGATATTTTTCTAATTTATTTATTTATTTAGTGAAAAATTACATATTAGGAAAAGGCAGCATAAGTCAACTTGGAATCTAGTAATTTTCAATCACGTTCCTGTCATAATAAATATGGGGAAAATCGGCTGAAGAAATATCCCACCCAAGAGCAACAGCAGGCAAACAGGACCTAGCGCATAGCCACATCACAGGAATGATGCCTCTTGGGCATTTCTGCTACCTCCACCACAAAACCCTCCAAAGGCTGGGGTACAGCTTGCCCAACACTTAAGTCAGCCTTGAATTCTATCTCCAGCACCTCAAAATAGCAAAGTTACATCTCCTCTCCCTGCGCCCCCAAATAATCTAGACAGCTACAGCAAATCCTATCAAATCCCACTAGAATCCTTAGGGGGGAAAAAACCCCTCTGAAAACACCTAGCCACTTTTTTATTTTGAATTTCTACAGTATTTTTTGCTATCTTATTTCCATGATTATTTGTGGTTCACTCTCTCTCTGTAATGCCTGCGTTACTCTCTATGGTACAGTTTGCGCGCCACTGTACCACTCCACCAGCAGGTCAAGGGCCTGGAGATTAAAAGAACACACAAGAGACCTGGGTCATTCAAAAGGAGATAAGCCAAATGCGGTTATTCAAGTTTAGGAAAAACCTTATACACCTAGTAGCTGCACAATGGAATTCCCCCCAGACAGGTGGGAAATTACTACACCCAAGGTAGAGTAAACAATGCCCTATAGCTAACCACCAGGGGTGCAGAGGGAGCGCAGGAACAAACAGGATGTTTAGGTGGAAAATGCAACAAACTGCTCCCTATGAGCCCCAAGAGGAGGGGTAGACCCATGGGCCCTACATCTCTCCCTACTTAAAAAATTTTTAACTTTATTTTATACTTGTACGGATGCTGTGAGTGGGGTGGGGGATGTGCATGCTACTCTGTGTGAGTGGGGGTACAGGGACAATTTTGTATAGTCAATTATCTCCTTCTGTCCACATGTGTGCTGGGGATTGAATGCGGATCACTGAGCAACGCAGCAAGCATTCCTCGTCCATCGAGCACCCAGCATCCCCTTCTCTTTATCTTCCTTGCATTTCTGTGTCTGGTTTGCTTTGATGCTGTTGCGATGGTGGCTTATTTTCTTTCTCTGAGTTCCACTGATGATTAAACTCACAAGAAAAAGCCATTGAATAAAAAAAAAAAAATAAGCGATATCTAGCCCAACAGATCTTCAAGTTACAACTTACAAGATACAAAATATGAAAAGAAAAGGCAACTTGCCCCCTCCAAAAGTTTATAACCCCTCAATAACTGGTTCCAGAGAGAGTGAAGTGCTTGAAATGTCAAAAAATTCAAGAGTCAGATTTTAAAACTAAACAAAAGCTGGTCCAGTAGAGTGGGCCTGTTATCCCAGCACTTCGGAGATAAAGGTTATATTACAAATTCGAGGTCAGCCTGGGCTATATGCGACCTGACTCAAAACAACAACAAAAACCAAGGCAAAACAAATAGGACAATGACCCCAAAGTGGATTCAAGCAGAATAATGAAATAAAGAAATAAATTTGACTTGGATGAAAAATTCAACAATTTGGTTGAGAAATTCAGCAACCAGCAGGGGAAAAAGCTTCCAAATCTTGAGAATAAAATGTTCAATGAATGAAAATAAAAGGCAAATGTAAACCATGACATAGGTAGGATGGGAGAAGTAATATCAGGGATTGAAGACAAGGATGGAGAGTTATTATATTCAGATAGCAACACATACACACACATACAAGCAATCAGGATGGTATTCAAGACTTTGGAACATGAGAGACAAAACCTATAATCTGTGACGTAGATAAGAGAATGTACTATAGGCATACAACATACATTCAATGAAATTGTAGCAGAAGGTCTAGCTGAAGAAATGTATATTCAGCACAGGAAACATTTAGCTCTCCAAGTAGACCTAATTAGAAAAATATTTCTCGGTATTATACTATAGACTAATACACTAAGCGTGGAACAAGGTACCTATACCAAAAGCTGCACAGAAATGTCATGCCACTTATGAAAGCACAATTAGCATAGTCCTCAACAGAAACCTTCCAATGCCAGTTGAGGATGAGCGGATGAATTTCCAACCCTACAACAAAATCATTGGTGACAAAATTCCCTAAATACAGCACAATGATCCTTTTCAAATGAAGGGGAAATTGAGTTCCACGATAAGCACCAACTGAAGCCATTTATGAAACAAAGTCAAGACTGCAGAAGATACTTCAAGGAAGACCACACGCACAAGAACCAAGTGTACAGATACACGGTGGAGGGGGGGAGAATGGCTCCAATTAGAAGGCAAAAATAAACAAATGAGAATTAAAGGAATGGTATATTAGTCTAAAAAATTAAAACAAACCTCTAAAATAAAGGATCCATTAGTACATAACTTTCAATAATGGATGCAATTATGAACATTCTTAACAACTAAAAGATGCAAACAGACACAAAGGGGGAGATGATTTCATAGAAAAGAGTGCTTGGACATCACAAAAATGATCACTGAACAGCTTGTGGCCGTGGAGGATGACCATCTATCTGGTCTTCCCCACCAAAGTCCTGAGCCTGCTGAGCCAGCTATATGGCCCTCCATGGATACAACCTATAAGGCTTTCATGAGGTCCCTGGCAGGTCAATGAATTTCAGATCGTGACTCCTGGGAGACCTTCTGAGTTCTAGCCAAGTCTTCACCGGGAATATCTCTCCTCCTTCCCCCTGCAGCAATTCAATGGTCCAGTAAGATTGCTCAGTGGGTAAAGACACGGGCTGCTAAGCAGGCTGATCTGAGTGTGATTCCGTGGTCTCAGACGGGGGGAGGAAAGAACTGACTCCCCAAGTTGTCCTCACCTTCCACACTCGCTGTGTAGGGTCCCCTTCCCATCTGCACGAAATAATGAAATGAATTAATCAATTTTAAAAACCCTTGCAAACAAAATTCAACAACACATTAAAAAGATAATACACCACGACCATATTGTTTTCAACCTAGGGATGCGGGGACGTTGGGTCACAGAGACGTCAACAATCACAACTCAGCTTAAAACAGAAATAGGAGCAAAAAGGAAGTGATTGTCTCAAGAGATGCAGAGAAAGTCCCTGACAAGGTTCAACATCCTTCAGAAGAAGCTAGAAACAGAAGGCTCAGGCCTCAACATAATACAAACCATTCCTGACGAACGCATAGCTAACATTATCCTAGATGAGAAAACCCAGAAAGAATGCATTTCTTCTAATAAAAAGAATGAGGCACGTATTTTCTTTCCATTTCATGGCACAGAGCGCACCAATTGTTAGCCAGAGCAAGAAAGACACGAGAAATTTAAAAATGGATACAAGTGGGAAGGAAGAAGTAAAAGAATTCCTACTTAGAGAAAGAAAGCCTGATCCTATACCTAAAAGGCCCAGAAGACTCCACCGGGACATGAAGGAGAGAAAAGACAGTCATCACAGCAAAGGAAACACAGCTTTATTAGCTGCATAGCTTCCCGGTGGGGGGAAGAGAAGCCACTGCACAAACAGATCTCAATCCAGTTGCAGGTTTTGGTGAGGTAATGAGTGGAGAAGAATTCCATCTTCTCATCCTACGCAACTCATGTGGCCAAGTGTGCCGGAAGCCACCTTGTTGGGGTGACTTCTGCTGGGCTCCTAGCTGCGGGTTTGCACATTCCAGGGTAGGAGCGTGAGGATTAGAATTAGTAGGCAAAAGGAACATAGATATAGGAGAAATAAGAGACAGAAACATAAGATAGTATTGGGAGGGAGTTCAAGTGAATACTAAAATCACTGGCGTTTAATTTCCATTTGCTTAAATACCCTGACCCAAATAGGAACAAGGAAAAAAAAAAACGCATTAACATGATACAAGGACTGTACAGAACAGTTGAAGGATTACGGGCTACATTCTTAGTTAAACATTCTGTTGCTAGAACAAGACAAGTAACGCTCACACCCTAGACTAAAACACTCTGTAGGCAAACCACTCCCTGGGTGAAATCCATAGTTATCTATCTCCCTAAGAGAGTAGGAATTTAGTTGGATCCTTAGACTTTTGTTTGAGGTAGAAACAAATCTACTTCTTAAGGCCTGAAATACCAGGTCTGGATATTAGTCACATCTGTTGACAATAACCTTGAAGGAACAGAAGTTCCAACTCTCCGACCTTTAGTTAAGATGTAATGGACCCATACCTATGGGCCCTGTCACAAGTGTCATCTTGAGAGAACATCTGTGATTAAAAACCGAGCCATCCAGAGAATAACTTCATATCCATGCTCACGAAGTAGTCCCGGTTGAATCCAGGAGGTCATGAGGCAAAGACAAAAAGACTTGAGAGCCGGACGGTTGTGGCGCACGCCTTTAATCCCAGCACTCGGGAGGCAGAGGCAGGCGGATCTCTGTGAGTTCGAGACCAGCCTGGTCTACAAGAGCTAGTTCCAGGCCAGGCTCCAAAGCTACAGAGAAACCCTGTCTCGAAAAACCAAAAAAAAAAAAAAAAAAGACTTGAGAGTGGGACTGGAGCTTTGTCTGAGGGGGAAAAGTTGATGGGGAGAGGGTAGAGTGTGACCAGAGTATGAAATTGTAAAAGAATAAACTAATTCTAAAAGATGAGCTACCGTGGGGAAGGGACTAAGAACAAGGAACAATATTATATGTCAGGAAGCCTTGGTGTGGTGTGCCACAGCCTGTGGGTGAGTGGAGGGCTAGAGATGGAGTGTTGTGGTGTGGGGAGGAGGGCTGGCCTCTGGCAAGCCAGAGTTAGTTCAGTAGAAGGTTCATCTCTGGCAGAGAAAGACAGCCTGTCCATGTAGCCAAGAACAAGTCTCATCTGCTGAGGTCTGCTAGCGGATCGAACTCTAGCGCCATCTATCTGTTGTTTCCTGCAGCGCATATCAAGGATTCTGCAGCTTGGTACCCAACAGCAGCAATCCTCTAGCAGGGGCTGTGATAAACACCACAACCAAAAGCAACTTGGCAAGGAAAGCGTGTATGTCATTTTACAGCCGTAAGGTCCCAATCCACCACTCATGAAAGTCAGGGCAGAAGCCCAAGGCAGGATCCCGAAGCAGAAACTGAAGCAGAGGCTGTGCAAGAATACTGCCTTGCTTCTATGGCTCAGCTTGCTTTCTTTTTTTTTTTTTTTTTTTTTTTTTTTTTTGGTTTTTCAAGACAGGGTTTCTCTGAGCTTGCTTTCTTATATAGCCCAGGATTACCTGCCCAGGATTGGCACCATCCACAGTGCGCTGGGCCCACTCACATCAATATTTAATTAAGAAAATGCCCCGTAGACAGCCCACAGGTCAATCTATGGAAGTAACTCTTCACGTGTTATTCCCTCCTCTAGGTAGCCCGAGTTTGTGTCAAACCAATAAAAACCAACCAGTCTAGGAAGTCTTAAAAGTACAAACATAGATACTCTGCCTACACCAGTGGTTCTCAACCTGTGGGTCATGACCCCTTTGAGGGTTGACCGTCTGACTGCCCCTTTCATAGAAGTTATCCAAGACCATCGGAAAACACAGATATTCACATTATGATTCATAACAGTAGCAAAATTACAGTTATGAAGTAGCAACGAAAATAATTTTATGGTTGGGGTCACCACAACGTAAAGGACCTGTATTAAAAGGTGGCAGCATTAGGAAGGTTGAGAACCACTGCCCTACACAGATCTTAGTGTTTGGTTGTTTCCCAGTCTCTCAATAGATTCGGGAGACATCGCCAAGCTAGAACACGAGAACAGTTTGGGAACTCTTCAGGAGGGTAAGAGGACCCATGCAGCAAAGCCAAGTGTGAGTAGCAGGATTTTGGCAGGCAGAGAAGGAAAGTTACGGAAGAGAATACAACCCTGGGAGATGCTGGACCCTTGGCACAGTGCAGACTCAGCAACAGCACAAACCACAGGGAAAGTGAGCATCACAAGGTCAAATACCCAACATCCCCAACCCTGTTCACGTGTATAACCTACAGTTCTGAAAGCCCTGGAAAGAAGTCGCTGTAACTTTATCCTTTTAATTGTCCTTCCTTCCTTCTTTCCTTCCTTCCTTCCTTCCTTCTTTCCTTCCTTTCTTCCTTCTTTCCTTTCTCCCTCTCTTCTTCCCTCCTTCCCTCCCTTCTCTCCTTCCCTCCTTCCTTTTGTTTCTTCATTCTTTCACCCTATACTTCATTTTATTTCTCCTAGAGTGAATGCTATTCTTGCAGTAGACCCATGTTTGGTTACCAACACCCAAACTGAGCAGCTCATAAATGCCTGAAATCCAGCTTCAGGGATATCCAGCACCCGTGTTCACAATGAGCCGCTGCACTCACAAGAAACACAAATAAAAGTAATAAAAATATATCATCAAAAAGAGATAGCCACACCAACAGATGCACAAATGTCAATATAGAAGTACGAGAAACATGAAAAAAACAAGATAACATTAGCTCTTCAAAAGATTGTAATACTGAGTTCAAAGGTATTTAAATTGGTAATATATCAAATAAATGGGTGCAGAAGAGAAATCTGGAAAAGACTCCGTGTCCTTCTCTTTCAGCTGCAACTTTCAGCTGACTTAGGATTCTCGGAAGCAGTCACCTTGTAACCTATGAGCAGAGCATGTTTTGGGTTGGGTGGTCTCTTCAGGGCCCTGTGCTGAGTGAACTTAGCTGAATAAGCAGCCCTTGTGAGCATCTGGAGTTCTTTCTGCCTCTCCCTGGTAGTATAACAGAAGAGAAAAACCACCTGATCTGATTCCGAGGTAGGCTGTTATGATACCCAACGTGGTCTCAGATGCCCCATATGGTGGCTATAACCTTGAACTGCTAATCCACCTGTCCTCACCTCCTGAGTGCTAGGATTGCAGGCATACACCAGGGCGCGTGGTTTTGTGCAGTGCTGGGGGCTGAGTCCAGGTCTTTATGAGTATTCAGACAGACACTCTGTCAGCTGAGCTACAGCTCCAGTCCAACTTGTTCTTGTTGTTCATGAGATTTTCCCCAAGAATTTGTACAGAGCATTATTTTATCAGACGTTGTGTGGTTTGAATTTGTCAGTATTTCTTCATGATCACATTTAAGTTATGACTCTGTTGAGAATATGATTCCTTGTAAAAGCTCAGTGGAAATCAGTTCATTTTCCACCCAGCTGCTGGCTTCTAAATAAAATTTCCCATCAAATGGAAAAAGGATCTGTGGAGGCCCAAAAATGTGACCCTATTTTCATGTTGACCAAAGGTCAGAGTTGGAATTTACCTCTAGTTCCTTCAGTGTTACTGTGTTTCTATCTCAAACAAAGGTCCCACCAAATTTAGCTCAGAGAGTTCTGCTCTCTCAAGGTTACTGTCCACAGGTGTGGCTAATAGTCAGACCTTGTGTTCCAGGAATAGAGAAGTAGATTGTTCCTACCTCAAACAAAGTCTAAGGATCTAGCTAAGGCTTCAGTTTCCTTAAGGAGATAACTTTGGATTCTGCTCAGGGAGTGGTTTGCCTACAGAATGTTTTGGTCTAGGGTGACTTGCTTTGTTCTAACAAAAAAAAAAAAAACAGAATGTTTACCTGTGGATGTAGCCCGTGTTCAATTGGTATGTTCATTTCCTAGTATCATGCAGGGTTTTTTTTTTTGTCTTACTCCTACCTTTTGGGGTCAGGGGTATTTAAAGCAATTAGAAATTAAACATGGGCAAATTTCAGTACTCACAGGAATTCCCTCCCGATACTATCCTATATGTTTCTGCATTTTATTATTTTCATTCGCGTCTTCATACTCTTTACTATATTTCTAAATCCCCAAGCCTCTACCCTGGCAAGAGGTATCTTTGTTGAGCTGGTCCCCGACAAGGATCCTTACCCCTTACAGAGTTGTTTTAAGAACCGTGGTGTGAAGGCACAAGTTATACCTAGGACATTTTACTCTGCCTAAGTGAGGAGGCTGCTCAAAAACGTTTCATTTGCATAAGCTAGCTGAAGAGAGTCCAGACTTTCAAACAACAAAATGGGCATCAAAACATATCAGAATACTAAGGATTGTATGCCATTAAATAAAATAGAAATTCATACTGAAATAGATAAATTCATAAGCAATGGAGAAGTAGAGATCCTTTGGTATAAGAGAACAGCCCTGAGGTTGTAGAAAGAGTGGTAGAGTCAGAACGTCTCTCTTTTTAAAGGCATGACGGTGAAGATTTTTTTAAATATTTATTTATTTATTATGGATACAATATTCTGTCTGTGTGTATGCCTGCTGGCCAGAAGAGGGCACCAGACCTCATTACAGATGGTTGTGAGCCACCATGTGGTTGCAGGGAATTGAACTCAGGACCTTTGGAAGAGCAGGCAATGTTCTTAACCTCTGAGGCATCTCCCCAGCCCCGAAAATAAATTTCTTAGAAGGCAAATGGACACCATGTGCTTGAAGATGTTGCTTGATAGCAATAGAATTCACTTGAGCAGTGTTCCTTATACTTCCTGAGATTTTGTTTGTTTGTTTGTTTTTGTTTTCCAAGGCAGGGTTCTTGCCTGTAACAGCCCAGGCTGTCCTGGTGCTCACTTTGTAGACTAGGCTGGCCTTGATCTCCCAGAGATCCTCCTATCTCTGCGTCCTGGGTGCTGGGATTAAAGGCTTGCACCACCGCCACCAAGCTAAGATTCTATTTGTTCTTTTTTTTTGTTTTGTTTTTTTCAAGACAGGGTTTCCCTGTAGTTTCTAGAGCCTGTCCTGGAACTAGCTCTTGTAGACCAGGCTGGCCTCGAACTCAGAGATCCGCCTGCCTCTGCCTCCCGAGTGCTGGGATTAAAGGCGTGCGCCACCACCGCCCGGCTCTATTTGTTATTTTTTCTTTGCTTTGCAGTGCTGAGGCATAGACCTGGGGTCTGGAATACGGTACCCTAGATTCTGTATTCCTTTCCTTGATGCAGTGCAATTTGATGAAAATGCACCTTGTATATTTTTTTAAAACCGTCATTGTGCTGAGTACACTATAGAGTCTTTCACACCATGTAATATAGCCTTGATTCTGGATATATACGTATTTGTGTGTAGATAGTCAGAATTATAACTGATTTGTAAAGTTAATGATCAAATATTGGTTGATCTAAATTTCTAATTTTATAATATTTATCCCATTTTTTTCTTCATGTAAGATTTCCTTGGTTAGCCGCGCGGTGGTGGCGCACGCCTTTAATCCCAGCACTCGGGAGGCAGAGGCAGGTGGATCTCTGAGTTCGAGGCCAGCCTGGTCTACAAGAGCTAGTTCCAGGACAGGCTCTAGAAACTACAGGGAAACCCTGTCTCGAAAAAAACCAAAAAAAAAAAAAAAAAAAAAAAAAAAACCAAAAAAAAAAAAAAGATTTCCTTGGTTATATACAGTTAACTTCACCTCTCTGTATTTGTACTTTTCAGGTTTATAGTATTGTAGATCAGACCCAGGGCTTTGGACATAGTAGGAAAGTACTCAGCTACTGAATTACAGTCCTAACCCTAGGTTTTTAAAGTAAGTATTCTTTAGGTAATTAATTTTTATTTTAGGTAAAATATAATATATTACCCCCTCCATTTTCTTTCCCTAATCTCTCCTATGTAACACCCAATTCCTTTCAACCATGCCTTGTTTTTCTTTAATTTATATTGATTTGTGTGTGTGTGTGTGTGTGTGTGTGTGTGCCTTAATATCAGTACAATATGCTTGGTCCATTTAGTCTTATTTGTATGTCTATGATTTCAGTGCCGACAACTTGGTATTAGATAATAAATTATGAGGCTGTACTGGTTTGTTGTTGTCAGCTTGACACAAATCTAGACATGTCTGGGAAGAGGGAAAAGTTGCCTCCACATAGCTGGTCTATGTGCAATCTATAGGGCATTTTCTTTTTTTTTTTTAAATATTTATTTATTAAGTATACAGTATTCTGTCTGCTTGCATGCCTGCAGGCACCAGACCTCATTACAGATGGTTGTGAGCCACCATGTGGTTGCTGGGAATTGAACTCAGGACCTCTGGAAGAGCAGGCAGTGCTCTTAACCTCTGAGCCATTTCTCCAGCCCCTATAGGGCATTTTCTTAATTAATGATTAGTGTGGTTGGGCCCAGCCTACTGGGGCAGTGCCATGCTAGAGCTCATGATCCTGGGGGATATAAGAATGCAAGATGAGCTATCTAGTAAGTCCCCTTCCTCCATGGCTTCTGCAACAGTTCCTGCCCTGACTTCCCAGGATGATCGACTATGACTGCTTTAGAGGTCGTGGGACCTGGAGAACGGGGGCCAAGAAACGAGGTAAAGTCTTCTGCAATCGCCAACTTTATTCAGAGCATCAGGCAATTTATAATCCAAGATCTAATAAAGGCCACATGAATAAAGTTCTCATGAGTTCAAGCATCCCACAATCACAAGCACAACCACGTGTGGCACAAACATGTTTTCCCACGGGACCCTAATGAATAGTTTAAACATTGAATTGAATAACAACAGCAAGCCTTAATGAGCAGCCTGAAGTCAACTCACTCCTACCTGCCACAGCTGAGAGGACCACAAAAGCTCATTCCAAGGACCATTTTATGTTTTGAAAAAACTGAGGCCAAATGACAGGATCTTGTCTTTTTTTCTTGGAGTGTTCTCACAGGCTCTCAGAATTGTCACACAGCTCCATTCCTGGACCATGTTCTGACATCTCTACTTTTTTATTTTTAAGCATATCCAGCGTGGCTTTAATTTGAGATGTTGTAAGTGAACCCAATTGCTATTCGTTGCTTGAGAATCCTATTAGCAAGTAAACATAAACATAATGAACAATATTAGAAAAATATAGTGAAAACATTGTGTGTGATACTCTGCCAACAAGAACAGAGATCCAAACTGTGGCCAGTACTATGGGTGACACTATTATATTGATTAGAGTAATCTAGAGAATAGCTTGAAAAGAGACCCATCTGATTAGAAGTTCTGGTATCTTGTAGAACATAAGCCCACTTTTGCCTTTAAAAGGAATATAAACTTTTTGATGTCTTAGGCAAATTGAAAGTGATTTAAAGCCCAAGGAAAAAAATTAAGCACAGCCCTTCTCCAGAAGAATAAATTAATCTCTTTTGGTCCCAAAGTCCAGTGATAAACACAGAGTCATTAGTCAAGATAACAGACACTGGATCCATCCAGTCTACAAGCTGGAGCAAAGGAGGATGAGGAAGGTAAAGCAAAGACAAGTGTTCAGAGGATAAGCAAATACACGTGTGACCAGGTCACGGCAGATAGCATCAGCAAAGAGATTCTCAGGTGGCACAGGGCTCAGTGTGTTTCATAGGATAACTTCTCCCTTGGTCCATACAGCCTTAACTTGGCCCCAGGTGGGCAGACTCCATTCCTTGTGATCAACATCACCTTTTGCCCTTCAGCTGGAGGTTTGCTTGCTTTCTGGTGACTTTCACTGTCTCTTCTCCCTCTGCTGTTGTCCTGATGGCCAGGGGCTGGAGGAACTGAAGAGGAATCCATAATGTCTCAGTGGGTCCATCTGCAGCGACAGACACATATACTCCTTCCTAATTTTCTTTGGTCAACCGGGCTTCTAAGTCTCGAATTGTTTAAGCCACACATGCCGATCTAAAGGCAGTTTGGAATGCTCTGTAGAGAATCTTTTTGCGTTCTTGAACATATATCACCTTGAGGCAAATTTTAAAAAATAAGAGTAAATAAGGAAAGTGTAAGACTATCCCTAGGTGCCCCCCCCCCTTTTTTTAAAAATAATTATTGTTTTAATGTTATATGTACTCTTTCAATTATGCCCTGGCCTTGAGGTTTATAAGGAATGCCTGTAATACGATTAGTATTCTATTATTTACAGAAATTCTTAAATTTTAGCTGCTACACACCGGTCCACTTTCAGGTTTTTTTTGAGACAGGATCATTTTCGGTTTTTTAAAGAAGAGGATACTCCCCTTACTGCAAAAGTTTGTATCAGAGAAAACCGTACTGCAGAAGCATTCTCTGAGGGTGAGGTACAGCCCAAAGAAACTTAGAATATGTATTAATGCAAATGTGCAGGCACAACATCCGGGGTACAAGAGCAAACAAAGTGAGTGGCATCCATTTGCCGTGAGGGATTAACTTCAGCTACCTGACTATGACAGTACAAGGGAACACAAATACGACATTGCTGCACAATTGTCTTGCTTGTCTAAGTGGGATGGGGCACTCTTTGTACGTGAAGTCTCTTAGTGTTAGTGTGTAGGTGTCGATGTGTCTGCTCTGGAGAAGTAAAAATAGGGCAGGTTAATACATCAGCTTGTTTCTTTCTGCAATAAAACCAGGGAGGTTAGAGTGTGCATGAGTATGAGTGATAAGCAAAGGACGTGTGTGCAGGTTTTAAGCAGATGTTGTAGCTCCTGTTGTAATGGGAGCACATCAGGAAATGAAGGCAAAATTAAAGTAGCTTCTGTTGCTGGAAATACTCCCACAATTTAAGCAGACTCTGAAATGGTACTTAGGGGCTATGACTCAACCGTAAGCCAAATCAAAACAGCGAGCTCCACCTGCTGGGCTGGGGAAAAAGAAGCACTAGTAGATGATGAATATCTGGACCACGAACCTTCCTATGTCCCCAGACGAGCTACTGATAAAATAAGTCTTTGCCTGTAGCATGGGAGAAGGTTGAACAATTTTTACAATCACAAATTCAGTTTGTTTGAGAAAATCCCATAGCTTAGCAGCTGGATGGTGATTTTCTATCCTTCCATAGTAATCTGCAAATGAAAATTTAAAATCCAAAGAGTTCTGTAATACACTTTAAAACTGATTGTTAGTTAAGGATAATATAATACAGCAAGGACCAAATCCACATAATTGTTGACCCCGGGTCCTCCCCTTACTTCTTAATTGAGCAAGAAGAGTAAGGTAAGCAGTATTTTATGTATTTAAGTATTTTATGGCTCTTATGAAAATAAATCCACTCCTAAGGTTGATCCACTTTGCTTTGGTAGCTGTAGGAGACAACTTAGTGGGGAAAATAACTTTAAAGGCAGTCAAGAATACATACAATACACAAATGCCTCTTTTAGTCTGGATTCAAATAGCTGTCGTTCTTTCTTTGCCTCTCAAGACAATATATGAGGATTATCTAATGCTGTCTCTCCTAGAGTTTTAAATAGATTGGCTAGTGCTTAGGTATTCCCAAAGTAGAATGCAGCCAATTAGTAATCCTTAATAATTTCTGAAGGTTGTTTTAAATCGTCTAATGGACATTTTTTCGTGTGTGGTTTAATATTTGTTCTAATAACTAGTTGTCTCAAATACTGCACCGAGTCTGATCTTCGTTCCTTATTAGGTATAATAATAAGAACATTTTTATGTAGCATAATCCTGAGTCATGAAATATATAGATTGTAGCTCTTCCTCGGAGACAACTAACAGGATATCATCCATATAATAAATAATACAAGCGTGAGGGAAGGCCTGCCCCGGAGGCGCTAAAACCTTTCCTACATAGTGTTGGTACACAGTAGGAGCTTGTCATGCCTTGAGGTAGCATAGTCCACTGACAGCAGAGCTGAGGTTCTTATTGACTGAGTGAGGGAACAGAAAGGTAAATCGTAGCCAATCACTTCCAACATAAGCAAGGAAAGAATCCTGCCTGTGTGCCTCTCATCACCACAGGTTGCTTTTGGAGAATGTGGGACTTTGTTGATTCTGACAGTTTTTCTTGTGGGGGGGTCTTTATGGAACAATGATCAAGATGAACATGTGTAGTAAAAAAAAGCAATCTTTTAAATTCAAAACTATCCAAAGCCAATCTTTAGGAATAACTGAAGGCATAGGTAAGCCAGGCTGTAAAACTCCCATTGGCCACATGGTGGCATTAACATTCTGTAAGTCAATCAACAATTTCCATTTATTAGATTTCTTTTTAATTACAGAAACAAGATGATGCGCCTGTCAGAAGACTAGGTAATCTGCCTGGGAACCTTCCCCATTCTCTGTGACCTCAGACCCTATTCTCAAGATCACCCCCAGTGCTGCAACAAAGCATCAGCTGCAGCTTCCCCTCCCTCCTCTCCTTATCTGTTGATCCCTCAGACCTTCCCCTGGCCTCTCCTTCCCCTAGCCTTCAACACCAGCAAACATATCCCACCCACCCCTGCCCAACACACCAGACAAACAGGACAGTGTTAGGTCCAGGGGGGTGGCACAATGATGGGGATAGACCACCAAAGTCTAATAAACCAGGAGAAAACTTTATTCCAGAAACCAGAATCCAGGAAAAAAAAATCCCCATGGGGCACAAAAAGCTTATCAGCTAGCTGAGACCACAGCCAGAGTTGTTCTTTTTGTTTTGTTTTGTTTTTTTTGATAAGTTTGTGGCGGAGGCTGGATTCTGAACCCACATTTTTATAGTAGGGGCACCAAACATTAGGTCTGAACAACGGAATTTTTACAATCTCAAGGTAAAACTCAGATACAAATTGCCTTACTGTACAATCTCCATTAATAGAGGTTTTTAAGTTAAACTAGTGTTTGTACTTATTCTCTTGTCTTTCTTGGTACTTCTACTAGTGTTTACTGAAGCCCTGTGGTCTCCCCTTTGATGCTGCCAGTTTCACATAGCATGGATAATGCATAACCCAGAGGTCTCAGAGCTCTCAGTTTGTAGAGAGATGCTTTGGCCTTGTAAATAGAACTATGAGTTGTAACCCACTGTTAATAGTTAATCCTCAAGCTGCTGAGAAAGCTGCTGACAGTCTCTTCTCATTCTCCTATGTTTACAACTTTATATTTCTTTATTTCTACATTACTATTTTTGGAATCTACATGTTATATTCTTATCCTTGGACCCTTCAACAGTAAAACAGCCAACACACTCTCTGAATATACAGAGAGGAAACAGAAACCAAAGAACAAAATACCCACCCAATAAAGACAAGACCAGATATCAAGTACCTAGAATTAAAATCATTCCAAACCCAGATGCCTATATCCCAGTGTGAAAAGCACATCAATAACAACCAGAACAATATGTCTCCACTAGAACCCAGCTAGCCTACCACAGCAGATACCAAATATTCCAGCATTGCTGAAGCACAAGAAAAAAAAAAACCTTAAGACCAACTGTATGAAGATGACAGAGGTCCTTAAAGAGGAAATGAATAGGCCGGGTAGTGGTGGCGCACGCCTTTAATCCCAGCACTCGGGAGGCAGAGGCAGGCGGATCTCTGTGAGTTTGAGACCAGCCTGGTCTACAAGAGCTAGCTCCAGGACAGGCTCTAAAGCTGCAGAGAAATCCTGTCTCGAAAAAAAAAAAAAAAAGAGGAAATGAATAAATTCCTTAAAGAAATCCAGGAAACACAAAGAGATGGAGGAAAGGAATAAGTCTGTCAAAGAAAGCCAGGGAAACACAATCAACCAATAGGAGGAAATGGATAAATCCCTTAAAGAAAGTCAAGAAAAAGCAAACACGAAGGAAACAAAGCTGAAAATGGAAATAGAAGCAATAAAGAAAATACAAAATGAGGGAATTCTGGAAAAGAAAAATTTAGGAATTTGAATAAAAACTACAAAGGCAAGTAATAGTATTTTGAATCCCCTGGTTGTGGATCTCTCAGCCAATGCAATAAAGCAAACCATGCTGAATTAATAAAACCAGGTGATCTCTGGGGAAGCAGGAGAGAAATCACATAGCAGTCCTAGGGACCAGGTCTTAAATACCCTGTAGGCTAGTTCTATGAGCAGCTTCATGGGAGGAACCCCCACTTGGCAGGGTCTGGAGAGAGAGAGGTGGGGCCAAAGTGGGGTTCCCAGCTAAACAGCAAGCTTCACCAATAAAATGCAAGAGATGAAAGAATCTCAGGCACCGAAGAAAAGATAAAAGAAATGGATACATCGGTCAAAGAAAATGTTAAATCTAAAAAGTCCTGACACAAATCATTTAGGAAATCTGGGACATTATGAAAAAAAAAAAAAAAAAAAACCTAAGAAAATAGGAATAGAGGAAGGAGAAGAATCCCAGTTCAAAGGTTCAGAAAATATCTTCAACAAAATCATAGAAGAAAAATTTCCTAACTGTGGTAGTTTTAATGTAACTGACCCCCTTAATCCCATAAGGAGTGGCACTATTAAGAGGTGTGATTTTGTTGGAGTAAGTATGGCCTTGGGGGAAGTGTGTCACTGTGGGGGCAGGCTCTGAGGTTTCTTATGCTCAGGATGCCACCCAGGGAGTCAGCTGATTTCCTTTTGCCTGCAAGATGTAGCACTCTCAGTTCCAGCACCACCTCCGCCAGCATGGCGCCATGCTCCCTGCCATGATGATAATTGACTGAAACTGTAAGCAAGCCCCCCCAATTAAATATTCTCTTTATAAGAGTTGCCGTGTCATCGTGTCTGTTCACAGCAATAGCAAACCCTAAGACACTAACTTGAAGAAGAAGATGCCTATAAAGATATGAAAAGCTTACAGAGCACCAAATAGATTGGACCAGGAAAAAAATGTTCCCCTACTACATAATAATCAAAATACTGAACATACAGAGCATAGACCTATGCATTATAATTTTGTAGCACACTTTGTTTAACCTTGTTACAGCTCATAGTTCCCAACCCTGTTAGGGTTGAATGTAACTCCACAGCAGGCCAACGGGAGAGCTAGTCTTCTATGGTTATGATAGAAGACATGAACTCCAGGAACCATTAATCCTGTAAAACTTTTTCCTTTTAATTTTGAATCCAACAATGGCTTATCATTTTCCTTCAAATGTGCTAAAAGATGCAGTTTTATATGTACTCCCTCACGAACTACACTGTTGCTATATAAGGCAAAAATAGTAACTCCATTTTTTTCCCCCTCTGGCTTTAAATTGCCAATCAGTAGGCCCTGGGATCATGACTGTAATTTCCCCTATGTAATCTTTATCAGTGACTCCTGTATGAACCATGTCCAACTGTGCTAGGCAGTATAGGTCCCCAATATTCTGTGTATGACTTAAAAGGACACTGAAGAGGTGAAATGGCGGCATCTTTGGGGGCAAGGAATCTGAACAGCAGTACTTCCTTGAGCAGCAGCCTGTAAGGAAAGAACGGGCAGACTGCATCCTGAAGCTGGCACAGATGTTACCGTTTCTGGACTTAAGCCCTCTAATTTTGCAGGGCCTGAAGGGAGGGGGCAATAATCTGATTCCCTGTTGTTTACTGGTATTGTTATTGTTGCTAGGCAATGTATTGCCATCCTTACCATATTTAGATCAGCATTCCTTAGCCCAATGTTTTCTTTCTTGCATGTGAGGCATATACCAGGAACTCACTGATTTTGAGCGTTCATTTGTTGTAAGAGCAATTTACATTGTTTCTTTTAAGTGGCTGATCAGCCGGAATTGAAACACTTGGCTGACATTTGTCTTTGAACAGCATAGTTTCTAAAGCTGTTTGTAGGACCCTACTAGGCTACATGACTGTCAGAAAGTCTAAAACATTTCCCCTCTCCTCTGATTATTCCTCAGCAATCTTGATTGGCGTTACCATAAGCCAGCTGTTTTAACAATAGCTCTTGAATTGTTCCTCTTTGACTTGTTCCTCAATAGCATCTTTGGGTCTCCCTATGAAATCAGCATAAGGCTTACAGGGGACTTGGTATAATTTTAATATAACTAGACCTGAAGTCAGCTACCCTTCTTCTTTTTTTGCCCCTTTTACCAATTTTAAGGTTTGATCATCCAGTTTATATTCATTCAAGGAATTAATTTTCTCTTACTCATGATTAATATCCTTTTTATTTTCCTTAAGTACTTCTGGTAACAGTCCTAATTAATGGCCAAGTGACTCAAAATTGAACAGGATTCCTCCCCCCCCCCCCCCCCCGGTCCTTCCTTCATATACCGTTTCAACATTTTTTTAGGACACTGTCTCATAATTCTTTAACTAAATTTCCTTCTTCTGGAAGCCAGGGATTGTAATTATAAATAACTTGCAAGCAATCTAATAGCTGGGATACTGTGTTCCTTCTTTCTTTAAAAAAATGATGCAAAATCTTGACATAAGGCAAGGCCTTTCCTTGTTTCTGCCCCGTTATTCTCACTTCGCCTCCCCCTGTGAGGGTCCCAACTATGCTATCTCCCTGTCTGGGTGCCACTTACATTTATCACTCTAGAGGTGGTAGGACCTGGAAGAATGGAGCCAATGAGCGAGGTGCACTGAAATCTCATGCAATAGCCAACTTTATTCAGAGCATCGCATCAGACAACTTATACTCTGAGGGCTAAGAGAGGTCAAAAGAGTAAAATTTGTTTGCCCTGAATATAATACATTATGAAACAAAAAGAACAATAAAAAGTGCAATCGTTTTCAATGGAGTTAAATTTTATTTAATTAAAAGTAGCAAACGTTGCATAATTTATTTCATTGAGAATAACTGTTCTGTATGACTGCACAGTTATCAAGCACCCTTTACCGAGTACTTCCTGGGTGTGCTGCCCTTTAGGGGTCCCCCTCTCCAAGCTTCGACATCACTTTACACACTCAAGAAGCAGAGTCTCACCGGGCATGGTGGCACACACCTTCAATCCCAGCTTTTGGGAGGAGAGGCAGGCAGATCTCTAAGTTCAAGGCCATCCTGATCTGCAGTTTGTTCCAGGATAGCCAGAGCTACACAGAGAAACCCTGCTTTGGAAGAAAAAAGTAAGAAAAAGAAAGAAAGGAAGAAAGTGAGAGAAAGAGAGAGTGAGGGAGAGAAAGAGGAAGGAAGGAAGGAAAGAAGGAAGGAAGAAAGGAAAGAAGGAAGAAGGGAAAAAATGTAGTTTTATATTGCAAAGTAGTCAGGTGATCTGCCATCAAGTGAAAAGTCTCTGAAGAATATTTTATCTTTTGTTGATTTACAAAATGACATTTTTTCCCGTGCCATTATTAAAGCAGTATTTTTTTCCAATTCACTTCCCTTCTGTTAGAGTGGAAATAAACATGTTAAAATTAAGCAGTTTAGCATCACAGCTGATCAAACATGATGTTATGCCCTATGTGTACTTTAGGTAATATTGTTGTTTAACATTACAATCTGTAACTAGTACACTTTGGACAATGGATATTGGGAGGTATGTCTGCTTCACAGACTAAGAGTCTATTATATAATTTGGTGCATCATTTTAATAAACAAAAATGGGATTTGGGGCTTTTAGGTTGTGTTCAGACAACTTAATATTGAAAAGATTTTTATGTTTTTTTTCCCATAATCCTATTCACCTTAATGTAACATCATCATCACTTGGTTAGATGTGGTTATCGTCGCTTAGGCTCACATTGCTCCTTCTGTATTTGTAAACGTAGCATTTCAATTGTATTTCCACTCAATGCGCTTGCTACATCCAAAAGGAAACAAACAGCATCATGGGGAATCACCGATGGTAATAATGCACACTGTTTGTGGAGGACCTTGACTGATCTGGAGGGTAGATGCTTTTGTTGCTACAATAAGAGCTCATATTATCTTAAGGTAGTTGTACAGGGATGTATTTGGGGCTGTGAGAAATGCGTATTTCCAAGGAAACCATATTGCATGCATGTTTGACAGACATTCTCTGGATTGATGCATCGTTAGCAATTCGTATGGACTCTGCATGCAGCTTCTTCGGCCAGTCTTTTGCTCCACCAGGAAGGCCATGGGTTCTACAGACGCCACACAGCCGGTCTCTGATGTGTCTCAGATTCTCCAGCAAAATCCAATGGTTGATGTAAAACCAAACATGCTTTATTTTAAGATACCTGTAGTCATAAAAAAGCAAATTTCAAAGAGGTGTAAATTTGGGATAAAGATAAGAATTATTGTTATTGAGATGTACTGTGAATTGTTTTATAGTTATTTAGAGGAATTCCAGCGTAGAAAACACTTAAATATTTTAAATTAATTTTTATTTGAGATGATTAATTTGTACTAGCTAAACTTTAAAACATGGTAAAAATGAACCCACCTATACCAATGAAGCATTTTAAAAAGTTACCAACAATTCTGTATAACATTTTAAAGTAATGTTTATTGGTTGCTTAATGGTGGCTACCAGTTCTCCAAACCTGGTTTCCCTGATTCAAAACCCAGAAGAGAAGAAAGCAGGTAGGCGATCCTCAGACCCTCACCCCCCAGGCCACTTCAACTCCAGCCCCCAGTCTCGCCCCCAGCTCTGCAGCAGACCATCCCCTGTGGCCTCCCCCTCCCCTCTGCCCCCATCTCCAGCAGATCCTACAGAGCCTCCCTCACCGCTCCATCCCTCTGTGTCACCCTCCAAGTCCCTCTGGCATTCCCTGAGGACCTGCTGACGACTATTTTCAGGTCTTCACTCTCTCTCCCCTCATCCAATCCAACCCCACCCCAAGTCTAATTCCCAGCTCTGTCTCAGGCTCTCCTCATCCTCTACCCGCACTCACAGCGGACTAAACATGATCCTGGGCACACCCTGCTTTCCCCCTGGGGACTCCTTTAGGCCGCCCTCTTCCAGCTCATCAGCTCTATTCCTAAATGTCCAATAGGAGAAACACATTCTAACTGGAGCCCCCAGAGGCCATACCCGGCAGGATCCTAGAAGCATTTCCCACCAGGCAAGCCACAGTCACTAGACTCCCCTAAGAACCAGAAGGGGCAACCAAAACCAAGGATCAAAACAATCACTCTACAAAGACAAGACCAGATATCAGTATCTAGAATTACAATCATTCCAAACCCAGATAGATGCCTAGCCCCCAGTAAAATCCATTACAACCAGAACAGTATGTCTAAACTACAGGCCAGTAATCCTACCACAGCAGGTCCTGACTATTCCAACATAGCCAAAGTGCAAGAAAAAGACCTTTAAACAGCATGTATAAATAACAGTAAATCAGCAATCATTGGCCATTGATATCTCTCAATATCAGTGATCTCAATTCCCCAGTAAAAAGACACAGACTAACAGAATGAATGTGAAAACAGGATTCATCTTCTGCTGCATCCAAGAAACAGCCTCAACATCATGGATAGACACTACCTCAGGGTAAAGACTGGACCTAAGAAGCAGGCTTATCATAGCCATTTCAACACTGACAAAGTAGACTTCAAAATAGAAATAATCAGAAGAGATGGGAAAAAAACAATACACAGGGCATTGTGTAAAAAAAAAACCCCAAAACACTAGTACAGCATAAATCACATATTGATGCTCAAACGTTGATAATGACATCAGTACCTCGTTCTTGCTGATACACAGGTCATCCAGACAAAAACTAAGCAGAAAAATGATGGCGCTGACACAATATATCAAATGGACCTAACAGATATTTACAGACTATTTCACCCAAACACAAAATAACATACCTTCTTCTCAGCAGCCCATAAGACTTTTTCCAAAACTGGCCACATACTTGGACACAATCGATACAAGAAAATTGAACGCATTCTGTCTGACCACTACGGATTAAAGTTGAGCAACAACAGAAAAAAACAGAAAGCTTACAAACTCAAGGAAACTGAGCAACTTTCTACTGAATGCAAAACGGGTCAAGACAGAAATTAGGAGAAAATGAAAGAGTTTCTGAATTGAGTGGAAACACAACATACCCAAACTTACGAGACACGATGAAGACGGCTCGAAGAGGCGCTTTCATTGCACTAAGTGTCTACGTTAAAAGGTGGGCGGGAGATCATGTTAGTAACTTAACGGCACAACTGAAAACTCTAGGGCAAAAGGAAGAAATCACACTCCAAAACAGAAGATAGCAAGAGAAAATCAAACAGGGCTGAAATCGACATAATCCACTCTCTCCATACCTAGTCAATTTAGTACTTGGAATCTTAGCTTTAGCAATAGGATGACTGAAGGAGCTCAAGGGGATACAAATGGGTTAGGGAGGAAATCAAAGTATCTTTATTTGTAGAATATATATATATATATATATATATATATATATATATATATATAACCCTAAAAATACCACCAGGCAACTCCTACAGCTGATAAACACTTTCAGCAAAGTAGCAGGCTACAAAATTAACATACAATGCTGAGTGGTGGTGTCCCATATCTTTAACCCCAGCACTCAGGAGGCAGAGGCTATTGGATCTCTGTGAATTCGACGCCAGCCTGGTCTACAGAATGGGTTCCAGGATATTCAGGGCTGCACAGAGATATCCAGTCTCAAAAAGAAAACAAAACAAAACCAACACTGATGGCCTGGGTGGATCTGTGCTGGGGGGAGGGGGCGTCTGTGCTGGGGGGGAGGGGGCGAGAGGCTTTCGTGTGAGTTGTAGGCTCTTTGGTGGCACTGCTTACTGCTAAATGCCACTAGTGGTACCCAGATGTGAAAGCCAAATGACCTCCAGACACTTCAAAACATCCTCTGATGGGAGCAAGAGGACAAAATATCCTTTGACCCTCTGTTTAAACAACATTGTATGAAATCATTGTTATAGCAGAAGCATAAGAAATATTCTGCAAGAGACAGACAGTGTTGAGAATTTCAGAAGAAGGCTCTGGTACAGAAATGATAGCCTAGGACTCTTCAATCCTTATAAATTAAACCTTTAGCTCACGTGAGACACAAACAGGAAGAACTAGGAAAAGGCCTTTTATAAGATCCATTATCTGCGAGCTCTTAGCAATGTTCATGTGCGCCACTAGAGGGCACTCAAGGGATGAGAACAAACTGGTTTTTCAAAAGGAAGACAGGATTTAGCTCTTCTCTCAAAGAAAGGAAACTTGGCTGGAAAGTAGCTGTCCTTTCAAAATCACATCAACCAATGACATCCTGAGCCAGACATAGCTGTCCTTTCAAAATCACATCAACCAATGACATCCTGAGCCAGACACAGCCACACAGAGAGAATGGCAGGCTGTTCGGCTCTGGGGGCGCCTAATAGACATCTGAATCTCTCTGTTGACAAGAATGCTAGCAAAGTCATTGTGTTAGGGTTCCCTAGAGGAACAGAACCGATAGAATGAATACCATCATGACTATACTGAATATATATGTATATGCTCACACATACACACACACACGATTTATTAGAAAGCTGTACAGGCTGAGGTTCAGCTAGCCCAACAATGGTTGTCTACCAACAGAAAGCCCAAGAATTCAGTAGTTTTTCCATTTATGATGTTAGAGGGCTCAGCTGGTCTTTAGTACACAGTGGAATCTCAAAAAAGTAGACCAATGCTAGCGGAAAGATGAACACGCCACTGAGAGTGAGAGCCAGCAGGCAAATTGGGCCATCCTCCTTCCTCCATGTTCCTACACAGGCTGCCAGCAGAAGGTGTGGCCCAGATTTAGGGTGGGTCTTCCCACCCCAAATGATTCAGTTGAGAGAGAAAAAAAATCCCCCACAGGTAGGTGTTAGCTCTGGTATTAGTTAATTCCAGATGTGATCAAGTTTACAACCAAGAATAGCCACCATTGTCATTTTCCTGAAGAATGCCTTGGGTGTTGGGGGGTGGGGCAAGGCAAGGCTGTGGTTTGCCTAAGTAAATGTGGTCGTTGTTAGGCTCCTGAGTTAAAGGACCCAAAAGAGAAAATTACAGAGGCATTCCAGTAGATGGCGCTGGGACTAATTCAGCAAGCCTGTGCCAGAAACATCTGGTAAGAGCCTCTTTCCCAGCAGCATCTGTTCCCAAGTCTTCAGGACATAACTGGAATGACTTCAAATGAAAGATATCTCCGACTTTAAACCAAGTTTCCGTTCTAGTGCTGATTTCCAATTCTGACTCAAGATACACATTCCCTCCTAGTCCAAGCAACTTGGCATCACATATACACACAAATACACATAGACACACACACACATACACACACATACACATAGACATACACACATGTACATGCATACACACATAGACACACAAACATGCACACACACACACACACACACACAGGTCCAGACCCAGGAGGCAAAGGAACAGATTTTGTTCATCAAACAACATTTGTCATTTATTTCAATTGTGATGAGACAAAGTCTTGCCTTAAAGGCCAGCATAGTCTAGCACCATGTAGCTCAGGCTAGCCTAAAACTCAAGAGTCTTTTGTTTGTTGGATTACAGGCACAAACTACTACGTCCTGATCCTTTGGTTTGATTTGAATTAATGAAGATAAAGGTGATTTAATCACACTGTAATTGGCAAGGACAAGCAAAACTGACCTAAAAATCTTCTAACATTCATTCACTTTGGTGGCTGCTGTAGTCAGAGATGTCTGTTCTGTCTTTTCTTGGTAGTATATGGTATTAAAATGCATAGAATGGGGGCATTATGATACTATATGGAATTCTGAAATATAATAATGTGCTCAAAAAGAGAGCTATATGAACTTGAAGAGCTGGATATGTAGCAATAGAAGAAACATGGTCATTATACACCTGGGAGACCAGGTGTCATGGTTTGAATAGGAATGGCCCCCGCAGACTCAAGTGTTTGAATTCTTGGCTCATAGGGAGTGACATTATTAGGAGGTATGGCCTTGTTGGAGGAAGCATGTCATGGTAGAGGCAGGCTTTGAGGTCTTATATGCTCAAGCTAGGTCTAGTGTGGCAGTCTCCTGCTGCTGCCTGCTGATCAAGATGTAGAACTCTCAGCTCCTTCTCCAGCACCAGGTCTGCCTGCATGACACTATTCTTCTTGCCATGATGACGTTGGACTAAACCTCTGAGCTCTAAGCCAGTCCCAATTAAATGTTTTCTTTTATAAGAGTTGCCATGGTCATGGTGACTCGATGTAAGAATAAGACACTAACTTGAGGTCATAATGAGAAGCAGGCATAAGCAATAATTTCACAGTAAGAGATAAAATTCACCATGTGGTTAAAGTTATAAACATTCAAGGGATAAGAAGGAAACAAATGTCTTCACTTGCTGTAATCTTCAAGGTAACCTAGCAGTGTGTGTGGGCTTAAAGACAGACCTTCTACTGCTGCTATTACATCTAGGACTTTTTATTGTTTTCTTTGCCTATTTTTAGGGGAGAAAAAAGCTTACTGTTACCAGAGTTGGTCTTATTGTGCACTAACATAGAAACAAGACCCTCAAGGATGATGGGGTGATGGCCATGGGCAGGAGACGGAACTACTGCAGTATTTGGAGTTCCATAACTTTTGTGAACTACAGTCACGAGGAATGAAGGCAGGTAAAGTACCATAAAAGGTAGCATTTAGGCAAAGAGCAGGCAAAACAAAAGTCAAAGACAGCAGAAAAGTTGAAAGCTGAGGATTACGTCAATGGTATATAGCACTTGCCTAGCAAATGCGGGGCCTGGGTTCCATCCCCAGAACTGCCCACAATAAAAATAGAGGATTGGAAAAATGGGGCTAGGATGGCGAGACAATTCAGCAGGTAAAGGCACTTGCTGTCAAACCAAATGGCCTGAGTTCAATCCCCAGAACCCGGATGTGACAGGAGAGAACTCCTGCAATATGTTCTCTGACCTTCTCAGCTGCATTGCGGTGGCACATGGGGTCATGTGCATGTGTGTGCAGGCAAAGTAAACAGATGTAAAAAGGGTGGGGACTTTTCTATCTCAGTCTCACCTGAACCTTACTGTGCTGTTGGTTCTACTCACCTCCGGGAGTCAAGAAAACAAGAATAGTACAAGCATGTGTGTTTGATCTTCACAAGCTTCCCATGAAAACAGTAGACATGTATCAGTTACTACGACAATTATCTGGGGCAATCAATTTATTACGAGAAAAGGTCCATTTTGTCTCTCGGTTGTGGGGATTTCAGTCCACCATTGATGGTCCTGTTGTTCCTGGGCCTGTGGTGACGCACAGCACCAGGGAGAGAGTGTGGTGAACTACCTCATGGAAGGAGGGCGCAAAAAGGTAAGAGAAAGAGATCAGGGTCTCTCAGTCTCCTTCGTGCCTCAATAACCAGGAGACCTCCCATGAGGCCCAAACTTCCAGAGTTCCTAACATCTCCCCAAAGCACCAACCAGGAGACAAGGCCTTTAACTCATGGCCCTTTGGGGGCACATCAGATAGAAATATACAATGATTCACTGCGAAACTGAGGTCAAATTCCACCTCACAATTTTGCAGATGGCAATGCCTCACTTTTGAAAAAAAAAAAGCATTGAATTATAACAAATGATTTTCATCTACCAATACCCATGCCGATATACTAGAGGTCCGGTCAGGGAAAGAGACACTTTTCTGACAGTCAGCACTTCCCAAATTTAGCCCCTTCCCCAGTTCTCCTCATGCTCACGGGGTGGGGGGGCACCTAGTAGCATCTCACAGGCCACTAGTGTCCCCCTAGCTGAGCGTCTGGAAAATGTCAGCCCACAGATAACTGCAGAACAGACTTTGTTATGTTGAGGTGCATGAGCATTCGAAAGACGTACCGTTAGGGTCTACTTAATATCCTGAGAGTTAAGAGTTCTGCTCACATTCGGCTTCTTGGTGCAGTTATTCAGTTTCTGTCCTATCATCCTTCTGATGGCAATGTCATCTGCGCTGGGAAACACCTGCTTCGTTATTCCTGTAAAAGATCACAGAGGCATGCGAGATCATTTTATGAGGGGTTCGCATCCTATGAACTAAGGCAAAGCATGGTTCTGTCTCAGATTTACAGACGTAGCCCGAATTGTCAGGCATGTTTAAGCAGATGGATGCACCCAGGTTTTGGAAGCACAGCCAAAGCTAATGGAAAGTTGACACTATAAACACATCACATACGCACGTTTTCCTATGACATCATTCATTGTAACTCTCCTGCTTGCTATGGACTGCATGCTTTTGGCTCTGAGTGTCATGGACTGATTTGTATTCATTTCTAACGTTAGTCAAAATAAGTTGATCACTTGTTAACCAAGAAATGGTCCATCAAGAGCTTGGCCAGAGATGTTCTAACTTTTTCGATGCTTGCAAAACCAAACCAAACCAAAACCTGGAAAAGGTAGATCATTGTTTTTTTAAGGTGGTTCACTAATTTGAAAACTATGTGGTTAAAATGATCTCTTTTCAGGAACAAACAATACACGAACGATATAACTAAGAAATACAAATTGTTACTGAAATTTTAAAAGTAAAGTTGCTACTTTCTGCAGCTTTGACTTTTATTAACTTGAACCTCTCAGTTATAGACACTTTACTTTTAGTTTGACATCCATTTCTTCTTTTCTTTTTGAGATAAGGGCTCATGCAGCCTAGGCTGGCTCCTGAGTCTGCTATGCACACAGAATGATGTCAAACTCCTGGTCCCTCCCACCTTCACCTCTCGAGTGCTGAGATGACAAGGATGTACCACCACACCCAGATTTAATAATCATTTTAACGAAAAAAATTGTCATGTGAAAATCAATGCAATCAAATTATCACCTATGATTTCTTGAACTTCATTCTGATTCATAGCTGGTTTTACAACTTTGTCTCTTGAAGTAGAGGATTTTGCCCCAGTCAGACTGTGTGTGGCCATATACTCAGTTGTGTAAAGAACTTGCATTAAATCGTTAATAAATTTCTGAGGCTTGCTCTTATTACAACGTGCAATCTGCCAGTTTTCAATCTTGAACTAAAAAATAAGAAATGATAACTGAGATTAGTAAAAGAGAAAAGAGATGATACCTGGAGAAACAACAATACAAATTAAGACATACCATAAAACATCAGCGCTCTTTAAGGTGGCATTTTGCACTTTTAGTACATTATTTTACATTTCAGTTAGAGGAAATAGTGACATTTGAAATATATGTTAGCCTTGATGAGGTATCTGCTTGGAATATATGCAAATTTTTCTTGGGCCATCTAAATGCGATGCCTTAAGAATAACCCTATCCACAAAGCTTCATACTTATGTTTGGAGAGTCATGGCTCTCAGAAGATGCCTTCTCCTAAACTCTGGTTCCTGTGGATATGCTACCCCACTGAAAATGTACAAACGTAGGGAAAGTTAAGCATTTTGAGATGGAAGATTACTCTGGATCAGTCAGGTTGGCTCAGTGATACCTTAAAAGCCGATGATGGGGGAAGAAGAGAGGAGCAAAAGAAGAAAAGGGACAGGAGGAAAGATGTGAAGTGTGGGGCTTGACTATGAGATGATGGGTGGAGCCATCAGCCCAGCGTGAAGTGAGACGTTGGATGGAGCCCTAAGTCCAGTGGGAAGTGAGTCGGTGGATGGAGCCCTAAGCCAGGCATTAAGGGTTTTAGAAATAGGGATGACCAATCTGCAGCCAGGGAGGAAGTGGGAAATTCATTTCTACAGCCACTAGAAACCAAATTCTATAATAATGACGCAAATAAGTAGGAACCAGACTCCTTCTCAGAATCTCCCATAAAGAATGTTCCTGCTTGCACACTGATTCACACCAGTGAGCCCTCTATTGGATCCTGAGAACATAAATTCATGTGTGTAAAATCAATAATTTGTGGGAATTTCTTGTACAGCAACAGGACGCTATATACAAAGATCCAGATGCTCTGATATTAGACCACACATTCAATATCACCTTGGCAGAGCTGTTTTCTTAGGCTTATTCCTGATTTTAACAAAAGTTTTACATGTTTACTTCCTGTTTCTTGATCAGGGAAAACATAAATAGCTGTGGACATGAGGTATACAGTGGCCCACAGTTCTCTCTGTGACAGAGTTTTGCCTTTAATATTAAAGTCTACTTTAATAACTGATGCAAGAATTTATACTTCAAAAGCTGCATTTATTCCCAGTATTTGCCTTTAAATTTCTAAATTCGGTGTAACTCTCATCGTTAAAATAAAAAATTTCTTTATAATAGGGATCTAATGATCGGGACCTAAATCTGCCTAGACTTATTGTGATGAGCGCCCACTGATTCACCCTTCTTTGGTTTTGTGCTCAGCTGTCTTCAGAGACCCAGGGGGAGGTATCCCGACCAACCTGCTTCTCACCAGGAGGCTGCTCCTCCTCAGCCTTCAGAGAACTTGGGGAGCTGGAACTAGAGTTGGAATTACTGCATAGAGAGGCAAAAGAGTCTGGGGAAGAGTTGTTGGTTGATCTCCAGAGAGTAGATGCAGGCGTGGACGCCACTCCTCCACCCTTAAGCAGGGTTTCTGCCATTCCAACCAGTTCTTCAAACTGGGTGACTGCCTGTGGTAACACTGAAACAGTAAGAGAAAGTAGCATTTCCCAAACACATTAATAGCAGTGATATTTTCATGTTTTTCAGTGTGCGTGTTATAAAGGTGTTTAGCCACATAGTGTTCTGCCTGCATGTATGCCTAAACTCCAGAAGAGGGCACCAGATCTCATAATAGATCACCATTTGGTTGCTGGGAATTGAACTCAGGACCTCTGGAAGAGCAGTCAGTGCTCTTAACCTCTGAGCCATCTCTCCAGTCCCCACATTTAACTTTTTGTTACAATCTGCTTGATAAGGAGTTTCAAAATGTTGGCTATATTTGAATGTTTATGCTTCACTTTGAATTAAAAACAATGTTTCAGTCTGGTAGTGGTGGTGGTGACACATACCTTTAATCCCAGTACTCGGGAGGCAGAGACAGGCGAATCTCTGAGTTCGAGGTCAGCCTGGTCTACAGCGTGAGTTCCAGGACAGCTAGAGATACACAGAGAGATCCTGACCAAATCAGAGCAAAACAAAACAAGCCAAAAACAATGTTTCAAAGGTTGACTCTCCTCTAGCTGCTAGAGCTACATTTGAGGTCACTGAAGCGCTAGTGCAGAGACATAGCTGATACCAATACCAGTCACATCCTAAAGGCCCACAGTGGCAATGCAAGTGTCAAGATACAATTAACCACGGGTTGTGAAAAATTGTGATTGTTTAGGTAAGGAGCCAGTTCCATCCAACTAATAAACTTGTGCTGTGGCTCAAACCTATGTTGTCACATATTAAAATGAGTTTTGGAGATCAACTGAACTATTCTTTTTTGTTTTTGAAAACTTATACATTCCAAGTTTCATGCAGACATGTAAACTAGTCTTCTTGCTATAGCTTGCTTGTTTTCTAAGGACAAATAGCTTGTTGTTGGAACTGGAAGAGACTTTGAACTCTGCTCAACTTAATTCCTCACTCAGTGGTTGAGGGTACTGCTATATTAGAGGGAAAGACTTTGAATTTCTTTTGGGGGAGCATTTTTATTACGCATATATTGAACTATAATCTTCACAATAACTGATGATGTATCCAAATCAGTACATGTGTGCTGTGTTAACAGGAAAATCTTAAAAATAAATTTATCTATTTTACATCCTGGCCACAGTTTCCCCTCTGTCATCTCTTCCCAACCCCCTCCCCTCTGTTCCCACCTCCCAATCTACTCCACCTCCATTTCTGTATAGGAAAAGGCAGCTCTCCCATGATATAAACAAAACATGGCATATCAACTTGTAGTAAGACTAAGTACCTCCCCATGTATTAAGGCTGGGCAAGGTGACCCAGTATGAGGTGTAGACTTCCAAAGGAAACAGAAAAATTTAATAAAGAAAATCCCCTTGCTTGTTTCTTCAGTGAGTACATTCAGCACTCCCTGCGTGCTGCCACGAATCAGTCAGCAGTTACTCACTGAGCAAGGTAAACCCTTGGGTATCCCTAGTGATAGGAGCATCTGCTAATGGTGGTGAATTCTTGAGAACAGGCCTAGGAGTTTATGCTAATGAGGTCACTGGGCATGGAGTCTTCCTTACCCGGTAATCTGATGTAGAGGATGGACACAGACAGAAATCCAAAAATTCCCACCGTATGACAGAGCCATGAGCAGTCAGTCAACTCATTATTCTTACCTAAGGAAGCTTCCAGAGTCTTTGGGTACCAGAGCTCTGGGGAGCTTCCTGAGGGTCAATATCCTATGCACAGTCACACAGTGGCCATCACAACAACTTTCTATTTGGTAGCCTAGACTCCGCCTCTTTCTCTTCGTCTACTTTGCATCCCCATCCACCGAAATAAATACAGCTGTGACTACAATGGGTTTCAATGAGTTCTGCGAGTTTACTCTATCAAATTATCAAAGGTGAGGGTGATTGGGGGAAAATTAACAAATTTGCACTTGGTGTCAGAAGTCTTGGGCAAATTCGCTATTCTGGAGGCTGACTTGTAGACCCAAAGAAACACAAACGTGTGCCAGGAAGAGGGAAAAAGCCTGTCGTGGTTTTTAGATGAGACATCACTGAAGGTTCACTCGTTGAATGGGTGGACCCCAGCTGGTTGTGGAAACTCTAAGGGGGTGCATTCGAACAGTCCACCGGGTCCCCGGCTCCTGCTCCGCCCTCTCTGCTTCCCGTCCGTTCTGACACCAGCTGCTTCTCCTTGTGATGCGTTCAGTCACTCTAGGCCTAGAAACAGAACCAGGTGCTCACAAACTTAACCTCTGCGACCATGCGCCCAAGGAAACCGCCCCTTCTTTAAGTTGCTCCTGTTAAGGTATTGAGTCAGAGTCACAGCAAAAGCAAGTAGTACAGGGATTTGACCTAATCCAGAGCAGGGAGGACTCAGCTCAGGACTGAGCTGGGAGCTGGAGGTGAAGCAGGAATTAAATAGCCATGGAGCGGGATGGGGTCACCAGACACAGAAGGACACACGCGCTGCAGTTGAAGACTCGAAGGTCAAAGCTGGGATGTAGAGAAAACGGAATCCAAACACGAAGCGAGGCTTCGAGGATCTTTATGATCTTTACTGGTTTCTCTGACACAAAGGTTGGACCTGTATATCAGCACACGTCGTTCTCATGACTAGTTTAAATTTTTTTTTTTTTTTAAATCTCTGCTGGTGTTCACTATTGCCCGTAATTAGAACCACACTGGCATACAGCATTGTAGCCTGGTTCTCCTTCCAATTAACGCTGGTGGGTGAAGGTTTTGGCCATTTCGTTAGCTCTGCTCAGAACACACGGATTTTGAAGTTGAATTTATGTAGTCAAAAGGAGAAAAGAAGTGAAGGGGATGAGTTTGAGCCTGAGGGCTCCTCATGAACTTGTAGGAAAACTTCCTTGCTTCAGAGGTGCCCACTTCTTTAGGCAGAGACAAGCTTTGTTTGTTCTAGAAGTCAACATAAACAGCTTCAAAAATATACCCTCCA
Organism: Arvicola amphibius; assembly: GCF_903992535.2. Taxonomy (NCBI): domain Eukaryota; kingdom Metazoa; phylum Chordata; class Mammalia; order Rodentia; family Cricetidae; genus Arvicola; species Arvicola amphibius. The sequence continues at coordinate 89,537,626 of NC_052055.2, forward strand.
TTTTGCATTTTAATCTTTTGCTCTGCATAATACCCTAAAATTCATTCACACTGTGTGCATAAATAATTGGTTACTTCTCTTGCTAACTAGCATTACACGACTCTGCAGTTTGTACTCTGTGATGAAAAATCAACTTATCTATTGATGAACTTTACCGATTGATAAATTATTACACATTCATCAGTCATAGAAGCCTTTTTCCTTAAATGTCACAGTTTAGTACACTTTCAACTATAATTCTTATGAGGATAAATATATGTGTTTGATTCTTGATTATTTGAATTTCTTTCATAAATAGGTATCAGACTGTTGGAAGCCATCACTGGCTGGTAGAGGTCGCAGTCTACCACAGCCTGGTAGCTTTGTTTAAGCTCCACAACACAGAACTCCCTCCCTCCCCAGCGAAACTTCCTGCTTTCTACCCAGTCTTATCTGGGCTAGGAAGCCTGACTAATCTCAAGGGTGACCCTCGACATAGTTCCCTGCAAACACTCTTCCCCTGGTGACTCACACGGTAATTATGCAAGTGCTCTAGGCATTTTGATGGGACCCTGTTGCCACGTACAAAGCCTTGTGGTAGGAGTCTGCCACTTAATGCAAATTAGGGTTTGTCCCCAGGCTCCCCAATCCTATATATTCCTTATACTCAGGAATAAAATGGAGCTGATTCATCAGAAGTCTGTCTCCTGGAGAGATGTCTCTGCTCATGCTCATGGGCTGGTATAAAGTTTTCTGCTGCTGCTACTGCCTCCTGCCCTCTCCACCTGGTAGCTGACAGGCTGAGAGGGCAAGAGGGTCCCTCTGCATCTGAGCATGGGATACTAGTGTTTTTGTTGTTTTGCTTTGTTATGATACAGGGTCTCATGCAGCCCTGACTGGCCTCATGCTTACTAGGTAGCTGACGCTTGTAGAATAATCCTTCTGTATACTGTAGGAATATATATATCACTGTGATTTGTTTAATAAACAGGCTCACTGGCCTATAGCTGGGCAGGAAGAGGTTAGGCAGGGGAAGCCAAACTGAGAATGCTAATGAAGAAGAAGGGCAGAAGGAGCAGGATGAACATTAATAAAGGTACTGCCATGTGGCACAGGATAAATAAGAAATATGGGTTAATTTAAATGTAAGAGTTACCTAGTAATAAGCCTGAGCTATTGGTTGACCATTTATAATTCATATTCAGTCTCTGAGTTAGTTATTAGGGACTGGGTGGTTGGGATCAGAAATGTCTGTTAACAGAGGCTGGATTTGAACCTTGAACTCCTGGTTTTCTTTTTTCTTTTTCTTTTTCTTTTTTTTTTTTTTTTGTTTTTTCGAGACAGGGTTTCTCTGCGGCTTTAGAGCCTGTCCTGGAGCTAGCTCTTGTAGACCAGGCTGGTCTTGAACTCACAGAGATCCGCCTGCCTCTGCCTCCTGAGTGCTGGGATTAAAGGCGTGTGCCACCACCGCCCGGCTTCTTTTTTTTTTTTTTGAGACAGAGTTTCTCCGTGGCTTTGGAGCCTGTCCTGGAACTAGCTCTTGTAGACCAGGCTGGCTTCAAACTCACAGAGATCCGCCTGCCTCTGCCTCCCGAGTGCTGGGATTAAAGGCATGCACCATCACTGCCCAGATTCACCATTTTATTTTTAAGTATTAATATTTTTCTTGGTAAAATGTTCACCTTTGTATGCTTTAATAATTATTATAATTATGATCAATTAAATGGTAAATCACCTTTTGTAAAAATTCAATTTTTTTTTAAAAATAATCTTTTTTCTCCAGGATATATATTCCCAACCTTTATGCATGTACAAAAGTCTGCGTTCCCCTCATGTGTGGGATCATGTGTGTGTGTGTGCATGTTCACGTGAAGGTCAGCAATTTACCTCTGGTCTCTCTGGTCACACTTCTCTTACTGTCGAGGCAGGGTCTTTCACTTGAACCAGAGCTTGCTGACCTGATCAGTCTAGCTAGCCAGCATGCTGGGAATCCACTCTGGCTCTCATATTCAGGTGGCAAACCCTTTACACCTCTACATATTTATGAACTGAGTTAGGAACTCACACTACCGCTGCCACAGCCCCAAGCAATTAATACTAATTCTTAAATAATGTATGTTAAAAACCACCCAATGTTTAAATTTCTCTGATTATCTTGGTTTTGCGTTTGCAGTTGATTTGAGTAAGATCCAATAAGGACCATATGATAAAGCTTCTCCTCCAACCTAGTTCCTGTTCCGTGTTCTGGTTTTGTTCTCGCAGGTAGGGAAACTGAGTCACTTGCTGTGAAAGCTTTCTCTCAATCTGGATCTTGCTGGCTGCACCCATCGGGATCTTTGTCATGTTTTCTTTTCCTTTGGTGTAGACCTGAAGGCTCGCTCAGGGACAGTTGGTTTCTCACAGGTGGGTGGATTTCACTACTTTGTTTTAGGGGACGGCTGAGCCAGGATGTGGTTCTTGCCCACCCATTAGCTCAGGTTCTTCTACAAATTCTCATTCACTCTTCGGTTCTCAGAGGTTCATTTCACAACGATGGTGGGACGGATGCTTCTTCTGACAGACGCTGTTGGCTTTCAGAGGAATAAGTTTTCCCAGGTGACTACTGCATTCTTCTGTCCTGACTGTGAACATGAACTTCTGCACACAGCCTCAAGAATATGGCTCTGTTTGTTATGGCTACCAATGCCTCTGCGACACTCCAAGAGTTCCATATGTGGTCACAAAAAGCTCCTCCAGCTGCCACCTTTGTACCGCCGTCTCTGTTAGACTTCCTTGCTTCCTGCTCTGACATTTTCTCCCTGACATTCCCAGAAATATGGTAATGTGTTTCCTGTGTAACACCCTAGAATTGACCTTTTCCACGAGAAACTCTGGGGCTTTTAGAGGAGAGAATATCTCAGAACCACGTCTGGGTCCTAGAAACATCTGCCATTGGGTTCTTGTTTCCTGGTCCACACATGTATAATATTAGGAAACATTTGTTAGTTTTTTTTGTTAGTTATTTTTAGACAGACTCTTGCTATGTAGCCCAGGCTGGCCCTGAACACAGTATACTGCCCAGGACTGTCTCAAATTCACAACCCTCATCAGCTTCCTCAGGACCTAAGATTTTAAGTGTGTACTACCACAACCAGATGAGATTACTTGATGAAAAAATTTGTTATTATTTTTTAAATGTGTGTATGTATGTGTGTGTTTATGCACATGAATGCAGATCCTGGTGAAGGCCAGAAGAGAGTGTCAGAATCCTTGGAGTTGGGGTTACAGGCAGTGAGCCTAACTAGGTGCTGGGGTGACAGGCAGTGAGCCTGACTAGGTGCTGGGGTGACAGGCAGTGAGCCTGACTCGGTGCTGGGGTGACAGGCAGTGAGCCTGACTCGGTGCTGGGGTGACAGGCAGTGAGCCTGACTCGGTGCTGGGGTGACAGGCAGTGAGCCTGACTCGGTGCTGGGGTGACAGGCAGTGAGCCTGACTCGGTGCTGGGGTGACAGGCAGTGAGCCTGACTCGGTGCTGGGGTGACAGGCAGTGAGCCTGACTAGGTGCTGGGGTGACAGGCAGTGAGCCTGACTTGGTGCAGGGGGGCCAGGCAGTGAGCCTGACTAGGTGCTGGGGTGACAGGCAGTGAGCCTGACTAGGTGCTGGGGTGACAGGCAGTGAGCCTGACTTGGTGCTGGGGTGACAGGCAGTGAGCCTGACTCGGGGTTGGGAAGTGTTCTTAATGGCTGGGCCATCTCTCCAGCCTTTGAGATTACTTTTTACAGATAAATTTATCACAGCTCCTATTCAAACTTGGACACAGAGTTTTAATTTAATATACAGCTGTGTTTTTCATATACTCAATGGAGTAAAATGAAGAGTTTAACTGGGGCTATCCGTTTCCAAACAGCCTTTGCTAAGAAATCCATCCTTTCTCTGATTGTTTTCAGGTCTCATTCCGAGCTCTGGGGTGGGGCCTAACGGGAAAACACAGGGGTGATAATGGCAGAGCCTTTAAGCACTGGGTGGAAGAATCTGAGAGTAGGCCCCTTGTGACTGCACAGGTTGCTCTTCTCTGAAGAAGCTGGCTTGGTTGACTTGTGCTAGCAGACATCACAGCAAATTCTGACGAAACAGTCTCTATGTGCCACTCCATTGTAAATCTTCATCTGCTATCTAGGTAACACTTTCTGTTTTTTTTTTTTTTCCCATTCTAGAAGAAACATTCATCTCCAAAACGGTACAATGTTAAAAAAAACCTAACAAACAAAACCCATACAACTATTCAGCCAATAGAGCTTGAACCATTGTGCTATTGGCCCTCCCTCAAACACATCCTCCTAAGCTCTGTGTCCCCCTGATCCTTATATCCTTATAGATTAGGCTCTGTGGGGATGCACATTATGCCCACGGAACGGCTAGCTCTTGTGCCCCTCACCTCTAACAGTGCAGTAACATGTCCCACTGCCTACTCTCTATGTAGCCTTGTGCAAGTTGTTACTCCCTCAGATTACACGCCCAATTTACGCCATTTTTTCCATGAGTTAAAGGAGGAAAATAGGGCAGAAGGTGGAGAATCAAATGACTTAAATGTTTTATTTTTATTTATTTTTACATTTATGTGTATGAGTGTTTGCCTGCATGTATGTCTGTACCACATGTGTGTTTGGTGTTCAGAGGCCAGAAAAGGGCATTGGATTCCCTGGAACTGGAGTTACAGACAGGTTTGAGCCTCTACGTATGTACTGAGAATTGAACCTGGGGCCTCTATAGGAGCAGTCAATGCTCTTAACTGCTAACTTTTCTCTTCAGCCCTCTACATTTTTCTTTTTTTGTTCCTCCCTCCCTCTCTCTTCTTTCCTCCCCACTTTCTTTCTGGTTCTGTGGTCAATAAAACAAAAACAAACCAACAACAGATGAAGGCAATAGTAAGTTACTATTCCTGAATCTCCCAGCTTGTGCCAGGCACTGGGTAGAGAACTTATCTTTATTTCATCCAAATTCCCATAGTAACAAGGAAACAACATATTGACCTCATCTTGTAGACGAGGAAGTGGAATCTGGGGAGAGGGCAAAAAAAAGAGGACACGCCAACGTGCTATAGCTAGTGAGTAGCTTTGGGACCGAAATCATAGTGTATAACCCTAAGTCAGTGTTCTGCCAGCAAGTTATCTTGATGTTTTGTGTTTGATTTTCAGCACCTTCAAGCCTCTAGAACGGATTACATTAAAGCAAAGAATCCGTTCCCTAAAAACGTCACCAAAAGAAAACAATTATAAAATTGCAATCTTAGTAAAGAACTAAAGGGCTAACAGTGGAGTAAACAACCTTCTGCTCACATGTGCACATGTGGCTTGTTGTACTTAAAGCTAAATTTGATATTAAATTTGATATTTATCTCAGGCCAAAGTGACTCATTCCTGTCAACCTCTGATTCCACTCCTGCTCAGCTCTATCATCCTGTCTGTCCCCAGCCTTCTTTGGAATGACAGACTTTATTCCCACTTACTGTCCTAGTAGTGCTATCAGGTTAGTCTGAATGGCTGTGACACCTCCTGGTGGCTGGTCCTCCCCTCCTTTCTTGTGCCGCCTGTACCAGTTCTGTACACAGAAGCACACTGGCAAATGCCCTGTGTATTTGGAGTCGCACACCATGATGCTGAAGAGATAACTGCCAGAGAGCTGGTGGTTTAAAAAGCACGCAGTGCTGCACCATGACTGAAAGCTTTCATTCCTGAAGAGTGAATATGAGTGCGGGCGGGAGCGTGTTGGGAGAGCCCGGCAGGAGTGAAGGGAGGAAGCGAAGGTGGGTGTGAGCATAACACACTGTATACATATATCAAATACTCAAAGAACACCATCATCATAAAATAAACTGGAACACATACACAGATCCTACAGAAAAAAAAGAAAAGCATCAAGCCAGGGTTTTTTGTTTTTGTTTGTTTTTAATTTTCTTAGTCTGACCCTTCTCTTCTATCTGCTTCTGGGCTGTAGTCATTCTTAAGCCACTGTTCCTGACACAAAAGCTCATGTGCAGCCCGTGGGACCAGTGGCTGGAGGTCAATCACAACAGTCCCACTCTCTAGAGTCTTCCTGACCAGAGAGGTGGAGCAAGTCCGTCTGGACACCATGGTGTGTGTGTTTGGTCGGACTAGCTTTTGTTTCCTTCTGGGGCTCAGCATGTAAATATCTTAAGTTCAGTAAATATCTGCTGAATACTTCTAAATGATTACAAGATTTGGGACGCTGGAAGACAATCTAAATTACGTGTGCAATAATTGGATGCTTTCCATATTTAAATTTTGCTATTGACTGATTTCTTACAATGTAATTTTCGAGCTCTCTCAGAAACTGATTTCCTTTTCCATTTTTAACTACTGATCTGCAGTAATACGTTTCGCACCAATCACATATTGTCCTGTTTATCTAAAATGCCAATCCTTTTAAGGTTTACCTTGTAGCATGACCAGAGACTGTCGAAGCCGACTGTTTTCCTTCCGGATGTTCGTTAATTTCTCCTTCAGGTTTTTGATTTTGGCACAGAGTTCCTCCTTGGACAGTTCTGCTAAGGGGGTTTCCTCATCGCTGGAGCTCTCGCCAGGCAGGAAGGCGTTTCCTGAATATGGGTCTCTCTAAAAACAAGGCAGTTCCTTTAACAGCATTTATGTATCCTTTATTTCCATTTCTCACTTCTGTCTCTTTTTGGAGGAGGGTTTCTTTTCTGTTCAGCCCAAACTGGCCTGGAGCTCACGCTATCTCTCAGGCTGACCTCCCATCTCCACCACCAAAGTCCTGGGATTAAAGACTGTGCCCCCATGCCAGCATACTAACCCAGATGAAGAAAATAAGTCAGATTTTGAAGTACTTAGTGCCAGGCAGGAACCGTCTCAGAGGAGCCCAAGTTTGAACTGTGACCTTGCTACAACTCCCACATTATATAAGCTTGTGTTATATGTAATATGCAATCTGCAGTATGAAATAGATATTTATATATGATTCAATATTATCCTCGTGTGCTTTATTTTCCATGGGAAGCAGGCTAGGGACACAGTTCAGCGGTGGAGCAGTTGCTTAGCACCTGCAAGGTTTAACCCCTGTGGTGGGGAGGGAGGGAACTGAATACATTGTAGGCAAGATTGACAGAGAGAGTTTGGGGGGGGTATGTGAGGATAGGAAGTGGTTTTATTGGAGTTTATTTCTTTTTAAATACACATATGCATAGGAAAAGAGAGCATTTATTCCCCAGTATCCCTATCCAAACAGCAGGGGCCCTATCTATGTGTTTATCAGAAGCTTTCTTCATGATAGAACCTTTTCCTTTTCTATTCTCAGGCTTCTTTTTCTAAGCATATACTCTAGGCCAGTGGTTCTCAACCTGTGGGTCTTGGCCCCTTTAGGGATCACCTAAGATCATTGGAAAAAGATATTTACATCAGGATTCCTAGCAGTAGCAAAATTAGAGTTATGAAATAGCAATGGACATAATTTTAAGGTTGGGGGGGTCACCACAACATGAGGAGCTGTGTTAAAGGGTTGCGGCATCAAGAAGGTTGAGAACCACAGCTCTAGGCAACTTGGGATTTGATCTTTGAAAACCTAATACTAGGCTGGACACAGCAGGCATTTTACCATCGCTATTATGGTGATAGGATGTGATAAGTTTTTCTCCCCCCGTAGCTCATTCCCATTCCTTCCTTCTCTCTAGTTTCCATTCAGTTTTTCTACTGGGATTGCCACAGAGCTAATTCTGTGATTTACTGTGTCAGAGAGAGAAAGAACAGATTCACCCAAATGAAAGCTTGTGTTTATCTTTTAGTTTTACAAAGAGATTCTGAGGTCTAAAGTAAGACAATATAATTGGAAATGTCTCAAATGGTGTGAAATTTAAAAAAAAAAACACTGGAACTACCAAACTGGTATGTTATGCATACAACACACACATTTACATGCATATAAGTATACATATATATGCATGCACGTATGCATACATACACACACACATATAAGAGCCAGTGTGTGTATGTATGTGTCTGTGTCTGTATACATCACCTGGAATTTCAGTGCTGAAGGCCCTTTATAAAGACCAAAAATCAGGTGTGTATAGTGTGAAGGTTTTAACAAACGAGCCTGAGAGTAGAAAAGAGGAAGGCGGTGGCACAGGGGAAGCTCATGCTATGAGACATTCTGATGCTTGGAGTAGGAGCCTGGAGAACAAAGAAAAGGAGTTTCAGAAAATCACAGTCAAATGTCTGCATTCCTCTTTACTGGTTCTTTTGGCAGAATTTCAGGAGTGGGGGACACAGGAGGTCAACATCCACCTAAGAGAGGGCGATGGAGCAGCAGACTAGCTCCTTGCTTGTTATCAGTGTATTCTACAGTCTCTAAGGAGACTCTGCGTCCAGCATAACTTCAGGGCAGCATGTGGCCTCTCTGGGCCATAGATTAGAAACAGTCCAACTGATGTTTAGACAAGAGGTTGAAAACGGGCATCTTGACTCTCCAGAGCTAATGTAAAGCAGCGAGGAAGTCCAGAAGGTCCTCATGGCCTGGTCAGGGGTTAGGCAAGTGTTTGGGGGAATTGACAAAATAGAAAGTACACAAAGTGCCAGAGTCTTGTGGAAGGTAGCCACGGGTACCAAAGTCTGGGGGTAGAGGAAACAGAATCCTCCCAAAGGGCCTGAAGGGTAGGCTCATCAGGAACACTGATGGATGCCTAGGGACCAGTCAGGGACATTAAGAACTTTGGTAGAAGAGATATGTCCCTCCCCAGATGTTGAGATGATATGCAAGTCTTCCCCAAAGCTGGATCAATTCCCAGTGAAAACAGTGGAATGGGGGAGGGTAAGGATGTAGGGCTGACCGAAGCCTAGATCTTGAAGTGACTCAAATAGTGAAACAACAGCTCAAAGGAATGCTTCATGGTGAAGGGAGAAGTCTAGGTGATGGAGGAGTGTCTATGTGTTAATTTTATTATTAATAAAGATACTGCCATGGCCCTTTAAGAGAACAGAAAATTAGATAGGCAGAGTAGACAGAACAGAATGCTGGGTAGGAGGCAGTGGGGAGAGGCTTCAGGCAGTCGCGCGATATGCAGTCGCCATGATTCTCCTCTCTGAGATGGACGCAGGTTAAGATCTCTCCTGGTAAGCCACACCTCGTGGTGCTACACGGATTACTAAATATGGGTTAAAGGAGGATGTGAGAATTAACCAATAAGAGGCTACAGATAACGGGCCAGGCAGTGTTTAAAAGAATACAGTTTCTGTGTAATTATTTCGGGTGTAAAGCTAGCCGGTGGCCGGGTGGCGGGACATGGCCCCGCCACTTCCATTCTACAGATTGGCGCTCCAACGTGGTGACTAAATCCACTTAAAAACCTGAGAGGGCTTTAAATAAAGGAGAGAGAGAGAGAGTTTAACACAGCCTTTCGCTGTTTGCCAACCAATTCAGAGTCACAAGCGGCTCCGCCATGTTGGACTGGGAAGCCTGCAGTACCTGTTTTTAACCTAGGAATGTCACAGCTTAGAGTCTTAAATGTTTAGCGATGTGAAGGCGCAAATCAAACATGTTTCTCGACAGTAAAAAAATTACAGATTCACAATAGGACAGATTCAGACATAAAAGACTTTTAAATGAGTCACAATGTTGGATAAATGTACGTATGCTTGAGAGAAAAAAATATAGAAAATAAAGTTAATGCCTAAAAAAAAGGGTAAAGTCTTTAAAGAGACAAAATAAAGTAAACTGATAGAGTAAAAATAAGCCACATAAAAATGAAAAATTCACAGAGAGTCTGGATTATGTATTTTATTGTGTTTTCTTTAAAATTTTTGACTGTAAAGGAGCTAAATACAGAGAGACATTTTATTATATGGGCTGACAGTCTAGACCAGAATGGACATCTTAATGGTATGACTTCAGGATTTGGATCTAAGAACATGATGCTTTGGAAAAGAGTTTCTTCTTTTGTTTTCACAGAGGACGAGACTGTGGATTGCTTCTATCCCAATATGGTATGATAGACCACGCCCTCCTAAAAGGTTTCTGTGAACATCTTCAAAAAAATTACTTCACTCAACTGCCAACTGAGAGGAACCTAGCACACAGGTTACACCATAAAAGACCTAAATAACAGCGCCCCCATTCAGCAGGAAGCAGTTTGGAGAGAAATAACTGCGCCCATTTTCCCAAATATTGTTTATAAATGTTCTTTTACATTTAAAGGGGGAGATGATATAGAGATGAATAATTTGCATTGGTATGGATTTTAAGGTCAATTTGTTATATGTATATGTATTTCTGATCTTGATTAAGGTATTGTAATTATGTAGTTCATTTAAAAATGTAATGTATAATTAGGAAATATAGGTTGTTAATAGATAATCATTGATAATAGTTAAGCTTGTAGTCATGTTATTAGATTTTCTAGATATGTAGAGATATATTTCAATTAGATAGACATTCTTCATATCTTTCAAAGATTGCAGAATATGGCATTTAATGTTTTAATAACTTAGGGTTTTTCATGACAATGAGACACGTCTGCTCCTGGCAGCACCAATCTACTTCGAGAGGAAGATGGGCATCAAAGAGGCTACTTATGGAGTTTGATAGCCATTTGGGCAAGAAACTGCTCTTGCTTGGACTGTTGCATAAACTGGACACAAGGAACCCACAGAAAGAAGACTGCTGAACTTGCCTAAAGGTGAGATGGCCTTTTGGGGTTCCTGATTCATGAAAAGAGTCTGCGAGACATTCTGCAGGACACAGCAGAAAGTGACTGAACTGTCTTTGGAATTTCCTGCTTCATGGAAAAGTCTGCTGGACACTATGGGCCTGAAGGCTAAAGATGGATGCCCCAATGGTACAGAGGAACTTTGGGTGACTGTCCAGGCAGCAAGCTGTCTCTCATTTCTAGAGTTTGAAAGCTGCATATTTCTTGTTTACTTAGGTAATATTATATCCTTCTGGAGTCTTTGATGGAGTTGAAGAATACGGTAGTTATAGTTTTCCTTAGTTATGATAAAAAATAGATATAAATATTGTAACTGTAATTCTTGCTTGATAACTTTTGTTACATGTAATTTTACTATGTTAAAGTTAAAGCTTTTCTTTTTTGTTTAAACAGAAAAAGGGGAAATGATGGAGGAGTGTCTATGTGTTAATTTCATTATTAATAAAGATACTGCCATGGCCCTTTAAGAGAACAGAAAATTAGATAGGCAGAGTAGACAGAACTGAATGCTGGGTAGGAGGCAGTGGGGAGCCGCTTCAGGCAGTCGCGATATGCAGTCGCCATGATTCTCCTCTCTGAGATGGACGCAGGTTAAGATCTCTCCTGGTAAGCCACACCTCGTGGTGCTACACGGATTACTAAATATGGGTTAAAGGAAGATGTGAAAATTAACCAATAAGAGGCTACAGATAACGGGCCAGGCAGTGTTTAAAAGAATACAGTTTCCGTGTAATTATTTCGGCGGCCGGGTGGCGGGACATGGCCCCGCCGCTTCCATTCTACATCTAGGCTTTATTGTTCGATTTGGGTTTGGTTTGGTCTTACAAAGCAGGAATAGAGAAAGCCTGATGAGAACAGTCACGGGAAAATGTTACCAAACTTTTGTATGATCTCTCATAAACACATAAATATGTATTTCACAGAGCCAGAACCCCAAAGAAAAGTTGGTGGAGGAAGAGAGTGCTCACTATGTCTAAGCTATGCTCTCTCACTTCTTCATGGAAACAGGCATTGAGAAGGACACGCAACTCTCAACTAAAGACTTCATTTCCCAGATTCCTATGCTCCTCACTGTGGCTACATGATCAGAAACAATATGTGCCATTGCTGGTTCATAAACTTAAAGGAATGAAAAGCTTCCTGCCTGAATTTCCTTTTCCTGAAAACATTAGCAGCTGTTAGACACAGGCAAAGTTGTGAGCTGAGGAAGATGGATCAACAGTGTGAGAATCTTCAATACAGTGCAGCTTCCAAGAAATGTTAAATGTCAAGATCAGAAAAGCGTTCCACAATTCCCCAGGTCAACAGTGTAGACTTTGGTTTGCTCAAGAGTCTTGCTGTGTGATCTCTGATGATGGCATCCAGCCCGGTGAGATGCTTTGGAGTCAAGGCATACCTTCAAGTATTTTGTTTCATAAGGCCTCTTAGTAACTTACAAATTGGAGAGAAAAGAAGCTAGCTACAGAGGCAATGATAAAAGAAGAGGCCTTTCAGGCCCAAGATCTTGGACCTAATAAGATCTCTGGTTGGCGTGAACTGCAATGGAAACAAACAGAATTATGTAGTCTGGAAAACTATTAAGATTTTGAGGACAGCAAAGTGCCAAAGACAGCACCATACTGGCCCCAAGAGCATGAGCCTATTTTAGTCCTGAGCAGTTTCAAGCCCGCACTAGCAAATTGATAAGATAGCTGATGAAAATCAGAAGTGTCGATATTAATACTGATACTGATAATATTAATACTGATAATGATAAGAAAGTATAAATGGAAAAAGGCCTATTCACTGCCCCTGGCATGTTGACTATGGAGTGAACCTTCAGAAAGCCATCTTATGTGGCAATGAAATTTTGTGAAATACCTCTTACATTCTATCAGACTGAAGCTTTTGCTAGACCTCACAGCCAGAGTTAATAATATACTTTGAGACTAAATACTAAAAAATTTAAAGACTAAAGACTAAAGACCCTACTGTCTACTCAACTTAAAAAAAAAAACAAAACAAAACTGCCTTTAAGAGAACAATGTAACAGTCAATCTTACTTGCCTTGGATTTCCCTACCTAACCTAATGGATGCATAGCTGTCATCTTTAATTATGTGCTCTCCCATGCCTCTGACCTGGAGAATGCATGTGTATCATTTCCTGAAGGCAGCCAATACAGAGGTTGAAAGCAGCTTTCTAAAATCTACCGTAAAGGTTGAAAGGTTATGGATATTGGCTGATAAACAATGTAGTACTGTTTGTTGTCTGGGTCAATTGGGATCAGTTAGAGCCAATAACTTAATCCCTTGTAAAAATCTGTTGAAGATTCCTGTAAAGTATCCCATTTCTTATTTGTGAGATGCTTTCTATGCTGTTCAATAAAGATAGAGCAAGCCCTTTGTCAGGGACAGTCATACCACAGTCACACAATAGACATACACAGACAGTCACACATAGAGAACACAGGTGCCCAAAGACAGGACAGACAGACACAGGGATAGATCAACAAGACAGCCTTCAGGTTCAGACAACATGCAGACACAGGGAGCATGAAGCACAGACTCTAAATCTGGACTTCCTCTTGGTTAAATCACTCGAAGAGGAAGTGCCTTTATTTCTTTATTCAATGTGACACCAGTGCATTATTGGTGACTTGGAGTTAATCACAAATGAGTTTAATCCATGCAATCTTATAACGTCTAGTCAAATGAACAGAAACAAACACACAATTCCAAGCCACAGGTCATCCTCCTATGCATTTCAAACAGAGATAACTGGCAAATCAATGGATTTTAGTGGCCCTAAAAACAAAAAACAAAGATGAATAACTATATAAGCTGATAGCAATGTGAATTTGTTTCTTGATAGAACATGTGTTATGAGTTATATGTATCTCATAATATTAAGTCATATAAATGATTTTTGTAAAATGCAGTGCTTATTGAAAACTCAGAAGCAAATTAAGACTTAGATAATGATATCCATGTGCCACTAACTGCTATGAAGATAGCATTTTACAGTGCAAACTGCCTGGCAATATGAAGAATACTGAAAACCACTCCACATATGATAGCTACCTAGAGTACAGTGCCTTTAGACAGAAGGATAACAGAGCTGGTGGAAAGAAAGGTAGTCTGTCAGTGGGAATATCTTCAAATGGCAAGTAGAAAAGCAAAGTGAGAGCGGTGTGTGTGGTAAGCTATGTTTTATTGCAGGTAAGAAATGCAGGGAGGGGCTGGAGAGATGGCTCAGTGGTTAAGAGCATTGCCTGCTCTTCCAAAGGTCCTGAGTTCAATTCCCAGCAACCACATGGTGGCTCACAACCATCTGTAATGAGGTCTGGTGCCCTCTTCTGGCCTGCAGACATACACACAGACAGAGCATTGTATACATAATAAGTAAATAAATATTTTAAAAAAAAAAAGAAATGCAGGGAGGCTGGAAAGCAGCAGTGAGAGGGAGGGGGTATGAACAGAGTGGGTCAGAGACGGGAATACAAGGCAGACAGCACTGTGCACTCTCAAAACATTTGTTATGAGAGTGCGATGTTTAAAAATTAACATGGAAATATAAAATGCTATATGTATTACAAAACATGTACAAATGTGTGGTTGTATGAAGACATATAAATCAAAATAGAGAATGACCATGTCAGTTAGTCGTCCAAAGCATAGGAAGGGAATGGAACGGGGAGGGCCTCCATGATCTAGGTTCTAAACAGAGAGCAAGACTATGTCTTAATGAAGAAACACACCAGTTTCCACAAAGTGTCTAATGAGGAAAAATATTTTCAGACACAGTTTGACAATCTTTTGTTGTATAGAACAGCAGACAGAATTTGAACACTGACATCTGGTCCTGGCTGAAATGAAGTAGGGACTATTGACTATGTTTCCAACTCAGCTTTACTTGAGAGAAGCTATATTCTCTCAATTGAATAAAGAATAAGCACAAATTACCAGGAAAGGGGAGAAAGTACCGAGAAGCAATTGTAGGCGTTGTAAACTATGCTTGAGCAAGATAAGAAGACTAAACCAAAGCAACAGAAAACCAACCTGTGCTTTCTCCATGGCACTATTTGCATTCTCTGAGTTCGCTGTCTCTGTCCGTTTCCTCTTTCTTTTCCTAAGAACTTGGTTGTCGGTAATTTCATCTGTCTGCAGGATCTTCTGCATCTTCTCAGTGAGTCAGCGAAAGCTTTCTGAAACCGTCAAAGGCAAAGACTCCCATGTAGGTGCTGCTCTTCTGCATGCAGCTAATGCTTCTCCTTAAAAACAAAAACACAACAGAGGGTGCATCATGCCGCTGCTTCCGTGTGCTGCCCGTTCAGGCTCCCACAGAAGGCTTCCTGCTATTGTGTCACCCACTGGCCAGGTTAGAGGACATTTTTCACTAGACTCAAAAGCCTTTCAGCTTTGGCATCCCCGTCAAGATGGCATCACCCATGTTGTGACGCGTAGTAAGTTGACTTAAAAGAAAACCAAATAGTATAAAAAGAACTTCCAACTGTTCGCATCAAGTAGCAATGAAGAACCAACAAATGTTTCAAATTATAAATATATATACAAACAGTATCACATAGTCCTGAAGTTATGTGCACCTAGGAAAATAGACTAATACTAATGGACAGTACCAGGATCAAAGATGGAAGTATTTCTGAGGAGTCAGTAAGAATTGCTTAGAACTGAGTTTTGCTGTAGAAGGCGTTTTTCTCCCTGACAACTCTGAAGTCCTAGGAAGGAAGGCTGCAGAGCCGAGACTTAGCCTTGACTGTGTATAGCTGGGGCAACACATTAGGTCTCACTTCATCTGCACAGCATCTGCTTTTAATGGGTTTGTTTCATAAGTATTTATTTATAAGTAATAAAACTTTCCAAAGAGATTGTGCATATGGATCTTCATGAAGTATGTGGATTATCGAACAAACAGTAACATTTTGTTTATCAAATTGCTATATTAGTAAATAAAAAACCAACATTTTTTATTCACAAAATTCATAATAAACATAATAAACATGGAGTACAACTTTTTGTTGGAGATATATATATATATATCACCGAAAGAGTGGAGTTTTCAAGATAACATTATAGTTGGGCATGGGGGTTCACACCTGTAATGCTAGCATTTCAGAGACAAAGATAGGAGGATCTTGTGTTCAAGGCCAGCCTGGGTGACATAGTGACATGCATTTTCAAAATTCCAAAATAAAATAAAACTAAATATGCAAAAGGTAAAACAAAAGAAGGATAGCATTTTGTTTATTTGGGGTTTAAATTAAATGTTTGTTTTCAGAAACATAATTTCAAATGCTGTGTGTGTGTGTGTGTGTGTTAAGGGACACATGTACCATCGTGTGCATGTGGAGAACAGGAAACAATGTGGTGGGTTCAGGGATTGAACTTGGGTCTCCAGGCTTGTGTGGTTACTTGATTGCTTAATGACTGGCATTCCGACTGGGCTGAGATGGAATCTCACTGTAGCTTTACTTTGCATTTCTCTGATGGCTCGTGAGATTTAACATTTCTTCATGTTTTCAATGGCATATTTGTCTATTTCATTTCCTCCGTTATTGATGAGGCTGTTTGGTTTCTTGTTCTTTGAATTTTGATGGAGATTGCCTTGAGTTTACAGATTAAGGTTGGGTGCTAGAGTCATTTCCACAACATTATTATAACATGGGAGGATATTCTCTGGTCTTGCCTGTCTAGGGTTCTAATGCCCCAAGCACTAGCTTTACAGGTGTAGCCTCCAGAACCAGGTGCATCACACCTTTTATGCAAATCTGTAAGCGAAGTCTATATTTTATGTATTCCTTCTTTCACGATGTTTTTCACCACTGATATATACTCCTATGTGTTGATATCAGCCTACAAACTAATACAAATTTTAACTGAGAACAGGTTAGGGAAAAGTTCTTCAGTGGCCCATCTTTCTGGATTTTGAAAGAGGGACAATTTCTTCAGATTAATTTCTACATTCATATGACCTACCAAAGTCAAACCAAAAAGAGATATTGAATTTAAACAGACCTACCATAAGCAATGATATTGGAACAGAAATGAAAAGAAAACTCAAGACAAAAGAAGGCCCAGGTCCAAGTAGGTGCAGCACAGAATTTTACCAGACCTTTAAAAGAAGAACTGAAACCAGTGCTTCTCAAATTACTCCAGAAGACAGAAAAGGGAAGAATGCTTCTGAATTCTTGTGGTGAAACCAGCATTGTTACACTCACAGCTAAACCAGATAAAGAAACCATGTACAAAAATTATAAACCAATCTCCCTGATGAACAAAAACACACAAGCTGTCAACAAAATCTTTGCAAACTGAATCAAGAGCACACCATCAAGACCCTCCACAATGATTTCTGTGTAAACCCAGAGAGGCAGGGAATGGGTCAATGTCTGTCTACCAATAAGTGCAAAGCAATACATAAATAGACCCAAGGACAGAGATCTCCTGATCATCTCAACAGATGCACAGAAAAGCATTTCATAAAAACCCAACATCCCTTTTTGATGAAAGCCCCATAGAGACTAGGTATAGAGGGGATATATCTCAACATAGTAAGGGCCATCACAGCAAGCCTGTAGCCAACCGTCTACTAAGTAGAGAAAAACTCCAAGCATTTCTGCTAAAATCAGGAATGAGCCAAGGGCCTTCATTCTTTTCACTTCCTTTTAAAATCATTCTTGAGATTTTAGCTACAGCAGTAAGAAAAGAGAAGGAAAGAAAAGGGTTATAAGAGGAAAGGAAGTCGTCAAAATGCCCTTATTTGTAGATGATAAGACTCTATTCTGAAGATTCTACATACCTTGATTCCAAGACATAGGGAAATCAAGCCAGTAATCAGTTCAGAGCTCCCCCTGCCTCCACTGGCTAACTTCCTTGGTACCAGAAGGAACTACAGAGGGTGCTTAGAGAGAAAAGGCACTGACAGTCTTACCCAGCCGTGAACCCTATAAACTTCAAAGTCCCCCTTTTGGGCAAGATGTACCATGATTTTTTATGGAGGTAGCCAACTATTGTGAAATATTATTTTAAGATGTGTTACATTTGTTCATGCTGTGGAAAACTTGCTAAATGATGCAGACATGTGTTGCATTCTTTTATGTTGCATTTGTTTAACTCTGTGAACTTGTGTTATTTTGCCTGCCTAAATCACCTGATTGGTTTAATAAAGAACCGAACGGCCAATAGTTTAACAGTAGAGGGACAGGTGGGGCTGCCATGCAGAGAGACTAGATAAGAGGGAAGAAGATAAAGAGGAGGACACCAATGGTCAGTCACCCAGCCCTGCAACCAATGACAGCGTAAGGAGGAAAGGAAGAAAGGTATATAGAATAGAGACAGGTAAAAGCCCAGAGACAAAAGGTAGATGGGGTATTTAAGTTAAGAAAAGCTGGCTAGAAACAAGCCAAGCTAAGGTTAGGCATTTATTTAAAAACAAACAAACAAAACAAAACAAACCCCTCAAACCGCTCTGATTGGATTTAAGCTGAGGCCCACTCCACTAGAGTATTAATAACATAATAACATAAATAAACCTTGTCAAAAAGAAACATGGTTGAGGAATTTTATAGGCCTGTGGGGGCATATGGGGTCTCATTACTGGTGTTTAATTTAATTGACATGGTACTAAGCCAACCCTCTAGACAGTCAGGTTTGTACCCAGCCTTGGTCCGAGAAATTTGTCTTTGCAGCGAATGTTGTGGTGAACGCAGAGATGCGTCACTGAGCGAGTTGTTGAGAACAAGTTATAGTTGAGAGTTGAAACCTAGACATTCCTTTTAACCTACTCCCGCTAAGGCGGGGGAGGGGGGAGGAAAGAGCGTAAGAGCTGGAAAGTAGAGACGAGGGCTGTGAACTGCTGTCTTCAGGGCAAAACACAGCCATTGCAAACATGATCTCACAGTATTGGCAGTTGCCCCCCTTGGGCTTGTAGAAGGCTAGGATGGTCAAACGTCAATCACGCACTGGGGATGGCTTCATGGGCCCCACCCTTCCTTGCCTACTGATGGATTCTCTGGGAGGGGTAGTTGTGTACCCACAGAGGAGCCCCACCAGGCTCGAATAGATAGTTCCAAACATGTGGTCATACGAACAGTCCTGGCTACAGTCAATGCATCACAAAAGAAACCCAAAAATCATGAATGTGGAAGAGGGACCTGTAGAGAGAATAGGGTTGCCAGGTGTGGGAAGGAAGGGGCAAGAGCCATCAGAATATCTTATATACATGTATTAGATTGCCAAAGAACAAGTTTACTCTTAAGAAGTGAGGGGAACCAGCACTCGGGAGGCAGAGGCAGATGGATCTCTGTGAGTTCGAGACCAGCCTGGTCTACAAGAGCTAGCTCCAGGACAGGCTCCAAAGCCACAGAGAAACTCTGTCTTGAAAAACCAAAAAAAAAAAAAAAAAAAAAAAAAAAAACCAAAAAGAAGCGAGGGGGAAAAAATACCCATGTTCACCACAAAACTCTGAAAATTAAGACAGACACACTACTGAATTTAGCAACAACTCATAGAAATTTCTTTTCCATGACATCAAGGAATAGAAAATAAAAAAGAAAATCATGAAGAATTAAAAACTACTCATTATCAATCACTGCTAGAGTAAAAATGCAATCTGCAGAATATGTGAAAATATTTCCAAATTGTGTCTCTGGCAAGGGATTAATAACCAAAACTTAACATAGAAAACAATTTAATTAAAAAGTGGACAATGAACTTGAATAGACATTTCTACATAGATATATGTATTAGTTACTACTTTGTTGCTGTGACGGAATACGTACAGCTTAAGGGTTACTTTGGCTCACAGTTTGGAGCTGGAAGCAGAGCTGGCCTTGGGTTCTCAGTTCCTACCTCTAAAGCGCCCACCTTGTCTCCACATGAAAAGAATCTATACATCTCCAACCAGTTGGAGATCAGGTGTCCAAATATGTGAGTTTGTGGAGAGCACGTGTCATTCATGCCAATAACAGAGATTTACAAATGACAAATACAGGAGAGGGTAGGGTGATACAATTATATTAATCTCCACCCTCCAAAAAATCTTTACAAAGATGACCAACATCTGTAAGGAAAATACAGGTCAAAATTAAAATGAGGGTCAGCATGTTGGCCCAGTTGGTAAAGGTGCCTGCCAATGATCTGAGTGTGAGCCCTGGATACCAATGGTGGGAAAGAGAACCAACTACAAATCATTCTCTGACCAGACCTTGTGTCATGAGACATGCACCATGATCCCCCACATGGCAAAACTAATACAACAAGGGCAAATGTAAGTAAAAATCTCCACGAAATACTATCGTATAGTCATTAGGACGGCAACTGACAAGAAAACTAGTAAGTCAGGTATTGACGCAATATGGAGAAACTGGAAACTCCATGCTGTGGTGGTAACATAAAATGGTATAGTTGCTGTCAAACCAGAATCTTGAAGAGATTTGTCTGTCCCCATGTTCATGGCAACATTATTCACAGTAGCTAAAGGTACCTAGGTGTCTTATCACCAGAAGAACCAATAAGCAAAAGGAGTGTATATAGACATTGATGTGGGAAGTCCTTCTGTATATGTGTTGCTTTTATTGGTTAATGAATAAAGAAGCTATTTAAGCCCAAGACAGAGCAGAATAGAGCTAGGCAGGAAAATAAAACTGAATGCTTGGAGAAAGAAGGCAGAGTCAGAGAAATGCCATGACTTTGTGGTGATGCAAAGATTAATAGAAATGGGTGATTTAAGATGTAAGAATTAGCTAGAAATAAGCACGAGCTAATAGTCCAAGCAGTGTTGTAATTAATATAGCTTCTGAGTGATTATTTTGGGTCTGGGTGGCCAGGAAACGAACAAGAAGCCTCCGCCTATAAGACACCATGTCATTTGGTCTTGAATTTCTGATGTATGGTACAGTATCAATGAACCTTGATGCTAGCATGGTTCAGACGTAAACTGTCTTGGAGGGAGTGAAAAAGTCCTGAGTATTGTTCATTGTTGGCATAGGCATGGTCAAGTTGATGACCCCTATGTCTCAGTGCCATTGGACTGGCAAAGCCTTCCTCAGACGTGGCTCAGGAGACTGGCAAAGCCTTCCTCGAGTTGAAGCGCAGATGTTGACAGTGTATTCAAAAAGTGTCTACCATAGCTCTCTCCTCCAGATGTTTACAGCCTGAAGACTGTTCCCCTACAGAGACTCTCCTACCTAGAGAGGCTAATCCTTGTTCAGCTGATGCAATAACCTCACTTCTCTCTTCAACCATACTTAATAAACTGAGCTTCAGAAGGTGCTGTGGTTTCTCCACCAGAGAGCTTGGACCACCTGATCCCAGCTCCTCTGTGTGTTGTTTCTTTAGAGTCTGTCATTGCCTCATTCCCTCACTCTCCCAGGTAGGTCAATCCCTAGAGCCAAGCAGGACACTTTCTACAGTCTCACGCATTAAGCCCAGGTGGTGGTTTTGGGGATGTTATGGACATCTAAAGAGGTAGGGTCCATCTGGAGGAAGCAGGTCATCGGGAGAGGCTGGTTCTTAAGGACATTTTAGCCCTAAGCACCCTGCCGTCCCTTTTCCCACTCCTTGTCTGCCATGAGGTAGGTACTTTCTCTGCCACTTGTTCTCACTGCCATGACTGTTTGCTCAAATATATAGGTTAACTTGCCATGGAACGGGTACTCTGAAACCATGAGCTGAAATATATTCTACCTCCATTAAGTTGTTTATCTTAGATACTTGGTCACAGCAACATAAGAGTAATGAATGCATGGGAATTGGTTCCCAAGATACAAACACAACATGATTTCATTCATACAAAGTACACAGAGCAGCCAAATTTACAAAGACAGAAAGTAGGATGCAGAGTGGAAGGGGTTGGGGAATAAGGGAAGGTTTGGTCTGCGAACTACTGAATGGGTAAAGAATTTGGATTTGGCAGTTGGGAGCATTCTGGAGCTGGATGATTATGATAATGGCTATACTATATGAATGTATTCACTATCACTGATTTGTACAGTTACATATTGTAAACACAGCAACTTTTGTCAGCGTGCACGTTAATTTTATTTTTATTTTATGTGTATATGTATTTTGTCTGCATATAAGTCTCTACAGCACATGCATGCCTGGTACCCCCATGCTCAGAAGAGGGTATTGGATCCCCTGGAACTGGAGTTACAGTTGTGGGGTTCCATGTGGGTGCTGGGAATCAAAGCCAGGTCGTCTTCAAGAGCAATCCGTGCTCTTAACATCTCTCCAGTCCTGTCAAAGTGCATTTATCACAACATACACAAAACAATTTACCATGCAAGAACACAGCTTTTGCATTATCTTATGACTACTATTGTAGAGTCAGAACTAGAAAATAATAGAGGAATAGCGCCAGGGAGTTAAGGTGAAGGAGACTCATTAGCAGATTCCTGAAAACAGGATTCTTAAATTCTCTCCCAAAACCATAGCCTGAACATAGGTCACTGCAGCTTCACACACACAGGAAATCTACCCAAAACATCTGTCCAGCAGCTGCCTCCTTAGTCTTTGACTGGCACAACCATTGTTATTGAGCGTTGCAATCACAGATTGTTTCAAGCTATCTCACACAAGTCTTCCCATTTTGACTTTTAGAAACTTCCCCTTTGGTGCAAGCTCCTTGAACACACGTGGCGTGTGTATTCCCACGGCAGTGCTATTCTATTCCCTACAAAACTTAACGACTCCTCAGAGAGCTATTATTACTTAGCTGATCAAATTAAACCAAAGCCACATAATACCCACGACATATGGTTGTATGAATAATATAAGCTGGGGACTTTCAATTTTTTTTTTACTGCAAGTTATAGAAAAAAAATACATGTTGTGGGGGGAGTGAATAAAATCACACATTTCAGCTCAGGAGTCACACAATACATTCACACACTGGTATGTGCACCCAGGAAAGCAAAACCTCAGGGACACATTTGTCTTTCCTAAACACTGCATTGATCAGAGCACAGTAAAACTGATCTCACAGGCTCAGAGGTTAAGAGCACTGGCTGTTTTTCCGGAGGTCCTGAGTTCAATTCCCAGCAACCACATGGTGGCTCACAACCATCTGTACTGAGATCTGGTGCCCTCCTCTGGAGTGCGGACATACATCGAGGCAGAATGTTGTTATACATAATAAATAAATCTTTAAAAAAAATTGATCTCACAACTGTTCAAGTGTGCTTTCAGTTGCTGGGATAAACACCATGTCCAAAAGCAACTTGGGGACGAAAGGGTTTGTTTCATCTTAAACCACCTAGGACAAGGATCCACAAGTGTCTTATAACCTAAAGTTAAGAATAAATAATAATGTAAGAGATAACCAAATTATTAAAAAAATGTTATCTCAAAGATAAAACAGAAGGGAGGTTTTGTAACATGAAAGCAAATGTAGTTACAAATACAAAATTTTAATATAGGTTTTGCTTACATTTAACAAACCAATGACATAATGCATGAATTCAAAGCCTAACTATGAAACAACAGTCACTGAAGGGAAGAACACTAAATGATTACCAAAATATTATTCAGCTGTCTCATTTTTTTGTAATAGAAAATTCATATTATGAGTTACATAAAAACATCGAGACATGAACAATGCATTACACAAAGCTGAAGCCCCGTCCATGCTCAGGTCAGAATATGAACTGGATGCTCTTCCTATGTGAGTCCCAAAGTGTTTGAAACAGTTCTACACAGTCCATGGCTGATGTAGTGAGGTCTGAAAAGATTTCTAGTTGTAGCCCAGACTTCTAACAACTTAGAATATAGAGAAGTGGGATGCTTTCTATTACTGTGAAAAAATTGTGTATTTATTAGAGGAAGAGAAGCCAAGATAGGAAGGATTATATCTGGCTGCTCTTCGAGTGCTCCAGATATAGCAGCAATTGCCAGCATAAAACACCCGTACAAAGTTGATAGAGCTTTATTTCTGTTGGGAGATTATGAGGCCTTACTAGTGTTGGTTGTGGGCAGCACAACTTGCTTCTCCATATCCAAATGGCATCACAAACATTTAAAATTCTCAAGTAGTTGCTGCTACACTTTGAATAAAATGATGGACAATATACATGAATATACATATGTGATATAAATACCTATACACACAAAAGACACACGTATACATACACAAGTGTAGAGGTCAGAGGACAACTTGTGGGAGAAAGTCAATTCTCTCTTTCCACCACGTTGGTTCTGTGGATCGAACTTAGGTCATCAGGCTTGACCATAAGCATCTTTACCCACTGTGCCATCTTACCAGCTCTCAATAAGCTTCAGCATGGGTCAACATGCTGCTAAACTATGATATTAGTTAGATTAGATTGGGGAGTATGTGTGAACCTTAAAATATTTAAGTAAGGTTGAGGGAACCATAGACTTGAATCATTTCAGGTTTTCCATGGTGGTAAAGGAAAGAAACCCACTCTGATTAGGGTCTGTAGATGCACTTTGATTGAGGCTACACTGAAGACTATACAGCAATGCCATGCCTTGTCTTGAATGTAACCACTACTTACAAAAAGACTTACTTACCTCCTTGTATTGCCTGCATGATACGCTCACATCTTTCCAATCTTGTAATAATAAGTCCACAGCTAGAATTTATTGAGTTCTCTCCTCCTATGTATGCATGGGTAAGTATGTATGAATGTATGTAACTGTTATAAGCATTTAATCTGTATTAACACGTTTAATCTGGAATACATGAAAAGGATATTTATACTTTAAAGATGAGAGAACAGAGATCCCCTGTAGACTCTGGCAATGGCCCTTTGCTGTTGACCTGTAGGCAAACTAAAGACTTTCATCAGCAGCTTTGCAGGAGGCTATCAACGCCAGTAACTATGGCCCCAGAATTCCCTCGTCTATGGTATTACTCTGTGGTTCTAGACTCTCAGAGACAGGAGTCATGAAATACTTATGAAATGCTTCACACGACTATACTCCTGCTCAGACACTAAGTCTGGAATCCTCTGTCTTGCCAGATCCCTAACTCTCTGTTCTGCTAAGTTTAGAGGCAGAACTGTCACAGTAGCTCTGCTGTCCTCTGTGGGACTGAATTCAGCCAGTGGAGTTCCAGGGAGCAGTGTAGAAGGAGGGAAGATGGTGAATTGGGAGAACTTATCTCTAGGGCCCTGTTCTATGGAGTCTCTTTATATTTCAGAGTATTCCTGTGTCTACGAGCTCTCCCAGCAATAACTTTTGTACAGAGCGGGCATCATTTCCACAGTGAGCAGCCCTGTGGGACACCACTGTCCTCATGTTTCTTTGTCTTTAGTTGACAATGTCTCAAAGACTTGTCTATATTGAAACTTTCCGATTTTATTGAACTGGTATGACATGGGAAGGTTCTTGTACGCTCTGACTGCCTGGGTGTCTATTTGCCAGTTATTAGATTCCTTCTGCTGTTGGTACTCTATGTGTGGACATCTGCTATCAACAATGAGCCTTGGCCAACAATATTTGTTTACTGCAGCACCATTGCTGTATTAAATAAGGATAGTGTGGTGGTTTGAAAGAAAATGGCCCCCTAGAGTGGCACTATAAGGAGGTTTGGCCTTGTTGGAGGAAGTGTGTTACTATAGGAGACAGGTTTTGAGGTTATCTATTCTCATGCTATACCCAGTGTGACACAGAATTCACTTCTTGTTACCTGAGGATCAAGATGTAGAGCACTCAGCTATCTCTCTATCACCATATCCGCCTGCACGCTGCCATGTTTCCCCACCATGAAGATGATGGATGAAAGCTCTTAACTGTAAGCCAGCACCAATGAAATGTTTTCCTTTATAAGAGTTGCCATGGTTGCTGGGCAGTGGTACTGTACACCTTTAATCCCAGGACTCGGGAAGTTGAGGCAGGCAGATCACTTTGAGTTTGAGACTAGCCTTGTCTACAAAGCAAGTTCCATGACAACTAGGGCTACAGAGAGAAATCCTGTCTTGAAAAATGAAACAAACAAACAGAAAAAGAGTTGCTGTGCTCATGGTGCATGTTCACAGCAAAATAAACCCTAACTAAGACAGAAGTTGGTACCAGAGACTGGGGTAGTGCTGTGATAGGCCAGACCATGTTTTGTTTGGAGGAATATGGACTTTGGGATTATGAATTAGAAAAGCAGTTGAGCTGGGCAGTGGTGGCACACGCTTTTAATCCCAGCACTCGGGAGGCAGAGGCAGGCAGGTCTCTGTGGGTTCGAGGCCAGCCTGGTCTACACGAGCTAATTCCAGGACAGGCTCCAAAGCTACAGAGAAACCCCCCAAAACAAAAACAAAGCAAAACAAAACAAAACACAAAAAAGAAATAAAGAAAAGCAGTTGAATGATTAAAGTAGGGCTTCGTGGGCCATCCTAGTAGTAACATAAAATATAGTAATGCTGAGGGTGGGGGCCTGACTCAAGAGGTTTCAGAGGAGATGAACTTTATAGTATGTATCCTAGAGACCATTCTTGTGATATTTTGGTGAAGAACGTGGCTGATTTTTGCTCTTGTCTGAAAAGTTTGCCTGAGGCTAAAGTGAAGAGTTTTAGAATAATTTTGTTGGCTGAGGAAATCTTAAAACAGCTTAGTATTGACTCAATCATGAGGGTTCTAGTGTTAACTCTAATGAAGATTTATAATGAAAAGGAGTACTGAGCAAGGAAAACTAGAAAATGTACAATTTGAGGAGAAAAGGAGCACCAGGAAATGGATTGGAGCTAAATCCTGTGTTCAAGGTGATAAACAGGTAAGACATAGAATAAAGGCAGTGGTGACCCCAGGGCAAGATTCTGCCCAGTTAAACTTCTGATAGTGAAAAGGGATTAAAGAAAAGCTCAGAGAGTCTGGCACGGTGGTGCATGCCTTTATATTCCAGAAGTGGAGGCAGAGACAGAGGTGGGGCCAGCCTGGTCTACAGACAAGTTCCAGAACAGTTAAGCTTAGACAGTAAAGATAACCATTGAAAACAGAGAGCTGGGGAAAATGAGGTGGCCATGATCCAGTCCCAGCAAGCAACAGAACTTGGCAGCTTCAGCCATGTGTTTCCGGTTTTAGAGTCAAGGATAGAAGAAAGGGGTTATGGAATTTTCCTCTGTGACTAGAGAAAGCCACTGAGGCCAGGACTGTGTCAGGGGTGTCTCTGAATGAAGGCCTAGAGAGGCCATTGCAAGAAGCTGTGAAAGTGAAGCCTGGGTTGCCCTGGAGACCCCAAGATGTTGAAGATGCCAGAGTCATGGGATGCGTACCAAAGGAAGCTGATAACAGGGAGTGGAAGCAGCCCAAGGGAAAGAAGTGTGTTGCAATCAACACAGCTGAAAGGAGTTGGAGATCTGGAGTGTTTTGACATCTGTCTTAGTCAGGGTTTCTATTGCTGCAGAGAGACACCATGACCTCAGCAACTCTTATAAGGAAAACATTCAATTGGGGTGACTTGCTTATGGTTTCAGAGGTGCAGTCCATTATCATCATGACCAGGAGCATAGCGGCATGCAGGCAGACATGTGTTGGCTACATCTTAATCAGAAGACAACAGGAAGTATCTGTGACACTGAGAGAAGCTTAAGAAAAAGAGACTTGGGGCTGGAGAGATGGCTCAGAGGTTAAGAGCATTGCCTGCTCTTCCAAAGGTCGTGAGTTCAATTCTCAGCAACCACATAGTGGCTTACAACCATCTGCAAATGGGGTCTGGTGCCCTCTTCTGGCCTGCAGGCATACACACAGACAGAGTATTATATACATAATAAAAAATAAAATAAATATTTTTTTAAAAATTTGTCTGTATAGAATGAAAACAGTTTGTCAAAAAAAAAAAAAAAAGAAAAGAAAAAGAAAAAGAGACTTCAAGGCCCACCGCCACAGTGACACATTTCCTTCAATGAGGCCACACCTACTTCAACAGGGCCACACCTCCCAATAGAGACACTGCTTATAAGCTTATGGAGGACAATTCCATTCAAACTACCACGGTGTCAGACATGGAGATGTAGAGTTTAGTTTGCCCAGCGAGTTTTTGGTCTTGCTTTGGTCCAGTATTTCCTTACTATGTTCCTTTCCCTATTTTTCAACATGGTAATGTATATCCTGCGCCATTATATGTTGGAAGTATGTGGTCTGCTTTTTGATTTTACAGGATTACAGTTAAGAGATTGCATGAATCTCAGGAGAGACTTTGAACTTTAGACTTTTAAATAAGTTTGAGACTGTTACAGAGCATGGGGACTTTTGAAGTTGTATGGGATGCATTTTTTTCTTTTTTCTTTTTTTTTTGTTTTTTTTTTTTGATTTTTCAAGACAGGGTTTCTCTGTAGCTTTGGAGCTTGTCCTGGAACTAGCTCTTGTAGACCAGGCTGGCCTAGAACTCACAGAGATCCGTCTGCCTCTGCCTCCCGAGTGCTGGGATTAAAGGCCTGCGCCACCACAGCCCGGCTGGGATGCATTTTTGCATTATGATATGGCTACCTATGGGGCCCAGGGAGTGGAATGTGGTCGTCTGAAAGAAAGTGGGCCCCAGGGGTGGTACTTTTAGGAGGTGTGGCCTTGTTAGAGTAAGTGTGACCTTGTTGGAGGGTGTATCACTCTGTGTGAGCGTGGGGGTTGGGTGGGGGTTGAGGTCTCCAATGTGACACACAGTTCACTTCCTGTTGCCTGCGGAACAAGATAGAGAACTCTCAGCTACCTCTCCAGAAGCATGTTTGCCTGCATGCTGCCTTGCTTCCTGACATGAAAATAATGAACTAAATCTCAGAACTGTAAGCCAGTTCCAATGAAATGTGTTTTTTTTTTTTTTTTTTTTTTTTTTTTTTTTTTTTTTTTTATGAGAGTTACTGTGGTCATGGTGTCTCCTCACAGAAACAAAAACTATAAGTATTTCTGGTTTCCACGTTCTGGCATGACCCGGCTTGAGAATTAAGAGAAATAAATACTAGACGATCTGTGTTTGTCTTCTTTACACAGTGTGGCTGGATTCAAGGAGATTTCTACCAGTAGATACGGATACCATAGAAACCAAAGGCTAGCAACAATGGAAGGTCTCTTAACTGCTCCCTAATGGCATCCTTCCCATCCGTCGTCAACGAAAAGTCAGGAGCTGTGCAAGCAACTCAGAAGGACCTGAGTAAAGTTTTCTGTGGTTACAAGGCCTCTAAAACATTTTCTAAGAACTACCAGATTTTGTAGTGATTTTATCCCTGGCTTTTCTTCCCTTACTATTCGTCCACCTGATACTTAGGGCCGTACCCGCTCCAGTCATCAAAAACAAAGCTCTAGAGTTGAGACTAAGGAGAGGAAATTCAACTAACAGTTCTGTTTTGGCATACTCACAAGCCATGCCCTCCACTTCATATTTATTCTTATTATGTAGAACATTTTATTCATCTTGAAAGTTCAGAGGAAGGTATGATCATTATGTTTTTTTTAAGTAAGGGTATTCTACAACTTTAATGACTTTGAAATCAATTTTTAAATCCATTAATGTAATAATGTTGATACCTGAGTCAATGTTTATGCATAAAAAAGGAGTATTCAACTCTTAATCATTAATTTATCTAATCAATTGAAACATGAAAAGACAAGCTAGTTCTCTTTGAAACAGCTATCCTATATTGATGACATATATTCATGAAAAAAGCTGCTTGCCATTTATCAATGTCCCCCTTAATTTTGTGTTTTCTAAACTCTCATATTTTAGGCCTAAACTCGTATTTCAGATAATTACTTAATAAATCATTGTAAGTGCTTTCCCTCTTTATCTACTACAACTAATTCCTCTTCTTATTCTACTATTCATGCCAACTTGAAGCAACATTAAAACTAAAAAAATATATAAAATGTTCAGCTACATTATACATCCTAGCAGGTTATATTTCCTGGTTTCTTATGTAGATGTCATTAAGAAAAACATACTCACAAGAAAAAAGAAAAAATACATCCATTTACTTATTTATGAGCAGAGTTGTTTACTATCAACAAGTTCATCAGAATAGTGGAAATGGACAGACTGTCAGGAAGGAACACTTCTTTCTGACAGAAGTGCTGGCAAGGTTGTGACAGCTTGTCACAACCAGAACTAGAAAAGGTTAAAAGTTGAGACCGAGAGCACAGCCGCTTTTGCACACCCACGGGGTTTTACGTTTGCGTTCAACTGATCACACAAAAAGATGTTTAGGGAAAGGTCAAGTCTTGACTGAATATTTGTAGATAAATGTTTTTCTTGCCTTTATTCCTTATTTAGGAATAAAATTTGTAAAACAAGCGAACAACAGTGTGACTATCATACTGTATTGTTTAGGAAATAAAGACAAGGTAAAAATCATATTGTGTTACACAATGTAAGTCTAATTATTCCTGGGATGTATATAATGTCAGGAAGCCACACAAAGGCAAGGAAGGACAATAGACAGGATAGACGTTCAAAACGACCTAACTTCAGGGTTGTGGAGTGTTCAAGGCGACCAGCAGCAGGAGGCTCAGCACTAGTAGTCTTTGAGGACAATTTTGTGAGCTGTTAATTCTACTATGGAGAAGCTAGCCCCCACTAAACCCATCCTTATAAGAATTGGTAGAAAAGCTTATGTAGAAACTTCTTTTAAAGTAGAGCTGAAGTTTGTGTGAGTGGTGTTAATCTTCTAGTCTAAACCTCATCCAGACACACAAGACGGTGAAGCAGGGCCAACACAAGGTCTTGCCCCACACCAAACCACCTGGATCTGCACCTCCCGGCTCTCAGCATCCACTGTGCAGTGGCCTTCCTGGGCGAGCTGTCCATCTGTAAATTGGAGATAACAGTACTATGTTTGGGTTGACATCTTAGTTATATTAGTATTATGCTGGTTAACAGTAATATTTTAATTATTAACTGATTCCTCTCATATAAGGTTAGATTAAACATGTGGGAGTAGGAGGAATCTTTAAAATAGAGGAGGCTGGAGAGGACTAAAAAAAATACGCCTGATTAATCTCAGTGCCTAAGATGTTTTTGACATGAAGCTCAACTTCCTGTAAATAGAAAGTTATCAGTGCTACATTTTTAAAATTTTTTTAAAATATTTTTTAAATATTTTTTTAAATAATATTTAAAATTTTAAATGTTTTTTTAAAATAACATTTAAAATTTTAAATATTTTTTTAAATAAACAGTGACTGCTTTCCAAGATGAGTCTGCCTGGTTCCTTCGAAGGTGTTTAGCACTATGGGGGTGCTAGTTCATATTCCCCTAAGGGATGGGAATGGGCACACGAGACTGAAACAGACGAAAATGATAAAATTTTAATGAAAGGGTTCTCATTAGATTGAAAGTTTATGAGAGGTGATCTAGGAAAAGTTCTTACCAGTTAAATAAAAAGGAGAGCATATCCATTGTGTGCCAGGAAACTTCAGATACTTTTCCTAAATGCCACTTTAGTCCTCAATAACCTGGTTAGAGCTTATTCTAAAAATATCTGGAATAGCTGCTACCCAGCAATCCCTAGTAGGAATTCCTTCAGGTGAGGAGCTGCAGGGGTGGGAGGCAATGCCAATGAAAACACACAACAGGAAGGGCTTTTTGGAGCGCTAGGGAATTCCTAATTCCACCTGCTAGCTGTACGGTCCTGGGTGGGGAAGCAGATACCTTTCATCTGGGGCACTCATTTAAGGTAAGCGTAAGTGTAGCCCTAACCCATGGTTGATGTGTGGACGGAATGAACAAATGTAGGCAATGCATTAAGCACACAGTAAGCATTATCTATGATCACCGAGATGTCTGTATCAAGGCAGCCGGCCATTCAGTACTGAAAGAGACTGGAGCATGCTGTCCCGTGCCAGCCAACCTCCGGGGTGCTGTGGAACTCGTAACCCAGGTGCTAACACCCAGGTTCATTTTAGGCGGGTCCACTACTTTTTCACTGCTGTGACAAAATATCTGAAGAATTTAACTTTAGGAATGGTTGGTTTTGGCTCAGTTTGAGTGAATGCAGTCCATCCCGGTGGAGAAGACATGGCAGTAAGAGTGTGCGGTCAGGAAGCAGTCCTCCCTCTTCCTTATGCACTCAGTCTTGGACCCTTGTCTTCAGACCTTTCTCCTGTTAAATCTCTTTGGAAATACCTTAACACACACACCTAGAGATGTGTCCTCTAGACAATTCCAAATCTACACAAACTGACCACTGGGGCTCACTATCACATTTCACGACCTAAGCTGGTCCAAAATTGCAATCTTCCTGCTTCCAGCCTCTGGGTGGTGGGATTTCAAGAATCCTCCAGCACGCCCCAGCCTGAGACTAGCTTACCAGGCTGGAGGTCGACAGGAAGTCTGGGACAGGAACTGCAGCCCTGCAGTAGCCTCTCAAGGTAGATTATTATCTCATGACAGATGGCCATGGGGTTTCCGCAAAGAGCAGCAAGCAAAAACTACTAGGCTCCCAGGAGTCATTGCGAGGCCCTTAAGGGACAATGAGTCAAAGTCCATTTCTGTGGGGGAAACATGAGCGTTGTGTCCCTTCTTCACTGATTGGAACGATGAACACTGTGTTCACTCTTCACTATTTGGACAGACAGAAGGGAACTCGGAGGGAACAGAACTTGAAGGACTGAGAGATAAGGGTTATGCAGGATACTAGACCTGAGGATCTGGAGTTTGACGGTCACACAGTGAAAGAAAAAGTCTTGTGATAGAGTTGTGACAGAAAGTAGTTATGCTGATGGAAAACCGAGGCCTGGTGCCTAGGCCATGTGACAGGGAGCAAGAACTGAGGCTTACAAGGATGCCTGAGCAGCTTCTCAATGGAGTGCATTCTGTGATGCTGTAACATACAGCACAGGCTTGGTCCTTTACAGTGAACAGAACTGCATTGGTTTGCACTGTAGTATAACTCAGGGATAGTGTGCTCACTTAGAATGGGCAAGGCCCTGGGTTCGTTCCCCAGTACTGCAGAATGATAAATCTCTGTCTGTCTGTCTGTCTGTCTGTCTGTCTGTCTGTCTGTCTACACACTTATAGATGTATGTACACAGACTTGTGGAGTCTAAGAATGTCAGCATGTGGTTAGAGCCCTCTTGCTGCCTCATTTCAAGGCAGAAGAAGAGAGGGAAAGAGGAAGGAGCTGAGTTTGTCCTTTGATAACCCACTTTTAAGACAGGAGCATTAATTTCACAGATGCCTTCACAAGGGTCCTACTCAAAGATTTTCACCTCCCAATACTACATAACAACAGTTAAATTTCAACTTGCACTTTGGAAGGGCATAAGTACAAGCCATGGCATTCTGTGTCTGGTGGAAGGCTGGAGATCATGAGTAGGTGGAACTGAGATTCGCCCCCTCCCCCATATAAACACAGATCCCTAGAAACTCCCCTATGGATTCCAAGCTGGGAACTCCTACGGTGGAGCTGGGGCTGCCAGTGATGTAGGCTTTGAAATGTCAACTCTCCTACATTCTAAATCAGTGTGTTTGCTGTTTGTTTTCCTACTCTACTCCACAATGTCCGGGGCTATATAGACATAACGCACTTTTCTTTCTGTTCCCAAGGATTCTTGGGCTATTCTTACGCTAGGATAATCTCAAAACCTCCGAAACTATGTGTTATTGAAAAGCTTTTCAACAATCGCTAGTTACTTATGCAGTTTTCTTGGTACACAATGTTTCTTCTCTTTTTATGTGATACTATTTCAGGCAATGAACAAATGGCTGCAACAGCATAAAATATTTAATGCAGAAAATAAAATTTAAAATTAATGTGGAAGTCCTAAAGATTTCAAAATAGGAATAATCATTTCAAAGTGGCTGCAGTTTTATTATTGGGAAGATATTAAATGGAATTAATGAATACTAATCAATACATTATATTCGCTTATAACATAAAATTATTATGCAATTGTGAACATATTATCTTTTCTTTCTCTTTTTTTCATTTAGTAATGTCAGAGCCAAGCATACTGGTACATAACTCTAATCCCAGCACTTGGGAGGTGGAGGCGAGTGGATCTCTGTGAATTGAAAGCCATGCTGGTTTACATGGTTTACATACTGAGTTCCAGCCCAGGCAAAGCTACACAGTGAGACCCTGTCTCTAACCAACCAGCCAACCAACCAACAACCCTCCCCCACAAAAGAATATTGGGATGCCAGAAGTCATATGACAAACCTCACCTTGAACCTTCCCAGGAAATGATTCAGTTTTCAAATTGTCTTTGTAAGTTGCACATTCTTAGAAATGGTAGAGGTATTTTACACCATCTGAATAACAATGAACTCTATGATTTATGACTCTAAAAGCTTCATGATTTGATTTATGAAAAGCTCTTAAAATCCCCAACAGCAGTTCCTACAACTGTGTGTAAATTATCTGGCCAAATGATTCAGTATTTTGCTGCATGACTCAATTCTTTGTGCAATGTGAAAGCTACATAAATGCGTTCTGGTTGCTTCTGGATAGTAATAATTCCTTCCTCAAAAGTGTCTGCGGAGTATTATAGTGTGGATGAGTTCCAGTATTCTGGTGTTTTTGAGTATCAAACTTTGGACATTTTTTTTGAACCCTGTAAGTTCAGACAGTTTTTTCTCCACAGTATTATTATGGATCTTGACACTGTTAAGAGTACAATCTGAAGTGACTCTATTAGAAACATTTTCTCTTATAATAATGCCTTTATGTTATTTTTAAATGTTTATATTATACTAATATATGTATGAAGTCCTTTTGAGAGCATATTTGCTGAAAATAACATTTGATATTGCTGAAATGACAAGTTTTTCCTTCCCAAACTCTTATCAAATGTGAGCCATTGCACAATCGCCTTCCTGATTCTGGTAACTAGAAATCACCAGGTAGTCAAGATTACATTATTCCAATTAGATTCTTTCCAATGATGTAGATTCTTTTCCTTTCACTATAAACATATGAAAGATATTTCACCTAATGACAAGTAGATTACTTGTCCAATGTCATTTATAAATAATACACTGCTAGCTAGAGTAATTCGTATGCATTTTTGTTTGTTTTAAAGGAGGCAATATTTGAAGGCATTATACTTTTACCAACTGGGTAATTTACAAGTTTTGACTACACCCCAAGGTATCCCATATTATTTTTTTGGGGTGGGGTTCAAAACAGGTTTCTCTGTGTAGCCTTGGCTATCCTGGAACTAGCTCTGTAGATCAGGCAGGCCTCTCATATACTTGATTGCCTATGCTTCCCAAGTGCTGAGATTAAAGGCACGTGCCACCACTGTCCAGCTTATCTTTTAAGACTTTATTTTTAAATTATATATATATATTTGTGTGTCTGTGTGAACATGAGTTCTGGTGCCCTCGGAAGCTAGAGGCATTTAATCTGTTCTGGAGCTAGAGCTACAGGCGGTTACGGGCCACTAGGAATTGAATTCATGTCCTTTGTAAGAGCAGTCTGTGCTCTTAACTGCTGAGCCATCTCTCCAGCCCCCCCATATCCTTTTATTACTATATTGCTGTGTGTGCACATGCATGTGTATGATGTGTACATGTGTGGGTGTAGATGGGGCATGTATATCACATGTGGTCAAAGGAAAAAGCTGTGGAGACAGGGCTCACCTTCTACCTTATGTTGACTCTGAGGGTTGAATTCAGGTCACATGGGCAAGCATTTTACCTGCTGAGCTATCTTACTGGCATTCACATTTTTAAAAAATTTTTTTTAGATTTGAGGTTATAATATAATTACTTCATTTCCCCTTTTCTTTCCTCCAGCCAAATCCTTCCATATACCCTTCCTTGCTCTCATTCAAATTCTTGCCTTTTATCATTCATTATTGTTACATACATGTATATATTTATATGTATATACAGATACATTTCTATATATAATCTGCTCAGCCTGTGCAATGCTACTTGTGTTTATGTTTGTAGGGCCAACCATTTGGCACTGGATATCTGACTGGTGTGCTCTTCCCTGGGGAAGATCACCTTTCTCATTCTCAGCATTCTGTAGTTGCCTGCAGTTCTTTGTATAGGGCCTCACGGGCCTTCCCCCCATCCACTTGGCATGTCTGTTGTTTTCTGTGTTCAGATCATGTTTAGGCAGTCATGTTGAGACTTCATGCACACAGTTTCTGATATTACTAGGATACACACTATCACAGAAAACTCTCTAGTCCTCTGGCTTCTATAGTCTTTCCCCTTTGCAATGTTCCCTGAGCCTTAGGTGCAGGAATGTATTGTAGAGTACCCGTTGGGACCAGGTTCCACCACTCTGCATTGTGATAGGTTGTGGTTCTCTACAATGGTCTCTGTCTGTTGCAAAGAGAAGTTTCCTTCATGAGAGGTGAGGACTCCACTTATCTGTGGGTACAAGGACACATACTTAGAATGTAGCCAGGGATTATGCTGATTTCATCAAGTGGTGGTTATGGATTCTTCTCCAAGATCCATGACTTCACTGGCTTTGAGAAGTTTCCAGTGCCAAGCATGATTTCCGTCTTGCTAAGTGGGTTTTAAGCCCAACCACGGAGCTGTTGGTTACTGGGCAGGGATGTGTGCTCATACCCTAGGGTTATGGTGCTTTGCTGGCCATTGCTGTGGTTCATAGGTATAGGTAGGACTGTTGGTCGTTTCCCTCCTTTGGCAGCCTGCATGGTACCCTTGGGAACCATGACAGCCAGTCTTCAGTGAGGAGGCCTTCAAGTCAGTTCTGGTTCAGGGCCCTGAGTCTGAAGTTTATGGTGTCCTGATCAATAGTAAGTTGGTTAGGGTTGTCCAAGAGACTCCCTAAACAACCCATTTCAATTGCCCTTGGTTAAACCCTCAAAGGTAGAAAGTAAGTCCCCGTGCCTTTTTAAATTGTTATTTAATGATGACAATGTCATACATGTGTAAGATGTATTTTGATAATTTTCACCCTTCATTATCCTCTTTTATACCCCTCAGATACCCCCACATCCTTCCTTAAAAATAATTTTTCAAGTCTGAATGTTATAGTCAGAGCTGCTGGGAAGGAAGCCATGGACGGAGAGGCGTCCTAGTCAGGCTCAGTGTTAACTCTGCAGTGTGAAAAGTGGCTTTCACAGATTCGTGGGCAGGGTTTCAGGTTGAGTGAAAGGGAAAGAGGGGACGGAGCCTGCACTGAACACTCTCTGCTTCTGACTGTGGAAAGGCCTCTTTAAGCTCTGGCTGCTGTGGCTTCCCTGATCAGAGGAACTGTAACTTTGAAGTGAAAGCTGAAATAAACCCCATTTCCACCAAGTTCCTTTTAACATAGCATATTACCACAGCAAAAGGAAACAAACAGACAACAATGGTCCATCATGTGAAGTTTCTAGACCATTGGTTCTCAACCTTCCTAATGCTGTGACCGTTTAACACAGCTCCTTATGTTGTGGCAGCCCCCCTCCCCCACCATAAAATTACTTTCATTGCTATTTCATAACTGTAATTTTGCTACTATTATGAATTTTAATATAAGTATTTGTGTTTCCCTATGGTCTTAGGCGACCCCAGCAAAAGGGTCATTTGACACCCAAAGGGGTCGTGGCCCACAGGTTGAGAACCTCTGATCTGGACAACAGCAGGACCACTAGGCTTTACTCAGACTTTCGCTGCTTTTAATTTGTTTCCATCCGTTAAATTTCTCCAAAGACTGTGGACGGTGTCTCTGGAAAGCCCCCCTTTTAACTTATTCCCTCTGTAACCCATTTTTGTGTGGTTTAGCCTCTCCTATCAAGCCCACTCCGTCCTCTGGAGAATCTCCTGACATCTGCCCCTCACCATTCCTCAGGGGAATTTCTCTCTTTGCCCTGAGAGTGTTTGCTGGGCTGGGCACTACTCACTGAGCGGTCCTGCCTTCTGCCCTTCCCCCACCCACAAACAGGAGCCATCTTCCAAGCTCCAATTCCCCTTGCTAGGCTCTCTCTTCTTTAGTCACTTCTCCCATTTCTATGATTTCAGTTGCAATCTATGCGATGACTCCTCCCACATCCGTTTGTGGTTTGGAATCTCTGCCCGTATTTACACGAGTTTGTTGGGTCTTCACACACTGGCTACCCTTGGTATTCCTTCAGAATTCATTGTTTCCACTCTGCCTCGGAGTCTGAGTCATCTTCCGCTAGTCTCTGTCTACACAGCTTGGGCTGGAAACCTTGTTTACTCCTGCTATTTCTTCCTGACCTATTAATTAGTAAATTGTGCCACACCTATTGACTCTGGGGAAATAATATACAAGATATTTCTGCTTTATTAAAATCACTTACTTTCTGGTAGGGCTCACAACACGTGTGTACATCTGAGTGGGGACACCCAAGGACAAACTGAGGTGCTGCACCACAGGGGCAATCCTTCCTTTTATGGGGAAAGGGTCACTTCTTGTCTGTAACTCCATATATAGGTTAGGATGTCTGTCCAGAGCTGCAGGGACCCACCTCCCCAATGCTAAGATTACAAACTTGCAGGTTTGCCAGGTTTTTCTGTTTGTTGGTTTGCTTGGTTTTTGTTTTTTGACATGGGTCCTCATGCTTGCAAGGCCTTTACGGACGACTGATTAATTTCTCCTGTTCCCCCATCCCCCGAACTTAACTTACGCTTAACTTTCAGGTAGAGTTAGGAATGAGAAAAACTGAGGAAGGACTGATTAGTAGTAGGATTTTTCCTTGCCTGTGACAGACGAGCAAATTAAAGGAGAAAAGATCTGCCTTGGGGGCTTGTGGTTTCAAAGGTTTCAGTCCACCATGGGTGATAAGGTAAACTAGCATACATTATGGCAGCTGAAAAGCACACACATGCATTCACACACACACACACACACACACACACTCACACACACAGAGGAGGGGGTAGAGAGGATGAATGTAAGTAGAATGTAAGTATGCCCATGTTGTAGTTTTCCTTTGTTCCTCTTTTACGCTATCTGGCCTTCTAGCCTATGGGCAGATGCTGCCCACATTCAGGATGAGTCTCCCCACTCACTTAATCCCCTCTGAAAAATGTTATCACAGACACATCTAGAAGTGTGTTTTGTTAATGTCTTAGGCACTTTTCTGTTTGGGCTGATAATCTTGTTGGTCCATCAAGATTAACCATTATCAGCCAGGTGTGGTGATATAGGCATTTGATCGCAGAGGCAGGCAGATCTCTATGAGTTCAAGACCAGCCTCATTTACAGAGCAAGTTCCAGAGCAACCACGGCTACACAGAGAGACCTTGTCTCGAAAAACATAAATAAAAACAAAACAGAACAAACAAACAAACAAAAAGATTAACTGCCACAGACTGCTGGCTAGTGAAGATTAATAAAGCCCCTTTCTCATGCATGTACTAGTCTCCTGTCCACTTAGTGTATTCCTTATAGACAGGAAACTGTCAGGGTCTAAGACTCTGGTTCCTAGGCAGGAATTTGTAGAGGTTGATTTTGCCGGCTTTAGTGTTGGTGAGATTCTTTTATAGCTGTGATGGGGGTGGGCACGCTGATTTAGGAAAATATGGGTAAGGTGCCCCACTTGGTCTTGAGTGTAAGCAATGGTCTTTAACCTGACTTTACCCTAAATAAAGTTAATATTTTATTTTCTTTTTGGATCCTTGTATTTATTAATAATGTGGTGGAGAATCTGAAGACAAGACAGGCTATGCAGTAGATCACTTCTATGTAACACAATGCAAACTATTTTCTTCTCAACTCCCTGCCCCCAGGATTACAGTGGTAATTCTCTGTCATAAAAGCAATAAATTGCAATATTTTCCATTGTGATTTTTTCATTCATTGGTATGAGAAATTTGTATCATGAGTGTTCTTTCCACCCTTACCTTTAATTTTAAATTTATGACTTTTATATAACATCAGTTATTCTTTTAAATGAGAACTCAGCAGGAAGAGAAGGCATAAATACTACTAAATTAATTTCCCCGAAGGACAGATTGGCTAATATAATATATATTGAACTCCAGGATGTATTACCACACAAACACATAGAAAAAATTACTAACATGCTACTATTTGGAAAGGAAAAGATAAATTTAGCAATAAATCAGAAATTAATGGACTCATAGACTAAATTCTTTCAAGGACTTGGTTTGTTTATTGTATGTATTCTTAAGATTACCCAGACAAAGAACAAAAATAAATACATATAAAAAGAAGTACTTATAAATCTTTTTTAGTTAAGTTTAGCTAGTTAAGCATTTGCCTGAGAAGGAAGATCAACGATGTTCTTGTGTGCAGTTGAAACTTGCAAATGGTTGCAGCAAGGCTCAGGATGATAATAATTACACTAAAGTAATAATAGCCCAGAGAACCATATTACTAATTGCTTGTTTTTCCTTGTTAAAAATGCAGAATTTGGGGCAAACGGATTACTTTGCTGTACTAACAGTTTCAGAGCTGTTTCCATTCAAAGATGTTTGTGCCATTCCAGCTCACTCACGAGCTTTAGGCAGTGAGAAGCATAAGGATGACCTTCCTAAATTGCATGTTATCTCTGCCTCCTGTTTGCAGAAGGTTTCTCCAAAACAGTTTAAAATGACTCTGTCAAGCCCGCTGCTCAGTCAGCATGGTCAATTCTTCCTTTTCTAGTGTGCCACATTTTGCAAGCTCTCAGGATTCTTTTCAGCAACCCCTGCATAGTGCATGGGAATCCAGTTTCTTACTGCAGTGAGCTGCAGTATCAGGAATCCTTCAGCTGTGAGCACATGATGCAGCTCTGCTGTCTGCCTGGGACCTGTGAAGTCTGGGAAGCAACGCAACCTGCAGTCTGACACACCAGAGTCCACCTTACTCAGCAAAGCCCCTTCCATTCTCAGCCCCCTAAAACTGAGTGAGTTCCGTATCAGTCTGTTTTTGTTTTAGTAAACCAGCATGCAGATAAGAGGACATACCCACTGCAATCCATACTTATGAATCTGGCATTAGGACTAAGCAACATCTTTCTACATTTCTTTTAATGCTCACACTTGATAGTATATCACCCACCTTAACAGCAGCTAACGGCTAAGCATTTTTGCAGTACTGCAAGTTGGTTTTATATGCCTAAAAAACAATACGAGCATTCCTATCAATTCTTCAATTGACTTTCAGAATTTTACGAATATTTAGTCTCCAAGCTAGTAACTAGAAATGGCATAAAAGTGGTAATGTATCATTTGTCATATATCACATAATTGCATTTTTTGTTTTTATTCTTATGCAAGTAAATGAGACAAAACAAATCACCCAGTCTACAAAAGCCAGCATGCCTTAGGGGCAGCAGGGTAGAGTACTGCACTGGCCCGCCAAGGCCGCAATGTGGTGCAGGCTGCTGCTGCAGCTCTGGCTTCCTCGCCTGGTGGCAGAGGCCCTGCGTAGAAGAGCACACTGCAGCGCTCACACCTTGCCTTCTTGGCACTGGACCAGCGACCACTCCACTTTCAAGTGTTCAGTAGACAACTACGAATCAGTTTTTGCAGATTATAAGGGAATGTAAGGGGGCTGGGAAATGGCAAAAGGGAGAGAGGGTGAGTGTGTGCCCAAGTGTGACAGATCACCGTTGGCTAATAGTGCCTAAAATTTTTCTCTCGCAGTATTTACAGGCCAATCAATCACCAACTTCCTTCATCGGTTAGATGCTCACACCTAAAATCACCTCTCCCTACAAAGAAGCTAAACGAAATCAGGGTTTTATGGCCAGCGCCAGGTATCAATAGGACCTAAGAGCTCACGTCTGGGCTGAAAATCAGCACCAAGTTTGGGGGTGGGACCGTGCAAGTCTGCAGACCCCGGCATGCCTCTCCCCAGCGCTGCTGGATGGGACCGGCTTAGAGATGGCCCTTCCAGGTGCTCGCGCCTCCGTGCGCAAGGACTACCCCCGCCCCCAAACCAAATAGCTCACCCTGCTGCATCCTCCGAGCCCCAGCCTCCGGGCGGGTGCAGGGAGGCGGGAGCCCGGGTCCCCCCCGGCTCCTTGGCGCCCCCTGACGCCGGCCTCCAGCAGTCGGTCCACCGAGGCTGCAGAGGCGAAGCCTGGGGGTCCCGCGCACCGCCGCCTGGCGCGTGGCCTGGCGGGCCGTGCGCGCGCGCAGCGAGCCGGCCTGCGGGAGGGCGCGCCGCTCGGTCCCGGCTGCAGCCATGTGCGCGCGGCCGCGCCGCCGCAGCCCGTGACGTCACCCAGCGAGCCCCCCGCCAGCCCGCCGCGCCCCGCCCCGCCCCACGTGCGACGGCTTCGGGATGCCGAGGCCTGAGGCGGCCATCCGACGATGCTCTCAGCCGGCTGCGTCCCGGGCGGGGCTGAGCCCGAGGGCCGCGCACAGGCTGGGGCGCCTGCGGAGGGAGGGGCGCGGCTACCGCCGGCGCGCCGTGTGCTGAGTCATGGCGAGAGCTGCCCGCTGCTCTCCATCAGTCGTTCCGGGGCCGGCGCGGGGTGTGCAGCCATTGGGCCGCGCGCGGGGCCGCGAGCGCCGGGCTTGACGCGCTGAGCCGCGCTCGCCCGTGGCCGCCGCGCCCGCCCTGCGCCCCGCGCCCCGCGCCCAGCGCGCTCTGCCGCCTCAGCCCCGCGCCGCACGGCCCCCCGCCTCGCCCGCACCATGATCGCCGCAGCTTTTCTCGTTTTGTTGAGACCCTACAGCATCCAATGTGCTCTCTTCCTCTTGTTGCTTCTGCTGGGCACCATCGCCACCATCATTTTCTTCTGCTGCTGGCACCGCAAGCT
This sequence comes from Arvicola amphibius, assembly GCF_903992535.2. Lineage (NCBI taxonomy): Eukaryota > Metazoa > Chordata > Mammalia > Rodentia > Cricetidae > Arvicola > Arvicola amphibius. Next base: position 89,579,911 of record NC_052055.2, read on the forward strand.
CCAGAAAGGGAGACATCCGATGAAATCGGTCTTTTCGGGTCGTTCCAGAAGCAGAGGTGAGACACGCCACCACTGGCTTCTTCTGGGCAGAAGCGAGGTTGAAGCCTCCTCTGCCGCTCCTGCCCCCTTCATTGCCCACTCCCCAAGCTATGTGCATTTATTTTTTAACGCGCCCTGCCCTTTTGCCCTCGAGTCCGCCCAAAGATCACCAGGGTTTGGATAACCACGGAGATTCGGAGGTGATGGGAGGAAGTATCAGACTCGATCCTTAGGGTCAGTTTGCTAAATTTTTAGCACAGAAGGTAATTGTAGTGGAAACCTGGGCTGAGGCACTCTTCCCTTTACACAACCTTTGCTGGAGCTTGGAGATGTGGCGTGATAATTTGGGGGCTCCCCTCCCAACTTTGCTGGAACTTCTTGCAGAGAAATCACCTTAGAGACACCCATACTCCCTCCGCCCCGTCTCAGTATGCCCACCAAATTGATGAGAGACTTCTAGAATGTGCTTTCCCGAATCCAGGTAAATGATCAGCAACTCCGCAGGCTGTGAACAAGGAGTTAATGAAGTCTCATTTTCCCTCTTTTCTCCCCAGATGCTGTTCTGAGATCTCATCACTTTCGCTCTGAGGTAATTTATTTAGTGCACTGTCAAGGTCAGAGGTAGCATTCTTTCCTGAGTGCCAGTATTAATCACATGCGTGTTAAGAAGCCAGTAGGACACCGGATGGGAAGCTTGCAGACCCTAAGCCCAAACTGGCATGTTTCTTTCTAAACAATTCCACAGTGAAGCCCAGGGAACGTTATAACAGATTTTGTGTGTGTGGAGTTCTGTGTGGAGTCTGCTTCACAAGAGGTGGGAGGGGCAGACCCTGAAAGTGCAGCAGGCCTAGAGAACTTAGCCAGGGAATGGCTATCAGTTTAGCGTACAGTCTGGATCTATGGTGGAAGCACTTCCTGGGTGCTCACCGAGGTCGGTAGTTGTGAACTCATTTAAACCATAAAGGTAAAACTGTTAGGAACTTAGCGCAGAACAGTTTCAACCACATGCATTCCAGCTGGGACTCCAGGTGACATTCCTGCTAGCTTAGAAAGCTGTCCACGACGGTATATAGGACACGAAAGTGGTGTTGATGACGACGCAGCAGAGCATATGTAGTTGATATGTGCGCTAGACTATCCTGGAGAGTCGGTGGCTGGACATTGTAGGTGAGACTGCAGGAGGGCCAGCTGCAGTTAGAGCAAGCTACAAACTTAGCCGGACCCATCGGATTTCCCCAGTTTCGGGATGCTCAGTTAGAGTAAGACAGTGTTCTTTCTTGGGGGGAAGCTGCACAGACCGGGGTGTGGAGGCTGCTTTGTGATACAGCTTACTCACTTCCGCAAAGTATTGTGTGTATCCCCTCTCCTGCAAGCTCCTTATTTACCTGAAGCTACTCCACATCTTGTTTTGCTTGCTAATCGGAGGTTGCATTGCATCCCCGTGACTGTTTAAACTCGCCTGCATTATCATAACGTTATTATGTTGCACACTGAGTGATTCTTTTGGGTGTGCCCTGGAAGTGAGAACCCTGTGCTAGTTAAGATTTGTGAGAAAAGAATTTGTCAACAGTCAGCAGGCCTGTATCACGTTTTATACTAACTAGCTGTGTGTGTGGTAGGGGGGATTGCTGGAAAAACAGTTTTGCCGTTTGTAAAACAGGGCCAGCAGTCTCTGCAGGGCTATATGTGGAAAGTTATTTTCAAAATTATGTAAAAAATAATTAGTTCATAGGAGGTATTTAGTTTTGGGTAACCGTCATTCGTTTTGCCGAATTGAATTGAAAATTGTCAGGTGTGGTGGCACACGCCTTTAAACTTAACACTCAGAGGTAGAGGCAGGGGATCTCGATGAGTTTGGTGGCCAGCCTGGTTTGCATAGTGAATTCCAGAACAGTCAGAGCTCCATTGCTACATTTGTGAGACCCTGTTAAAAAAAAAAAAGGAAGAGAAGACGAGAAAGAAAAAGAAAAAAATATGTAAAAAAATCAAGATACGTTTGTAATGAAGTCTTTAGAAAATTAGGTCAGCTTTATGGACTCCAGCATGAACTGGGTCTGTTGTGAAACAGTTCTTGAATAGCTCATCAATTAAGTAGAACAATTCATTTAGATGCAGCAAACAGTAAATAGTGGGCAGCGTGCAGCATTAAGGTGTAGGGGACTGACTTGGAAAAGATTCACCAGTTCCGTGGACATAAATGACAGTGGAGTAAAGCTGCTGCGAACGAGCCTTAGACATTCGAGCTTAACCTCCCGGGAACGTGTGGGATGTGGCTATGTCTTTGTGTTTTGTTCAGCTCAAATTTTGTCTTGAGCTTGTGTTCGTTAAGAAGTCTGGGAATAGCTGTTCATTGCCTTATCTTGCTCTGTAAGACTGCCAGAATATTTGAAATCTCTGTGTATACTTGTTGCTTGCTTTATGTGGTAGCCTGTGAGTTCCTGAGAGCAGAGCCGAGGTCTCTTGGGATGCCCCTGCCTGGCTCAGTGCCTCATTTAGAATGGGTTCTTAGTAAATGTTTATGGGATGAATGAGAACAGTCTCTTGGTGGGCAAATAGAACTCAGAGTTGGACAGGAGAGAAAAAAGCATTCTTGGAACATGGCTTAGAATTTGGCAGTGCTTATTTACCGTTCCCAGGCTTTTCGATTAGAATTTTATTTATTTATTTTTTAAAATACGGTCTCACTGTGCATCTCTGATTGCTCTGGGACCCACTATGTAGATCAGGCTGGTCTTGAACTTACAGAGATACACCTTTCTCTGTTTCTTGAGTGACAGGCTCTTTCTAGTTCTTTAAAAAAAATTACCTTGGTGTTTGTAGTAAAAAATGTAAGGTACTCATTGTAACAAAAAGATTTTGTTGGAATTTCTTTCCCCCCCCTCAATAAAATAAAATGTAATATCAGCTTAATTTATTGATGGGCTATGTATGGAAAACTAAGCAAGGAACGCCATTTTCTATGTGGAAGTTCGTAGACTGTTGCACAAGCATGTCATAGTCCGTCACTGTCTTCTGTTTACCACAAACAGAGCATTTCCCCTTAAGCAAAACACAGGATGTATTTTCTTCTCCCTCTTAGGACATTATTTCTCCCAAGATTTTTCTCCTTAAAGAAGAACTCCACATTTACTTGGATTGAAGCATGTTTAATAAGTTAGAGTGGACACAATGAATATTTATTCTTGCTGCTTTTTTTTTTATTAGCAGTTGCTACAAAATTTTATTATCAAAGCCAATACTTCGCCTTTCTGGCAAGTTCTAATCACATTGGGGTTAGTTTCTAGTGCTTGCTGTTCTCCATTGCCAATCTTAGTAAGTGGATATAATTCACTTTCAGCATTTCTGTCCTGGTCAAATGAAAAACATGATGCAGGATCTGCTGACTCACTTTGAAACCTGAACAGGCTGTGACAGAATACTGGAATTGGTGAAGTTTGGGAAACATTTTGCTGTTTCATCTGGCAGAGGACGTGGATGGTTTCTACCACTTACGCCTCCAGGGAGGAGTCGGCGTGGAGGGGAATTTTGAGGTGTTCTATCTGAGGTGATCAGAATAATACTTCCTAAGGAGAAAACACAGCTTTGAGGCTCCACCGAAGAGATGAAGGCAGCCCCCAAATCTCCTTCTCCTCATCTGTGTTTACTGGCACATTTCTTCAATCCAAGCTTTTTGTGAGAAACTATAAGTCAGCAATACAAATGTTCATGCAGTGCGTTAGGTCTGTAGTCACCACCAGCACTTCCTTTGCAGATACAAGCTTTTTAACAAGCCTTTAAATTTTAATAACAGCATATGAGAAAGTGAAATTAACCCCTCTAGCAATGTCTATGCAATTTTACCTGACCTTAGAAACTATAGATAGAAAGGTTCAGTTAGGTAGAAATAATGTGTATTGCTTGCTCTTAAATCTTGCTCTGTGTGTGTGTGTGTGTCTGTGTGTGTGATTTCATTGTAAACCGTTAGTGGGTTTCCCATTGATGTAGGACAGTCTAGAAACCATGTGTACCTCCTGTTTTCCAGCATCTGGCACTTCTGAAGTGCACTTTCCCAAAGACTTCCAATGTTTTGCGTTGAGACTGTGAACAGTGGTCAGTGTCACTCTAGGTCCTATAGTGAAAGTCTGGCGGGTGACAGTCCTGTTTTGGAGGACATTTCGGAGAGTGATACGGCTAGCTGAGGCACCGTCCTAGTATAAAGGAGAATCTTGGTGTATTGTCCTTCATTGAATGAAGACAGTTATAATGCCTTCGAGAGTCCCAGAGTGAATGGTGGTAAATGATCCCTATTCATCAGCTCAGGGAATAAGGGACGCCTTGTTTGTCTAAGGAAGGAGCCTACCCTTTCCCGCCACCAGGATCTGAGTGAATATCTTTTCTTTCTGCTTCAGGCAAAGGGACCAAGAGAGTTAACTCAGATTAAGCAGTTCCTGAAGAGTCACACAGGAAGGGACTGGGTGGTAAGATGAGAACCACCGCTACCTTTTGTCTCCTTTTGGTGCTGACCTGTGTCACTCCTAACCCAGACAGAAACGGGCCCAAAATTCTCAATGGAAGAGAAAAACTAAGTTGAGTGTTTTCAGTGCATACTTTCTTTAAAACTGGATAGACATATTTGTCATTTCCTTCTCTCCCCCATTTCATCCCAAGTCTTCTGGATGAAATGTACTGTACGGTCTGTCTACTCAAAGCCTCTGACCTCATTAGATGCCCAAGTGTCCCTGTTCCAAACTCTGGAGGATGAGCAGCAAAATAACCATATTACATAGTTTCTCGTTGGACTCCACGTTTCATTAGGAATTACCCATTTTAAATATGTATGTATAAAGAACACATGGTACATATACATGTAAATATGTGTAGCTATTATGTTTCATGGAGCAGTTTAAAAATAATACTTTTCAAAAACTGAAAAAAATAACCCAGTGTTCTGAATTGGGGAAAATAGTGCTTTATTATTGAGCTATCCTTTATCATTTTAGGTTATTTTTACAAATAAATTTTTGTCTAGTGTCATTCTAGGTCTAGATTAGTTTATACTAATTAAATCAATCATGAGTAGTAACTATATACATGATATGGTGTTCATTTAGTGTGATCCAATAATTTTCAAAGTAAATACATTAGTCTTTTCTTTATGAAGTACTGTGTTAGACACCAGGGCTGACAAAACTAATATATAATATATATACATATATATTATATATTATATATGTTGCCCATAGTACTCTAAGTCATCCAGCATCTTTACTGAAATCTGGTAGTTACTGGTTCTTCTGTTACAGTAACTGAAGTGCTGTGCTGTTGCCAATTATGAGTCACCCATGCAGTGAAAGCATCAAAGACTGTGGCGTGCAAATGTGCAGCCAGTGCAGATGTCTAAGTAACAGATTAGCCCTAGCCATGGGACTTATGATTTCAGCACAGCCGTTCATACCACTCTTAACCTTACAGAATAACAAACCAGCTGCTGAGTGCAAAACAGAACCTCCCAATATTAAAATAAGGTGACTCCCATTTTTCATGTGTCTAAGCAAAAGCACAGCCAGAATTTGAATATTTGACCAGCCTTTAGCCTGCAGAGTGAGCCCCTGCTTCAGATTGTAGGACAGAACGGGTTTGATCGTGCTGGAGTATTGAAAGGGGTGTGCATACCGAGGTTCACAGTACTGTGCAGAACTCACAGGCTCTCCCGCTACCCGCCGTGCTCCTCGATCAAGGCGCAGCCTCTTGCGTCTCACTGGGCCCACAGCTTCATTGCAGGCAGTGTTTCTACGGTGCACAGAGCACCACACTGCCAAGGCATCGTGTGGAACATGGCTTCTGCCTTTTGGGTTGGGCCAGGTGAGAGGGAAAAAGGCACAGCAAGTATGTGCAGGAAAAGAATGATGGCACTAGTTGTGCTGAAATGGCAGATGGTGGACACTGGAGGTGTCCTTGCAGGGGTGACGTTTATGCTGCAGTACAGGGGTGAGACTGTAGCCAGCAGACAGCAGGAGCCAGAGCGGAACAGCACACCCTACAGTCACTCCTCAGTGTCTGACTAGAGTAAAGGGCTTGGGATTTTCAAAGACTCTGAAGCTTGGATATGGGTGTGAGAGCCAACCGCAGTGAAGATGAGTTTCATACACTACTTGACAGCTTTGGTAAAACTATCTGATATGAACACTCAGGAGGGTGCTGGACATGAACCTCTAGGAGAAGCAAAAAACCAGCGCATTTTAGTTTCTTTCTGAGCAACTGTAGTGGAGCAGTCTGACCACTCCTTTCTCACCTTCAGGCCTGTGCTGCAGAGCAATTGAACAGACATGGGGTTGGGCCTTTCTGCTTCCTAGGAAGCTCAGATTTGGAAGGGTAGCATGTATTGTGGTCCAAGGATCAGGTATTATTGGATTCTGTCCTAACTGCAGATGCCATCTGTCTAAGGTGTGTGGTGTGTGTGTGTGTGTATGTATGTGTGATGCTGGGATTTGAACCTAGACCCTCACACATGCTGGGCAATTACTTTACCACTGAGCTGTATTCCTCATGTTTTTGCTGTCATTATAAATTCTAATGCGGAATGTATAGAATGCCAGTATTTATTGCATAAGGGTCGTTTTTATTTTCATATATATTTAACAATATACTTGGTTCTAATATGACCCTCTTCTACTGCCCTCCCCTGTGCTCCTTCAATTAGTTTTTGTTTGTTTGCTTAAGTACCTGACATTTATGTATCAGCTTTTCAATTTCTTCTTCAAAAATTCCTCTTTTAGTCTTTGTGTTAGTAGGGGTTCTCTAGAGTTGCAGAACTTATGGAATGAATCTCTCTCTCTCTCTCTCTCTCTCTCTCTCTCTCTCTCTCTCTCTCTCTCTCTCTCTCTCTTTCTCTTTCTCTTTCTCCCTCTACACACACACACACACACACACACACACACACACACACACATCCCTTATGTATATGGAATTTATTGGAATGACTTAAAGACTGCAGTCCAGCTAATCCAATGATGACTGGCTGTGAATGGAAATTTCAAGAATGCAGTAGTCACTTAGTCCACAAAGCTGGGTGTTTCAGCTGGTCTTCTGTATGTGCTGGAATCCTGAAGAAGTAGACTCTAATGCCAGTGAAAGATTGGATGTGCTGGCAAGGCGAGGACTATCTTCCTGCCTCGAAATCTGGATTAAAGGCATGGGTCTTTCTACTTCAAAGGTTGGGACTAGAAGTTGACTCACCCACTTCAAACCAAGCAGAGACTCTCACAGGTGTGCCCTCCATTCTGGAATGTAGTTCATTCCATATGTAGTCATGTTGACAACCAAGAAGAACCATCACAGCCTTTGTCAGCTACACTGCAGACATGCAGTTTCCATCTAGAATGTATAAAGAACCGCAAAAATTAAACACTCCCCAAGCCCCAATTGGCCACCCAATAAATGATGGTGCCCGTTTTGCAAAAGAAGAAATACAAATGGCTAACGATGATTTAAGAATTAATCAACAGCTCTAACCCTCACATAAACTAAAACCACATTGAAATTCTACCCTGCCTCAGTTAGAATGACCACCATCAAGAAATCCAAGTGATAACACTTGCTGGTAAGGGTGTGAGGAGAGAGGAATCTTTATCCGCTGTTGTTGGGAATGTAAGTACAGATGCTAGAGACATCAGTGTGGTGGCTTCTCCAAAAATTCACAGCTCCACCACTCTGAGCACATACCCAAAGGGACTCCACCTCCCACCAGAGATGCTTGCACACCTATGTGCATTCCTGCTCTTTTCACCGTAGGAAGTATCTCAGTCACTGTTCTATTGCTCTGAGGAGACACCGTGACCAAGGCATTTAACTGGGGGCTTGCTTGCAGTTTCAGAGGCTTAGTCCGTGATCATCATGGTGGGAAACATGGCAGCAGGCAGTCATGCTGCTGGATCAGTAGCTGAGAGCTGACATCGGAGCCACAAGCAGGAGGCAGGAAGAGTGCACTGGGAATGGCCTGAGTCTTTTGAAGCCTCAAAGCCCACCCCTAGGGACACACCTCCTAGTCCTTCCTAGAGGGTCCCCAGTGGGGACTAAGCATGCAAATGCATGAGCCTATGGGGGATTTCTCCCTCAAACCACTGCTGCTGTTTATTACCCACTATCCCTCACTTCTCCTTAGTCTCCCTCCTCAATATTGTCTGCTTTCTGCCATTATTCCTTAAACTCAAGCACACTTAGCTCGCCAGGACTGCTAACTCACTAAATCAGATGTGCAGGTTTGGGTTTGATTGATGGGTCTAGTATTCAACACTGTTGGTCACTGGTTCCTTCTTACAACTTCTTCCCTTGTTTTTGGACAATCCTTTTAACGATTCCTTCCCCCATCTTTTCTCACCCTGTACCCTCTGTTCAAGCACTGATTCTCTTTCTATTTGCTTTTTTAAAAACGGATTTGCTGAGACCCAATTGCACACTGCATAGTTCATTTGTTTAAAGTGCAATTGTGTTCAGTGAACTCACAAGGGTGAGCAGTGAGTCACGATTACACTTCCGGTGTTCATCACCCCAAGGGAACCTACGATTGTTGGCAGTTGACTTCCTTTAGCCGTCCTCTTCGTGCTCTTTCCTTCCAATCTTAGGAAGCCATCAATCTGCTTCCTGTCGTAGACTTCCTGGGTCTCATTTCTTTCCTCTCTCCACGTTTTCTTCGTGGACTTCATTCATATGTACTGTGTGGCTAAATTGATATCTCCTCTGTCTCATTTCGGCCTCCAGATCCCGAGTCAACAGTCCTTTTGCTTGTTTTCATGGGAATGTCCTCCATGATGTTGGAACTGAGTATGTATGACACTAACTACTTTAATTCATTGCTGTGTCTACACTTTAGTTTAAGAGACTCGCAGTGCTCCTGTCCACTGCTCCTCAGATTGCTTCTTCCATCCTATCCTATCTTATAACTCTAGACTCTGCCTTCTTTCCTCTCACCATTGCTGGTTCCTTGGCTTGAGCCCTGTGGTAAGCCTCTGGCAAAGTCTTTGCACCCCCTCTATAATCTACTTATACTAATTTAATAAGGCTCATTCTAAAAAAGATAATTCTTAAACTCTTATCAGTCTTGGAGACAAGTATAGTCAATAATAAAAAGCCCACACAAAATGAAGTATTAGTGAACATGTTTATATTGTTAGCAAGGTTAGAGGTGGCTTCTGTGTTCTTCACTTCTGCTTTGTCTTTGCTGGTTCTTTGGAACAAACTTGCTTTCCCTCAGAGTTGCAGTATGGTAACAGAGTCCAAGAAGTGGAAGAAAGGAAGGAAGGAGGAAGGGACAGGGCTAACCAACCGTGCATTTGCTTGACCCTCTTTGGTTAGCTCGCTGTTGCTTTTCACAGGCCAGACTCCGACAAGGCTACCTTGACTGCAAGCAATGCTTGGAGGTGAAATTGGGTTCCTCCGTAGCATCTGCAGCTGAGGCAGGCAAGGCAGAGTGTTGGATAAGCCCTGTCTAAAACCATTTTCTTCAAGTTCTAATCTTCTAGTCTACACTTCCTGCCATGTTCTCTAAGATTATAGCTATTGCTCATGTTCCTTCTAGTGGAGAAAAACTCTTCCCATTTCCTTTGTTCTGTGACTGAAGAAACAAAATCAATCAACCGACAAAAACTGACCTCTCTTCAAGGCCAGCTTATAACTCCTCAAAACCCGGGTCCTCTCTCGAGGAAATTGTTTGGTTTCCCTTAGAATAATTGGTGAGCTTTGCTGGAGCTTTTTGTTGTCTCTCCGAACAGTACTCAGGGTCTCAAAGTCTAAATTCCACCTCATAGTTCAGTGTCAAGGGCGTGATGAATGTTAGTGAGTGACTAAATTCTTCTTACAGATGAAAGTTTCCTAAATATTCTATATCCATCTTTTTCTTAAAGGATAAGAGACAAATGTTTGCCATTAAAAAATTTTGGACATACAGTTTGGCCTTGTTTAATCCAAGGGTGTGCAATTTCAGGGACTTTTCAAAGTAGGTTGAAAATATCCCCTAGCATTCCCCACGACCAGAGTTTTGTTTAGCTTAGAATATTTATCTAGCTTTAAGATGATTCAGAATTATATCTGAATGTGATCTCTGGCATTTTTAATAAAATGCATTCTTTGCCAGCTTCATAATAGAGCCTCAAGTTCAGTCAGAAAACGGTTGGTTTCCTCCATGATAGTCGTTCCATTATTATAGCAGTGGGCTTGGCATTGTAGCATGCAGGGTCCACTGTTAAGACCTTCTTCTCCAGCAGCCTTCATAGAAACTTCCAGCATGATGAAAGCTAGCTGGCAGAGAGGAAGCTTCTCGCTAAGTTCCAGCTTGATTTCCCTGTGTCCTACAACCAAAGCATGTGCTTTGTTCAGCAATGGGGTCTTACCATCTCCTGTGGGCAACCAAGAGACATGCAAGAGCCTGGACTTGTATAGCCTTCCTGCCTAGCAGCTCCTGGTAGGACACCTGAGCAGCATTGTCTACTGATGAAAGGGATACCCCTGTTCAAACAGTTTTGAACAAGTTAGTTTACAGGATAGTAGGTTTCCGTCAGGTTCTTTATACTCTTGAGTTTTTGATTAATGCTCTCCTCCAAATTCTTCCCCCTTGTCTCATCTTAAACCTTTCCACTTTGAGTACTGCCCCCTCCCCTTTCAGACCATATGTGTCTTACTGTTTCCTCCCTCCTGAAGACTCATCCTGCCCTCCCCTCTCAGGGCCCCTTTGTAGTTTCCTGGCTTCTACAGGCACTCCCAGTTAAACGCAAAGTCTACACTTCAAAGCTCGAGTCAACACATGAGAGAGAACATGCAGTGTTTGTTTTTCTGGTCCTGGGTTCTCTCACTCAATACTTTCCAGTTCCATCCATTTCCCAGAGATTTTTGTTATTTTATTTTTCTTTAAAACTGAGTAATGTTCCATGATGTATCTGTGCTACAATTTCATCATCCCTTCATTTGTTGATACACATCTAGTCTGATTGCATTTCCTGGCTGTTGTGAATAGGGCAGCAATGAGCATGGATGGCAGGTATCTCTGCAGTAATAGGACATTAGGAGTGGTGTAGCTAGGTCATGTGGGGATTGTATTTTTAGCCAATTGATAGCCTCCATACTTATTTTCATAGTTACTGCACAGGCTGACACACCCCAGTAATGTATAAGGGCTCCTTCTTCCTACATCCTTGATAGCATTTTTCCCCATTCGTTCGGTGTTCTGGATGTGTGCATGCAGATGGTGTGTGTGCTGTGATACAGCGTGGTGGTCTCTTCGCCTTGTTGAAGGGGGGTCTCTAGTGCTTCTGTTGCTCTGTGTATTCCAGGCTGGCCAGGCTCCCAGGTGATTCTTCTCTTTCAGCCAGGCCAGGTTACAGACTGAGCCTCATCTGACTTTTGATGTGGTACAGAGATCAAGGTCAGACCTTCAGGTTTGCATAGCAAGAACTTTCTCCTGCAGAGCCGTCTCACCACAGGGGACAACAGCCCTTGTGACTGGAGTGAACTGAAATCTCAAAGTAATTTAAAGTTGCATTTCCATGGTGGCTGATGGTGTTGAGTTCTTTTTGAAATGTTTATTAGCCATTTGTGTTTCTTCTTTTGAGGCCTCTGTGTTCATTTTCATAGCTCATTTTCTGATTGTGTTGTTCATTTTCCTGATGTATAGTTTCTTGATGTCTTTATATTTTCTGGATACTGATCTTCTGTGGGATATGTGTGGGAGCTATACCCCTGAACTCTATAGGCTTCCTGTTAACTTGAATGGCACTTGCCTCTGCTGTAAGGAAGCCTTTTAATTTCATGAGATCCCATTTGTTCATTACTTACTTTCTGAGCAACTGGAGGCCCAGTCAGATGTTCTAGTCAGGGGTTCTCTCGAGAAACAGAACAGAGAGAGAGAGAGAGAGAGAGAGAGAGAGAGAGAGAGAGAGAGAGAGAGAGGGGCTTGGGTTAATTCCAGAGATAGTCAAGTTGACAACCAAGAATATCTGTCATAACTATATCTTTGTAGTTAGTATGTTCCTTACATTTTTTTCTAGCAGTTTCAGAATTTCAGGTTCTATGTTGTGGTCTTTGCTCATTTGGAGACACCCTCCCCCACTTTGATGAAGGGTGATAGAGAAGGATCTAGTTCTATTATTCTGTATGTTGATTACCAGTTTTTACAGCTCCATTTGTTGAAGATGCTGGGCCTCTTTGTAGAAAGCAGTTTAATGAAAAATGGTCTTATATCTGGCTCTTCTGTTCATCATTACATTGATGTATGTGTCTGTTTTTGTGCCAGTACACACCATGATGATGATGATGATTCTGTAATGTAACCAAAATCAGATATGGTAACACCAGCAGCAGCATTCTTGCTTTTTAGGATTGCATTGGCTGCGAAGGGTCTTTTGTGTTTCTGTATGGATATCTGGATTGTTTTTCAGTTTCTTCAGAGAGTGGAGTTGAAGTTTGATTGGGATTGAACTGAACCTGTAGCTTTCTTTTTGTGGATTTGCCGTCCCCTGGCACTGATTCTTCTAAATTCATGAGCATGGGAGGCCCTCCTGCCTCACCCCCAAGAGTGCTGGGATTGCAGTCTGTATGCATATGGTTTTGAGAGGCCTTCAGCTACTCAGAAGAAAGCCATTTATTATTTCATGTATTAAGGATTCAAATTGTAGTTCTGGAGACTTCATATAAGCTACTTGTTACATCTGCATTTTTACAGTGATGAAATGAAGCAGAAGCTACAGGACAAAGCACTGTATACTGTTGCTATACTGGCAGGAAGAGTAATTGGTATTTTAAACAGAATTTATGTTTCTCCAAAATGGATGCAGGTGTTTGCTTTAGATGCAGCACATAAAATACTGAGCTCAGGGGAGGGAAAGGGAAATGGGAGAAGGGGAGGAGGTGAAAATTAATAATAATAATAATAACAACAACAACAATAATAATAATAAAAGAAAAAAAATACTGAGCTCAGGGTTTAAGGTTCAAGCTTGTGAGAGTTTTCCAGAATTAATTACAAGTGTTTAGGTTCTGTTGCTTTTAACACAATGCAAAGTAATGCATTAGAAATGGCTGAAAGTTCAGGGAAGAATTCAAATTCTAGTGAATAAGATCCTTGAAAGGATCAATTTTATATCAATGTTGAAAGATAATAGAATTTAGGCACTCCTTGTGGCATACACAAGGTACGACTATTACTAAAGCTATTATTTTTTCTCATTTAAAAGTGCAGTGAACTGGCTCACAAAAAAAGTATGCCAGTGTCTTTGGTTTCTGCTGTGCATTGTGAAATGCCCAAGAAGGAGAGAGGTGTGATGGAGAAAGTCTGGTAGAGCCAAGCCTGATCCTTTATGCCTTGAGCGCTTAATACACCTGTCAATCATAAGAAACCACTTACTGGCAGAGGATACCAGTATGGGACAAGGATGTGACAGTAAACCGTATTATTGAGGAAAACAAGAGTCTTTGTGACTCGAGACTTCCGACGGTAGTACGGTAGAGGAAGTGATTGTGAGTGCGCCTGACCGCATAGACTCTGCAGCCACCTGTGAATGCAGGCCTTGCTCTTGCTGCATCGGTGTTCACAGCATTCCCCGGGCTTCATTTTGGTCCTCCAAATCTCAGTGCACACCTCAGACCAGAGACACAGATTCTGATAACAGAGAAGCATTAGCCATGAGCGTGTATGAGTGGGCAGAGGGCTTTCCTAGCGGGTGTGAAACCCTGGGTTCCATGCCTAGCACTGCATAAACCTGGTGTGGTGGCACATCCCTCTCATCCCAGAGCGAAGGAGGAGGAGGCCAGGCAGGAAGATCAGTTCAAAGCCATCTTCAGCTATGGTAAAAGTACAAGATCAGCCTGAAATACTTGAGAACTGTCTTGAAGAAAAAAAGGATTTAATTAATATTAAACGTGAACTGGACCCTGTTGGTCCATCAAGCAACCACATTCTAGGTAGGGTTTATTACCAGTAAAATTGCCATTTTTCCCATATTTTAATGAAAATCAAATGGTAAATAAGTTGTATGTTAACTTTAAACATGCCAGGAAAAACACTGCATGGAAAATGTTTCTCTTCTGTATTGGAAGAGGTCAAGATGGAAGGCAGGGGTTGGAAGAAACCATTAGTAAAGGACTTACAACCTCCCCAGCCACACGGCAGAGACGTGGGAATGACAAGGTTATGTAGGTTGAGGGCTCTCTAGGTAGAGCTGCTGGAGCCAGGGCTGAGAATCTCGCCTCCCATCTCAGCACAGCTATGCCAGAAATTCACTGTTTAATCTCCACCGCGGCATAAGTGTCACACGATCCTTTTACTCCCGTTTCTCCGTCCGTCTGCTAGGCTTTAGGGTGGTTGGTATGTTTCTTCACTAATGTACTACAATGCTCTTCCTGCTGTTCACCCTCCATGATTACCAGCAGCATCTCTGATTGTTATTCCACTCCCATCTCATATACTTCCCGTTGATTTTACATCGTCTGCTCTTTCTTCCTCATTTCCTCTTTTCACTTCTACATATTAAATTCGCATAGCTTTGACAATCTCTAAAATCCATGGAACTTATTTTCTCACTTTCCTCCCGTCTGCTTACTTTCCTACCTATCCCACCCATCCTCCTTACCCCTCACACCTTATTTCAGTACCTAAAGTATGTATCATACTATACTCGTAACATGTACTATACTGTACTTCCAACAGTTACTTGCGCCAGAGTGGCCAAGCTGTTAACTGGCTGGTATAGCGTTTGCACCGTGGCAACATCCAGTGACTGTGATGTGCTTCGTGTTGCACCAGGCACCCGGGCTCCTAGACAGCTGTTTTCTGAACTGTGAACTGTAGACATCAACTCTGCTATATCCAAGCTCCACTCGAACATTGGAAGTACTGCAACTCAAAGAATATAACCTGATCAAAACAAACCTAAGCAGCTAAAACAATCCAGATGTATAAATCCCAATGCAGCAATATTAGGATCGAAACCAAGGTAATACAAATGCCCCCCAAAGTTACTAGTTTTATATTAATGCCATCCAATGATGAGTAACGTGTAAACCCAGGTATACAATTTGTGCTTCAAACAATTATATGTATTTATTATTCTTATCTTTAAAAATACATATAATTGTTTAAAGCACAAATTATAATACCTTCTTATAGGGTTAATGATGTATATGGATATAATGATTAATATAGAAAATAAGAAATTCAATGAGTTTCTTTTACGATTGGGAAAATTTTATTTTATAAAGTACAATAAAATTTAAGAATGCAGATTTCAGCACAAGAAAAACCAACAGATAATAATGTGAAGCCAGAAGATAAATCCAAGTAGAATTTTAAAACATATCTAAATGGCCTGAGGAAGTCAGGCCAGAGGCCACACTTAATAAAAAAAAAATCCAAGGATAGAGCTGAGGATAGAGGTGCATGTATGCAGCCCAGCTGCTTGGACAGACTGAGGTAGGCTCCTGAGTGATAGATCCACCTGGGCAACAAAGTGAAGCCACATCTCAAGAGTCAAACCAAAATAAATAAGAAAATAACCAACAACTCACCCAATAACCAAGACTAGGAAAAGATGCACTGAAACCATAAAATACAGACATCAAATCAGCATGTCATTTGGCTACATTAAATATTAGTGGACTAAATATTCTAATTGTGACAGAGATTATTATAGCCGATAAACAGCGAAACCTGACTATATGCTGTTTACAAGGGATAGACTTTATGAGTACAGGAGGGGGCTGGTGAGATGGCTCAGGTAGTACAGACACCTAAGCCCACATCTAAGCCCAGTTCTTGGGACCCAAGTAGTGGAAGGACAGCATAGACATGTGAACTAACTCTCCCTCTCTCTCTCTCTCCCTCTCTCTCTCTCTCTCTCTCTATATATATATATATATATATCGAATATAGAGGGCCTGGTGGTATAGCTCAGTTGGTAAACTACTTGCCTAGCACACATGGGTCCCTAACACTGCATAAATTGGGCGTGATAGTGCCTGCCTATGATCCCAGAGATGGGACCTCCTCAAGGATTTAACAAATTGGAGACCAGTCTAGGCTACGTGAGACTGTGTATGAAAGAAAAATGGAAAAGATAGAGATACATGGAACGTGCTTGAGTTAAACCTAAGATTGGAATGGCTCTAGCCGGGCGGTGGTGGCGCTCTCCTTTAATCCCAGCACTTGGGAGGCAGAGGCAGACGAATCGCTGAGTTTGAGGCCAGCCTAATTTCCAGAATTCTAGGACAACCAGGGTTACATAAAGAAGCCCTGTCTTAACCCTCCTACTGCCTCCCCAAAAAGATTGGAGTGGCTCTGATAGTGTTAGATTAGATAGATTTATCAAGGCAAATAATATTAATAGAGTTAAGAAATGTCTCGTAAAGATGGAAGGGATACTTATTAGGAAGACATAATCCTAAATGTGAACATACCCAGTAACCGCCTCTACAGGTATAGAGTAGACATAAAAAACAATGCAGAAATAGGTGATGGTGTGTAATAGGTGGTCATCAAAAAGGCTAATAAACCTCTGTCAACAATTGGTAGAACATCCACATAGAAGAAGGCTGAGTTACATTCACAAAGACAGAGTTTAGCCTTAAGACATGGATTAACTTTTTTGGTGGGCCGGGGTAAGGGATTGTTGAGGCAGGGCTTCTTTGTGTAACAGCTCTGGCTGTCCTGCAACTTGATTTGTCAGAGAGAGCCACCTATCAAGTGCTGGGGTTAAAGATGTGTGTCACCATGCCCATCTGAGACATGTAGTGATTTTAAGGAATTGAAATCTTACAGATTAATTTTTGTTCATAACAAGTTTAAATCAGGAACAGGATTTCTAGAAAAGTGCCAAGTATTTATAAAATAAATAACATGCTTCTATGTAATTTTTGTGTCAAA
The DNA here is from genome assembly GCF_903992535.2 of Arvicola amphibius. Classification (NCBI taxonomy): domain Eukaryota; kingdom Metazoa; phylum Chordata; class Mammalia; order Rodentia; family Cricetidae; genus Arvicola; species Arvicola amphibius. The sequence continues at coordinate 89,596,832 of NC_052055.2, forward strand.
ATAGAAATTGTCAAGGAGATTCAAGGATGTTTGAGCTAAGTAAAAATAAAAACAGCATCTTAAAATTGTGGGGTATAGGCAAAGCAATGTTTGGAGGGAAAATTCAGTTTCCATTTGCTTATATTAGAAAACATGAAAGGTCTAAAATGAATTCATAGTCGTTCAGCAATGTGAAATGGGGGAAGTGGGGAGCAAATACAAAGAAAAGGAAGGGAAGAAGAGCAGATGTGGACGAGAGGGAAAAGACACACAGTACAGGCAGTACAGGTAAAGCTGACTCTTGGAAAAGGTCAGTTTAACTGTGCTGCTGAAATCACTCAGGGGTGACAGAAGAAAGAGGGGCTGTGGTTCTAAGAATTGGATTTGTAGAAGAAAATAATGAACGGAAATTTAGGACAACCTTAACAGCAAGAAGAGACTTTATTTTGCCTTAGAAGGATGCCAGAAGGTTTGGCTAAACTATGACCAGGTGCAAACCCAGCGGCACTGTGGCCAGAGGTGAGAGTGCAGGTTGCCTGGCTTTGGAGCAGGCTAAGAGTGAGAGGTGGGGGAGGGAAGGTCGTCGCTTTGGGTAGAGAAGAAGAAGGGGCTTTTCTTAGGGGCAGTGTTGGAAAATGAGCTGTATTCCCTGGTTAAACTGGCTTTGGAACTGGGAAGGAGGATGGAGAGGGGCAGATGTGCAGCCGCCAGGTGTCCAGGGTAAGGGCCAGCTGCTTTTCTTTGCTGCCTCTGGGAATTGTACAAATAGCCAGTTTCCTGGACCTTTAAGCCCAGTGTAGGGCCTTAGTTTTAGGGAAGGGAGATTTTCCTTTTATGGTATGATAGAGCTAATATGCCGTGTTTATTTATGCCAAAGACTTGGTAACTTAGCCACTGGACTCCTAACAATATGGTGGTGGTTTGGACTTTGCTGAGCCAGGAAGTTGCTCCTCTCTGGGTCAGTCTTGGCTGACCTCAGCAGATGTACGTTCTTGAGCTACTTGATGCACTCAGGTTCCTTCCATACTGTCCCTCATTTGCTGGCAAGCTAACATGGTTCATACGTGGTTAAATTTGGGTGCAAAAAGCAGAAAGAGGCCGGGCGGTGGTGGCGCACGCCTTTAATCCCAGCACTCGGGAGGCAGAGGTAGGCGGATCTCTGTGAGTTCGAGGCCAGTCTGGTCTACAAGAGCTAGTTCCAGGACAGGCTTTATTTTTTTTTTTTTTTTTTTTTTTTTTTTTTTTTTTAAATATTTATTTATTTATCTATTTATTTATTATGTATACAATATTCTGTCTGTGTGTATGCCTGCAGGCCAGAAGGGGGCGTCAGACCTCTTTACAGATGGTTGTGACCCACCATGTGGTTGCTGGGAATTGAACTCAGGACCTTTGGAAGAGCAGGCGGTGCTCTTAACCCCTGAGCCATCTCTCCAGCCCCCCAGGACAGGCTTTAAAAAAAAAAAAAAAAAAAAAAAAAAAAAAAAAAAAAAAAAAAAAAAGCTACAGAGAAACCCTGTCTCGAAAAACCAAAAAAAAAAAAAAAAAAAAAAAAAAGAAAAAAAAAAGCAGAAAGAGTTCAATACAAGAGACCTCTTGAGATACAGGCTTGCCACCGACAAACTTTTCCTATTTTTACCTTAGGCAGTGTTTTCTAATTTTCTGTTTTCTACATACATGGAAATTATAAAATTTTTAGACAGAACAAATTAAAAAATTATTAAGTAATAAACCCATTATTTTGTGTACTAATAATTAACAAAAATAAATGCTTATCTTATCCTACATCCAATTTTCTTGAGGTACAGTGTCCAGTTTTATAATATTTTTCATAATTCCGGGGAGATTATTTATGTTGGCAGTCATCCTGTTCTCACCCCGGGACTCCTAATCTGCTCTCAGTGTCTGAATAGATCTGCCTTTCCTGGACACTGGTATGAGTAGAGTCACATGACTAGACATAGTCGTCTTACTATCAGAGTTTTTATTAGGTCTGTCTGTTCCCTGCATGCCCAACGCTGAGCATCATGAAGACTCTGCAGGCACCTGAATATGAATATGAATATATATATGCAAAAGAACATGTATTGCTGTATTTCCACCGCTTTTAGGAGATTCTCTGAAAGCTCTCAAAGTTAACATCCCACACAGGACTTCAGAGTAGTAGAAATTAGATCTCATTGTTTCTTAATTTAACACCTTTTAAGTTCCTATTTGTGACTGTATCGTTTAAATCAAATGTGTGAATGTGAGTAAAGTCTAAAACTCTAGAGAAGAAGATGAGGAAGGATAGAGGGTGGGCAAAGGACACAGGCCGTGAAAGAGGAAAGAGACTGAGGGCAAGGACTACACAGGAGCAGGAAGTGGAGCAGGAGGTGGAGGACGGAGACCAGAAGTGGGGTGCAGGGATGGAAGCAGGGGGCTGAAGGACATGGGATGAAGGGGATTCTGTAGAGCACACTTTGTTCAAAATGGCAGCGTTAACTAACATTTGCTTATTTAAACTTGATTAAACTAATTAAAAATAAGGTAACGTTTGAAAAAAAATGAGCATTTTATCAAATTTGGAGGACTTTCTTGCTCCGTTTTGGAATGCCCCCAAACCAGAGCTTGCAAATGTCTGCTGCCTCCCCAAGCAGCTTGTTGTACTGCAGGACTGAATGCTTTTGAAATTGCTGTCTGGAGTTGCTCGGTGACTGGCTTACAACTTGGAACTTATTAATGGTCGACGGCTTTTTAATTATTATTATTTTTGAAATAGTCTGTCCTATAGTCGGAGCCGTCCTTAAACTGCCTGTGTAGCCAAGGATTGCCTTGAGCGTCTGATTCTCCCATCTCCACCTTCTGAATGTTGAGGTTTCTGTGTTTTTCTTTTTTCTTGTTGTGACTGTTCAACTCTGTTGGGTAAACTCATCAGTAATCATGACAAACCGTACATTGTATTTTCCAAAGTCTGCAGGGAGTTCTTTAATCCTAATCTGATTGGTTTCAGAAGTTAAAGGAACTCTCTGAATGAGAAATGTGCCGAGGCGAGGTTCCTGAGATAATGATAACGATCGTGTGATGATAAAAAAGAGCCTGTAGTATCGTGGGTTCTGTGCAGCAGTGGGCTCGCACACGCACGTAGGCTTGATTGATAGGGAGATGGGCTATTATCATAAAGTGAAAATAAACACTGGTGTGGGATGTCCTTCTGTGTATGTGTTGCTTTTATTGGCTAATGAATAAAGCTGTTTCAGCCAATGGCTTAGCAGAGTAAAGCCAGATGGAAAATCTGAACATATATATATATATATATATATATATACATACATATACACATATACATATATATTATATATACACATATATTATATATGATATATTAGAGAGAGAGAGAAAGAGAGAGAGAGAAAGAAAGAGAGAGCAGGCGGAAGGAGACAGACGCTGGTAGGCCACAGCCCCTTGGCGATGTGTGATTATTTGGGTGTCCGAGAACAGGAAACAAAGATGCAGTCTCCAGTTACAAAGCACTCCTCCCACTGAACACAGGTTTAAAAGAGGGCAGAATGCTCTGAGCATCTACTGAAGAATTCTAAAAAAAGGTTCACACTGACAGATAAATTGAAGCTAATCAGTAAGAAACCTAAACATCATACCTTGGCCACGAACTTGCCTTTTTTTACCTACAGCGTCTCTAGAACCAAGGCAGTGTACAGCAAGGCAGCCTAAATCCCGAGGGTGGGTACTGAACTCCAAGACAAGCACCTGATTCTGTCTTGAGGGGAAAGTAAGGGGTTCTTTTTTTAAGACTTAGAAAATGCAGGAACCCTCCATTTTCTCTTCTCCATAATCCTCGTGCCTCGAGCAGTACCACAGGCAGATCCCAAAAGAAGCCAAAGAAACCAAAACTTGCTTTTTTTATCCCAAGAGAACAAATTCCCATTATTTTTGCTTCTGTCATGCTGCCACTTGGCCCCGATGAGAACACAGTCTCATTACAGAAGCATGTAACAGGACAGGAATGAAAGACCCAGGCTGATGAACACGCAGCCAGAAGTGGAATCTGAAAGCTCTGTCGACCACAGGGACCGAAAGGAGCCAAAGCAGTGGTGTAAGCATTTTCTAATTGACAAACTGAGCAGCTGAGATGAAAAACACATTTCTAGAAAGACATGAGTCACCAAAGCAACTCCAGAAGGAAATCTGAAGAGACATCCAGACAGTAGGGAACTGAGTTATCAGTTCCCTAAAAAGAAAATATGAGCCCCAAATGGCATTCACTGGAGAACTCTAAAAAATATGTAAAAAGAGGTAATATCAATAAGTCATGGAATTGGAAAATGAAAACTGAAAGGAGTCTTAAGCTGAATGTAAACCCATATTAAAAGTTTGAGAGAAAAAATTTTCATCATCCTGGGCAAGGACAAGATTTCTTAAATATTACACCAAAAAGCCTACCCTCACAGCTAAAGGGTAGATTGGACTCATTAAAAATTTTTAATTTTGCACTTACAAAACACCATTAGGTTGGGGACACAGGGCTTGCCTAGAATGTATAAGCACTGAGTTTGATTCCCAAGTCTCACAAAAGAAAAGACAAAAGAAGACCATTTTTTTTTTCAAGACAGGGTCTCTCTGTGTAGCTCTGGTTGTCCTGAAACTTGCTCTGTAGACCAGGCTGGCCTTGAACTCACAGAGACCCGCCTCAGCCTTCTGAGTGCTGGGATTAAAGATGTGAGCCACCACCACCCTGGGAGAAGACCTGTCTTTAAATAAGTGGAAAAGGTAAATCAAAGGTCGTGAGAAGATACTTGGAAATTATGTATTGAGTAAAAGTCTTGTATCTAGTAGTTAAACACTCACAGAACTCATTAAGAAGAAAATAAACAAATTTTAAAATGGGCAGACATTCGGTGGCCTGTGAGTGCATGAAGGATGTTCAGTGTCTAGGCTTGTGTAGTGGCACAGCTGTGGGGAAATGCTGGCGGCTACCGTGTGGTGGTGATGAAGAATGGTGCTTTGAGAGGTTGAAATCATCTCCACTGAAAAACCTGACGGTGCTGCAACATGGATGAGCCTCAGAGACGTAAAGCAGGGGTTGGGAAGATGCTCAGTCGATGAAACCAGGTAGGTGTGAGGACCACAGTAGGCACGGCAGCTGCCTCTGATCCTAGTGCTTGGGGTCAGAAGTATCCCAGGGGCAAGCTGGCTACCTAGACTAGCCAAAATTCTGCCTAAGTTGAGAGCAAACAAAGCAGACACCTGTTGCAAACCTTTGGCCTCCACACCACATGTCCGCAAATACGTGCATGCACATTCACGTCCCTCCCACCCCCCGCCAACAAACAGAACAAAACTGAACCATGAAGCTACACGAAAGAAGCCCAGTGCAAGACTCCACATGCTCTACCCACGCCAGTGTCGAGGAAAGATGTGCACAAACACTCAAAGTATTTTAGACATCCCCTTTTTCTTTTGGGGTGTTGAGGATGGTCTGTACTGTTCTGTTTCAGGTGTGTGACATTGTAGATAATTGTATATCAATTACCTGTTACATCTGGAGACATGGAAATTCAAAGTCTTCCTAGTCTATTGCTTGAAGTCACAAGTCAGATATTCCTGTCCTATACTGGGGGCATAAGGTGGAGGTGGGGGGTGCTTAGGTCTAGAGACCTAAGGCGTCTTTTAGTAGTATGTATGTATCCAGGAATTCCTTGGGGCTATAGAAACTGTCTTGGGGCATGTTCTTGCCCTCCCTTCTCCACACACAGTGATGGGACCGTGTGAGACTTGAGGTGGATCCTATCTTAGGTCCTTAGCTTACCTTGGGTAAATGACTTAATGTTGATCATTCTCTTTTGGTAAGCTGGAACATGCAACATTTCTCCTTGCAGGCCCCTTTGAGTATCAGTGAGAAAATATAAGCTCTTTCCCCTTCGTGGACACCTATCAAGCTAGAAGATAATATAGGTATCAAGCATAATAGTATAATAGTGGATACAAAGCAGTACTTGTTTATACATCACGATTGCATTCATTAGTGAATAATTCAAATCTAGCAGGCTCATGGCATGTCACATTCCCTCTGACTGACTGGAAATACGCTCCTTCTAGATCTCAAACTTCTTAGAATCTCTTCTTCTTGTCTAGAAAAGGGAGACTGAGAGAGAGTTGAGTCATACAGAATACAAAGACGTCAAGTGATTTATGCAATGTTCAAGTTGGAAAAATTAATCAATGTTTTTATGTTAGTTCTTAAATAGTGTGTGAATGATAGCTGGGTGGCTTCAATTGCTTCTGAAAACGGTGAGATATTGCCATGCCCCACATCCTGTCTGGAGATGGCCTAGTTACAGGGAAGGGACACAAGCTGCCATTGTGTGAGCACCTCTTTTTGCCAGACATCTTTCCTCCTGGCCCATCTCACTTAATCATCACTTGGCCAAAGCCTGGTCCTCCTACTGGTCCAGCCCATGCTTGTAGCCACTTGAGAGCAGAGAACAAAGCTGGGGTATGACTAGCTGGGCTGGCATTTGCTTTCCTAAGGTTGGTAGGTAGGGATCGGTGTTACGTTCTCTAAGGTTACAAACTCAGGATAGAATTTGAGCTTGCTCTCTGGGCCTGGGATGTGGTGGTAATGGTCACCTGAAAGGAAGGTGAGACTCCATGGATTGCAGTCTTAGCTCTGAGAAATAAGATTCCTTCTGTGCCACTTCAAATTTCTTGACATTCTTAAAGGAATGAATCTTCTTTGTTTAATCTCTTTTCTGGGTGTTCCCCTTTCAAACATTTTCTGGCATTCACATTTCTGAGTCAGGCAGACAATTGTTATTTCATAATTATATGTGCATGTATTATATGGAAATACAGTGTGTCTTCTCCACCTTATCAGACAGAAGTTTGCTGGTGTTTTCCACAGCTGTAGTCATTGTGTGTGTAAAGAGCTCTTGTCCTCCTCTGTTGTCTGACTAGGCTGCTGTCTGCTGGATACATCACCAGTGTGCCAAAATGGAAGAGCCAAGTGCTGAATTTTAAGTTATGTTCCCGAGTCTTAGATGCCTTTGAATTATCCTAAACACTTTATTGTATGTCCATCTGTCGTAAGTGGGAAATAAAATTGGGTAGTGTTGGCTAGCTACTGCTATATCGATAACAGGTTCTTTAAAAACCTCCAGAAAATAACAGACTCAAGCATGCCTCGAGCTGTTCTCTGGGAAACTATGGCAACAAGCCTTTTAATTAAAGCTGAAGTAGTGTATGTGGCTTAGAGAAATACAGAGAGACTGCCAGCTGATAGGGCGAGGACATGAAAATAATCCAAAAACCAGAAACGTATTCATTTTAGATATATTCGATCTCTCTCTCTGTTATTTCTGTTTTTAAAAGAAAGGATAGGTTGTTCAGTGGATACTGCTGTTTGGCTTTGGAATGTGTGATATAGGCTTCTCATTATGATTTTTAAAGGTAAGTATTAAAATGTATGTGTTAGCTGATAGCTGTGAAGATTAACCCAGAGGTGCTCTCGGTTGCAGTAGACGGCCAGAGTGGGAGGATGCTCAAAGGATGATGGTGCCTGTGTGCACTCTTTTCATCCAGCATCTGTCTGTCAGCTGCTCTGCCACACTGATAGTGATGACTGGTGAATTAGTAAACTAGTCCCCTCTTGAGACAAAGCATTTACAAACCAGCGTGCTAGAATTTATTCTTTAAAGCAATTTAGTATATTTATTGTGCAAAAGGCTATTTATTATGTTAGGCTTTCCAAATTAAAAAAAAATAAAAGCAAAATAGGAAAACGAGAATTGTTGTGTGTGTGTGTTTTGTGTGTGTGTGTGTTTTGTGTAAGCCACCTCCAGTCATGGGCAGATTTATTGTTCATTTTCGCCTAGAAGAATTTGAGTTTATGCCTATTTGTTTTAGCATCCCATCTGATTTGTGCTTCTGTTCAGGCTTCAGAAAAGCCTCAGTGTGGAGGAGGACTCTGCAGTTACCTGGTAAGGGCAGTGCATAGGAAGCCAGGTATCAACCAGCTAATGCAATACAAAGGAAGCGTGGTAAATATAAGTGCTCCTAGCCAGATGCAGCACAGGGCTGCTCCTGGGGACCCTGCTCCCCTGTCGTCTCGGTCTACTCACTGCAGATAACCAGGTCTGAACCCCTCCTTATTTAATGGCCTCCTTTTTGTACAGAACGAGTGCCTCCGTGACTGCTCCAGCACATCTCTACATCTCTGATGTGTGTGTACCCTGTCCTAAAGCAAGAGCCAACTGTTCAGTGTCCCTCCCCCCCCGCCCCCCCCCCCCCCCCCGTCCCCTTCTGTTTTCGTGCCGTCCCCCAGGCTGGAATTCCTCCAATCCACTTTCATGTGTGAGAAATTTCGGCTCATATTTCCAAATGAGAGTAAAACATTTTTTTTTTCTTTTCTACTTTTAACTCTTGGTCTGCCCATAATCCTTACAGACTTTTTTTTTTTTCTTTTGAGACTGGGTGAGGGCAACGGATGTGGGATAGGGACTTAGATGTGTATCTGTCTTCCCAAGGCGGGTACTTGATAATTCTTGTCATCTTTCCACAACCTTGTGTGGCACCTGGCATAGAGGAGATGCTTAAGTGTGTGCTGAGTGTTTAATGTTGGGCAAACCCTTGATGACTGCTTTGGTGGAGTTAAATGGGTAAGATAACCGGAGTCACCAGGCACATCTGAGAAAAGACAGCCTAGTTGAAGTGCGTCTTTACTGTTTGCTGTCCTCCTTCTTTCCTCATGGTCTACTGCCCCTTGGGTTTGTGTTGCTCTCACATCCGCTCCTCTACTTCACCAAGTGCCTTCCTCAGCCCCTACCTAGGCTTTCCTTACCCCTAAGTGCTCCTGAGTTCTTAAAACACTCTTCTCCCAAATTCTACCCTCTACTCCAGATTCAAAAGACCATTTCCACACAGAACCCCTTGTTGTCAGTGCTTCCAAGTCTAACAGGCCCACCAGAAGACTTGGGTCTATATGAACACATGTGGACTTTTCCCATTGTCATCGAACCCTAAACAGTACAGCACAGCTGTGCATATATTAGTCATTAGTATACTGGTTAGGTGTTGTAAGTGAAGGATGATTCAGAGTATATGGGAGTGTGTGTGTGTGTGTGTGTCTGTGTGCGTGCGTGTGTGTGTCTGTGTGTTTGTGTGTTTGTGTCTGTGTGAGGTGAGAGAGAGAGTACTTGGGGATCGTGGCTTTTGGTATCCAAGGGGGTGTCCGTGTCTTTGAGAAATGAGTCCGTCAAAGGAAGGCTGTTATGAGGAATGAACACTCCAAACTCATTTAGGGGCAGATTGCTAATCCATAACAGGGAAACAGAGGGAAGTACTTGAAATTTGAATTCCACAATAGAAAGAACTGTTTTTGAATTTTTGACCCTGAAAATTTTCTTCCATATAGTATGTTAATGCCATCTTAAATCAGCTTTTATGCCAAGATTTTTGGGTTATGTTATTCAGTCTTGAGAAAGGAATATTTAGGGAGCTGTGTGTCTCTAGCCAGCTTTTAGAGCATTGGTTCATATTCAGCAGTGTTTTTACAATAATTTGAATATTTTATTGCTTCATTATAGCTTATATAATTAAATGAATATTGGAGAAATGACTGTTAATGCTAGTGATGAGAAAAATAAATCTTATACAGCAGCTCACTTGAGATAAATGTATTTAAAAATTGGGTGAGCCAAAAGGAGAAATTCTTAGTCTCCAGTGGATGCTCACTGAAGTTAAGCTTCCCTGGAATCCATTTTATTAGGTATGAGAAAAAGCCAGAAGCACGGGGCATGCATGGCACTCTGAAACTCCCACCCCCAAACTGTATGCACTAGGGGAGTCATTCTATTCTTTAGTTTCTGGGCCCTGAAACCCAGGTTTGTGTGAATTTTTTGCAATTTCCTGTTGTTGGTATCACTAAGGAAACACTTTGTATAAAGAAGATACACCTGGGTTTTCATCATGGCGTTGCTCTGGGGTCTCTTTTTTTCCCCAGCAATTGGCAGGTCAAGGGCCCTGATATCCTAGGGGGTAGCCTGGACACTGGGAGGGGAGCTCTAAGGCTTTTGAGCTGAGGCCAGCTGCTCCACAAACCTTCCTCACCTGTAGGAGTCTAAGAAAATCCTAAGCACCAAGGCCTGTGTGTTCCAGAGCAACTACCGTCACATGACCCCAGTGGCCACTAGGGCCTTGCCTTTCCAGAGAGGCAGTGCAGCTCACTCTGGGCCTTTGTTCTGAAGGCTTGCCTTGCAAACCCGATTGACAGGGACCTGTCCGTCAGACATGCAGATGGGGTAGAGCCAAATTAAATAATATTTGGGGCACCACCCCACTTGCTCACAGCGATATGTGGTAAGTTTGTAAGTTATCAACATTTTGTTGATATTTATAAGCTTGCATTTTCCTGAGAGTTTCCTATACTTGTTTTGAAAAATTAAAGGGTAAATTTGGTTTGCTAATGTTTTATTGTGCTTTTTCTTGGCTCTGATGTCAGTTTTATTGCTTCAATTCTTTAATCTTCCAACTTAATTTTTATACTCTTTTTATATAAGGTTTTAGTAGTGGAGCTGTGGAGAGGAGAGAATGAGAGTGGAGGTGATTTACTGTGTGCTGATGTCTCGTCCCTTGAGGAATTAAAGGTGTAGTTGTAGCATTTTCTATTATTGATTATATTAATTTTTTTCTTGAAAAGGCAAAAAGCATCCTGTTGATTAAAAAGTTCAACATGAAATCCACCTGTGAGAACTCCTTATCCCATTCCTGTTCCCCATTTTAGAACAAGAAATTGCCTAAGTAATCACAATTCTTAGTTTCTTACAAATCCTGTCATGTATTTCTCCTTATGCAAGGAAATAAAAATATCTGATTTTTTTCTCCTTTCTTATATGGATAGCAAAATTCTGTGTATACTCCTACATTTTGTATTACTCACTGGGGGAGCTTTCTGTAGAGCATCTTCTGTTTATCTGACTTCATAGCATTTCATGTATTAATGTACTAAGATTTCCTGATGTTGATTGTCACAAGCAACACGGTGATGTGAAATCTAGTCAGTTCACATGTGTACAAATATCATGCTTAGATCAGCTCCCAGAAACAGAATCTTAAGATCTAGGGTTTATGGCTTTTCACTTGAGTAAATGTTGTCATGTGACCCTCCACAAGGAGTGTTTTCACTATTGAGGCCATCGTTTTCTTCTGTTAGGTTATTCTCTAGCTTGGTTATTATTTTGATTTGTTTTTTTGATACCAATAACCAATATTCCAATTTTGTTTCTAATGCAAAGGGGAGAATCAGTGTTTTTACTGACTCTGTTAAATATGATTTCTGTTAAAGGATACTCGGGTGTTTATTAGTTTGGATTTCCTGTAAGATTAAAAATGCTTTCCTATTTGTTCAATTTGTCCTTCATGGAAGCCTTTTGTGTGATTCTTCCATATCTTGTAATAGTTATTTCTAGTCCTTTATTGATTATGAATAAAAGTGAGTGTATCGCATGTTTTGTGTGGAATTTTTGTGTGTAGATGCCAATCTCATTCCCTAATCCTCTCATCTTCCACCTTTCTTTCTGTTTTTACTGCAGTCTCCTGGTCTGCCCAGCAGACATAAAAGGGTAGTAGTATAGGCTGTTTTTTCCTGTTCTGGACTTTCCTAGGAATGTCCCTGTTGCTCCCTTTATAACAGAAGATTCTTTTGACTTCTAATAGCAAATCTTCCTTTTTATGTTGGACAGTTTTTGTAGGCTGCTGATTATATTTGCTGGTACACACACACACACACACACACACACACTCCTGTTTGATTTTGTTTTTCTAAGACAGGGTTTTGTTATGAACTCTTGGCTGACTTACTGACTTTTGTAGCCTAGGCTAGCCTTAGACTTACAGCAATCCTCCTGCCTTCGTCTCCTCAGTGCTTGGACTGCAGGAATCTGCCACCTCCCCAGTTACATCTGCTGATATTTTAGGCAGATCTTTGCATCATTATCTGTGTGATGCTATATGAAGTTTTTTCTTTGGGGGAAATCATTGAGGGTTTTTGCACTGTAATGTATCATGAGAATCTGTTTCACTTGCTTATTGTGTAAGCTCTTTGGTGCAGTTCTTTCAGTTTTGTTTGGGTTCTGTTTTTAAGTGTTTCCTAGCATTCCTCTGTGAGACTCCGGCTACTGGGTTTGGTAAGGGGGGAGGGAATCCATTTCATTAAATGGATCCAGAGTGATGAGCACATGAAATGCTCCTCCCGTCTAGAGAACAAGGCTGACTGAAAGTGGCCTTTGCGGCTGTAGGTTTCGTCTAAACCAAACAGCACCAAGCAGTGTGCCCTTCTAACCTGTGATTATTACCCTTCTGTCTCCAGTTAACCCCTCGTGCCCGCTCCTCTTTTCCCTCTTATTCTGCTGCCTGTCTCCACTAGGTTGCCTGCTGACTAACCAGCACCGTTTTGAGATATGACTCCATACAAGTGTTTCACTTGGGGGTTGAAGAGGTGACTCAGTAGCTAAGCGCAATCCTGGCATCCATGTTGCGTGGTTCATAACCACCTGTAATCCAACTCCAAGAGATTTGACATATGATTCTCCATACACACGCACACACACACACACACACACACACACACACACACGGCATTCACTCACACACTATACACATGTGGCATTCACTAACACACATGCATACACATAAATAAAAATAAAATAAGTAAATCTTTTTTTTAAAAAGAGGAAGTATTTAATTTTCTTATCAGAGTCATGAACACTGGAATAATCTTGGGTCTCAGTTCTTTGTGCTTTGTTTGCCCTCTGTCTTGCCTTTTGGGAGCTCCAAGTCCCATAGCCTGAACTGAAGCATGGTGAACACTCCAGTGCAGGACTTTGTACTTGAAGCTCATGGTGGTGGTTGGGGGAGGGGAACCCAGGGTCTCTGCATATTCCTTTTAGAGTTTGGAGAAAAGCTAGCACCTCGTTATCCTGCTCTATCCTGCCTCTTGCCTTGCAGTGGATTTTCAGTGCTTGCCTTGAAATGGCCTCTTCACCTGGCCCAGCAGCTTTCTTCATCTTTGAGTTTGTTGATTCCTCACTGGGTTTTTAAGTAGTGACCTTAGCTTCCCTCATAGGGTGGTTTTCCTTTTCTCCAATAAACCCATCACCTCCTTAGCATCTCTGTGATGTGCCTTGAGCTGACAGCCTTCATGGTATCATTATTGCATCATTTGCTCCAGGTCTTTGTCCCTCTCTTGTCTGGTTACTCTGAAGTAACCAAAACAGAATCCAACTCCAAGAGATTTGACATATGATTCTCCATACACACACACACACACACGCACGCACGCACGCAAACACACACGGCATTCACTCACACACTATACACATGTGGCATTCACTAACACACATGCATACACATAAATAAAAATAAAATAAGTAAATCTTTTTTTGTTCTGTCCTGTTTCCAATGCTTGTCACAGTGCCACATGATTTCAAAAACACTTTAGTTACTGAAAACATGAAACCTACATGAATCATGGAGCTACAGAAACTAGGTGTGGTGGCTCAGGCCTGTAATTTTAGTACCTGAGAGGCTGAGGCAGGAGAATTACCACAAGTTCCAGATCAGCAACTCTTCCTCCCACCCTAACCGAGAGAGAGAGAGAGAGAGAGAGAGAGAGAGAGAGAGAGAGAGAGAGAGAGAGAGAAAAGCAAAGATGAATACAGAATAGATAAATAAACATTCAAGGGATCTTAGCAGCACCCCACATCCCAAGGGCAGATTTGAAAATCTTGCATTGTGTGAGAAATAAACATGATGGTTCGTTCAGAGTAGCTGGATTTGCATTGATTTATGTTCGCGTTGTAGATTCTTTTCCGGCAACACGTTTCCTGAATGTGCTTCAGCAAAGATGCATCTCAGAATAACTCAGACACCGTCTCCAAAGCTACAAAGCCTGGGCTCTTCTAGTAGATTCATGATAATTCAGCTTTTGTATTGGGGCATGCGTGCTTATCCTTCCTGCTTCAGGAGATGAGGAGAGCAGAAGTGGGAGTCAAAGGGATTCATGAGGGATACTAAAATTAGGCCTGCCGGCTTGAGGTCAGCTGCTCCGAAATCAGAGGATTAAATGAGCGGGTGTAGAGAAGAAAGGCTGTTTTCCCAGGCTCCTACCTGCAAATTAGAAACCCTACAGTAGCATCTGTGATTATGTTTTGCTTCAGTGTTTCCCCATCTTGAGCTGGCAGTGTGTTTGGATGACAAAGGAGGAATTCAGGACCCCTACACCACTCCTGCTAGCATGATTGGAATCTCTGTGATCCTTACTGTTCATTCCTACCGCTTTTCTTATGTTACCCTCCTATAACACATCTTAATTCATGTATGCATTCTCTAGCTTGTCTCTAGATAGGTTTTTGTTGTTGTTGTTGTTGAGACAGGTCTCTCTATGTAGCCCTGGTTGACCTGGAACTCATTATGTAGACCACGTGTCCCTGAACTCAGATCTGCCTACGTTTGCCTCCCAAGTGCCGGGATTAAAAATGTGCACCACTAAACCTGCCTCTAGATAGATAATTCTTATTTATTTTCTTTCTCTTCTTGATAAATCATTGTGTTTTGCTACATTATGTAGGGGTAATTTCAAAGATCTGTATGCACATTTTTGATTTTATTGAGACTCATTAATAGTTAAAATTACTTTTACAAATTAAACACTATGCTCAGCTTGTGAAAAATGAATGGTAACATTTGCTGACTTTATAGCCTTGCCCTAAACTTATCGCTCTCAGTAAGATGAAGTGCTTGTCAGCTGTGGCGTGGAAGGGTCATCCTTTCTTACCTGTGCTCAGGCATGAGAGTGCCTTCCTCTCTGTCCCATGAAGTTTATGCAGAGTAGACTGTGAAATGTGAGAGCAGGGTGGCCAGACCTTAAAGAACCGTATGAGTTGTGTCAGCAACACAGAATTCTCTTAATTCCCTAAGAACTGTGTTGTGTGCACGTACATACATACGTTCATTTCTTATCACTGTGACCTAAGAGCCTGAGCAAAACAGCTTCAGGGAGGGGAGATTTCAGAGGATCCAGGTCAAGGCTGGCTGGCTTCATAATGGTCAGGAAGCAGAGCAGGGGAAGATCCTTCAAAAGTATGTGCCTGGTGTTTTCCTTCAACCAGTCCCTCTCCCCCAGCCTCCCCTCCATGCCATCCAATACAAACAGATCAGTGCATTGATCCCTTCCAGCTGGAGATTAATCACTCAATACCTGAGACTTTTGAAGGACACTTTCTATGCAAACTGTAATTCACTTGAGCATAAAAATCTAAATATCCAAATTAGACACCAACCAGTGATGACCTAGACTTAGCTCCTGCCATTGGGAGACAACTAGTTCCATGACTTCTTTTCCTTTTAATTATTTTATTTGTTAATATTACGTGTGTGATACAATTGCATGTGCACACCCGACAACGTGTGTGTGGAGGTCCAAGAACAACTTTTCTGTGTTTGAAGCATGATTAATAAAAACTCAGAGACTGAAATTGGAGTTTAAGCTGAGGGTCAGAAAAGTAAAACAGCCAGCCACTGGCTCTACTACCTCAGTCTGAAATAGCGATCTTATCTCCAGGAGTCTCAGAATGAGACTGTGTCTGAGAACTGTCTTCTCTTGTTTTATAATCCTCTCTACTTCTGGGATTAAAAATATGCACACTGGGATTAAAGGCATGCACTGCCTGGTTTCTATGGCAACTAGTGTGGCTAATGGGATTAAAGGTGTGTGTTACCACTGCCTGGTCTGTAAGGCTGACCAGTGGAGTGTTTTACTCTCTGATCTTCTGGCAAGCTTTATTTATTAAAATGCAAATGAAATGCCATTACACGTGTTTGTTATCTTCTCAGATCATCAGGCTTTCAGGGCGAGCACTCCTCTATGCTGAGACATCTCATCAACCCGTGCTTATCTTTCCAAATCTGCGTCCAGTGATTCCACAGCCACGATGGAAATACTTTTATCTTGGTTATTAGGGGACTTTATAGTAGCTAAGTTTTTTTATGTGTGAACTTGGGTAGTTCATGGGCTGGCTAGAGAGTGGTCAGATATTCCCTGGGCTGGTTTTGTATTGGTGGGTGAAATTAAATTTAAATTGGTGGACTTATAAGTCCAATTAGTAGAAGGCCTAGAGGTACCCAAAGGAGTGGCTGTCTGTATTTGTGGCTGTTCTTGTTGCTGCAATAAAGTACCTGACAGAGCAGCTTAAGAAAGGGTTGGTGTTGGCTCGTGGTTTGAGGACAGGGAAGGTGTGTTAATGGGGCATGAGGCAGCTGGTAACACTGCACTCACAGTCAGGAAGCAGAGAGAGAAGAAGGCTGCTGTCAGCAAACTTCCCTTTTAATTCAGTCAGGACTCCAGTGAGGTCTTCCCACCTCAGCCTTTTCTAGAAACTCAGACAGGCCCAGGCATTTGTTTCCATGGTGATTTTAAATGCCATTAACTTGACAATCAAGATCAGCCATCATGGCCCGGCGGTGGTGGTGCATGTCTTTAATCCCAGCACTTGGGAGGCAGAGGCAGACGGATCTCTGTGAGTTTGAGGCCAGCCTGGTCTACAAGAGCTAGTTCCAGGACAGGCTCTAAAGCCACAGAGAAACCCTGTCTCGAAAAACCAAAAAAAAAAAAAAAAAAAGATCAACCATCATTTTATCCCCTCCTTCACCCTCTGTCCCCACAAGTAAGAGGAATTCTCAGCCAAACACAGCATGTGTAAGTCTTTAAAGAGAAGGGAAGAAGATGTGGAAGATCACTGGAAACCTATGAGCTAAAAGAAATGTTTTATGAGAAAATATTTGGGAGCCATAAAGGGAAAAGAGTGGTAGTTTGAACTGAAGAATTCTAAATTTCTGTATAGGAAGCTGAAAAAATACATTGCTAGAATAAAAGCACTTGCTATATATGTGGCAAATACTTTTTTATTCAAGGTATATAAGTCTTCCAGAAAGTAAATAAGGGTTATATATAAATTGTAGAAAAATGAGCAAAGAGGCTATGAGCAGATAATTGAACCAAAATGGCTTTCATAAGCCGGGCGGTGGTGGCTCACGTCTTTAATCCCAGCACTCGGGAGGCAGAGACAGGCAGATCTCTGTGAGTTCGACATCAGCCTGGTCTACAAGAGCTAGTTCCAGGACAGTCTTCAAAGCTACAGAGAAACCCTGTCTCGAAAAACCAAGATAAAAAAATAGAAGAATAAAAAATGGCTTACATAATATGAAAGACTTTCTATATTTATTGACAGAGTCGCCAATTAAAAGTAGTGTTTTGCTTCCAAGATGGCAACAGATATTCACACTCTTCAATGTTGATGAGATGGGACTGAAAGGGGCTTTCATAATGGTGGTATAAAAGTAATTTGTAATATAATTTTTTCTATTACATTTATGTATTTAGTGTGCATGTGTATGTGTGTGAGCGCATACACGTCACAGCGTATTTTATGGAAGGCAGAGGACAGTGCGCGGGAGTCAGTTTCACCTTGTGGGTCCTGTTGCGTCATCTTACCAGCAGACTTTTAATAACATGGTAACTCTACTTCTAAATAAAAAAGATGTAGGTAATTTACTGGCTTGATTTCTATTCTTATGGTAAAGACCACGATAAAAAGCAACTTGGGGACAAATGGGTTCATTTGTCTCACATGTTCCATTTATAGTCCACCATGAGGGGAAGCCAAGGGGAAAACGCAAGCAGACAGGAACCGGGAGGTGGGAACTGAAGCAGAGACCATGGAGGACTGCTGCTCACTGATTTTCTCACCAGGTTCATAGTCAACTACTTTTCTTATACTCCCAGGTCTACCTGTTCAGGGATGGCACTGCCCACATGGCTGGGCATTCCCACATCAGTCATTAACCAAGAACATGTCCCTACGGCTTGTCTATAGGCCAATCTGATGGAGGGCATCTTCTCAGTTGAGGTTCCCTCTTCTCCAATGACTCCAGTCTGTGCCAAGTTAACAAAGAAATAGAGAAAGAGAGAGAGAAATAAGAAAGAGAGAGAGAAAGAACTATCATAGAAACACACATGGCTATATCTTGATTCTTGTACATCATATTATTATTTTTTAAAAATTAAATAAAAAACTACAATTGTCAGTTTTAGTTAGTAATAGAATAAAGTATGGAACCATATGTTAGAAAAGTGTTCAGTTAGAAAGAACGTACATTTGAAATACTGTCTGAATTTTTGCTAAGTCTCTGTTAATGGTGAGTATGATCTGTGTTAACTCTAGTGATTGGTCTGGAAGATGTTTATAGATGGGCAGAGCAGAGGCATTCAGGCACATTTTGAGTTAGCACAAGTGTTACAGTACTTATGTTTCTGATCCATGTTTTCTGAAATTTTCAGACAGGTTAATGCTTAATAAGAAAAGAGCCAAAATCAGAACCTGTGGAGAGTCTGAAAACCATAGGTAGGAGAAGCAGGACCCAATGGTGGGGGGAAGAGTCTTCATGGCCAAGGATGCATTTTCTGTAAGTCAGGCTGATAGATGCTACAAAAAGTCACATTGAAATAAACTCCACTCAAGTTCACCTGCTCCCCAGAATCCAACCAGAATCAAGGGACGGAGATGGGAAAGGTCATAGGTGGGAGAGGAAAAGGAAGGTAACACCACCTCATCAAAGCTTTAGTTGCTGACGCTCCAGATTTTGTTCCATCCTCCCAGGGTAACAGCGCAAGGTGACCCCTGGTGCAGCTTGTGCTAACGTCTTTGCAGTGCTCTGCGGGGGTGAGAATGGGGCTGAGGAACGGAGGAGAACTGGACACTAAAAGCGGCTGTAACCACAATCCGTGCAGCGTTTCTCACTCACCTCATTGTCCTCTGGCTCCTGGAAGCCTGGGTCCTGTTCCCCATTTCCCATCTTTATTTACCATAAATTATCAGAGGCTTCTAGGTCGGGGAACTTTTCTTTTTTTTTTTTTTCCTGCTGCTTTCTGGTAAGAACACCTGCAGAGTAAGCAGATTCTGAAAGAGAATGTGCTGCCAGAAAAGCATTTAGGGCTTGAACACTGACCAAATGTCCACATCATCTCAGCTCTCTCCTGAAATGTGGCCAGGAACATCAGTCCTTCCCATTCTGCGTCCAGGGGTGGAGGAGGCTCAGGCTGTTTGGAGGCGCTTCTGACCATGGCCTTGTATGCCGGGACCCCTGCTCTTCAGTTCCTTCTTAGTCTTCCTGCCTAGGCAGCCAGCGTGGGGCTCAACAGGGAGTCTTAGCAAACAAACATCCATCTACCACTGATTCCTGCTGCCTTGCTTTCCTACATTACTACAGTTGGTTAGGCTTGGGATCTGAGGACCTACATGGAGCTTCAGTACCCGTGCTGATTAACTTCATCCCATTGGTAGAGATGTCGATGTTTAAAATGTTTAACAACCAATAGTTATTGACATACGGAGCGATTCTTTTTAGTTGCTAGATCCAGGGAGGGTTGCAGAACACTGAGGAGCAGGATGCCGCAGGAGGGCACACAGAGGTCTTTACTGCTCAGGTCCTGATGTGTATTTGATGTGGAGATGCCCTTGCTGACTGCAGGCCCGGGGACCCTGCACGCAGCAGTCTTGCTGCTTCCTCTGTTTACTGCCAGGGCTGTTGCTGTCCCATCTACCTGTGGCTGCATCTGCCTAAGTTATGATAGGGCTGGCCTCACTAAAGGAATTTCTTATACAAATAACACACAAATCGGTGGCCCTCAAGATGAAGCTGTTACTCGAGAACAGACTTTGGAGGGGGTGCTATTGATAAAGCTGTAGTTGTAAGATGGTTTATCCACACATGCCCCCGCCCCCGTATCTGTTAGCATTCAGTTTTTAATCTATGTTTAGGTCTTTTCTTTGTTCTCTGTCTCTTAACCCATTGTCCTCTCCTGTATTTAGGGTTATTTCTTATGCACTGCCTTATAAACTTATTTTTGTGTCTTAAAAACTCAGAATTCATAGTGTCCAGTGGAAACGCTGTAGGGGTTGCCACTGAGACACTCAAGAGGCACTTAGGACTTTACTGTTGACGTAAAACTCCAAAGCCCCCTCCTGCTCCTTTGTCTTTGTCTTCAGACTTCTCCCCTGCCCTACCTCTTTGCTTGTTTCCCTCCCTGGCTTCTCTCGTGATCCTTTTTATTTCTCATAATACCTCTCTGTACTGCCTTCTCTCTTGTCACTGACTGGTCTCTGTGCTCCTTTCTAAGGGTCATCTGTCATACATAGTCGCAGATCATCTTAGCTATATTGCCTTTTGGCTCCTTGGAGTTTAGAGTTGGGAAGTTGTAAATCCTGCATAAAATATGCTTATTTCATTCATTTCTCCTGGCTTCTTGTCTTGGAAGGGATTTTTTTTTATGTACACAT
This sequence comes from Arvicola amphibius, assembly GCF_903992535.2. Taxonomy (NCBI): domain Eukaryota; kingdom Metazoa; phylum Chordata; class Mammalia; order Rodentia; family Cricetidae; genus Arvicola; species Arvicola amphibius. The sequence continues at coordinate 89,617,198 of NC_052055.2, forward strand.
TTTACAGTCATGACTTTATTTGTAGACAAGGGATTATTGTCTGGGAGTGTTTAAATCTGAAGGGGGGCTCGCGCAGACAGATTGTGCTCACATTCATCTGTAATCACAAAGGGTGGGTTACGATTTGCTTGTGGCAGGGCTATTTTTAGAGCCTGTCATTGCGCATGAGTGTCTGGGCCCTAGGCTGTGAGACCTAGCTGCTGCCAGAGCAGATTGCACTGACTCTGCTCCTCGTCTGCAGGCAGCCTTCCCTCCTTATAGTCCTCAGCTTTGCATGGCATCTTATCATGGTTCTAGAACTCTCATCTGTGACCCACTTTGCTATCCCATATGGATAGTGTTTCTGCGGCATACTGGGACCTGTTTGAGATGTATGTTTTGGCCAGCGTTATGTAGTTATTCTCTTTCTTTCATTTTTCTTTCTTGAAATAGAGCTTCCTAAATGTAGCGCTGGGAGGTCTGGAACTCACAATCCTCCTGTGATTATAGGTGTGCCCTACCACATTTAGCTTGTTCTTTTCTTTTGGTTTTTTTTTTTTTTTTTTTTTTTTTTTTTTTTTTTTTTTTTTTGAGACAGAGTTTCTCTGTGCAGCTCTGACTCTCCTGGAAGTCACTCTGTAGACCAGGCTGACTTCATACTCAAGAGATCTGCCTGTCTCTGCCTCCTGAGTACTGGGATTAAAGACCTGTGCCACCACTGCTGGCATTGGGCATATTCTTATTCTTTGTATTAATGGATTTGCTGTCCTTGCAGAAGTTGTTGGTTGCGATTATTTTGTGTTGTTGACTATTAGATAAGATTCCTAAGGAACTCAGACTTCATGTACCTCGGGGCAGCTTCCAGAGAACACAGACCATGATTTGAGATGCAGGCTTCTTCAGATTGACTGGAGAGTGCCCCTGAGGAGCAGTACCCTTAAGAGAGCGAGAGAGAAGTTGAGTTATGGACCATTTGCAAGAACACCCACTGATCTCATGGAAAACATCAGAGTTGTCCTGATGGAAGCAAGCCGTCCCCCTCCCCATTGACCGGAGTTGGTCCAGCCTGGGTAGGGTGAAGGCAGGATGATGGGTTTGATATCAGCCCAGCAGCTAGCAATGGGCTGAAGGAATTTCCCAGGTAGAGTTTTAGCCACCGGGGAAATGAGTGGGTGACGAATGGGAATCTGGGCGGAGTCTCAGCATCCAGAAAGATGCACCTGTCTAGTCTTCTGTGTCTCTGTGTCGTGCAGTTTCACTTCAGTAGCATTCTCTCTCTCTCTCTCTCTCTCTCTCTCTCTCTCTGTGTGTGTCTCTGTCTCTGTCTCTCTCTCTCTCTCTCTGTCTGTCTCTGTCTCTCTCTCTGTCTCTGTCTCTCTGTCTCTCTCTGTCTCTCTCTCTGTCTCTCTCTCTCTCTGTCTCTGTCTCTCTCTCTGTCTCTCTCTCTCTCTCTGTCTCTCTGTCTCTCTCGGCTCATTTTTATTTAAAAATAAAATGAAACATGGAATTGATGAGTTTAAACTAAAAATAGCAATAGCGTAGTTCCGTTTCAGCGCAGTAAGCCATACTGGAGAATTATACCCAGAAAAATTCCTTATCTTTCAGTGGCTGATGATGCTTGACCTAACCAAAAAAGCCGGGGCAGGAAAGGCCTATGGTTAAAACCTATTAAATGCAGTAGTATTGATTAATTTGAGCATACTTTTTTCTTCTCAGTGTTATAGTTTAAGTATCAAAATTCACAAGGGAGTAGGTGTCATCACTTTTAGAACAATGCAGATACATTTTCGGTAGAACCATTTATGTGTTTGGAAAACATCATAACAGATGGAGCAGACATGGCTGCCCGAGGGAAATTTCACTGACCTTCTATTTCACAGACCGGAATACGGATTAACAGACCAAAACACCAAGGCAGAATTACTTTTCAGTGTAGGGTAGAAGTGTTCAAGGCCCTTCAAGATGCTGGAGAGCAGGGATTAGTGACGTACCTCTGTCAAGAGCCAGATAGCAGGCATTCTGACTTTAAGGTCATATCATCTCCATTGCGTTTACATAGCATTGCTTTTAAGCAGAGAAGCCTTAAATAACAGGCAAATGAATAGACACGGCTGCATTCCAATAAAAAAGTTTAAGAACTTGTTATAAGACAGATGTAGCTGGAGAACCACAGTCTGGTGATCTCTGTTTGAGAGCCTAGGTCAGGTTGCCTGAGCCTCAGTACTGAATCAGAACTCTAAGTGTTGAGCAAAATTCTGAGTATTTCCGTACCTGTAAAACTGGGCATCAAAATAGCATCCATCTCTTAGGTAATAATAACTACAAAATAATAGTGAGATACTTCATGCACAGCGTTGGGCCATTTGGAGAGGCTTGAGAGCTAGACTTTGCACTGTTGCCGTGAGTGGAGAGAGAACTGGGTGTCATTAAGAATGAACAGTGCTAGAGAAATATTGAAGAAGTACAACTCAGATTGCACTAGGCTGTGTAATAAGTTGTGCAGGTGCTGTTTGTTTTGTCTTAATTTTGTTTGAGGCCCTAAGAGTTGTGGTCAAGAGGCTCACATTGCTGGGAAGGGGAGCTTGGCTCCTGCATGGGACTTGTTCCTGAGTTCAGTAGTACCCATGTTTGTATAACATCTGTGTTATATCCTTCATGATATAAGGCTTCAGTTGTTTTCTTTTTTCTTGAAAGTTTAGGTAATGGCTGTGTAACTGATCTCTTCTGAGTAAATGTGCGAAATATATATATATATATATATATATATATATAAAATCTACAGTCCTGTTCCCTCAAACTATCCATCTATAATACTAGCTTCTTTTCGTAAATCTGCAAGGTGGAGAGGACATTGTTGACCTAAAGAATCACAGATGGCAGAAGCTTGATGAATGTGAAGTTAAATATAAATTAATTGAAATTTAAATGATACAACCAGGCCTAGCTTCTGGGCGAGTCCACTCAGAACCCAGGCACCACCCTCTCACAAACACCATTCCCACATTCCCAGACTTAGCTATGGGGGCACAATTCAAGCAATGGCCTTGCTTAAGCACTGGCATTCCCTAGTGAGTACCCCGTAACCAACGCCACCAGTACCATCTCCATACTCTCTAAACCTAGCTCTGGTCACACAACTTCTGCACGGACCCAGGCAGTCTAAAATCCCACATAGACACACAACCAAGGAAAGAAGTTAAGCTGTCCAGTCCATATCATAAAAACACAAACAGTATGAAAGCTGTCATAGCATGCCACCCCAATCCACTAGTCCTAGTTCCTTGATGAAAATTACCTATGAACTCGAGGACAGAAAATTTAAAAGAACAGTCATAACTTTCATCAAGGGAGTTTAAAAAAAGACAAGAAGAAACAGCTCAGTGAACTTAAGGGAATAGCAAAACTGCCTCAGTAAAGTACAAGACAGACAGCTGAAGGAAACAATGAAGGCAAGTTGGGATGTGAAAAAGGGGTAAAGAGGTGGAATTATTGAGATAGCTCAAAGTGAAAGGAAGATGGAGTTGACAGACTCAATAAGTCAGTTAGAAGACTTCGGGGAAGTTGTAGTGAGTTAAATGAGAATGTTCTCCCTAGGCTCAGATGTTTGGATGCTTGGCGCCCAGATGGTGGCACTGTTTGAGGATGGTTGGGAGGTATGGACTTGTCAGGGGAAGCAAGTCACTGGAGTTAGGCTTTGAGAGTTAAAGATTCCACTCCACTTCCCGTTGATTCTCTCTGATTCACACTTGTGATCAAGATGTGGGTTGTCAGTGTCCTGTCCCTGCCACCATGCCTACTTCTTGTTGCCATGTCCTCTTTGTGCAAATTCTGTAATTTTTCTAGTCATTGTTAGGTAACTAAAAGTTCTCTTTTTGTTTACAAAAGTAGCATTGTTACAATGTTTGTTTCTGCCATTTCTCCCTCCATAGAACATGTGTCATTGTTCTTCCCTTCTCTACAGTTCCTTCTTCCCTTCACCCTACTGACCCTTCTTATTATCTAGGTTTCCTTAGTTACTCCAGATGATATACTCACAACTAAATACTCAGAGCTAGGGTCCACAAATAAGAATGAATCTTTTGGGCATAAGCTATGCCAAGGATAGGTATAGCTGGATGACAGAGTAGGACTCCTTTATTATACTGATCTGGAAAAGATTTAGTATGCCCAAAACAAGTTCTGAACCCACATGGTAGGGTCAAGCAGCTGGAACATGATTCAGACAGTGAAGACAAAGCCCTGGACATGATCAAGGGGCACTTCACCTCCACAAGACAAGGAGAGGGATCCTACCACACAGTAAGAGACGCTCCTGTCCCTTGAGGACAAGGAGTTTATCCCACTTGATATGAGGAATGGCTTACTTTCTGGTGACCACATGGACTATTTCAATCACCACTAGAAACTTCACAGGGGCTTATGTGCTGGTAAATATATATGTACTTTTGTTTTTGTAAAAGTAAATGTAACACATAGACTTGACAGGATTGATCCCAACCTTCTGGGGCCAGCAGCTCCTTTAGGGTCAGAGAGGAAGATAGTTCATCTTTTAAATGAAAGCTCCTTTCACCTTCCACTGGAATGACTACAGCCCCCAGTTACCTAACTGCGGAAGAGTGCCGGAGGGGCTCCAGGGACAAAACTTGGCTGCAGCTTTTCACTGGTCAGGCTACAGCATGGTTCCTCCCTGTCCTCCTAAAGCAGACCCTTGTAAACAAAGGACTAAGAAAACTAATTACTACCTCTCAACTCTCCTGGGAAGAGGAGCCGTCCCTGGATGTGGACCAAGAACCTGCACCCTAGAGGTGTTACTCTGACTAGATTCTATGAAGGGAGTGGGTGCAGGGGATAAAGTACTAAAACAAAATGGGAGCCACGGGTCCCCATCTGCAGCTACAACCTAAACTTAAGATCCTAAACATGGAGTCAGTGACAGGTGCTGGGAAGAGCGCAGGAGGCAGAGGCAGGCAGGGAGGAGGGTCTTGGGGTAGAAGCCTGTCTGCTTGCCTTCACTTCTTGGCCTTGCCCTGCGCGGCCACAGCTTCCATGGCTTTCCGCACGGTCTCTTCATCTCCCAGGAACTGCATAGGTTTAACCGGCTTCAAGTTCTTGTCCAATTCATAGACAATGGGAATGCCAGTTGGCAGGTTCAGCTCCATGATGGCCTCTTCTGAGAGACCCTCCAGATGCTTGACGATCCCCCGAAGGCTGTTGCCATGGGCCGCAATCAGGACTCTCTTCCCCTCTTTGATCTGGGGGACAATCTCTTCATTCCAGAAGGGCAGTGCTCTGGCAATAGTGTCCTTCAGGCTCTCACAGGACGGTAGCTGGTCCTCGGTAAGGTCTGCGTACCTGCGATCCTTACTGATGTTGCTGTAGAAGGGATGGTCAGGCTCCATTGGCGGCGGTGGCACATCGTAAGATCGCCTCCAGATCTTTACCTGTGCCTCCCCATGCTTAGCAGCAGTTTCTGCTTTATTGAGACCAGTCAGACCCCCATAATGTCGCTCATTGAGGCGCCAGGTCCTGACCACGGGCAGCCACATCTGGTCAATGGCATCCAGGACTGTCCAGAGGGTCCGGATTGCTCTCTTCTGCACGGAGGTGAAGCAGATGTCGAATTCATAGCCAGCATCTCGCAACGCCTGTTTGCCGCGCTTCGCCTCCTCGTGGCCCGCCGGGCTCAGGTCGGCGTCGTACCAGCCGCTGAAGCGGTTCTCCAGGTTCCAGGCGCTCTCGCCGTGCTGGATGAGGACCAGCTTGTAGGCGGCCATGGCGATAGGCAAGGGGGGGGGGGGGGATGCAGCAGAGACTGAGGCTCGCTGAGATTCCGCTCACAGCCCGCCCCACACTCGCGCCTGCGCACTTGCGTACGCCCGCCCCTCTTCCCCCTACTTTTAGCTTTTTGAGAATTACCCATGCTATAATGGCTACACTAGTCTGCAATCCCACCAACAGTGAAGGTTTCCCATGCATCCTCACCAGCATTCAGACAGTTGTTTTCCTGATCTTAACCGTTCTGACTGGGGTAAAATGAAACACCACAAAATTTTGAGAGTAAACTAAACCCTCATGTGGACTAGATAGGTCAGCCAGGAGGGAAATGAGGTTATTTTCTGAGTGTGCTCTGTGGAAACATTTCTAGTTTCAAAGCTCTTTGTGTTTCTAGAGAAGAAGATGCAATATCTCAAGTAATTCCAAAATGCAAAAATCTCCTTTTTGTATTTTAATTTGTACATCTTCAGCCATGTAGTCTATGCTTTTTGTCTCGAGTGGTTTTGGGGTGCAGAGTTAGATATATACTGTTTTATATATCTATTTCGGGGTCTTTGAATGAGTAATTTGATAGAACTCTAAGAGCTGAGCTGGGTTCTTGATGTCAGAGGTAAGTCTCACGCAACTGTAATGCACAGTCACGCTGGAGTCCTGAGAGGCCACGGGCAGAAGCCATCGGGACTGGACCAGCCACCGCTGTTACTTTTGCTCTTATGGTCTGTGCTGACGTACTCAGTCTCTGCAGGGGCCGCGCAACCTCTGTCAGTCCTGTGCTGTTACTTGAAACTTGCTCTGCAGACCTGAAGGATTGGAATCCCCTGGCAGCTTGTTAAGAATATAGACTTGATGTGGGAGGTGGTGGTGTACCCTATAATCCCAGCACTTGGGAGGCAGAGGAAGGTGAATCTCTGTGAGTCCGAGGCCAGCCTGGTCTACAGGGCGAGTGCCAGAACAGGCTCCAAAGCTATAGGAGAAACCCTGTCTCGAAAACAAACAAACAAACAAACAAAAACACACCCAAAAAACAGACTCTTAGGCCCCAACATTTCTTTATCAAACTCTCAAAGGAGGGGCTCTGTGATGTCTTAGTTTTGTTTCCTGTTGTTGTAATAAAGTATACACACTAATAATAATTAATAATAATCATCATCTATGTTTTTAAAAGGTGTTATTAAGAATGTAGGCAGATCGCAGCCCTGTATTGTTCTGAGGTATACAAAGTAATAGAGTAACTGTGGCAAGCAGCGTGGAACAAATAATTCTCAAACAATGAAAATAGAATCATCATAGACCCCTTGATCTTTCTTCTGGCTGTTTATCCAAGAGAACTGAATGGAGACCTTGAAAAGATATTTAGATACCTCCTAAAACGAATAAGATATAGGAATGTCAGTCACCTTAGGAATAAGTAAAAAATACGGCACATAGATATAATGAACTGTTAATCAGGTTAAAAGGAAGAAATCCACATGATGTATCCAACATGGATGAATGTTGGGGACTTTATGCTAACTGTAGTAATGGAGTCACAAGGAGATAAGGACTGTAAATTTCATTTAGTCCTGAAGTACCCAGAACATTGAAATCCAGATTCAAAGGATGAAATAATGGTAACAGAGCCCAGAAGCTGGACATAGAGAGAAGAGACCTGTCCCATTTAACAATACTCTATTATGTGCTGAATTAAAGTCTGAGAGATTTATCTCGTGTTCAGTCTTTTCCCCAGAACACTCCCCCCAACACATACATTGAAGACTGTCTTGAGAGTTGTTACCCAGAAAGCGCTAATAAATTAGAATGGCTTTTAAAATAGCAGAAGTCCCCTACAGAAAGATTTCTCAATGCCCACCATTCAAAGAGTAGTGTTCTGGTTTGCTTCGACAAAACACTGACCAAAAGCAACTTGGGGGAAGCTGGCTTGTGTTTAGAGTCTCTATCATCAAAAGAAGCCAGGGTGGGGTGGGGGGAGCTCTAGGCAAGGACTGAAACCCAGGGACAGAGGGACGCTGCTTTCTGGCTTGCTTGCCTGGCCTGCTCAGCTTGCTTTCTTATCCAGCCCATGACCACCTGCCCAGGGATGTGCCCACCGCATTAGTTAGCAGTCACGAAAATCCCCCTCAGCTATACCCACAGACCAGTGTGATGGAGGAAGGTCCTCAGCTGAGAGTCCCTTTCCCCACATATGTGTAGGCTTGTATCAAGTTGACAAAAACACCCAACACAGGTGTCACTCCCAGAGAATAGGAAATTGCCTCCTGCTTGAGTGAGGTGTCCCCAGGGTGCTCCCTTGGAACACCTTCCATAGAGAACCAAGCATGAATGCAAACGTCGGAGAAACAAAACTGGAGTCCAGGGAAAGAGTAGGTCCCAGAGCGGGGAGGCAAGGATGGGCGAACCCAGAAATACAAAGACGCAGCTTCTGGTGGCTTTATTCCTGGGGGTCTTTACTGAGGTGGTCATGAAGTCTGCCCAGGATGACAGGAACATCATGTGGAAATTGCACTATGCTTCCTCTGACCAACGGAAGAATAGCTGACTACTCTATTACTGTCTTCATATACTGTCCTCAGACCGACGGAAGAATAGCTGGCTGTACTCTATTACTGTCTTCCTATACTCTCCAGTGAAAGCATGAGCTGGGACCCCAAACTCAGGATGCGTATTTGAAGTAGGAGAGAGCCAACCCAGGGTTTCTCTGCGTTTCCCTAGTTGGCCTGGAACTTTCTCTGTAGACCAGGCTGATCTCAAACTCACGGAGAACCACCTGCCTCTGCCTCTTGAGTGCTGGGGTTAAAAGCTCGTAGGTTTTTTTTGTTGTTGTTTTGTTTTGTTTTTATAATTCATGCAATACATTTTGATCATATTCCTTCCCCTCCCCCAACCATCCCAGCTCTTCCCTCACCTCTCTCCCTCTTCAAACAAAGTGCAGGTGCTTGCACGCATGCAAACTGTGGAGTCTGTTTTGGCCATTTGCACTTCTGATGGGGACTTTACCTTCTGGTTTTGTTAGCCTCGTGGTAGAAACTCACAGCTCACTGCATTTATTGTGATCTTTTATCTGTGCGCGTTTTAGTGTGGGGCCAGGAAGGAGTGGCTAGCTGTATTTGTCTTCAACAGTTCGTACTTTGGCTTTGTGGCCAGGTGAAGGCCCAAGCTGGTTCATTTTTAACTCAGCAGTAACAGACGGTTGAAGGATTCCTTGATGAGATGTTGGTGTGTGAAAGTACTAACCAGCCTTCTGGGACTCTTCCATCCCTTCCACTTCCCTAACTCTGTGCCCTAACCAGTGGTATCTAGGCAAGGTCAAATGAAGAGAGAGCACTATAGCCCTTTAAATCCTAACACCAAAAAGAGCTTATAGCACCACCTGCTGTCTTAAAATATAATTTTCTTCTGTTGCATCATGGCTCATGTTTTATAGTGTTTATGACAAGCGAGTGTCGTAAACTAAGGACTGTGAACCCGCACAGTGACTTTGGGAATAAAGCTGACTACCGGGTGATGGTTTTGTGTTTATGGTGTTGGCCATCACAGCTCTGAACTGCATAAAATTTGTTAGTGCAAAAGTCAGAATGTACGCGATATAATAATAGAAATGCCAAGCAATTACTATTAATGTGATATGTACTTCTCTAAGTACACTATGTAGGCTTTCCTTCCGAAACACAACCATGATTCTTTACGAGTTGTGTCACATCTTGGTAGATGCAAACATTGTGGCACAGCAAACATTGTGACCAGTATCACATGCTAAGTAAGAGGACTAGCCACTGAGCACAGCGATGAGACTCACTGAGTCAAGACCTCTCACCCAGTGGTCAGTGCCTCTCATGTCTTCAGCAAAGCACACCAGCAGCGTGACTCAAGATTCCTTTCATACCTGGCTGTATTCAAGAATATCTTTTATTTATACGAGTAATAGGTAGTAATCATAGCCGACACTTCCATCCTGTTGTGTGCCAACCGCTCTTCTAAATGCTTTGCATAAGTGAAATCATTATTGCCTCTGTAAACCTATGGAGTATTTCATTTTCAAACTTATTTTACAGGTAAGGAAATAGTTAAGTGACTCGCTGAGAGCACACAACTAGGGAATAACAGAAGCTATGGAATGGACCTGGATAGTCTGGATGTAAAATCTCTGTGCTATATTCTAATGCTTAGAAAATTTGATTCTAAAAGATTATAGTTATGTTTAAATGGAATGGAATTTACAGAGATATGCATGATAGAGCTAAGATAAAAACAAAAAAAAGCGGTGCAGGTTGGATAAACACTTAGGAAAAGATGGCTTTAGTTGGTTTTTTCTTTTGGTATCAGAAGAAATTCTGTGAGCTGGCAAGATGACTAGGAGATAAAAGTTTTGCCACCAAACCTGACAAGTGGAGTTCAGTCCTGGATCCACGTAGTAGAAGAGCCAGCTTCTGCAGTTATCCTTTGACCTCTGCAGTGTACCATGGCGTGCACACAGACACACGCATACACACACACACAAATATATTTTAAATAACAAAAGCCCAAATAGACACACAAATTCTTCATTGAGTGTCTTCTTGAGCAGTCTTGATTGTTCTAGAATGGATAGAGGGAGGTGGAGTGGGTAGATTCTTGTTCTCCAGAATGGCTCTAGTCTCTCTCTCTCTCTCTCTCTCTCTCTCTCTCTCTCTCTCTCTCTGGCTCTCTCTGAGTGACTTTGAGAAAATTTTAGGCAATATTTGCCTCCCAAGTGTTTCTAGAATTTGTAGAGCTCTGAGGAGTGTTAGTAATAATGGAAATTGAGCCAAAGACAGCTGCTTATTACTCATAAGAAGAGAATCTCCATTTTTATTAAATAAACATTCATTTCACCCATTTCTGCAGAAGCTGGCATTGATAGCTAATGCCACCTAGTGGTTAGAATACACAGTAGTTCCTGAGTCTTTAAACCACAGAAATTATCCTCAGTGAGTTTAATTCAGAGGAAGAAAAGAGAGTGCACTAGGAGTCTGGCATGTGCTTGGTTGCCTGATGGCCAGTTCTTTTGAGGGACCCAGCTCTACTTTAAACATGCTTAGCAGATGACCCCAGCTCCCTGTCCCTAATCTCTTCCCCAGCAGCTGCTGTAATACCTCCTGGGTCGTATGGGGGCTGCAAAGATCTTCCGGGACTATTTTGAGTTGAAGAGGGCCAGCTGAGCTCTCACGCAGGGGCGGATTGGAGCAGGCTGATGTGTGATGAGCTGGTCCAGACAGTTTTGAAAGTCTGTTTACAGTTCCTCCTTGTTCATCTCTGTTGACCTCGGAGCGACTTTGCGGGTCCTCCTCTACTTAACCCTCCTCATCTTCATATCCTCCAGTGTGTGGACAAGGTCTCCACAATCAAACGCCAGCCCATCTCCAGGCTCTTCAGTGAGAAATTCCCTGCACACACCCGGTCTTCCTGAACTCTGCACATCCACGATCAGACCTTTAAAACTTCTTTTCCTGGTGTCCTTAGTCCCAGTTCTGTATTCCCTCACTGCAATCTCAAGTCTTCTGTGTCTCTTCTAAAATTCAGACAAACCACAAACACAGGCTCCCCTTAGATTGTCTGTTCTTTACCTCTTTAATTTCCATCCATACTTGACTTAGACTCCTGGCTGGCACATCCTCAAATAGTATCTGCTTGCTTGTAAATATTTCATGTGTGTACCTGCCATTTTACTTATTCATTCATTCCTAAACTCTTTGCCTTGCCTGGAACATAAGTACTCTTTAGTCCTCAAGTGCCTACCACCCACTAGACTAAGCCAAATATAGGGTAGCTTCAGCTCCATTCAGCTCCTTCTCTGAGCTCTGCTGCCACTGAGAGCACTCAACTGCCTGCCCACTTTTGCCTCTGTGTTTGTGAACTCATGTAAATTACTTCCTTTGTGTTCTGGTAAATTACTTTTTGTTTTCCGCTACAAGAGGACTGAGGCCATCTTTGATACCTTCCAAAATTGTTTTCTCGATGTGGCTTATTTGAACTCGTTTTCTTGTCTGAAGACTTATGCTTACTTTACTGACTGTTTTATTAAGCACTGCATTTTTCTAGATAGGCTACTTGGAATTTTATAAATACCCTTTATTTAGAACCTGAAAGTCTTGTGACCAGAATGTAAACATTTCATGGATTAGGGCAGTTGAAGTCAGAAATGTTTACTAAATTGTGTGGCTTCAGTTAACAAGTCAGCATTTGGACCCAGCCCATCACTCCCAAGCCCACGTCCCTTTCCCCCACACGACCTCTGCCTTAGCGCTGGACCCTCCCTTTGTGTGTGCTGTACCAATGCTTTGCACTCCTACTTTCCCTCCGAAAGGATTCTGCTCTCCAGAGGGCAGAAGGGCTCTTTTTTCATCATTTCTGTTGATGTAGTAAATTAAGTATCCCAACTAAAGTAACTTTAAGGAAGGAAAGAAGGGTTTATTTGGCTTACAATCCCAGGTCACAGTCCACTGTCGTAAGAATGTTAAGGTATGAACTTGAAGCATCTAGTTATATTCACAGTCAGGAGTAGAGAGAAAATGAATGCATGTGTCATTAATTGTGCTCAGTCTCTTTTCTATATGATATACCGCAGGATCCAGACATAGGGAACAGTACTGCCCACAATGGGCAGATCTTCCTGCTGCAATTAATGTAATCCAGACAGTTCCTCACATGCGTGCACACAGGCCAACCTGAGCTAAATAGTTCCTCACTGAGACTCTCTTCCGAGGTGATTTTAGATTGTGTCAAGTTGGCATTTAAAACAAACTGTCTACTTGGCCTGGTGTTCTGTTTCCTTCACCATCCTCTGTTTCATGCTTAATCACACATATTCATTAACTCATCTGAACCATATATAGAAGTAGAACAGGGTCCCCCTCTCTCATTTTTGTATCCATCCATTGATTTACTGAATCCCAAGACCATTTTCTAAGGTGCTCTGAGCACCGTGGATAAATGTTACTTCCATGTTGGACCTCTGATACTTAGTTGGGAAAGTAAATGAGTTCACTGACTAGTGGGACTTGGGACACTTAATTTAATTAAATCCAGAGAATATTTATATAAATCCAGTGAAAATCTAAATTTGTGTGTGTTTCCTGCCGCAGGGATTCCGAGCAAGCCCTCGGCACATCAGGAGACGAGTTGCTGCTGCTGCTGCGGCTGCCCGGCTAGAAGAAGTCAAGCCCGTGGTGGAAGTTCACCATCAGAGTGAGCAAGAGTCATCAGGGAAGAAGCGAAGAATCAAGAAAAATAGCCGAGTGCAGCCAGAATTTTATCATTCTGTTCAAGGTGCCAGAAGGCCTGTAAGTAGAGAGCTGTCTTTTGTAAAAGTATTCAATACACACTCAAATGTTGAAATCATTCTCTTGAATAAGTTTTGGATCAAGTAATTGGGCTATCCTGTTGGTACCCCACAAAGTGACTGGGTTCACATGAAAGAGAAGCTGTTGGGTAGATCCTTGCTAGAGGCAAGAGCAGGTCAGTGTCACACAGACCTGATCTGAAGCCTAGGGGATTCCTGGTGCCCTTAAAGCTGTGGTCTAGAATGAAGAGGGGGACTTTAGAGTCAGCAGGTTGAGGTGTGACATCAGAGCTGCAGTAGAGCCGGTATCAGGACAGGAAAAGCACTGAAGGGGAGCTGGAGCTGGAATCTGTGGTGCTAGCTGATCCCCTTCCAGGAACCTCTAGAGCTAGGAGGATTCAGCTTCCCTGTAAAGCCAGCTCGAGGTACCCTAGAAGACCTTCTAACTATGGCCTTTCCACCGTAGGAAGGCAGGGGCTTTGTCTCCCTAACTATGGTGGTTTGAATGAGTGAGAATGTCCCCCATGGGCTCATAGATTTGAGTGCCTGGTCCCCAGTTGGAGAAACTGTTTGGGAAGGATCGGGAGGCATAGCCTTGTTGGAAGATGTATGCCACTGGTATAGACTTTGAGGTTTCAAAAACCTAAGCCATTCCCGTTTACATCTCTCTCTGCCTGGTGGTTTTTGTCTCAAGATATAAACTCTCAGCTGCTTCTTCAGTGTAGGGCCTGCCTGTGTGCTGCCGTGGTCCCTGCAATGATAATAAACTCTAACCCTCTGGAACTGTGAGCCCAAATAAAAGCCAAAGAAAAGATGTTTTCTTTTATAAGTTTCCTTGGCCATGATGTTTGGTCACGGCAATATTAAAGTAACTGAGACACTAACCAAGTGTCCTGTATGTCTGTCGACATCAGCACTGCCTTCCCTGGGGTGCCGGGGTTCAGCTGGAGGCTGATCTGCTCCTCATTTTCTGAGCACATTGCTCTAGGTGCTTTGATGGTTTTGTCTTGGTGGCCTCTGACACATGGATTTCCAAATGAACGCTGCGATAATTAAGGATTGAGGCCTTGGGAAATGCTATTTGAAAACTAAGAATTATATTTTTTAACTGCAATGATTTTATATTATTTTAGGATTAAAAGTTATGTTCACATGGTTCATGCTTATGCTATGTCAAGCCTATTGTTATCATTTCCTGTACTGACAACCTAAGGGAGCTGTCAAGATTTGACTTCATAATGCCTCTGCAAGCTATGAAGACACAGATGCCATTCCGTAGGGGTCACCGGGCGGCAGGCACATATGGAAATAGGCTTAGTGAGGAAGCTAGCAGAAGGGTCCTGCTTCTAATGAATCATTTGCAACAGAAGCACTGAAGTGCACTGTTTAATGACAAGATGTGTTATTGGTGCTTACAACATCCAGAGGAACTGTCAGGCAGGAGATGATGTCTTTAGGGAGAGGAGACCAAGGGGTGGAGAGAACTGTTTGGGTGTGTGGGGATTTACATAAGAGAAATGCATGCAAAAGCAGTCTGGAGAAATTGACTGGGGCCATATATCCAGACAGCCACTGGTTTAAATTGCACTTGCTGTACTTCCCAGAGAAAGCCAGAAAAAAAAAGTAAATCAGTTTTTATTTATTTAAATAATATGATGATTTTTGGAAGATTAAGAATGTGTCGTGTGTGCAGCAGGTTGGGGCAGATGAGCTGTGACTGCAGTAGGCTAGGGGTCATGACTCAACTCTGACGTCTCTTATTAATAATAGTTCATCTGAGAACGGCCTTTGTCAGCTATGTCCTGAAGGAGCAGCAGGAAGGGAGGGAGACAGAGGAGGGGCGAGTGAGGATCAGAGGCTGTCCACAGCCTGGTGTGTGTTTGTGGGAGCAGGTGATGCGGGCTCCCCCATCTGATTGCCTTTCTAGTAAATCGTCTGGGAGACCAGACATTGTCAGCCAGCAGCGAGACCATTGGCTCCTTGTTTTGGGTGATATCGCTGCAAACTTTTGAAACAGTCTGGCCACTGCTAACCTTTCACTGTTTCTCTGTCATCTGTAGACTGTTTATGTCTAACTGTTTATGTCTTCTGATGGGTGTAGTTAGCTGCACTCACTAGTATCGGCTGCTGCCACCCTGTTCACCCTGGCCCAAACCTGTTCTTTTTATCTCTTCCTCATTTGGATAAGTCAGTGCTGGCACTTATTGCTGCAAGAACAACTCTAGCTGTGGCTTGGAGATGGGCTGAAATTGCATCAGAGTGATTACATGGTGAGATTATATCAGATGAGATTGCATAGTGATCCGGAATTATTTGGATTGCTTCATGTGAAGCACTCCAGGCATTTCTAGGAGCGACTGTAATAAGACCTGTGAATAAGAAAGACTGGCAAAGCAACTGCAAAGAAGAATCAGTAACTATGACAGCGACTGAGGATGTAGCTCAGTGGTCAAGTGCTTGCCCGGCTTGCACATGGCTGTGGGTTTGATTCCCAGAATGCAAGGAGGAGATGAGGAAGACATGACTCTGCTCCTTTCTGCCGGCTCATAGTGGCCTTCATGATGACAGATCGTATGGAATGCACTACTCTTCATGGCTTTTGACGGCTGTAACAGACTGGCTTATTCTGAATTCATAATTTATACTTAAGAGTGCCTATAAGATGTATAATGGGGATCACTAATAGAAACTTAATTAATAATACATGGACTTCTTATGTCACTCCTTTGGGAAACTGGATGTCTCTAAAGCTGAGTAGTCAGCCATTTTATCCCGATTTTCTCCTAGTAAATGCGTCTCGAGATTTATTTTCATCTCAGGGTCTGTCACTGGCATGTTTAGGGACCTTGAACCATATTGGAGCAGGAAAGACAATTAGATCTAGCTCCTCCCTTGTGCTGTAATATTTTTGACAGCAGCCGGGCGGTGGGGGCGCACGCCTTTAATCCCAGCACTCGGGAGGCAGAGGCAGGCGGATCTCTGTGAGTTCGAGACCAGCCTGGTCTACAAGAGCTAGTTCCAGGACAGGCTCCAAAGCTACAGAGAAACTCTGTCTCGAAAAACAAAAAAACAAAACAAAAAAAAACAAAAAAAATATTTTTGACAGTACAAAACAGTTTTTGATTTCTGAATGTCAGAGTCCTTAAGTACTGCATTCACAACTTTTTCATTGCTGTGAACCACTTTTCTGATAGAGACATGAGGGGAACGCTGTATCTGTTTTCTGGTCTGTTACTGTGAGAGACGTAGCAGAGCTGTCCAGTCATTGATGGTAGGAACATGTTCACACAGCTCAGGCAGGAAGGAGAAAGAGTGCAGGCTGGAGCTTGGGCAGACAGCACTGACTAGTCCCCAGTGAACCACCTCCTTTAGCCAGGCCCTGCCTCCTACACTTCACAGCCTTCAGACAGTACCACGCATGGGCAAGACACTGGTCAGGACTTTACAGATTCAAACCATAGCGATTTTCCTTGTTGTAATGCAGAGCCTTGTATCCCTCCGTGTTTGCTTTCTGGTTCCTGGGCTGTGTTCCCCGTGCTCTCCACTGTGTTTCTTCTCACTTAATTTCCCCAGCAGTCTTCGGGCAAGTGCTCGGTTTCCAGAGAAGGAAGTTTGCCAAACTCATGCACCTGGTAGAAAGCAGGCCTGACATTTAAACCCAGGATCTCTGTACTTGAGAATATTGGGGAAAATGAGAAATTCTCCATTTTCACATTTGTGACCAGCCCCCTGGTTAACTTGACCACACCGAGTCTCAGATATGCATACACAAAACCTTTGTGTTTTAAACAATCAATCAGCCAGGCAGTGGTGGCACACACCTTTAATCCCATCACTCAGGGCAGAGGCCGGTGGTTCTCTGTAAGTTGGAGGCCAGCCTGGTTTACAGAGTAAGTTCCAGGCCTGCCAGGGCTATACAGAGAAACTCTGTCTCGAAAATAAGGCTAATTAGATAGCTAAACAATTGTACCAGTCAAAACCTATTTTTAAATGATGCTAAAGCAATAAATAAGTCCCAAACCTCATTTTTGCTATGCATCTTATTGGCTTGCTCTTCCTATGTCAGAGAACCCAGGAAATAGGAACCTTTGTTCTGATGTCTCTTCGTACAGATCTGTTCATGTATGACAGCTCTCCATCACAGGGACATAAAAGTTCCAGAATTAAAACAAACAAAAAAACATTAAAAAAAACCTCTATCTATTTCTGTTCTATTTTGCAGACTAGTTCTTTTTTAATATTGCAGCATGATTGCTTCCATTTCTGGCTTAGACCTCTCTGTGCACTTAGCTGCTAATACTCCTGCTTCACTGTCTAACCAGTAGCTTGCTTCCCTCCTGGCAGGAACACCAGTGTGGAGCTCCCCTTGGTTTTCCTACTTCTGAGCTCCTACCACAAGCCAGAAACTGGTTTACTGATTGTGAAAATTTTGATTCATAGGTTGGTTAATACAGGGGAGAAGAAACAGGCTTAGGCTTGGGGGGGAATAAAAACATGTTAATTTTGCAGTGGCCCTAATGAACGGTCTGTCTTAGAAGACGTGAGTCTGGATTTGGGAGCCATTTGTACAAAGGTGTTATCAAATGCATGACCTGGATTGGGTGACCCAGGAAGTGAAGCTGCAGCTTAGGTGTCTGATGTGCGAGCTTGAGAAGAGGGCCTAAGCTGCTTCAGAATGAATACCTTTTCAGTTTGTTTCAAAGGCTTCTCTGTACACAGTGAACTTTCACTTAGCTTACGTGGAGAGATCCTTGTAAGGAGTAGAGTTCAGCCAGTCACAGCAGAGGGAGCAGGAAGCGACGGGCGGCCAGCTTTCCAGATCAGGCGCAAACAAGGTAATTGCTGGTTTCTGTGCCTCGCTCCGCTTTCTGTGTCCACTCTCCTTTCTTCTGCTGTAAGTAGAACCTGAGCATGTGATAGAGGGAAACATGGAACAGTTCTGCCTGGCACCTCGACTCTAGAATTGTAAAAAGTGCTTTTTAGGATTTGGTTTGCTTTGCTCTTAGCCAGGCGCGGTGGTTCATGCCTTTAATCCAGGCCACTTGGGAGACAGAGACAGGGGGATCTCTCTGAGTCTGAGGCTACCCTGGTCTAAGTAGTGAGTTCCGGGAGAGCGGGAGTTACATAGTGAGATACTCATCCCCTCACTCCTCCAAAGAAAGATTTGGTGTTCTCTGTTCTTTTAACAGGGGTGTGATTCCCTTATAATCTCCAAATCTCCCCTTGGAAATAGAAATAGTTTAAGCAGGAGATGAATCCAGGGCTCTTGGCTTTGATTTCAGGATATCGTGTTAGATCAAGAAAGGCTGTTCAGGTAGAGACAAAAGAAAGTGGCAGGATTTTCCAGACATATCCCTTACTCCTTGCCTTCCTGTGTCCTCTGTGAAACCGGTTCCGTGCCTTGCTCTCCTTTTCTTTGATTTCTGTTTGGTGTCGTCTTGGAGATGTTTTCCTCCTGTTTGACTGCACTGCGCCTTAGGTGATTGTACCGCCACAGGATATTTTGGAACATTGCATAGTCTTAATTTTTATAAATTAACATTAGTAAGATTTTAGCACACCAAGCTTGGCGGCCGAGCACGGGTCCTTGATCTTTATTATTTTCTATTATAAATGTGGCTGGGTGTCGTCTCTCTGTTCTTTTCCTGCTTATGTTAAGTGGACTTCCCTTTCCCTTTCCTTTTCAAATATTCAGGACTAGGCAGCTTTATTTGCATAACCTCAGGACACTTCCCCCTGCAGTGGAGGCTTGACTGTCCAGGCCATACGGAGGCTAATTAATCAGAGAGATCATCTGCTCCCTTTGCCTCTTTGAATTTCTTCTTTCTTTCTGTCTGTCATTTTTCTTTCTTCCTTCCTTCCTCCTTTCCTTTCTTTTCTTTTTTCTTTTAGTTTTTCAAGACAGGGTTTCTTTGTGTAACAGCTCTGGCTGTCCTGGAACTCAGTTTGTAGACCAGGCTGGCTTTGAACTCAAAAAGATCCACCCGTTTCTGACTCCCAAGTGCTGGGGTTAAAGGCACGTGCCATCACTATCTGACTGCCTCTTTGCATTTCTAAAAAAATGAATTTATTGAGGGAAATCAAAATTTCCTTTGGTAAGGGCCTAACAAGAATTTTATTTTTAAAGATTTATTTACTTATTATATTATTTGTTTGGTGTTTCACTTGTTTGCATGTCTGTATACCATGTGAGTACAGTGCCTGCTGAGGTCAGAGAAGCGCTTCAGACCCTCTGGAACTGGAATTATAGGCAGTTGTTAGCTACCATGTGAGTGCTGGGAACTGAAGCCAAATCCTGTCAGAAAGTGCTCTTAGCCACTGAGCATAAAAAGAATTTCATTAAAGGATGTCCAGTCAGTTTACCAAGTTTTTGGTGCTCATTACTATGCTAGTCTTTTTAGGTTTATAATTTATAGATATCTCTAAAGATTTTACTTATCTTAATAAGTTATTAAAAGTCTGTAAATAATTGGTGTACCACACACAACATACAGGACAAGCAAATTCTTTTGTTGTTGTCTGTTTGTTTTGGTTTTTCGAGACAGGATTTCTCTGTAGCCTGTCCTGGAACTAGTTCTTGTAGAGCAGGCTGGTCTCGAACTCACAGAGATCCTCCTGCCTCTGCCTCCTGAGTGCTGTGATTAAAGGCGTGTGCTAGCACTGCCTAACCTAGGACAAGCAATTTCTCTTCCATGAATAGTGCAAATAAACACATTCTTTAGTCTCCCAGACTTTATGAAACCAACATGAACTTGGTAAAGGAGTCGTGTGCTTTGCTTAGAGACAAGAATCATGGCTTGTTAGTCCTGTTTCTCTTGGAACATTTGACCATGGCAAGGCTTCCTGACATTCATTTGTTTGATTGTTTGTTTTTCTTGTGTTCAGGGCCATCTATTGCCTTAAAAATATTCCTTAAGTGCTAAGCAAAATAAACTTTGACCACCCAGTCATTCACACTTCAGTTTTTGTGGATAGCTGGATCCAAGGACTGAAAAGAAAGGCCCCTTCAAAGCTAACCTGGGTTATCATCTTACCTCTGAACAGAATGATCTGCAAATCGCTCTGGGAAGATGCGTCTCAAGCCCTCTGTTTTAATGAATATGCCCATAGATTCTCTTTTATTCTGCTGTTAAGGCTTAATAGACACCTTTACCTGAGATTTGATCATATTGACCATTTCTTCCTAAAGATTGTATTACAATAAAGTGGATGACGTTTAGCTCATCTGTGTTCCTCTTGGTTCTCAGGGATCAAAAGCTATAGAGCTCGAGGGCTTGTGAGAGGTCCTTGGATTGGGTGGCTCCTGTCTCCAGATTCTCTTTCCCAGTACACGAGCCACAAAGCCTCTTAGTACTTAGCAAAGTGTCCATACTTCATAATAAGTAACTTTCTTTTCTGCCTTTCCAGTTTTATCTCTCTGAATCTTTTTTTCTCATCTCTAATTCTTAACTTTTCAAATACTACTGGCTTCAACACCTCTAAACCACTCCACGGGGCTGGCTTCTTTCACTATTACCCATTTCTAGTTCTGGGATGATATGTGGTTCAAGAAAATCAAAATATGGAAATTCAAAAGGAATTTAACATGAGCTCCGGGAGAGCAGAGGTAGTTCTGGAAATGACAGTAGTGTTTCATGAAAATTATTTCTTTGCAGTAGCTCTTGGTTGTTCAGTAGCAGTTGCTGTTTTCAAACTCTATTCATTATCTTATTTAACCTGACTGTACATTATTTACTGAGTTCATCAAACTGCGTGAGGAAATGGCCAAAGGTTATATGGCCTGATATGTTTTGAGGAGTTCTTCCTTAGATAACACTTATGAGATTGGGATTTTGGAATGAGAGATTTTGGGGGTGAAGACTACAGATGAATATAAATAGGGGAATTAGTCATCTTTTAATGTGACTCGTTCTTAAGAAGTACCTACCTATACATCTTTGAGAGCCTGATTGTGGCCTACATAGTCTGTACTGTCCATTCAGGGCTACGATGGGCCGATACTCTAGAATTCTCAAGTCCACACTGATGAGGTGTGTGAAGTGTGTGCTCCAGCCTCCACACGTCTCTACATTCAGATCAAATGGAAATGTACACGTACACAGTCATCCCCAGTGCTGGGGGAGGCACGGAGACTCACAGCATCATCATTGACCCATCCATTCGTGCAGCTCTGCATCACAAAGTGGATGAGGATCAGGTATCTAAGTTAACCTGATGTTAAAACTAAGTTTAAATCCCTGTGCACTGTTTTTGGGAAAGTAAAATGGTACAATAGCTATGGAAAACTGACAGTCCTAAAAAAGAGAAAAGGTAATCTGCTTCTGAGTTATATCCCGGTAAATCGAAAGGCTATAAAGAGGTAGTGTCTGCTCATGTCTGTAGCTGTGTCATTTATAGTAACCAAAAAGTAATATGTTATGTGTCCATTGATAGATACAAGGATGAAGCCAATATGGTAATACATATTTGTGAGTATTAGTCTTAAAAGAACAGGAATTCTGAGGCATGCTGCAATTCGGGCAGACTGTGAGACTATATAATGCTGAGATACAGAAGACACAGGGTGTGTGGGTGGAGCTTGGGAGTTGTTTAGTGGATAAGACTTTAGTTTTGAAAGGTGGAAAGAGTTCTAGAGATTGCACAACAATATGAATAAGTTGAGCACTTCTGAATTGTATTCTTAAAAGCTAAATTCTGTTATGTATATTTTACTATAATTTAAAACATGTTTAATTAGGGCAACAGTAGCAGAGGAGTAAGAACATTTGTTGAGTAAAGATCTCAAACAGTAAGAACATGATGACTCACACTTAGCTTATTTTCAAATGAAGCTGTTATGAAGCACAAAAGGCATAGATGGAACAAGAAGTAATTCTGAATAGCAAATGCTAAGTCATAGGCACACTGCAGCTGGAGGACACGAATATCAGATGATGTATTAGCTACTTCTCTGTTGCTGGGTTGAGGCATGATGACCAGGGCTGTTTTTAAAAGGATGAGTTTATTAGGTTTACAGTTTCAGAGGATGAGTCTGTGACCATCAAGGAGGAGAGTGTGGCTGCAGGCAGGCATGTCAGTGGAGCGGTAGTTGAGAACTCACATCTTGATCTACAAGTACAAGGTTGAAAGAGCTAACTGGGGATGGTGTGGGCTTTTAAAACCACAAATTCTACCCCAATGATACACCTCCAACAAGGCCCTGCCTTCTAATCCTTCCTAAACAGTTCCACTAACTGGGTACTAGTTTTTCAAATATATGAGCCTATGGGGACCATTCTCATTTAAACCACCACATATGAAATGAAACGATAGTTGTCATGGCATTATTACCAATAAAACAAGAGAATCTACTATGGTAAACTTTCAGTTGAAGTTTTAAGGGTTATGGAGTCATTTACATATGAGTTAAGGCATCATATCATAAAACTATTGATAAAAATGAAATTTGGATATCAATTCAAAAGATTATTTCATGATCATGTTGTATTCTTATAGCAAAATAAAACTGTTGAAAGATTTTATTTAGAAAGTATTTAAGGAGGTATTAGAGTAAGGTTTTTCAGGAAAAAGAAAATGTAGATACAAAATCAGAATTTTAAAAAAATCTCTATAATTCCAAGATTGAATTAGAAATAACAACTTGAACACAGAATTAATTTGTTTTAAAAATGTGCATTGAAAATTTGGAAACAATGAATAATTCACTGACATGCCCACATTGTGGTATCTTGTAAAAGCTCTGTGGGTGTGTACATGTGTGTGCTGTGTGTGCATGCACATGGAGGCTGCAAGTTGGTGTAGATTGCCTTCCGCGATTGTTTCTTCACCTGTTCTTTTTTTGTCAGCCAGGATTGCCCACTGAGCCTGGGCTCACTGAGTCACTTAGACTGGCTAGCTAATGAGTCCCAGAGATCTTTCTGTTCCCATCAGCAGTGAGGTTATGGACTTTCGTGGCTGTACCCAGCTTTTATGTGGGTGTCGGGATCCAGACTTAGGTCCTAACGCTTGCTACAAATTGAGCCATCGCCTCAGCCCTCTTTTTACTCTTTTGAAAATGAGCAAACCTATTATAGCTTTTATTTCTATAGCTCACCCTCCCAAAGCTCCTGAAATTAAGCTGGCTGTTGCTCCTTAGGAATCAAAGCATTCATACCTGGAGAGCCTCACTTCTGTTCTGCCTTAATTGAGATTTAGAATTAGTTGAACAAGTAGCTATCTGTCTTATATTTTGCTTTTGTTTTCAATGAAAATGCTAGGCAGTATTGATTGGAGCTTGCTAGGCTCATTAATAGGCACACAACTGAAGACCATGACTGCCCCTCTCCCAGAGTCCATCAGTGGTCGGTGGTTCAGTAGGGAAGAGTAGGGCTCTGTAGGCCCCGCCTTCATCTGTGATTGACTGTTGACAGGTCGAGTCTTGTGTAGCTCCATTGCAGGCAGCTGCCGCTGCTGTGAGCTCATGATTGCATTGGCTCTGCCAAGCCCAGATGCCATCATTTTACAGCCCTTCTTCGCATCTTCCCGCTGTTAGGTTATGTCTGCCTCTTCCTCTGTGATGTATTCTGAGTTGCTCAGGTCCTTGGCCATCATTTATTCTCGGCATCTTGAGCAACTAACTATACCTCTTCTGCATTCATTCATCATGAAGAGAAAGCTTTTTTATTTAAGGCCTCAAGTAGCATCTGTCTGAGGGTAGATATAACAATTTAGAAGACATATTAGTGCTATGTCAATTTTGTTAAACACCTGTGGAAAATTTTTCCCTAAGATGTCCTCTGCCATAAATTTTTGACTAGATTTACAGTACTAGGCATGAATTCCCCCTTGTGGAAGAGGTCTTTCATCCAGAGTGGTTAGATACTTTACAACAGCCGTGCTACTATTGCACCAGTGAGCCCATCTTGCCTGATAGGTTGGTGGTTTTAGTTCACAACTGGGTAGGATTGTTGATGCCTTTTCTTGCCCAGCAGCCTGTATGGCACCCTCTGGTCCTACAAAAGCTGCCTAGCAGGGAGAAGCCTACAGCTCAGGGTCATCCTAATTTTTCTATTTCAAGTAACCATAGTGTTTTGTAATGCAGCCTCGTGGTCTAATTAAGGTGAGCAGCCAAGAGAAATGGCAAGAGCCCGTATTGTATTGGGGGTACTTGAGGGGCTCAATGACCTATACCTACTCAAAGAAAGGGGCTAGAGAGATAGCGTAGTGGTTAAGAGCACTTGTTGCTTTCCCAAAGGACCCAGGTTTGTCTCCCAGCACCTATATGCCCCCTTCTAACCTCCGTAGACACTGTGTGTGCATGGTGCACATATTAGCACACATGCAAAACACTCATACACATAAAAATAAATACATCCTTGAAAAAAATAAATGAAAGGCCTTTATGATAAAAAGAAAAACTTTTAGACACTGAAGGAAGAAACTAAGAAAGCATTAGTAGATGCAAAGGTTTTTTTCATACTAATGGCTTGGAAGAAATAATATTGTAAAAATTGCTACCCCACCAAGCAATCTAAAATTTAACGCAATCCTGTTAAAAAATTCCAGAGTTTCCTCCAGACACAGAAAAAAATATTAAAATCTATGTGGAAACACAGAAGGCCAAGAATATCCAAAACAATCGAGAACAGAAAGAACACCGTGGGAGGCGTCAGCGCACCTGACTTAAACTAGTAGTTTCAATTACACGAAGCCCAGGCCCAGAGCATTTGCTGTTTGCCACAGTTGAAAATACAGTTGAAAAAACTATGCTGCAGAAAGTTCTAGGACAAAACCCCTAGTCCCTTCAGCCAATGCATTATTAACCTGTAGAGAAAGAGACTCCACGATCTATCAACCAAGTGTACCATGCATGCAACGTGTGGATGAACACACCAGTGTCATAGAGGACTTCTTGAGAAAATCAGAGAGATACAAAGCCTTTGTATATTTGAATTAATATGTTTTGCTAACCACAGCATTGAGATTTTAGAGCAAAAACAATTCAAAAACTACAGCCTCCAAGTTTTAGAGATGTTCATTAAAACGTTTAATAATAAAATAACACCCCTGTGATGGTCTTTAAGACAATCTGTGTCTGGTTTCAAACCAAAGGTTCCTGGTGTCTGATGTCTTAAAGCTTTCTGTGTGGAAAATTCCATGCTGCCTGTGGTGGCTCACACCCGCAGTCCCAGCACCAGGAGCTGAAGTGGGAGATTTCTGAGAGATGAAGTCTGGCCCAGCTACAAAGTGAGTTCTAGGCCAGGCGGGCTCAGAACACAAGTAAACTGAAATAAAGCTGTAACAAGCACCAACAGCCCTTTATATGAAGTTTATAGCGTGTGCTCTTTGTTTCAGTGAGTCGGGGTTTTTCTTTTTCCTTCCAGATTTCAGACTCTCACTAGAAGGTTTCTTAGAAAACAGAGGGGACACTGTTGTCACTGCTGTATTTTGAAGAGTTTTATTTTCTTCTAACAAAGAACTCTTTGCTTATTTGACTGTCTTCTTAGGAAAAACCTAAACAACATATTATCAAATGGCATATAGAATATGTGTATTATTTCAAACTTAAATGATGTAAATAAGCGAAGAGGTATTTATGTGTATCATTTAAAACTTACACAATGTAAATAAACAAGCACGGTATTTCTAATATCTAAAAATGAATTCTTTCCTGAAAAGAATTTTTATTCTTGTCCCATTTACTATGGCAAAAATAAAAATATTATTTAAAACAAGCAAACTTGGAAGAAAGTGCGTGGCGCACTTTGAGTAAACATAGGTTTCTGAAAAAGGCAGATGGCACCTGTTTGAACGTTTCCCCCGTAAGTAGAATTATTCTATTCTTGTACTGCTTTATCCTTGCAGATTATATTTCTCTTCCCACAAAACTCATGAAAGTTTAATGATGCCTAAAATGCAAGCTATCGAGTTGCCTGATCAATCTGAGTCCATCTTGAATATTGGCATTGCATCCATTATGCGGCTCTGTTGAGGAGACCGTTTTACAGTGTGGATTGTTTCCTTCCATTTCACTGCTCGCATTTCTACATATCCTTTGCTAATCAATCGGCCAGAGAATGAGTCACACTTTTTTTTCAAGCTCTATTTAAAGCTTAATTAAAGTTCCAATGCTTGTCTGAGAATCTTATTTGTTTTATTTAGCTTTATTAGAAATGGCATGAACAGTTGAGTGTATTTTTTTTTCTTTTTAGCTGCTTTTTCTGGTGCTTTTACCCTCTATAAAACAAAATAGTTGTGTGTTGAGCTGCTTGCAGGACGTGGGCTTTTATAATTATATGACTTGCAGCCACAGAGTCTTAACTATGTGTAGCCCTGGCTGTTCTGGAACTCACTTTGTAGACCAGGATGGCCCCACTCTCACAGAGATCTGCTGCCTCTGCTTCCCCAGTACTGGTACTAAATGTGCTTCACCATGCTGTGATAAAAATAATCTTTTTTTGCTATTGTTTTTGTCCTGGAACTTGCTCTAGACCAAGGCTGGCCTCACACTCAGATCCGCCTGCCTCTGCCTCCTGAGTACTGGGATTAAAGACATTTGCAACCACTGCCTGGCCACAAAAATGATCATTTTTCAATGGGCAGCCTGAGTGTTGAAAAGGAGTCCATTTTTTTTGTACCCATTTCCCTTGTGCTGTGGTGATAGCTGTTGTGACATATCATTTTCAGCCTTTTGTCCTCATTCCCTATTCCAAGAAGGCTAAAATTATTGAGCATAAACTTTTATCCCAGGAGATTTTCCTCCCTCTGTGACATGAAAATCAACCACCCATTTAACACAGCATGATTAGAGTCAGGCTTGATTTCTTTCGCTGTTGACAGATGACAGAAGCAGTGGTCCTTCACGGAGAAGTCACTTGGGATCTACACAAGATTGTGGAGGCAGCAAAAAATCTTGAGTATGGCTGAACAGCAGAATTTTAAACTCTATATTAAAAAATAATATATGTGGCCTGGGTCTGAGAGGTGCAAATATGTATTCATGGCACTCTTGAGACTGGAGCATTATGAGTTTTAGGCCAACCTGGGCTACATAGTGAGTACTGTCTTAATTTAACCAAAACAAATGAGCAAATAAAAACAACCCACACCTAGATTGCTTTTCAAAATGAACTATTGGGTCTGCAAGGCGGGAAGTGGTATATAAAGATGAGTTTGCTGGATGCAAGGCATCCTCTGACAAGCTCTGGAAGTTGTTTACTGTTGCGCTACAGTCTTGGGGGGCTTTTACTTGCTCTTTCTTTAGGTGTATAAAACTTTGAGTAGGATAGTATTCTGCATTGCTACACATTGAGTAAGTACACCACTAATTGATGTTTTCCAATATCTTTTGTGCTAACTACAGCTCCCAGTGAGCTGGAAACGGCAGCAGGGCTGTCTTAGAGACACACTGAAGTTGTTTCTCCCATAGTGATTTTTAATCATAGTTCTTTCTTTCTTTTGGACTTTCATCTTACAAGAGAGAGACTGCTTTGTTTTCTAAACTTTAGCCCCAAGGACTTGTGGGATTATAATAAATATTTAACCGTCTCTTATCTATTTTCTGAGAGACACTGGCCGGCTTTTAGGGAGTAAGGGAAAGTTGTAAGGTGAGAAGTCAGAGTGAGGGTGAGCGGAGAGGAGAATTAGAAACTCAGCTGTGGGACAGATTGCCAAGGTCACTTGTATTTTATAGGCTCCACATAGCTTTCTTGGTATTCATTTCAATGCTATGCGGTTATCATGGCAGTGGAAATTACGTTTTGCTCGTATATGGTCAGTGATTGTTTAATTCAGTGGATTAAGCCCAGTGAGCTAATCCAAGTCTTTTAGGAGACATGAGCATTATGGTGGACACTCTTAGCAGTGGCCAAGTGTGCATTCCAGAGCAGCACTGTCTGAAGTGATTGTGGCTCAAGTCTCAGATCTCAAAGCCCCATGCTTTGGGGAATCTATGACTTAACTTTCTCTGCTATAGGAATGTGGTCATAACATTTAATATTAACATTGTCGATTAATGTATTTGTGGATTTTCATGAGTTTAGAAAATTTAATTCATCAGTGAATCATAGATGGCCTTATAAAATCACAGAGCATGGGTTTGAGCAAAAAGCATGTAGAGAATATAGTCTTTACTATACTGGGGACTCTATAGTCTATCTAGAGCGCACTTTACAGGATTATGAAGACTTCTTCAGGAATGGGACTGAACACAGTGGAATCTGAGCATGTGGTGAGAAGCATCAGAGGACCATCCTTTTGTGTATGACTGGTGGTTTTGCTTTAGGGAACAATAAGTCAGTTTTATTCTTTCTTATCAGCTGTCATTTAATGCGTTCTGCTCTCATGGCAGGCCCCTTACTATTATTCTTAGATGTAGAAACCCTTGCAATGACTTTCAATATGAAGACTTTTAGCGTGGTGTAATGATGTGCTCCCAGCCTTGAGTTCTGTGTTGCTGTAGCTCCATATTCAGAGTCAACATTTCCTCTTCCTGAGCCAGATTCAGGCTGAAGTGCAGAGGACATTTCTGTCTCCTCCCTGCACTCCAGGTGTTGCTTTTGGTGAGTCTCTGTCAGGCTTGAGGAGAGCGGGGGCACTAGGTGACAAGAGCCTGGTTTCACATGGCTCCTATAGTGGTGATGGGGGTGATGACCTGGGATTGGTACTCTCTGCCAGTTTGTTGTTTCCTTCCTGTGGGAAGGTACCCTGGCTTGTGGTTTTCAGGATTCAAATTGGGATTTCCCTGAAGCGTGTCCTTTGCCCACCATGGAAGGGCTTGTCAGTTCCAGGCAGGCTTTTCTCCAGCCAGTCTTTGTGTTTAGGTTCCACAGATGGGAATCACAACCTAGTCTTGTAGCTTCTAAATTCTGGAGGAGACACACTTTACCCTTCGTGAGGTCTCTCCAAGGTCTTCAAGGCACAGAGTCAGGACAACCCTATTCCAGGAGGAAATGCCCGAGAGGTATCTGTAGCTGTCTGCAGAGCAGCGACTAATTTGGCTTCTGGCTTTGCTTTCTTCCTTTGTAGTGGGTGCTGTGCTGCTTTCCCGTCGGTGCTACACTCACTTAACCTGGTCTTCACAGATGGCTTAGCACAGTGCTTGCATGCACTGTGGGGGAAAAGATTGCCTAAATTTTCCACTCTACCACAAACCTGTGCACAGCCCTTTCCTGTGTGGTTTGACTCATGAATTCAGCACCACATGTAATACGCTTTTCAGTAAGGCAAATAACCCAACCAGTTGTATTTCTAGGACAGTGTTTAGTTATTCTATTTTTTTAAAAAAGATTCTTCTCTCATAAAATACATTCCAACTACAATTTCTCCTCCCTCTACTTCTCCTAGGCTCCCTCACCCCCTTCTTCTCTTCCCGCCATCCACTCACCCTTCATCTTTCAGGAAAAGAACAGGACTCTAAGAGACAACAACCAAACATAAGAAAATAAAATACAATAAGACAAGGCAAAGCTCTCACACTGAGTCTGGACAAGGCAACCCAACAGGAGGAAAAGAGCCCCAAGAGCAGGCAAAAGAGTTAAAGACACCCACTCTCACAGTTCAGAGTCCCACAAAAACACCAAGCTAGGGACATATATGCAGAGGACCTGGTGCATACCCCTGTAGGCCCCATGCTTGCCACTTCAGTCTCTGTGGGCCCATATCCTCTGTCAGTCAGTCTTGTTCTCCTGGTATCCTCCATCCCCTCTGATACCCATTTCCTTCCACTCTTCTGTGGGATTCCCTGAGCTCCAAGGAGAAAGATCCAGTAACTTAGACTGTCTCCCTACATAGCATCTAGCTGTGGGTCTCTGCACCTCCTCCCATCTGCTGCTGGAGGAAGCCTTTCTGATGATGACTGGATAAAGCACCGATCTATGAATATAGCAGGATATTGTTAGGAATCATTTCATTGGTTTTTGTTTGTTTGTTTGTTTGTTTGTGTTAGACCGGTCTTGTTTGGTTCTACCATAGGTCTCTGGGCTATCCAGTTTCAAGTTCCTAGCTATCTAAGCAGTGTAAGGTATGGGTTCTTTCTTGTGGAGTGGCCCTTAAGTTAAATCATTGTTGGCCACTCCCACAAATTCTGTGCCACCATTGCCCCAGCACATCTTACAGGCAGGACAGAGTGTAGGTCAGAGGTTTTGTGGCCGGGTTGGTGTCCATGCTTCTCTTTTGATATCCTGCAGAGTACCTTCCTGCACCAAAGAGACTGTATCCTAGGAACAAAGGCTCCATACAGGCAACAGTGCTACCGCTCTGTGTTCAGTGAGCTGTGTGGATGCTGTCATTAGCAAGGGAGGCCCTGCTGTCAGTTCGCAGAGAGTGATCCTATGTCCTAGCATCAGGCTGGGTTGTTAGGATATCTCCACAGGACCCTTGGCCAACAGCTCTACCAAATGGAGCTCAGTCCTGCCACTGGGAGCCTTGTCTGCTACAAGAGATGGGCCATTTCAGATTTCTTATCCCTCTTTACTAGGAATTCTCATTACTATCACCTTTATAGATTCCAAGAAGTTTCTATGGCACTACGTTTCCACACTGACCCCAAATACTACCCAATTCCAGCTCTCTTTCCCTGTACTCTCTCTCTCCGTCATATCTCCCACACCTGATCCCTCCTGTTTCTGTCCCCACCTGTCTCCAGTCCTATGCAAAAATACATTCTCTTTTCCCTTCCTGGGGAGATCCATGTATACCCCCTAGAGCAGTGGTTCTAAAACTGCCACCCTTTAATACAGTTTCTTATGTTGTGGTGACCCCCAACAATAAAATTATTTTTGTTGCTACTTCATAGTTGGAATTTTGCTACTATTATGAATCGTAATGTAAATATCTATGTCTTTCAGTGGTCTTAAGCAACCCCTATGAAAGGGTTGTTTGACCCCTAAAAGGGGTGGCAATCCACAGGTTGAGAACTGCTACCATAGAGTCCTCTTCTTTACCTAGGCTCTCTGGGTTTAATTGTAACTTGGTTATCATTTACTTAACAGCTAATATCTACTTACAAGTGAGTACATACCATGTTTGTCTTTCTGGCTCTGGGTTACCTCACTCAGGATGATTTTTTTCTAATTTCATCCATTTGCCTGCAAATTTCATGATGTCATCTCTTTTTAACAGCTGAGTATAAAACCATTGTGTAAATGTACCACATTTTCTTTATCTATTTTTTGGTTGAGGGGCTTCTAGGAGGTTTCCAGTTATTGGCTATTATGAATAACCACAACGAACATAGTTGAGCCAGTACTCTTGTGGTAGGATGAAGTGTCTTTTGGGTATATCCCAAAAGTGCAATAGCTTGGGTCTTGAGGTAAATAGATTCCCAATTTTCTGAGAAACTGCTCTATTAACATAGTGACTGTACAAGTTTGCACTCCCACCAGCAAAGGAGGAGTGTTTCTCTTGATTCACATCCTCATCAGTATGAGCTGTTACTTGTGTTTTTGATCTTAGCTATTCTGACAGGTATAAGATAGAATCTCAAAGTAGTTTTGGTTTTCATTTTTCCCTGATGGCTAAGGATACTGAACATTTCTTTAAACGTTTTTCAGCTATTTGAGATTCCTCTATTGAGAATTCTCTGTTTAGATCTATTGAGAATTCTCTCTTTAGATCTACTGAGAATTCTCTGTTTATATACCCCATTTTTAAATTGACTTATTTGGTTTCTTGATTTCTTTATATATTTTGGATCTTAGTTGTCCAACATATGTGGGGTTGGTGAAGATCTTTTCCACTTTGTCTTATTGATGGTGTCCTTTGCCTTATAAAAGCTTTTCAGTTCCACAAGGTCACATTTATTAGTTGTTGCTCTTATTGCCTGTACTGTCAGTGTTAAGTCTTTTCCTGTGCCAGTGCATTCAAGGCTGTTCCCTACTTTCTCTTCTACCAGCTTTAGTGTATCTGGTTTTATGTTGAGGTCTTTGATCCACTTTGACTTGAGTTTTGTGCAGGGTGACAAATATGGATCTATTTGCATTCTTCTACATGCAGACATCCAGTTTGGCCAGCACCATTTGTTGAAGATGAAGATGCTATTCTTTTTCCAGTGTGTATTTCTGGCTTCTTATAAAAAAAATCAGGTGTCCATATGTGTGTGGATTTATGTCTAGATCTTCAGTTTGATTCCATTGATCAGCATGCCTGTTTTTAGGTCACTACCATGCAATTTTTATTACTCTAGCTCTGCAATACAACTTGAAATCAGGGATGGTGATGCCTTCAGCAGTTTTTTATTATTTAGAATTTTTTGAGCTATTCTGGGATTTTTGTTTTTCTATATGAAGCTGAGAATTACGCTTTCAAGGTCTGTAAATATTTGTGTTGAAAATTGGATGGGGATTACATTGAATCTGTAGATTGCTTTTGATGGGATAGTCATTTTTACTATGTTAATCCTACTGGTCCATGAACATGGGAGATCTTTCCATCTTCTGATATCCTCTTCAATTTATTTAGTGTCTAGAAGTTTTTCTTATACGTTTTTCACTTGCTTGGTTAGAGTTATAACAAGTTTTTTTTTATTATTATTTGAGACTGTTTTGAAAGGTGTTTCCGATTTATTTCTTAGTCTGTCATTTGTATATAGGGATATGTTTTTTATTATTGTTTTTAGTTAAATTTATATTTAGCTACTTTACTGAAAGCGATTATCATCTGTAGGAGTTCCCTGGTGTTATTTTTTAGGGTCACTTATGTGTACTATCATATCATCTGCAAATAACAATACTTAGACTTCTTACTTTCCAAATTGTATCTCCTTCAGTTGCCTTATTGCTCTAGCTAAAACTTCAAATAGTATATTGAATAGATAAGGAGAGGACAGCCTTGTCTTGTTCCTGATTTTAGTGAAATTGCTTGAGTTTCTCTCCATTTATTTTGATGTTGTCTATTGGCTTGCTGAAAGTTGCCTTTATTATGTTGTATGTCTTGTATCCCTAACCTCTCCATCATGTATATTATGAAGGGGTGTTGGATTTTGTCAAAGGTCTTTTCTACACCTAATGAGATACTCATGTGCTGTTTTTCTTTTAGTTTGTTGATATGGTGGATTACAGTGACTGAATTTCTTGTATTGAACCATCCTTGCATATCTGGGATGAAGCCTATATGATTATCTTTTTTGATGTATTCTTGGTTTGCAAGTTTTTTTAAAAAATATTTTTGCATCTATGTTCATAGGGGAAATTGGTCTGTAATTATCTCTCTTTGTTGAATCTTTATGTGTTCTGGGTATCAGGGAAACTATTGCACCATAAAATGAATTGGGTAATGTTTCTCTTATTTCTATTTTGTGGAATTAATTTGAGGAGTATTGGCATTAACACTTCTTTGAAAGTCTAGTACCATCTGGCCCTTAGCTCTTTGTTTGTTTGTTTGTTTGTTTGTTTGTGAAGCTTAAAAACTGCTTCTTTTTTTTACTAGGGGCTATAGGTCAATTGAAATTGTTTTTCTGATCCTGATTTAACTTTGGTAAGTGGTTCCTATTGAGAAAATTATCCATTTCTTTTAGATCTTCCAATTTGGTGGAGGGAGTACAGGTTTTTAAAGTTTGTCCTTATGATTCTCTGAATTTCCTCAGTGTCTTTTGTTATATCTCCCCTTTTGTGTCTGATTTTGTTAATTTGGATTCTATCTGTGTGTCTTTTATTTAGTTTGGATAAGGATTTGTCTATCTTCTTGATTTTCTCAAAGAACAAACTCTTTGTTTTATTGATTCTTTGTATTGTTTTCTTTGTTTCTGTTTTGTTAATTTGAGCTCTCAGTTTGATTATTTCTTGCAGTCTACTCCTCTTGGGTGTGTTTGCTTCTTTTTGTTCTAGAGCTTTCTTTCAGGTCTTCCATTAAGTTGCTAGTATGAGATCTCTCCACTTTCTTTTTGGAGGCACTTACTTAGTGCTGTGAACTTTCCTCTTAGCTCTGTCTTCATCATGTCCCATAAGTTTGGGTATGTTGAATCCATTGAAGTCTACAAAGTCTTTAATTTACTTCTTTATTTCTTCCTTGACCCATTTTTCATTCAGTAGAGAGTTGTTCCATTTCCGTGATTTTGCAAACTTTCTGTTGTTTCTGTTGTTGTTACTATTCCCACTTAATCCATGGTGGCCTGATAGGATGCAGTAGGTTAGTTCATTTTTATTGTATCTGTTGAGACTTGCTTTGTGTCTGTGTATGTGGTCAATTTTAGAGAAAGTTTCGTGAGGTGCAGAGAAGAAAGTATATTCCTTTGTGTTTGGAAGAGAACTCCACAAAGTTATCTTCTGACTGACTGTCACATACATACTGTGACATGCACCCACAAGGTGTGTACACACACACGCACATACACACACACACACACACACACACACACACACACACACGATTTTAAAGTTTGTTCAGGAAGGTTCTAAGGAACTTAGTAACAAGCTAAAGAGGACTCAGGATTCAGAGAGACATCTAACAGAGACATTGCACGTGTGTATTTGTTGAGGGTCAAGTAGACTGGCTGATGATACTTTTGGTGCAGATTTCCAGCAGTTTAGAATTAAGAGTTAATGTGAATATCTCAGCTGGTACAAGATGGAGGGTGGAATTGATAGCTTCTGCTGGGTACCGATGTCAAGAGAATGTCTGAAATAATGCAGCATGAGGGTGGTTGAGGAAAGGACAGGAAATCTTAACAGTAGCAGTGGATCTGATGAGAAACAAAAGAATGGAGGCCAGGATTAGCTTGAAGAGGAGAGAACCGGAGAGCCAGGGATTGGTGGTCACATTCTTGGTCTGGTAGATTGGTTTTGGATTTTTTTTTTTTCAGATTCAGGTGATGTCATCATCAGGAATGAAGCCTGGAGTGGCTAATGGAAGATAAAAACAAGTGGATTGTGTGACAGCCTTCAAAACAGAGAGAAAGGAATGAGGCAGATGCTAACATCCCTGCCAGTTGCTGTGTGGATCAGACAGCAACCATTCAGGAAAAAGAGGGAACAGCATTGAGCACCCCTTTCTTGGGGTGAACAGTAGGAAGTGCAGTCTTTGTGTGTCAGTATATGTGGAAGATTAGTGTAAGACAAGCAGTCAAGATGATGTTTCCTGCAAGGGAGCCAGGCTTGTTGGCAGTGAGATGAGTGACAGAGATGAGTGACAGTGGAGGAAGAGGACCAGAGCAGCAGGTTGGTGTGGTTGTGAAGAGTTCAGGTATAGCGCTATAGCAGTATAGTTGGGCATGTGCTGTGATCACAGGCCTGTCTCTGTGAACATCCCAGCAAGCCCAGGGATGGATCCTGAGGACTGCTAGAAGTGGCCTTGGATCATTCGCAGATATATTTATGCCTCTAGCCAGGTGCTGTGTTTTGTTAGACACTCTTGCTTGTACTGGAGTCCGCGAGTTCCCCAATGCCTTTAGGAATGACTAGGACCCAGGTGAGTATTGCTTCAAAAGAAGTTTGGAATTTAGACTCCACAACTCCCCCTGCCACCAGCACACTTCCTGCTCTTCCTGCTGGGGTTATTCTCCCCGGATACTGCCTCTCTCTTCCTGTCCCTTCCCAGCTTGCACCCAGAATCCTCCCCCCCCCCCGCCTCATCCTCCCGTCTTTGGGGCCACAAGAAGTTTGGAATTTAAACTTTAAAAATGATCTATAGTTAAATGACTACTAGGTCAGGAGTTAGAGTTAAATTTGTATGTAATTGTACATGAGCTAAGTGTAAAATTATAAAAAAATAATTCTATGATTTAAAATAAGGTAATAAAAGCCCTCTGAAGCACTTAATGGAAGAAGATATTGAGTGTGTCTCTTCATCTGTCTTCTATGACATGAGGGTGTTGACTGAGGTTTCTGTCCCGCCAGTTCCATAGCCATTCAGTCCCAAAGAAACACATGGAGACCTACATTTATTATAAACTGGTTGGCCTATTAGCTCTGGCTTCTTATTAAGTAATTCTTATTAATTAATTAATAATTTCTTATTAATTAACTCTTACATCCATAATTCTTGTCTGTGTTAGCCACGTGGCTTGGTACCTTTTATCAGTGAAGCATTTTCATCTTGTGTCCTCTACGTCTGGGTGACAACTGCAGACTGAACCTTTCTCTTCTTCCCAGAATTCTCCTATTCTGGTCACCCCACCTATACTTCCTGCCTAGCTACTGGCCAATCAGTGTTTTATTAATCCAATACAAGTGACAAATCTTTTCCATAGCCTGAAGGAATCTGTAAGCGTGCTCAGTGCTCTGTGTCTTCAAGCGTCTCTGGTGTGGGCTCCAGATAGGTCTTACAGCAGGCAGTTCTCCAGAGGAGTATGTTTGTGTATAGTTGAAAATGGTACCAGTCAAGAGTAATATATACCTGCTCAAGTGGTTCAGAAGGGATCAGCCATTCTGAGGCAATCTCCTCTCTCAAGGGTATTAATTTTAGTCACCTTTGGTGATTTTATATATGGGGTTGGGGTAGATGCACTGGCTTT
Organism: Arvicola amphibius; assembly: GCF_903992535.2. Taxonomy (NCBI): domain Eukaryota; kingdom Metazoa; phylum Chordata; class Mammalia; order Rodentia; family Cricetidae; genus Arvicola; species Arvicola amphibius. The sequence continues at coordinate 89,653,671 of NC_052055.2, forward strand.
ATATCTATATCACCCAAGGTAACCTTTTCTTCATAGTCACATATGATCTTCCTGCCTCAGCCTCTTGGTATCTGGAACTATAGGCCCCTAGTTGATGTAATGTCCTCCACAAGGTTTATGAGCTATGAAATGTAGTTTTCAGGTGGCAGGGTAGAGTGTAAGAGGGTTGAAGAAAGATAATGATGGGCTTACTGGCTTATGCATTACCTGCTTTTTTAATTGACTTCTTCGTCTGCCATCTCTGTAGGCGATAAGCACCCTTAAGCCTCCATTTATTTTATTTTACTTATTTCTGTGAAAGTGTGTGTGTCCATGTGTGGGTATGTGCTCCCGTGTGAGGATGTCCATGGAGTCCTGAAGAGGATGTCAGATCCCCTGAAGCTAGAGTTAAACTGCTTCCAAGCCCCCTGCTGTGGGGCTGGGAATTGAACTGTGGTCCTCTGTAAGAGCAGCAAGCATTCTTAACCTCTGAATCATCTTTTTAGCTCCTGACCCAGTTCATTTGTTTGTTTCTACATAGTATGTCTTCTGTCTTCTTTATTATTCCCTGATTTTATTCCTTTATATTTTTATGTTTATGGGCATTTTGCATGCATGTCTGAGCACCATGTATGTGCAGTACCCCCAACAGCTAGAAGAGGATGTTGGTTACCCCCAGGAGTGCAGTTACAGATAGTTTTGAGCTGCCTTGTGCGTGCTGGATATTGAACCCTGGTCCTCTGGGAGAGCAACCAGTGCTCTTAACCACTGAGCCATTGTACCCCCACCCCCATTTAAAACAATGTCAGGATCTTGTCAGTAAGCCACAGCTACCCCTCCCTCTTTCCTGTTCTGGTTGACTGTCATCTGAAGCATGTTCCCACACACTTGTTTCTATTTCCACGACCACTGGTTACCCTGCATCTCTGCTTATTCCTGAAAAGCTCGGGTCTTCAGTGTTCATTGTCTTGACTACCACAGAACGTTCTCATACGTTATAGAGTCACATGGAACATTTCCCACTTACATTCTCTATAACGGCTTTGCCGTTAGCCCCATGTGCTGCCTCCACAAATACCTCTGCATTTCATTTTCTCTTTATGGGGTTGTTACTGCTTTCCTTACTGATTTGTGTAAGTTCTTTATTCCCCTTTCACTGGCTTTTATTTATATCATTGGATAATTTATGTTATATAACTGGTACCTATTTACACGCGTCTTTTATGGGTGTTTGTGCCTGTGAGTCTGATTTCAAATGCCGAAGGGCTTGTTCCACTGTATCTTTTGAGACTCTGTTAGGAGCCTATGTTTGATTGTGTTTCATCTGTGGTAATTTTCTGAGATTCTGTCTGAAGGTACATTTCTCTGAAGAGGGTCTGCTTTTGCCAGACCTGAATTAGTTGAGAGGAGTCTAAAAATAAACCGATAACTTCAGAGCTTTTTCACGTGGGGTCCTAAATCCAGACCATGAAGTACGTGTGAGGACCAACTTGAGGTTATGGAGTTTTTATTTCCTGCTCTATCTGGCTTCAAATTGGAGACAGACAAGTGTCTTCAGTACACCAGGATGCTCTTGCTTTGTTCTTTTGACTCATATTTTCCCCGGCTTTGTCTGGACTTTTAAAATTAGGCAATTTTGGCTTTGTCTTCCGTTCACCAAGCAGGTGCTTGAAGCTTTAGACTCAGAGGAAGCCAAGGATAACCATAACATTTTTGTGCTTTTCTGTTTCTCTTTCTAGCCTATCGATTCTTTGTACCTCCTTACTACTTCGCTGATACATTTAAACACGTATTATTGTCGTTTTATCCATCATTTTTATTGTATGATAAGAGGGCCTCTTAGGATACTAAATCTAGTATATCTGAAAAATCCTTACTTTATGTTTGTATAGCTAAAGACATTTCCAAGATGGGTAGCTCAGGTCAAGCCATGGCATCCCCCAAATTCTGGCTTCCATTCCTAAAGTACTCTAGTTTTAAACACCCAACCAAACAAAAGCATTGTGTCAGAGTACACTAGCTCCCATCTGCCAAGATGTTGCTTTGTCCCGGTGTGGTTTGATTTCCGTGTGGGCCGTGCAGTCCATTTGTCCAGCTGCTCCTCATCCCCTCATCTTAGAACAGATGGCACAGCCCCTCTGTTGCCCATGAAGAGAGGAGTGGATGCCTGCCCAGGGGACGGGGAAGGTCTGTAGCTGCTGATTTTCAAGCCCCAACTCCCAGCACATGGCATCCATAAATTAAGCCTACAGTCTTTCAGTCGCAAGGTTTTATATGCTGGGTTGAACATAAAACCTCCATAAATAGAGAAAACTTCATGTAGTATTTTATAAGATAATTAAGAAATAATAAGTGTGGTCATCAAATTATTTTACCTTTATTTTATTCATTGATTTTTATCTGCTTTTGGCAATGAACAACTCTGTAAAAGGTGGAATCATCCATATAAATAAAAAAATTAAATGAATAAAAATAAAAATTTTTAAAAAGTGGTACAATTCAAAAGATATTTTCCTCCCTTTTAAGGGCTGAGTGAGTTCTGGGAGTAAAAGGGTATTTTCTGTCTCCTTTGTGCAGGTACTATTCAGTCCATATTTCTATTTTTACCTTTATCCTTAATTTACTGGCATTTAAACTTAGCTCAGAATCAGTATATATAAGTAGGCTCTTTGTTATTTTGAAGAGGGAATATTAATGATAGGAAATCCGGACGTCAAAAGGTCTCTCAAGGTAAAGGTTTCTCGGTTGTCCCTGAGGAACGAGGCGAAGGGACATGAACAGTGACGCCACACGGTATGACGAGACCTGCAGGCTGAATACACTTTCTCTGTACGTGTTCTTTTCCTGTTCTCAGACTGTGTTTAGCTAAACGTACCTAGTTTTCTTATATCTGTACGTTAAAATATATATTCTAATTATGTGTCCTTGGCTTACTTCTCCTGTGTCCCTGGAAGCTTGCTGGAAGCTGATGACTAGGGACCCTCAGGTATGAAGCTGGAAGACCATGTGAGGTTATGCTTTCCGTCCCTCACCACGCCCAGTTCAGGACAAACTTGGGGCAGATGACAGAAGAAGAAATACAAAGTGCAGGAAGCTGACCTTTATAGAGGAAGTCAGCATTTAGAGACATCACCAAGGCATTGGGCAGCGACACAGACTGCATATGTTCTGGGGCAGCAGCATGGACCTCTGACACCTACATGGCCTCCGGTGGTATCACAGACCATAGTGGTCCTTTGAGGAGGCCCAATCCAGAAAGTCATACTTTCCTTGTTTCAGGCCTCCTTCGTTGTCCAGAGCCAGGAGAATCCTGCAGTTGGGCTGCAGGTTAGCAGGTTAGCGGGCTGAGTCTGCATCGGCATGAGCTCCAGGCAGTTGTACTCTTCCCTACCCTGCTGCACGATGGCAGCATATAGACTCTAGCTTCTGTCACCTGTCACTGCCATCATATTCCCACCTCTTTCCCTAGCACGTGCTCGGCTCCATTTTTCTATATTTCCCACGTCTCCATCATAAATTTTTCATTGTAGTGGCACCTGCCCACTCTGGGCTGTGTGGGTGGGGCTTGGGTGACTTTTGGCATGCCAGGGCTGTCGTTTTAATTATGTTTTAAACATTCAATCTAACGTCTGTGAGAATGACTGTTGGGGACCAGGAAAGAAGCGAGGAGGCCAGTTGGAATTTAGACAGGAGTTGGAATAAGAAGAATGTGGGTCTTATTTGCTGAATGTTCACTGTGTACTTTCTGTGTGCCCCTTCTATTAGTTTCAGTGGGCTGATTGTCCCTGTGTGGCAGAGAATAGGACTAAGGGCTCCAGTGGCCTAGAAGGTGGTTTAAGGCTACACAGCTGAGAGTGTAGGAGTGCTCAATGAAACTCACAGCTTTAGCACAGCTTTTCAAGATGACGGGTGTCATATAAAGTGTCCCATGGTATGCTAGATTTGGTCTTAATACCTGAATATATTAATCTGATCTGCACCACTACTCTGACAGGAGACATTGTCCTCAGTGATCCAAGGTTCACAAACATTGTTATGAGCTACAATATGTCCAAGAGTCACTTAGCTAGTATGAGACAGAATGGAAACCCTGTAAACACGCCCATATTAAAAGCCTTTGCTCTTCCTGTCACACCTTAACACTTCCCAGAATCCTTCCTGTGGTTTCCATCCCGGCAGGAAGAATTTTAACTGTGGCCTCCTTACTTAATGAGAAGACCAGAATTTATACAATGGTGAGAAAGTATACTTTCCCTTTCTTCCTTTAATTCCTTTCAGATGGTTCACACCTCCTCTTTGGAGGAAATTGCTGACAACTTACTAATTACTTAGGATGCATATCCATGCTTTATTTGTCCCTCTTATCAGCATGTGCATTTTACAAGCCTGTCACAGGCAGCGAGCATGGAAAGAGCAACTCCAATGGTGCAGTTCAGACGCAGTGGCACCAGCACGCCTAGGCGGATCTTCTGACTCCCTCAGATTACATCAGCGATCATGTTCCCTCTGGAGAACTGGAGGGGCCCTGAGAAGATGAGGCTGCAGGCCCTGGGCCTGGGGAGCGGTGACAGAAGTGCTAGGAGCTGGAGGGCAGACCCACCCACAGATTCAGAGTTGGTGCTTCAGGCTGCTGAAGTACTTTGTCTTCTCTACTTCCTGAACTGAGCTAGCCTGGGTTTCTGTTAGGAAAGGACTTACTTGGTTCTTAGAAATTCTGCCTCTGTTAGTGAAAAATATAGGGAAAATTATGAAATGTTGTAGGATATTTTACTCTTTTGGCTTTGTGCGGGGGGGGGGGGCACCACCCTCCTCCCAAATATATCACACACGAGCTTATTCTTAGTTATGAATGCCTAGCCTTAGTTTGGCTTGCTTCTGGCCAGCTTGTCTTATCTTAAATTATCCCATTTACCTTTTACCTCTGGGCTTTTCTTTCTCTATTTCTGTATACCTTACTTTACTTCTTTCTCCATGGTTTGCTGTGTAACTGGCTCCTTGATGTCCTCCTCTCCTTGTTCTCTTGCTGCTTGTTCTCTCTTTATATTCTCGGCTTGCCAACCCCACCTGTCCTTGCTGTTGTCCATTCATCTCTTTATTAGGATATCAGGTGTTTTAGACAGACAGAGTAACAGAGTGTCACAGAGTTAAACAAATGCAGTGTAAACAAAAGTCACACTCCTGGAAATAATATCCCCCAACAGAAATAGGCAACATTTTCTTCCTTTACTTAGCAAATCTTGGTTCCTTTTTTTTTCTATCAAGATATTTTTCCAGGATCTAGTCTGATGACCTCACACTCAAATGAATGACTCATATTTCTTAAGGTTTGATTAGAAATAAAACTTTTACAGATAATGAATGAATCATTGCTACACAGTGAAGCGAGAGGTTTTTTTTTTTTTATTTCTTAGTCAAAAATCTGCATTGAAAACCATTGTTTTGTGGAATGAAGGTTAGTGTGTGTTTCTTTGGCGAGACCATAGCATCTGGTTTTGGTAAAACACCAGTGTAGAATGTTGCACTGAAGGTGCCTTTTCAGTAATCATTGACATTCCAAGATTTTTGCCTGGGTTTCATATCATCCTTTCAATCTCCAAGTGAAAGGCGTGAAACACATTTAGTGTTGTGCTTTAGTAGAGGCTCACCATACCGCTTTGAGAGTGTCTAGTAGCCAGTGAAGATGTGCTCGTCCTCATTCAGGATGCGAGCGAGTGAGTCGGAGAGGTCCAACTCTTCCCTTAGGGAGGGAATTAAGGAGATGAAGCACATGGCGTCCTAACTCAGGCTGGTGGAAGCCCCTGCAGACTGTCTAGGTGGAAAAACAACTGGAGTGTTTGTGCTTCTCTAAAATGGAGTCGAGGCGGCATCTGTGGTAGCCAGTTGTCCAAGTTCAGCTCATCAGAGAAGGAGCGCCAGTCAGACATGTTGGTTATGGAACACACGTGCCTGTGCATATGCACATGCAAACACACACGTGTACCACGGACTAGCTTATTTTAAAAAGTTAGCATAAGAGATTGTGGAAATGGCAGCACTAAAATTTGTAGGGCAGGCTGGCAGCCTGGGAATTTCGGGTGAGAACTGGTTTAACAGTCCTGAGCCCAACTTCTGTTTGCCTCCCGCTAGAAACTCAGAACATCTGTGTTGCAGTCCTCTGGAAACTTCTGGAAATCTGAGTATGTGCTCAATGAGACCTCCTCTGATTGGTTGAGGAGAGCCATTCACTTTACTTGGTGTCTGCTGGTTTAAATGATAAACGAAAAATGTCTGCACTGATGGTTTACTTGAAGCTAGGTGCTTGGCTTACATTTTTGTTGTTGCTGTTGTTATGGATGCACAGGGTCAATTCCGTGGAGGGAATGGAGTGGGGCACAAGTGGACAGCTGCTCACTCATTTTGTGCAGTGTTTTTCTGGTAAAATTCATCGCTTTTTTTGTTACTACCACATCTTTTGACACATTTTTTTTAATTGAAAAAATTATTTTTTCATATGGCCAGGCAGTAGTGGCACACACCTTTAATCCCAGCACTCGGGAGGCAGAAAAATAGTTGGATCTCTGTGAGTTCGAGGCCAGCCTGGTCTATAAAAAGTTCCAGGACAGCCAGGACTACACAGAGAAACCCTGTCTTTAAAAAAAAAAAAGGAGAGGAAGAAGAGGAAGAAAAAGAAGGAGAAGAAGAAGAAGAAGAAGAAGAAGAAGAAGAAGAAGAAGAAGAAGAAGAAGAAGAAAAGAGAATAAGTTTTCCGTATATTATGTTCTCATCAGTTTCCCCTCCCCAACTCCTCCCAGAGTGTCTCCCCTTCTCCACAAGTTCCACACTCATGCCTTCTTTTTTCTCTCTCTTTAGAAGACAAAGTAAGCAAACCAGAGTAAAAACAAAACAAAAACCTCAAAGAAAAGGCAAGGAAACACACATATTAAGAAAACTCCTAAAAACATAAAATCAAAAACCATAATACTCAAGCAAAACACCAACAAAAAAAAATACCTAAGCAAAGTGATAGGCGACAGAATTACCACCGAGTTTCTTGGTGTTGGACTCTACTACTGGGAATGGGGTTAAGAAAACGAATTTTTCCTTTGCAAGAAGGTGACAATTATGGTAGCTTCTGAGTTCTCTCAGCACTGGAACCCCATCTTGCTTGAGCCTGTGCCACACTCTCTGCGAGCTCATCAGTCCTGATGTGTTCTGATACTTTCTTTGCTTATATTATTGTTAGAGGAAGCATTACACCAGCTGGAAAGCCCTTGATGAGAAAAGGAGGGTAAAAACAAAACAGGCAATCTTTCAGGGTCAGGAGGGCAGCTGGGAAGGGGAGGAAGGTCAGGGGTTGGAATTCGCACAGCTCATCCATGCACATTATGAGCAAGCAAGGGAGTCGTGGGGCTGTGAACTAGAGCAGAGGACCGTAAGTGAGCAGGGCTGGGCTGGGGGTACTGTGAATGAGCGAGTGCATTTGCTCTATAAGCACAGTGGGATCAATTCATCTACTGCCTTCAGAGGTCAGAAGAAATATGGGTATTATTATTTTGTGTTTTTAAGCAATATCATGGCTCATAAGTTGCTACAAGACTAATAACATAACACATCCGTTATGGTCCATGATGTTGTATCTCGTAAGAAAGGTGACAATGCACAAGTGGTTTATGCACCTTGTCCTCTATATATATTGAGGAAAGCACAAAGGAAGGACCGAGTGGTTCAGGGAGACTGTCAGCAGCATGCTGTGATCTGTCCAAGCCCGATGCTGCTGACTATTTCGGCTTCTGCAAGCAACAGCTCGCCATGCAGTGCTGCAGGTCTCTTGGGGGTCTCTGTCTACTTAACCTTGTACCTTAAAACAGAGTCAGCAAATGGCTTCACAGTTCGTCTCCAGACTGCTCCTTGTGTCGATTCCTTGGGACCCTTGCTCTCTTTTCTTCTCTGGCTCCCATACTAACTCCTTCCAGCCTAATTTCCACCTTCTCACTAGTCCTACTGAACTCCCTTAGCTGACGACCCTGTCAGCCACCGCTCGGCCAGCCTTCCACTCAGGTTTTCTTTTTCTCTCTAAATATTTCAAATCCATTGTTCCCCTCTTGGTGATGTAGTTCGAGCCTTCGTTATTTATTATCAAACTGGTCTATTCATTACCCTCTGTAATTACCTTCATACCAGTGACCAAAGTACAAATAGATTGTCTTTTTCCCTGGTTTTAGAATAATTTCAAATAACCTTAAAAATTACTGCTACCATTATTACTGCCATTATTGCATGTGTGCTCCTGCCATGGGGCACATGTGGAGGTCAGAGGTCAATTCCTTTTGGGAATTGGGAATTGGTTTTCTTCTCCAACTCAGGTCACCAGGCTTGCACAACAAGGGCTTTACCTGCTGAGCTGTCTTGCAGGCCCCAAAGTAATCTTAAAAATAAAAAAAATTGTGCTGGAGAATGAGAAGAAAAAAGAGGAGACACTTGGTGTTTTTAGCCCTAGTTGGAAAATGTTCCTCCTGAATCTCAGTGCACATGGGTCCCACCTGCTGAAGCCAGGCTGTAGGAACTGGGATTCCAGTGTGCATGAGAAGCAGCTACAGTCTAGACAACGAGAAGCTGTGGTATGAGATACTTTAATTTTTGTTTCAGCTCAAGTTCAAACTTCTAGAACTTTATTCCTTTCCCAATGGCCCTCACTTCTACTTCACAGTGTATGCCAGAGTGTAGAGGAATGGGAGGGGATATAGTGGCTTCAGGTTATGCTTGACTTCCCTTCTCCACTCCCTGTGACTGCCTCCATGGAACCTTTATTCTGCTTCGGGGTTATGATCCAACCCACGGAGCCTCTGAAAAGTTGGCTCTGTGCCACTTGATATCCCTTCCTCTGGGGATCCTTTTCCAAGATTTAAGAAGTTCTGAATTGAGACCCCTCACAGATGCTCCGCCAAAGCTAAGGGATCCTTTATGATTTTTTGACAGGAGCCTGGGAATCTGTTTTCATCTAGAGACCTCTTTGTACAGTTTTAGTATTAACAGATCACGGTTAGTAAAATAAGAAACAGGCATTACCTTGCAGGCTGATTTTGCTTCCTACTCTGCCATATACTTTCTATAGGGATAACCAGGGAGAGAGGAGCCCATATTAATTTATGAGAGAAAGATCTACTGCAAGGATATGGGAAAATGAGGCAGCTCTTCTAGATGTAGAGGTTTTAAGTGAGCCATAGTTGTTCAGACTGGATCTCTGAGTTGATCTGACTGATGGGGTTGTTGGTGGTGATATGTGGTTGGATTGGCCTAGTGTTCAGCATCCCAGTTCGGTTGAGTTTCCCACCACACCGGTTCAGAGGCAGTGCGTCTCTTTGTGTCCAGCCATGGTTCTAGGTTCCAGTCAAGTGTGGTTGAAAGGGGGGGAATTTTCTTCTCAATACATGTGTGGCAGCTCTTTCTTCTCAGTGGAAACTTCTAAGGTTTCAGGCTTTGTTTCAGTGTAATGACAAAAGTTTGTTTTGTGTGTGTGTGTGTGTGTGTGTGTGTGTGTGTGTATGTGGTGTGTTTTAGTGAAGCAGTAATTCTTGACTTAATAACTGCTTGACGTGAGAACATGTTTGTGAAAAGCGATTTTCTGCAATCTCATTAAGGAAAATAGGTAATACAATGGAAGCATACAACCTTCTCTACATGCCAGTAGGGAACAATTAAGCAGCCACAGTTTTTTAAAATGCTGGTATCCTGGTACATTTAGTCTTTTGCTGTTGTCTCTAGTAGTGGAAACAGCAAATTAAAAAGGAACATTTTGGAAGGACACAAAGGCACCCCCAAACAACAGAACATTTTATCTGCTAGGCTTGGAAATGACAGATAAGGGAATTTGGTGGACTTTGTCTCTGTGCAGCAGTCATACACTCTTCCTGGTCCCCTGCCGTCACTCTTCTGCTCTTGGATAGACCAAGCGTGAGTAGGTAGCATCGCCTAGTATCTAAAATTTCAAGAATGCTCATTTCTTCTGCCAGTACAGCTGCACACATCAGCACCGCCATGTTTTCTGTGTCTCAGATGAAACGATGAAAGCCCGCAGGAGCAAGGCTGTTTTCTCAAGGTCACACGGCTATTATCCAATATTCACTCAGTCATAATGAGTGCAACTTCAGATTTCTACAAGACAGCATAGATGGAAGATGGCGTACGGACTCTGCAAAGGGTCTGCTTTTGTGCCTCAGGCTCTACACAAGCTATGACCCTAGCCCGTATATTTCTAACAGGAGCCACAGCCACATCCTTGTTTTGAAGCACTCAGAATCAAAGTCTCTCTCATGACTTTGTGTAGGTAGGTTAATGCAGGTAAAATCAAACCAGCAGGAAGCCAGTGGGTATCGGGCGAGATTCCTGGGAAGCATGAGTCAGCATCTGTAGTCTCATATAATTCTCTAACATTTCCTGAGAATTAAAGATACCATAATAGAGGAGATTGACTCAGCACTTAGGGAAAACTGATGTCACCTGGTGTTTGTTGGATAGTCACTTAACTAAAATATTCCACACTGCCTCCATTTTGTCTTTTTTTTTCTGGTCATCTTCTATAGTTCTTGTCTTATTAAAAACACTTTGATGGGGCTGGAGAGATAGCTCGGAGGTTAAGAGCACTGGCTGTTCTTCTCAGAGGTCATGAGTTCAATTCCCAGCGGTAGGATGATCATGGGTTTGGAGAGCACCGTGAGCGGCATAGCTAAGACAAGGGCTGAGAATGCCAGACAAGCAGTAGAGCACCTGTACTGTTTCACAAGGGTTAGACTCAGCTCAGTCATTCTCAACAACAGGCAGCTAAAAGACTTTTTATGTATTTCCCCTCAATTCTTTGTTTGGATCCCTCCCCTGAATCAAGAGTAATTATCCTATCATCACAGTGCCTAGTTCTGTTTAACTCAATTAAAAATAATTACAGACATCACATTTCTTTAGTCTGCATGTCCTTAAGATCAGGACATCTTTTCTACAACTATCATATTACTGTCACACCTTAGAAAGTCACAGTCCTGATATATCTGATAAACCATCATGACTCATGTTTAGATTTTTTCTCAATTCTCCCTAGGACGTGTTTTTAGCTTGCTTGCTTTCTTTCTTTCTTTCTTTCTTTCTTTCTTTCTTTCTTTCTTTCTTTCTTTCTTTCTGTCTGTCTGTCTGTCTGTCTGTCTGTCTGTCTGTCTGTCTGTCTCCCTCCCTCCCTCCTTCCCTCCCTCCCTTCCTCCCTCCCTCCCTCCCTTTCTTCCTTTCTTTAAATTATTTTGCAGAATCTAGGACAGACATCTTATAAAATAGCCATTAATCAGGATTTGTGTAAATCTCTTATTTTTATTTTTTTTCAAAATGTATTTATTTATTATGTATACAGTGTTCTGTCTGCATGTATACCTGTAGGCCAGAAGAGGGTACCAGCTCTCATTATGGGTGGTTGTGAGCCAGCATATGGTTGCTGGGAATTGAACTCAGAACCTCTGGAAGAATGGCTAGTGCTCTTAACATTGGAGCCATCTCTCCAGCCCCTCTTCTCTTATTTTTTTTTTTAAATCAATGTGAAACACACATATATAGACATGTGGATAGGCGATGAGTGTGTGGGCCATTGAGAGTGTGCTCTGCAACCATGGGACTCTGAATGTCTGGCTCTTTCACAAAATCCGTGTCTTTGGACTTGTTTCCCAGTGGCTTTAGAGGGTACCGGGTGCCAAGACAATTTCCTGGCAGTTTCTCACAGACCAGGCCGTGCAGGCTGGGCCACATCCAGTTAGGCAGTCCCACTGTCGATGGCGCAGATTCTGTCCTGGGACTTCAATTAGAAAGTTGCTGTCCATTTTAAAATGTCACATTATGTAATTATCCCTGCATTAGAAGGTTTGGGTTGTTTTGTACCCTGTGAATGAACTGGCTATCAGGAACGTTAGAGTGATCTTTTAGTGATCTAATTTGATAAAATTGGTTTAATATCTCGGGTTGTAGAAGACCCGGTGCAGGGTTGTTGTGTTTTTATTTGTTCTGGTTATAGAAACGCAGTATGAGTGCAGAGGTAGTGCACACCCATTCATGGGGAAGAAAAGAGAGCGACATGTCAGCTTTGTCTTCACAACCTAATTACCCTTTCCCTTTCTGGTGAACTAGTTCCTGTTTCCCTGTTATCTGCAAGTGGTGATGACAGAGGGTGGTGTGAATTGGAGCCCTAACCCCAGGGTCAGGAGGCCAGAGAAGCCTGTGCCTTTGCTGATGTAGTTTCTGTGTAAGGGCTTATTTGTTTTGCTTTGGAAGGAGGCTCCAGTGGGCTCCATTCACTTTGCAGTGGGGCTCGTGAGCTCTGAACATAGAGTTTCCATATCTGATATTTTCTCCGGACATTTCCTTTTGGTGAATTTATAAATTGTAAAAAACAAATGAAACATGCTAATCTTTGTCTTTGCCCAGACACAACCACTCTTGAATAGTAATACGTGTCTTTTTATACACACAGTGGGTACACATATGTATATGGATTTTTTAAGGTTTTCATTAGATATGAATTATATCTTCTTTGTTAAATGTAGATGAACATTTTTGTTTACTTGCTGCAGAGTAGCCCATGGGATAGACACAGTATATTTAACTAGTCCCCTATGGATGGACATGAATATTTGTATTTCGATAGGAGTTGATCGTCAGGCAACCAATAGGATAAGAACCAGGAACGTGGAGCTTTTGATGCTCTTTTCCTTTGTCCTAAGCCCTCATCAATCAGGCTCTAGAGTTTGGATCAGAGAACTGTTTACTTTTCTCCAAACAAATAAAACGCACTAGTGTTCTCGTACTATTCTCTCCAGCCCCAAGATAGTGACAAGATTTGGCAAGTCATTAAAGATCAATAAGGGATATAAAAATTTATGTGAACTCTCTACTTTGAAGTAGCTTCATTTAAATATAGTCTCAATTTTCCAGCTGTCAAACGGGCTTTCATTTTGTAGAACATACCTCCAGGTCTAAAAGTGATTTTTGTCTGTGTGTGTTTGGAAAAAAGTGTAATACTCTAACTGCTAAAAGGTTTGAACCCTGTAGACAAGCAGGGGTGCTTCTGCTTAGAAGCATGTCTGATATAAATGTGTGTGGTCTGTATGTCCCTATAGTAAACTGTTGAAAGACTTGGTCCTGATAATTTTTTTTTCTTACTGTTCTCTTATCTAGTTATCAGTGACATGGCCAGATTAGAGGCTGTGCCAGTCAACACCCTTGGGTCCAGCGAAGTAACTGTTCCCATCTGGCTGGAAGGTGATTAATAGTGTTGCTGTCATGGCATAAATCACATTTTGTTGTTCAGTCAGCTGAGACTCTGACCATTAAAAAAATTTACTCTGCAAAAATCAATAACCAGTGGTTTTTGGAAAGGCACAGCTATTCCTCCCATCTCAGGACAGATTAGCAAATTACTGGTCTCACTAAAATAGTGCAGAAATACAGTCTCAAAGATAAAGGCATGGCCTTAAGAAAGGACAAGTAGAAAGCCATTTTGAAGAACATGAGGAAACCAGAGAACTCCAATAACCCCTAAAAGTCCTTAAGAATGTCTCCCCCTCCCTTTAGATCCCACCAACAGCAAACCTCAGATAACTCAAGTTGGATTTTCAGAAAAGCTTAGGGAAATAAATTGGGTTTATAACAGCCAAATGCTGTGGCTTAAAATACAGAAATTCAAGTTTATTCATTTACTTTCCTCAAGTTTGCTTACTGTCTTCATATTACCAGGAAAGTGAACGTAAATTAGATAAATGTCACCATGTTTCGTGCTTTGGCCCTGAACAGCTGTGGTTTGTACGGTGGTCCGTGGTCCTGATGCCGTCATAGCCTGTTTATCAGGTCCTGTGTGAGTGCTTGGATGTTGCTCACTAGCCCGTTGCTGCTGTGGTTACCAGTGTTTTTGCTTCAGATTGAAGCTTGCCTCACTGAGATTTCTGCCTGCAGCTTGCTGCTTGGGAACCCATGGCTACAGCTTTCATCTTGAGGAATTCAAGTTATGCTAGTTTGGCATCTTCACCTTGAGCCCCCGCAAAGAGGCAATTGAAGAGTACCCTTCAATACTTTAGAGAATTTTTAATCCAGTCCACAGCACAGATGTTCAGCATCTTTTTCTCCCTGAGCTGTAGACTGTCTAAATAGTCACAGACACAATTCAATAAAAAAAAAAAAAAAAAGGATAGCACTGTGTGCCTTTTTATGAAAAATCTGAGTCTGAGGATACCAAGCTCCTGCTGGATCTGGGAGGAATAACCTTCAGGCAAAGTGTTTTTGGTAAAAGTCTGTGTTTCTCATCTTACTGTGTGATGGCTTCAGCTGAGAACTTGGCTTCCAGTCCCTGCGCTGTGTCCTTCTCATTTACATTATTGGCAGTTGTTCCCTGCTGGAAGTTTAAATTATCTCAAGAACTCTAAACTGAGTTCAGATGTTTGTTTATTGGCGTTGCCTTTGGCTTTTGAAAACAGGCTTTTGTGCTCTCCCAGTCTTAAGAAAAGGCTCTTCTCCGAATCAGCCCTCCCTCCCTCCTCGGCCTTTTCTGGGAACCTGCTTCAGGCTCATGCAGAAAATTAAATAAAGAGGACACAGGGCTCAAAACTGCTTAAAAGGAGGTTCCTGCGACTAGGCGGCTTGAAGCGGAAAGGAGGTGTGGGACCCAACATCCTGCGTTTGTGCTTTGTTTTTGAAACTTAAAGTTAGTTGCATTAATGAATTAACCAGAAGGCTAGTAATGGAAAATGTTTCTTCTGTCCTGCTGGGGGAGCCAGATACTATAGATTTGTCACAGGAAGGCTGTTGATTCTGGCTTCATTGTTGGGCTAGTCATTTGTTGAGCTGGTGGCTGGGGCGCAGGCCACACACTTCTTCCTCCTGGTCTTCATGCATTGGAACCGCTTGCTTATTGTTTCTGTTGGAGCAGACTTGGCCAAGAAAATATGGTGAGCCCTGGAGTTCGTTTTATTTTTATTTGCGTCTGTGTTCTCTGGCGGGCAGAGAGAGCAGCTTGGAGGTGGGGAGGGGGCAGAGTTATCGTAACTGGTGATCGTTTGTGAGCGGGGTCGTTCGTGAGCCTTCTGCCGCTAAGCTTTTCCCGTGTCATCCTCCTCAGAGCTCCGGGAACGCGTCCTACCGCTGCTCTATGTCCTCCTCTGCGGATTTTTCTGACGAGGATGATTTCAGCCAGAAATCTGGCTCAGCATCTCCAGCTCCTGGAGACACCTTACCCTGGAATCTGCCTAAACATGAGCGGTCCAAAAGGAAGATTCAAGGGGGCTCGGTGCTGGACCCGGCTGAGAGGGCTGTGCTTCGGATAGCAGGTAAGTGGGGGGAGGGGATGGAGAGGGGATCAGGGTGGCAGAAATTCGCCCATCTGTTCCCTGGTGCTGTATCTGCAAGCTGATGCACTGGGTAGAAATTGTCTCAGGTGGGGGAGGAAATGACCATGTTTACTTCCCGGAGCGCTTCTCCTCCCTGCACTGGTGACTAAGCTGTTTGGCTCTGCTTTCTGGTTGGATGAATCGATAGATTCTGAAAGCAAGCAAATATTTACAGGTATCTGTGCTAAACTTTCTGTGGATGCACACTGACCATCGAGGCAACCCGAGAGTATTAATACCGTAGACTTTCTGGAGGATTTTGCTGGAAGCTGGGGGAGGTCAACCTTCGTTTTCTTTCTTTTCTCCCCCCCCCCCCCAGGGCACTGAGATACGCATGTTTAACTCAAGTCTCATGGTTTTTGGTACCTAGGATGCTGAGCACAACCCAGCAATTTGAACATTCTTTTTTTTTAAATGTAGCTTTTCTGTATACATCATGTGTCCATAGGTGCTTTGTGTCCTTAGTGTTTGTGAGGGACCATCATGTACTCTGGATTAATTAATACATGGGGAGAGGCCAGTGTTTCTGTCCTGTGCGAGGGAAGCTTGTTTTACATAGCTGAAAACTGAGAACACCAGGGAAGCAGCTTTCAGGCCCCTAGCTCCCCTGGGGCTTGTGCAGGCGTACATGCAGGTTGTGCGGGTCGGTCAGCAGGAGAGCGGCTTCAGGGTGGATAGCTCTGCATTCCTTTAAGTTCTCCCCCATTCTTGGAAATGGTGATAGAGCAGGATGGACTGGGTGCGTCTCTGGAGATTCACTTACAAAGGCCAAAGGCTAAAGGCCAGATGTTCAGGCCTCCTTCCCTCTCCTGTCCCCAAGTTGTAACTAGGCAGGGTTGGGGGCTGTGCTCTCATAGTTGCCTTTGCTTCCCAGGTACTGCACCATTGGGGCTTTGTCTTTAGCCATCGGGGTGCCTAGAGTCTCCATAGGTCCCCCAGTGGGAATTTTTAATGATAAGAGAAACAAACAGCTTGGCGAATCACTCTGTAGTCAGGGTTTCTGGGGCAACAGCCCTGAGCTTCTTTTGGCTTCTGTTGTGAGATGCTGGCTGGTGTCACCCAGCCTTGGAGAAGGAGGGGTGGAGCAGAAAGGGGAAGGGGAGGAGGATGGCCATTGGAAGCCACGTGAGAGTGAGGGGGTTCGGGCCTTGGCTCTGACTGCCCTCCTGTCTGTGTTTAGTCATCGGGCCTGCCTCTGTCCTCTTGAGAGCCCACTGCAGCGGAAAGGACACGAGCAGACCCAGACTTTTGGCTCAGCCAAAGGAGAACATAGGTGAAGGGAAGGTGTGTGCAAGCTGTCTGTGTGGAAAGCCTCAGGCATCAAAGCAGGGACCCTATTCCGTGTAGTTCTGTTGTTGTCTTGGTTTTTCTGTGTGTTTTTGTTTGTTTTGATATGGGCTCACTGTATAACCCTGGCTAGCTCGAGACTCCTTATGTCGGTCAGGCTGGCATCAAACTCTTGGAGATCTGCCGACTTCTGCCTCTCGGATGCTGGGATCCAAGTCATGCACCACCACACCCGACATGTAGTTTTTTCAGGAGTGGATGTTTTGTTTGTGTAGTGAAGAAGGAGTTTATGAGGTAGAAACAGGTAGGTGTTTGTCGGTGGGAATGTGATTACATAAACTGCAGAACATGTTAGGCATATGTCACAGGAGCTGCTTTTACCCACCAGTGAGCACTGTAGGTGGCAAAGGCATGGAGGGGTCAGGGAGAACAGTGGTGAAGAGGGTACTGCAGATCTGAGGGCAGAGGTCAGTGCTGGTCACTGAAATGTCCGCTGAGTTTGAGGTGGGTTACTGAGACCTCAAAGTATCTACTTCTAAAGTCACACAAATTCTTCAAAAAATAGAATAAAACTAAATGAACAACAAACAATATGGAAGTGTAGAGGCATATTGCTGCTTTTTTTGTTTTGTTTTGTTTTATTTTTTGTTTTTCGAGACAGGGTTTCTCTTTGGTTTCAGGTTTCAGCTTTGGAACCTGTCCTGGAACTAGCTATTGTAGACCAGGCTGGTCTTGAACTCACAGAGATCCGCCTGCCTCTGCCTCCCGAGTGCTGGGATTAAAGGTGTGCGCCACCAACACCCGGCTACATTACTGCTTTTTAAAATATTCGTAAATTACATGTTTGCTATGCAAATCATAAATGATAATCCCACGTGGAGGACAGAGTTGGAGCCAGTCCACAATGTCTATTTAATCCCTTGTGTGTCTAAATTAGGAGATTCAGGGGTATTATATATCAGAGTGGCCACTGTTTACCCAGTGCAGTGAGGGTATAGTCTGTCTAAGGGAGCCAGGTGATAAGGATAGTTTGAAAACGTGTCACTAAAACTTCCACTTCTGCTTTTACAACACGTTTGACGTTCTTCTCGGAACTCAGCTCTTGTTTGGAATTCGTCGCTTGTGAAAGATGGAGTGCAGGTCAGAAGTAGGGAGAAGTTTGTGGTGCTCGTGTGATAGAGTAGAGTTGTTTGTGAAATGTCCCGAGTCAAAAAGCCACGTGGGCTGTAGGATGACTTAATTCATCCGTTGTTAACACAGAATAGAACACAGTTCTGCCTTTAAAAAGTCATAGTTAATATGACAAATAGCTGTGCTGCCAGATGGTTGCAACATGCTTTGAGAGACCAGCAGTCATGGCTGGACGCACCTAATATTAGAAAAACCGGAGGAGTCTCGTTGACCTTGGGGAGATGGGAGATGTGGGAGGCTCCTGGAAGGGTGTTGAGAGGAAGTACTACTTGATCTGAGATCAAAAGAGCTTGATAGAATTAGGGTGACAGGGAAGGCCACTTCAAAGGGATGGAACGGCGTGAACAAGGACAGGGGGCTTGTTTAAATGTGACCTGCAAGCGGCGTGTGTAGCTAAGCATAGGGACTGCAAGGAGGGTAGAAACTACGTTGGGAGTTGTGGTATTGATGTGTGTAGCTAAGCATAGGGACTGCAAGGAGGGTAGAAACTACGTTGGGAGTTGTGGTATTGAGCCCTTGGGGCTGCTCCCGCTGCACACAGTGGAGACGCTGAGAGGTTTTAGAGCAGTGCAGTAATCCAGTCAGGTTTGTGTTCTAGGAAGTCAGTGATGGCGACATGTTTCTGATACTTTATTGATCTCTATCTGCAGCTAGCTCAGTGGTGGAACCCTTGCCTTGGCTGCTCAAGGCCTTGGTTTTGATGCACAGCACTGAAAAAATATTTACTGCTGGGCAGTGGTGGCGCACGCCTTTAATCCCAGCACTTGGGAGGCAGAGGCAGGCGGATCTCTGTGAGTTCAAAGCCAGCCTGGTCTACAAGAGCTAGTTCCAGGACAGGCTCCAAAGCCACAGACAAACGCTGTCTCGGGGGTGGGGGAGTTATTGTCACTTCATTTTATTAAAATCTGCAGTTACAGGGCTTCAGTGTCTTTTTCTCGGATCACTGAGACTGAGCAATAGGTAAGGATGGGGACTTCGTAACACTGTATAAGTGCATTTTAGATGTGAATAATATAAATCTGCTGCCCTTAGCTGTAGGGTATTGTCAGTTGGGTTTTCCATCTTGAAATTACCTGTAAATGTACTTGGTTCTTCAGTGGTAATGTTTTAAAAAATTTTTTTTTTTTTTTAAAGCTAGGATTGGCTGATTGGAGCAGTGGTTCTCAACCTGTGGGTCGCGACAGATATCCTTCATATCAGATATTTACATTATGATTCATAGCAGTAGCAAACTTATAGTTATGACATAGCAATAAAATAATTTTATGGCTGAGGGGGGTCACCACAACATGAGGAACGGTATTAAAGGGCAGCAGCATTAAGAACGTTGAGAACCACTGAATTGGAGGATCCGATTCTGAATGTAGGAACGTTTGGATTTAATTCCTCCTCTGCCACCGTCCCTGAGCCTGTTGTTACTGTTTTATGAGACAGGTTCTCATTCGGCACAAGTTTTCTTAGTATGCTGAGGCTGACCATGAATCCTGACCCTCTTGCCGCCATCTCTCCAGTGCCAGGATTACAGCTGTACACAACTATGCCCATCTCTAGCTGTGTTTTAGTTGGACAATTAACAAACTTTTCTTACCTCCAGTTTCCTAATTGAAGAGTCATAGCTGTGGTGATAAATAGGTTAGAGACATGTAAGCTAGAAGTAGAAAACGTAAAACATTTTTGCAACATGGAAAATACTCTATAATAAAGTGATAGTCATGTGCATAGTGCGGTGTCTTCTAAGCAGGAACAGACATCTCACGAGGCCTGCAAGCACTCTATACAATAGGACCTGTGGATTTCTCAGTTCATAGATGCCCTCAGTGAGTAGAAGCACTCCAAGGGCGTCCGTCAGTTAGGATCTGGATTCAGGCCGTCTTGACTCCAAAGCCAGGCTCTTTGATGCTGTGCTCTGGTTGCTTTCCTGTGGATTATACTGTTAGTACTAGCATATCCACCCACTGCTATGGTTTCAAGAATGCTTGGGGCAAAGGCTGAACCCCAGATGCTAATTGTGTTCATTCTGACTGGCTCTTTAAATGGACCGTTTAAAAACACTAATATATGTGCTGACTGTATTCATAAAACCAGATGCTACTGGGTGTTGGTTGCTGATGAAGTCGTGGACTTTTCCTTCCGTGGCCTTATGTATTCAGCCTCGTGGCCTCGTGTATTCAGCGAGGGCTGTCTGTATGAATGACATGTGGAAGTGGGAACTCATCGCTAACTCTTCATTTCAAGAAGTTGTCCCAAGGTTACTACATAAACTAATATGCACGAGAATGGCTTATTGAGTTTTATTTATACGCAGGGATCAAACTCAGACCAGAGACCAAGCTAGACAAGTGATCTAGCTAGAGAAGAGAGATGAGGTGCTTTATTTAAAAAATAAATAAAAAATAAAATAAAAGCAGGTCAATTGCTGAGGAGGAGTTACCTGTCCTGATTCTAACAGAAATCACTTTTCAAGCGTATTTCATCCTCATATAGTGTTGACAGAAAATGGTTTCAATTCCACAGCACTAAACACCAACGAAGAAAGAGTCAGTAGAAACAAAAGGAGGAAATAGGAGTTGGAAGATTTAGAGAGAAGTGTCATATATCCAGATGGTTGTTAACGAGTGGGCTTTCTATGCATGGAAATAGTGGTAGCTAACACTAAAAAACCCTTAGAGCTTCATTTAGTTACTATCTTCCCACATGTGCCTGTGAAGATAATCAGTTACTTGCTGGTGACCCACAATGAGGCTGCAAGATTCCATCCACAGCTGCTGGACTCCAGTCAGCGTTCTGAAAAACATCCATTTACATGCCTAGTGCCAGTTGGTTCATCTTGGGGGTCATTTAAAGTTACTCATTTTAGCATATGGCGAACTAAATTTATGAGAACCATATCCCTTTTGCTCAATGGATGCTGGTACTATGTGCAGGGAATAATACAAGGGAAGAGGGAGGGGACAGTAGTCTGGACTGTGGTGAATGGACAGTCCTTCCTAGAGCAGCAGCAGATGCGCCGGCTGGCTCTGGGGGGCAGAAGGGAGGGGCCGCCGGCTGGTCTGCAGCAGCTCTGACCCTGGAGGCACTGTCAGGCCCTGAAGCACCCTGCCACCTCCAGAGGCCGCCAGGTCTGGACGTCCGTTCCCAGGACGCGGGTCGGTCCCTTTCGTGCCCTGTTACAGTGATCTGGTCCTCTGTGCCGTCAGATGGGCTAGGGAAAGTACTTCCAATATGGTCGACGATACCCCTTCCTCGGGGAGAGCCTCCGGCCCCTTCAGTAGGGACTAGCCCCGGGGCTTTGTTTTCCCGCACCTGTTGTGGGTCCCAAATAGAAACCGCGCTGGGACCGGCGGCGGCGGGCGGAGGGCGGTGGGCGGGCCGGAGGGCGGTGCCGGAGCCCAGCGCTGCTGCTCCTCCTCCCGGGCGGGCGTCTGCGGCGCAGCCCGGAGATGCCGCAGAAGCGCGGCGCATCCCGGCGGGGCAGCGCTGTCCTCCGCAGCGCCGCGGCCCGGGGCGCAGGCTCAGGAGGCTGCCTGCCCCGCGCCACCGCCCGCTGCTACCCGAAGCCTTCCCTGGGGCCGCTGTCCTGGGCTTGCCGCCGCGCTGTCCCAACAGCCTGGGATTTCTGACGCCCCGTCCCGGGTCGCGGGCCCACGGGCGCGGCCAGCACCCCAGACCCCGGCATGGCGGGGTACCTGTCCCCCGCCGCCTACCTGTACGTGGAGGAGCAGGAGTACCTCCAGGCCTACGAGGACGTCCTGGAGAGGTACAAAGGTATGAGATCCCTATGGTGGGCTGCGTGGCGGGGCAGGGCCGGTGGGAACCGTTTTACCTTTCCCAAATCAGAGCTACCCCGGCGTGGGCACAAGTAAACAGCAGCCGGAACCAGCCCTGGAGACCGTCAGGTGCTCTGGATGAAATCCTGTACCCCAGAACAGAGCTGGGTGGGAGAGGGTTCGGAGACGCCCTAAGGGTAGGCGGTGGAATGGAGGGCGGGGGAGGTCTGTTTCCAAGAAGCACTTTGCGTTTTCTTTTCCTTTGTAGAAGCTCTTAAGCACCAAGCATAGCCATAATTCTTCCTAGGAGGGTGGATGCCATTACTTCTCTGTGAGATTTCCAAGCCTGGCTGGTCCTACCTGCTATAGGCTTGACCTACCTATAAAGGTTCTTGTATTGAGCACACCACCAACCACCACATCATTTTTTTTTTCTAAAAATAAAATTGTACTTATGTGAAAAAGTTATCACTTATGATTATATTCTAACTTTGATGCAGTCCAAAATTATTTCATATCATGATAAAAAGAAGACTTTAATCACAGAGTTGGTCGTATATTTAAATATAAAGAAGTCTATTTGAGATATAGATTAGGTTCAGGAAATTTTGTGCTAACTTGATTCTCGTGGACATATATGTTAGGAATGCTTTGACTTTGAAGTTAACATGCTAGCTAAAATACTTTCCCATGTTGAGTCTTTATGTCTCCTGAAATGTATTTTTAAGTATGCCTAGATCAGTGTTATTGCGACTTCACGGTTGTTTCTTATTCCATTGTGAGGATGGCTCACTGATGTATGTGAATAACTAGTTAACAGTGGTTTCATGTGATGGACCCAAGTGCATCTCTTGAATATTTGCCTTGGGGTTAGTAACTCAGTTTTTGCAAATTAAATAAAATGCATGTAGTTTTCTGTTACTAATATAAATCTAAAACTGACTAACAGAATTTCCGAGCTCCTTGTAGCACAGAGTCTTCCTGCAGTAATGTTTTATGCCTTTCTAGAATGTGTTCTGTGACTGGGATTCTTAGACTTCACATAATCATTTTTGTAAACACAACTGGAATTCCTTTGTGCCAAAGCTCTCTTGTGGATAATACCACTCTGAGCAAGTGCACTGATATTTTAATCCAACTCATATCTGGGCATTTGCTTGTGTATGTAATGTACTGAGGTTTGCTTCTTTTTTTAAAAAATATTCTTACTTAGCTGTCTCTAGAAAGTTAAAAAAGAGAAATATTGCAAAATAGGCTTATAAGCTGTATAAAAAAGTCAAGATGGTCTACAGTGTATATGTGGAAAAAGTACAGCTTTTAATTTTTCTTTTTTTAAACTTTTTTTTTGTCTAGTCAAGTTCAGTATCAGTGGTGAGTGGGTAATTTAAGGTGACTGAAAAATAAATAACCGGACTGCTGATTTTGGAAAATGACTTTGTTTAAAAGCTTGTCTTATTTGTCCTGGTAAATAACAGAAAATTAAATATAAGTGACCACTGTGCATCTCTCATTACTTCATTTTGATGCTAATATTACTGCCAGTAATGCACTCAAACATAAATTTCTTAAGACATTTTGCCCAAGATTTCACAGACAGAAATCAAGGGGGGTATTTCCCTCACTCTTTGTGGTTTTGAAATGCTTAGGTCATCAAATTGCATTTGGCTGTACAGATGTTCCGAATTTCACTTAGTTTTGGAGAGGAAAAGAAGCTTGTTGGCCAGCGTACTCTATGAAAAGCTGGAGACCTGGGGAAGCCATTGTTTCCTGATGTGTTTTTTGATTTCCCATCAGTGACCAATACGATGACTTCACTACTGCACTTATTATCCCAATGGCTGGCTATAGGGGCTGATCTAATCAGAAAAGAATTGTCTGCTTTGAATAGGGAGTGCCAGTTTGCAAAACTTTCCAAGTTCAGTTTTCTGAAATACTGCATTGTTCAACACATTGTGTGTTCCAGTTTGAAGAGAGGTTATTTTGATTTTTATTTCGTTTGAAATCCTCGGTTACAAGAGTCCATTTGCTCTTCTCTGCAGTGTGACTGGGTTGCCAAGTATATGCCCAGCTGTTGAGTAGGGTAAGTGGTAGAGTCAACTGGAGTAAATTCAAAATGAGCCTGTTGTCAAAATATAAAATTACAGTGATCTATAATGTTAGGAATTAGAAGTCTTGGGTTTGGAAGCTGGGGGCCTGTTCGGCATAGTCCTCATGCAGTCTTGGGAGGACTCCATCCCAGCCCCTCTGGAGACAGTGTTAGTTGTGAGCAAGCTCTGTGTTTTCATGGTGTGCGCTATTCTTGTGTATGGCTTCGGTCCTTTAAGTCAGAGTAAAAATAGGCAACTGTTTACTGAACTAGAATAACACAAGGATTTATTTGCTATAAAGACGGGTGCCGTTTTCTGGATCATATTCTCATCCGGTTATTTGTAAAACAGATTCATAGTCAAAACATTCCTGGTTTGGTACCAAATCAGAGTGAATAAAGGCATTTAAAAAATAAAGCATAATTCTTTAATATTGTTTATATTTGAAATTGCCCATGTTAGCACCTTTCTATCTATTGTAAATTATCTATTACATTCCTTGTATGATAGAAAATATTTTTAGTAGCTTAGTATAAAAGATAGAGTGATTTTATCTTCTCAAGTATAGCAAAATGAATGTTATAGATGAATCCTTAGCTGTCACATTAACCTGGAGGGCTGCTTGCCGCTTGAGTTGTCATTGATCGTGTCTTCTCAATGCAGATACTTTTATATGATGTTAAGTGTGAAAATGCTAGTGTGAATCATATTTTATTCCGTGTGCTTTTTAGTTATGTGGCGTGAGTATGCATGTGATGTGTGTTTTTGTCTGTCGTGTGTGTGTGGAGTTGTGAGGGTCAGAGGACAACTTTGGGGAGGAGTCAGTTCTTCTTTCCAGCCCGCTGAGGCAAGTGCTCGAGGGTGCTGTGCAGCCTGCTCCAGGCTAGCTGGCCATCTGAGTTTCTGGCCGTTCTCGTGTCTGTGCCAAGCGTCCCGTCACAGGAGCACTGGATCACAGATACGTAGTATGGCATCTAGTTTTTTTTTTAATTCATTTTTATTTATTGCTCAAGACTTTCATTATAATGTAATTTTTATTTTTTGAACACAGGGTTTCTCTTTGTATTCCTGGCTGTCCTGGAACTTCCTCTGTAACCAGACTGGCCTTGAACTAAGGGATTTCCCTGCTTCTGCCTCCTGAGTGTTGTAATTAAAGGCTTGCATCACTACCCCCTGGCTCACACAATGTATTTTTATCAGACTCTTTCCCATCCTCCTACTCCTTAGATCTGGTTTTTTGTGCAGGTTCTGGGGATCAAACTAAATTTTCCAGGATTGTTGCAGTCATCTGAAACATCCTGCTAGTCTAATTGAAAATTAATTTGAAAATGTTAAAGTTTCTTGGTCTAACATGGTACTGATTCTTCCAGTGAGCTGGAACTTATTTGTTGTCACCATACATTAATAATAATAATAGTAATGTGGAACATTATTCTCTGTGCAAATTGGTGGACAGTTTGGTTACTTAGTTACGGCAGCGCCTAGACAACCTTTTATGGTTTGGACCGCAGGTGAACTTTTCTGTCCTCCACAGGTACCTGTAGAATTACTGTGTTCCTTGTGGCTGAAGGAAGCAAGAATACAGTAGTTTCCATTTTCAGTTCAGTTTTGTCTCGCAGAGCTGTGTGATTGGTTAAAATGCTCTTTTCTGGGTACCAGCTCTGTTACTCTGGCAAGGCGAATGTTAGGGCCAGTTGCGTCGGCAAGTTCTCCGCTCTGTACAGCACATTCTGGGATGATCTTGCTTAGGCGACTTCAGATGGCTTCAGGATTCTGCAGAGCTTGATTGCAGATTTCCTGTGTTCATGCTATGCTCATGGCATACAGTTACGTAATAAGTGAACTGTATGCTACACCATGACAGTGTAACATTGAGGGAGGTGGTGTTGGTCTGTGTTTTGCTAAAAAGTGGGTTTAACTTGTTGAGTGTCTTGAGATGTTCCTGAGAAACATGATGGCAGTGCTGAACTAAATAGAACCCCCTCACTCCCTAAGAGCTTCAAGGCAGAATGGCCAGGGATATAAAGTATCTCCATTTGCCAGAAGGGACACAGACTTGCCTACTGCTAGTTGGCCACTTAGCCTCCCTTATGTGATCGCTTAATAGTTACAATATGGTAGCTACTCCTCCTGCTTCCCTGTCTCAGTTTCATCTGCCAGACACGCCTATCCGCAAGGTAGAAAATGTAGGTTTATTATTATTATTATTATTGTTTTGACTGAATTCATCTTGTGCCACAAACACAAAAGAAGTTATAGTTGTACAGAGTAAGGAAAGAATGGCGACTGGCTTTTACAGCAGGCAGTGTCTGGTACACAGGATAGAATGTCTGTGCTAAATTGGAAACTTGAAGTTTGGGTGCATGTTAATAATTGTAACCCAGTACATTACAGTTCAGCAAAGGTTGTGGGAAGATAGGAAAGTGTCATTGAACTATGAGGACTTTAAAAATGAAATGAAAATGTTATAATGTTGATTAAAGCGTAATTTCCACAGAATCATGAGTATTTGAATTGGCCAGAGAGCTTGACTATTGCTTTACGACATGAGAAGCGTGGATCAGCTCAGGAATGTAAGGACCTATTAGCTATTAATAATTGAACTTTGAACTTCCACTGTCACCCTGGCTGTTTTGTTTCTTTTGTTCCGACTTAATGGTGATCTCTACATTTGTTGCTGGGTTCTTTAAAAAGAAAACATGCTTTTAAGATCTTTTAGGTTCTTTGTTTACTTTTGGGCAGTTTGTTGATGCTTAATTTCTGGCCCCACAATTTTATTTGGGCAGTGACAGCGTGCAGAAGTGATGAGGATAATTTATTGCCTCGTTGTTTTACAGTGAGGCAATGAAGCCTTTGTGTTTCTGCCTTTGTGTCTGATGGGTCCCAGGAGCTGGGCTGTGTGAGGAGCTTGGACCAAAGCCTCATCATGAAATTGGAGATTATGAAAACATCTGAGGTCATGGAGGCTGCACACAGATGGAGTATCTAGGTTGTCTGTTCACTCGCTCTTAGTTCCATAGCTGAGCGTGAAAGGGGAGCATACAGCACAACCCCTAACTTTCTACCTTGTAAAAGCATTGCAGATGGGGAGACGATTTGTCTTTTAGAATGCTTGTAATTTCTTGTAAATTAAAAAGAACCCAGGTACCTCTGGGACACACATGCATGCTTCTCTCTGTGAGGACTTGGAAGACAAGCATAGGACAGACTTCTGTGTCCATTTCTCAGCTCTTAGTAACACTGTGTTTATGTTTTTCTTGCTTCCAAAGATGAAGTTCAGGATTTTGCTGAGGTCCAGCATTGCTTCTTCAAGTGATTGGACCAACAGCCATCTTCCCCATACTCTCTTGAGTGCTTGTTGTCATCATTATTTTGGTGTGTATCACCTGTGTTTCTATGCATGCTTGTCGAGGATGGGGTCGTCCTCTGGTCTATATCCACCGTGTATTCTCTTGCATTCAGCTAGGCTACTGGCTGGCTAGTAAGCTCCATGAAGCTACCCGTGTCTGCCTTCCCCAGCCCAGGGATTAAAGAGACAGGCTGTTGGTCCTGGTTTTTCATGCGATGCTGGCTCCTCGTGCTTTAGGGATATGCTGGTTAGTTTGGGTCAGCTTGACACAAAATCATCAATACACCCAAGAAAAGGGAGCCCCAGTTGAGGAATTGCCTCCATTAGATGGGGCTCTGGACAGTCTGTGGGGTGTTTTGTTAACTGTTTATTGACAGAGGAGGGCCCAGCCCAGTGTGGGAGGGGCCGCCCCTGAGAAGGTGGTCCTGGATTGGTTAAGAAAGAACATGTGCCAGGAAGCAGTGCACATCTGTGGTCACTGTCTCCCAGTTCCTGTCTCCCAGTTCCTGCCTTGAGCTTCTGCCCTGGTTTCCGCCAGTGATGAACTGTAGCCGGTAATCCAGACAATGCCTTTCCCTCCCCAGGTTGGTTTTGGTCAGTGTTTTATCACAGGGACAGAGGAGCAAGCTAGGACACAAGGCAAGTACTTTATCACCACCTCAACCCAGGGGCGTGTGTGCTGCAGGGAAAACTTTATAGTTAAGGTCAAATGAGATGTTCTCTTGGACAAGGTATAATTTCAGGGATGAATGAGAGGTAGAGGGTAGCCATGGGTGTGACTCCGAAGTCCACTGATAAGGGAATTTTGATTGAAGGGAAATTTGATTGTGTGGATCAGACTGAAGAGAGGCCTAGATGCCATGCCAAGGAGCAAATATTTGCTCTAGTTTTGTAGCTGGAGAGTAGAACCCTCAATACTCCTCAGCAGATGCCACATACCAGGTAAGTTACAGCAAGGAGGAGGATTGGATGGAGAATAGGGAGGGCAGAAAGGTTAAGAGGGCACTGGTAGGTTATGAGTTCTAAGCTGAATTTTTAATTCCCATAGTTCTCTTTACAACCCTTGCCATTGCACAGACCTAAAAACAGAGGCTTAATGGAGTCGGTTCTCCTGAGATGGCATTGTCGGTGATAGCATTTGCATCTGAATGTCAGGACTACATTTGACATAAGCTGTGCATTTTGAGTGACATTACCTTGACAAGCAAATGCTACAGAGCAGTTTTGATGGGAATATTTTATTGAGGATCTGATTTTGAGTGAAACTAGAACTTCTGAGGTGTGTTAAGCGGCATGGAGTAACAATAGTTGCAGATATGTAGAGGTTACTTCACTTGAAATGCTAAGTAGATTTTAGCACTTGAACTGTTTTATTTTAGCTGAATTATAAACTCTAATTTCGTAGATATCTATGAAAATGAGATAACCTTTAGTGTGTATCTACTGTATGTTTAGATTGAAAGAACCTTGAAAAATATTAAGTTTTGGTAAATGCCAACATGACATGTGGCTGCGTTGATACATGCCTGGAGTGTTTCCTAGATAGCATTGTCAAGAGAGTTAACAAAGTCTTGATTTTCTTTTTCCTAGTGGGGGAAAATATTCCCAGTGGATCCCAGCATGAAATATCGTGTACAAAGCTACTATTGTGTCAGGGAATTAGAAACATGTTCTTACGCATTCAGTGTTTGAGTTCTCTGTGCTGTTCATGCCAGTGTGACTCCATGTATTCTTGGTGTGGGGCCTAAGTAGTCCTTTACAGTTCACTTATCCCACGATACTAACTCAGCAGGGAAGATGAAAGACTGAAGTAATCTGACAGCAGACTGGTGGGTGGAGAGGGCCCAAGAGCTCAGGTCTCTAGCTGGTCCAGGTCTGTGACAAAAAACAAAACAAAACAAAAATATCCAAAACGCCCACTTAGATTTTAGAACACATTTTGGTTTAAGGAAAGAAATGAGCAAAAACTACGACTTGCTGTATGGTGCCCCTTCTCCGGGAGTTTGCTCTGTTGACATGTATGACTACATGTGTTATAACTGTGATCCATAGTTACAGTAGTTTTTGTTCTGCAGGTTTTGACAAATATGTGATGTGTCTACCATTACAGAATAATACAGAATAGGTTTACTACTTAAAACAATCTTTCGAGGCATTGACAACACTGATCTTTCTGCTTTTTCTATTTTCACCTTTTTTAGATTTCAATACAGTTAGAATCATGTGGTATATGTCCTGGTCATACTAGCACCTAGCATGTCATAATGCCCCCATATCTTTCGGGGTTTTCTGTTTGGTTGGTTGGTTCGTTGGTTTTTGGAGACAAGATCTTAGCATGTAGCCCAGGCTGACCTGGAACTTGTGTGACCCAAGCTTGCCCTCAGACTCACTCTTCTCTCAAGCATTGGGACTGCAGATGTGGCCTATCAGGTCTTGTACACCATCTCATTGGCCTAATGTACCATTTCTTCTTATTGCTGAGTGATAGTCTCTTGTTAATGCCCCATCATTTAAATCTGTTCGCCCAGTTAGGGCATCTTGCTTGCTTTCCATTTTTGATTTTCTAAGCCTTTAGAAAGCTTCTGTAAACATTTGTGTGAATGGCTTTAAATGTGGACTTTCCAGTCCCTGAGGCAGAGGAATGAACGTGATGGATCCTCGGGTATTAGTTTAGGTCTGTGAGAAACAGCTAAACTAAAGTGGCTGGGCCATTTTCTGTTTCCACCAGCAGTGACTGAGACTTTCTGTTGTCCCATGTCCACACCAGCCTTGGATGTTTGTCTTAGTCTGTTTTGTGTTGCCATAGCAAAAGGCTGGATAAGTTATAAGAAAAAGAGGTCTGTTTGGGTTCATTGTTCTAATCCGAGTTCAGGCAGCCACATCTGATCTGTTTCTGAGGAGGGCCCCATGCTGTCTTAGATCCTGGCAGAGCAATGAGAAGGGAGAACCTACTGGGTCAGGGGAGGAATCCAGTTTACTCAATCCACTAATGAGGACACTGGCCCCATGGCCTCCTCACTGGCAAGGGTTGCACCTCTTGGCACCTCTGCACTAGAGAATTCAACTTCAACAGGATTTTATTCAAGCCACGGTGGTGCCATTGCGCTTTCATATTTGAGCTCTGTTTGTTGTTGGTTTTAATTTGCAATTAATAGATGATCTTGAACATCTTTCCATGTATCTGCTGGCTGCTTCTGTATCTCCTTTGGAGATGTGTTTACATCTTTCCCCCTTTTCCTTTCTATGGGACTCTGGTGCCGGCAATTAGACCAGACCTAGGGGCTTTCTGTTGCTGGGTAAACTCAGTCCCCACCTCCACCCAGTGTGCATTTCTTCACCTTATTTGGTTGTTTTTATTTTCTTACTATGTTTGACCTGTTCTGGGAACCAGTGCTATGCAGTAGTGGTCAGTGGCCCTTTGTATAGAATCTCTTTTCCTTGTCTATTTTTAAAAGTGTTTCTCTCCCCCACCTCTCTGTGTGTATGTGAGGTTTATGTTTGTGGTGTGTGTATGCATACGTGTGTGTGTGTGTGTGTGTGTGTGTATGTGCAGGTGGACACAGCTGCATGTGGAGGTCGGAGGAGGGCATTGAGTGTCCTGCTTTATCTTTTCTGCCCTATTCCCTTGAGATAGTCTCACTGAACCTGGACATAGACTGGCGGCCAGTGAACTTCAGCCTTCCTCCCGTCTGCTGCCCACAGCGCTGCGATTGTGAGCCACACAAATTTTTATGTAGGTGCTTTGGGGGTCAATTCAGGTCCTCAGGCTTGTGTAGCAAGCACTCCTACCACTGAGCCATTTCCCCAGCACCCGCAATGGTTTTGAATGACTATTTTATAGGTTTTTTTTGTTTTTAAAGTAAATGAAGGCCCAGTTGTTTCTCTCTCTCTCTCTCTCTCTCTCTCTCTCTCTCTCTCTCTCTCTCTCTCTCTCTCTCTCTCTCTCTCTCTTTCTTCTTTCTTCTTTCTTGTGGCCACAGTGTTTTGTGCACTGTGTATTACGTTTCTGCTAAGGACACTATGCATTGTGCCTACTTTGGAGAGTGTATGGGCTCAGTGCTCAGCAATCTGACAGTTTGCTCTGGTATCTATATAAGCAAGCGGCTGCAGCGCTTCAGATATCCAGTTTGTTGGCAGCTACAATGCCGTGTAACAGTTGAGTCTAATATTAGTTGAACTGTTCTATTTTAAGGATAGACTGAAATTAGCCGTCCATGTTCCTATGAAACACGAATGTTCATCTCTTGAGGTACCGAATTACTGCTCTGAAAATGTAATCAGAAGTACTTATACAGAAGAGAGCTTGCTTGAATTTTTTTGGAATGTTTTTGGTGATAACAGCCTGAATGTGTAAATATGTGTGTAAATATGTATACACAGATATACACAGAGTCATAAGAATGCAGAGTTTTATGCTCTTATCCCTTACAGTTGATAATGCTTTCAGTCAACGATCATGTTTGATTTTTTAGATCTGAGCTGAGATAAAGGAAATTTATGGTAGTTTTCCTGTAACATGTTTGGGTAGAACCTTTAGTATTTATCAGCGCTGGAACTGCTAGGAAAAAGATGAGCAATTAAAGCAATGTCTGAGTGTTGACTTTGAGGTAGCATATGACGGGGTATGGAAAGTAGGGCATGCAAAGCTGGAGTGGAGGCTACAATTTCCCTTCACTCATTTATATTTTTATTACTTACATTACTTTTGTAGGCATGGGTATATTATTTTGTGTGGTCATGGATCACTCCATGAGTGCTCTAAAGGTCAGAGGACACCTTGCGGGAGTTGGTTTTCTTCTTTTATCATGCGGGTTCTGGGTTGAGCTCAGGTTCTCAGACGTGGCAGCAGGTGCCCTTTCCCCCTGAGCCATCTTGCTGGCCCTAGGGTTTAATTTTCCGTGTTGTATGATCTTTAAGTGAGGGCTTATGCTTATGAATGCTTTTCACAGTATTTGAACGCCATGCAGATAATTTTTTACCTCTATACTTTTTCTTTGAATGTTTTTGGTAGGTGTAAAGCAGGATTGGAAGAGTCTAAATTGTCCGAGGTGTGGTTCCCCATGCCTGTATAATCCCAATACTCCAGAGGTTGATCCTGAGTTTAAGTCTAGCCTGAGCTATATGGTGGTGAGACCCTGCCTCAAAAGAAAAGAAAAGTTACAAGAACCAAAATACAAGGATCATGCAAGTATTTCATAGAAAAATACACAAATTCTTAAATCCCACTCTCTTCCAGCGTAGAAGCCTGCGTGGAAACGGAAATGTGCGCTTCTGCAGAATGAGAATGATGCAGTAAATGTGGTGACTTCATAATTAGCCTTCCCCTGACAACATTCAATGAGCGCTGCTTCCAGCTTTTCTCCTGATTCTAGTCAGGAGTTAATTGATTATATGCTTCATGTGAACGAATTAGCATATAATAGAACCCCTTCTCTAGTGTATTTTGTTTTATACTTGGTATTTTCGTAGAAAGCCTGTGGAGATACAAAACACTTGGAGCAGGGACAAGAGCTGCTCACCAAGATGGAGCCTGCAGATAATTCTGATATTTAAGTTATTAAGCTTGGAGGCTGTGCCAGGGAAGCGGAGCCCACAGAAGGGGTCACAGGCCAGGGGCCTCTTCATAGAGCTGAGTTTGGGGAGAAAGGGAGGGTCCAGGTCTACACGGGAGGGACCTGAGAATCTTGGGGTTCTATGGAGGAGTTGACCTTTGAAGGAAGGTAGCAGGAGAGGCTTTATGTTGCCCGTGTAAGGGGCTGTTGTAGGCGCGGAAGTTTTTCCTCATTTAATTTGAACAGAATGATGTTACACTTCTCTCCTCCATTGTTGGAAAATAATGTCCTGGTGTTTTTGTAAGTATTTTTATAAAGGCAGGAAGATGTTGCTGGTCAGACACTATTGAACCAAAAATGTTATGCTTCATTTTAGAGGATGCTGTTGTGCCCCAAATACAGGAGCAGATCTGAGGGTTTAGTAATGAGAAGTTGCTTTTGGTCACGGCACAGCAAACAGGTAGAGATGGCACAAGGCATTTTCGGCACGGATTTGTCAGTCTGAAGGAGTGGTCGTCACAGCAATAGCGTCTTCTGTACTTGCCATGCCACCGCATGTATGGTGCAGCTGAATCCTGACAGTACCTCCTTGGTGCATGTGCCTACGTTTCATAGCCAAGGGACTTGGGCTCCTGTCACATGTACTGACTGAGTGCCTAGCTGGGGACTGGGGTTCTGTTTCATGGTCATTTTCTTCCTCTAAATAACCGTGGCCCATCCTTATCTACACCCAAAGCTGTTATTCTGTTACTAGTATAGATTGTAAATAGTGTAGTGTGGATAGCCTCGGTTTAAACAGCTGGCATTTGAATGTTCTGGAGTTGTTGCTAGAGGCCCATGTTTAAGAAGAAATGCAGCTTACTTTTTGTTTAATGTGATTGTGGGTTCAGAAATCTATATACTTAAATGTGCGGTGAGAGCTGCCGTTCTCTGTGTTTGTGTGTGTGTGTGTGTGTATGGTGAGTGCTGCTGTTCTCTGTGTTTGTGTGTGTGTACAGTGAGAGCTGCTGTTCTCCGTGTTTCTCTCTCTCTCTCTCTCTCTCTCTCTCTCTCTCTCTGTGCGTGTGCGTGTGCGTGTGTGTGTGTGTGTGTGTGTGTGTGTGTGTGTGTGGTGAGAGCAACGCTGAGGTTCAGTGTCCATTGGAAGCTGATGTGGTTAAGGTGCCATTGGCAACAGGTTGCAAGCAGCAGGCGTATCTGTGTTTTGGAGCTCTAAACAGTAGATTCTAGTCAGTATAAATAGAAATTATGCCATGCGTTTAAAAATACTCCCACTTGGGGCTGGAGAGATGGCTCAGTGGTTAAGAGCATTGTCTGCTCTTCCAAAGGTCCTGAGTTCAATTCCCAGCAACCACATGGTGGCTCACAACCATCTGTAATGAGGTCTGGCGCCCTCTTCTGGCCTGCAGGCATCCACACAAACAGAACATTGTGTACATAATAAATAAATAAATATTTTAAAAAAAACATTCTTTAAAAAAAAAATACTCCCACTTTGCAGGACCGAGTGGCAGTTTGTCTGTAGTTCTCTGATTGGGGTGGTTGTCCATTCCACCTGAGCTCTAAGAGCCAGGCTTCAGGAGGCGTGTCCAGGCCAATGACCACTCCCATTATGCCATTCTTCCCCATAGCTTGCCTTCTGAGGACCTGCTATAGTCTAGATGCTTCCCATCTGCTCTGGATCAGGACAGACAGAGAATGTTGGAGAGGAATATGATAATCTCTGGCCTGAGCTCTTTAACGCTGCAGAGAGCAGGATTGGCGAGGAGAGGTGATGTGATGATCTGGGCTCGTGCTCACCGCAGATAAGCCTGTGTTGTGTGTGCATGTATGTGGAGCGTGAAGATGGAAAGCCAGCACAGAGGGGGTGGGGAGCTCATATCTTGCTGATTCTGGGGTAGGTGGGAAGCAGACCTTTAAAGGTTCATGATAGCTCCACTTTATTTTTAATTATGTACATATGTGTGCCTGTACTTGGATTTGTGCAATGCATTCAGTACCCACAGTGTCCAGAGGAATGGGATCCCCATGAGCTCTGGTTTCAGTGAGAAACCCCATCTCAGAAAATGAGGTGGAAATCTAGAGTTCCAGGCAGGCGACTGGGAGCTGCCCCAGTAGGTGCTGGGAACCGAACTTGGGTTCCCAGGAAGAGCAGGATGCCACGACCACTGGTTATGTCCCCAGCTCCTATAACTGAACTTATAAGGGTAGTTTACAGTCAGTTCCCACAGCCGACTCCGTTGGCATGTTAGAGGCAACTGGCAAATTTTTGACAGTAGGAGGTTTTAGGGAAAAACTTAACAGAATTTGAGGGAAAAAATGGAAACAGTTTTTTTCAAGTGCTACTAAGCACTTATAGGTAGGAACAGCAGCGCAGTGTCTCTAAGTCCAGGGCTGAGGAAGTGGGAACAGGCAGACCAGAGCTCCTTGGCATGCGCTCTGGGTTCAGTGAGAAGCCCGACCTCAAAAGAATAGAGACCGAGGAAGACACCCGACATCAGCCTGCACATACACTCACTAATTACACGCACAAGACTCTCAGGAAGGAGTCTGCTGGCAGCTAGCAGTATATCGTGCGTATAAATGATAATTCTTTTACA
This sequence comes from Arvicola amphibius, assembly GCF_903992535.2. Classification (NCBI taxonomy): domain Eukaryota; kingdom Metazoa; phylum Chordata; class Mammalia; order Rodentia; family Cricetidae; genus Arvicola; species Arvicola amphibius. Next base: position 89,688,863 of record NC_052055.2, read on the forward strand.
CTTTCTATTTGACTTGCAGTGGTGTTTATATTTATCCCATAAGTAATAGATACTTGTTTTAAAGTGTCAGATATAGAGATTAAAAAATACTCTCGTTCTCGAGTTACCCACTGTTAATAGTTGGGTGCTGAGGGTCTGAGCTCAGTCTCTCATGCTGGCACAGCAAGCACTTGAGCAACCGAGGTGTCTCCCACCCTCAGTCACGTGATCCTGACAGGTACAGTTTGTAAGCAGGATGTGGGGGATAAGTGACATCGACCGACTAGGCCACCAGGCACCGTCCTCGACAGTTTACTGTCCTACAGCTTGTGCCGTTGCTTACAGTTGAGGTGGTTGTCAGGGGCCTCAGCTATTATCGTCAGACTTGGACTTAGTGACATGCTCCCTGGCTCTTTTTGAGGTCGTCCAGGATGCTGAGATGCTGCTGACATGAGCGAAACAGACAAATGTCACGTTGGTTTCTAAGATATTCCATATTTCCAATGCTTGGTTACTTTGCTTATTTAACTTTATTTTTTTCATTTATATATTTAAAAATTATATACGCTATTTTCGGAGCACTGTGGAAGCCACAGAGATGGACGAAGCTGATGTTGCTTTTCCGTGGGAGATCTCATGAGGTTTCTTGGGGAAGCCGGCGAGATGAATAATGGGACAGTAACAGGGCTGAACAAAGTGGGAAAAACAAAAACAAACTCCGAGAGTAACTTTCTGTGGCCGTTGCCACTGGCAAGGCCAGTGTGTCTGTGCCCATATCTCGCTTCCTGAAGCTTTTCAACCCTCACAAGAAGGAATGAAGGAATTTTAGAAGATCTATGTTTCTTTGGAGTAAAAATGAACCCCGGAGTTACAAGGAAGGTACCAGATTTAAGAGATGATGTAGAGAGATATAAAAGGAAGATGAGAAAGCTCATTCTGCATTTAAAAGTTGTGTTATGAAATAGAGGATGGAATACTTTTGAATTTTGAGAACCCATGGGAAATATGTAAATCACTCAATATATCCACTACTGTTGTGATCCTTTGTATGTTATAAATGCCCAACGTACATATTAGAAAAGGTGAGTAAATGAATTTCTTCTAATAAGGGTTTCTTAACTGATGGCTGCCTTTAAATGTAGTAACTAAAGTATCAGCTGTAAAGCTGCCAAGTTCCGATGTGCAGCAGCTTCTGGAATGTGTAAGAAGTATATAGATTACTTCACTTTGGGCGTAAATATTGCAATAAGGTTTGTGCTGCTTTGTGGCACATAGTTTTATCATATAGAAAGATAAACAAAATGAACCATTGCCACAGTGGATGACAAGCGAAATCAGGAGGCGATAGACTTGATTTAACTAGAAATAGCATAATGCCGGAAATGCAGAAAACTTTCTGAGTAGCGGCTCTGAGTGGGTGTGTACCCTTAGACAACAGCCAAGGCCATAGACAAGCTGGCTCAGACGTTTTGCCTGTTTGTTGGTAATGCAGAGAATCCTGTTACCTGGCAGTGTTGTGTAGAGGTCCTTTAGCATTGTCAAGCACTTGCCAGTGTCTGTAGCTCCTTTAATCGTAGGTGGTCTGATGCTGTGTTGCTTGGGGCCACACAGACACAGCAGCCTCAGGTAACTGATGTTTCATACCCTCTTTCATCCACGGTAATGATAACAGGGTCTGAGAAATTGCTGCCGCTGTGAGCTTCCCCCTTCCCTTGAGGGCCCTTGCCTGTGACTGCAAGGTGAGTCTCTCACTGCCTGCCGGTTTGTGCACCTCACACGTGGAAGATGCAACTCCTCTCAAGTCTTTGACGTTGGCACTTGTGCAGTTTGTTTGGTTTTCTGTCTGGCACATTCAGGATGAACCGTCTTTGTCGCCTGAAGGAGGCTACCATCACCCATGTCCTTACCCCATGTTTCCTATGAACTGGAGCTTGGAAACTCCCCAGTGATGAGTCAGCTTGGGGTAATAGCAGGGCAAGCTTGCCTGTTTCCCTTTTCTCAGAGATCATCTGTGCTTTCTCTTGTCCACTGTCCAAAATTTGTGATCACATGTATGTTATCTGTATTCATAGTTATTTAAAGAACAATCAGCTAGTACCTGCTGCCTTGTCTTGCCCATGATAAAAGCCCCCTTTCTTCTTAAAAAGCCAACAGGCTCACATACACATAAAATCATGAGTTTCTTTGTTGTTTGTTTGTTATTTGAGACAGGGTCTCTCTGTGTGTAGCCCTGGCTATCTTGAAACTCACTATGTAGATCAGGCTGGCCTCAACCTCAGAGATCCACTTGCTTCTACCTCTCTAGATTAAAAGTTTGTGCCACCACACCTGGGAGATATTCTTTTATTAATAGGTGGGTTATAGAAGTGTTGATTTGGTCTCGGAGCCCTCAGTATATAATTTATCTAACTGCTCTTTCAGCTCAGTCGAAGCTCTGAACGGATCTTGCCAAAGACACAGAAAAGGTGTGTACATTCACCTTGGCATTATGTCAGGAGATATGACTAATTTTAATATTTCTATCTGTGTGATCATTAAATTTGGGTCAGTTTAATAAAAACTTGCTATTATCACATTAGGGCGGGTAGAGCAGTGATTCTTACCATGGTGACTGGCAGCACATTTGTTCTGAGTTGCAGTGGAGCTGGTCATGGGATGAAGTATTTTAGCACCTGCATTCTTGGGTCTGAAAGTGACGCTCCTGGCACTTGTTGGTACCAGAGTTGTAACCATAGCCCAGGCGTTTTCATCTCTAGGTGGTGCTTTTAATACTTAATTATGCTGCCCTTGGCCCTTGCCCTCCTGAAGCACCCAGGCACTGTACTGTCCTATCTCCCTGGTTCTGAATAAATCCAGTAAGTCCTGAAGGTCCAGCCAACCCATTCCTTTCAAGCTTCGTTCTGAGTATAGAAATGTTGTCACGTCACCCTTCACGTTGTGAACTGAAGCGTTCATTTGTCTGGTCACTTTGAACACATTCCTCACGCATGCGTTATATCAGATCCTGACAGGACATGCAGCGAGCAAATGGAAGGCAGTTGGCTGTTTGACCATAATGTGGAAAGTTAGTCTTGTATTTCAGCTGCAGTAACTACAGGCCTATTTGATACTGACGTGGGTTAAGAAATGTCAAAAAGTCCTAACAATTTGGAGAGGCATGTGACTATATCTAATGACAGTTTGGCACTCACTGATATTTTTTTTTTTATTAAGGTGACCTTCATATTGATCCCTGGCCTTGTTATTTATAAGGAATATCAAATATCTCAGACTTTGGTGGTAAAAAATAGGCAAAGCCATTGTCTGGTGCAGTTATTGCCAAAGTTCTGTGGTCCTTTAGGGACATGGCTTTGACATGAAATCTGAGATTAGCTGGGCATGGGGTGTAGGCCTGTAACCCTAGTACTCGGAAGCCCAAGGCAGGAGGAGCCAGAGTCTGGCTGGCCCACACCCACCGTCTCAAAACAAAACAACACAGGAGAAAAAGAGCCTTCTAGTCGTCAGTCAACATAACTAACATGTGGCTTTGTTCTCACCTCCACCAACTTTTCCTTTCTGAAAAAGAGAGAAATTTGAAAAAAGTAATAGAGTATTTTATTTTAATATTCACTTTGATAGGCAGGGTTTTTCTGGTGAATATGTGATAGCCACTTCTTCACGGAAAAATCGTCTCCATGTATGGTTTTGGCTCATTTCCATCATGTGAATATTTTTACTATGGCCAATATCAGACAGCTCAGTTATGCTTCCAGCTAAGAGTACGGTACTGCCATGGAGTGTTTTAGCATACAGATCGGACAGATCAATGCCACCTCAGCAGAGGTGACAGGTAGTAAAACAATTAGGTGAACTGGCACTTGTATCATTGTTTCTAATTTGGCTCATTAAGTGTAGGTCTGTGTTGTTTGGCTTTGAATGATGTCTGTGTTTAACAAGGGCTGACACGGTTCTGGTAGTTTGGCAAGCCTCTGGAGTTGTTAGGAGCTCACTCTAGTATAGCACTGTAAATACAATGTGCTTGGTGGACATGCACTACCTGCTGGACTTAGTGTAAGTGCTATTTGTGGATTATGTCTTCCTCCAAGTGGTATTTGAAGCAGCGCTTAAAGCCTCCTTATCCTCGTTTTGCATTTGATAAATTGAGTTACATCAACATTTGAGTCCTTGCCCAAGGTCCTAGTTAAGAATTGAGAGCTGAGATCCAAAACAAGGCTCTCTAGGGCTAGTAAACTTCAAATTCATTGTTTGTTTTTTGACTCATGGGTTTACTTTTAGCCTGCGCTGCCTGGAAGCCACTATTTCGCTCAGTCTGGTCCTAAACTCGCCATGCTCCGGTTTCAACCTTGTAGGTGCTGGGGCTTTAGTTTGTAATGTCATGCGTGGCTTGACCTTGTGCTCTTAATCACCTGGCCACCCTACCGTCACGTGCACGGAGTATGAGACAGTAGCAGCTGTGGGAGACTGAGGCAAAGGATCAGTAGATCCTTTAGAATCATGTGTGACTTGTTCCAGTTTTAACTTCATAGAATGTTTGCCAGTGTGCTCAGTCTAGGAAATGTTTACATACAGCTGCAAGAATAGTGATTCTGTCTTCAGTGCAAAACAGACCGGGACTTCAATAGGCAGTTCATAAGAGAAGAACTAACAATGGCCTGTGAGCACCGAAGGCAAGGACAGTGTTCAGTTTGTTCATTCGGACCTTAACCAAACTCTTGCAGAAGGACCAGCACACAGCAGGGATCCCTGAACACGACTCCAGTGCCTACGGCTTAGTACACACTTAGCAAGAATTGTGTAAAGATTTCTTGTCCTCTTTCTTAGACCATTTTCTAATGTAGCTTTTAAAGAATTGACTTTATAAAAAGTTTTGGTAGCTTGTGTTGTTAGAGATACTTTATTAAAACCCTAAGTTCAAACAAGAACGAAGGTATCTAATTGCTTTCTTCCTTACTTATAATCCAGTATATGCTGTTTTAAACAATTCACTAAGTAAAATCGGTGTTTGTAAACAGGAAGCTAAGGGAGCTATGAAAATTTCTGTGCGTGGTCCAGTGCTCTTAAGTCACAGGTAGTGACAGTTAGTGTCCTGAGTTGTTCATTACCAGCCTCCTTGAGTAGCAGTGTCTCCCGGAGTCTAACCAGGCTTGCCATCTCCTCCTCTCCCCTGTAGATGTTGTTTCCGCCACTTTAGAACTTCCATGTGCTTTGGATGGCTCTTGTGAATGACCTGGATGCAAAGGTTTCTGCGACCACCACAGCCAGCATAGTAACTGTTCAGGAGGCAAGGAAATAGTTCAGCACGATTTGATAAAAACTTCCCTAGTGATAATTATGTCAAGTCTGTGTGCACAATAAAGTTTAAGATGTGACTACATCAAAAGTCTTTGAAAATACATGTGACATCTTCGATAAAGATGGGTTCTATAGCTTGCCTATATTTACGCCTTCTGTAAAGATGGTTTTGTTAGATCGACAAAACCGTAAGATCATAAGGGTCTTGGGGAAGATCTGGTGTGGTCTCAGCCACACTTAGAGCAAAGGTCACCAGTCTATTAGCCGTATCTGTTTCTTAGCTTTTGAGTGGATATCTTTCCCTTTGCAAGGACAATCCTGTGTGCTTAACATTCTTGGTTCCCTTAGTGCTCATCTGTGAGCACAAGACTTCCATGCCTCCTACACCTGGAGAAACAGACCCAGTATTTCTTGTTCTGATACCTGAGTTAGGAGTCTGAGATACTCTATTTGACAATGGTGTGTCAGTAATGTTAATAGACTTGTCACCTCTGGGTATAGAGAGTTAAGACCACTGTAGTGTTTCCTTCTGAAGAGGAAAAAGGTAGTGAGAGGGAAGGAGGGAAGGTAGCGAAGCAGTCATTGATTAGATGCTGACCAGCATCAGGTCCAGTACTGTGTGTACATGCTTTCTTATTGAACAGTTTGAGAAGAGGTTGGGAGAGTTAATAGTGACCCTACAGAACTAGCCGTTCATTAAGACATAGTCACCTTGCTGTCAGTAGTTATCTGTAAGAGTGTTTCAGATTTTTAGGATAAAGACCCCTTTCTGTGTAAAGGCATCCCAAAGAAGGCCAAAAAAATATCAAGTTTTTCTGGTTTTGGCTGGAATTGCATTAGTGAATTCTGAGTTGGAGGAGGGTCAGCATGTCTGATTGACAGTGCAGTATGTCTTAAACTAATCAAGGAGAATGAGTTGTCATTTTGTAAATGCATTTAATTTGAGAGATGATACACTTTTCAAACAATGGCAGCCACGAATATGGAATTGCCAGGAGTGTTTAATCCTAGAAAGAGAATGTGTGTTGCTGTTTCAAGACCTATGGTCTATTGTGGAATATTCCTTTACATTGTGTAAAGATGTCTCACTGTGGTCAGTTTAATAAAGAGATAAATGGCCAATAGCTGGGTAGGAGGTATAGCAGGAACTTTTGGGCACAGAGATAGATCTGGGAAGAAGAAAGGTGGAGTTGGCATACGTGTTAATGTAAGTTATTAAGAACTAGTTAGGAACAAGCTAAACTATTGTGGAATAATCTTTTTGTATACTGTGAAGATGTATCACTCTGTTGATTTAATAAAAAGCTGAATGGCCAACAGGCAGGACTTTTACGGCAGAGAGGACTCTGGGAAGAAAACAACAGAGATGCCAGGAGACGCAGAGCAAGCAGGATGGACACTACAGAGATGAGGTAACAAGGTCACAGGGCAGAAAGTGAATTAATATAAATGGGTTAATTTAAGTTATAAGAGCTAGTTAGAAACAAACATAAGCATTGGACACACTTTCATAATTAATAACAAATCTCCATGTCGATTTTTGTGAACTCGTAGCCCAAAGAAAAGCCCGGCTACACTATTCTTCTGAGGATCTGTCACCTAAACTATGAAAATGCTGTGTTTTACCCAAGCTAATAACACCATACTGAAATTTGAATTTCTTCCTTCTATTCTTTTCATAAAAGCAGTAGTTCTTTTAAAATCCGCCCATTTTCTCCAGAAGGAAATGGTATTGGCTTCCTCCTGCTGTGGCTACCATTCATCGTCCATGCAGTGACTAGAACAACACAGACCCGTTATCACATGGTTTAGAGGCAAGAGTCCAAAATGGGCCCTGTGCACTTACGTTATGGTGTCAGCAACTGTTCCTTCTGGACGTTACAGGTTGGTTTTCTAGTTTTGAGAAATTACTCATTGCTTGGCTCATGGCCACGTCTTCTCTCTCTGCCCCATTGTCAGATCTTTGCTCATGGTACCTTCTTCCTTTCTTCTTATGAGGACCCTTGAGACTACTTTGGGCCCACCAGGCTCCTCCAAGAGCCTCCCCATTACAAGGTCTTTAACTTGATTGCATTTGCAAAGACCTTTTTGCCACACGTCATAACACATTTCAGGGTCATGTGTTTGTAAGAGTTGGAGATGTTAGGCAAACTTATTTTACCCTCCGCAGAAAGTCAGAGATGTCTAGTAAAGCACCCCTTAGCCCAGCTCCTCGTGGTGTTGCCTGAGCTCTTTCGAAAAATCACCATGGTTTCCTTTAGTCTGTAAACATCGACTTAACAAAATAGGACAAGTTCGACAGATCTGTATTTTGCTATTATGAATAAAGAAAGGGCGAGAATATTCACAGGAGTAATGGTTTGGGATTTTGAATGGGGGCTTTGTAGGAAAACAGCAAGGCTATGGAAAGAAGAAATGCATCCCCCCTCAGTATTCCACGGGAGGTCATAAATTGCTGCGCTGTAGATAGTTGTCCCCCCCCCCCCACACACACACATAAAGAACATTGTTCTGTCCTTCTCAGGTAAGGTAAGATTAAACTTCAGTCGTGCGTGGGGTGGGGTGGTGGTGTCTAAGGTAAGGTTAAACTTTGGGCGTGCGGGGGCGGGGGTGTGTGGTGGTGGTAAGATTAAACTTCGGGCGGCAGTCGGAGCGGGGTCTCAGGTTCTTCTGGAACAGTCTGTCCTGTTTTCTGAGATGACTTAAGTTGTGACATTGTCTTAGAACCATTTACGTTCTTGTTTATTCAAGGTGGTTAGCGCAGGAAAGCTCTCGAAGGGAAGCTCTATTCAGTGAAAACTTGATTGTGTTTGTTAGGATTTTCAGCCAGTAGTTTTATATTCTCTTTGTACTCTTCGTTTAGGGATACATTTATCAATTCATTGGCCTAGTTGGTGAAAGGAATTAAAGCCACACTTCCTTGCGTAGATTTTTCTGCAGGTCAGGAGTCTGACAGGCTCAGTAAGCTAGTCCTTCACAGGGTTTCTCAAGTCACCTTAGTACTTGGTTTTCAGAACAGTCTGAGGACAAGATTTTTGGTGTGAGAGAATTTTAAAAATTAAATGTGAACATTATTGCTAATAAGCCACACTTAGATGTGGTCAGAAGACCCTAAAAAGCTTGTAAACAACAACCAAAAACCCAAAGGTTTATTGTTACAGGGGCTTTCTCCTACTTAGAATAAGCTTATGAACATAAGTTAAAGGAGACAGAGTGTTCTAGCTGGGAATGCAAGGCCTGCCTGCTACCTGCCAGTACCATACACGTGGAAGGGGTTCCTTCCTGGGGTTGTCTATAGATAAGGCTTCTCAATGAACTGAGTGCCAGAGTGATTTCCAAACCATCTTGTTGCTATGTAGTTGAGCCACAGTCTTACAGTCGATTAGGGGTGTAGATGTGTGGCTGTGTAGAGGTACTCTGCTCACTCTTGAATCCACGTGACGTGGCTGCAGCCGCCTCAGTATGCAGTGGGGAACCTTTAGGGGAGCTGTGGAAAACTGGTATCTCTCTTCTCTGAAGGACTGTTGCACTGGTGCCGTTTACAACGCGTGCGTGCGTGCGTGAGCGCATGCGCTTTTCCTGAGCGTTTTCTGTTCTTCGCCCTTCCTCAGTTCCTTAACAGCTCGCTTCCTGTGACTCTATGTTCACCTCATAATTTTTAATTGAATCGATTTACGTGGGGACACAGAAGTGGAACCAGTCAGCTGACAGTTGGGAGAGTCTCACATAGCAGGATGGGACACAAAGGCCTTCTGTCAGGAAGCAGCGTGTATTTGTGCCAACACTGGCTTAGAGGAGTCACATACAGGGATTGAGCCCCAAGCTTTACAGGGCATTGGCTCATATAGCCTTCCTTAGTTCCTTCAGTGTGGTCTGTGTACATGGGTCATGACAGTCACATGTGCACACATGCATAATTTCACACTGCCTTCCCTTTGTTCTGGGAGAGCCCTTGCCACAGCAGTTTGAGGGCGAAAAGACTGTGGTATCTGTGGGTCAAGCAGTGTTCCTTTTATGGGCTTTATTTTCCTACCCAAAGGTTTTCCCTTTGATTAAAATTCAGCACTGTACAAACATTCTCTTACAATCCCGAATCCTTGTGGAAAGCCGAGGAAAGAACAATGAAGTAAATTATGTTTTCTTAGGTTTTTTTTCAGTTAGGACATGACACCATAAATTTCATTAAACTAATATTGTATGAAGTAAAAAAGATTGTTTACTTAGATGCCAGCAAGCACTTGTTAATAGATTAATACAAATTTTATATGTCTTAAGAGTGCTTTTCATTCTATATACTTGTTACCATTTGAATCAGCTTTGAGCGATGAGGTAAGAAATCAGATAGTCACGTGTTTTATAATCTGCTTTTAGAGTCAGCTGTTTCGGTGTTACCTCACTTGCTCTATGGTGTCAGGCTCTGCATCACGACAGGGCGTGTGTGTGTGTGGGGGGGGGTTGGGTGGAGTACTGGGATTTTGGCCTCAGAGGTATCGTCCATTCTTTAAAGGATCAGCTTTAAAGGGCATGTACACAGACCTTTCACCGCCTCTAAAACTGGAGCACTTCTACCGCGGTTTCAGAATTGCCCGGATTGGTCAACTCTAGGAAGGAGGCCACAGCTCTTTTCCGAGTAACGCCATGCGTAATGAAGTGGAGCACTGCAGGCATGGTAAATTAAAGTTGTCCTTTTTGTAAACACAGAATGGGCATAAGTACTTAGTTTATATTTCCATCTGTATGTGTGATAGGTCCCCACGAATCACGTAAGAACCAAACCTCTGTATCGTGAGCGTTACGGGGCTCTGAGCACCTATCTGCCTTCCAATCACTCTACCAGCTTTTGCCTAATGTTCTTGCAGGGATTGTTTTAAATGCCTTGTCCATGCAGTGTAAATCTGAACAATAACCTGTGGTGGCTGTCCCAGTTCTCATTTTCCAGGTGAGGAAATGTGGCAGAGCAGACAAGTGGCTTGCCCAAGGGACACACCGTAGTCCCTGCATGCCAGTTTTGTTACTCTGCTACTCCAGTTACCTTTGCAGTTACCCTGGGAGTCCTGAGGAAACTCTTGAGAGAAGAGACTCCAGTTTTAACGATTTTCTTCTGATGGCTCTGCTTGGGTGAACTAGACTGCAGAGATCACCTGGACAGACGTGCTGGAGGAGACTGCTGGTCTGCTTGCTGAGCAGGGGCAGAGACTCCCGTCAGTTAAGGGTTTTCTTGGGTCTGTCCTAGCTCTGCAGGCCTCACCATGCCGGGAAGGACTGGAAAGGGCAGGTGCTATTTTTGCCAGCAAGATGGTCTCTGATAATTTTCAGTGTAGTGGCCTCTCTGAATGGAAGCGTTCTGACATTCTCTTACTCTCTCCTTCTGGGGAAGGGTTCTAATCAGCTTGGTTTTGCTTTGTGTTTAGTTAGTGAGACACAGTGTCATATTTTATACAAAAATACTCTGTTATGATAAAAATAACATTTAACAGAGTGGAATGGTTTTTCTTTTCTTAGTTTTCAGACACATTGGTTTCACACTTTAAAATAGAGCCACATAGAAGTGCTCTTTCCTTGTGTGAACTTATAGTTGTTTGTATAATACAGTCAATAACGAATCACAATTAATGTGTGTTTTTTTCTCTCTATGTTGGGATCTCATTATTGCATTCTAATTCTTTTATTTTTAAACTACACAATGGGATTTTATTTTTAGTTTTGAAACTTTTTGTTGAAAGGTTTTTTGCTTTTGTTTTCACTGTTGGGTGGTGGTGTCTGCCTTTAATCCTAGCACTTGTGAGGCAGAAGCAGTTAGATATCTGTGAGTTCAAGGTCAGCCTGGTCTATAGACTGAGTTCCAGGACAGCCAGGGCTACACAGAAAAACCCTGTCTTAGCCGGGCTGTGGTGGCGCACGCCTTTAATCCCAGCACTCGGGAGGCAGAGGCAGGCGGATCTCTGTGAGTTCGAGACCAGCCTGGTCTACAAGAGCTAGTTCCAGGACAGGCTCCAAAGCTACAGAGAAACCCTGTCTCGAAAAACCAAAAAAAAAAAAAAAGAAAAAAAGAAAAACCCTGTCTTGAACCATCCCTAGGAAGATTTTTTAATACAGTATTTTCATCTTCTCCTCCTCCAGTTCTTCTGAGAGCCTCACTACCTCTCTCTCCACCCAACTTCATGTCCTCTCTCTCTCTTTAAAACAAACATAGCAATAAAAATAAGAAACTAAAAAAATACAAAAAATGAAATTCAAAATAAACAAGTAAAAGATCAACGAGACAAGTGCCCAGAGCAAAATACCCATAGAAATGTCATTGGGTTTGTTTTGTGCTGGCCAACAAGTGGTGTGGTTAGTATGCGCAGGGAGCTCCATTGGAGAAAAGTGCTTTTCCTTTCAGCAGTGGGTATCAAGTACAGTTAGTTTCTTGGTTAGGTGTTGGGAGCTGTGAACCCCCAGATCCTGAATTTCTTGTAAACAATGTGTTATGCTTGAAGCTGCTCTGAGCACGAGACCCTCAGGAGTTCCTGATGGCAGGGGAATGGTTTCTGGTGGGTTTGGCTGGGGTGTGGCTATCAGTCAAGGATCTCTATATAAGCTACCCCTGGACGCAATAAAGGGGGCATTCCTGTTTCAAGGATGACCCGTGTCTCTGTCTGTCTGTCTGTCTGTCTGTCTGTCTGTCTGTCTGTCTGTCTGTCTGTCTGTCTGTCTGTCTGCCTGTCTGTCTGTGTGTTTCAGTCTCCAGGCCCTTGCCCGGCTTGCGAATGGTCCTGTAGTGCAGGCGCTGCAATACAGCAGTAGTACTGTACTGTCACGTAGTACAGGCGGGTGGTACAAGTGGAGATCCCACCGAGATCGAAACTAGGGGTCCCTGAGAGATTGCCCTCAGGAATGGTGAGGGTGGATTGGAGATTGGTATGTGTGTTTTCATCCCCAGAGACACTCTAAGGGACACCCTCCGGAAGACTGGCCAGTAGGAAAGTAATAAAGAGGAGGCAGGAGGGTGACTTGAAGGTCTCAGAAGGATAGACTGTGTACAGATGTGTTATTGTACAGTTAAGTGTGGGAGTCCATGTCTGGTTCTTCTCAGTATGAGGACACGGACTGGCTTGTGTTCTGTTACAGTCTCTGTGAGTTCCTGCGTGCGTCAGTACTGCTGTGTCAGGAGGGCACTGTTTCCGTGGAGTCGTCTGTCACCTCTGGCTCTTTCATTTGGCGTTTTCTTCCTCATAGATCTCTGAGCCTTGAGGGGAGGGCTGTGAGCCTGGTACATTGTCTGGTTATGAGTCTCTATGTTAGTTCCCATCTACTACAGGAAGCACCTGTGATGAGGGCTGAGTGAGGCACTGATCTATGAATATAGCCGTATGGCAGTAGGCGTCATTCCATTCTGTTTCATTAGCAGCATAAATAATATTAGGTTTTGTGCTGGGTGATAGAAAAATAAGGATCTATTTGACATTCTTCCACACACAACCATCGAGTGTGACCAGCACCATTTGATGAAGATGCTATCTCTTCTCCAGTGTATATTTTTGACTACTTTGTCAAAAAGCAGGAGCCCATAGGTGTACAGACTTATGTCTGGCACTTCAGTCCATTGATCATCATGTCTTAATGCCAATGCCATATTGTTTATTGTGTCCGTAGTTCAGTTTAAATTGTTTTAACCATCTTGTTTTTTGTTTGTTAATGTTTGTTTATAGTTTTGTATTTTTAGATGAGGTTGATTTTTTTAAAATTTCTGTGAAGAATTGTGTTGGAATTCCATGTGATTGCATTGAATCTGTAAATTACTTTTGATAGGATGGCCGTTTTCACAATATTAATCCTATTGATCCATGATCATGGAAGGTCTTTTGGTGTCTTTTTCAGTTTCTTAAAATTTTTTATTATACTCTGTAGTGAGGAACTGCGGGCGGCTTCCTGCTGCCCTGCTCTTGGCCACCGGCTAGCTTATGTCCCAAAATAACAACACACAAATTGTATTCTTTTAAACACTGCCTGGCCCATTAATTTCAGCCTCTTACTCACATCTTGACTAACCCATATCTAATAATCTATGTAACACCACGAGTGGTGTCTTACCGGGAAAGATTCAGCTTGTCTGACCTGGTGGCTGGCTTCATCGCATCTGTCTCCCTGAGGAGAGGCACGGCAGTCGGCCCCAGAGAGGAGAGGCGGGGCATCTGTCTGAGCCATCTACCTCACTTCCTTTTTCCTGTTCTGTCTACTCCACCTATCTAAATTTTGCCCTATCAAAAAACCAAGGCAGTTTGTTTATTAGCCAATGAGAATCCTCCATCAATACTCATCTTTTACTTGCTCGATTAGAGTTATTCCAAGGTATTTTATTTGTTTTGAGACTCCACTTCCCTGGTCTTTCTCAGACAGGTTGTCATTTGTACATAGGAAGGTTACTGATTTTTGCGTGTTAATTTTGTATCCTGCTACTTTGCTGAAAGTGTTTAACAGCTATAGAAGTTTCCTGGTGGAGTTCTTAGGGTGTTTTCATTTATAAAATCATATCATTTGCAAGTTAAGATACTTTGATTTCCTCCTTTCCTGTTTCCCTTGATCTTCAGCTGTCTTAGTGCTCTACTTAAGACTGACAGTACTGTATTTAAGAGGTATGGAGAGAGTAGACATCCTTGTCTTCATCCCTATTTTAGTGGAACTACTTTGAATTTCTCCCTGTTTCTGTTGTCTGTGGCCTTATTGTAAAATGTCCTTATTATGTTGAGGTATGTCCCTTATTTCCCTAGTCGTCTCCAAGACTTTTGATCAAAGGCCCTTTCTGGATCTAATGAGATGACCCTATGGTTTTTGTCTTTCAGTTTGTGTATGTTGTATATTGACTTGATTTGTATAATAGGGTAATAATAGAAGTTGAAGGTTGCCAAAGTGAGGGCCACGCACAGAGGCTAATTTCAGGTACTGCATTTTCAGTAGCATGACACTAGGGACCACTTCCAAAGTTCTGATGCTTGTATCTTTTCATTGGGAGGTAGCTTTGGCAGTGGGGCTCACAGCTCAGGGCTGGTTCACTAGCTATTAGTGCCACCTTAAGGTTAATTTACTAGTATATCAAGGTCTGGACTTGCGTCTCATCTGAGCTACCTTGGGGCTGGTTTGTTAGCTATCAGAGCTTGCCTCTGGGGCCTCCTGCCTTGAGGCAGGCCCTACATTATTCTCAGTCACATAAAATGTTTTTCAAGTTATACAAATGGCTTTACTTAACGTTCTTAGCAGTTATTTGAGACTAATTTCACTTTTAAGCAAACAAAGAGAGCCAAGTTAAAATTAAGGTGTCTAAAGCTTACCACTAGGTTGTGACTTGCTATAATGTAGACTTTTGACAGGTCAGTAGTGGGTTTTCACCAAGCAGATATTTCTAGTAGTTCACATAAAATTCTTTTGATGGGTTCTACGTTTCTTTCTTTTTTTTTAAACAACTTTCTCTTTCTTACCTTTTTCATTATTCTTTTTTTCTCCTTTCTTGATTTTCTTAATTGCAAGTGATGAATAATATCCTGTATATAGATGGATTTGTTTCATAGTTTCAAAATTAACTTTTAAATTAATTGGACTTCATAGCAGCACATTTCTTTAGCCTGTGCTGTTAGAAAGCAAGAGTGCTGATGGGTGCATTATTTTGTTTCTGTGGAAATGGTGTGCCCTTCATTTTCCTTAAGAAAAATGAGAGACCGGATAAATGCAGCATGTAGTTCTGGTGCTCAGGGAGAAGAGCTAGCTTTCCTCTGGGGTTTTCTTCCCCTGTGTCAAGATGAGATCTTGTAATCCACCAGAGACTGTGAAACACTTTCCACCATTTTCTTTCCCTCTTGTCTTCTGGGTCTGCTCACCTGACCTCAGCAGTGGAAACTGGGGTTTCCTGCTGGGTAGGGCTCTTTGTGAGAGGTCTTTCAGTCTGAAGGGGTCTGCTTCTTGTTTCCTTTTAAAAAGTGCATTTATTTTTGGCTATACAGATAGGGGTTTTCCTTGTAACATCCATCTATCCGTGTGTATGTATGCTTCGATCACATTCAACATTGTTGCTTTTTTTCTATTTTTGTTTTTATTTTATTTTATTTTTTTCGAGACAAGGTTTCTCTGTAGCTTTGGAGCCTATCCTGGAACTAGTTCTTATAGACCAGGCTGCCCTTGAACTTACAGAGATCCACCTGCCTCTGCCTCCTGAGTGCTGGGATTAAAGGTGTGTGCCACCACCACCTGGCCTGTTGCTCTTCTTATACCTGTCCTCTCCCCCTTCCCCTTCCATATCCCTTTGGTACACAGAAACACAATTATTATGTCAAACAGGTTGAGAGTTGATTCTAGAACCTGGTATGAGTGACATTGACCAAGGAACAAAGATTCATATTACCCCAAATTCCATGTTCCCGCTTCGGAGGTGTTAGCTTATTGATGATCTTATTGTAACAAAACAAAGGGATTTATAAACCAAAGCAATTTTGAATCCACTGGTCATGATGTCCGGTGAGCCAGGTTACAGTAACGTGGAAGAACTGCTATTTCAGGTCTCAGATGCTGCCTTACAGCATTCTTAGGCTCGTAGTGAACAGATGCTAGTGGCCTGTGAATGCATTCTGAAAGGTTTTTACCTGTTAGTCACAAAGATGCTAGGTTAGACACCGAGGTGGGCAAGGAAAGGCTACTAAAATTTCAAATGATAGCTCAAAATAAATTATAATCACATGCTAGACCGCCAACATTCCAATTTCTCTGTGATCATTGAAATTCTAATCAATTGTTCATTCTGATCAAATGCCACTTGGGGAGGAAAGGGGTTATTTGATGTTATAGGAACTCTGGGTTCACATCCCTGATCGCCCTTTCTTTTACTTCCATGACCTTGTATTCACCCTGTCCCCAAGCTCTTGCCCTCCAGACCCTACTTATGAGAGTAAGCCTGTTTCCTTGCCACTGCGAGACTGGCTTATTTTACTTAACACAATGGTCTTTCCATTCCATCCATTATCATTTATGCAATATAATTTCAAAGTTTTTTTGTGACTGAACTAAGTCCCATTGTATATACCTCACCTTCTTATGCATTCATTCATCTATAGGCTGGTTCTATATTTTGGCTATTGAAAGTCAGGCTGCATCAAGCATGCATATGCAACTATGTATAGAGAAGCAGATTTAGACTCCTTAAAGTATATATAGTTGGGTCATATGCAAGGTCTATTTTTAAATTGTTTTGTAAGTGAGGCTAATTTATTTCTCTCCAGTATTGTAGAAAGATCCTTCCTTGTATCACATCCTTGCCAGCATGTGTTACTGTTTTCTTTTTCTGAAAAAAGATTTATTTTTAATTTTGTATGTGTGTGTGTGTGTGTGTGTGTGCCTGCAAGTATGTATGTGCATCATGAGCTTGCTCATGCATCTGGAATCCAGAAGAGGGTATTGGATCCCTAGGAATTGGAGTTATAGGCATTTGTGAGCCTCCCTATGTATGTGCTGGGAACCAAACTTGGGTCCTTGGTGGGTGCTCTTGGCCACTGAGTCACTTGTCTCTCTTACCCCTTGTTTCCTGATGATGACCATTCGATGAAGTGAAGTCTCAGTAATTGTATTGGCTAAAGATACTGAGTTACTTACTTAATTTTGCAACCCTGAGGCCAGAATTCAGGGCCTTGGACATGCTAAGGCCAGTGCTTCATCAGAGAGTAATCTGCAGGCCTGTCATCAGGCAGGCATGCACATGTGCCTCCCCCTCCACAACCACCACACTAACCACCTGCTTAGTGATGACATGGTGTAGAAGGAGCAGAACACATACAGTCAGAGTGTCTAGAAGTAGCCTGATGCTGTTCTTTCCTTTCTGTGCCACACTGGGCGTTATTTATTAGCTTAGGATTTATTTTTGTGAAGAGATGGTGAGGCGTTAATAACTATGGCAAATAGCATAAGGTTGTTTTCTGCTGTTGTTCATCATTGTTAATGTTATATATAAAATATTCACATGAGCTGGGCGGTGGTGGCGCACGCCTTTGATCCCGGCCCTCAGGGAGCCAGAGACAGGTGGGTATTTGTGAATTCGTGGCCAGCTTGGTCTACAAAGCAAGTTCCGGGACAGCCAGAGATACACAGAGAAACCCTGTCTCAGAAACAAACAACAACAAAAAAAATGTTCACACGTTTTACAAGGAGGGAATAAAAAAGATCAGTTTCTTTTTAAAAGAGTTTATTTTTTAATAGTGTCAGTGTATGTAATCGTATGTGCATGTGAGTGCAGGTGCCCACAGAGGCCCGAAGAGGGCATTGGATCTTTGAGAGCTGGATTTATGAGCTGTTATGCATCATTCCTGATGGGTTCTGGAAAAACAGCAGATGCTCCTTACAGCTGAGTCATCTCTCTAGCCCCATGATTAGGTTATCAGAAGATAAACAGATACAGACTCATGTACAAGGATGCCCGTACCAGTACCTGGATCTTCACTGATCCTGTTCTTCTTGATGGTGCTGCCTGTGGCTGACACAGTGGCCCAGGTCTGGAGAGTACAGCCACAGCTATCTTGAGACCAGGGATTTTACAGACAGCAGGGAACTGTGATAGCAAGGTGGTCAAAGTTCTACCACTCTTCCTGAATAGGAGGAAAAGTACATCTTGGGCTAATTCCCGGGGAAATCTTTAGATCTCTTATTCTAAAACTGATATAATAGAATCCTGTCCCTTGGAACTGGGATTATTGTATATTATCTATCAAAAGAATGATATGTGATTACCCCAGAGACCTTCTTTACCATATTAGTAGTAGGGTCAGTGATCAGAGTAATTAAAGAATACAGTGCTTCTGTTGGAGAATATGTTGATGACCTCAATAAGCACAAAAGTTCTCTGTACTCAACTAGAAGTAAAGCAGGGGGCATCAAATAAATCCAGGCAGAGACTGAATTGGGGAAATTACTGCAGACTCGGAGTCAAAAGCGCTACTACCTTTTAATGTTCAGAGGAATAATATTGTCATGGTTTCAGAAACCACTTATTTCAATGGCTGCATAGTTTCTATAAGGAGGCAATGAATTGCCTGGAATATCACGTTTATGCAGAATATGATGCTTCAAAAGAAGGGAGAAGACACTGTGAGCTGGGTAGAGAAGCATGTCAGTGCATAGAATCTCTGCAAAATGGGAAACAGAGACAGCTGTTCCCAAAGAAGGCTCAAGTGCAGCTTTGTGTGTAAACACATGTATCTCAGTTGGGACAGGCAGAAATACTAAATGGAAACTAGTCTGTGTGACAAAGTCACCCTGTATTGCTGTCCCTTGAGAATACAGTGTGCCGTCCTTAGATGTTCCAGGTTCATTTCGTGAATGAAAGCTGTCGGTCAGTCAGGTGTTTCTGGTCCATACTCTGCATCCAGAGTGGCTTGGTGGTACTTCTGAAGAAGCAGTTTACAACAACTTGCTGTCTGGTGTATTCATGGCGTTTCCAGTGCTATGACAGACACCATGGGCAAGGGATCTTACAGAAGTTTTCACTCTGGCTTCTGGTTCCAGCAGCTGAGTTTATAATTGTGTTGGGAGGCATGACAGCAGGTGATCTCTCATGGCTGAGAGATCACATCTTCAACAGCAAGCAGGAAGCAGGGCAGAGGAATTAGAAGTGGGGCGAGGCTATGAACCCTCAAGCCCATGGTGACAAACTTCTTCCAGCAAGGCTGCACCTCCCTATAATCTGACACAACAGGACCACCAACGAGGGACCAAATATTCAGATACTTGAGTGATGGGAGACATGTCTTATTCAAACATCACACCTGATGAAGATTATGAAGCTGTAGTAGTAAAGTCAAAGTTCAAGCAGACTTGGTGTCTTTTTCTGTAAAACAGAAAACCAAACAAATGTTTTACCTGTAATTGGATAAGAACACCCCTTATAGCTAGGGTGGTTTCTGACTAAATGAGTTATGAATAAGTGACATTAGAGTCTCGGTGTATTATTAACCAAGTGTCACAGTATCTGGCCGGCTGGTGTCGTGTTATGCCTAAATATAATATCACACTTAAAATGTGCTGTTTGGTTATTTATTGAAAGTACAGGTTGTCCTTGTATTTGCTATATCCTAACACAGGTGCCACTGCCCAGCAGAAGCACAGGAAAGGGAAGTAATTATTAATAAGTTAAATTATCTATTTTTTGTAGAAGACAGGCAGTGGTGGCTCAGGCCTTTAATCAAAGCATTCAGGAAGCAGACGCAGGCTGACCTCTGTGATTTCAGGGTCAGCCTGGTCTACAGACTGAGTTCCAGGATAGCCAAAGATACATAGCAAAATCCTGTCTCAAAAAACAAACAAACAAACAAACAACAACAACATAAAAGAACTCATTCCTAATCATTGGTATATCAAAATTAGAGTATTTTATATTTAAAATGAAGCAGAAAGATTTTTTTTAAAAAAATTATACATATGATTCAAAATCCAAAACACATTTCTTCCTGTCTTCGTTCAATTTAGGAGACAATTGTCTTTCTTAAATATCTGACTGCAGTCTATTAGTGGAAGCATTTACTATGATTATGGTTATCATGTATTTGTGTGGAAGATGGGGTTTTAAATTTTTTTGGTGACAGCCAACAACCAACTTTAAAGTATTTTAATTGCACTTCTTTCTTTGAAGTGAGCCATAGGGGATGGCAGATTGAAGGTTCCAGGGTCTGAGGTTTGCCATGTCCTCCTGCACACTCATCATAACACTTCTGATATTGCAACACTCATTTAAAACATTTAGCGTATGCCACCACTCGCATAGCTGGCTTGTGGGCTGGGATCCTTTGGTGCCATTGCCTTTTCCTTTTCAGACTCTGGGCAGCACCCACTGTCTGACGGGAAAAGATGTTGAGAGCCTGAAATCTGGAAGCTCCATGCTGGGAGGGGCAGCCAAGATTTGCTCCCTGATGGCAACTCCATTCCTTAAATAATTTGTGACTGATGAGGCTGAATTGGAGATGGAGAAAGAAGGAATTTGGGGTGGGGCAGTATGTGGAGCCTTGTGGGGGGGAGAACACAGACAAATCACAGGACAAAAGATTGTGGGTTAGAATTGGCTGTGGAGCTGTGCCACCCCCACCTCTCCAGACTCCTTACCCTCAACCCCCACCCCTGCAGCAGGGTTAGGATGGGGGGGTCGTTGACCTCACACAGGCTTCCCTTTCAGCTCTTGCTTCAGCTTCAGATACTGAGTGACTGTCGCAGGCCGCTCTGGAGCAGGGCTGAGGGGCGGGGCTGTGGGCGGTTGGGACAGCTGTGCACCGCCCAAGGAGCCACATCAGTCAGTGCTCCTAACCAGTGTTCAGAAATGACGGAAATCCTCATCAGTGACTAAGACCACGGGCTCCCAGCAGGTGGTGGAGGGTGCTGGCCAGTGCTATTGTTAGACTGTGCTCCCTCTGCTGATTGTGGAAGTATCAGTAGCTCATTCGCTCCAAACTCTCAATTGAAGCTTTTTTTGGGGAAAATAAATCATAGAGTAGTTATCACTGTTATGGATATCCAACTTTAATTTGAATAGCAATGAATATATTTCATGCTGGTTATCATCCATTTCTTCATTGGAAAAGTTGATGAAACTTAAATATATATTTATATATATATGTCTTTATTTTAATTTAGGAAATGATTAAAAATTAATTGAATGCACATCTTTATTTTCCTTCTCTGTGAATTTTTTTGTTCATAAGATTTGAAGATATGATGTGTTGATTTTTTTCCCACTATTAGTTCGATTCAAGCCATGCTTCTGAATGGTTCAGTCTTTATACTGAAGCACATAGTGAAGCAAATATTGTTCTAACAGAGCCCCCTAAATGATTTGTATCTTTGAAATCAATGTGAAGCCTCGGTTGACTTTTTTTTTCTTAAAGTGTAGTGCTGGTTTTCCAAATAAAATTGGTTAGGAGACTTTGGTGGATTTGTACGGGTGGCCCAAGAGTTGCAGCACCACATCCAGCTAAAGCCATGGTAGCCCAAGATCTGGGAATTTGCTTTGTAGACATACCTCCCTTAGGGAGACGGACCCTGACGACGCACATTCTGAGGTGACCATGTGTTAGCCATGCTGTGCTTCATTCACACACAGGGAAAAGAATGCTCTCGCTGAATAGCCTGGAAGGTCCTGCTACAGCTTAAACCCTGTCCGAGAAGCCGTTTTGTGCATGGTAGCAGGAGTTGCCGAGGGCTGTTTGAAGAACAAAGTGGTTCGTGTCTCAGAGTTTTTGCCTAACTTGATTATAAAGAAGATATTTACCTACATTTTCCTCTAGAGGTTTTTATTTCAGGGCTGTAAACCATTTTGCTTTAATTTGGCTATGATGTTAGGTTCCTATGTTAGAGGAGTAGTTGTGACTGAAAAGGCTGGTCTTTCCCCTGGGTAACTTTGTTACGGATCTGCCAGTCACAGGCTTGTAGTCCAGTCTGTCAGGATTCTGTTTTGTTCCCTTGACCCATGCAGCTAGTTTTATATTATTACCATTTGGATGAATATAGCTTCTAACACTGAAGTCAGAAGTCAGATAACGTGAGCCCTCCTGCTCTTTTTAAAAATGGCTTGGACAGTTCTAGTTTTAAATTTTTCTATGTACATTTTAAAATTAGCCTATCGGTTTATACATGCTTTAGATGTTGTTTTGGTGGTGACTATATTAAGGCCATAAATCATTTGGGGAAGAGTCACATGTTTATGATTAAGTCTTCTGATCTATGATCTGTTTTCTTTTTTATTTAGGTCTCCTTTAATTTCTCACTGCACCCTTTGTAGGAATGTTATTATAACGAGCAGTAGGACACAGCCTTGGACTCTGATCTGGGTTCATATTATGACTTTGCTTCTTTCTGAATGGACGTGGGCATGTTATTTTGTGTTCATTTCGAGTGCATGTGTTGCAGTTCTCTCATCCATCAAATAGGGATTAAACCTCATTGGTTGCGTGTGAGGGTTATGAAGTAATGTATGTAAAGGCCCGTACCGTGTCTGGAAAAATGTGTTGTGCACAATGGCAGTCACTGTCCTTGCCATGGCTTTCATCATCAAAGTCAGCCATCTTCAGCCCTCAGTAATGATAGCCTGCTGTTTCTACTGCCAAGTACATATTCCTGTCTGGCCAGCCACATGGGTTACAACAGCTGCACAGGGCCGCCTTTCTGGTCAGCTTGGTGGAGAAATACCCAGCTCTTGATGTCTGTCTGTGCCTTTTGCTCTCCTCCGTAGGAACGACTTCCAGCTGTACTGTTGAGACAGATCCCCTCTGGGCTGCACCAAAGCATTGGTTGGGGAGCCACTGCTCTCCTTCCTGCTCAGGCTGTCTTCTGGGTGTCCAGTCTTGCTTCCTCCTGCTTGCAAGATGTCCTGAGTGCTGGTTGTTGATTGGACATTAACAAGCTAAATAGGGCTGTATGTTTTAAGTACTTATACAGGACATATAAACTGAGTAATATTTTTGTTTTAAAATTCTGTAAGGATGCAGTATGGAAAGAATTTTTGCTATTGCTTAAATCTGCTTGTGCTCCTGCTGTTATCCCCAGTCTTAGGAATTCAGAAAGTCCAGAGTTTTGAAATCGCAGCCTTTACCCTCCCTGGTGGCCCCATTTTGCTGTTCAGACTGTCTCTCTCGGGGTCTGCAAGGAAATGCCAAATGGCTTCTGTGGAAGGATTTGGGTCCCCGCTGTCTTCATGGTGGCTGTACTTTCCTATAGTTGTGGTTTGGCTTCAGAAGGAGTATTCTCCACTTGGCACTAAACATTATTCTCTTTTCTGAATCACCAGTCATTGCATTTTATTCAGCTTTGGGTTCAGAGCAGATATGCAGCTTTCTACCTGATTAGCCCTGAGCACAGCATGTGCCCCATCTGCCTATCAGTTTCCTTGTATATGACTTGATAATGATACCCTAGAACAGTGCCTCTATGTAGCATGAATGATAAAATCACAGAGACTGATATTGGGATTGAAACTGAACATCAAAAAGCAAAGCAGCCAACCACTAGAGAGACCTTTCACCTCTACCAAATCTTCAGACCCAAAATGGCGAGATCCTGTCTCTATGAATCCTCAGACTCCACACTCCAGTGAGTTCCTGGCTCTTCCCCGATATTCCTCTCTCTGCCCAGCTATATCACTCCTGTCTCCATCTCCTTAGTGGTGGGATTAAAGGTGTGTAACTTCCAAACACTAGGACTAAAGGTGCGAGCTACCACCACCCGATCTGTTTCTGGATCTCTCTTGTGGCGACCAGGTAACCTTGAACTCCCAGAGTTCTGCCTCTGTCTCCTGAGTTCTGGGTTATATGTGCCACCACTCTCTGGAATCTAGTAATTTAGCTTTGCATTCTGATATTCAGGCAAGCTTTATTTATTAAAATACAAATAAAATACCACTATGCCTCTAGGCACTTAGTAGGTACTTAGTAAATGTGAGCAGCTTACTCTTTATTCTGATTCTTTGAAGCATGACGGCCTATGCTCCCCTTCTTTATAGAAATCATTTAGCCAATGGGTAGTTTAAACACCATTAAACTGGTGCTAATCCCACTGGTTGAGAATAAGACCGCTACCACAATTTAAAGCCATATAAAATACTTGGCCAGGAGGATAGGCTCTCTGGCCAGGTCCATCTCTGGGTTCCCAGAAGTCACATCTTGTAGAGGCTTAAAAAGGCAACCTCACAAGGCCACCATATTTCCCATCAGGTCCAGTTTTAGGGCCAAGCATATATCCTGATGTATTTCCTGCCTGTGTACCTCCCACCTACATCCATTCAGGGGCAAGTATGTATTCTTACATATTTCCTGCCCACATACCTCCTGTCCACATGCAATTAAGCAATTCCAGTGCAGATGGGTCAAGAAAACATAGAACAAACAGGAATTTATTCATAACTACAAGCAGAACGCTTAATCTGCAAGCTATATTTCTCCTGTTTTGGTCTCACACTTGTCGCATCCTTTAATTGTTAGGGTTAGTGAGTGTGAGTGTGATTGTGTGTGTGTGTGTGTGTGTGTGTGTGTTTGAGATGCTTTTCCTTAAGAGGTGGTAAAACTGATGTCGCCCGGAGAGTCTTGTGACTCTGGTGATAATATTTTCAAAGTAGCGCTCACATCCACTAAATTTTGTTTTGTAGGATAACATGGAGAAACAGGGTATAAAAGTCATGCATTTAATCACAGCACTTGAGAGGCAGAGGCAGGCAGATCTCCGAATTCAGGTCCAGCCTGGTCTACAGAGTGAGTTCCAGGACAGCCAGGGCTGCACAGAAAAACCCTGTCTTACAAACAAACAAACAAAAACAGGGATTGGCTAGAGATGCCACTCAATGGCACAGTGTTTGCCTTGCTTGCTAGAGGCCTTGGCTCACCCTCAGCCCCGTCTAGCACTGCATGACTGTTCCTGGCACTCAGGAGGCAGAGGCAGAATGATCAGTGCTAGCTGGAGGCCAGCCTCCACGTTCCAGAGACACGCAGTGAGACTCTGCTCCAAACATGGAAACTCACCATCAAACCTGTAATTTTTTTTTTTTTTTGTAAAGTAATGAATCCAATTTTCCAGAGATCCCGTGTTTAACATGGTTCTCTATAAATGATCTGAGTCAGGAGGAAGTCAAGACTCTTGGCCTCCTGGTTTATTTCTTCAGTCCCAGGTGCTTTAGTTTCCTCAGATGCTGTATAATGTATATTATTCATGAATTATGCGCAAGTTAGCTAAGGAACTCCATCACTTGTTTGGAACTTGTTTCAAGTCTGGAAAAGTAATTGAGTATGTCAGTGACTCAAATACTCAAGAATAAGTATGTATTTATTATTTACTTAAATTTTTAAAATTATAACATTCAAAGTGTGGAATGTGCCCCAAAGAAAGATTGCTTTAAAAAATCAGAATTAAAAATGATTCCTATAGTATCTGCTTTTGTACGGTGGATTCAGTTAGTCAGTGTCAGCTTGCAGTGTTTTGCCTGATGTCTTGTAGTTTACCAAAGATTATCAGACAAACTGATGAGACACATTTGGGACCCCATGCTCTTGGGGAAGAAAGTAACAGTGTGAAATATGATACTGTTGCATAAAACATTTAACAGAGAAGAGTTGAAAGGCAACGTGGAGCAGTGGGGTAGAAACAAAATTCGGTTTTTACATGTAAAAGTGCAGCAATAAAACTTTGGTTTATCAAGACAGGTTTCTCTGTGTAGTCTTTCATTCTGCTAGTTTTTCTGTATTTTGTGGAATGATGAATGTTTGTAAGGAATTACTGTAATGGCTGTCACTGGAGTGAAAGGGTCTGGGCAAGGCTGAGCTTGGTTGCACTCAGTTCTGTTCCTGTCATCTGTGAAGGTGTGTTGAATGAAGCCAGGTTGGTGTGGCCTCTGGAGAGTGTTGTCTGCTTTATTGTGCAGTCCTAAAGAAATGTATCATTGCAGTGGAAATTTAGATGAATTTTTATTTTGTCTCATCAAAATTTAATTGTCTAAATAGACTAAAAGGTGATGTGTGGTGGCTCAAGCCTTTAATTCCAGCACTATGGAAGCTGAGGTAGGAGGAGTGCCATGAGTTTGAGGCTACCCTGGGCTACATAGTGAGTTCCTGATCAGCCAGGACTAAAGAATGATTCAAAAGACTTAAAGGAAAATAAATAAATATTTAAGAGTTCCAGGAAATGAAGAGTTCTTAAGAGAAATAAATATTGTTTAATTGCACCTTTCCTCCAGAACTGTATTTCAAAGTCAAGGTGATGATCTGGTGTTCAGAATCGTCAATTGTCTATTGATGTAAGTTGTCAGCTGATCTGACCAGCAAGCATTTGACCCCTCAGTAAATTTCCAGCTGTGAAATATGATTGGCTGGAGGCCTGGATTACTTTGATGTATAGATACACAGTATATACAGAGAACCTGTACCTTCATTTCATCAGTGAAAAGTTATTAACTCCAAAAGATGCCTACTTCAGTTCATGGGGGAGATAACCTAGCTAAAGTGTAGAAGGCTGGACTTGGTCATATATTTGGTATTGGGGACTTTAGGAGAATTGGAGAAATGAGATCACAACCCTGGCTGAGGGGCAGGCAAGGATGGAGATGACAGCACCTCACAGCATTCTCAGGGGAAAGAGCTCAGCTCCTGACAGGGGGGAAATGGTTCTGTGAACATTTGGCAATTATATCAGAAGATGACAGTTTTTGGCTTTCGAGAAAACATTTGCATTTATCAGAGACCCCCTCCCCCCACTACAATTCTTCTTTACAATTTGCATTCTCCTGAGCACTTATTTCAACGGACGGAGTACTTTATTAACAGTGTCACCGCCTCTGAGTTTAGAAGGTGATTTCCCTAGGACATCTGTTCCCAGTCGCCCTGGCTGCCCTGTTCTCAGGTTAACAGGAGGCTTCCTTCCACTCCTGGCTGGAGAACAGGAGTGTTTTACAGTGTGGTGTCACTTTCCCCACCTGGAAAGAAGAAATAGTGCCTGTTTGGAGGACTTTTGAGACCGCAGTGGGCTGATGTGTAGTTCACTATAAGTGTCTACAAACAACCCTAAATGGCAGCTCCTAGTCCATAGATTTTCACATCGACCACACTAGAATTCTTCAGCATTATACTGTACTTCACTGTATGAAATTCTTTGTGTGTTCTGTGCCTTCTTAACTATAACGATTTCTCTCTTCTCCAATTGAATTTTGACCTTTTCAAAAGTCTGGAATTCACAGAAGAGAAGGAATTGTCCAACACTTGATGAATGCCGATGTTTATATTGGATTGGCTGGCAGCCAGGTGCAAGCAACAGACATAAATTTTCCCCTTTACAAGAGGCCACATGGACCCCAGGCTCCCATGGATATCAATGGGTGTTATGTGTGTAGAGCCAGGGAAAGGTCTTACTATTAGAAAGTAGGGCACTGCGCTGTGTAAGATAAATTGGTATGTTCCCATGAACTCATGTTGTGTCCTAAAAGATGTCTTTGTCTGGAGGCCCTCTTCAAGAGAATGGCTAGAAGTAATCATCCGTATTTGATAGGATTCTCAGTAGTTGAATCCTGTCTATCTGGTGCTATGAATTTGTTTCAAAAAATTAGTAGTAGAGAAGTCCAGATAAAAAATGTTTGTTAAAATCTCCATCTATGTTTCGTTAAGGCAGAATTTGCTAAGAGGTTCCTGTTGCTGTCAAGTTTAAAAGATTGACTGAAATCTTTTCCTCAAAAGTTTGAAGGGAAGTGGTCCATAAATCTGTGAAGATAAGAAAATGTTTGCTCATTGTTGGCAGAGGTCTGAAATTATAGTTTTGATTATGTATATACTGCTATACTTTAAATATATGGCATTATATCATGAACTAATACCATCCAGTCTGCTTACAATGCTGTCTTTAAATCCTTTCTTTAAATTAGAAATTCCATAGATAAATGGAAAATAAATAAGTGGAAATGGAGGCATTTTGTAATTAGAAACCAGGTTGAGTTTTCCTTTGCTTATCAATAACACCAGAGCCCATTGGTAAACTTATGTCTTTGCCTGTCTGAATTTAGAATTTTCAAACATTTTCTTATATACAGGTTGTGTGGGGCCACGTGAAGAACTGGGGTTCTCTGTGAAATAACAATGAGAAATTTGCATATTCCTGAGTTGAGTGAGAGTTCTAACTCTCTCATCGTGTTTTATAAGAGAAGGCATTTCTGACCATGGATTAGCTAGTTTGTCATACAAATGAATAGTTCACACTCTTCAGCCGAAGGCAGAGTGATGGGCCCCTTCGTGCCCTCATCCTGGCGATTCTCGGGTAAGGAAACCCGCTCTTGTTAGCACTGGGCAGAGCAGGTAAAGTGCTTGGCTCTGTTTTTAGCCCTCAGTGGTAACAAGTAAAAGAAAAAAAGATTCAGGATGAAAGTAGAAAAATGTTTATTATCGATGGGAAATAGGCTTGAGGGGAAGCCAGAGAGCTGGAAGGCAGCAGATGAATGGAAGCTCCATGTCTGCACGTGTGAAATGTCACAGTGAATTTCTCTGCAAAATTAATATGCAGTAATAATTTTAAAAAGTTTTGCTTATGTTTATACAGCTGACATTACTTTAAATACACATCTTCTTTGTATGGATGAAGCAGTCTTTGAGACTGCAGGAACGTGGCATTGTAAATGTGTTGCATTCAAAACAAGGATGTTAATGGAGAAACTGTGGAATCCAGATTAAGTCTGGTGTTTAATTTTACATGTGTAAGGGGCTCCAAGGTCTTTAGTGGACTATACAGCAAAAAGTTTGAAGACAAAAGAAAAATTGTCCCGTGTGGAAATAGGTAAAGGTATTTTAAGATATATTTATCTTATTCCTTCATGTGCATTCACATGAATTTAAATGTGTGTGTGCCTGTGTGCGAGACAGAAAAAGGGTCAGACTCTGCTACTGGTATCTGACTCTGCTCCTTAGAATTGCACCCGCAAATGCTCTTAGCTTCTGAGCCATCTCCCCAGTCCCAGAAGTACCTTAACAATTTGTTTTATATTGATTTATTTATTCTATGTGTTTGAGGATGTGGGAGGGGACATGTATGCCAGAGTACACTTGTGGAGGTCGGAGGATCTCATGCAGGAGTTGATTCTTTCCTGCCACCATGTGTGTCCTGCAGGCTTGGTGATAAGTACCCTGACTGCCTGAGCCATCATGCTGTCCTACCCTGTACTTTTAATCAGAGAAACTTTAGCAATTAATCTCAAATCAGTATCATATTGGATAAATTGGACATTACGTACTACATGTCATCTAAAAGAATAAACCAGAATTTTTAGAATTAAGCGAAAATGTTAGTAAACATATCAAGTTAAACACAAATCTTTGAATTTTCAAAATTTTTTAGTTCTCAAGAAATTTCAGATTTGAAAATCTGAAACTGTATACTATCTACACATAGTTATTAGATACCAGTGAAGGTTTATAGTAAAAAGAGCAACTTTCCCCTTCCCTCATCTCTTAACCCATTCCTGTGAGCTCTGACTGGTGGTCACTTCCATCTCTCTAAAATATCTATACCGTAATTTTAAAAAGAGGAGGATTTAGCCCCCACTTAACCTATTTTTTAAAAAACTGTCTTAACACTGTTACATTATTCCACGGTTATTTTGTTTTGTTTTTGTTGGTGTAGTTGGAATTTTTGTCACGGTGTTTACATGAACAGTTTAAAAAGTGAAAGAATCAGCCATCCTCCCCAGTCCTACCGTAGCTCCTCCCCTCTGCTCACAGCAGACTTGGCTGTGGCATTTGGTGTTAAAGTCATTGCTGCCACCATTTTTAGACCCCATTTTGAATAGTCTGTTTTATGATTGTCTGTCTGCCTCCTTCTTTAGAAGATGTGTACGCAGCTCCCTTTCAGCCGTCCCTATTTCCCTGCTTCTGTCTTCTCAGTGTAGTTACACCATTCACCTGTCTACAGCCGTGTCCTCTGTCACATTGCTGTCATTTGTCAGATGCTCTTCACAGTTGAGACATGACTGTAGCATGATGTCGTCTCCTCTGCAACTTTGTCAGTGTCTTCTCGCTTCTTTATTGAGTTTCCTGTGCATGTATTGCAACTGTAGTCTCATTTGTGAACATTGTCTAGGAACACCCAAATAAGTCATATGTTTACATTTGGGCCTCTGGAGTTGGGCTGTCCATTCTGAGTGGCTCCATTCCTGGGAGAAGTGACTTGTTCTGGGGATACCTTGCATGCCAGACTTCTATGCATTGGATGCCATGTCCTTCTGTTTGTTTGTAGCCTGGTTTTGTTAAACTGCCTTCTTCTCATGTGGCACCCTAAAGAAAGATTCATGGAAGAGAAATGACGTGAGATATCAGAGTTGTGGAAAAATAGCATTCCTTATGATTAATTCATAAACACTTTGGCTATAAATAATTATTTTCAGAATATTGAATCAATTCTCTTATGAATTTTCAGTGTTGCCATTAAGCAATCTCAAACTCATTGGACCTCTTTTCATCCCTACCTCCAATCTTAGAAATTTTTAGTCTTGTGATTTTTTTTTTTAACCCAGGCTTCACTTTTGAACATCATCTGAGAAGTTTGATTAAATTTTGGTGTGAGAGATTTTGAAGTAATTGGTTTGAACTGGAACCAGGTGGAGTAATTTCTGAAAAGCTTCTTTGGTAATCTCACATAGAATCCGATGGGAATAGGCTGTCTGAGGTCTTTGAAGTGTGCTGAATTCTCAGGGTGGTGCGCTGTGATGTGGGCCTTTTCTATCCGTGATGTAAGCACTCTACCCATTAATCTAAGAATTCATGACCTTTAATGTAAAAGTTTCTGCTTTTCTCCTCTGCCTTTTCTTGTTGCATTTTAAACTGTTTATTTGTTTTCTAAGTGATTTTATCTTCTGAATCCTTTCACTGACTTTTCTATTTTTTTATTCTAAGGATTGATTTTTGTGCTCTGGTTGCTGGCATTGTGGGCATATGCGTGTTGTCCTGCCTCGCTTGGTTCTGTCTTATGTATCTTGCTCTTAGCTGTGCCTGTGCAGCCTAGGCAAGTGCTCCCATCGGCCTGTGCAGCCTAGGCAAGTGCTCCTATCCATTTGCACACACAGCACTATGCATCTTGTTCTTGTTTTTATGAGGGCATGGTCTAATTTTATTTTTATTAAGTTTTTATCTGCCTTCTCAGCTCTGTTTTCTTTAAATGGCTTTTTAATGAAAATTCTGTTATTTGTTCTGGCTCTTCACATTAGTGGCTTTGCTTAGTGTCCTTTCTTGATTATGCACTCACATTTACAAGGGAATTGTGGATGCTTAGTGTGGGTGTGTTCATCAACTGCTCCCTTCCCTTCGGGATAATTTGCCTGGCAGTTCTGCTGGGACAACACTGGTATCAAAATCTTGTACTGTCAAATTCTTTAGCGTTGTGTGTATGGATGCTGGCTAGGGGATATTGAAGTTTGGCTGGTGAATTCTTGGTTAATTTGTCGTCTTCAATGGGGGGTCTCTTGTCGTGCTGATTAGAGATCCTCTTTGACTGTTTAAGCGCAAAGCTTTTGGAGAAAGGGAATTTACTTTGTAGACAACTGCCTTCTCTCTAGAGCCCCACCCCAAGCCTGGGGTTAGGCAAGATAGCCCTTCTGGAAGGCGCACATATCCTGATTTTCATCCCCGTCCGCAGGGTAAAATGGACAACCTTCCTGTCCACATTACCCAAGGCGTCAGCACTGCCTGGATGCCTCCTCTATACCGTGTCCTCGAATTTGCTTCCTTGACTGAGAGGCAGAGTGTGCTAGCTTTATGGTTTCCGCTACAGTAAAGACAAGCGGGTCCTGATCTGAATGGTTGGAGAGGAGATGAAGATGTTGTATGTGTGACAGGGGGAACTAAATGAATTTTGAGAGTCAAGGTTCAAAAATAAACTAACTGAAAAATGACTTAACAGTTTTCAGTTGTTATACACAACAAACCATCCTGAAACCCAATACCTTCGAGCAGTAAAGCTTTGTTCCTTCATGTAGGTATGAGGGCCTAAATCTAGGAGTGTCCCAGCTCGCTGTTTCTGGCTCATGCTGCCTGGATCTTGTGAGGTTCAGTTGGGCTAGTGAGTCTTTTCACACTTTGATGTGTTGTTGCCGGGCTTCTGCTCCTTGCTTGCTATTGGCTGAAGGCTAAAACCTGCTCACAACATACCAGCTTGCTTTCCCCAGAGTGAAAGATCAAAAGCAAGGCAGTAGCCAACCAAGCAGGAACCTGGTCCGATGTGCAGGGAGACTTACAGGGGAGTTGTGCACACAGGAGGGTGACACCCGTAGTGACCCCAGCAGACACAGTATTGGGAAGTAGCCTTTGGGAGCAGGTTTTGTTCATGTATGAAATGTCATTTTAAGTTCTATAATAAAATTACTTGTGATTTTAGTTATTCTGCTCCACCAGTTGGCCCAGAATCTTTCTTTTGATATACTCCTAGATTAATTTAGGGTGAGATAATTAATAATTTCAAAGGTCCTATTGTTCATTCTCTAATTTTTTACTTCTTAGAAACTTAGGATCCTGGAAAGAATGTCTTGCTCCATCCCATTTTCATCTGTTCTACATGTGGGAAATGGCTGAAGCAATTTGACTGTGGCCCAGTGCAGTCCCTGCCCTGACACACAGTCTTTTTGTGCCATGTGTCTTTAGCACAGAGAATCATGTCAGTAAAACATTACTTTCAGAAACTTACTCTGTGATTAATCTAGGAAATAACTTGCATATTATTTACTAACAAGAAATGATCCAAATATATTGAATTATTTGCTTTGTATTTTAAATTTTTTTTATTACCTTGTGTGTGGTGTGTACGCGAATGCGTGAATGTGTGTGTGTTGCGCGCGTGTGTGTGTGTGTGTACACGTACCCACGTCCACAGTGAACAAGTGTACTCAGAGGTCAGAGGTGTTCACTTGCCATGAAGTTACAAGCAATTGTAAGCTGGTGACATGGTTGGTAGGAACTGAACTATGTGATACCATATCCTCTGCAAGAGCAACATGTGCTCTTAGCTATGGAGCCAACTTTCC
Organism: Arvicola amphibius; assembly: GCF_903992535.2. NCBI lineage: Eukaryota > Metazoa > Chordata > Mammalia > Rodentia > Cricetidae > Arvicola > Arvicola amphibius. The sequence continues at coordinate 89,721,651 of NC_052055.2, forward strand.
AGCCCTTATTATGTAATTTTACATATGAACTAGACATTGGACTTTAACAGATGACGAAGCACTTACATAACAGAAGTCTGCCAAAAATAGGCTAAAAATATGCATTTTTTTCAAAGTTGAGTTTTTGACATGCCAATGTTCTTGTCGTTCTCAGCCCTCGTGCCTGGAATAGCCTGTGTCCTCATGCAAGGGTGCTTTTCTCCCCTTCTCACACCACAGTGGCTCTTGTGGAGTTCACTTTATTAATAACACTAATGTGCGTTTATTTCCCTTTCTGGAGCACTAATACTCGGTGTGTATTGCAGGCCGTGGCACTAGTGTCTTTGATGCAGCCATGTAAGGGAATCGTGCAGGCCTGTGTATTTTGACCCAGGACTTTACACATACTTGGTGGTGATTTTTGTACATTTAGTCATGTTAGAAGCAATAGCTTTACAGCATGATTTATTAACTCTGCATTCAATATAGGAATTATAATGTCCCCTCGAATGATGCCACTTCTCTCAGTGGCCTGTGGAGCAACTGCCTTTTGCAGATAGTTAGTGTTAGGCTTAGCTTTAGCCTAGGTCAGGCCACCCCCCATCCCCACATTGAAGAGCTTGTGAATGTTTTTAAAGTGATTCCTGGCTTCTTTAGGTAATGTTCACATTGCATTTCTTCGCAAAGAGACTATTATCAGATAGGAATTATGGTTGAGAGTCCTCCTACTCCCATCTCTTAGGAGGTGGAGGCAGAATCAGGGAGATCCCAGAGTTTGAGGCCAGCCTGGTCCACAGAGTGAAGCTCCAGGAAAAACAGTGAAACCCTGTCACAAAGAAAACAAATCAAACCAAACAAGCAAAAGAAGATTTGTCCTACTAATCAAGCAGTTTGCTCTTTAGAAACTGTACTACTCTGGGATATGGTTAGCCCTTAGGTTGTGTTTCGATCCACAGAAGAGGCACGTGTTTGCCTTGAATAAAATAAGAAATCTTGTGCTCTCCACTCTCATTTACTAAGTGGTTTGGAATGAGCAGAGTTAGGATCTTCCTCTGTGGTTAGGTTAAGCTGCTTTCCAGCTTAGCTGCTTTGAGAAAATACTGTGATCAAAGGTGTCCTAGGGCTGGAATGGGTTCAGTGTATAGCGCAGCCCATCTGTTCGGGAGGGTAGGCCAGGAACTCATACAGGGGCTCGAAGCTCAAACCATGGAAGGAAAGCTGCTCACTGCTTACTCGGACGTGTGCTTATCTAGCTTTCCTGCACAGTGATGACCAGCTGCCCAGAGACTGTGTCACTTAACAGTCAAGACAACTACCCATAGACATGTCCACATGTCTGTCTGATCTGGGCAATCCCTTAGCTGAGATTTCCTTCTCAGATGACTCTACGCTATGTCAAGGTGACAGTTAAAGTTGACTAGGACAACGCCTATGTTGTATTTGTTGACTTACTGCCTTTGACTCCTCGGAGTTAAATACTGTTCAAAGATTACATCATCGTTGGTGAGGCGACTCAGTGGCTAAGAGCACTTGTTGCTCTTCTGAGACTCGAGTTTGGTTGCTAGTCCCATATCAGGAGGTTCACAACTGCCTGGAGGTAAGCCCACCTCCATGGAGGTCTGACAGCCTTTCTGGCCTCTGCAGGCATGCACACACATAACATACTTTCATACAGACAGATACAAATAGCACGTAAGTAAAAATAACAAAAGCCTTTAAAAAAACGACATCATGTATCATGACCTTAGAATACCAACAAATCAGGCGCCCGAGTCCTAATTGTGCCATTGTTAAGGAGGTACTTTTTTAAAAAAATGATTTAACTTCTCTGTACTGGTAAGATCTTTATCAACAAATTGATGGCCTCCTGTCAATCATTTTTTCTAGTAAGCTGTTAATGTACTTTTAACCTAAAGTCATCACACTGGGGGTGCTGTAAGGGCAGAGTCACATGCAGTAAGAACATATATTAGGACTTGACTGTGGGTGGTTAGCAGGAACATGGTGTAAAACTTATTAGCCAGTGTTTTGATGTTCTTACAGATGGCTTTTTATATTATAATCACTTATTATCATTCTTTATCTTATCTTAACTTCATTTTGGGAGTAATTATGTTGTGGAAATAAAATATTAAGTATAAGCTTTTCTGTAAAATAATATTTTTATTTTAATTAAAGTTATATTTTCACTGCATAGTGATGGAAGTATAAGCTTTGTGAAGGTAGGATTTTTTTATAATTAGCATGTTTTCTATGTATTTTTAAGTCTATAGAAAGTAGGGCAGAAAGTTAAAATGTCCGTTTGCGTTTCTTCTTCTTTGTCATTTCTTCTATTGGCATCTTTAATTGGCACAGAACATTGTAGGTAAGGACTGATCCGATCCATTATTATGGGAATACATAGTCTATACTAGTGTGTTGCACTGTTTTAAGATTTTGGCAGAGCCGGGTGGTGGTGGCGCACGCCTTTAATCCCAGCACTCGGGAGGCAGAGGCAGGCGGATCTCTGAGTTCGAGGCCAGCCTAGTCTACAAGAGCTAGATCCAGGACAGGCTCTAGAACCTACAGGGAAACCCTGTCTCGAAAAACCAAAAAAAAAAAAAAAAAAAAAAGATTTTGGCAGATGTACTGTATCCTACTCCCTCGTGACAGAATAAATTAGAAGAGTTTCACTAGTTCCCTGAGGTTCTTCCAGACAGAGGAACTGAGTTGTTCTGTCTTCCTCTTGGCAAGCCCTGGTTGGTCTTTGCTACTTCCTTTGTGGTTTTGTCTCTTCCAGAGGGAGCCCTGTAGTTGGAGTCTTGCAGTGTGCTATATTTTATACTAGCACTTCAGAGACTGAGGCAAGGGAGTTTCTGTGAGTTGTGGCCAACACTGGGCTATATCATGAGACCTTGTAACTCCCCCCACAGTAATAGAGAAAATAGAGGAATGAGAGTGTTGGTGGTTGTGAGAGGATTGATTTTATGAAAGGATGTTATGCTGGGTGCGAAGTTTTTATATCTACTACATCATTAACCTAAGCCCTTATGAGATGGAGTCAAACTTTAGACCAAGCTAAGGTAATTCTTTGGAAAATTGATTTTGCCAAGCTAAATATGGAGGTATTAATAGAGTTCCTCACTCTGTTATTGATGAATAGCTTAAGGGAGTCAGCCAAGTCAGAAGAGAAGAAAGAAACAAAGCAAAACGAGGACTCTGGACTTCTGTAGTGGTGGGAGGTGAACTCAGTGTCTTGCACAAGCAGTCTCCCTCCTACCAAGCCACATCCCAGCCCTAGCCCTATACCAGGTGTTTTAAATGTATGTTTGTACTTGTAGGTTATGAGAGTTGGAGTTTTCACAGAATCCGGGCTGCTGAAGGTCCTGCAACAGCCACAGGGAAAGTCCATCCATATCTGATGAAAAACTTTTGAAGCCTTGGGATGCACGGCAGGCAGGAGCCAGAGCCTGGTGTGTGCCTGGCTTTCCTTTCATCTGCCTGGGGATTCAGACTAAAATGTCTGTGTTTTTCTCTAATGGGTTGTTCAGCCTTTGATATCTAATAATGTTTGATATCTAATAATGTTCATAGCTATCCTGGCATGTACATGGTTCGTAGCCCCATGTGGCACATGCCTGCACCTTTGTGATGGCCTTAGTGTCTGTTTCCTGAGTCATGTCTACTAAATGCATAAAACTCCTTCTTTCTGTTGAAGGTAGGGTTCAGACTGAACTTCCTCCTGCAGTGACTTTTCTGTCATCCCCAGTGTGGTTTGAAGAAACACAGGCAGTTCCAGTTACTACCCTTCAACCAAGCATGAAGTTAGTGGTGGCTACAGTCTGCAGTCCAGGCTACCCAGGAGACTGAGGCAGGAGGAGTTTTTTGAGTTCAGGAATTCGGCAATAAAGGGAATGGTGAATGAAACTGCCAAATAGTAAAGGAGGCAGAAGCTTCTCATGAAAATCTCCCTGGAAACAGTGTTGTTGTATTGCTGCAACCAAATACTCTGATCAGAAACAAGCTGGGAAGGAAAGGGGTTATTTGGCTTACATTTCTACATCTCATTGTGTCATTGAAGGAAGCCAGAACAGGAACTCAAACAGGGCTGGAACTTGGAGGCAGAAGACTGGGAACCAACCATTCAAATATGTGAGCCTGTAGGAGCCATTCTCATCCAAATCATTATTGTAGGGGAAGGATATTGTCCTAGGCAGGGTTTCTGTTGGTGCAGTGAAACACCATGACCTAAACAAGGTGGGGAGGAAAACATTATTTGGTTTGTACTTTCATATCACAGTTCATCTTCAAAGAAACTTAAGACAGGAACTCAAACAGGGCAGGAACCTGGAGGCAGGGGTTGATGCAGAGGAGCACTGCTTACTGACTTGCTCCATGTGGCTTGCTCAGCCTGCTTTCTTATAGAACCCAGGGCCATCAGCCCAGGGATGGCACCATCCGCAATATATTGTGCCCTTTCCCGTCAATCACTAATTAATACCCTGCTGGCTTACTTACAGCCAGATCTTTATGGACTCATTTTCTTAGGTGAGGTCCCCTCCTCGCAGATGACTCTATGTTATGTCTAGTTGACAGAAGTCCATCCAGCACAGGCAGGGCCTTTTACAAAGCTTGATAGATATTCATATCAACGATGAAATGTTTATGATTCTGAAGCCTTGTGTTCCAGGTGGAAAGTGGGCCAGCTGAAGTCCTCTGCTAATGTACCTAGCAAGTGGCAGGGAGTTACAATGCCAGTGTTCTGATTGTGAATTTAGTGTCTTTTGCTTCTTTCCAGGCCTCCCTTTAATACCCGTCTCCCTAATGTCTTTCCTTTTCTACTCCTCTCCTTTCCCCCTTAAGCTTCTGCCGATCTTCTCTTTGCTAGGTAGCATGTTCATTGCTAGGAATGCAAAGATTAAAAAGTAAAACTGGGCAATGACTGCTGAATTGTTCTGAGGGTCGTCTGCTTGCTGAACTCTTCGGCAGAGAGTTGACCTACAGCCTGGGATCTCAGGCTGCTGTTGTCCTGGGAACATGGAAAGCTGTTTTGCTTAGTCTGGAGGATGACCTATAATCGCTATGGTTTTGGCTTTGAATGAGAGAGTTTATTAAGTAAGTAAAGGAACAATGAAGGAGTAGCAGACAGCAGAACACTGCCAAATCAGGCACTCCAAACATCCAGCAAGACCTACCCTGGGAAGCCTCACCGAGACTGTCGTCTGGAGCTCCCGAATAAGATAACCATGAGACTTCCCAGGAGAAAACCAGAGCGCAGCAGAAAGGTGACCTCAGAAGAGCTCGCGTTCATCCTTCAGTCAGCTCACCAGGGATTGCAGTCAGCTGGAGTTCCTGACCAGTGAGCCTGTGGCTCTTCTCTTCCTGGTCCTTCCTACTTCGGGCATTGTTATGTTACGGGAAAATCAATAGTAACCTCAGTTTGGAACAGTGTACATTTTAGCTGTTTTTAAGAATTTGGCTTTTAAGCACCATTGGCTGTTTTTCTTTCTAGTTAGAGTTAGGGGACCAGCCTGCCCCATGACAGGGCTTTCAGAGAGACAAGGGGAGGGTTTCCTCACTCCCGGGTTCACCTTTAACATGCTTAAACAGCACATGACATTTGGCAATATAATGTACGTTAGAGAAGTCAAACAGTGTGTGAGGGTGATCGCAATGGCCAGAACATCGACAGCATGCGAAGGAGGTGGAGCCAAAGGCTACCTGCCAGAAAAACTAGTGAATGACAGTTTGTGTTAAAGGGGCTTGTCCAGAGGGGGTGCTGTCACGGACTTGCTGATGACCTGCAGTTTCCCATTCAGCCACTTGGGAGCATAGGAGCACTGGGTAGTGAAGTTCACAGACGCACCTGGAGGTGGAAAAAGGCTCCCGATAGGGAGACAATCTCTTCCTCAGGCTCTGTGTGTGTGTGTGTGTGTGTGTGTGTGTTTGTGTGTGTGCCTGTAAAAGAGGGGTGTTCAAGAACACATAAGTTTTTTTTGTACACTTCTTATTCTATAGTAACTACCAGACTATAATTGCTGTTATGCCGAGTTGTTTATTCATCTCTTTATAGTGTGCGGTTTTATTAGCAGGAATTCTTGCTAGCCAGGCCACAAAAGCATTTCTGAGCCTTAAGTAACCAAGCCCTTCATCTTAAGCACATTGTTTAGCAGTGGAAAATGTAGGTGCTAAGTCTCCCGAGTTCCTCGTGAGGCTGAACCACCATTCCTTGAGGTAAATGGTACTTTTTTCAGAGAAATTCTGAGTTTTTTTTTCCCTCTCCCAGTTCATCCAGGTAGTCATTCTCTCCTCCCCTCTCTCCATTTCCTTCCCCTCTCCCCCCCCCCCCCCCATTAATTGATAGAGAAAAACTAGGATATGATGGGATGGATCAAGGCAGATAGAGCACTTTGACATGTTAACTGTTGTGTGGAAAGATAAGAACCTGCCCTTATTTATGTGTCTGTGAATATCTTAGAATATGTCATGGGGAGACAAGACTATGAACAGCAAATCCCAAAGGTAAACTCTGGAAACCTCCATCTTACACATTACTACGTTAATCATGGTTCCATACACAGTAGCTGGTGAAATGTCTCCTTGTTATTTTATTGAATGAACTCAGTAGAAATCAGAGGACAAAAAGTCTCACATTCAAAAAGCTAAAACCTCAGAGAAAAAGTATGTAATGAGAAAGGGATGAGGGGAGAGGACTTGTGTAACCCGAACGCTTCTAGGAATGAAGCAAAATTAGTGAGGGGGTAGAAGAATGGGTGAACAGAGGATTTTTGGTTTTACAGACGTTTATAATCAAGAGGGAGGCAGAGTGCGTACAGTATCCCGTGCTGCAGCACCCGCTAGGTGGAGCAGCTGTTTTCAGGGGCCAGGGGGCAGCACCTGCTGGGATCTGTACTTGGATTTTCCTTTGGGCCGCCAGCTCACAAGTAATAACGTGGAGACTTATTATTATGAAATCTTGACCTTAAACTTAGTCTTGTCTCCAGCCAGCCCTTATAACCTAAATTAATCTGCTTCTATTAATCTGTGTTCTACCATGTGGCCCTTTTACCGCCTCTCCATTTCTGTATGTCCGACTTGTCCTACCTATCCTGCTATCTCCCTGCCTCTCGTCTTCCCAGAATTCTCTCTCTCCCCAGAAGTCCCACCTATTCTCTCCTGCCTAGCTATTGGCCATTCAGCTCTCTATTAAACCAGTCACAGTGACACATATTCACACAGTGTAAAGACATACTCTGCAACAGGGATCTTGGAATCTGGGTGAGCTACCCTTGAGACTCACCTTTGCTGTGTTCTTTTCTGGGCCCTGGGAAGGTAAGCAGGTAACACAAGAGGGTTTGGCCAAGTCCAAATTGACAAATCAATTTCTGCGTGATTATTAGAAAGTGGTTGTGACATAAGATTTTGATTTGAGTGATCAACCTCTGAAAGCTGGTTAGTCCTCAGTTGTCAGAAGGAACTCCAGACATCGGGGTTTTCAGAAGTTGTACAACTGATTTTCATATTCACTACCACTGAGGACCACCCTGCCATAGCGTCTCACATAGGTGGGATGACAGGCATGAGCCTGTCCTTTTTTTTTTTTGACGATAAACTTTAATTATCTTGCGTTGATTAATGCATTAAGGACCAAAACCACATTCTTCTCCCTGTGTCTTCATCTGTCTATAGCTTGTTTACTGGACTCTCTGAATGCTGTCTGATGTCTGTCTATTCTGTCTCTAACAAAAGGCTTTGCCCTGTTTTTATTGAACAGCACAGAATGGCATGGGAAAGGAATGGGGGATTCTTTACAGAAATCTTTAACAAAAGTTTACAAGGAAAGGCATTCCGCTGATTACGCCCTACCCTGCAGCACTCCAAACAGCAAACAGTACAGCGAACATACTTTATCAAGTTATATCCATATGTTGTTTTCAACATTTACCGGGAATATTGTTGTTGTGTAAGGTTGCTTTCTACCTGTTGGTGGCTTTCAGCGGATGATTACAGCACACATACACACATGCATTACTTAAGGTCAGGAGTACATAAAATTTTGTATTGGCTTAGATTGTAAATGCTGATTGCATGGGAAATTCAAGGCAGATAATGTCGGTTGCATTGTTCTCTTAAAGGCAGGTTAAACTTAAAAGTACATGTTAGGATAGCAGGCAAAGTCTTCATTGATCTCAAAGCATGTTATTAACTTTGCTGTGAGGTCTGTCTTAATTCCAGTCTCTTAGAGGCTGAGATAGTTTCATAAAGTTATTGCACTAGAATATCTATTGATTTACCTGTCTTCTATCAGTCATCCATCGTCTGTTATCTATGTGTGTATGCACGTACACACACACACACACACACACACACACTTTTTTTCCCTGTGAGTCAGGAGTTTGGTAGCGAATTGAGTGATATTGACACCAAGATGTCACCCAGGTCTGCAGTCTGAAGTCTAACTGTGGTTAGGGATCTCCTTCCAGTGTGACTCATGAACTGACAAGGGCAGGGGACTCTTTCCTGTGAGCCTCCCCAAGCACTGTCCCAAGTGTTTTCAAGACTCTGCGCTAAGCCACTAGTTGGCCATAGAGGCCAGACAGTGGTGGCACATACCTTTAATCCTAGTATTTGGGAGACAGAGGCAGTCAAATCTCTGTGAGTTCAAGGCCACCTTGGCCTGCACAAGGTTGAATCTGTCTAAAAGAAAAACAGAGTTCACACAAAGGTGATCCCAACACTTGGGATCCCATGCCTTGAATCCCAGCACTAAGGAGGTGGAGTCCGGAGTGATATGGCTGGGTGGAGAGAGGAATGTAAGGAGGGAGGAGACAGGAGCTCAGATGCAGCCTGAGGATGCAGTCTGAAGATTCAGTCAGAGCTTGCAGTCTGAGGTTCTGTAGAGACCACAGCAGAATCTCTATGAGGATTCATAGAGACAGGGTCGTCCTTTCGGTCTGAGCATCGGCAGAGATAAGAACTATGTAGTGGCTCACTGCTCTTCTTCACCGATCTTCAGGCAAGCTTTGTTAGATCACAAACAAAATCACTACATCTCTGCAGCTGGCTTCTTTCAGAATGAGTTGTCCTGAGAACAAGAAGGAACCCGCACTACTTTTTGTGATGTTATTTCAGGGTGGTGACACATCAGCCATGTTCCACTGTCACAGCTGCCACACTCCTGGGGATCTGAATGAACTCCTCTGAAGGTAGATGTACCAGTTTATGGGCATACTTTAGTAACACACGAGTTGTGTGTATTGTATTAAATTTCACAGATTTTTCTATTTGTTTGTTTGATGGCTTGGTTTTTGAGACAGGGTTTCACTCTGTAGTCCCAAGGTTTTGGCCTTGAACTCACAGGGTTCCTTCTCTTTTGGCCTCAGGATTGCCGTGGTGACAGGCGTGAGCCACTGTGTCTGGCTAATTTTATTAAATGCTTGTGCTTTAGTTTCTCATCCACAAAAGAGAGGTTCAGTTATAATACCCTTCCACGTTGTTACTGGAGAGTTCTGTGACTTGGTACGTGAAAAGTATGCAGCACAGTTTCTAGTCCATAGCAATGGCTTATGAAGTGATTCCTTTATGACTTTACAGAGCTTAGGACACAGAATTGTACACTGTGCCTGCTGTGCATTTTCGAGACCCCACACCCTTTGCCACTTCTCCCAAACACTGAGCTATATTAATGTCCCATGAGATTTGCCTGTTGTAGATAGCGATAGAAATGGAGTCATGTAATATGTGGCCTTGTGTGCCTGGCTTCGTTACACCTAATCATTTTAGCCTTTATTTTCTGTGGCAATCCAGCGATAGCTTGGTTCCTAGTACAACAGAATTCATTGTGGCTTCTAGACAGGCTGGTCCTTTGCTTAAAGACTCTTGCTGTTCTGGAAAGACCAGGGACACAGAGAGGGCGGGACTTGTGGACAGCCTCAGACACGTCACTCCCTGGGCGTCATCCTTATTTCTTTACTTAGGATTATGTTTTCTTTAGGAAGGTACAGACACCTTGTGCTGTTTGCACTTACTCGGTAGATCGATTCTTAATAAGCATTATGTGATTCTGTCAGAGTTCTGTTTGTGCAGGCTGTGTGTACATTTGAATTGTTTATCAGTGCAGTGTCATTGAATGTTTTCGTGGTGGAAGGCTCTGCATTAATAGAGCTTTCTTTTTTTCTGTAAAGAAGTCTCACTCATGTGCACACTGTCATAACTGGAGGTCTGGTGCATTGCTGGCGTCTTTCTTCATGTTCTGCCTCCCACAGACACTCAGCTAGGAGGATGACCGGCCCTGTTTGGCTCATCAGCCTGTGTCACCATGGGTTGGCATTGTCTTGACTCCGTAACAGTCTCCTTCAGTGGCTCAAAGCCAGCGATCATAGCTTTCTGGCTGAGTCGTTTAGATAGTCAGGAGATGCTCTGTCCTTAAAACTTGAAATAAGTTATAAAAATTGCTTTGTAATTTAAGGGTTTAACAATATAAATGAGCAGAAAAATTCCAGAACCGTGGTGCAGACTCTTTGGTAGTGAAACATCCTCTTGCCCTCCTAAAATAAATCAGTTATTCCTTTCATGGCCACTGTGCAGAATAAGAAGTATGAGCTCGTCATTCCTCCCGTGGCTTGTAGGAGAGAGTGAAAAGTGTTAACTTGCTCAGTAGTCTCAGCGTGCCCTGCTCATAGCTAATGCCACGATTTCATAGTCTGCTCTCTTCCTGGTCATCATTCCACAGAGGTGCCTGTCAAGGACCTTCTTCTATCTCTTTATTTTTGCTGTCATGTGACCTTCCTCTCTCTTGCCATTGCTGCTCTGTCATGTCTTCATTTTTCTGGGTAGGAACAAAGGGATTTGAATCTCAGCGGACCTTGGAAATGTTTACCTTAGGTATAGAAAGCTTCAGTTTCCAGCTTTCAGCTGAGGGCATAGCACAGATGCACTGGGACAGCAAACCTGTGTTTGTTGTTTGTCTTTGTAGCTCACCTCTTCCTATTCGACTAGCTTCAACGTTTGCTATTCATTATCCCAGCCTTTCTCCATGCTCTTAATATGTGTGCAGCTATGTATTTGTGATTTTGTGTTTTCTTTCTTCTTTCTTTTTTTCTTTTTTGAAAGATAAGATTATTTTGGTTCTGTAAAGAATTCCTTTTGCTTACCATATTAGCTTTTTCTCTTATGCTGTTGAGTTCTTTCTAACAGGCACAACACACATTCTTTCTTAAAAGGGGAAAAATTGGTTTTTCTCCATATCTCCTCAATTTCTCCTTTAGCATCATCAGTTTTTATCAGAGAATTAAGTTATAAGCCAAAGAAATTATACCAGAGCCAAGAAGCAAAAGTATAAATGAAAAGATTAGACTACTATATCCTCCTATTTAATCTTGATATATTAAAAATTAAGCATGCTATTTTTCTCTTCTGTATTTTCTCCAACTCAAAACATCAGTCTGGACATTTGGGAGTCCAGACTGTCCCCTGATATTGATATTTTTTCTGTGTGGCATCCTCTATTCTGGTCTGGAGGGGTTCAGGAAACCATCTTCTTAATGGAAGGGTGGATCAGACATTTACCTGTGAGAGCTGAGCCTGCACTGCCAAGGGAGTGTTCTCTTTTCAGGGTAATCTAGTGTGAGGTCAGGAAGGAACTGTAAGCAAAGGACCTGCTCTTTGTAGCATTTAAAGCTATCTAGGCCATGATTGCTAATGGAGATGGAGGGAGAGAGCATGAGGGGGAATGTGATTTAGACGGGCGTGTTGGCACACCCGTTATCTCAGCACTCAGTAGCCCACGGCAGGAAGATCATGAGATACATGACATAACTCTATCTTAAAAATATATTGATATTATATATAGAAATAATATATGAATGTTAAAATCTAAAACTTATAGAAGAAAAAATGAAAACCTTGTTTCATTTGTCTGAATCACATTGTTCATCTAGGTTCCGCTTTATAGTAAATACAGATTGTGGTATGCTGTCACTAGAATTCAGCTGGGAAACCTCTGGTCAAATGATCCAATGTCTTCTACAAAGAGACGACAAGAGTTGGTGAAGAAGAGGGAGCCAGCCTGTAGTTTGAAAGAGACTAAAGAGATACATCAATTAACTTGGAGGCATTTGACCTCATTGGAATGCAGAAAGAAACAAAAACCACAAGTGGAAGTAGGTTACTGGGGGAAATCAGATACTTTCCCCATGGTGTTGAGCAGGTTTTGGTGTGATGCATTAAGATGTCTGCGATTAATTTCTAAACAGCTTACAGTGGGAAAAATAAAGAGAGCTAGAAATAGAAGATCGTGAATTGTTACTTGGTGAGCTGTTTCAGAATAAGAAATTCCCTAAAGGAGTAATGTTAAGACATTTTCTAAGCTGCTAAAATGTGACTTCAGATGAGCCCTTCCTTCGAGGGCGGGGTCATGGCAGACCACAGTCACAGCCTTAGTCCCCCTGCTTTGTGGAGGTGGAGTCTTCCATGAACCCACAACCCTGTTAGGACCTATCCTAGTTTCCCTGGTGCTGTGGTCAAATCCTGTGACCTAAAGCCACTCAGGGAAGAAGGCACTCACATTGGCCTGCAGTTCCAGAGGAATAGAGTCCCTAATGGCAGGGAAGACAGAGTCTGACAGCAGGAAGGAGAAGCTCCTCGTCACTCTTTCCCATGTACACACAGAAAGCAGAGGGGGTGGGCAGTAGAGCAAGGTTGTAAACCCTCAGAGTCTGTTCCCAGTGACTGACTTCTTCCAACAGGGACCTCCTAAAGGGTTTCTAGCTTTCCCAAACAGCGCTGCCAACTGGGGGCTGAGTGGGACCTTCTTCACTCTGGCCGTCTGCTCTGTGCCAGCCTGTAGTTCAAACTGTGCTGTGCAGCGCCAGGCCCTGACTGAGATTTGGAAATCAGAAGAGAGAAAGCCCTTTCTTGTGAGGATGCTCTCCCTGCCATCAGGTGCTCTTGGGATGGTCTAATGTTAGGGAACCCATGCTTTTTCTGATTAAATAAATACTCCCTGCCATCTCTTTGTTAAAATTCCACCATAGTCTTAAACAGCCTCAGGAGGTGAGGTTGGGGATTTTGTGATGTGTGGAGAGACCTGTGGAGAGGTCAGGTGGAACACAGACCTGCTGAGTGATCGAGTGGTCCTTGACTCATTCACAGAGGAACCAGTGTGTGCCGCATCTGCTTCTGGCCGGGTGTTGAATTTAATCCTTGTGGTTATTGGCTCTTGGTTCCACTCTGAACTCAGGTTGAGGAAGGGTAATTTTTCTTATGAAGCTAGTTATTTCTAGAACTTATTTTTGGTTTCCTCTGTTTCCAAAGTCTTATTTTCCTGAATTGTACATGTTACTCAATAGATTTAAGGTTTAGAATGTATTTGGAGATGCTTAATACAATCTTCTGCGAGTTTTGTGTGCTTTCAAACTTTGATTTCTACTGTTTTGTGGGACTCGTGGAGGAACTTAGGATCCTTCATGTTTTAGCTGTGAGGAGGTAGAAACCGTACTGAGTATTAGCTTAAAACAGAAAAGGATAGTGATGTGTCCAGTATACAGTGAGTGATGAGCCTGAAACTGCTGTGAAATTGTCAGATTCTTCACTTTGCTGAGTTAAAATCAGTGATAAGAACCTCAGGTGCTTTGTCTGTGGGGGAAATTGCTGTGACATGGGTGGCGTATCCACTGAGATCCACACAGCACATCTGGGATGTTGATGTTCATACTACAGTTTTTTTGGCCATGTCAGTATATTTACAGTTGCCATTAAAAAATCCTTTAGGTGTACTGAACCAGGAGGGGAAATCCATAGCGTGCAAATGACTAGCAAAGTGATTATATTATTATATTATAATATTATATTATTATATTATTTCATGGAATAAATATGTTTGCTGCTTTTGTTTGATGGTTTGTTTTTAAATATTGGAGTTATATAGATACTCAAGTTTTCTACAGAGACCCACAATAAGGGTAGGTTAAAAAGATCACTTCAGCTTCCATTCACGGAACAGTCCAGAGAAGGGAGTATAGGCCGGCCTACAGTCCATGCTGTCTGTGGTCACTGGGCAGCACGATGCTCACCTGGAGAGGCTGGGTGCTTTTTAACTGTGTGTAGTGTCCTTGCTGTCTCTTCCCCACGAGTCTGATTGAGCACTTCAGTCATTATATCTGGTAGAACAGAGGATTAGTGGCATTCGGTGCTTTTCATACTTAGGCCAGAGAAGGTCAGGAAAGGTCCCTGTAGTTCGGACCTGTGGCTGAGGTCCCTTAGGCTGCCATCCATTGTCTCAGGAAGTCAGGCCACACAGACAGAAACCTGTGAGTGTTCTGTTGACTGCCCCCAATGATCCTGTTGATAGTGATTTTCAGCTATTAGATACGTGAGTTAGAATACCTCCAGATGACTTTAAAGACTTTTAAAGATGACTTTAGCTCTTAGCTGCTGAACTTTATCAGTGGGGGACACTGGTAAATTGTCTAATAAGAATGCTAGTTTGAAAATTTAAAATTTATATTTGAAAATTTAAAACAAAATTATATTGGCTTAAAGGGAATGTTTACCTATATTTTCCTTCACATAAGGAAGTTCAAAGGTTGAAGAATTGGCTCAGAGGTTAAGAATGCTTGCTGTTCTTACAAGGGACCAGAGTTTGGTTCCTAGTACCTTTATCAGGTGGCTCACGACCACCCCTAACTCCAGTTCTAGGGAATCCAAAACCCTCTCTGGCCTCTGTAGATGCATGCACGCGCACAAGCACACACACACACACACACACACACACACGCGCGCGCGCGCGTGCGCGCGCACACACACACAATGTCTTCAAACAGTAGGAAATCCCAGCAGAAGGCATTGCAGAGCCAACCTGATCCCCCGGGTCTACCAGTAGAGAAAGGAGGAGGAAGGGAAGTGGGACAGGGAAAGGTTTTAGAAGCTGCTCTGCAATGCATCTATGTGTATTTCCTTTTCTAGGGTGTTGCCATTTGGCCATACCTCACTGAAAGCATGGCAGAAGTGTGCTTTTTATTTTTGCCCATGTCCCATGAGAGTCAGTATTTCTGTCCTAAGAACTTGTGTGAGTGAAACCCCTGTGCTGCGCTGTTGCTTTGAAAAGAGTTGTTTGTTTTTGTTTTTCCCCCAACCCTGCCACATCACATGTTGCACTTTAAGAAAGAAAAGAAAAGAAAAGACGAGAAGAGAAAAGAAAAGAAAAGAAAAGAAAAAAGAAAAGAAAAAGACCAGAAATCATATGAAGGTTTGCAGGAGACACTTGCTATTTGTAGGCAGAGATCCACTGCTGTGTACAGAGACTCAGTGTCTCAGGGTCAGCGCTCAGACTCTCTCCTGGGCAACAGCAGTTCCATCTGTGGCATGCCCAGAGCAGAGTAGGGCCGTCTGCAGCTGCTTCTCGGTGATCCTGAGTTGACCTGGTAGAGGACCTGCTTTTCAAAAAGTATACATACATGTTTGGATCCCAGAAGTATTTTTATCCCTCACTTTAGAACTGAGCTAGTCCGTGACAAATATCGCCTTTCTGGAAGAGCTGGGGTTTGCTGGAATGCATGATTTGCACCATATCATGTTGTAGGACTTAGGTCTCTTCATAAAAGACCTGTCTCTATTCTTTATGCACCACCAGTTTCCCTGCCCTGCACTGAAAGATTTAGTTGATGAACTTAGAAATGTACAGGAATGTCTCCTTTGTTTCTTTTCTAGATGAGTACCAACCTCTGATTGGCATAGAGAAAAAACATACTGACACTGAATCTTTTTTATGGCAAATATGACATGCACTGGTGTCTTTGTGTTCTTTGTGTTCTGTGTTCTTCTTGGTGGCCTCTCTCCTTTCTCCGGGTGTCTGGGGGAGTAATGGGGCCTTTGTGTTTGCACCTTTCTGATTAAAGCTGAGGTGCTTCTGCCTCCTGTGGTAGTCTTTGTCCCATTCTGCCTTTCGTGCCTTGGGTGACTTATCTCATTTCTGCCTGGATGCCTGGTACCCTGTGGTTCACTGATTCTCGAGCTAGCACCCAGTGAACTTGGAGCAGGTATAATTTGGATATTAGGTTTTCCCTGTGTGAGCCTTTGAATACTTGGTCCCCAGCTTGTAGCACTGTTTTGCAAGATAGTGGAACCTTTGGAATTCAGGTCTAGTTGGATAAAGTTGGTTGCTGGGCTTGGCCTTCAAGTTTGCAGTCCAACCCTGCTTTCCTGGGCTATCTATGTGAGAGGAGGGGGCTACTTCACGCTTCTGACTCCACAGAGGAGAATCACTCATGCCAACCTGCCTTACCCCTGAAATAGTTGAGCCAGAATGAAGCCTTCTCTTGAGCTGCCTCTTGTCCGGTGTAGTCACAGCAATGAGAGAATTAACCAATCATTAACCAGAGTCACTTTCCCTTAGGTCTGACTAGGAGGCTCCTTTGCACTTGAGCCAGATGACCTGCTTTCAGTGGCCCCTGTTTGCTCCAGAGCCCATTTCCTGCTATGATGACCCATCTGGCAGGTGCCTCAGCCAGACTCCTAGGGAATTCTGTGTTCAGTCTGTACCAGGCAGAATCAGGTACCTGACCACTTTCCCAGGGTATCAAATAGGAAACAGTGCCCTCTTCTGTCATTCACTGAGCATCCTGGCTGCTTTCAGGGCCATTGCCTTTGACTCCATCTTCTTTCCTCAGATCATTTGCTCCTCTCTACGAGCACCGTGATTTGTCTGTCAGAACAGGAAAGGATATCTTGTTAGACGTAGAGGAGAGGTTCATCAGGACCCTCGTTAGTAGAGGCAGTGATGGGAGGCAGGAGCGAAGCACTTTGGGAAATTCTCCCCCAGCATAGCTGCGCAGTCTTGCTGAATAATTCTGTTTTTTGAAATCATAAATAATTACTGCCATCTTCCATGACATTTCTATAATTTCCTTTTTTCATGTGGATAAATGGTTATACTAAAAGCAAAAGGCAGTATGTGAATGCAGTTCAGATATTCTTACGTGTACTTTAAGGTCAGCCAGAATATTTGTCTCTTTGAGCTTTGTGTCTTTGCAGTCAGTTTCCTGCTGGTATTCTTTAGCAGGAAAAGGATGGGTGATCCATAGATCCGTCTTCAGGCTCATTGCCTGCGAGGTGATGAATAAATTGTCCTCAATTACAAGTGCCTCATTTTCATTGTCTTTAATGGTCAAAAGTACACACGATCAGAAAGCTGGGTGATTATGGGATGTCATGTAGTTTGCTGATGCTAGCTTCCCATTTCCTGTCCTCCTCATTCCTTCTGTGTGTGATGCTACTGTTCCCGCTCCCTCGAGTGTACAGCTCCTCCCCCATGCCCATTAGGCTGGTACTCAGGCTTGCCTTGTCATCTTCTCCCAGTCCCCTTACACACGCCTTCAAAAGATCCCCGCCTGGCATCTGTCCTATGCTTTTATTTTCTCTGCTAGGTGCGAAAGGCCATGAGGTAGGTCTGTAATGCTCTTATATGCTTAGTGCTTTTCTGTAGCCCTGGAATGTATTTAAGAATAGGAAAGAATAGGCATTGCATGGTTTTGATATCACCTAATAAAATAGGAAGAATATTTTCCCAACTGTTTTTGCTCCAGTCTTATTTTCTAACTTACCTTTTTTTCTGGTTCTCAAAAGTATTTCTCCTCTAAGTAACTTGCAAGTAACTGAAGTTACTCATAATTTGTGAATCAAAGAACATAAGTTTTAATTTGAATACTTCTTCCATTGCCAGTTTTAGACATAATCTTTATATTTAGGAAATTTATCTTAGAACTATGAAATTATTTCTTTGATCACACTCAAATATTTATAGCCCAGTGGATCTTTTAATTAAAATTTGAATTTGTTTGAATTAAAATTTAGCAAATGTTCCTTTTTATTTGGGTGGTCATAGCTCTTTGACTTTTGGGGACTCTATCTTGGTATTTAAATTAAGCCATCTCAGATTTCACACACACACACACACACACACACACACACACACACACAGCCAGTGATTGTTCACAAGTCATCATGTGGGAAGAAAATGGGCATATTCCATATCAGATCAGTTGACCCTGGTAGGTGATACAAAAAACAGATTAAGGAGATTTTCAGAAGAGTCAGTTTCATGGACCCCATCTACAGAAATTAGATTGTGTAGGAAATTGTACCAGGTTGGATAGAAACCGTCCACTGTGAAGTCAGTGTGTTTTGTTTACACTTTTTAAAGGTCAGTATTTACAGACAGGTTGCATGTTTCTTGCACTGAATACCTTTATAATCTCTTTCTCATTCCTAGTGCTAAGTAAGGTACCATTTCCTCAGTATTGGGTGTCTTAGGGTACGGTTCATGTGAACATTGTATCCTGGTACAATCAGTTGTGATGTTTGTAGCAGCTGTGCCTGACGATCTCTTCAACCAGGCTGCTCTGTTACTGTGACTGGGTGATCAGACTTGTTTTCTCTGTTAGTGACCATTGTGACCAAACATCTGGTTTATGGATATGCACACCTGTCACCTGTCACCTGTGCTGTTCTTGCTTTCTCATTTTCAGTAAAGTTTCTGTTAGAGGAATTTGGTAAACTTAATGCAAAATGAGTTACTGGGAGTCCTGTTGATCTATCTCCACGTGATCAGTAGAGTACTTTGAGTTGCCTGAAGCCCTCACAGATGCTTCTGATGTTGGCATTGCCTAGATTAGATGTGTGCATTCAGGTCCGTCCGTTTGCATTAGGAGGGAATATCACTGTAGGCCAAGCAATCTCTTAGGCACGTAGCATTCATCATTTCTTTTCAAATCCTCTTTACACATGCCACACAGTCATGCAAATTATGGGCTGAGCAAGATGTGTGATTTATTCTCTACATGGGCAGTCTTAGCACTTAGCTTAGTTCTCAGCTTATGCCTGTTGAATCAGTGGAATGCTGCCTTCTTAGAAAGATGGGCTTGTTTCAACGAAGAATGACGAGGGGTTGGAGAGATGGCATCATCAATAAAGTACCTCCCCCATATGCAAATTAAAGAAACTGGCCAAGGTTGCTGTATTCTCACGGCAGCTATACAGCACAAGGTAGTGCGTGTGCATAACTCCAGCAGTGGGGAGGTAGAGACTGGAAGATCCCTGGAGCTTGTTGGTTAGCCAGTCAAGCAGAATTGATGAGTTCCTAGTTTGGTGAGAGACCCTGCATCAGAAAAATAATGTGGAAAGCAACCAAAGTAATTAACTAATATTGACCTCTGACCTCCACATGAGTGTGCACGCGCGCGCGCGCACACACACACACACACACACACACGTGCATACACATATACCTACCCCCACACAAACATTTAAATCCATCTATACATAAAACTGTTTAATCCTTATATGTATACATAAATCTAAACTTCCATGGGATTTGCAGTCTGAGCCATTATTAACTTACAGAGGTTTTATACTAAAACACATATGGAGCTCATACAGTTTTGAAGATTGAATTGAGTTTTTCAGTCATTAGATTTCAGACGTTGCCTGGATTCTAAAGTTGTATTATTTTGTGCTCCATGCTCCCTTTTACTTTTTTCTTTTGAAGAGATTTACACTAGATCAGATCCTCTAGTCCCACCTCCCACCTTCCTGCCCTCAGGAAACAGACATTAGCACTGTTTTTTGTTTGCTTGCTTGCTTGTTTGCTTGAGATGTGTAGCTCTGACTGGTTTGGAATAGAATGGCTCTGCCTACCGAGTGCTAAGATTAAGCACATGAACAACCGTTCCGTCATCCTCAGCACTTTAAACACTACCCGGAACCCCAGGTTTTAAAGGTAATACCAGTAGAAACCAGGGAAGAAAAGACATCTTTCAATAATATCTGTATGGCTGAGAAGTTCAGGAACCAACAGAACAAACTGATACTTGTGTAAATTCACTCCTTTTCATTGTGAAACATTTCGTTTTTGTGACTACACTGTAAATGGCTTGAATGTTTTTCTATTTTCCATTATTTTGTTTATTTTACATTTTCTACTAGTACCTAACAGCAAATAAATATGGAATGTGGTCATTAAGAATTGTATTGAATGTCTTTATGGACCGTTTCTTTCGTGACTCTTACCTAATCTTTTGGCTGTCGTAGCCTCTGCCCCAGAGTTGCTAGTTTTAGGATTAAGAGAGCAGGTTCTTGGGCTCCTTCCCTGGATTTGGATCCTGGTGCTTGTGTTATCGGTTTTCTAACCTTGAACACAAAAATAGAGATCTCAGTGCCTCAGTTTCTCTCTCTGTAAAACCTGTACTAAAGACATGCAGTGGTCAGGTCAGGGCCTTGTGTGCCTCAAGGCCGAGTGATCACACGGATGCTATACATGTCAAGTTCCCAAAAGTTGTACCAGTGATGGCCCCTTCCTGCTTCAGCACTATCTCTGGGTGCCCGTTTTTGCACACATTGAGCCATTAATAAAGCTTCCTCAAATGCAGCTTTCCTTATAGACATGATCGGTCTGTCATCTTGGTTCTCCTAGCTCTTATTTTTTATTAAATAACTTACTTAGTCATCAGTAATCTTTAGGGACTCGATGGTGACGCATTTGTACTCACAGAGATAAGCAGCGTGGTCACAGAAATTTAGTCTAAGACCACTCATCTGATAGAAATGCCTGGAGAGATATCTAAGCAGAGTATCTACTTCTTTAAAATTTGCCTTTAATTTTCAAGAAATGTAAGTAGACAAGGTGAGCATTCTCTAGAGCAGAGGTTCTCAACCTTTCTAATGCTGTGACCCTTTAATACAGTTCCTCATGTTGTGTAATTATTTCCTCAACCATGTAATTATTTCCATTGCTACTTCATAACTGTAATTTTGCTCCTGTATGGATTGTAATGTAAATCGCTGATATGCAGGATGGTATGCGGCCCCACAGGTCGAGAACTGCTGCTCTAGAACATTAGATGTGTAGATAGATGATCTTAGCCCAGACTCCAGAGAGAGAACGTACAGGGAAGTCGTCTGCTGATCAGAGCTCTGTTTTCATCTGTTTTACATCTCATTCTGTGGGTCAGCTTTGGTTGGAAGACTGAATCTCCGGACAGACATATGAGGTCTTTTTTCCCAAGAGGAAGTGAGCCCCAGGAAGAGGTCACCCGGCACCCAGCATCTGTGTAACTGGTCTGTGCACCTTTGCCTTTTCCCTTCAGTGCTCATGAGTGAATGCAGTGATGGAGGCTATGGTGGGACAGAACTTTCCTGGGATAGGACTGGGAGAGCTGGGTGTGGCTCTGTGGCACAGGGGCATGCCTAGTGATTCTGCAAGTAGGCAGCTGTCTATGCCAGCTACAAACTGCATTTAAATAAGCCCTGTTGGGTGGGAGGCTATCGTTAGGAAGCAAGCCCAGACCCGTCACTTTTTCCAGTGGTTCAGTAGTTGTCTCTGCTCTTCCCACCCTTGCATCCTTGCTGCTGACTCACTGTGTGGCTGGCTTTGTTTTTATTGGAGTAAACAGTGCTATATATGTGACTCATGGCTGCAGTCTCCATTGCCTTGAGACCTTTGTCACAGCCTGGTGACAAGAGGCCCAACAGTTTGAAAGGATTTATTAGGACTTCTATGTCAGTATGCTTTATGGAAAGTGAAAGTTGGCTAGATGAATGGTAGGCCACTAACTGAGGTATAGTAGGGCTTATTCTTTTGGCTCTTTTTACACATTCAGGAAATTGGAGTAGTGCAGAATTAAAGCACTCATCCCCTGTCCATCCTGGTTTCTCCATGACACACACCGTGTGAGTCTCATTGTTCCTGCACAGCGGGAATGACAGTGGAGACCCTTGGAAGCCCTCACTCCGCTGCTTCCTCACTTGACAGCAACCTCTGGGCAGACTGAGTTCTTAGAAATTTAGGGTTTGCAGCCGGGCGGTGGTGGCGCACGCCTTTAATCCCAGCACTAGGGAGGCAGAGGCAGGCAGATCTCTGTGAGTTCAAGACCAGCCTGGTCTACAAGAACTAGCTCCAGGACAGGCTCTAAAGCTGCAGAGAAACCCTGTCTCGAAAAACAAAACAAAACAAAAAAAGAAATTTAGGGTTTGCTTTTCTAACTGGTAAAATGGACTTGGGGATGGCAGAGAGATCTTGTGTGATAGTTACATGGAGCAGTGTAACAATAATTCTCTTTGTGGTCGTGTGTTTATAGTCTGCTCAGGTAGGAGAAAGTAGATTGAAAGGCAGATTCCTGAAGGTTTTTTATTAAATTCTTGGTCAATCTTAAGAACAGGTATCAACCAGTAAGTTCCTCCTCAGAGCAGAGCCTAGCACCTCTGTTCCGGCCTCCAGTACTGGGGACCCAGAGCTGCACTGACCGGAAGGCGTGCATTCTGGTCATCAGTTAGGGAGAGGACAAACACAAAAGCATTTGTAGAGAGAGATTTAGGCTTCTGTTGAGCATCTCAGCTTACGCAGCACATTCTATGTCCTGTCTCTGGATCCCTCACAAAGGCCCATACTGTATTTTGTGTTTGGTAATTAAACTTCAAACAAGGAGACCCTGCAAGCCGAGTAATGTTTGCATGTGCTCTCAGTTATAATTTTCTTTGCAAAGACCTTCTGCAGCCCTGCTCCCCTGCTGGTCAGCCTTCCTCTGAGGACCTTGTCTCCAGTTCTGCTCCTTCGTCTCTTCCCTTTCCTGTCCTCTCCTCAGCCGTCAGCATGGGCACAAGCCCGGCATACCCACTATGTCGCTCTGCCTTTGAACCTGCATAGGGCACTAGGGCCGGGTCTTGGTGTTTTTCCTGTGTCTTCTATGCAGTCTGCTAGACTTTTCAATACATAGATGAGCAAAGAGGCCTGACAGCCCTTTCTCCCAGTTGTTGTTAGTGATGATGCATAAATGTCTTTCTTCTGAAAGATCCAGGGATAGGTGGAATGGAAAACGAATGACAGCATGCCAGCCCCTCTTCTTTCACCCTCCTCTGATGAAATCCTTCCCGTGCCTTTTATAGATACAGATGTATCGACATTGATTAGTTTTCATTTTGTCACTCTATCTTGGAAATCTTTCTTCATGTCAGTATGCACTGATTTTTAACACTGAAGTTTCACAGCATGAGTGAGCTGCAATTCATTTATCGGGTCTCCTATTGATCATCGTTTAAACTCTTTAACCCATTCAGCCACAGTAAACAGCCTTGGAAGCTAATCACACACCATATACAAACATTTCGTTACAGTTCCCGCAAGTAGGATTATTGATTCTGAAAGTGTATTCATTTAAATATGTGGTACAAATGACCAAATCATTTTGCCAAATACTATAATCTACCCATCTGTATCAGGGTAGGTAGGAACTACCCGTTTCTCTGCATTTGCTATTACCATTCTCATAAATTTATGCCAGTGTAAAGTTTGCTTATTTGTCTGTGTATTTATTTATTTTGGCCTGGTACGGTGGCACACACCTGTAACTCAGGTAGTTCAGAGGTGGAGGCTGGAGGATCAGTAGTTTAAGGCTTCCAGTACTCGAGACCCTCTATTTCAAAGAAAACAAAACTTAAAAAAATAAAGGAGAATGTATTTATTATTGAGTGGAAGGGTTGTTGAATATGTCTTCACATCTTTATCGGTCACTTCTGTTCCTTCTCTGAACTGTATTGATCCACATGCCATTTGTCCAGGGAGATGACCTCTGTATCTACATACCATTTGTCCAGGAAGAGATAGCTTCTTTTCCTTTCAGAAAGGAAAGAAACAGACAGTAGAGTATGAAGTCCAGGCAGGTGCTCTCTGATACTACTCTCAGCAGTAGGTCATCGCTACTTATCACGAATGGTCTGATTAGGAGGAGTTGACGGTATCTAAGGATGTTCAGAACACCCTAACAGAAGTTGTCTAGAAATATCGGGGTGTCTTTTTGTGACCAATTCCACTGCCCCCTATTGTTGAAAATAAGTATGTGTGATTTTTTTAATTTTTATTTTGGAGTTACTGTTTGTATGGTGTCTGCTTGGGAAAACACATTTGATGCTTCACTAAATCATCGAGGTGCTGATGACCTTTGGCGTGTTCAGAACAAGTGTTCTCACTTCTTGACGTTATTTATTTATGGTTGGAAATGAAGCTCTGAGAAATTGGGAATTCCATGTTTTATGAATTGTAAGGGTAGGACTTCTGTTGTTTGACAAAGAAAAAGGTACTCTTTAGAATCAAACTAAGGATCTCCCTCTGGCCTTTCCTTTTCTCTCCCTTCTTTTCTCCCTCCCTCCCTCCCTCCCTCCCTCCCTCCCTCCCTCCCTCCCTCCCTCCCTCCCTCCCTCCCTCCCTTTACTTTTCTTCCCCCTCTGTTATATCCCACTGGTTGGCCTCAGACTGGTAATCATAGGTGCACACTGGGTGTACAGTCTCTGGTTTGTACAGCTTTAAAGTTTCCAGTACCACCCAACACAGAGACTTGCTTTGAAATTCAAGTGCACTTTATTTATGGAGTATGCATATGGAAATATTTCTCCTTGAAGAGTATGTCTAACCTGTAAAGGTGCGCTTTCCAAATCTCATGTGTGTAGATCTGTGTCGGCTGGGTGCTGCCTTTCACCACAAGGGGCTCCTTCCTGCATGCTGTGTTAGAAGTGCAGTAGTCAGTTGCTTCTGCTGTAAAATCTGATATCCTCTTGGTTGCCTCACTGTCCCTCAAAAATTAACGAGAGGCAGGTGTGGGGAGAAGATTGAGGCCTCTGCCTTTGAAGAGACTTCTGGCTCCCTTCGTGAGAGGAACAGACCAGCTAGCTTGTTTTCAGTAGTAGCTGTGCAGTACTCTGGCTTGCTAATGTTTGTTTAAGAAGGGGTGTTGACTAGTTCCCGCCGCAAGTAGGAGTGTCTAGTCAGGGCTTTCCTTTCTGTGGAGAAAGTTAGCAGCACACTGACACATCACACGTCGAACGAGAGAGTCCAGGACCTTCCACACCGATCCCCACAGAATGATGGGGCAGCTTGTGAAAAGCGGTCAGGACTGGCGTGCACAGCTGGCGGGACTGATGTGCTGTATGGGTTAGTACAGTTGCCCCAGAGAGCTTCGCGCAGTGGAGTTTGGAAAGGAAAGTTGTGCTACCAGTTTTGGCTTGCAGGGCAGAGCTGATGACTGTGGGGTGCTTGAGGCACCTGCGGAGAATCTCGACTGCCTTTTGGCTTGCCTGAGAGAACTTTGCTTCAGATAGTTGCAGAGAGGATACGCCTTTATGTAGCGCCGACATTTGCTGTGTGCGGCACTAAGTATATTTAACTTTGATTGCTCTTTACTGGGAAATGTAAACAGTGTGTGGGGTGATAACTGCTCTTTATATGATTTTTCCTTACATTCTATTATTTATATTGGTGTTTTTGTGTATTTTCAGCTATCATATACTTCATAAGGTGAACATAATATATGTTTTCATGTAAAACTGATTGTAAATAAGATAATATTAACTAGAGGAATGCTATAAAACTTGATTCAGAGTATTAACTGGGCAGTTCCTAAAACCAGCAGATCTGGCTAATACACAGGAATGATGGCTCGCTTCTTTGTTGTCATGGCAACAGTGCCCTAAATATAAATCTCAGTGTTAAGCATCCCTGACTGAAATGAGGAAAATCACCACAAGACTTGTAATTGGAAAATTAGATGTTGTAATCCGGCATACTCCCTTTTAAAATGATTCCCTTTTGAAATAATGCACATGGTGGTAAAATTGCCTGGTCTTTCCAGGCTTAAGTTCTTTGCCGGATGCAGTGTAGTTACTGTCTTGAAGAAAGCGGAGGATCTTGCAGTTGTTGCCATGGTCCTGCTGCAGGGACTTTCTTGGTGAGGATCTCCTTGGTACTGCAAGGCACGCATCTAGGTTTACCATGACTTAAGAGAAGGTTTGGGCTGTTTTCTTTAGAAGATGGCAGCAGAATTCATGCATTACACGTCACCAGGTGAGCTTGGTCTTTTACTTACTTATGCGCTTGCATTGTGGGTCACAGTGCCCAGGGATTGAGCATCACCTCAGCCTTCAGTGGTGCTTCTGAGCCTCTCTAGACTGTGCAGCATTTCAGTGGTCAGCTCCTGCTGATGGTTATGGACTCTAAGTAAATTGCTTTGTTAAATTTTCTTTCCTGGTGGACCATTTGTGTAAGAAGTCAGCCAGTCCATTTTTAGGTTCTTCCTTTTCGTGCTTCTTAACCTATATGCTTGGTATCTGCTTAATTTAGAAAACAAAACATCCCATTTTGGTTACCGTTCCATACCCAAGAGAACAAGAGTTTACATGAAACACATTGGACACGGAACTTAAGGACTTCATATTTTTAGGTGAAGACTAAGTAAATCAATAGAGTTTGGAGGATAGTTACAGGAATTTCTTCATTTTCATTTTGTAACTTCATATGGAAGCTGCCTTCTTTTGAATCTTGAGTTTTCTTTTTGTAGTACTCAATTTTAAAGGCAGGACCTTGCTCCACTGAGCCACATTCCTAGCTCCACGTTTTTATAAGGCATTTAAAAACAATTTTCTTAGGGACCTGCTAGGTGGACAGGACGATCTAAACATCACAGAAGTAATTTTCATGCCCACTGTTTTGCTGTTTTCTTGCCGTTGGACACTTAGAGGGCACGGCAGACCCAGTGGTGTGAGAGCTGCCCTTTGATGCAGCCCTCCATAGTTTGTAATCTGTCCATCATTCACTTTGACCTACAGGACCCTCTCTGCGCCCCCCCCCCCAACTCAGTGTCTGTGCTGGGGTGAGTCCTTGGCTTCCATTTGAGAGGTAACAACACCTTGGGGTAGCGTGAGCACAGAAGGATATCCTCCGAATGCCCCATCTTGTTCAACTCTAAGACACGAAGTTTTCTGTGTGTGGATCATACCAACCTTATTTTATGTTTTCTTTTTTATTTTCCAGATGAGCGGGACAAAGTTCAAAAGAAAACATTTACAAAATGGATCAATCAGCACCTAATGAAGGTGAGTTCTCACTCACACCCTGGAGCTGTTTTCCACAGGGCAGAGTTGGATGGCACACACTGTCAATGTATGTCAACGGCATGTGCATTCGAGGCACGTGTGTTATCTGGTGTGTGACTTGTGGGGAATGATGGTGGAGGTGGGAGACTAAGTGCTCCTGACCACAGAAAATTTCATGACATTAGTAAAAGCTCTTGTTATTAGATGCAAAAAAATATTGGCAGTTCAAGGAGTCTTTAATCCTCATTCGTTTGGATGGGGAAAGCTGCATTCTGAAACAAACCGTTTCTCTTTAAGGCTCCAGTTCTAGACTCAGATTTCTTTGGATAGTAGAGGTCAGGTGAGAATGAAATTGGGTTGTGGAAAGATGTTGGGAATCGTTTTACTTCTTTCTAGGGATTGTATCTTTATTGTTCTGAGAAATAGCTGTGGTTCTTAGATTACTATTGCTGGTGTGCTATGTGTCAACTTGAGAATTTGATAGACCCTCCAGAAAATTGCACAAAATCTTCCTTATTATTTATAGAGTTCTTGAATTCCATTGAAGCCCATGTGCTTTTGAAATGAACTGTTGGACACTTTCTCCCCCTATTTTTGTAAGGACCTCTGAAATTTCAATAGGGAATCATTCTGGGCAGGAAAAGTTTTTTTCATTTAAACTACCATACAGTGTCGAGGCAGCACCAGTATCAAAAGTGATTCCAGGGCACCTTCATGTATGTTGTAATTTCCAGGCCAGCAAGGGCTGTATAGTAAAACTCCATTTTTAAAAAAAGTGATTTTTAATTTCAGTGACATATCAGAATTATCTGAGAGATTTACCAGTCCCTGTCTCCTCTCCCATTACCAAGCAGCACCCTGTGTCTGGTGATCGTTCACAGAGAGAGCGCGTTGCTCACTTTCTAGTGAGGAGTCATTTTGGTAGGGAACTTGTGTGCTGACAAGGTGTAGACATTGAGACCCACTTTTTCGTGCTTTTGTGAAAGCATCATGGAAGGCTTCGTGGATTGAGGAAGAGACCAGTTTTATCTGCCATCTTCCAAGTTTTTGGCCAGTCCTGCATGTATCAGGGACTTGTGTGGAATCCTTTGCACAGCATAGAGCAGAGATGGGCCGCAGTCAGCTGTAGGGTATGGAACTTTTGGGCTTAAGCGCCAAGACGGTTTCTATGTTAGTTACTCTTTTATTGCTGCGAGAAGACACCATGACCAACTTGAAAAAGAAAAGCCCTGAAGTTGGAGCTTAGTGTTCCAGAAGATTAGAGGAGGTTGGGAGTCTGGACACCTCAAAGCCCGCCTCCAGTGACACACCTTCTCCGACAAGGCCATACCGTCCTGATCCTCCTAAACAGTTCCACCAACTGGGAGCCAAGTATCCGCACATAGGAGTCTATGGCTGCCATTTTCATCCAGGCTACCAGTTTTCCATCTCAGAGTGGTTGCTATGGAAGCAGCTCCTTGATAAAGAAGCCCAATGACCGCTGCTGACCTCACAGCCTCCCCGGTGGTCATTAAGTCACACCAGTGCCAGAGATACATATAACAAAGATGACTATCAAGGGAACCATAAATTGTGGCACCAGACAGGTCATTTTTGGGAGCTCATGTATGCCAGGCCATTTGTACTGGGCTACTCATTGTACCAGTGAGTATTCAACATAAGGTCGATGACTACATAAAAGAACATTTTGCTAAAAGTATTTAAGTATTAAATACTTTTATTTAATATTTAAACATTAAGTACTTTATGGACTCATTCTTAAGCCCATCATTGTTTGTGTCTAGAATATGCATTCTATGTGTAGTTATATATTAATTGTATATATTAAATTATTAATTACTGCAGACAGCTCTCTGACATGGCTTAGTCTACTGATTTCACATACATGACGTTTAGGGTTAGATAGGCCACCAGGATTCAGAATCCTCTTTTTAGTGGAATGTCTCCTAGAATGTTTAACTCTCCGACTTTCTTGTATATAAAATGAAAATCTCAAAGATTTAAGGCTTAATTATGCAATATATAGTAACACTTGGCAAAATTTGTATTTTACACACAACAGCCAGTAAATTGTTGTCTGCCTAGCTGCTTCATGCTGTAGGAGCAGGCGAGTTTATTTTGTGGATCCCTTTAGAGGTCAGGATTTTTGTTTAACTTGTGGTCGGGGTATAGTTCATTGGATCAATGCTTGTTGAGCACACACAAGACCTTGGGTGCAATCTCAAGCACACAAAGAAAACAAAATTAAATTAAAATGATCTCCTACTTAATGTAGAGTCACATTAGGGAGGTAAAAGCCTGGAATGTGGCCTTGGCTGACTTCTCGCGCTCTGGTTTTAGAGTAGTCCATGCTGGCTGTCCTGAGAACCATGAGCTGAGGCTGCAGATGTCAAACCCCAGCCCTACGAACACCTTCCCCCCACATGCACACATACACACTTTATTTCTCTTTAAAGTCACATCATTATCCTGAAGTGAAGAAAAATACATAACATAAATGCTCTGGCCCATTAGGCAGAGGCCATTTGCTTCGACCACCTTGCCCGTGTTTCCCCTAAGGTTTGAGAGAGGCATGCTGTACTGGGCGGTGACCCTGTTTCTCTCCCTGGAACGAATGCTGTTTGCTGTGGCGGTGTGATTATAATTCAGTTAGTAGGAACTAGAATATAAGCATGTGTATTTTGGTTAGAAAACACTGTTAATATTGGGAAAATAGTCCTCTGCTGATTGTCTTCTCTTCACTGGACATGTTGGATATATTCAGGGTGAGACTGGAGTGGGGACTGGGAGGCCCTGTATCTTGCTTTCTTTCTTCCTTCCTTCCTTCAGTCCTTTTAAATTAATGAGAAGTATACTATTTGAAGAGATTTTGTAAAAATCAAATCATGATATTTAAGTGTTAAGGAGATGAGATGATGGAAATTACCTGGCACGGTTGGTCGGTCTTCAGAAGCTTGTGATATGCGAAAGTAAGCATCATGGAGTTTTACCTGGTGCTTGTTACTATTACAGCTGCATGGGAAACGTTTTTTTTTTTTTTTTTTTTTTAAGAAGTTTGATGAGGATTTAAAATGTTTTCTGGAGAAAGTAACTGTCTTAGTCTACAGCTATGAAGAGACACCATGACCAAGGCAACTCTTAAAGCATTTACTTAGGGGCTTGCTTACAGCTCCAGAGGTCGAGAGCATGGCGGTAGGCAGGCATGGTGCTGGAGAAGTGGCTGAGAACTCCGTCCTGAGCCACAGACGACAGAGAGAGTACGACTGGGTATGGTAGAGGATTTTGAATCCTCAGAGCCTAGCCCTGATGACACACTTTCTCCAACAATGCCACACCTCCTAGTCCATCTAATCCTTTCAAAGAGTTCGACTCCCTGGTGACTGAGCTTTCAAATGTATGAACCTATGGGGGTCCATTCTTATTCAGACCACCACAGTAATATTTCTTAGATTTATTTTTATATTTACCCAAACTAATATGATTCTTGTTTAGAGTAACTAGGCAGATGGGGTCAAGCATACTTATTGGGAGCATTGTCCTTTGTCGCTCGTGTTTTCTCCAAATACACTTGAATTTTGGAGTTCTGCCTCGCTGTGTGAGTGGCTGTGCTTGATACACACTGACTGTGGCGTCTGGCAAGTGTGTCCCTCTGACTCATCATCCTTTCAGATACTTAGAGAACAGAATCTGGTCAGCACATTCCTGCCTGCTGTAATTGTTTACCTAGGGAATCATGTCGTGCGAGCATTGATCCATGTGTTAGCATAATTTAAACTTAAGTGTTGTCACGTGGGTATGGTCACTCCTGAAAAATACTGTGGCTTTATTTAGCTACATCACCTGGAGGATTGTTTTAAAATGCAGAATTGCTGGCATTCTCTTACGAATTCATTTGCAGTGTTTGTCTGCAACCATCCTGGGTACTCTGTAAACTGGAAGTCGTATATAACTGTATGTTATTACTGGTCACATGTGAGTCCACTTGCTGTGTTGTTCTCTGATAGCTCACAGGACAATAATCTGAGAAACGGCACCCAAGATTGAAGTATCGTACAGTATAGTTCTGCCTATGGTGTACCTATGGAAAGAAGGAAGCCAAGGCACTGTAACTGCATGGCTCCCTTTTACCTCCTTTTACCTGTGGACCTGGCCCCAGGAGAGAGCAGATGTGTCTTGGAGGGTTGGTTTAAGAGTTGGCAGTTTCTCTGAAGACTCTTCTGCAGTGCTCCGTGTGATGTGCTTTCTCCAGGGCCCATTATTCTGCTAGTTACACAGGAAATGCGTTCTTCGGCATCTGTCAGTTAAACCATGTTTATTCTGCAGCAGTATTGTGTGAACGACGTTTATTACAATGCCTTTTTTTCCAAATTTTAATTTACCAATATCTAACTTACTGGTTTATTTGGAGAAGAGTACCTGGATTCCAGGGCTTGACCACACTCTGTTAGTATGCGCAGGGCTACTACCCCGTAGACAGTCACGGGACTTCAGGCTTTCACTTCCTGTCCTGTCTCTGCAGAGCAGAACTCACTCAGGCAAGAATGTCCTCTGGCACAGAGAAATCAGTGACTTTGTGCCTCCGCTGAAGCAATCAGTCCACTCTTTGTTTTTTGATTGGTGGCTAGAAGGACATCTAAACACCCAAGCCGAGAGGGAACTGGGTTACAGAGAGAGGGGGTGGAGAGGGAGAGAGGGCGAGTGGCAGAGAAGGAGAGAGACAGAGACAGAGACACTATTTGATCCTGTTCTTGAACATTTCACTTAGGACAGGGGTGTTTTTTAAATTACTGGCTTTATAAAAGGCCAATGAAAATGCAGCAACTGTAGTATTTTGATTCTTAAAATTCTTAAAATCTACTAATGAGATTTCCACCAGGAGGCCCAGACTCACTGGCTAGGCTGTTAAAATACATGTGACCTCCAGCAGCTTCCTAGTCACTAGTTCTGGGATGGGGCCTGAAAACTTGTGCTCCTAGAAAGTTGCTGAATGTCCATTTCTGAGCCAATGCTGAAGCTGCTGCTCTAGAGCCAGACACCGGGAGAAGGTGGTGCCCATGCCTTTAATCACAGTACTTGGGAGGCAGAGGCAGGCCGATCTCTGAAGTTCAAGGCCAACTTGCTCTACAAAGCAAGTTCCAGGGCAGCTAGGGATGTTACACAGAGAAACCCTGTCTCAAAAAAATTAAAGAAAAAGAAAGGAAGGAAGGAAGGAAGGAGGGAAGGAAAAAGAAAGAAAAAGAAGAACCTGCCATGGATAAATGGATCAATATGCAAATGTCCCTATGAATGTGGACTGTTCATATGAGTATGTGGTCGACGTGCTTGTTCACATTTGCAAAGGCCAGAGAACAATGCTGAGCACTTTTCTCTTGCTTTCCACCATATTATCCCGTCAAGAAGTTGCACACACAAACACAAGCACTTTGATGTAGAAAATATCGCGATTAGAAATGGCAGCTCTATTTCATCGAATCCCAGCAGTATAGGTATACAGTCGTCCGTGTGGTGCTTTACCACATTATTACCGATGTTAGTCATAGTTTATCTAACGTCGGTCAAGACCACAGGCTAGGGCCTGTTATTGTCCCGTCTTACTGCGCTTCGTTCTCACGACAGCCGTTGCGGGCGGGCGCACTGGGATTGCTCTGCCGCTGTGCTACAGATGGTAAACTGATACACAGAGAGGTTGCGCAGCTAGTAATCCACAGGATTGCGTGGGAAAATCAGGCTAAGCAGCGTCCAGAGGGCTGGAGAGAAAGTGAAAATTATAACCCAGGATTTTGGTTCTCTCAACCATGCTGAAGACTTTGGGATAGACTTGGAGTTGAGTGACCAAACCTAGAAAGAGAAAGATGACTGGCATTGGGACAGCCTGTTTGCCCTTGCAGCTAGGACTTGATATTTAAGTTATTGTTGCTGTGGAAGCTGCATTTAAGTGAGGGCATGTTGGCAGTCCTTTGGAGAAATGTTAAAAACCCAAAGCATAAGATTTAGAAACAAGTCTTGTCAGTCAGGATTTTATGATTGTAGGAGACATGTGACAGAGCACGAAGACATCAAAAGGGGATGGGGCTTTATCCACAGTAGGTTTTCATAACGGGAATGTTGATGGGAAAGTATGATAGGGAGCATAGATGAGAGCACCTAACGTCCCCCCTGACCTTTACATGTGTGTGAACAAGCATAGACACATGTATGTTCCCCACTCTTATACACTGTATACACAGATGTACAGGTACATGCATACAATCAGCTAACACTGGTGCACTCTTTACCCAGGCTGAGCTTTTGTTAATGTCACCTAAATTATGTCTGTTATTGACTCTTGTACTTTGAGCGTATTTTAGTTAATTAATCATATTATTTATTTATGTGTATGAATGTTCAGTCTACATGTATGCCTATCTACCACTTGCATGCAGTGCCATAAGATAGATGCCTGAAGAGGGCATCACATCTCCTGGAACTGTAGGTACAATGGTTGTGAGCCTCTGTGTGGGTTCTGGGAAATGAACCTGGGTATTCTTCGTCACTCGCCATCTCTTTAGCTCTAGTGTATATTCTTTAAAACAGTAATTTGAACCATTGGGATAAAAGTTGTATACATCATGGCTATTTACCTCTAAACACTTGAAAATGTATGGGAGTTTATTTTTGTAGCCACACAGTAATCAGCTATGTGTATCTACATTGGTGTCATAGTTAGTGATGTATTCTGTTGGTTGATCTGCATTTTCTCACAGGACAGGATCCAGTCCAGCGCTGGTACTGTGCTTAGTTCCTTCCCTTTAACATGCTTTAATCAGAAACAGTTTCATAGCCTTTATGTAAACATTGAACATTGCTAAGTGTGTAGAATGTAGGTTGTCAGTCAGGGCCTCCTAGACAAAGAGAAGACACATGACTTAATCAGTATCTGTGTATGCGTGCTCAGTCTTACGTGTTCCTCTGGTCCCAGTGTCATAGACTAAGCCCTGCGAGGGGAACAAAGTGGACTGAAAGTATATATGGGGGTACTCCCCGCTGTGCTCAGCCTTTGGATGACAGTCCACTGAGCCTGTGCAAATAAAAGCTGTCTGCCAGCAGAAAGCCCCTGGGCCCCGGTTCTCTGCTCTGAATCCTATTTTAGGTTTAGAGTATGGAAAATTAGTTTATTATAAGGTCTATTCTGAACTTAAATTTATCTTGTGGAATGAAAATTATTTTCCCCTTTTTGTCTATTAGGGTGATTTAAGCCCTTTACCAATGAGTATTATACTTGTCGACTACTGTTTTAAACTAATTATTAATAATTTAGTCAGATAATTTTAGTTCATTTTTGTCTATTATAATTTTCCTTTTCTTTTACTTCTTTTCATTTCTGATCATTATTACCATTGTTCTTTCTACTTGCTGATTGCCAGATGCTGCACCGGTTAGTATGCAGTAGAGACATGTCACTCAGTCCTCATTTTACCATGAGGAAACTGAGGCTCATGGGAGAAGACGAGGTAGTTTTATCGGCTTGACATGACAGAGCTGGAATGTGTCACAGCTGAGATGTAGGTGGCTCTTCTGACTCCAGAGAGCTTCTCTGTGAGGCCGTGACTTCTGTTTGCATTCTTCTTTAATCAGTATGCTCTGCAAGAGTCTAGAGATACAGATAAAAGTATGCCAAGGAGCCAGGCAGCGTTCCTGAAGGTCAAGTCTATTAGCTAGAGACAAGTAATGACTAGGACATTTTCAAAGACGAAAAATAACTATACTTTGATCGGTGGTGTTACCATTCCCAAAGCTTGTTCTTTGACCCTCTCCATCAGAAGTCTGAGCCCTCTGGTTGGTAAACTGAAGCCGACTTGGAGTGTTACTAATGCCAGACTCTAAGCTGCATAGGTTGGAGACGGCTGTCTCATTCATTACACAGTGCGTGATTCCCCAGCCCTTAGCATTCTGTCAGGTACACTGCTGTTTCCCTTCCACCACACTAAAGAATGTCTTGCTTAATGAATGAAGGTGAAACCAAATTAACTCCCCTTATATCCAGTTTATGAAGTAGAACTCTTCCAACACGGAATTATGAGGGTCGGTTTGCAGGGAGTGAGCAGAGTCTACTGGGAGACCAACTCGTGATGAGCTCCTCCTCTTAAAGCTGAAAAGGCTCATTTCACTGTGTGTGTGCATGTGTGTTTGTGCATGTGTGTGTACATACATATACACACTAGTTACCTTTTTGTTGCTATAACAAAATTCCCAAGAAAATCCACTGTAAAGGACTCATGGTTTTGAGATTTCAGTCTATGGTTGGCTCACTTTGTTGCTTTTAGGCTTGGTGGCAAAGGAAAAGCATGCTGGGAGGACATGGGGACGAAAGCTGCTTATTGCATGGCAGTCATGGAAGAGAAGACAGGGAGCAGGACACAAGCTAAAATGAAGGTGGGGACAAGATAAATTCTACTGACTTTAGCATATGAACTTTGGGGATATTTTATGTCCAAATCACAATAAGTCAGAAACTGAGCACCCTTGGGGCTGAAGAGTCAGCTCCACAGTTAGAGCAGTAAATGCTCTTGCAGAGGACCTGGGTTCAGTTCCCAGCACCCACATGATGACTTAACAACCATCCTTAATCCAGTTCCAGGACATCCAGTGCCAGCTTCTCAGTTCTGTGGGCACTGCACACACATGGTGCACATGCATACATGGAAGCAAAGCACTCACATGCTTAAAAATAAAGCCAATAAACCTAGGGAAGAAACCGAGAAGAAACTGAGTGGTGAAGTGAAGGAGGTCAATGCAGCAGGACCAGCCTGGAGCTCCGACCCCTCCCAGGGGCTCTGCAGGGCTCTCCACCAGGACCAGCCTGGAGATGCA
The DNA here is from genome assembly GCF_903992535.2 of Arvicola amphibius. Taxonomy (NCBI): domain Eukaryota; kingdom Metazoa; phylum Chordata; class Mammalia; order Rodentia; family Cricetidae; genus Arvicola; species Arvicola amphibius. Next base: position 89,757,369 of record NC_052055.2, read on the forward strand.
GCCCCTCCCAGGAGCTCTGCAGAGCTCTCCAGCTGCACCCATTCACATGTGATCTCTTTGTCTGCAGTTTACTGATGAGGTTTGCTCTTGTTTTCACATTCTTCTTATCTAGAAATTCTCTGCTACTGAATAGATAAATCTGGAAGGTTCTCTGCTGTCCAGCTGCAGAGGCAGTCAGGTTTCTTGTATAACTGAATACAAACGTGTTCCCAGGCCCTTTCTAGTCAGGATTTGCTGTACTGCAGGCTCAAGGAGACCTCAGAAAGTAACATAAGAGTTGATGGAGGGAGAGAAACTTTTAATATGATGATGAGATTCATTATAGGTTTTGCTTCTGAGTATGTAGTCTTAAATATGTGAATGGAAACTTTTATAAGTCATTTCTAGAGACTCCAGTTTTCATTTCTTTCAATGAGTAAAATTAAATACTAGGTTTTGTTTACGGGCTAGCCCACTTGATCTTATTTGATTCATATTATGTTTTATAAATATTAAGAGCTTAATTCCTAGGCACTAGAAGCCATGTACTAGAAAAAAAAGGGGGTCCAGTAATGGTTAATCTGGGTTGTCTACTTGATTGGACCTGGGATCAACCTAAGAGGTGGCACACCTCTCGGTGGTTTTGTGAGGATGTTACTTTTAAGAAATATTTTTAAATTATGTGTGTATGTGCAGTGGGTACTCACAGAGGCCAGAAGAAGGTGGCATATCCTCTAGAGCTGCATTTACAGGTGATTGAGAGTCATTCAGCACGGTTGCTGAGAACCAAACTTAGGTCCAGTACAAGAAATTATGTGCTCTTAACTGTGGGACCATCTCTCTCAGCCCCTGTAATGTATTTCTTAGAAGGAGTGATAGAAGGGAGAGACCTCTCCCTCTTTCACTTCATTGCTCAGAGATGTTTTTTATTTCCCCTCACGTTTATCTACTTTATTTTGTGCATGTGAGTTTTTGGCCCAGATAGAATGAGGTCTGAAGTCTGAAGGCTTCCTTTGGCTTGCCTGAATTGGTGAGTGCATCTACCCTGTTCAGCCTCCGCTCTTGCCATCCTCTCCTAACATAGAACCTGTCTTCCTTAACTTACACCATGGACTGCAGAACTCTGGGTCTCTAGATATCCTCTAGCCCAGTGCTTCTCAGCCTTCCTAATGCTGTGACCTTTTAATCCTCATGTGTGGTGACCCCCAAACATAAAATTATTTTTGTTGTCAGTTTATAAATGTAACTTTGCTGCGGTTATGAACTGGAACATAAATACCTGTGTTTTCTGGTGGTCTTAGGTGATCCCGCAGCTCTAGCCTCAGTCGCCAAGCTGGGAACGTGTGATAGGTTTGTCTTTGCGCCACCAGCTCACAAATAATGGCGTGGAGACTCTTATTAACTATAAAAGCTCGGTCTTAGCTTAGGCTTGTCCCACTATCCCTTATAGCTTAAATTAGCCTGTTTTTATTAATCTATGTTTTACCATGTGACTTTTAACCTTTCTTTCATTCCTCGTGTCCACCTTCTTCCATGTCTCCTCGGTATCTCTCGAGTGCCTAGATGTCTCCTCCTCTTCTTTTCTCTCCCTGGAAATCCCACCTATACCTCCTGCCTAGCTATTGGCCATTTAGCTTTCTATTACACCAATCACAGAACTACACCTTCGCACAGTGTACAAGTGTCCCACAACAGGAATGCTTAGGTGTCCAGCCGTGGACTGAGTAAGGGTCTATGAGGTTCTTATTCTACTGTGCAGATAGCCAGTGTGCAGACAGCCCTTGCAGGACTTGACAAATTATATAAACCAATCTGATAAATTCCTGTTTTGCTACACTAGAAAATACTAATTAGTACAGTTCCCATCCCCTCATCTCTAAATAGATCCAGGTTTCAAAAGCCTCACTGTATTTCTTGCCACATTTCTTAGCATTGCTGTCTTGGAAGGGGTCCAGGGCAGGTATTTTGCCTGCATGGCTCTCTTCTCTCCTCAGATTTTCAGAGGGTTCATGCTGAATTCACATGTATAGTTTTAGGATTGGTAGTACATTGTTGAAATAACTTAATCCATCATAGTCTCTGAAGTATGGAATACCCTACCTATTCTTTTGAAAGGCCTGTCTTTGGTGGAACTTCAGACATTGCAAGAAGAAAAGGCACCTGTGGCTTAGGAGATACCCTGGGTATAGCCAGCTAGCTAGCTAGACCCCAGTCATCTGTTTTATAAGCGGGACACCAGCTTATAGACAGTAGACATACTGTTGTGTAGCATCTCTTCTCACTGCTCCCCACAACCACAACAGTGGAGGTAGTACGGTGTAGTAGTTATGAACGGTTTCTAGACCAGTGCTTCTCACTCTTGAGCCCTTTGGGGGTAGAACGTCCCTTTCACGGGGGTTGCCTAAGACCATCCTGCATATCAGATATTTACATTATGATCCATAACAGTAGCAAAATTACAGTTATGAAGTAGCAATGAAATAATTTTTTGTTTGGGGCTCACCACAACATGAGGAACTGTATTAAAGGGTCGCAGTATCAGGAAGGTTGAAACCACTGCTATCCTGTGGTTCTCTTGTGGTATGATTTTGGGCCTTTTGTAGACTTTCATTTTCTCATTTGTAATGTAGAGATTAAGAACAATTTCTTCTTACCATATTTATAAAAGGTATCAAATAAAATAATGCAAATAAAGTTTTGAACCCAATGTCTGGTACATAGTAAGGTTTTATGCATATACACATTAAGTAAGTTGCTTTATTCCCTTTAACTGTAGATATTTAAACCCATCTATCCAAAGGCTTTAGACTTTTCTATTTTTCATAGCAATGGCAGGTGTAGTCTTAACATTTTTTATGGGTTTGAGTACTATTGTTTAGATACTGAACTAGGAGCTGACCCAGTTGTCCAGCTGTGGTAGTTTTGCAGCGATACTACAGTGAATTATACCAGCTAAATGGTGGGGTCTAAATTAGAAAGTGTTTTCCGTGGTCTGGACAAGGCCCATGGTGACACATCATGTGTCTAGGACAGTTTTCAGGGAGATGCTGCGAGCCAAGGTGTCATGGCTGAACTTAGCCTCAAACTTCTCAGAGCCACAGAGAACAGCCACAGCTCGCAGGCCATGTTGGCTTCCTGCCTGAGCAGAGACTGTGGCATGTGATGTAGTTTGGATTCCCTACACAAGTTAGGGTTTCCACCACCCAGCTTACCCCCCACCCCCGCCAATTGATGTGTTAGATCTCTGAAAACATCGCACATAGCCTTCTGAATTACTGAATAGTGTAGATTTAGATACGGGCATACCAGAAGACTGACTAGGTGTCACTCTGTTCTCTAAAGATAGAAGCAATTCTCATTGATCACTTGTCTGAGTTAATGAATATTAATAATTTGCATTAATTTCTCACAGTTAGCTTTTGTTTCCAAAAACATTTGTATTTTATATAAACTGAAATCCTTTGCCCACATTTTGGTTTTACTGAGCATTGTATGTAATAATTTAATATGAATTTCAAACAAATATATTTAATTTATGACAACTACTTTGTTGGTTTTCTTTCCCCCAAAGTTGGCAAATCAACCAACCACCCAGTGCAAGTGCACACAGACACGAGCAGCCCTTCACAAATCAGGTTCCCACATGCAAGTGTACGCACACACGAGCAGCCCTTCACAAATCATGTTCCCACGTGCAAGTGCACACACACACACGAGCAGCCCTTCCGAAATCATATTCCTATGTGCAAGTGCATGCACACACGAGCAGCTCTTCCCAAATCATGTTCACACGTGTAAGTGCACGTACACACATGAGCAGCCCTTCCCAAATCTTGTTCCCAGTGAAACCAGCACTGTGAGAGTCAGCTGGGGGAGGGAGTGTGGAGGAGATAAAAAGGCTTCCATATGCAGGAGAATTTGGAAAGAAACGTTATCCAGTTGAAAGATTTATGTTACATATTAGCATGTGAAAGTCTGGCCAATTCTTCCGTAAGACAAACTGTTGGACATGGTGTTTCTCAAGCCTGCTTTGCTTTTGTCTAATAGTAGCTATTAACATCCTTCTGGGAAGTGCTTTGGGAGAGCTTTAAAGTAATTACTTTTAAAGGAATATAGTCTTGAATTACAGTTAGTTATTCTGACGGTTACTGATGACATGCTTTGTCACAGCCTTTTTTTAAGGGCTCATTACTTTTGTACTTATTTGAATTGTAACTCAGCTATTTCTTTCACTGTTTACAATTTGCCTTTTCTGCCTTCCCCCTACTCTCTTGGGCCAGACTAAGGCAGAAGACCTGTATGCTAGCTCTTCTGTATTTGAAGAAGCCCCTTTTCTGGTCAGTCAAGCAGTTCTGTCTCCTTTGTTTCATTTACATGTGATTTTTTTTTTTATCTTAAAAATATAGTCTCGCCAGGTGGTGGTGACTCACGTCTTTCATCCAAGCACTCAGAAGGCAGAGGCAGGTGAATCTTTGTGAGTTCGAGACCAGCCTGGTCTACAAGAGCTAGTTCCAGGAAAGGCTCCAAATCTACAGAGAAACCCTGTCTTGGAATATACACACACACACACACACACACACAGTCTCATCTTCAGTTCACACATAGTAATTATATGTACTTAGGGGTACAGCGTGACATTTCAGGACATGTCTACAACATGCAGTGGCCAAAGTGATTATTTATTTGTCACATTTGCCATTCCTCCGCTTTGCAAATACACCTCTCTCTGCCCCACAGTTTAGCTGTATTGGATGTTTCCTGACACACCTACATTTGTTTATTTTGTTGTTCTTCCAATCTGATCTTATTTTTTGAGACAGAATCTCTAAATGTGATTAAAAAATATGTCATTTTTCTGAAATTTTCTCCATTGGTTTTCATGTTCATTTGAAATTAAGGTTGAAGGAAAATCAGCCATGTGGTCAGAGCACTGGGGAAGATATCAGAATGGTGATTTTAGCTAATCTTAGGTGATCTGCATCCTCCTGCCTCCACCCATGCAGAGCTGTCAGCTTTTCACACTCTGCAGAGTTGCCACACTGTTAGACAGTGCTTAAGACTTAGCTATTCTTCATTCAGTCTGCAAAGAATGTATATGTTTATATATGTATCTGTGCCTACACACATAAACAAACTTTTGTTATTTTTGTGGAAACTTGGTCTTTTTCACTCTTAATTTGCCATAGCAATAGAAAACAATGGGAAAGCTCAGCTTTAATGGAGTTAAGAGCTGGTGATGATGAATGTGCCTTCTCTTGTTCAAGCCTGGGCCGTTCTCATAGCGGTAAGCCTGCTTAGGGCTGTGGCCCAGAGCCAGCCACAGCCTCTTTTCTGGTATGGTTCTTGGATAATGAATAGTTTTTAGATTTTCAAACAATTGAAATAAAATTGAAGAGTATTTTGTGCTGCATGAATAAAGCGAAACCCAGCAAAGTACTCATTGAGTATTGTCCTACTCCAGTACCCTCAACCCCACTAGCTTTTGTAACTTAAGTCTCCTGTTTTCTTTTTCTTGTTTTTTTTTTTTTTTTATTATTGAACGTCCGACTTTGCACATACCAGGCAAGCTCTGTACCTGGACTAGCTACATGCCTAGCTCCTATCTCTGTCTCAGGATAAGGTTTTGTATTAGATTTGGGGCAGAGTTTTATGTGCATTTGCCTCTGTGGTGAGGAAGGGATCACGTCCTGTGTTTCCCAGAATTCCTTTGTGAGGGAGGCTTTTCCTTCCTATGAGAATGAGAAGTTTTTACTATGGCTGCTTTTCTGAACATTCTTTCCTCTTTGGTTCACTTCACAGAGTTCTAACACATGCCAGTTCAGTACATTGCCTTGCTGCTCAGACAAAATTTATTTATGTGGTAATTATCTTTGAGACAAGATATGGCTTGCTGGTTAGTGTTTGCCAACCTGACACAAACTCGGTCACCTGGGGAGGGGGTAACTTCTTGAGTAACTGCCTCCCTGAGATTGGCCTGTGCAAGTCTATTGAACATCTTCATTAATGATTGATGCCACAGAGCCTAGCTCACTGCGGGTGGTGCCACTTCTGGGCAGGTGGTCTCGGGTTGTTTAAGAGAGCAATCTAGGAAAGAAAAATAGGACCATGATTGGTGGTGGTGTGTGTATTGTGCGGGGTCACATGTGTAGGGTCTGGAGAGGGGGCATAGAACATGGAGGGCTATGAACGGGAAATGGGAAGCATAGGGAGGGGAGAGAGGAGGGCAAATAACATGAAAGATTTTTAGAAAATGTACTATTTTATGTTTACTTAATATATGTGTTTATTTATATATGTTTTATATGTATGTACAGTTTTATGAATGATACACCTATAGTTTAAACAACATTAAGTCACATTGGGTGATAATGCTCTCATCAAGAACTTTAGACCATGTAACAACTTCTCTTCCTTTGAGTTGTTGGCCATGGGAGTTCAAGAGACTCTCAAAACAATATAGACTATTGCTCTTATATAGCAGAAGGTGCTATGCAGTTTGCCTAGGAAGTAAGACAGTTACTAGTCCTACCTGGCTGTGATGCCCATGAAGCACACAAGGACCTGCATGACAAGCTATTCTCAGAGATACAACAGTGACACTTACACCTTACAGGTAACAAACAGCCATCTAGTTGCATTTAAAGCCTTTAAGGCCTGCTCAGTAGGAGGGACTTCATGCCTGGCATAGGCAAGGTCATGGGCCCTAGAACAGAACCTCTATCTACCACTAAACTATTTGTTGTGTGGCAAAACTTTTTTCTGGGGAAATGCAGCACACATGTCTACTAACCCCAAATAGGGAGCCCATGACAGACCAGAGTTCGGAAACTACCCAAGTCCAATTTTGAGCTTTGAGCCAATGAGTTTTATTGGGGTTACTTACAGAAATTGGGTGAGGAATTACTTACAGGAGCAGAAATGACTCAAAAAACAGCTGAATTACAAAGCCAGCCCCAGTATGGGTCTCAAAGCTGGGAACCTGGAGCACACTGCACCACTTACAGCTCAACAAGTTGGAGAGTTGCCTTTCCAAGTGACTCAGTTGGTCTAAACCTCTTCCAGGCAACTCTGCTGGTTTCTAGCTTCTCATAGTCTTATTTGCATGTTGTTTTGTTCTTTTTTTTTTTTTTTTTTTTTTTTTTTTTTTCTGAGGCAGGGTTTCTCTGTAGCTTGGAGCCTGTCCTGGAACTAGCCCTTGTAGGCTGGCCTCGAACTCACAGAGATCTGCCTGCCCCTGCCTCCCGAGTGCTGGGATTAAAGGCTTTAGCCACCACCGCCAGCTCTGAGACTTTTTTGCAGCTCAGTTTCCTTTCGTCTGAGGGGGTCGCTCAGTTTTTATTTCTTACTCTGGTAGGGAGGGGCCTAGTGAATCTGGTCAATTTCAGGGACTGCCTGAAGAGCTTATCTTTAATTGTTTACCTTTCTGGTTACAAAGTTTCCCTGAAGGATGAACTGTTTTAATCTGGGGAGAAACAGTTACACAACCCCATTATACGCCAGAGCCACAGCAGTATTCTAAATACTTATCCTGATGCTCACAGGTATAGATAGCTCTCGCCCTTGTTTGAACTCCTGATTTGACATGTGTTTTTTGTTGTTGTTTTGTTTTCATAGGTTCACAATTGTATAGCCACTGCCATGGTCCAATTTAAAACTCTTTCCATCACCTGAAAAATAAACTCTACATCCATTTGCCCTGACCCCCCTGGGTTACCTGGCTTCAGCTCCAGGCAATTGCTTTTCTGGACATTTTGACTGAATAGAATATCTTAGTTACGGTTGCTATCGCTGTGATGAAACCCCATAACCAAGGAACTTGGGAGGAAAGTGTTTATTTGGTGTGCACTTCCATATCACAGTTCATCATCAAAGGAAGTCCAGGACAGGCACTCAAACAGGGCATGAACCTGCAGTCAGGAGCTGATGCAGAGGCCATGGAGGTGGGCTGCTTACTGGCTTACTCCTCATGACTTGCTCAGCCTGCTTTCTTATAGAACACAGGACCACCATCTTAGGGATGGCACCACCTACAGTGGGCTGGGCTCTTTTTCAGCAATCACTAATTGAGAAAATGCACTACAGGCTTGCCTATAGCGCAATCTTATGGCGGCATTGTTTTTATTTAACGCTCTCTTCTCTCTGAAGACTCTAGCTTGTATCTTTGCATCTGGCTTTCTCAAGTAACAGTGTTTTTGAAGGTCAACCATGTTATAATGCTCTTTTCCGGTTTGTAACCCCACTGGTAGTTGTGGCACCGTTTACCTTTTAATAGTGGGCAGACATTTGGGGTTCCTCTTTATGGCACTAAATATGCTACTGTGAACGTAAGTGTGACCCTCACTGTGTGAATGGCATATTTTCATTCCTAGGAGTATAATCGCTGGCTCACATTGTAAATCTAATTTAACAACTAAGTAGCTGCTGAACTGTTTCCCAGACCGTTCTTGTTTGCACTGTCCTTCTGATTTCATCCCCCTCCTCCCCACCCCTCGTGTGTGTGGTGCTGCCGTCTCTGTGTGATTTTGATTTGCATTTCTCTAATGACTAATGATGTCAAGCATCTTTTCATGTGCTTACATTCATCTGTCTGTGTTCTTTGACCACATGCTTGTTCATCTATTTGCCTGTAGCTGGAGGTAGGCACACTAATAATGGGGTTTTCTTTACCATCTGTGCCTTTCATGGTGCATATAAATGGTTTTCTAGCTAGTCATGGTGATCACTGCCTATCATCCCAGCAGCTGGGATGCTGAGACAAGAGGATCAAGAGTATGACACTAGCCTGGGCTGTGTAATTGAAGACATTATCATAAAAATAAACAAATAGCCTTCCCTGACCCAAAATATACTGCTGTAATTTAATCTAGTAATTAGTAATTTTAGCTGCTGCAACTGAGTTTATGGTTTCTTTTGAGGAAAAGCTTCAAATGAATCTTTTTGCATGTGGATACTCATTGAGTCATTGCCTAAGCATCATGGCTGAAAAGAATGCCCTCTGCTAAGTTGCTTCTATTTTACCAGAAAACCTATGTTATTGAAATATTAAAAGTGTGCCATATTATATATATAATACATCATAAATATATTGTAACAAATGACTTTTGCGCTCTATTCTGTTCAGCTTTACTGCTGAGGTCTGTCCCCATACCCTTCCTAAACAGCTCGTTGCCCATCATTTTTAGAGGAAAGCATGGACACTTTTCTCTGTATTGTAAGAACTTGGGAGGGATGTAAAGGGAGTTACAAAAACATGCCAGTAATCGATTCCTCTTTGATCCCTTAGGTGGTTATCTAAAACTGAGCTTGGCACAATAGCGATCACCATGGTGATTTAACTTAAGCACTTTACAGAAGCAACTATAGGGTGCCTGGGCTAGGATGATGCTTGAAGAAGCATTTATAAGCTCAGACCCTTCTCCTCTTGCCCATTATGGCTGGGTGTCAGCGCTCAGTGACAGAATACTGGACTATCTTTCCTACAGTGTAGTCTACCTCTTTTCTGTGAGGATGACTTGATAATGTTTATTTAGCCATTGTCCCATCCCTTTTCCCCACCCCCTCCCTGTCTCCATGAAGTGGTGCTCCTGTGTTTGACACTGGAGTGTGCAGCCCGTTCAGAACACACCCGTATGCACATTAATGCCAGAGAATGTGGACGGGGACCAGCAAAGATGCTACTCTGCACAGCATGTTCTTTCTGAATTGGTTTTTCTCTTTCAGTCAAAAGTTCTCAACAGCAAGGTCCATGTAGCTATGTAAAATATGAAAAATATATAGACAGGGGAAATAGACTCATGACAGATAGATTTTTGTCAATTTTCCTATATATGAAAAGAAAAGGCTAGAGGAATATATGAAAAGAAAAATCTAGAGGAAAAAGAAAAACTACCCAATCCAAACAAAAAACAGAGTCAAATAAAACTTCACATAATTGCAGAAAAATTCCCATCCTGATTTAGAAGAGTCACCATCTTGATTCAAAGAAAAAAAAGAAATATCTTTCTTAAATTTTCTAAAACTACAACAAAACCATTGAGAGCTTACCTTGATACACCTGTGATCGCCATAAAAGCTGTGCCTAAAATTCCCTGAATCTTAGTGTCTGTCAGTGCAGCTGATGCTCTTAGCTGCCACAGTTCCACCTTGTGGCCAGACCGGAGAAGACTTTTGTTTAGTTGATACTGCACAGGTTTCAAGAAAGAAACCTGTTGTTCCCTTGAAGAACTAACTGAGCCCACTAAGATGTAACTATGTTGTTTCCTTTGTCTCGTTGCCAGCATTAATTTGCATGACATCAAACGGCGTGTTTTTTTCTCATACTACCAAAACATACCAACTTAGAATTCATAACGGGGAAAATCATGGGGTTGATTTTATTCTTTCACCATTCTTGAAGAGAAGAAATAATACTGAAATTTGTAGTTCACAAAACAACTCACATAACTTCCTGAAAATATTCTTAAGCCTTCCTGTGTATTTTTAAAGGATCAGTTACTTGTCTGTAATTCATATAGCAATATCAATATTTTATCTTTTTTTGGAAAAGCATTTTAAAAAAGCTGTCCTGGGAGAACTGTTTGGCCCATTTTTCATGTATTTGTGTGAGCTATAAAAGGAATCAAAGTGTTTTAATTGATAGTTTTTCTAAAGCCGACTGGCCCCTCCTTTTCACTAATTGGTACAAGGCAGTGAAGAGTTCTTAGGACAAGCCTTCTTTTATCATTTATGCCTTTTAAAAGATCGCCGATTGTGTTTGAGAATCCTGTGTCCTTTAAGAGAAGACTGTGAGCCCTTTATCTGGTGAGCATTGCTTCTGGGATATTGCTTCTGTATCCAGGACTCACTGACGCAATGTCCTTTCTAGTTCTCCCCCCATCCCTACCCCCACCCCCGGGCCCTTTTCTTGACTGAAAAGATCTGGCCTTTGGCTTTTGTGATTTGACTTCATTGAAGATCACAGTATATGAGAAACTTGTGAGAAACAGTGTAGGGAAGAATAATTCTCAGTGGCTCTTAGTTGGAACCAACCATTGTAGCAAAAGATTAAGAGAAATAAAACAAATCTGCTAACACATTTCACATATGTATGAGAGAGAGATCTAGGAGCGAGGGAGCTTCGATTCTAGCTTGGCTAGCATATTCAACAGAAAAGGGTAAATCTTTAAAGGGACAAGACAAACATACATCACCGAGTCTGAAGAGGTGGTCGTGGCAGACAGAGGCTAGTTACTAAAGCTCATTCTCACAGCGACTTCCGGTGACCATCTACAGGAATGTGCAAAGGAGTCTTCAGTGCCCAGTGCTCTTCTCTCTGGTTGAATTAGGAATCCTGGTTTAGGCTTCATAGAAAGGAGGCTGAGAGTGTTCATGATTCTGCTTCCCACTAATTTTCCTCAGCTCAATGCCCCTACATATGTGGACCAGCCTTTTCTGGCTCCATAATTTTGCTCAGTGGTCTTCAGAGCTTCTTACTGTATAGTATATTAAGCTGCCTGGTTCCCTGGTCCCCTGCTTGCCTTAAATCCCACCTCACTTTTCTTTGACTGGGCGACTGCCTCCTTCCCTTGGTACCTTCTACACAGTTTTGGACATCTGTCTCCACACTTCCTCTTCTGGACCTGACATACTACTGTCTTCTTTGCTAAGTGCAATTCTGGAGACAAAAAGGGTGGGGGGACCTGCTCTGATTATGGGCAACCTATCCCAAAAGGCTAGAGCCTGTCATGGCCTCCCTACCTTCATAGGTGTTCTCTTTCTGCTGCCTGGCTTTCATGATGCTCAGCTGCACCACACCTTCCATGCTGTGCAGATGGCAGCCTTGTGGCAATAAGTAACAGTAAATCCTAGCTCCTTTAACAGATTTTCTCGGTTGCTTATCCCAGCCACAAAAGTCTCGATATGTATGAGATTCAAAATTTTTGTGGAGTTTTTCGATGAACAAGAACTAATATGACGTCAAACTTCTGAGAAAGACCATTTTGAATATTGAATAAGCAGATAGACATCTTTCCAGAGTTGGACTTGAGTTTTAACTGATGTAAAAGTTTAACAGCATGGAGCTTTTGAGTACCAACTTTGTTGTTTTTCCTTTTGTACTTTTTTATTGGCTAGGCCCTGTATGGGTAACACAGGTCTGACATAGAACCTCTGTTCATTCCCAGGTCACCTCCAGTCCCTGGAGTTTGCTCTCATTTACTGTTTTCTTGTCGACTTATCTCCTTCCTTAGGTCATTCTCTTTAGAATAGATTAGGGTGTCCCCTGTGGGTACGTGTTAGATCCCGAGCAGTACACACATCTTAGACAGCACTGGGAGCCAAGCGAGCTTAGTAGCACACACCTTTAATCCTAGCACTAGGGAGGCAGAAGAAGGCAGATCTCTGATTTCAAGGCCAGCCTGGTCTACGGAGTGAGTTCCAGGACATCTAGAGCTAACATAGTGACACCCTGTCTCAAAACAACAACAAAGAAACCAAACAAATGAAAAAGAGAGCCCTGGAAAATTCTGGGAAGATCGTGCGAACCACAGAAAATGGTGCTTTGCATTAGTTACGTAAGGTTGATAACTTGACCTTGGGGCCTTGCAATGCTTTTATGTTCCTCGTCACTTCCTTGACTCCTATTTATCCAGACAGATTTTTTCCCTCACGGGGGAAACTATCCAAAGGAAGGGGAGACTACTCTTCACTTTAAGTGAATAGGAGAAGAACATCGGTGGTTATGTAACAGACGTCTGGACTCAACCAGGCCAAATGTCTATGACTCAGATTTTGGACAAAAGAAACAGTTAAGCCCCCTTCTGTTTAGATTTAACTATTTAGTTTCCATCCTTATCTTAATTTGACCACTTGATCAGAGCCCGGACTTTGATCTCTTACGTCATTACCATTACTATCCTTCCTCATGAAGTGGATTTTAAGCATTTTAAAAGGCTGTGTGTGTGTGCGCGCGCGCACATGTCCACGTGCCCACATGTGTGCTTTGTGTGACAGTGTACCTGTGGACTTAGAGGATGGTTTTCAGGAATCTGTTCTCTCCTTTCACCCTTTTGATAAGAACAATGAAATTTACTTTTCTTAAATTGGGGAGCAGGGAAACACAGCCCTTGTTTTGTGTGCTGCAGCTCTAACCCAGTATCCATAGCTACCAGGCTCTACTGCTGAGCTTCATCCTGCCCTCTCAGGGTCAAGGAGCATAGTTTACAACATAAATAGTGTAGCGTATAACTTTAAAGTGTTTCTTTGAAACGTCAGCCAAGAAAGACAGGAAGGAATACGTAGTCGCCACTATCACAGGTGATTTTATGTTTTTTCTCCTAAAAGTTTTGAGAAATTTATACTCCCATACTTAAGAGAAACTTCTTGTTTTGCACAGTTTCCTTAAAATTAGCAAATCATTAATTTTAAAAATGGTCTTGACACTATAGAATTTTTGTTTTTTAGTTTAGTTTGAACTCAAGGCTTCTCTTTCCTACATTCATTTTTACCAATAAAAAACTGAAGCCCAGATAGCTTTGGCAATGGGTTCAAGGTCATGGGATCAGAGTGATAAGCAAAGTTAAAATGAAGGTTCCAGATTCTTCTTTTCCTTCATACTTAGTTTCTTCTTTTCATAATTTGGTTTTATGTGATACAATATTTTCCTTTTGAAGCATGCTCAGCGTTTTTATTGTAGCATAAATATAATGGTGAGAAATGACATTTTATTCTGAGAAGTTTTCTTATGAGTGGAGCTTGGCGCAGTCTGTTAGCAAGAGAAGTTGTGAAATTGCCTTTCTATGAGATAAGTGTTCAGAATCACACCCTGGTTTAACCTGTCCTGGAGGGAGAACGAGAGGAAATGGCAGGATTCAGCAGCGCCCTCCGCAGTGCTAGCTGCTGTTCTTGGGAACCCCGGCCCTGGGACATGCATGTTTACCACTGTTTTGTGGGCAGAGGATGTCAGATCTGTACAACAAATTCATTTGTTTGAGAGTTGAACTAACTGGCTGAGCATCAGTAGTTACATGATGTCCCTGTGTAATGGTGCTCCCTGCAGCTTCCTGGCTGCCCTGGAGATACAGGGAAAATGAGTAGGTTTAGGTGCACAGTGGGCATACCAAGCACCGAAAAGGTCTTGCCAATCCAAGTCTGTGTGGTGGAAAGGAACTGAGAATCTTTTTAGGGCTTTAATGTGCAATTAGAAAATTATATACTGTGTTCATTTCATTAAGTGGTGTGCCTGTGTGTCATGTATGTTCCCTAAAAATGTCCTTGATATGTGTATGGCATATATGGTGATATGTATACTTCTTGTATGTGCCATGTATGTAGAATGTGTGTTCCTGAAAAGGCCCTTGAAAAAGATTTTATTTCTGAATTATGGTTAAGACCCTGAGGGGGATTGTCAATTAAAGATATCTTGAGGTGCATATGATAACACAACAGTAAAACTTTTATAACTGTTTTGAATAATTATAGATTTTATAAATGAATATTACCTAAAATTATTTTCAAATCATATTTTTTCTGCCCAAGAGAAAATATTTTTAATATTTTCTTTACTGTGGTGTAATCTGTGATCCCGGTGCTGTTCCATGGGAACGAGGAGGTCAGGCTGTAGCTCCAGGTGTGATCTGTGATCTGGTGCTATCCCGTGGGAATGAGGAGGTCACACTGTAGCTCCAGGTGTGATCTGTGATCTGGTGCTATTCTGTGGGGATTAGGAGGTCAGGCTGTAGCTCCAGTTTGTAAAGATGGAGAATCGATTAAAAGCAAGTCAGTTTTGCTGTGACAAGCACTGCCTTAGCATTGGGGCCTCTGAGTCTAAGTTTTGCCTGTATCTGTCAGTATGATTGATGCCAAAGGTGTATGCGAGTGTTCAAAGATCCTGTGACTTTTACAGAAAGCCTCACACACTGGGCATAGAAACATGTAAATTTAAGATATGACACTCTTAAGGGAATTTTTTTCATTAATCAAATATATTTTCTAACACTGTTAAAATAAATTGCCAGAGATAGGCATATGGCTTGGTGATAGATTTCTTGCCAAGCATATAAAGCCCTGGGTTTTATTTCTGTACAACAAACAAAACAGAGAGGTTATAGAACACACACACATACACATCCTACACAGATTCATAAATGTGTGTCCATGCAAGAGGGGTTGTATGTCAGGTATTTATATTACAGTTCATAACAGTAGCAAAATTACAGTTATGAAGTAGCCACAAAAATAATTTTATGGTTGGGGGTCACCACAGCACGAGGAACTGTGATAAAGAGTCACAGCATTAGGAAGCCTGAGAACCACTTTGTTAGTATGAAGACCAGCTGGAGGCAGAAACACAACGCTGTGTTAAGGCGGCCCTGGTTGTGTCAGGAATCATGAATAAAGTCAAGATATTACGTATACTTAAAACTTACAATCCTGGGGCTGGAGAGATGGCTCAGAGGTTAAGCGCACTGGCTGCTCTTCCAGAGGTTCTGAGTTCAATTCCCAGCAACCACATGGTGGCTCACCACCATCTGTGCCCTCTTCTGGCATGGAGGTGTACATGCAGGAGGAACATTGTATATATAATAAATAAATCTTATAAAAAAAAAACCTTGTAAGCCCATATAGTAGTTCATGATAGTACTTAATCTGAGGTGTTAAAAAGTTAGTAATTCTGGTCATTTTTATGAATAGTTGCTCTGAAAAGTCAAGTTTCTTTTGGTTTTAAATTAAGTTTTCAAGTAATGAGAGAATAAAAATGCATAGGCGAACACCACGTGAAGGAATGGTAAGGCCGGTTCTGAGTTCCAGGACTGAAGAATGTTGTTTATTCTGTGCAGGTTCGGAAACACGTGAACGATCTCTACGAAGACTTGAGGGACGGGCACAATTTGATCTCCCTTCTGGAGGTCCTTTCTGGAGACACCTTGGTAAGTTAGAGGTTTCCTCATTTATTTTGCTAAGCCTATAGTTCTGTGCACACATGGCCAGGGTGTTTGCAGCACAGATGTTAGGCATTTGTAGCATTTATTCTTCACACTATGAATTTCCACCAGAAGACAAGAGTTCTGGTCAGTTGCTGCAGCACCCCATCTCCAGCAGCCCGTCTCCACATGACGCCATGTGGACCTGAATACAGATGTTTTTGCTTTTGTGATAGGTTCTATAATTAACATTACTATTTTTCTTTGTGCTTCTTTTTGGGTTGTTTTCTGGTGTTTTGTTTTATTTTGGTTTTGCTTAAAAGAAGTCCATACACAATGCAACCACACATGGAAAGACTCCTGCTCAGCAAGGCAGTCGATTCCCTGAGAAGGGGGCTACCCCAGGTGTCCTCCCTTCCTGTGTGACCATTTCTCCCTCTCTGTTGTCTGCTCTCCCTCATGACACCTGCTCATGCTCTCCTTTTCATTCCCGGTCTGTCTGTATCCTTGCTGTCCTGTCTTCTGTCTGTTATGTTCACTAGCCAAGGGAGCGAGACTTTTTGAAGACCTTACGGTTGGTGAGTGCACCAGCAGCATGCGAGTGTGAGCAGCATGAGGATGTGGAGGATGAGGACAAGGGGGTAGGTGTCACCCCCGTAACTCACTAACCTAGCAGGGCGTGTGTGCGTGCAGCGCTAACACGATAGGCCAGTAACTCACGGGCTCCAGCTCATAGAGGAGACACAGGCACCCAACCCCAGAGCAGGCTGGTCGTGTGTGTTGAGAAACTGGACAAAGGAAATATTTTCTCTTTAAAGGTTTCTTCAGAGCTGAAATGACTGACTTATTTAGACATTAGTTTTTTTACACTGCATATAAACAGAATACTGATGACTATTATACTAATTTTTATGTACATTCATTTCCTTCTGGAATTGATATTTCAAGCATGAAAACTTTCTGGAGTGGGGCTTAGGGAGATTTTTATCCGTTTCCTTAAATCATACCCATCTGTGGGATGCAGAAGGGGCAAGATTTTAAGTATTATAGCCCGTAAGATCACAAGGCAGTCTGACACTTAGCTGACAGGGGCCGCCTACCTTTTCAGAGACAGATGAGCTGCTCTGGCCATCTGCATCCCAGTCCCCACTGCGATTTCCTTGGAAATTATCTTTTTGTAGGATCCAGTTTGTGAACTTTCAGCCTCATTTCTGCCCTGACACCAAAATTATTTTTCTCTTTTATGGTCTGCTGTCTTTTATCATGGCACCTTGGATGTCAACAGCTTTTATTTCAGAAGTGAAGGCTTCAGTTTCTTCTGCCTTTTTGCTTGTAGACTATTTCATGTGATACACTTCAGCCCCATTCTTTGTATTTTTGTGAAGTGTTTTCCAGCTCCGATTCTTTTTTCTTTCTGCTAATGTGTAACATTTCTTAAGGAAAATGGCAGTAAAGAAAATAACTATGATTTGATACTTTTCCTAAACTGGACAAACAGTTGCATTGCATCCAATGAAACACAGAAGTACGGAGTCCTTTTTGCCTGACATTAAGTCCAACTTAGTGTAAAAGCTGAAATAAAATACAGAGGAAAAGTATTGCATAGTATAAGCTGCGTTTTCCTCTCAGTCACGGATAAATAAACCTCTTGTCTTTCTCCTTGGTGTTTTTTGTTTTTCATTTTTCAAGTACTAATTGCATGCTATTTTTACCTCATTTTCATAAATCCATAAGTATAATTAGAAAAACCATCTTGCTGATAGTGTATATTAAGAAGGTGAAATGGAGATTTATGATTATTTTATAGCTAAGCACCAGTTAGCCAGGATTGTTCTATTTGTAGACACCAAGGGTCTCCATGGTCTAAGGTTTTCCTTTTACTTAAAGGAAGCACTTGGAATAGAACATATGTTTAAACTAAATTTAGAAAAAGTCCCTCAGACTTGAAATTCAGTCCAAGATGATAGAAAAGGGTTAAAAACCTCTTTTAAAAAGTAAAAGAAACACGTTTAGGCCTACCGGAAAAGCAGATAATATATTTAAATTAACATGGTCAGTAATGTTGTAAACTGTAGTATCTTTACGCTTCTGATTTTCTGTCCTTAGCCCAGAGAGAAGGGTCGGATGCGCTTCCACCGACTGCAGAACGTACAGATTGCACTGGACTATCTGAAAAGACGCCAGGTAGGGGACTGTCCAGACGCTAGCCTTAGAAACACAAGTGATTAAATACACCTGCATAGGATTATGTCAGGTAATGTGTAGGTTTAATTGGGTCTGTACTGTGGTGCATGTTGCTGAGGCAAATGTTTAAGGATGGTTTCAAACATTCCTACGGAAAGGAAGTTAGTCTTGAGTGCAAGCTGAGAAGAATGGGGAGTGCTTTATTTTCCCTTGAACAAGAAGGACTGACTCTCCCTGCTGGAATTAGAGTGCATCATTGCCTGGGGAGTTAGAGCCGTCTGAGTAGCAACAGTACCTCAGGAAAGCCTGTGGATGCAACAGTTCCTGGTAGGGGTGCGGCAACACCTCACTTTCCACACTGCATAGATTAGAATATTTTCATAGCTTCCACCCTGCTTCTAGAAACAGTGCTAGCAGTGTTTGTACTCACTAGTGGGGCGACAGTCTTCTGTTGGTTGTAAGTAGATAGCTGGCTTGGTCTTTGTGCTGCTCTCATAGACTAACTGTATAATTCATAAAGACCAAAGTCATTCCTTGTGGTTCTAGACTCTAGAGGCTGGGATTGAAGGGCAAGACAAGGACAGGCGCCCTGGCAAGGGCAGCCTGCATTCTCACATGACAGAAGGGACAAGGGACAGGGTGAAGAAGGATCGTCCTTGCCTCATCTTGCTCTATTAAATAAGGAAACAAAATGTGCAACATAACGATGTATGTCTCAGTATTTAATTCGTCTGTGTAGGCTATGAGTGATGGAGACCATCACATTTGTCTATCTACCTGAATGTCAGAGGTGAACAGTTGATAAGCTTGGTTTTGAGTGTTGCCCTGTCCTGTGATGTCTGCTCAGCTTCTAGATACTCTTTGATTTAAATACTTACAATACAAAGTAGTTTTTTAAAACTCTGTAGTAGATGGACAAGCTGTTAAAGTTGTGTATGGCTTGGGTCATTTTCTGCTTGATTATAAGGGTGAAATAAGCTCATTTCAAAAGAAGTTGTCCCCTGATTTTAAGATCACAATGTTTTACCCAGGCCCATCTTTTTTTTTTGGAGGGGGGGTTTCGAGAGAGGGTTTCTCTGTAACTTTGGAGCCTATCCTGGAACTAGCTCTTGTAGACCAGGCTAGCCTTGAACTCACAAAGATCCACCTGCCTCTGCCTCCCAAGTGCTGGGATTAAAGGCGTGTGCCACCACTGCCCGGCCCCAGACACATCTTTTGAATTGCATTTTTGACAAGTGGGTACTTCCTGTTCTTGTTCTAGAAAACCACAACATACCCAGTTTAGACCGTCTTTTTTTTTTTCTAGACCACAGAAGGGAAGGGAAACAGTATTGGTGGTCTTTGCACTCTTTGTATAATTTAGCCTTTCCTTTATAGGTAAAGAGAACTCGTGCCCGGCTCATAATAAAGTTTGTTTATCTCTCCTTCATCTATAAAACAGGTGAAGTTAGTGAATATTAGAAATGATGACATAACAGATGGGAATCCTAAGCTGACTCTGGGATTAATATGGACAATAATTTTGCACTTTCAGGTAAGTCCGAGCATTCTTCATTGCTGTTTCTGTGTCTTGCGGCTGGTTTTCAGGTGGTTCACGAGAAGGTGCTTAGTATCCTCTGAATGAAAAGCAAATTTCAGGCTATTTTCAGAACAGTACTCCAGTTACCTTTCTAGTAGCACGGTGAGCCTGGCATCTCATCTCCTGGTCTCCGAGAGCTTCTCTATTTGCCTTTAAAGACCTTCTTTTGTAATCTTAGAGTTGAGAGGTAGAGATCTGTTTTTCCTAAATGCGGACATGTTTCTCTTGTTCTTTGGGCAGTGTTACTTGTTTTAGTATGCAAAAAGTTTGACTCAAATCCATAGTATAAGAAATTCAATTTCCTCCAGTAGACACTAGATGGCAGTAGACGTATTCTAAAAAGCCAGATTAGAAGAAAAGTCTCACCTAACAGCCGTGATTTATATAGGTCTGAGGACAGCGATACGGTTTGAAAAACATCTGAAGTTGGATTTACAGTGAGCCTTGTGCCTTTCTTTAGTTCTTTAGTTGCTCGTCTCACAAAACGTTTGTCAGACCCTCAGTCTAGCTTCAGAAAGGAAGTAGGTGGGGTTTTAAATCAAATCTTGGGGCGGGTGAGGGGAGTAAAGGAGCTTGTTCAGGAGCAGGATCTGAGCCGTATGGAAAGGGAAGAATCCTCTAGGATGAAAAAAAAAAACCCAGGGCTGATAGGACTGGACAAGTGGGGATGTGGTGTTAACCAGCCTGCCTACGGGACTATTGATGAAGGTGTCCAGTCAACAGGATTGCTGAAGTCAAGGCAAGACAGTGAATAGCTAGCTGAAAGCCAGGACTTCAGAGCACTAAAGGTTGTCATTATCAGAAGACCACACCCTGAAAAGCACAAAGAGGCCTTAGCACTAAGCAAGGGCAAAGCTTTGCTTGTGGGACACAAGCCAGACCATGCTACCAGACTGTATGAAGTAGGAGTGACTCGGTTGTTATCTCCTAGACATCAGCGCACGAGGTCAGTCCTGTCGTCGTTTTATCCCAATAAATACATACACAGTCTTATTATTACTTAGAAATGCCTGGCCTTAGTGTGGCTTGTTTCTAGCCAGCTTTTCTTAAGTTATCCCGTCTACCTTTTCCCTCTGGGCTCGTACCATTTTCTATTCTATATTCCTTTCTTTGTTTCTTACTCCAGGGCTGGTGGTGTTGCTGGGTGGCTGGCCCCTAGCATCCTCCTCTCTTCCTTTTCTTGCTCCTTTTTTCCTCTTCCAAGATTTCTCCTCCTGTTCATTCTCTCTGCCTGCCAGCCTTGCCTATCCCTCTCCTCCCTCATGACTGGCCGTTCAGTTTTTTATTAGACCATCAGGTGTTTTAGACAGGCAAAGTGATGCAGCTTCACAGAGTTAAGTAAATGCAACATGAAAGAATGCAACACGTGTCTGCATCATTAAACAAATGGTCCCCAGCGTAAATGAATGAAACACATCTTCAACCAGTATCCACAACACAGCACTTTCTAAATTATGGTTGAAACTGCGAGGACCCAGATGAGAAAGTCTGAGGCCCCTCACTGGAATGGAGCCAGCTAGTTCATCACATAACTGATAAGGCAGGCTGTGTCTAATTTGACTATCACCCTAGAGATCACTGTGGGGCAGTTGAAAAGACTTCAGAGGAGGGAAACAATTTCATTGCTGGCTTTTTTTTTATTCTTTCTTGTGATGGCCTCTCTGACTGAGCTCGAGGGAAAAAATATTTTAACAAAATAAAATCTGATGGGCCAGCGAGATGAAGGTGCAGTGGACAAAGGCTCTTGTCGACAAACCAAAGGCTCAACGCTGAGCACACGTGGTAAGAGAGAACTGACTCCTGTCGGTGGTCCCCTGACCTCCAGTTGTGTGCTAGCATGTGCACCCTTCTCCAATAAATAAAGTGTAACTAGTTTTTAAATCTTTAGTTCTATGTAAAATAGATGGAAATGAAGTGGTCATCGTGAGGGAGAAGAGCCAAGAAACTGAAGTGGTTTCAGAGGTGAGGGATAGAGGTGGGGGTGTGTGTGAAAATTGTATCCAAGAGGTGACATTTTGGTAATGGAAGAAACTTGGCCACAGGGTATAGAAAATGGAGAGAAGGACTCAGGTTAAAGTCTTTAGGACATCAGAAAAGATATTGTGAGATCTAAGGTTGGTAGCAGGGAGAAAATGGTTGACCTTCTGGATGGGTTTGAAGGGTAAGTGAACTATCTATCCTGTGTTCTAGTCTGCTGAGCAGAGCAAACCTGAGAAGTCATGGTATAGGGGCTTATCAACACAAAAAGGGTTTTGACAGTCTGAGCAAAGGGTCCCCTGTTGTCGGGAGGGCCCATGAGGATGATGGGGCAGGAACAGGTCTTGCTGAGGAAATGAAAAGGAATGAATATTCAGAGAGATGTGTGAGGCAAAGGGAAAACGGATTGATGAAACCATGGAAGGAAAACAAGAGTAGAAAAGGCTGGTTCACAGTCTGAAATGCCACCAGAGATGGCAGAGGAAACGTTCCCCAGCTGCTTGCAGCAGAAACAGGGAAATAACAGATGGGAGTGTGGGTAAGCAGGAATCAGAGGCAGCATATGCAGACTCCACATTTGAGGGACTCTAAAGCAAAGGGTCATTTAAGAAGAATTGCACATTAAGCCAGCCATTGCGGTACTGCTTGTGTATCAGAGTCGGGGATGAGAGGCAGGAGGAGTAGAGTTTGAGTTTGGTTGCTGGAATAAAATGTAAATGAAATGAAGCTGTTCTTATTGCTATGGTAATCGAAGATTCGAACTCCTACCATGCCCAGAGAGAAGAGTGGTCACCCTCACCCAGAGTGTGTAGCCTTTTATTTCCTCTACTTGTTGCATAAATAAGACAAAAATTTCAGACAAACCAGTGGTCTGTTTTTAAAGATGCGTCTGAGCATCATAGGTTGAATCTGTTTTTCAGTCTGGCGTTCAGAAGGTAGGACTTATACTCCTGACAGTCTCATGTCCTGAAGCACTATATGCTCGATCACGATGAGGTATGCTTTCTGTTAAAGGGCAAGCTAGCTGTAACCAAGGGTTATACACCCACTGGCGATATAAATACAAATCGAAGTGTGTGAAGAAAAGTTGAGGGGTTGTGGAAGGCCCAGCAGGGCATTTCAGGAGAAGATTGGAAAAGTTACCAGTTACCAGGCAGATGCAAAAGCTGAGCCATTTCTGGAAGGGAACGGTGCATGTGACTTAACCATGGACAGTTGCTTAGTTTGGCAGGGCCAGGGCGAAGGGTGGAGGGAGTGCCAATCACGGTTGCTTCTCCACCCTGTCAGTACACATAGCAGCTGGTCTGCATTTAAATGCTGCTCCATTACTGTTGAAGACATTGAAAATTTAAGAACAAACAAGCCCAAGACTATGTCACTGGATAATGTTTAATTTTTTTTAAAATAATTAAGTAACCCTTTTAATACAGATATGTTACAGACAGACACCTACAACATCTGTGTTAACCTGAGCGTTTGATTGCATATCCCTCCTCAGAAACACAGCGTGAGTTGCATCTGTGATTGGTGGAAGATTAAGACTACCTTTGGAAGGCATTACCAGCTCTCCAAATGGCATTGCCCTGTGTGTCAATCTTTCTCATGTCACACCAATTTCCTTTGCACCAGGTCTATGACTCAGTGTTAGAAATATGCTCAGCTCAAAGTATCAGTCTCCATACTGGCTTCTTAATTTTCAACCGTGGCCCTACTAAAGCTGTTTAATATGTAACCCAAGTGCAATTACGGAGCAGAAAGTTGACCTGCCCTGATGTATGTGTCAGATGTGCAGGAACTTCCACCTTTAAATCACTCCCTATTCATTTGCTCATGTGACAACCCTAAGGAGCAGGCAACCGAGGGAGTTATTATTTGAAAATATATCAAGCTGTATTAAAAGACTGGCTTTAGAGATGATTAAACTATTTTTGGCATTCAGTGTTTTGTCTTCCCTTCAATTGTTAAATCTTATTTTTACTCCATTTTTTTTTCTGAGTTAGTCTTAACATAGAGAGACTCTTAAGGTTTTCATTTATGTAAGCCCTAAAATTAGTTGGTGATTTTTTAGGGGTGTGGGAGTCATACAGGAGGGACTTTCTGCACTGGAGTTTGAAAGGCACTTTGAGACAGAACTTGAAGGGCACTTTACCATTAAGTGTTTCGGCTGTGTTTACTTTCCCTTTGCTCGGCTTCAGAGGTTAATGCAGATGGTGATACCGTGTGCGCTTTTTAGAGGCGCTCTGTTAATCTGCGGGCGGTGGTCTCTGGAATGAAGCTCAGGCCTTGGTGTCCTGTTTGATTGTGAGTAGTCATGTTTGTCTCAGAGGACTGGCGGCCAGGAATAAGCCACAGTGCCTAATAAGACACAGAGACCAGCTGGCAGGGTGCCAAGGCATTTCTTGCAAGTGATTTTCTCATAAACAACATGGCTTCAGGCTGAAGAGGATGGTCACCACAGTCTGCTAGGAATTACGGGTCAGAGTGGAATCCCAGGACTTGGTGGAGCCGGTCCTGGACACTCCGGAGTTTGAAATGAGTGAGTTCGTGGAGCCGTGAGTGCCTGTGGATCAAATGGGGAATGTCTGTGGCTGTGTTCGGGCTGAGAAAGAAGAACAGTATTTTGATCCTGCCAAAACTCCCTTGAGCCCTGAAAAACACTTGCCCGGAAGAAGATATTTCAGAAGAAAACCGTTCCAGAAAACTGTAGGTGACACTGTTCCTGTGGGGGGAAACAGTGAAGGAGAAGGCAAGAAGGGTGGCGGTCAGCCTGCCAGGGAACAGCCAGCCGTGCCAGCCAGAGAGCTGGTGCCAGAGGACCCCACCACAAGCCCTGCACCGGAGGATGGTGTGCAGCCAGCCAGGACAGCTGCAGCAGACCACAGTGAGCAGAAACCTCTGCCGGGTGCTCCGGACAGGGGCTCCGACCGAGTGATAGTTTCCTCTGCTCAGAGCAGTGACTCAGAAGTACAACTTAGTGCCCGGGACAAGACGACTTCAGAAAAAGATAGCCTTCCCTGTCGCACAGAGACAGAGAGACATTTAGGTGATGCCAACACGAAACAGAGACCATTTCCAAGAAAAGACGACGTTTCTCTTTTCCAAAAGTCAGCCAGCTTAAGTTCCGTCTGTGTCACAGAGAACACACTCGGAAACAATGTGCTTGTGGGAAACCTGTCAAAAAGTTACAGCAGTATCCAAGAGCACCGCAGGAGAGTTCACCCTCATGAAGCACACCACCCTCAGTTTACAAAAAGGAGGTACCATTCCCTCGGTGCCAGTGTGCCCTCGGTCTCCAAGGGCACAGCTGGGAATGATGGATGTGAGGTAAGTGAGAGAGTGTGAACGAATGCTCCCCCTTCTCACACCAGACTAGAGCGTCGTGGTTTGTCTTTCTAAAATGCCATCTGCGTATTAGCTCATGTGAAATTTAAGAGTTTTCATAAGTGAAC
Source organism: Arvicola amphibius (assembly GCF_903992535.2). Taxonomy (NCBI): domain Eukaryota; kingdom Metazoa; phylum Chordata; class Mammalia; order Rodentia; family Cricetidae; genus Arvicola; species Arvicola amphibius. The sequence continues at coordinate 89,782,436 of NC_052055.2, forward strand.
ACTGTAATTTCAACTTTTGTGTTAGCCATGTCTCTTATCCTCACTTTAATTTCAGTAACATAAATATTTTAATTGTTGCATAGCTTGGGAAAGCCCTGATTGAACAGAATACTTAGCTTTAATTTCTTTAGTGTGGCTCTTAATTTTTCTTTTGGAATAGCTGCAGAAACTTCGCTCTGTGTTAAGTTAAATTAGAGAATAGGACAGTTGAATGTCTTGATGTAGACGGCATAGAGGATCTTGATGTTCCTAATGCGCACACAAAAAGATCAGTGTTTGAGATCCCAGATTGCCCAAATATTGCCTGTTAGATCATTGCCAGTTATACACATATACACACTGTAGTTCCCAAATGCATTCAATTACTGTGTGTCAATTAAAATATAAAGTATTATATATTATTTAAAAGGAATAAGTAGTGACAGGACAATATGCCGTTCTTTCCGCATTCTGCTCTTCTGGTCCATAGTCCAAGAGGCCAAATTCCAGTTCTCTGTCAGTCCTTATGCACAAAACATTCACATAATTGCTTTCGCTTGTCCTGTGTGTTGAGGGTGGAGACACAGATTAACTTGCCCAAATTCCATGGCCCTGATTTGACATCACAAATTGTTGGGGCATCATGCCATTGGCACTGGGTATGACACAGGCTACAGGAAGCTGAGATCTTTTTCCCTAACACTGATATTTAGCTTTGGACAAATTATTTGTCTTTCGAAAGTAAGTAGATCAGTGTCATTTATTTCCCAGGGAAGTACATTACTTAAATGTCTTCTCCATGCTGCTGATGCAGGGTTTTCTTTTCTTTCTTTCTTTCTTTTTTTTTTACTTTAAACTTTTCCTAACTTTATCTTTTACCACAAAATACCTGAATACAAGTAGCATTCATGATACCCAACTTTATAGGCAGGTCAGGGCAGGTCATCGGGTCATTGGTGTGGATCGTTGGCAGTGGCAGACAGAAGTTTGTTAGGGTTAGTATGCATAGTCATCCTGACCTTGGTGCCTGAGTTCCTGTTTCTGTACACCACAGACCTAGCCAAGGTTCTGCTTCATGAAGTTCTGTTTCTGTTTTGCGGTGGTTGCATTTATAAAGAAAACATCCAGTTGTAGCATTATCTGTGTAGATTGGGCATAAAGGCCAGTACAGAAGAACGCATATTAGCTGCCCTGTGCTTATGAATGTAATTGGTTTGGTGTCTTAGATTTATTTCCCTCATTTGGCTTCACGTGAATTCTGTGTGCTTTTGTTGTTTGGAAATCATTACAACCTGTTTAGGTGCACATAACCCTTTTCGTCATCATCCTCATGCCAAGTATTTTGTGATCTGTTATAGCAAATGTGTTTTTTTTTTCCCCTTGGAAATATGTTTTAAGTTTCCTTGGAAAATACGTGTAGAAATAAGTCAGAAACCTGCCACTTAGATTTGTTAGTGATTGTGCTACAGCGGTGTGTAACTAAGTGTAGTGTCGTCTAGATCAGGGTAGAATGAGGCAGCTATGCTTTTATCCACAGAGAGCCAGCAGGCTCGGCTGTTGTCTGAGGTCCTTCTTCCTGTATCATTGCAGTTGTCTTCTAGCCTTGGTTTGTTTAGTGTGTTTGAGTGGGACTGTCTGTAGAACTCTGTGTCACAACAGACTCCTCACTTCTCATCGGTAATTAGCCCCTTCATTAAGTGTGTCCTTAAAGAAGTGTCTTTCTTCCTCAGAAATCTCTCCTTAGCCACACAACAATTGTCTGCCTGAGATTATTCTTCACTTCCTCTCATTTGATTCATCCTTGAACACTGTAGAGGTGGCTTTGCAGTAGAATTTGGTACGATTCTTTGAGCTCCTCTTAACCTGATTTGAACTCCCTTGGTCTTGTGACACTGGTCATTCTCTGTGCAGATGACCAGTCTACCTCTCCTTGAAATCCTTGCAGTCAAGTGCTGAGAGGCACTCCAGGCTAAGGGCTCCCCTTCCATATATGTCTGACGAGTATATCTTATAAGCATACAAACATGTATGGGGCACATGGGTGGATTTGAAAGGAGATGGGTGTGTATGATTAGTACCCAGGATTAGTATGATGCTCCTAAATTAGAAAATGCTACAGAACATGTTATAGCCTTGGATCTCCCCAGCAGTTACATGATAGGTGGATCTCACACAGAGTGAAGAAAAGGAAGCTCACAGTAGCTCTACAACCCAGTGTGTTCTAAGATAGTACAGTTATTGTTGGGGACCAGCCGCCAAGAAATATCATTCTCCAGGGTAGGGGTGTGGGGAATCTAGAAACATTAATAAAGAATATGAAGACGTGAAAAGAGTAAAACAGGAGAAACAGAGACTAGTACCAGGAGGGAGTGACAGTGAATATTGAAATCACCCGTGTTTAATTTCTAATTTCTTAAAATGCTCCTGACCCCAAAAGGTGGAGTAAGACAAAAAACTGTTTTAACAAGGTACAAGGAAATGAACAGACCAGTGAAGGTTGCAGGATATGTCCATACCATAGTTAACCATTTTGTTGCTGTTCTAAAACAAGTCACACTCACACCCTAGACTGAAATATTCTGTAGGCAAACCACTCCCTGGTGGAATCCAATGTTATCTCCTTAATGGAATTGGAACTCTGTTGGATCCTTATACTTTTGTTTGAGGTGGAAACTTTTACTTCTCTATTTCTGAAATAAAAGGTCTGACTATTAGCTACACAGTTGACAATAACCTTGAGAGAGCAGAACTCTATAAATCTAGGTGGGACCATTGTTTGAGGTAGAAGCACAATAACCTTGAAGGAATAAAGGTAACTTCCAACTCTCTGACCTTTGGTCAACGTGGAAATAGGCTCACATTTTCTGGGGCCTCCACAAGTTATTATGATTAGCTGATTTAGACAACAGTACGGTATCTGTTACATCTCATTGTCAGAGAAGTTCTGTTGGGCATGGTTGCCAGTCTGTAGCCCTAAGTACTTACTAGGCTGTGACAGGAACTCTGTTTGAGCTCAGGAATTTCAGGAAGTAGTCCACCATGCCCAAATAAGGGATGTGGACTGCTTAGCATAAGGAGCAGTAAGCCAGCCCAGTACAGAAATGGAATGGAACAGAACTGTGGTAGCCACTGCATTTTATCCTGGGCAACATAGTAAGACCACAGTTCTGTAATTTAAAGCAAAAAGACTGAAGAAAACTGCTAGAAGAAATCAGAGCCAGGGCTGATGCTCATAAGATCATCTGTGAAGTGTGGGAATGATGAACACAAGAGGCCTGACATAGGTAGTCCTTGAGAACAGGTAGTCTTTGTAATGGATTAAGTAAAATGCTGCAGGATCCCCAGTGGTTGCAGTGGTTGCAGCGGCAGAGACATTGCAGATCCCCGAGCAGCGGCAGTGGGCAGCGGGTTCCTAGAGCAGCCAGTCCTAGGCAGAGACTGGCACAGTTCCCAAAGTGCCTCCTGCAGCAGGCCACGAGGAGAGGCAGATGGGCACACCATGAGACCATGCCGCAGGTCTCCGAAGGCAGCTGGTCCCAGGCAGGAAACCATGCTGCAGCAGGCAAGAGATAGAGACATGGATAGGCACTCCATGCAGAGTGAGGTTGGATATTTATTTAGTGGTTATGGAGGGGAAAAGGAGAAAGGAAGAAGAGCGGGGGGGGGGGGGGGATTAAGAGAGAGAAGGAAGAGAAGGGAGAGGCGAAAGTTGCCTCTTCGAGAGGGAGATGGAAAAGGAAGGGACTGGAAGCTGAAGATCAGCTTGCCTCAGCTTACCGGCGGGGGTTGGGGGGGTTGGGCGTGGTTTGTCTCTTAAAGGGACAGGACAGATCATTACATTCCCTGCTCTTTTTTATAATAAAAATGTGAGCCGGGCGGTGGTGGCACACACTCGGGAGGCAGAGGCAGACAGATCTCTGAGTTTGAGGCCAGCCTGGTCTACAAGAGCTAGATCCAGGACAGGTTCTAGAAACTACAGGGAAACCCTGTCTCGAAAACCAAAAAAAAAAAAAAAAAAAAAAAAAAAAAAAAAAAAAAAAAAAAAAAAGTGGGAGGTTAGGCACCACAGGTTAAAGGAATTGGGGTGGCAGATTCTCAAGACTGCTCCCTGCTTATCTGTGGGTGTCGTCTTTGAGGGGAACCTGAGAAGGCTAGGTGCTGGTCACATCCTGGCGTAGGTGGTCTCTTTGCTCCTGTCCAGTGTTTGTGGTGTGGAAATGTCTGGTGTCTCTTACACCTGTTTAAGGTATTGGCAGAACAGACAAAGTTAAGTTTAGGGAAAAAATAGTTATTAGGATCAGGGAATTGAGAGGGGTATATCTGACTTGTTTAAGGTGGATCCTTCAATTTGGCTCCCTGGAACTCACAAGAATTCTTTGGGTTTGTGTAAACAGAAGTTTTAGACATATGCATTGTATAGACAGTAGCATTTTTATGGCAGAATGACTGTGACAGATATTTTTGTACAATGAAAAGTATTTTTAAGACTATAGAAGGCAGGGCTGGAGAGATGGCTCAGCAGTTAAGAGCACTGACTGCTCTTCCAGAGGTCCTGAGTTCAATTCCCAGCAACCACATGGTGGCTCACAGCCACCTATAATGAGATCTGGTGTCCTCTTCTGGCCTACAGGCAGGATACTGTATAAATAAATAAATAAATAAAAAATAAATAAATAATAAATAAATAAATCTTTTTTTTAAAAAAGACTCTAGAAGGCAGTGTGAGAGAAATTTAATAACTTGTATTTGTCCTCATACCTTTATAACTTGCAGGTCTTGTATTTGTATTTTACTGAAATTTTTTTTGGTGAGGTTGTCCTTTTAAACTGACAGAACCTCTTAGCTGTCCAACTGCATCAGAGATCTTTGGAAGGATAAAACTTTACTTGAGTTACTGATTTAAAAACGACAGAGAACTTACTTGGTTGGCATCTAGAGCTACTCCTCAGGGTCCTCCATGTTGTAAGAGACTTAAAAATACATCCCAGTTTAAAACACGAGTTTTTGTTATCTGAAATGAGATACAATGAACAGACAATTATAACATGTAACAGTAAGCATAAGTGCATTTAAGTTACATGTATGAACACACACACACACACAGAGTGAACAGGAATTGGGTGAAGTGGATGCTCTTGGTGGGCCCTACCAAAGGCATGCCACTGTGCAAAACACACATGCAACAGAGTTAGGCAGTATCATTTCTGTAATTTCATATTCTTTCAGAAGCTATTGGAGATCATGGTTCTCCTGTTAATCCTAATGCTACTGTTCAGGTCCTGCTATGCTAGCCTCTTCATTTTCTGAGGATGCCTGTGAAGTGGTTCTAGGTGAGGCTGAGAAGGGTTAGACACACCACTCAGCCTATTTGACTAGCACATAGAGAACCTCGCTTTGATCCGGTTGTCCAAACTGAGTTTTTCCTGCCCATGCCTTTTCCAGTTTTACATTTATATTTCTGTGAATTCTTGTGTATAAATGTACTTTTTTATTTTTAGTGATTTCTTCCCCTTCCTTTCTTTGTCAAAAATTTACTATGTACTGTAATTTGGGTTAAAACAAGGCCTGAGTTGAGTAGATCACCCTTTTCTGCATGGCACAGCCTACTGTTTGACACAGTGGGGAGCAGGCTATAAGCCTAAATCCTTGAAACTCTGGCTTCTGGATGGTGATGGGGTTGAACTTCCTTCCCACAAGCCTGATGTATTAGCTAGTGAAAGTAATACTTCTGTCTGCCTTTCTGTCCTTGGATGAATTGCCAGTCAGTGGTGCTGACGTCAGCCAGGCATCCTTGAGAGGAGGATGAGGACTAGAAGTGTGGCTGCTGTGGAGATGTTAGTAGTGTCTGGACAAATGAAGAGTGGGTCTTTTGATTACATATACCTTTAGATAGGAAGTTTTGAAACCAATTCGGAGCCATTTCAGAATGTGAGAGGAACATGGAAACATTCAGTCACACTGAAATATTCATTATTTTTTTCTATATGCTTCAGTTTCAGAATTCATAGGATTGTGCCAAACTCAGAATGTTTTCTTTCTGACCTGTGCTAGGCTAACCCTGCGTCCTGAAACTGAAGATCATCTTTTATATAACTGAGTAATTTGTTTCTTTCTGAACTATTTTATCTTCTTCTTAATGAAAATGTGTTTGTTGATTTTTGACTGTCTATAGTTATTTAATTAATGAAAATGTAATCACATAGGATCTGGACCCCAGTCAGCTTTATAATGTTCTGGATTTTAAACTTGATGGAGGACCTATAAAACCATGAACTCCTTTCTTTCTTCTACCAAAGAAACGGGTATATTTTTTATGTTTGGACAAAATTGAGGGGTATCCTGAGTAGTCCTCAGCTTAGCTTTAGCACTTTGTTTTTAGCAGGTTTTTTAATTTTAACCTAAAACCCCAGCCTGAATTTTTGCCAATGTGTAAATCACTTTAGTCCTTTCCTTCATGTGGGCGGTTTATAATTGTTACGGTTTCATAGTGTTTGAGCAACATTTTTACTTAAAGTATTTTGCAGAGCATTCTAACACATTTTTTAAAACTTGGAAGCAGCCACTAAAAATGTGTTGATTACACTTATTTCTGCCAAAGTAGTAAATGCTTTCTGAAAGAGTTGTCTTCAGAAGCAACATCTGAACCTGAAAATCTGTTCTTGTGTCGACAACTCCGCGTAGAAGCGGACTCGCCCACTGCAGTGGCAAGTGGTGTAGATCAGAGTTTAAGTAGCACTCCCCCTTGTACACTGGCCTCAGTTTACCCTGTAGTACCCACTGTGCTGAGACCTCTGTGAGATGCCATTGCTTCCTTGTTTTATACAAAAGGAAACTGATGCCCAGAGAAGCCACTGGTTAGGAAGGATGGGATTCACTGCACGCTGCCAGGTTCCGCAGCTGTGGTCCACTCTCCATCTCCGAACATACCTGGGTGAAAATCTTCTTGTGTTAGGAGAATGATGGTGCACTCCTTCTCTCCAACTGTGGCTTCCGTTCTTAATACTATCAAAGGTCTCACATAGAATATTTTATTCTAATACCACATGCGAAGAAACGTAATTTCTGTTTGATGGCATTTTTTTTTTCCGTCTAACTCTGTCTTAGGGTTTCTGTTGCTGTGTTAAAACATGATAACAGTGAGCAACCTGGAGAGGAAAGGGTTTATTTGGCTCACACATCTACATAACAGTTCATCATTTAGGGAAGTTGGGGCAGGAACATTGAAGCAGAAGCCCGGGAGGAACACTGCTTACTGGCTTGCTTATCCTACTTTCTTACAGGTCAACCAGCCCAGGGATTACACTACCCACAGTGAGCTCAGCTCTCCCACATCAATCCCCAAGAAAATGCCCCCAGAACCTTGCCTACAGGATAGTCAGGAGCATTTTCTCAGCTGACTGTCCTTTCCCAGATAGCTCTAGCTTGTGTCCAAATGACGAGAGACTTGTCAGCAAAGCCCATCTAAGGGGTTAAGGACTTTGTGTTCTGTGGAGGTGATCCTCTGACTAGCTGTCATTTCCACATTGGCACCGGTCTCAGATGTCAGGTCCTGTATTAGAATGAGATGGTTCATCAGTGGTAAAACTCCTAGGATGCTGTGGAATCCCTGTGGTAGAATCAAGAACACATAAGAGATCTTCAGTCACAAAACTTAGAGGTCTTATCCACATCTCTAAAATGGGTGTAGCTTCTTGAATTACATGAGGTAATGTAGGAGCAGACTGGATGCACAGTGCCCCATGGCCTTCATCCTTTCATCGTCTTTTCCTGCGGATGCAGAGAGACCCTCTAACTCTCCTCTGACGCAAAGAGCTCTGTAAGTGTTCAGGTCTTACCAAGACGTTTCCCGCTGTCATGAAACATGTACATAGCAATACGTGTGCTGCATCCTGTTCTCCTCCTCTTCATTTCTCCTCTTCTCCTTTCTTGAACCATTGTAGATCAGTGTGTTTTCTTCTTCAAATTCCAGAGGTACCTTAAAGCTTCAGCATATTCAAACAGAAATTCTCCTGTTGGGAGAAACCAGTTCTTGAAGTTACCTTTGCTTATTTACACCTTTGTAGGATTCACTTCAAAGACATTGCACACTAGAATATGAGAGAAAGCAAACAGCCCCAGAGGCAAATCTGTGTCGGGGGACCATGCTTTGACAAGTAAACCACTTACCAGGGTAGGGGCATGCGGATTAGAATGTAAAGTAAGAGGAACAGAGATAAGAAAGAATCACTAAGACTTAGGCATCTCAGCTGAATTCACTGCATACTGAATGCTGAATTTATTTTCCATACACTTTTATACCTCAATATAAAAAGGGGAAAAAAAACAAAAGACTGCATTAACATGATACAAAGGACTACTTGAACAGTTACTTGTGCCATCAAGGCATTAATTCTTGACTAAAGCATTCTGTTGTTTAGTCACCCTAAACCAAGTGTCCAGAAGACAGTCATTCCCAAGGTCAAACCCCCGTCTCAAAAGAAGGTGCGGGAGTATGCTTGTATTTCCTGACCATTGGTTGTGGAGGGGGGGGTGTCTACCTGTATGGGCCATCTTTACATCAAAAGGACTTAGCTATAACATGAGGGCCTGCTTGTTGTGGTTTCTGTCTGCCCGGTTTCCCAGCCATTTAGTCCCAAAGAAAATCACACAGAGAGTCTACATTAGATATAAACTGGTTGGCCCATTAGCTCAGGCTTCATATTAGCTCTTATAACTTATATTAGCCCATTATTCTTGTCTATGTTAGCCACATAGCTTGGTACCTTTTTCAGTGGGGCAGGTCACATCTTGCTTCTTCTGTGGTCTGGGCAGGACTGAGGGAAGAGCTTCCTTATTCCCAGAATACTCCTGTTCTTATTGCCCCATCTCTACTTCCTGTCTGATTGTCCCGCCTATACTTCTGCCTAGCTGCTGGCCAGTTAGCGTTTATTTAAAACATAATTGACAGATACAGAATTGTTCTCCCACACCACTAAGCAACCACACCCTGGGTCAGAATGTGTAGCCCTGGTTGTTGTCAACAATTTTGAACAATCTCAAACTCTCAGACCAGGTGGAAATAAGCTCATTTTTTGGGCCTCCACAGATCTGCAGGTCCGTGGAGAGGAAGGCTGTCAGTGAAGGAGGGTAACAATGCATTTATTTATTTATTTATTTATTTATTTATTTATTGTAACAATTTATTTTAGATGGAATCTCTTAGTATGTTTTCCAAGTTGGCCTTGGCTCTATGGACTCAAGTGATCTTCCTGCCTCATCACACCCAGTTTACTGGGAAGTTTTTTGGTTTTGTTTTTTAATGAACCCTCTGTCTCCTGTTTATGTGAGAAAGCCAAGTGTGTTGATGCCTCAAGGAAGGTCTGATTCTCTATGTATTAGCTGCACTGTCCCTGTTGAAATGGACATACCCCACGAGCAGGAGAGTTTGGCTGTCAATGTTGAGGTGGAACAAAGGGACGCATGCCCTGATGGGTGAGTCTCTGGAGCAGCATCTTCCCAGCAGTGGCTTCCTTTCTGTTAATACCGGAAGGTGAAGGTAATTAAGGCTATTGAGTTAGTGGTGTGCACTCTGGCTGCTGAGAAAAACAAGTTCATCACTGACACTTATAATATGTTTTTCTAAATATGAGGACAAGTTTCACTCTCAGAAACCGTAAGCTGGAATTTAAGGAACCTAGTTGCAAGCAAAACGTTAGACCCTGGGCACAGTGTCTTATTTACTTTCAGTTTGTGGCCTCCACTAAAGTGACAGCATTTCCTCCAAGTGGCTTTGCTTTCTGTCAGTTTGAATTCTGTGATTCCTTGATCTTCTTATTTATAGCCTTGCCTACAGGAAATAGCTTATGTTGCTTTTCTACTTCTTGTACACATTAGTTACTTATCAAGTTAATAAAACGTTTATAATGACATAATTATTTTTAAATATTAAAAATAAAATTGTGGTTTTTTTGCGTGGAATATTAAATACATACATGTTTTAAGTGTACACATGAGGCTAGGATAGAACTCTGTGTCAGAATACTTCCGTAACATGCTTGTGGCCTAGAACTCAGTCTCCCATAACCAAGATAAATTTAACCAAGTTAAATAAATATGAAAAATTTCAGGGAGTGTTGGAGTTTAGGGATCAGCTGTGCTACGTGCATGCCATGATGGTGACAGCTTCTGTAAAAATAGGCTCTTCCCTTTCCCGGTTGTCTGGTGGTGTTGACTGCTCAGAGGCCTTTCTCATTTCCAGATCCTGTGGCTTCACAGTGATACTGTTGTTACTCACTCCCAGCAACTAGGCCATTTAGCAATCCACTGTCAGTGAAATCCGAGAACCCAGATGTGTTAGCGGAGTTTCCAGGTTATGTCCTGTCAAGTTTGGGACTTTTTGTTTTTGGTTTGTTTTGGTTTGAAGATGAAGGTGAGGTGTAGCATCTCTACTTGGTATTGGTTCCCTGCGGGACACTTGTGCACAGTGGTCAGTCTGGAAGCTTCTACTGGAAAGCCGAGCTGACTATGATCACTTCATTTCCTACAATGGCTAAGTTTGCAAAGGTTCAAATGACAGCATACGATGTTTCTGATTTATACATGGTCTTCTCCCCCAGTCCATGCCTTTTCACCTAGTAGGCATCTACTGAATACCTACCTGAGGAGTCTGTGTTAGGCAGACTAGGAAGAGAACATTCTAAGGGTAGAAGTCACTTACAGACCTAGAGAGAGGGAGCACGTGGTACTCTCTTTTTTTCTCCCGAGATAGGGTTTTTGTAGAATAAAGAATTCACTAAGTCAGGCATGGTGTTGCATGTCTTTAATCCCTTTGGAGGCAGAGACAGGAAGATCTCTGTGAGTTCAAGACCAGCCTGGTCTACCCAGTGAGATCCTGTCTCACAGAACAAAAAAACAAGCAAACAAAAAGAATAAACTGCACCGCTCACACAGGTAGGGCAAACCCTTGGTATAGTTGGATGGCTGTTAACTAATCTGTGGGCATTTTAGTAACTGGGTGGTGCTCTTTGTAAGCCAGCGTTTGTGGGGGCTCTAGAAAGTATTTGTCTTTGATGTAGAAATCCCAAAGACTATTCTTTCCAGCTTAGAATCGTGTATCGTGGAGGAGTATATGCAGAGTGGCGGTGATGGCGGTTGCTCCTGCACACTCTGCTGTGCCAAGGCGCTGCTGCCCTGAAATAGGTTTGCTCTATGAGAAGCAAATAGCATTTTCTCATTCATTCTGTGAAGTTGGGATTTGTCCTCTTTGTTCATGTGTGAATAGCACAATGCACACAATGGTTGGGATGCATCTTTAACTCAGGTTTCTATTGCTGTGAAGAGACGCCGTGACCACAGCAGTTCTTAGGAAAGAAAGATTTAACTGGGGCTTTGCTTACAGTTACAGAGGTTTAGTTCATCATTATCATGGCAGAGAGTATGGTGGGGAGCATGGAGGGCTGCAGGCAGACAAGGTGCTGCCTACATCTTGATCAGAGGGCAACAGGAAATGGACTAAGACACCGAGTGAAGCTTCAGTAAACGAGACCTCAAAGCCTGTCCCCAAAAGTGACACACTTTCTTCAACAAGGCCACACCTACTTTAACAAGCCTACCCCTCCCAATAGTGCCACTTTCTTTGAGCTTATGGTGGCCAGTTACATTCAAACTACCACAAGGTGTTTCTGTGTGGATACACTTAATGAGTTAAAAATTTCACGTGTGAGTGGAACTAATTATATCTTGTAGTAATAATTAATTTAAGTAGAATCTAAATTTCCACAGTTGAAGCAGAAAAGTAACAGAAGCTTCTGAATTTTCACAGCTGAAGCAGAAAAGTAACAAAAGCTTCTGAGAGAATTTACTTAGTTGAAAAGTCAAAGAACATCTCCTTATGTTAAAGGCTGGTGTTAGCAGTGAATAAGAAGTTTTAAAAGCCCCATGCCAAGATATAACACAATGCCCTCAGGTTTCCATCAACAGAGAAATTCTATTCTGGAAGATGGCGGAATTTTGCTGCGGCCAGGATCATGGTAAGGCCACCTGAGCAGTGTTTTACATCAAAAGTGACACTGGAGCTTACTTGGACTTCAGGCACTGCAGTTGTTCAGGTTGAAGAGCAGCTTCTTAACCATGGGCAGAAAACATACCCCTCGCTTTGAAAGGACAGCCTGTGTGTTTAACATCACTGCTTGATTCCTCTAGTGCTTTATCTGTGAGCACAAGGACCTCCTACCCTCCCACATTTCCCTGTGTGCTGTGGTTGAAGGGACCAGGAGTGTCGAGCAAGGCTCTGTGATGCTGTGCTGAGGCATTGCAGTTCTTGTTCCTTGTTCCAGGTATGGGAGTTACTGAGGGTGAGGTTGGAGGTGAACGTGGGTATAGAGGTTGGAGATGCATCATAGTTGACAGAGTTTTTGATGGGGGCCGACTGGACAAATGATGGGGCACATCTCTGTGGTAGCAATATAGGAGTGCATGAAGGGGAAAGAAAACTCTGGTTTCAAGCACACTGAATTTTAAAGGTTGTAATGTGCATCACAGTGGTTATGGATAGCATCTGAGGCTGGCATGGAGCTCAGTGGGATCCTGTCTGCCAGAAGTTATTCTCTGAGATAGAAGGGCGTGACTTGTTTGAAGCTCATACCAAGGATGCTGAGTCTGAGTGAAAAGGAAGGACTGTGAGTTTTCCGTAGTAGGTGGAGCTGAGGATTGGGTGTGTATACACACTCAAGTGCTTAACAGTTGTGGGTATATCATTTCTGAGGAGTAGAACGAGGGTGTCCTATAATGTGAAAAGTTGAGGTCTTCGTACCCATAGGTATTGGTTTGAGAAACACACCTGCAGGCCTAGAGGAGAGTTATGGTAGTGGGGAGACCTGACACTCAAAAATGAGGAGCGATGTGAGGTCCTTAAGAGGCGTTGTTTCTCAGGGGCTGCGATTTCTGGTGAGTCTGAAGTGTGGGAGGCAGATCAGAAGTGAAGCGAGCACACATCATAGATGGGAAGGCTCAGCAGGTGATGGACAGTTATCTGAGAATGGCCAGAGAAGAGGAAAGCAAGCTGGTGGTGTGTTAGTCTTCAGGGCAAACCGTGGTTCATGACATAATTAAATGATGTGTTTTTAAATTAGAGTTTAAACATAGTGTGTGTGTGTGTATGTGTGTGTAATAGTCTGAACTAGCCTTATATGAGTGGCAGTCTAGAATTCATCTGCTGGAAATTATTTAATAACAAGACTAATTATTTTCTGTAACTGTTGCAGACCTGTAAACTCACCTTGACACCTCTCGGAGAATAGCACTCACGCCTTTACACTGGCAGCTTATCGCTGAAATGTACTGTCTTTCCTAGTTAATGGATAATTACTCTTGTAACTAGGCTGGCCCAGAATGTTCTTCAGTCAGCTAGAAACAGCAGAAACAATCCTTGATACATTGAGAACTGGGGAAAATAAATTTGAGGTGCAGGGTTTTTCTCCTCCCTTTTAAAAAGGAATAACAACAGAAATAAAATAAAACATATTCAATGTGTATTTCTTGTGTTCCAGGTGTTAATAAACCATGCTTATGCTGAATAAAATATCCAACATACACTGAGCATGTATTTCTTGTGTGCAAGACATGATCACACCATGCTAATTTGAAATTCTCATACAGAATGTAATAACTTTCATACTGTTACAGGGAGGGAACATTCTTAAACAGCTGCATGACTTGAGTATGTAATCATGAAGAAGCAAATTGGTGTGGGCTGTGTCACTAAGTCATCTAACATAATTATGTCTCAGTATTCTCGGAAGTAATTAAGTAGAAAATAGTGGTAATTGTTTTCCACATGTAAAATAAAAACATAATTCTTCTGTATGTTATGTGGTATGTCTATGTACATAATTCTTTCCCATGATGTAGAGGTTAGCACAAGTTCCTAGGGAAGATGATTAAAATGGAGACAGTTCTTCTCTTTCCAATCCCAGACATTTAAAGGCCAGTGTGGCAGACTTTGCTCAGCTTGGAGCTTTACCAGGCTGACTGCCCTGTAGAACCCTAGGTGTAGAGGGAGTGAGGCCCTACCTTCATCTACAACAACAGTAGACAAGGTAGTATCTGCCAGCCTGGGAAGAACTCTTGTGCTGCAGCCTTTGTTCCTTGGGTCCTTGGATTGGCCACGCTCCTCCCTGGCTGTTGTAGCTGGGAAGAGTAAGAAAGGGGCTTGGCCCTGTCCTGCTCTCCACTTTCAGTTGCTTGCTCTCTGGGTTCTTTGTTGTGTTTATAGTGTCTTAGTAAGATTTTAGATGGAAAGAGGCCTTCAACCTTGTCATCAGCGCCCTACCCCCTTATTTGATAGATGAAGAAGCTGGCTCTCAAACCAGAAGCAGATCTCATTGCTCTGATTTGGGCCTTTGTTTCTGTTGCAGATGGGTTTGTGATGATCACACACACACACACACACACACACACACACACACACACACACCTCCTTATTTGCAGATCTCTTCCAGGTCCTGGCTTGCTTCCTGTTCTTCATCTCTTGGTGTCAGACATTTCTCTGGTGGAGGGAACAGTCACATATTGATGTTAATCCCAACTGTGAATCTACTGGGGAGTCCCTGCTGAAGTCACTTTGTGCCCTGAGTAGTTAGCACCATGCCAAGAAGGACGCAGATGAGAGAGTTGCTCTTGGGACAGTGTGTACCATGGAGCCCCGTGCTCTTTTCTGTCACTCAGTGGAAGGGGCTCTTGGAGAACAATGCAGATCCCTGCCCTGTTTTGTCACTTAGTGGGAAGGGGCTCTCAGAACTGTGCAAATAAAACACACATGGAAGTTCTGCTAAAACTGAACAAGGAGCTCCAAATAATTTATAGGCTGTTAGCCAGAAATGTTGCAGAATATAGTTAAAAATGAGAGAGAGCATCGCGCCCTTATTCTTGACATGGACTATTTGTTAGATCGAATAGTACATGGAGTAATTTATGACTTTTACTTCTGACCTATTTTCATCTGGAAAAAAAAATTCACTTAAGTTGTTTTAAGAGATCTCACTAGCAAAGAATGTAGAATTGTTTTAATAATGTTAAGTTTTGATATAACACAAAAGCGGGTTAACGCCGCTACCCCGTAGCATGCAGACAAACCTGCAGGGCAGCTTCTGTTGGGTTAGCATGAGGGTCACCACAGCGTGTTGTGTTACCTTTGCTACCTAGTTTGTGGTGTGCCACTAAATAAATTTAAACAGTACAATATAGTTACCCTGATCTCTGTGTGTGTATAAACATACAAATAAAATGAAGCTTTTTTAAAATACACTATATTGACTACAATAATTAACTAAAAAGATATTCGGGAACAACTGTATAAAAGAATGGGTAAAAAGCAAGTTGTTGATTTGAGGTGAGAACTCTAATTAATTCTCAGGGTAAAACAGCACGAATGTATTTGTCTAGCATCTGCTAAATAGTGAAGGCTTTAATAAGGAAATGCATTGTAGCACAAATTTTAATTGGTCTTAATAATAATAAAAACTTGGTGTCAGCTATTGAGGTGAAAGCTGAAGGATCAGAGAAACAGAGCAGCCAGCCACTAGAGTTCTTAGCCGTACCAATGTTCAGACCCAAGGGGCGATCGTGTCCCTATGTATTCAGGCCTCAGACTGAATGCCCTGAGCCTTTGTCTCCGCCCACCTTATTCCTTTCTCTGCCCAGCCATATCACTCCTTTTTTTCACCTCCCTAGTGCTGGGATTAAAGGCATGTGACCCCAAGAGCTGGGATCACCTGTGTGTGAGCTCTGTTTCTCTTTTAGACAGATTGTATCAATCTCATGTAGCCCAGGGTGGACTTGAACTCACAGAGATCTGTCTGCCTCTGTCTCCCGAGTGCTGGGATTAAAGGTGTATGCCACCACTGCCTGGCCTCTATGGCTAACTAGTGGCTTAGCTCTGAACTCTGAGCTTCAGGCAGTCTTTATTTGTTATAGCATAAATAAAATACCAGCGCAATGCATTAAACAGAAGTTCAACAATTTGCTTCAGATAGAAGAATAAAAGCTCCAGCTGTATTTTCATATTTTGTGTGTTAGCATGCTGTCGCATGAAGATTTCTGGGGATTCTGTTTTACTTGTCTCTCTTACAATTCATTGCACCGCCTCAGTTTGGAGTGCTCTGAATCCCTCTGCGTGTTAGGGTTTTGTTGTTGTTTATCCTTGTAAAATCTGTGTGATTTACACTTAAAAATAAATTGGATGATTTTAATTTGGACACAGATAAGTCAAATCCAGAAGCCTGCTTGAAATTCAGTTTTCCTCTGTAAAACAGGGGAAATATATTTAGTATAAAAATCAAGAGTTGCAAGGATCAAAGAAAATAGGATGTAAGTACTTGGGACATAGTAGATTATTACTCTCTCAGCTTCCTTCCTTCCTTTCTTCCTTCCTTCCTAATGATTTAATGCTTCTGTTATATTTAGATATCAGACATCCATGTAACTGGAGAGTCAGAGGACATGTCTGCGAAAGAAAGGTTGCTCCTGTGGACACAGCAGGCAACAGAAGGTTATGCTGGAGTACGGTGTGAAAATTTCACTACCTGCTGGAGAGATGGGAAACTATTTAATGCCATCATTCATAAATACAGGTATGGAATCTGTGTGTTTTCCCTAATGTAAATATGTCATTCTTTCATTTCTAACATTTTAAGTAACATGTTACTATTGCAAAAGCAGTTCCTGTGCATAGCAGTAAGTCAAGATAAAATGGAAGACAGTGTAGGCCCACTGCGGAGTTAGTTCTCTAAACTGTAATGCATGTGTACACACAGAGACAGAAACATACGAAGATGGACAGACATACAGACACGCACGCACACACACAAACACACACACACACAGGAACATGACCGGTAGACAGAGAACAACAGAGCTGTATTATGTCTGGATTTTTTTCTACAGTTTAGCAGGTATGAAGCTCTCGTGCCTACAGTCTGCAGGTCAATGATCTAGATTTTATCTATAGGGAACTGATGAGTAGAAAAGCAAAGGTTTATAGTTCACAGGCTTAACAACCCATGAATTTCCAAGTCATATCATTTTGTCATTCTAAGGGGTGGCTGGACAGCTGATCTGGGCTTGGTGAACCGTTTTCTTATGAAAATGATTAACTCTTACTGTTAGCATTCAAATTAACACTGAGCGTGTAGCGTTGTTCTACTCAGTAATTCTCACACCATCCTCCCTTGTCTCCATAGTTACACGTGAAGTCAAGACACTGGGTAGATATTTGCCTAGTCACAAGACTAGCAGGTGGTGGACTTGGGATTCAAACCTGGCAGGCTGACTCTTGAGTCTGTGCTTTTACTATCTCGCTAGAAATTAAATTCACAGAAAATGTTTATTGAAAACTATGGGTTTAACCTCAATTATTTTCCTTGATTTTACAAAGAATGTGTCATATTGAAGAACTAAATACAGTCACAAATATGTTAAGTCTAAGCTATAACCTTACTAAACTGAAAAAGGTATTGACTATAATAAAAATTATATAAAACAGTAATGAACTCTTCATGGGTCCACACTCAACAATGTGTATTTTTAAACAGTCTCATAGCCTCCTTCCTTGATGAAACAACTTTGGGATAGAGGTGGGTGGAGGTTGCTGAACTAGGAAGAAAACCTGGGTCAACCTGCCTGCCCTTGTCTAGGATACAGTGCAGACACTGAGTCGCGCGGTGGCACAAACATATCCCTGCCTGTCCCAGGCATTCAACACTGGAAGACTGTGGAGCTCTTTCTCTGAAACCTTTTAGGTAGTATAACAGTTTTAGAGACTAGCTTTTCTAAAATCATCTGCTTTAAAATTATTGATACCTGTATTGGCCATGGTAGCCCATAAAGGCAGCATTCAAGAAGCTGACTTTGAAACAAGCCTGGGTTCCATAGCTAGACCTTGCCTATAAAAAAAATAGGTAGATAGATGGATAGAATAATCTCCCCCTCTCATTCTCTGAAATCTGTCTCTTCAGTACTCATTAAGGATTATATGAGTAAATTGGCATCCATATGTATTTTTTCTAATTACTGAAATAAGTCACTGTACATCAGAGATCCTAAAAATTTCAAGAAAAATTAAATTGACTGTCATTGCTTGTGGTAAGAAATGGGATCTTTTTAAAGGCAACGTCTTATTGTGTGAGTGTTTTGTGTTTCTAACCACTAGCTTGCCTGGTACCCTTGGAGAACAGGGTTGTAAACCTTTGTGTGGGCTTAGGTCCTCTGGAAGATCAACAGCCTGATCAGAACCACTGAACCATCCCTCTCCATCCCAGACATTGGGATTGTAGTTCTTTTTCTCCTCTAGAATTCCTGGTAAAATTGAATTCAGCTCTAAGCTCTCCAGGTCTCTGTTGCTGAAGTTATTCTGTGTCCCATACTTGGTTTCTTTTGCTAAAAAAAAGCTTAAGTCTGTAAGAGGTGTTTTAAAGCTTTGGGGCCTTTCTTTTTTTTTTCTCATTTAATTTTTTTTTATTAAAAAATTCCGCCTCCTTGGGCCTTTCTTAAGAAAGCAACTGAGTGTGTGTAAGAACTAAACAGACTTGACTTGCACATATTTCTTACTTTATTCAAAGTTTAGATTATTTTTTTAAACATTTATTCATTTATTAAGTATACATGGTTCTGCCTGCATGCATGCCTGCACTCCAGAAGAAGGCACCAGATCCTATTATAGGATGGTTGTGAGCCACCAGGTGTTTGCTGGGAATTGAACTCAGGACCTCTAGAAGAGCAGCCAGTGCTCTTAACCTCAGAGCCATCTCTCAGTCTTATTTCTTACTTCTTAATACCTTAATTTACTCCAAAGACCAAGGAGACAAAGTCATAAACAAGGAAAGTAGCAACATAAGTGGGTTTTTAGATATTAACAGTCATGATAATTTAAGAGCAGTTGGTTTTACTTATCTGTTCCCATACAATTTTAATGGTTTCATCTCTTGTATTTATTTGGATAAGAAGCTTTACTATTTTAATTGATTTCATTTTGCTTTAGTAATAAAACTTAGCTGAGCTAGCATGTGGACTTGTTTTCTGAGCAAATAGATAGCTGTTGGAGGACCATCAGAGACAGGGATGACAGCAGTGGCTGGGGTAGATGGCTGAGGTGGCTGGGGTAGATGGAGACTGTTTGTAATGTAGATCAGGTTCTCGCACCCTAGGAAGAATAGGGGTTAAAAATAAAAATATGTCTTTCCAAAGTAAGCAACTATTACTTCACATGTTGATTTAGTAAGATTTTCATATACAATATCTAAGGATTTAGAAATATTGATCTGTCATAAAAGCAGAATCATAACATATTTCTAAGCTTTGACATTATATACAGAGCAATAGGTTTCCTTATGGTATTTTCAACATGCTTTGGTTTTGTTGTACACACACACACGTTCAAAATTTTGGATTAATATAAACTATTTTGTGAAAAGCCACTGGTCAAGTAAATTGTTTTAGGTAGTCTACCATAATTTTTATGAGAATTGTATCTAGAATATTTGAAAATAAACAGGTTTGCTAACCTAAGTAAACAGTATGTTATTAACAATTCAGTATCCTAAAATTTTTACATAGGTTAGCTTTCTAATTTTTATCTCCAAAGAACTATTATACAAAATTAAATGTAGAGGAATTTTAAAGGTAACATTGATTTTATACATTAAAACTGTCCACAGAGGTAAAAAGAACATAGTTTTAGAAGATAAGCACTCACGAAACACATGCAGACCATGTACATAGATGTTTCTGCTCCAGCAGAAATCTGTATTACAATAAAAATAAATATTTTAGTTTCAAAAAAAATTATCAAGCTGGGCTGTGGTGGCATACACCTTTAATCCCAGAACTTGGGAGGCAGAGGCTGGTGTATTTCTGAGTTTAAGGCTAGCCTGGTCTACAGAGTGAGCTCTAGAACAGCCAGGGCTACAAACAAAAAAGTCTCATTAAATAGCTGTGCCTTCGTTTTTATCATTAATAAAAAATGTTCAAGTGCTTTTTAATATGCTCAACATTGTATACCTTTTAAGAAATAATGAATGTGACTGTTCTGGATTTTTGCCATTACTGACATAATTTCTATGTCCTAACAGTTTTAAAAGAAGGAAGTGTTGACCTGAGCAATGCAGTCGTGTGTCCTCAAAGTCTAATGAGAGCTAGCAGAGATCCATGGAAATGCGTGCGTGTCTGGAACTGCCAACCCAAGCTTTTGTTTCCTGTAAATTATTGAGGGACAATGTTAGTTGCTTAATTTAGAATTAGCTAACAATGAAAACATGTAATATGTTAAAGAACAATTAAAAATTAAAGCATATTAAAATACTTGGCTTACGTAAGAGCAAAATCACAAATTCTATCATGTTAATATGTCATGTTATCTGGAAGAGATAAAGAGCCTAGATTATGGTCCAGGTAACAACAATGAGAAAGTAGGGAGATTATAAAGAACAGGGAGATTAAAAAGAAAATTTGGGGTTTTTATTGAATAGATTACGGGTAAATTAATTTCCCACAGTTAAATGTTGTTAGGAGATTTTGTTGCTGTTCCCGGTTCCTTCAAGGAACTTCTGCTTGTTACATTCGGTTTTCAGCGGAAAGAGTTGAAATAATAAAAATGGCATATGCCTGCCTGTTTTGTGTGTTCAGTTCAAATAACTTGAACGCTTTGACTATAGTAAGATCTTGGGAGATTTGAAACACTTCTCCCCATTAATAAGCTCAGAACTTTGTTGCTCAGAAGAATAACAGTGACGTCTGGGTTTGGTGAGTTTGGATGAACAGATTGTTGCAGGAGCATTTCCTGAGTAGGGGGTGTGAAGAGTTAGTGAAGAACCACTAGCCAGCGCATCCCGCGTGTTCTCTAACAGGGTGAGAGTTAGGGTGGAGGCGCAGAGTACCCTGCTGACATTCCTCAGAGGTGGAGGGAGAGCTCCAGCCTTGCTCCGGCCCTAGGTATGCTCTGGTCTCTATCCAAAGGAGATAGAGCTCTGACTGAGTGCTTGAAGTTCTGCCCTTGAGCTAACTTCAGCCAGTCTCTCTGGACTTCCTGAAAGCCAGGTTCCACACAGCAGCCCGTCGATGCATTCCCTCAGGATGCCAGAGAGCTTGGAGAAATGCAACTTGGCCCTGCAGAGCAAGGTGGAAAAACTCAGGATCTCAGGGCCAGAAAGCTGGGTGCGGGGGTTCATTTCCACTTACTAGTTTCTGCTTGTCCTGTTCCTGTTTTAATTTATCCATTCATTTATTTCAATCTCCTGCAGAGTCTCTGCATTCTTTCCATGGGCATGTTTTAAACATATTAGCCAATTAAAACTGGGAAATTTAGGCAATAGCTTACAAGAGCGTGTCCTTTAAACTACTTTCTAATTAAGGACATGATTTAGTATTAATTATTTTGCTCATAATTTGCATTTTCAATTAAAATTTATTGGGACTGCTATGCTTCATCATATTAAAAGTTTAACAGTCTTTTAATTGGGTAAGCCCCCCCCCCGCCCTCCCCCTCCCCCGCCTGTGGTCAGAGTCATTTGTTTAATCATATGACCTGCAGGCTGGTGAGTCACTCTCAGTCTTGGATTCTGTCACTCCTTAGAAACTGAACCGGATTGGACTGGTTCAGTGCTGGGAGGAGGCCCTCCAGGGGCTGAAATGTTCTCAGAGGAAGGTGGTTTAGTGTTGACTGGCAGTTCCTTTCCCTCTGTCCTCAGGCTGAGTCCTGACACAGGAGGGTATGTGTACACACCTGGGTGTTACAGGCTCTGCTTCCTGTGGCCAGAAACGCTGTTCTGGTCGTTACTAGAACCAAAACCAAACAGCAACAGCAAAAGTATTTCATTTTGTAAAGCCAACCAAATCGTTCATTTACAAAATGAACGTTGTGCTCAGAGGAAAAAAAATGGTCACTGCTAACTATTAACACATTTCAAGCCCTTAAAGAGCCAGTGTGCACTGCATGGAAAAGATTTCGTTTGTGTCCAAATAAGGAACATGGCTTAGTGGCATAAATCTGGTTGCCGTTTTTATTGCATCTATTTTTACACGTAATTTGGGGGGTATAGTTTGGCAAATAAGTATCAGAGGAAATTCCAGCCTGTTTTATTTTGTTTCTGTGTTCCTTTCCCTCTTGCCCAGACTAATCCACAGAGATGCCCAGTGACGAGCCTTGGGTTAGGAAGGAAACAGATCCTTAAGGATGTGAAGTCAGCGGACACCTTGTTCTGCTGCTTCCATTCTTGAGACAGAGCACTGAGGTGATTCATGGCCATACCAGGAGGGTGACCTGTGCAGCTGCCCCGTAGGAGCCTTGAAATCTACAGTATACACTTCTGACATAGGCCCCCACTTTTCTTCTATCTGTGATTTCCCTTGAGGTGCCACATAGTATTCTGTTCTGTGAATAGAACATAGTTTATCTAAAATGCATAATTAATGGACATTTTTTGGATTTTGCCATCAAAATACTGAATTTAACTTTGTGTGCTGGGCAAATGTGTGGATCTGTGTAGAATAAGGTCCTGGGTCTGTATTGTTTCCCTGCCATGAGGCTTTTGAGAAAGAAGTGTGTCTCGATTTTTAGTTGTATTCTGCTAGGTCTGTGAACCTAGTGTCCCATTCTCCACTTTACCTCTTTACTCACCAAATTATTTATATTGATTTCTTAAAAACACACCAAAACTGGCGTCATAGGCATGTTTTTCTGTGTTTGATGTTCACGGCGTTCTTCAAAACACAGGTCTATTGTGAGCTGAGAGGAGGAAAGGGAATTAGGCAGGACACTTCAGAGTGACGTGGCTACTTAAAAAGCTGGAATGCTACGCCTGGGCAGGTGGCTTGGTGGGTAGAGGTGCTTGCTGTGAAAGCAAGGTGACCTGAGTTCAAATTGCCAGTACCCACACGAAAGTGAGGCATGGCTGCAGGTGCCAGTGACCCCAGCATGAGGTGATGGAGCCTAGCTGAAATGGTGAGCTTCCAGCTTAACGAGAGTCCGTCTTAGAAAATAAGGTGGAATGGGATAGAGGAAGACGCCCAGTATCCTCTCAACTTTCACACGTGTGTTCATCTGTACACACGCATGCACACGAGCACAGACACACACACATACACACACACACACACACACACACACACACACACACTCGGATGCCAAAAGTAGAGGCTGCCGTGGTCCAATACAAGCATGCAGTGCCTGAGTTTCAGGCAGCCTGTGGCAATCACTAGTCCCCCTTCTCCCTGTGTGCTCTCCTTGAGCCTGTGACAATAGAGCACCTACTGGAGAGCCCCGCTGGATGCTGACCCAAGCCTTGCTGTCTCTGAGCTCCTTTCTTCATCCTGCTTCCCTTCAGTGTCCTCTTTCCCCAGAGGAGCCTGCTAGGCCTGGGTATCCTTCCCTGGGCCCGTTTGCTTCTCAACTTCTTGGCTTTGACTTGTTTAGAGGTTCATAGTCTCATCTTACTGTGTGATGTGAAGTAATTGAAGTTGTTACTTTTAATACAGTGAAAGTAAGTTGATTCTCACCTCCCTGTTTGGGGGAGGTTTGGGGTTTTTTAGTCTCTTAAAGATTAAGATCTGAGCAGTTCACTTAACCTGCAGGTACTAGAAGGAGGTCCTTCTTGGTTAAAGCCAGCAATTTTCTCTGGGCCTATTCAGGTTTAGGAGACAGTATGAAAATGAGTTGCTGATTGTAATTGTTTAATTACCTTTTAATTATCACAATTGCTAGATTTTAATCTTGACATACCAACAAAGCTTCACTAAATTAGAGTGCTCCTAATCTTTGCTCTCTGCCTTGTTAATAGAGTAGTACTTTGTAGCGGAGGGGGGGGGGGGAGGGAAGGTAGAATATTTGAAATAAACACCTAGTTTTGAGAACAAGAGAAAACTATCTTCATATCCTGTTGCTACCTAGGAGTTCTTGGCCTTGATTCTTTCAATATTATGCGTGCCCAAATATGTGCATAAAGGGATGCCTACACCCTTGTTACATAACTCCGTGTGGTTCTTCTGCAAGCCATGTTTATTTGCTGGGGGACAGGGGAGGAGACAGCTTACAGACCTTGGGGGGATGGGTGGAGAGGGAAGGAGGTGAGGCGCTTATTGCTCCAATAAGAACAATTAGAGTGTGTGAAGTCTGAACATGCTTTGATCCGAACAGTCATCTTCAGGAATTTGTTATGGTAACTGCTGTGCTGTCTCGGGAGGAGTGAGGCATAGGGAATGCATGTGCTTACTGTGTGATCTGTTGAAAAGATGATGTTATGTAACATGTGCTGCGGGACGTGTCTTTGTGGGGAATATATTCTCCAGCAGATCTGTGTTAAGACTGGAGTCTGGGAAATTGCAGTGGGGGTTTTCTTTGTCTTTATATCAAAACTTCATAGAGTGAATCTCTTCTTTGCAAACTGCTGATTGTGTGTTATTTTTCTTAGCAAAGCCTGCTCCTGCATGAGCCCAGCCGTCTGCCTTGCCTGTGCTTGTCCTTAAGCTGTGATGCACACCGTGGAATGTCACACGTCAGAGGAGAGTCTGAGTGGGAGCAGGCTGGATGACTATTAGTCTCCCTGCCTGTTGTATTACTTCTTCCTCTGTTCCTCACCTAGTTACCCTTAACAGATGAGCTGGTGTCTGCTCTCAGGAAAAGTAGACACCAGCAGGTATAAAGATTTTATTCTTTCTTCTGGATATATCCCCACCTACTTGCACCCATCTTCATCTCTTGTGCTCCTGTGAAGCACAGCTATCGTCTTCCACCTGTCTGGTGCCCCCGCTGCTGTGCTGTGACGCCTCTCTGCCTTTCCTCTCACCTCCTTTTTCTTGGGTTGTTTGACTTTTCCCTCCAGTCGATCTTTCTCAGTGGATTTTAAGTATGTTGGTAGTTTCTGCCAGCAAAAAATCTATAGACGTGTTCTTCTACAACCCCATTATGTGTGTGTGTCAGCATGTGTGTGTGTGTTATAGGGGTGCTTTTTTTTTTCATTCTCAACTAGTCTTTTTGGAAGAGTTATCTGTCTTCATTTTTTCTCTTGATACTTATTTTTCCACTGTGCTTACTCTGAATCTGATTCCATAATCCTCTCCAACACTTGTAGGGCCTTGGGTGACTTCCACGTGGTTAACAGGTCTGGTCTTACTTGTCAATGTTTGGCCTCTTGAGCGTTCATTTCTTCTCTCTTAGCTGCTGTATTGGACTGTTTTCACTGTTGTGGGTCCGGCCCCCTCCCTTCCCTCTTTTCTCTCAGCCATATTTACAGCTTTAGTTACTGCAATCTGCATTACAGAACAGGGTGCTGTGGGTATGATCTTCTGGTCCCTCTTCCTCTCCCCATCTCTGCCATTCCTCTGCAAGCCACCATGTTCTCCAACCTTGATTTCCAACCCAAATTCTATGATGATATCTGAACCATTTTAAATTTCCTTGTCTGATCTCAGACCTGATCTTTTACTCTCTTTTTATAATCCTACATAACACACTTTAATGGCTTTCTGTAGTTCCTAGGGGAAAAAGTTTGCAATCCTGTAAGAGGTTCCTGATGTGCTCCACTCTCCACAACCTCCCCCCACCCCCGCCTGTTCTCAGCATCGCGTTACCTGGAATGTGGTCAGTTAGGTTAAATCCCATGTAAGCGAAGGAGTAGACTTGGTGCTGTGTTAGGAAGAGCTGTGTATCTGCATGCCCAAAGCATCCAGTTACCTCTTCTCCCGGTGCGTTTTCATGACACTGTTCTGTGACAACAGGTGCATCCTAGCCTGTGTACATTATTCTTCCTGCTTGGTTTACACCTGCTTTCTCCCAAATCCTCTTGAGACCTTGGGAAACCCACGTGGGTTCTTGAGCCTTGGCCCAGCGGCAGATGGGAATCCCCTACCTGCCACAGCCACCACATTTCCCAGTGCTCCATGGGAGTAACTGGAATTCTAGATGGTTTTGTTCCAGCTTGTGGAACTCCTGATTTTCGCTGTAGTAAGTAGAGTTGTGTATTATGTGTATCCTAAGGAAACAGAACAGACCAGGTTGAGATCACAGGACACCTACATCGAAGCTCTGTGTTTTTTGTTGTAGTTATTGTTTTTCCTTAACATGGCCTTCTTTCTCAATATTAAATTTGTCTTTCAATAAGTAAAAGCCCAATGAATAAGAGATTCATAAGATGTCCCCTCTTAGCTATTTTTCAGTGAGGCATAGGTGGCATTAAGTACATTGTTGTGCAACCATCACCACCTTCCATGTATAGACCACTTCATCTTGTGTGACCCCGTTTCTATTGCAGTGATGCTAAAACACCCTGACCAAAGCACCGGTAGTGAAAGGGTTGGTTTTAGCCTGCAATCTAGGTTATATATAGTCCAGCATTTCAAGGAAGTCACAGTGGCAGGCTCCTGTGGTAGCCAGCCACATCTCATCTGTGCTTGGGAGCAGAGAGAATACGTGCAGATGTGCTTGGTGCTCAGCTTGGTCTCTTCACTCCTGTACAATCCAGGACCCAAACCCGGCAAATGGTACCATGTTCCTTTAAGCTGGGTCTTTCCACACCAGGGAAGCAACAAAGACAGTCCATCCCGGCCACCCCGTACCCCTCCCAAAGACACGCCCTCAGGCCAACCCAATCTAGACAGCCCTGCACTGAGACTCTCTTCCCAGGAGAGCAGTTATGTCAAAGGGACAAATAAAAGCAACCATTGTGACTTCACCCCTTATCAACCTGGCACAGAAAATACCACTTTAAGCTATAACCTTTCACCTTCAATCTCAAAAATCTCATGTTTGTTTGTTGTTTGTTTTTATAAAATATAGTCTCCCTTTAAAAGTCCCGGAAGTCTTTAAAAACCTCAACACTTTAAAAGTCCTGTCTCATAACTGTGAGCTCCTGTTATCAAAAACAAGGTAATTATTTCCAAAATGTGTTGGCACAGAGTAAATAAATACTCTTACTCCAAAAGTGAAGAAGAGGTACATAGGAGCAATCAGATCAAAAACAAAAGGAAAATTCAGCAGTACAAATGGCAAACCTGGATGCAGCTCCACTGTTGCCTTCTGGGGCTTATAAGGTAATCAGCTGGGCTTCAAAGGGTGACTCTGCCCTCTGCCCCTGCCCACCTGCAGCATATGCAGCTGTCCGTTTAGGCTCAGGCAGGCTCCATTCCCAAACACCTGAGGTTCTCCTTGGCCAAACCCACAGCCCTGGTATCTGCAATGTCCAGAGTCTCCATTCCAACAGAAGCTTCGCCTTCCCAGCTTCATGTTGCCGACTCTCAGGGCCTCTCCTCAGGGACTCCCAGAAGTTCCAGGCCCTGCTGCTCTCCACAGCCATCCTCAGTCCTGTGTCCTTTGTGCCTTTAAAATCAGTACCAGGCAGGCTTTGCTTCTGATATCGTCCAATACTGATGCCAACGCGAGTTGTAGGCTGGTCTTAGCCCACAGCCATACCAGTTTGTGTGCTGATATATATATATATATATATATATATATATATATATATATATATATATATATATATATATATATATATATATATGTATATATATGTATGGGTGATTGCAAACATTTTGTCTAAAGTGATTGATTTTTAAAAATTGGTACTATACAGACTTTTAAATATTAATTTTATTCAGACACTTGAGGTTATGGCAAGAACCATTTCTCTTTTATTTCTGTTACTGTGATTAACACCATGGCCAAAAGCAACTGGGGGCGGGAAGGATTTATTTCATCTTATAGTTTACAGTCCAGCATTGAGAGTAATCAGGGAAAGACCTCAGGGAGAGGCCATGGAAGGACGGTGCTTACTGGCTTGCTCTCTGTGGCCTGTTCAGGCAGCTTCTCATACCACTCAGGAACACCTGACAGGGATAGCGCCACTCAGAGGAGGCTTGGTCCTCACATATTAACCATTGATCAGAAAAAAATGCCCCCACAGTCTCACTTACGAGCCAACCTGATGGAGGCAGTTCTCAGTTAACATTGCCTGTTCCCCGGTGATTCTAACTTGTGTCAAGAAAAAAAAAAACTAACCAACTAGTGCTCTTTTTTACATCCATTTTTACTTTATATTTTTATAGTAAATTCAGGTTATCAAGCATGTATAGAATTAGTTTGCTCTTTTTTTAAGACAGAATCTCACTGTAGCCCTGACTGGCCTAGAACTCTGTACCTAGACCAGACTGGCCTTATATAAGAGATCTGCCCGTCTTTGCCTCCTGAGTGCTGGAATTTAACTGTGCACCACCACATCTGGAATTTAACTGTGCAGCACCACATCTGGCAAATTTGCATTTTCTCATTGCACTTCAGCGGGAGTTCATGTCGTTTTGATCTTATATTTTCAATTTAAAATTTATATCATTTTCTCATGTCTTTATGTCATTTCTCATGTTGTAATGACTTCTAAAAGAAAAGATGAGGATTATACTTTAAAAAGTATAATCCATGATGACTGGGTCATAAGATAATAAAAACAATTGAGAGTGTGTCCATAAAAAACACTTTCCTACAAAAAACATACATCGTGTTTTTGTCAGGATTGCTTTATATTGCTAGGAAAATTGCCTATAAAATGGGACTTCCCAGCGTCTTAGAGTGGAATGTAGGAACACATTGCTTTTGTGTGCCTGCAGTGTGGTCTGGTGCCCTTTTGAACTTAAACCAGGTTGAAAATGAAATTCCTGCTAACATTCCACAAAAGTGAGATGTTAGCTTTACAATGGGAATAAGTGTCTCTCCAGTGAGTGGAAAGCCTCTGAATTTCTTTGTGTGTGTGGCATGCATGCATGGGTATGCGTGATGTGTGCGGTATACAGGTGTGTGCCCTTGAGCCTCATGTAGAAACCAGAGCAGGGTCTAGAGTGTCTTCTATTGGAGTCTGCTTTTCTGCCTTTGAGTCCGGGTCTCTCCTGAACTGAAGCTCACTGCTGGCCAGCCACTCTCTTGGGATTCATCTCTCTGCCACCCAATGTTGATATTATATGGAAGCCGTCTCTCTGCCACCCAATGTTGAGAGTATATGAGATCCATCTCTCTTTGCCCTCCAATGCTGAGATTATATGGGATCCATCTCTGCCACCCAATGCTGAGGTTATAGACACACAAAGCCATGCCCAGCTTTTTATTTGGGTGTTGGGGAATTGGACACAAGCACTCAGATGGGCAAAGCAAGTACGTTTTTCCACTGAGGCATCTCTCTAGCCCCAAACAGATGAAATTTTAAAGACCCGGCGTTACCTGATGAGATTGCCAGGAGAGGAGGAGGTAGATAAGACACAGCACAAGCCTCTGGGTGCTACAGGCATAGGAGGAAGGCCACTGAAAGGCTAGCAGGGCCAGCCAAGCAGGGTAGCAGTACAATTTTGAAGACTCCTAAGGTCTTTGTTTTTCCCAGTGGCTTTATCTACTATACACTTTTAGTAGGGGCCAATCACTGTAGCCACTGCTCTGGAAAAGTGTTCAGTTCAAGAAAGAAGAGGGGGCTTATTCAGACTCCCTGTGCTGTGCAGCTGTTTCTGTGCTGAAATGACATCATCCTAAAGGAAGTTTTGTGTTTTATTCTCTTGGTCAAAAAACTTCATTCTTCAATGACTTTATTCATTCTCCTTGGGATTACTCAGTGTTTATGCTCTTTGCTAATGGCAGGGTTCTCATAATGGCATGCTGTTTCTTGTTCAGAGATTGGCAGACTCGAAGTCTGGTTTTTATTTCTCCAGGAAATTTGAATTTTGTGGAAGCAAAACAATGTTTTTATTGGAAGAACTTTAGATCCTGGTCTAGACTTTTGTACATACCTCTTCAGCACTCAACATCAGTAGATGTCATAGGTCTGTGAATTCTTTAAGTATTATTTGTAGAGAGAGGGGTGCCCCTTTCGTGTCCTGCTGTCAGTGTAAAGTGTGTCCACACACGTGGATGTGGACGTCACTGAGGAGTTTCTGATGAGGTTTTGGGATGTGAACAAATAGGAAGTGAAGCTGGTTTCCAGTTTATGAAAACCCCCTTCTAAGTCCTAATAAAAGTGCACATAGATTTTTTTACTTTGGGTATGGAATCCTGCATTTTCTTTAGGTTAAAAAAAGGCAAACAAAAAAGAAGCACACATTTGTGTTTGCCTTTCTTCTCAAGATTGATGATGCACTTGAGTTTCTTGTCAAATGGCTGCTAAGCAGTGTTCCAAGTAACTTACTACCCTCCCACATCACCTGGAGCACATAGAGGACCCACTGTTGGTGTGTTTCCCTGGGGATTATTATGAGTAAACCTGAGAGCCTGTGGGGTTATAGTAGGCTTCCTCTAAAAAGTGATATGGAAGTTCTAAGGAGATCAGAGGGTGCGGGTGCTGTCTGCGTGCGTGGTGTGTGTGTGTGTGTGTGTGTGTGTGTGTGTGTGTGTGTATGTGTGTGTGTGTGCGCGCGCCTGCCTTTCTGTCATTGCATGTTTGTCTTTGTGTATTTGTGTGTATTCATGTATGTTTATCTGCATGTGTGTGTGTGTGTGCCTGCTGTGCATGTGTGTGCATGTGTGTCTATATATCTGGGAGAAAGAGAGATTATGAGAGAGGTTGTAAATTCACAGGTGAATGAAATGTTGTGAGTCAAATTACTAACCAATCTGCTCACTAACATACCTGTACATGTTTCTTAATGAATTTATACTTTAGTAGGAGGATAAACTATAGAAATTTATTAGGACTTGGCCCTTGCTATCTTGGAATTAACCTTTGAGAGAGAATCTTAAACACACACACACAAACACAGAGAGAGAGAGAGAGAGAGAGAGAGAGAGAGAGAGAGAGAGAGAGAGAGAACCATAGATTACTAGGCAAAGAAGTATGAGATACCCTTGTTGCTGCTCTGAGTCCATCCTAAGAGTACAAGAAGCTCAAGGACACGTCATGACGTGTTGGGGTGGTGGTCAGTGAGTATCCTACAGAGAAGGCAGGGCCGCTCTCGGCTAGAATGGAGAAAGGATTGGAAACAGCAACAGCGAATAGGACATCCTGAGCAGAGAGGGGCACGGTCATGGCTCTAAACTAAGCACAAAACTGGCATCTGGGGAGAACCTGAGAGGATGCTGGCTGGTGAAAGAGAGGTGCTTCAGTCAGTTGAGGAGGACAGATGTAGTCACGAGCTCCAATCACGGGGCATTTATAGATATGGGAGTTACATATGCTCACATTTTAATATTTCTCTTGTGTTCCTTTGGCTCATACAAGCCTCTGAGACAAGTAAGCAGTGCCAAGTGTTTAAAGGCGGCCTCGGACTTAATATGGGTGTAGTACTGGTGTCTGCGGGCACTGTTATCTAGGAGGCTGATACTTGCGCCTGTCAGGTTGAATCGGCCTGTAAGAAACTTAACACTGTGTGCTTTTTTCCTAGGCCGGACCTGATAGACATGAATACTGTTGCTGTTCAAAGCAACCTTGCAAACTTAGAGCACGCTTTTTATGTAGCTGAAAAAATCGGTGTTATAAGACTTCTGGACCCTGAAGGTGAGGTGTTTTCTTGAGTCCTACCTCCGCTGGCATGTGCTTCTCGCCAGAAGTCATCTGTCAACATAGTGAAGTAATTCATTTCTGTTGCTGCTTTAGATGTTGATGTCTCTTCACCTGATGAAAAGTCAGTAATAACCTACGTGTCCTCCCTCTATGATGCATTTCCCAAAGTCCCCGAAGGTGGTGAAGGCATTGGTGCAAATGTGAGTATTGGTTTTCCTACACTTAAGCTGTTGGTTCATAGATGATCAGTAGTTGAATAGCTTGCTAATTAGTGCAGGACTTTAAAACTGGATTTTAAGTGCTATGTAAATATTTGGGCTCCTGTGCTATTTTTCTGACCACACGTACATCTCATAGTGTCGTTCTGCCATTAAAATTAAGGGATAACTGAAAAAGTTGTTCTATGTCACAGATAAAGGAAAGTGCTTGAGAGTCACAGCACATCTGTGAAAGAAAGTAGTGAGCTACTGGGCAGTAAATATTTCTATGGTAACCTGCTGTCCTTTTACACCTGCTGGTCTCCTATCTGTGTAGATAGGCCATCTCTCTGTAGAATGCAACTTAAAGTTGATCCGGGAAACCCTGTGAAATAAGTTGACTGTATAGTTGTTTTCTGACTTGCCTGGATGAAGGTCTCTGTTGGACCAGGTGAGCAGAGCTAGGTTTCTGACACACACTTTGGCTACTGTGACCTCACTAGAGTCGTCACCGTTTCTCAAAGGCTTGTGAAATCTAACCCAGCTATGTGCTCTGACATGGCCATGCTGAACAAACACTATGTCCAGAAGTGAACAGGATGCTGTGTTCATTTGAGGGCGATGCCCCTTTACCGCAGGCTGCTCCCTTCGTTCTAGCAGATAGAGATAGAGGTGAATACGCATTGCTTGGAAGCCTTGCGCTCCCTTGTCCCATGGCTTCTATCACTGCTCCATAGTCTTAGTTCTAGATCTGTTTTGTTCTCTTCCCCTCGCCTTTCACAAAAAGATCCTAACCATTTGGCTCTCCTGGCAGCGTGTTCCTGTTTCACTGCTCTGAGCTGTTGCTGCAGAATGGTTCCTGTGCCTCCTTCCTTTACTTTCTTGCCACCTCTTCTTTTTCATGTAGCACTGGGCTTGATAGTGTATGCTTTTCTATCTGTGCATTAACTCTGCACAGGAAAATTAATTTTTGTCTAGTGTCATGTCTTTAGTACCAGTTTGCAGGGTGACTGGTTGAATTCATTCACATGCCCAGTAGTCAAAACTGCATTTTAATTATCATTATTAGCAATTCCAAAATCTGCAGTTTTGCAGTCTTAACCAATTACTTAGAGGCAGAGCATTTCTGTGTCAGTGCCCTGACTCGGGTTTTTTATCCACTCTATACACCCTGCTCCGACCACATAATCACTCGCTGTTCACTGCTCAGAAGTCTCTGGTGACCGTTGCAAGGCACATGTGTATCCTTCCCTCCTTTTTTTTAGTAGATGCTAGCTGTTTCAGTCATTCGAACATTAGACACTGCCCCTCATGCCACTTAACTATTCTTACAATGATTCCCTCTCCTCCCTAGTTAGACAGTAACTCCTGACTATAGATACTATGTCTTAAAAGTTTTGCTTTTTATTGTAATGGTGAGCATAATCCTGCCACCTAATAAGCAGTTGTCAGCCTTCCGATTCTTTCCTTTTACGAGAGTTTGTTTAATGTTTGAAAATCCCATCATATCCAACCTGTCCTTCTCCGGTCCCTACATCTCCCGTGACTTCATTGAGTGGCAGATATTAGGGAATTTAGATGCTCAGCGGTTGGAGGAGACAGCTACCCTGGTGTATACAAGCTGTTGCTCCCCTTACATTGAGCCCTGGAAAACCTTCCGGATCATTTTTTGAAGTCTCAGAAGCCTCTTCAATGCAGTGCCCCAGACAGCCACTATTTTTGGACCCTCGTTGGGCCAGGGTTAGTGGCCAAGTGTTGATAGCATGTTCTTAATTTTGTTTGTATGGAAAGAATTGTAGCTGAGTGGAAACTAAGACAGCGTTTACCTGATGAATGTCTCTGTCAAGATTCGAGACATCTGCACTCACAGGAATATGTCTGGCAGATGAGTGCAGTTACCCATAGACTCCAACTGTCCCTGCTGTTCTGTTACCTAGGATGTCGAAGTCAAGTGGATCGAATACCAGAATATGGTGAACTACCTCATCCAGTGGATTAGACACCACGTGGTCACAATGTCTGAGAGAACATTTCCTAACAATCCTGTTGAACTGAAGGTTGGTATATTGTAGAATATCACTAGGATTGATTCGATCAAAAGCTGTAAAATAATGCTGGGTTAATCCCATAATCTTAGCATTCAAGAGAAATTGCCATTGGCATGCCATCGATTTTAGTAGGCAGAGTTATAGCAGCAACATCTTTAAGAAGTTCTGTTCCCCAAGCTTTATGTTGTTGAGAATTAAAGGTATAATTTGAGAGCTTCTGAAGCTAACACTGCCAGATCTTACATGATGAGTTGGGAAGTGCAAGGAGGCCAACAGATGTTGGGAAAGAAAGATCCCTGGGAGCTCACACACAGAGCAGTGATCAGGAGCATGCCTCCACTTGAATCAGGTTAGAAGCTGCCCCAAGGGCTGCTTCTGTAGAGTACAAGGCACATCCTGCATGTTAGGAATTTCAGAATGCAGATCCTGCTGTAGTGCAGGTGAGTTTAGAGTCGATGCTCACAGCCTCGCGTTAGTGGCCACGGGTTAGCAGACCTCTGCTGATATTGTCATCTTAGGTAAGGTCATTGAGGTGGAGCTATCGCAGCAATATAAAGTAATTATGAATACACAGCTTTTCAAAGAATAAGCTGTCTCATTTTGTACACTTATATTTGAAATAGCAAAAGCAGTTTATTGCTAACAAACCACTAATATGAATATTGACTACAGAGTAGCCTTAATTCTTTGACTTAATAAGCTTTGTTTTAACTCTCAGACTGGAATTACAATAGCTTCAGTAACACAAGCTAGGCCTCATGAAAGTTCTTTGTTATTCCCACACATCTGTTAAGAACATCTGTGGTGTGACTCTTCTCATTACCACAGGGTGTTTGTCCTTGGCACAGTTACTTAGTATTGTTTAATTTTTTTAAAGACCTTTTTATGGGGTCCTATCATTATAAGATGCCTCCCTATGTGGATAGGAACTATTCCAGGGCACCAAAACCTGGCCCTTTCTACTTCATATAGTGCCATAGTGTTTGCACATGGTGACATTTGGTGACCAATGACTGATAGCAACCTACAAGATTTTGGTTTTGGTTCGATACAGTTTTTGGATTTAATGTACAAATACACATGTTTCTAAATGAATTCTGGGAGTGTGGTGGGGTTGTTTGTTATGTTTTTGTTTTGACCATTGGGTAAATTTGTGTCAGTCTCTGGCTTCTGCTGGTCTGTAAGAGTTGTATTAGTCTGAGTATGCACACAGGTTGCTTCCTAAGGGGTAATGCAGGAGAGAAAGCATATCCTTAGGAATTAGCAAATAGTTCTCCAAGTTCACAAACCTCTACAGAATCTTACAGAAATGTGTTTTAATGTAGCATAAATTAAGCTTAACTGACTACTGTGTGTCTATTAAATGCAAAAGTGTTTTATTTATGCAGTTTCTAGAAAGATCTCCCAACATGAATATAATAACATTTTAAGAGGTTCACAGATGAGGTAATTACATGATTGGAGTGTCTATAATAGTAATGTTAATTAATAACATCCATTTTCCTTTGTTAGGCAAAAAAATCTTTTAAAATTGACAGTATGAAGAGGCCACAAAGTAGCCCTCCTTAGCTTGCATGGGTTCCAGAATAGAGCCATGGAATAGAAGGGAAAAAAAAAAAACAACTTTTCCTTCCTTTATGCAAATTTCATCAAACTGTTTTCTAGAAACTAAAAACCAGTGTATGGTGTTTGGGAAGCTCAGTCTCTCAAGGATGTGCTTTCATGTTTAGGCGCGGGCACTGGTCATCATGTGTTGTTCAGAGTCCTATGTGGCACATGCTAGATCATGGCTCTCATCTGGTCCTCATCCAGTCCTGCGCAACCTGGCACACAGCTGCCTGGCAGCTGGAGCGTTGAGTCCGAAGGGAGCTCTACTGAGTGCTCATGACACAGGAAATGGCCTTTGCTCTACTGACATGATGAAAGCAGGCTTTGAGGGTGGGCCATAACTTAGATTCCTTCTCTTTATAGGCACTTTATAACCAGTATTTACAGTTTAAAGAAAAAGATATCCCACCAAAGGAGACAGAGAAATCAAAAATTAAACGACTATATAAGTTATTAGAGGTAAGTAAGCCAGGATTATCCCTTGGTATTTCAAACATAATTTCTGAATTATTTTCAGGCCTTTGCTGTACATTAATTATGTTGTTTCCTTAAGATTTGGATAGAGTTTGGACGGATCAAACTCCTTCAAGGTTATCACCCAAATGACATTGAAAAGGAGTGGGGCAAGCTCATCATCGCCATGCTTGAGCGGGAGAAGGCGCTCCGACCAGAGGTGGAGAGGTAGGGAATCTGGCCCGGTGTGGTGTCTGCTGCAGACACAATCCATTCTGCTTCTCCTAGAACTCGACTTTCACTTGGTTTTGTTGGTTGGTTTTGTTTCGTTGGTTGCTTTGTTTGATCTTTCCGTGCTGTTTTCACTTCTGCCTGGGTACTTGTGTGTACTTGCCGGTGGAGGTCAGAGTTCAACTCTGACCTTTCTTCAGGAACTGTCCACTGTGTTTTAGGAGACCTGAGACGGAAACTGAGGCTCACACAGATTGTATTTTCCGGTTACTCGTTTGTATGACCTTGACTAAGTCTCCTAGTGTCTTTGTTCCTCCATTTCCTTATCTAGTAATGGTAGCAAGAACTCTTAAAGAATTAATTAGTAACTACATCCAGGAACTGGTAGGTTGGATTCCTGTATGAAGTCTCGTCTAATAAGGTATTTATTACAGTTTAAGAACAAAAAGCACCCAGAAGTCTTTCGTAAAATAACCTTAAGTCACCAAGGCCCAAGTGTGGAAACTCATAAGTTAGAGACTAGCTATTTTGTTTATTATTAAAGTTTTTAATATGGTCTCCTTTTCTTGAGGCCGTGGAAATGCTTTCATTTTAAAGCCAATGGAGGCTGAGCGTATAGCTCAGTTACTGGAATACTCGCCTCCCTCGCATTCACAAAGCCCTGTCTTCCATCCCTAGCACCACATAAAGCTAGGTGCAGTGGCACATGCCTGTAATGCTAGCATTTGGGAAGTGGAGGCAGAGGAACTGGAACCTCCAGATCATTCTCCCTTTGCTATGTTGTGAGTAGGAGGCCAGCCTGTGCTACCTGAGACCGTGTCTCAAGGAGCAACAACAGAAACAGTCAGCGAAGGTCTCTGGGTTCCCTTCTGCTGTGTGTGCAGTCCATGAAAATAGCACTGCCTGCTTATTGTTCTGCTGCTCTGACTGTGTCCCACTGCTCAAGAAGGTACGAACCACCCACCCACCAGGGCTGGGAACTTACTAGGCAAGTATACTACCACTGGGCTGCATGCTCGGCCATATCCTATGACTTTATTTCCTTGTGGTCATTATCCTCCAGCCTGCTGTAGTGTGTGAGACTTATGCTCTGTGCCCCTCCTTCCAGCTGGGGGCACGTGTGGTCAGACATTGCTCTGGCTGCAGTCTCTTGGGAGCTCACCTGGACTGTGTTCCACCCTCTATTCACAGGGGTTTTGTGTAGTCTGTTCTTTTGGCAGGGAATCAATTTCATGTCCATATTTTTCTTACTCTTAATCCTTCTCAGACTTCACCCCCCCCCCCCCCGTTCCTCCCATCAGTGTCCCAGGCTGGATGACATGCCCTTTTTATGACTAATAATTTATGAGCATTTTTAAAGAATGCTTCCTTGGTTATAATTTAGTATTTATTCATGTTTCTTTCAAGCCACCTGTTTCTGAGATAGTAGCTCTAATAATATGGAGACAAGCTGTTGCTTTGTGTCCCTTAACAGTGCTTTTGCACAGTGCCGGGTACATGACGAAGACACCCAGTGTAGTTGTGTTACTATGCTATACCACACTGACTTCAGTGCTGACATGGAAGAACATGTTTAAGATACAAAGACAAGTTCCTCTTGCCAGCCCTTTCTTACTAGTCTCACTCTTGTTAAAGCATAAAGTTACCATGTCTATGTAGACAGAACACAAGAATGAAAATGAACTTTAAATGCATGGGCTGCAGATCTTACCAGTGATTAAAATGAAGTGTTAAAAGGAACCATTCGAATTAAAGATGCAGAGAAAAGATAGAGAACTTTAGTCACTACATCAGTAGCTGAATTTTAATGTGTGCTGTAATCCACTTTGTGCTGCTGCAACAGCATGCTGCAGACTGAATCACATAAAAGAAGTTTACTGTTGAGGGTTGTGGTATGGTACAAGTCTGCTAGAGCCCAGCACTTGGGAAGCTGAAACAGGAGCATGAAAAGCCTGGGCTGTATAAAAGATTGTCCTGTGCTTAAGACAAGAAAAAGAGAAGAGGAAGCTGGTGACTGAGAAATGCTGGTGCTGGCACCTGATGAGGGCCTTCCCTGGTGGTGGCAGAAAGACCACGAGGAGGAGAGTGGAGCAGCATGGTGGGACCAGACAGGCACAGGAGAGAGCAGACGCTCACTGAAGCAGCAGAGCCTTCTACCCACTGGTGCAGGAACCAAGTCACTCCCTTGATAGTGGCTTTAATTTACTCATGAGGGTTGTGCATTTATGATCTCATGGCTCTTAAGCACTTCACGCTGGTATCATGCTTCCAACACAGATACACTCAACCCCAACAGCATGTGGCTGGAAGAAAGCTCGAGATCCAGGGGCCAGTCTGCTCTGGACGAGGTTTATTACTTCAGCGTAGAAGCCATGTGATTTTAGAGGTGTTCTTAAATCTCTAGGCCTGTTTCCTCACTGAAACAGGGTGTAGCAATACCTACCACATTTGGTGGTTATGAATATGAGATGAGGTTATGTGTGTAAAATGTTTAATTTCCTGACACATGGAAACTGTATAGAAAGTGTAAAGTGCAGCTATTCCTGTTGTAATTGTTCTATTTTACCTGGTCGTTGCTTTTGGAAAATTAAAATGTTTTAACTCGGAGCAGAGAGACATCATTGTGGCTTTGTAGGATTGGAGGTAGGGAAGTGTCTGGGAACTTGGCTGGTTAAAAGCCTTTATTTTTCTTGACACACGTTTTTGGTCCTGGCTTCATATTTCAAATTATAGTAGCTATGCAGCTTGGAGTGTGTAGAAGACAAACAGGAAAGAATTGATGGTCTTGGGCCCTCTGCTAGTCTGTGTGAAGGAGAAGCAAGTCCAGACACACTTGCCGTTAGTGAGTCAGTGTTCTACTTGGATTCTTTGTCTTTTCAAATACGGGCTGTAGTAGTTAGAAGTAACATTACTAAAAGGGTTCATCATACAAAGAAAAGTAATTGAATGTTTTTCTAGGTAATTTAACATGATGGACAAATGGCATGATGGTCAAATGGAAATCGATTTTGTTTGTCATTAAATTTGCTTGCTGTGTGTACTTGATGGTTCCAGCATTTGGCCTTGTGTTATCCAGCACATAGCATCTCTTCCCTGAAGTTCGGCTGTGATGCAATCTTTGTTTCCTCTTAGCTTGTGGTTGATATGGACAGAATTACCTTCACAGGTGGTCATTGCTGGGCTCCTGGGTACCGGAGTTGTTTTTTAGGTGGTTGCAACTGGTTGACTCTTAGTGAAAATATTTGGCATATCTTTTCCAGTGACGCCCAATCATCC
Source organism: Arvicola amphibius (assembly GCF_903992535.2). Taxonomy (NCBI): domain Eukaryota; kingdom Metazoa; phylum Chordata; class Mammalia; order Rodentia; family Cricetidae; genus Arvicola; species Arvicola amphibius. The sequence goes on from NC_052055.2 coordinate 89,821,712, forward strand.
TGCTCTGTCTGTACTTGCAGGGCTTTAATGCAGACTACAAAAGGCAAACCTCAGCAAGCAAATGAATGGCTTCAGGCATGATTCTTTTGAATAGCTATCAGCATAATATTTGCAGTGTATTGCATATTCATGCTGAGGCATATTTAAGGATCCATTAAAGCTGTATCATTCCACCAAGGCCACTTTCCACCAGGTAGAACTTGAGCCTTCTCCAGTCCTACTTTCATGGTCCTAGAATTTCATTTCAGGACTGAAAATGCATAGCAGTAGCTACAGTTACCGTAGCAGTGACTCTGTGTTTACTAACACTACGAGCACTCGGACTAGTCTAGATTCCAATGACAATCTTCTGTCTGTCCATTGCGGCCCCACGTTGATCAACTCCTGCATTAGCTTCGGCAATGAGTCCTTTGACGGACACAGGTATGGAGTCAGCGGTGTGAGGCTGGCTTTTCTTCCTGGGCAGGGTCGGTTTTCACGACTGCTGAGCTCTTTGGCTTCAAATGGAAGGAATTTCTTTTTTCCTTTTGTCTCTTTTAGGTTGGATATGCTGCAACAGATTGCTGCCCGAGTTCAGAGGGATAGTGTCATCTGTGAAGACAAACTGATCCTAGCCCGAAATGCTCTCCAGTCTGTAAGTTGGTTTCTGGAGCCAGGGCTTGCTGTAGAGGGGTGGTGTGTGCCGGGGTAAAGTGGAACCTTTTGTATTATATGATAGATTCCTGGTACTTACACCCTGCAGAAGCTTGGCAAGGTTTTTTTTATTTTTTATTTTGTTATTTTATTATTATCATTATTATTATTAAAAATTTCCGCCTCCTCCCCTCCGAAGCTTGGCAAGATTATGATCAATATTTTCTCTCTTGGGAAGCAGTGAGTGAAAGAAAAACATATATTTGGACCAAAAGAAATAAAGATCAAATAGGCTTCTCTTCTAATATTTTAGACTTTAAAGCCAGTTTTAACCTTTGTTTTACAAAATTAATGCTGAGTTCTTTTAAATACAGGATTCCAAAAGATTAGAATCAGGGGTGCAGTTTCAGAATGAAGCAGAAATTGCCGGGTACATACTGGAATGTGAGAACCTTTTACGCCAGCATGTGATTGATGTGCAGATTCTGATCGATGGGAAATATTACCAGGCCGATCAGCTGGTGCAGAGGTAGGAGTGGGCTTTATACCTTTCCAGTAACTGCTTCAGGAGAGCACGATGGGAATATAGAATATGAAATAAAGTTTTATGTGAGTTGTTATATTTTGATAAAATAAGTAGGATCAATATTTGCAGTAAATGTAAATTTGCTGTCATATTAAATACCAGAGTCATTAAAATGAGTATTTTAAATGTCTATATTTATTTCCAAGTATGTAAAATATTTATGTAGGTCTTTGGATGTGACCCAGAGACAAAGTGAATATTTAACTAAGCATATTTAAGGCCCTGGGTTTGGTCCTCAGGCCACCAAATAATAATAACAATTTTCAACATTAGAAAAGGGAAAAATTCCCATCTTCAGTTAGTTTTTGCTCTATTATGAAAATGGTTGTGACCAAATATTTGAAAAATATATGTGTATATAATGGCAAAGCTGTGGAAGCTGGCGAGGTGGCTCAGCTGTTAAAAGCACTGGCTGCTCTTCCAGAGGACCTGGGTTCAATTCCCAGCACCGACATGGTGGCTCACAAGTGTCTGTAACTCCAGTTCCAGGTTACCTGACACCCTCACACAGGCATACACACGGGTGAAACGCCAGTGCACATTAAAAGAGGGGGAAAGCTGTGTGCGGTGACACGCACATGGGCTCTGGGCTCAGACGCAAGTAGGCAGCCATGTGAGAGCCAGACAGCAAGACCCTATCTCGAGGAGGAAAAAGTAAACAGCAAATGCACAACGTTTCTGACAAGTTAATGGGGGCAGAGAGACTAGAACTTGGCCAGCTGTAGTCTCTCTTTCTCTGTGTACTTAAGAAAGTGACCTTTGTAAATCTTGTTTGAGCCACTAATTTCACTTTTAGGAGTCAGGAATTATTCTCTATGTGGGTAATAAGCAGATATAATTAGAAAACTTTATGTTCATGCCAGAAATATTTTATAAGAAATTTTATTCTCTTTAATATTGAATAATAAAACCATCACCATATAATAATTATGTTTCTTATAAGTGATAGTTATAAAAACTAATAATGTGAAGAGTTTTTAAAGTATGATATTCAGTGAAAACAAAACATGAGGCAACATTTTACCAAGATGGTTTCAGTGATGTTTTTAAAACAAAATGGGTACTTGTTGAGTAGTGTAGGTTTGCAGAACAACAGTTGAAAGCAGCACTGTTGAAGGCCTTCTTGCTCCCTACCCCCACTGTTAGTGACTGGCTGTAGTGGTGCGTGACTGACAGCCCTGCAAGGCCAGTGTTGGTACGTGAGCTAAGGCCAGCAGTGTACATTAGCCTTTTGATCACACCGTTTCCCTCTCCATGTTCCTGCAGGGTTGCAAAGTTGCGTGATGAAATTATGGCCTTAAGGAATGAATGTTCCTCCGTGTACAGCAAAGGACGCATGCTGACCACAGAACAGACAAAGCTCATGATATCAGGAATCAGCCAAAGTCTAAACTCAGGATTTGCACAGACCTTACACCCCAGTCTGAACTCAGGGCTAACCCAGAGTCTCACACCTTCCTTGACCTCTTCTAGTGTGACTTCCGGCTTGTCGTCGGGGATGACTTCCCGTCTGACTCCATCGATTACTCCAGCTTATACACCTGGCTTCCCTTCAGTAATGGCTCCAAATTTCAGTTTAGGAGTAGAGCCAAGCTCATCACAGACTCTGAAGCTAATGCAGATCCGAAAGCCCCTTCTAAAGTCGGCTTTGCTGGATCAGAACTTGACAGAAGAGGAAGTCAATATGAAATTTGTTCAAGATCTCTTAAACTGGGTTGATGAGATGCAGGTAATGTTCACCCCGGTTCCCCAGTCTTACTCTGGACACAACTTCTCCAATTGTTTTAAACTGGTATTTTGCTATTTAAGGTGCAGCTGGACCGCACTGAATGGGGCTCAGATTTGCCAAGTGTTGAAAGCCATTTAGAAAACCATAAAAATGTTCACCGAGCCATTGAAGAATTTGAAGCAAGCCTTAAAGAAGCTAAAATTAGCGAGGTATGTGAATTCTTAAAAATATTTTGTAGCTGGTTATTTTTTTACATAAAGACCTTATAACTCAGTGATTGACATACTAAATATTAGTCAGAACTTGAGATCCTTAACCTGCCTGTCTTTCCCCCATTGTTTTAGATTCAGATGACAGCGCCTCTTAAGCTGACTTACACAGATAAGTTGCACAGATTAGAGAGTCAATATGCAAAACTCTTGGTGAGTCTTTTTCATTTGTTTGCTTTAAACTCTTGATTTCCATCCCGCCAGTTCACTGACAATCTGTTTCTTACATTGCTTTTTCTTAAAAAGAATACATCCAGAAATCAGGAGCGGCACCTTGATACGCTCCATAATTTTGTGACACGGGCAACTAATGAACTTATCTGGTTGAATGAGAAGGAAGAGGAAGAAGTCGCTTACGACTGGAGTGAGAGGAACACCAACGTTGATCGGAAGAAAGGGTACCACGTGGTGAGTCAGCCGCGCACTCCCGTGCCAGAGCTGGACCTGAAGCTGGCCGCTTCTTCTGACACACTCCTTAATGCTTCCTCACTAGGAGCTAATGAGAGAACTCGAGCAGAAGGAGGAAAACATAAAAGCCGTTCAGGAGATAGCAGAGCAGCTGCTGCTAGAAAACCACCCAGCCCGGTTGACCATAGAGGTAAGAAAGTGAGGGGTCTGGGCTGAGTACGGATGGATCTGCCAACTTAAACCTCTTTCACTAAACTACTAAGTGTTTACTCCGGTCTGGCTCAGAGATAACTTTCTCAGTGAACTGTAGTGCTTCTTCTCTTCGTCCTCTCTTGGGATAAAAATAACAGCTTTCTTTAGGCCCTGTGAAGCCGTAGCTGCTTTTGACTAAATTCATCTGATGGGGATGGAAGGGTGTTGCGTGGTGGAGCTTGTACGTACTGTGTGTGACAAACAAAAATGTAGCATAGCTTGAGGGAGCAAATAATAGTGTAGGTTACTAGATTCCCAGGCATGAAAGCCTGTCTGAACTCAGCTCGCAAGCCCTGGGGTCATTCCCATAGGAAGAACAGGCTGAACATACAGTGGACACGGAGCTCCCTCTCCTGGGAGGCAGGGATTTGTACCTTCAATAAAAATGAGTTTCATAATTCATGAGGAATTAAGTGTGCTTTCTAAAGTATTTCCTTCATGAAAGATATATTCTGTATTAAATAATAAGCATTCAAATAGATGAGTGGTTAAATTCATATTATGATATTATTAAACCTGGTAATTGCATTGATATGAAAGTATATGTTCCTTTTCTATCCTCCCTACGTTTTCCTCAGCAAAACACAGAAGAAAACTACAGCTCTGTGTATGTGTGTTAATACACACGTGGTGTAGCTCAGTAATACAAACAATCCATAAACAGGGAACACTGGGATGCCGTGGAGAAAAACACACTCAGTATTCTAAAAAGCTGATGTCAGGCAGCACTAGTGAGTACAGAGTGAAGACAAGGGTGAATTTTATAAATGGAATAACTTGCATTTATTTTAAATTAAATATTCATATAGCCGTAATTTTTCCTTATTCTAAGAAAAAATCAAGGAATTAGAAATTTGGGGAAATTCATCTGGACTAATTTAAAATTATATGCAAATTTTAAGACTGATTGCATAAGGAAGAACTCTCAAATAAGAAAATTTACTACCCCAGTTTTCATGGTTCAGCCCATTAGAATTTTTTTGTATCTCTTTGAATAGTAGAGTATTTTGTCATTTGAAGCCATCAATGCTGAGCTGGGCATAATGGCTCATGCCTGTAATTCCAGCCTATAATGAGAAGCTGAGGCAGGGGGATTGCCACAAACTTGAGGATAGCCAGGGCTGTATACTGGCATTCTGTCTCCCCCCAAAAAATGTGGGGGGACGGTAATTAAAGAAGATAAAGAGCTAAAAATAAATAAATGCAGCAGTATTTGCCATGCGGGGTATCAAACCGCAAATGTTATTCTTGCACGGACATGTTCAGCTGTTGAATCAGATTAGCCCTCCGCACCTTATTTTCCCGCCCCAGCATTCAGTGTGTGTCTTCTCTCTAAGGCGTACCGAGCAGCCATGCAGACGCAGTGGAGCTGGGTCCTGCAGCTATGCCAGTGTGTGGAGCAGCACATCAAGGAGAACACCGCCTATTTCGAGGTATGTGAGTGGAATTGCAGCTGCATAGATGGCCCTGAGCCTGCATAGACGACAGCGCTGCCTGTGGGGCTGAGGTGCGGAACACACGGGGGAGGGGGGAGCAATACTTTCTTTACAGGATGTCAGTGCTGGTGTCAGGTCTGAGAGGGGAAAGTTTAGCTGTGAGAAGAGATCCCTGTGGCTGGAAGATGGCTTAACTGGCACATTGTTTGCCATGAGTTCCACCCCAAGAAACCAAAGTGAGCTGCCCAGTGCTGTGGGCAGGTAGAGACAGGAAGATCCCTGGGGCTCGCTGTCTAGCCAGCCTTGCCAAATAAGAGCAGGTACAGTGAGAGACCCTGTCTCAGAAAACAGGGTGGAGAGAAGTGAGGAAAGCATCCAGTTGCTGACCCCTGATTTACAGACACACACACACACACTCACACACACATACACTCACTCACACAGTGCATCCTTTATAAGGCTTTTAAATGTTGTAATAATCCTACAAATTTTTCTCATATTAAGGGAAGTTATTATAGACTCAACCAAATAAAGATTTCAGCTTATTCATTAGAAATTTTCATACATTCTTTGAAATTTCACCCCTATATAAAAGATTGGTTGAGCCCTAAAGTAAAACAGACTTCCAATCAAAATAATAGAGAGCCAAAGCACAGTATACATGTACAGTTTGAATAATTAAAATTCATCTGTAGCCATTTCAGTGCAAAAGTTTTTTCAGTTCCAAAAAGGACGATGCTGTTAAGTTCCTTTGTGCTTTGGTTCTGCTCTCCCCTGTCAGGGGCACACAGAGGGCCTGAGTACCCGGATTTAACAGCCCTGCCTTCCTGTGGTGTTCAGTGTAGCTCAGCTGTCGAGTTTTCTCTTCCCTTAGTTTTTCAATGAAGCCAAAGAAGCTACTGATTACCTAAGGAACCTGAAGGATGCCATTCAGCGCAAGTACAGCTGTGACAGATCGAGCGCCATTCACAAACTGGAAGACCTCATTCAGGAGTCCATGGTACTGACGTGGAAACTGGAGTAGATTAGTGGTTCATCAGACGTCTGCATGTGTAGATTTGTATTTCATCGGCACTGTTAGCTCAGTCAGTTAGGCCTTTAGTGTGTTTAGTAGTGTCCTTCATATGATGTTGTTTAAACTGCTCTAGCAGTGGTCTGTGTGGTCGGTCATCCCACAAGGAGATCCTTGGGAAACACCTTCTGTGTCTGTCCAGGCACTGTTTCAGTTCCAGAGATACAACCATGAACAACAGAGGCAGGAACTGCTCTCCCTTGTGGTCCTAGATATCATAGGGTAGCTGCTCAGTAGTACGCTAAATAAACAAAACACATATAAAGGGTTACATAGCAATAATGCCACACGGGGTGGGGGGGGGCGGAAACAAAGTGAGGAAGGAGGGAGTCAAGACAGGGCGATGAGATGCAGAAAGTGTAGCCCAGTGGTCAGGGCATACTTTGGTGATGAAGTTTCATTTGTGCAAATCCCTGTGGAATGGAGAGTTTGAATCACTGATTTGAAAACCCGGCGGTGTTTCTAGGAAGAAAAAGAAGAGCTTCTGCAGTACCGAAGCTCGGTGGCAGGCCTGATGGGGCGAGCCAAGACAATAGTGCAGCTGAAGCCACGGAATCCCGACAATCCACTCAAAACTTCCATTCCCATCACCGCTATCTGCGACTACAGACAGATTGAGGTACCTGTCATTCCTAAAGCAGACCAGATTCTGTGACGAATCCGTGCATTTTACAAAGGAGGTCATAATGCTTCCTAGTCATAAGGCTTTTCTCTGCCTCATAGAAATAGTAATTCTTATCAAGATTGTATATAGAGATGATTTAGTGGTGACCTCAGCTTTTTCTCTTTCATTTAAAACCAGATAACCATTTATAAAGACGATGAATGTGTTCTGGCAAACAATTCTCATCGAGCTAAATGGAAGGTCATTAGTCCTACTGGGAACGAGGCTATGGTCCCATCTGTGTGTTTTACTGTTCCTCCACCAAACAAAGAAGCAGTTGACTTTGCAAACAGGTTAGTATGGTTTGGGGTCTTGCTGAAGGTTAAAGAAGCAGTCCGTGCTTTGTCAGGGACCCACAGGACTGGAAGTTCTGTAGAGTGAGTACTTAGGGGGCATTTTAGAAACGAAGATTGTAGCATGTTTTCAGAAGGCGTAAAAAGGCTTAGAAATCTATATTTTCCTGCATATGTTTCAGAATTGAGCAACAGTATCAGAATGTCCTCGCTCTTTGGCATGAGTCTCACATAAACATGAAGAGTGTAGTCTCCTGGCATTATCTGATCAATGAAATCGACAGAATTCGAGCTAGTAATGTGGCTTCGGTGAGTATAAATGTGCACATTAATCCAATGTTTCAAAAACTGCGGGGTGCCTTGTCATTTGCAGGGCCAGGATTACATTTGTTCTGGAAAAACATGGAGCCCCGTGGAGGCTGACATTCCGCAGTCCATGAGTTCTTGGGAGGGCCTGTTGGGGGTGAGGCACGCTCTCCAGGTGAGGGAAATCCGGAGCTCATGCTCTGCTCGGTGCTTACTGAGGGTGAGAAATTAGAAATAACCAGTTAGTGGTGACGTATGACTTTAATCCCAGCACTCAGAAGGCAGAGGCAAGTGGAGCTCCGTGAGTTCACATCCAGACTGGTCTACAGAGTAAGTTCCAGGAAAACTAGGGCTACACAGAGAAACCCTGTCTTAAAAGGAAAAAAAAAAGAAAGGAGGAGGAGGAAGAAGAGGAAGGAATAATAATTAAAACGAGATGTTTGGACAGACAGAGTGGGTTTATTTTAATTTCATTTATTGAATTTTGTCAATGTTTTTGTCTTCCATTAATAAACACTATTGTAAAGAACTTGCAAATGAAAACAATCAAACCCCCAAATTAACAGACCCAAAGTCTATACATCTGGATGACTAGACTAGCCATTCTGAAGCTGTGGAGCTTCACATTTGACTTTACCATCAAACATATTCTGTATTCACTTATCCATCACAAAACATAAAAGTCCGTGAGAGAGCTGAGACAAAAATCCAAGTAACTTTATCCCATCTTTCCTGACTTCAGTCCTTTGCCCGCATTCAGACTTCCTCACCTAGGTACTTACCCTCTCTACTCGACTGTCTACATGGCCTACTGTATGTACACACATGCACATATTTGTTTTCTTATCTACATATGTATTAGAGGCGACACTTCACACATGAGAGAGATCTTGTGCTTTTTATCTCCCAGAGATTGTGTGGCTTCCCTTAATATTATATGTTTTTCCATTTTCTACAGTGTTTTATTCCATTCTATATGTGTACCAAATTTCATTATCCGTTCATCTATTGGAGGAAAACTGGGTTGGTTCCATTTCCCTGCTATAGGGTATAAGCCGCCTAAAATAAATAGAAAGTCTATTAACTTCAGATGTTTTCTCTAACTATGACTAACTGAAGTATATACCGTGATATCAACTGTGATCTGAACCATTCAGATACAGCTCTTGGCTTTATGTCATTAATCAAATGACCTTTGTTCTTTCAGATAAAGACAATGTTGCCTGGCGAACACCAGCAGGTTCTGAGTAATCTCCAGTCTCGTTTGGAAGATTTTCTGGAGGATAGCCAGGAATCCCAAATATTTTCAGGCTCAGATGTAACTCAACTAGAAAAGGAGGTGAATGTGTGTAGGAAGTATTATCAAGAGCTTCTCAAGTCTGCAGAAAGAGGTAAAGTGTGGGCTCTGTTTACTTCCCTGCAGGGGTTTGCTCCAGGCTTTTTCCTGCAGTTGGAAATCTCAGGTTATTGTATCACATAGCTGGGATATGTAAGCAAGATTAATGAGCACTATAGAAATGTGTGTGTCAGTGCATAAGGTAAAGAAGGCATGTGTGCAGCCCTGAGTCCAAGCCCCAGCTCCACCAATAACAAACAAAACTTTTGAGGTAGGAAGATTCTAGAAGAAATCATTAATTTCTAAATGATGAAGTAACTAAAGATGCCAGCCAAGCAGGGGGACAGACGACACGTTCTTACCTCATCTGTGTTTTAACGTTTGTCCTGATTTACAGAGCAACACTCAGGATGAAGGTCCTTAAGGCGCATAAAAGATTTGATTTTCCTGTGTTCAGTTTTACACAGGAGTTAAAACAGAATGCTTTATTTAGTTAACATTTATTTGATATAGATCTTAGTCTTAACTCCTTATGCTATTTAAAAACAAATTATTTTTATTAATGGTATTCTGTTTCAAAATTTTAAAACATTAACACTTTCTTTACCTGCTACTTTTTACACTTGGATTTTTTGTTCAATTTCATGGTTAATTGATAGCATATAATTCATATTTTTGTGAATATAAAAACAAAATAATATATTGTTTCCTTTGGGTATTTCCGTGATAATTTGGTACTTTAAATGACCTTAGGGAAATTTGATTAGTATTTTTTTTTAAGTTTTAAAATTCACATTTTAAGATTTCTGTTTTAAGGTTATACCTTTAAGATTTCTGCTAATAGAACACTGGTTTGCCTCAGTAAGAATAAAGCTGTTTTTTTTGAAACTTGCACAAGAGCTTCCTAGGGATGAGAAGCCTGTAGCTGAACATGTTTGCTTTCACAGAGGAGCAAGAGGAGTCGGTGTATAATCTTTACATCTCAGAAGTGAGAAACATTCGACTTCGGTTAGAGAGCTGTGAAGACCGGTTAATTCGGCAGATACGGACGCCCCTGGAGAGAGACGATTTACACGAAAGCATGTTCAGAATCACAGAGCAGGAGGTAAGAGTTACACATGTGTTAGAAAACCCAGGTCATTTCCTCTTAGTGACCTCAAATATCACCTTCCGATGTTCTGCATGCTCATCTGTGACTTCAGTTCCTGAGGTCCAGTTGTACATATCTTGCAGGATATAAATTAAGATCCTATAATTCTGCTCTGCCTCTGGGTTAGGTAAACATAGAAGCATGTTGCCTTTCACTTATCCTGGTGGATTTCATACTAAGAGAGTCCTTGTATACCTGCTGTATACAAAATTAGAGGCTTAAGTCAAGGGACCTAACAATAAAGACATTAACTGATTATAAAGCTCAAGGCCATGCTTCTGTGTATTTAGTAATGAAAAAAGTTATACGAACATTTATGTTGTGTTGGTCATAACACTGTGAAATGAATTGTTAAGCAGCTGTAAGAAAGGTGCCCACTTGGGATGATAACTTATAGCCTCTGTTTTCTTCCTTGACTAGAAACTAAAGAAAGAGCTGGAACGGCTTAAAGATGATTTGGCAACGATCACAAACAAGTGTGAAGAGTTTTTCAGTCAAGCTGCAGACTCCCCGTCCGTGCCCACTCTGCGATCAGAGCTCAGCGTGGTCGTCCAGAGCATGAATCAGATCTACTCCATGTCTTCCACTTACATAGAGAAGTAGGTTAACACGACACCTGCCTGCTGTCCTGACGCTGATTGCTTTTTATGAGCAGTGGGTTTTATCTAAGAAGCTAGACTGATGTTTCTCCACATCCAGGGGAATTGCCCTGGAGATGACTGTCCTCCCATGTTTCTGTTCTGTAGCTCACCTTAGGTCGTCTTCAGGGTTTTCCTGTCATGCGTAGTGTGACCTAGAACTGTCTTCTGTTGGTATTAGTAGATCTCACCTGGGGGTGGAGCATAAGGTGGTGCATATTAGGAAGAGCGCCAACTGAATGCCAGACTTAGGGGAGACCAGCGTTTCTGTGTCATGAGTTACAGTGATGCTTTAGGACTACAGTATGTTCATTTTTTTAAAAAAAGCATTAAAGAGCATGGTCTAGTGTTTATTTCTCTTTTAAAGGTTGAAAACAGTTAATTTGGTATTAAAAAACACTCAAGAGGCAGAAGCCCTCGTCAAACTCTATGAAACCAAACTGTGTGAAGAGGAAGCAGTAATAGCTGACAAGAACAATATTGAGAATTTAATGAGTACTCTAAAGGTAAGAGTCTCACAGAAATTCTGGACATGTTTTCAGGGTCATAGTTCTGAGTATTTCTCTAGCACAGAGCTCAAGTTTCAGACACCCAACCCCAAGTATCTGGCATAGAATATGCTTCTGAATGTGCCATCTCCATTTATTTCTAATTCTACAGCTTCCTGTAAAGAAGTACATTCAATCATTTTAGTATAAACTACTGTTCTGTTTCTATAAGGAGACAGCATGGCCGGAGCAGTTTATAAAAGAAAGCATTCATTTGGGGCTTGCTTACAGCTTTAGAGAGTAGAGTTTATAGTCATCATGACAAGGAACATGGCAGTAGACATTGCACTGGAGCAGTAGCTAAGAGCTTATATCTAAGCATCTAATCCACAAGCCCAAATCAGAGAGAGAGAGAGAGAGAGAGAGAGAGAGAGAGAGAGAGAGAGAGAGAGAGAGAGAGAGAGAGAGAGAGAGAGAGAGAGAGAGAGAGTCCTGTGGCTTTTGAATCCTCAAAGCCCACTCCCCAGTGACACTCCTCCTCCAGCAAGGCCACACCCCCTAAGCCTTCCCAAACAGTTCTATGGAGGTGGGGGACCATGCATCAAAATACATGAGCCTATAGGGCCCATTCTTATTCAGACCACCACAGGGGTATTCTTGTTTGAGATTTGAACCTTCTGATGGTAGCTTTTGATTTGAACCTTCTGGTACAGTAACTTTTCCTAGTGGATTCATATTGGCAGCAAGATGAGTTGATACTAAAAATTAAATCTCACATAGTTGATTCATTTGCTTCAAGGGGGCAGTTATTCTAAGATACCAAAGAATAAGGAGTATTTTATTAATATTTTTTAAATTTTATTTTATGTATATGAGTGTTTTGCCTGCTTGTGTATCCGTGAGCCAAGTCTGTGCAGTGCTCATTGAGGCCAGAGGGGGCATGGGATCCCCTGGAGCTGTACTTAGGGATGTGAACCGCATGTGGGTGCTGGGAGTGGAATCTGGGTCTTCTGGAAGAGCAGCCTGTGCTCTTAAACAGTCATCTCTCCAGCCTCAGAAGTTATGTTGAGAAAAAAATAGATTTGCCACTGTATACTCTATTTTTTATGTTTAAAATTTAACATTGTGTTTATGTGCAGGCATGCATGTATGTCGTTCACATGCCATGGTACGTGATTGTGGAAGTCAGGAGAGAATTTGCAGGAGTCAGCTCTCTCTATCCACCATGTGGATTCTGGGGACCGAACTCCACTCATAAGACATGACAGCAAGCGCCCTGAACCCCTGAGCCATCTCATTGGTCCCTGTTTCTATATTTCTATATGTAAAGTGCTCAGCATGGCTGTTGCAAAAACACTGAAGTTATTTCAGCCATTTTAATCTTGTATTAATTTTTAAACAGTGGAATTAGAAGCATTTAAACACAATAAAAAAGACTTTTCTTCTTGTGGCAATTGCCTTCCTTATGGGAATACTCTTAATTTTGTTGACACATAAATTCTACTAGGCTGGATTATAGACTTTTAGATTTTTGTAATCTTTAATTGAAAACTATGAATTTTGCTTGCTTGCTTTATGTATGTGTTGATACATCTTTATGAACTGTTACCCTTCCCTCTTTTTCCTTTTCTCCATTAAGTGACATAAATAAGTGTCTCTTGCAGTAATTTTTTTTTCAGAGATCAGAGCAGCTGGATAATGGTCATTTCATAAGGCTATACCTTTCACATTTTCAATATCTTAGGTTTTTCTTTATGTAGTTGTACGTCACGTAGTTATGTATAAATTTTAGCATTAGGTGAATAATGTGTTTACTGTATGACTTGTTGATACATTTCATGATGTTCATTGATGTGTGTATTTTAGCAATGGCGATCAGAAGTAGATGAAAAGAGAGGGGTGTTCCATGCATTGGAGGACGAGTTGCAGAAGGCAAAGGCCATCAGTGATGAGATGTTTAAGGCACACAAAGAACGGGACCTTGACTTTGATTGGCACAAAGAAAAGGCAGACCAGCTGGTTGAAAGATGGCAGAATGTCCATGTGCAGATCGACAACAGGTGGGGTCCCCTTTCTGTTCAGTGGCCACATGGGCTGGATTCCCTTGTGTACAGAGGGCAAAGTCTAAACTTAATAGGCTGTAACTGACATTCCATAGCTAATGTGTTAATTGCAGGATTGTTCCCTACTTACATTTTTTCTTAAATGTGTGCTTTAACAACACATGTAACTTGAAACATTTTCTTTTCTCTTTAAGATTTTATTTAATGTGTATGGGTGTTTTGCCTGCATGTATGTGAAACACATGCATACCTGGTACTTGAAGAGACCAGAATAGGGCATTAGATCCACTGGAACTGGAGTTACAAACAGTAGTAGACCTACATGTGGGTGCTGAGGATCAAACCTAAATCGCCTGTAAGAGCAGACAGTGCTCTTTATGAGGAACCCTCTCTCCAGCTCCAGAAATTAAAAAAAAATTTCCAACTATGTATAATTAAAAATGCTAATGTATCTTGGTTTCTTAGTTAGGCTTTCTATTGCTGTGCAGAGACACCATGACCACGGCAGCTCTTATGAGGGGAAACATTTAATTGAGGTAGCTTGCAGTTTCAGAGGTTTAGTTCATTATCATTATGGCGGGAAACATGGTGGCAAGCAGGCAGGCATGGTGCTGAGGAGGAGCTGAGAGTCCTGCATCTTGATCCTCAGCCAAGAGGAAGTAAATTCTCTACCACACTGAGCATTTCGTGGGCAAGGGAGATCTCAAAGCCCACTCCCACAGTGACACGCTTCTCCAACAGGGTCACATCTATTCCAACAAAGCAATACATCTCAATAGCACTCCCTATGAGCTTGTGGGGGCCAATAACATTCAAACTACCACACCTAGCATTTGTATATTTTATCTTTTTAAAGATAATAATATAATCCTCTAAAAGTTAGTATGAACATTTGATGTTCAAACAACTGTGAATTAACAAAATAAATCATAAGCTTATTTCTTGGGCTCTGCACAGCAATTTCTGCTGTACCTAAGAGAAGAGGCGGGATTGAAGTGGCCTGCTACTCTTTTTCATGAACGTTGTCAGACGACTGAATCATTTGTTCAGTGAGAATTAAAAACACGGAAGAAAATGGAATTGATTTAGGCTTCATTTTAAAAGGAATAAATAATGGCCTTTCATGCTCATTTTTATGTTTATATTAATATAAATTAAATGCTTTTATGATATAAAAACTCTCAAGAAATGAAGTTATATTCATACTATTTTTTTCTCTGGAAAATACATGATGAGTTTGTTTAGTGTTCTGATTTAAAAAATCATAGAAATGGGTGTTTAATTTGAGTTCCTGGAAGACTCCCTCTGAAACCATGTTGAACCATCTATGGAGTTACATTCTTCCAAAGGTGAACTATGATTTGGGGCTAGCCTCAGCTTTTCAGGATGTGTTGACTGATTATAATGGCAGATAATGTTGCTGCCTTTTCAGCTCTAGTCTTAGTGCTATAGTAAGACAGCAGCACCAGTTAGCAGCCCCGGAACAGAATACCTCTCTTCACCCTGATGCTGGGTGGAGTGCCCCAGGAATCTGTCTCAGGCTGCCACTGCACATCTGCCCTGCTTTACTTAGTGACTCTTGGGTCTCCACTTGTGCTTTTCTCTTCCCAATCCCTTCACCTCTCCTGCTGGAGCCTGACTATTTGTTGCTCTTCTTGTAGGCTTCGGGACTTAGAAGGAATTGGGAAGTCGCTGAAGTACTACAGAGATTCTTACCACCCTCTAGATGATTGGATCCAGCAAATTGAAACTACCCAGCGAAAGATTCAGGAAAATCAGCCAGAAAACAGCAAAGCTCTAGCCTTACAGCTGAACCAGCAGAAGGTACCCAGAGAAATACTTGTCCTGTGTTCTGTCTGCATTTGGTTGGCCACGAGCCTCGTCTTTCCCTCCTGTGTTGGAAGAAAAGGCAATTATTTAGACAACCATGGGGAAGAACAGTCTACATGAGAATTCTACACCCCAAACCTACCAGCATTTATTTTTATTTCCTGGAAGTCATTTTTGAAAGCACAGATAATTAACAGAGTGGTTCTCATATCCCTCATCTTCCTGATTTCATAGGCTGGGTCTGATTTTTCTTGACACTCTTCTGGCAACATAGTTTTATGCTTGCTGAATTAGTAAGCATGGCCAGAGGTAGTAGACAGAATCCTCATCACAACTGATGGGAAGGTGAGTGTTGTAAGGTTTGTGTTCCAGTGTTAGGAGCCAGTGATTTCTAACCCTGTTTTCATCTGGAGTGGGTGTCATGAAGGACACCAAGTCGGCTCTGCACGATTCTCATTTCCACTTTGACAGCCTCACAAGGGGTAGATCGCTTAGGAGCCTTATTCTGGAAGTGTGTTGTTTATCCATAAGTCAAGGCCACGTGGAAGGTGTGAAGCATGGAGACGTGCAGTGTTGAGTGGCGTGAGTGTCTCTCAGCTCCTGAGCATGAGGTGGAATGGGATAGAATTCTCATCGCGGTTTCTCGAAACTGTTTACAGATGCTGGTGTCTGAAATAGAGGTGAAACAGAGCAAAATGGATGAATGTCAGAAATATTCCGAGCACTACTCAGCCGCTGTGAAGGTGAGAAAAGTCACTTACTTGAGGCAAATTTAGTGTTTACGTGTATAGTGCTGTAGTATATTTTTAAAGCAATTCAAAGCATTTCATCCCGTGTTAAAGAGCATTTGAACCCTTTTCAAACCTCATTCGAACCCTTGTATACTTAATAATAATTCTTTGTGAAACGAGGTGGGTGACAGGCCCCTGACTGTTCATTTTCACTCCCCACGAATGCGTGGAAATGTGCACACACACACCCTGGACATACAGCTCTGAAACTTGTTTCTTATTGCTTTCCTTTTTTTCTCTTTCAAATGGAGAGAACATTTAACTTGTGCTTAAAGATACTTTCAGGGGCTAGAGAGGTGGCTCAGAGGTTAAGAAAGTTCAATTCCCAGCAGCCACGTGGCGGCTCACAACCATCAGTGATGAGATCTGGTGCCCTCTTCTGGCCTGCGGGCACACATGCTGAACATTGTATACATTGTATAAATAAAATCTTAAAGAGATACTGTCACTTTTATAGGATATTATTATTGGCAGTTTCTTAGCTTCCCGACTCCACGGTTCTGCTGTTGATATGGAATAAGTGGAGGTTGCTATACCAAGAGTGTTCTACGGGAAATATTTTTGTGACTTCTAAAGACAGTTTGGATCTTTGCTGACCACTATACATGCCTCTGCTTATGTCACCACCTTACAGATATCTCTGAGGTCAAATAGATTTTTTAAATATTTGGTTTTCATAATTTATTTCTTTATTCAAACCTAATTTGGTGAACTGCATTCCAGTTCTCTGGGGTGAGTCACTGTGGATGAGCTTTCAGGCTTCGCCGTAATTAACTTGATTATGTTGACTCTCTGACGCAGGACTATGAATTGCAGACAATGACCTACAGGGCCATGGTCGACTCACAGCAGAAGTCTCCAGTGAAACGCCGGCGGATCCAGAGCTCAGCGGACCTCATTATTCAAGAGGTAACAGACAGAGAGGAGCTGAGGGCAAGCAGAAAAGAAACATTATAAAAACAGTTTTACTTTTATCATGGTAAAGCATCCCTTTTGTAAAACCTGCCATTTTAATTATTTTTAAATGATTTAATGGAATTATACATCATAATTTTTTACATTCATCACTATCCACTTCTAATACTTTTTTAAACCATCCCTGGCAGAAAGTTGTAGTTGGCCTTTCTTGTTAGACTTTCATGGACTGCCAACCCTCAAATAAAGATACAGAGACTTATTATTAATTATGAAAACTTAATCTTAGCTTCGGCTTTTTCCCAGCTAGCTCTTATAACTTAATTAACCTGTTGCTATGAATGTACAGTCTGCCATGTACTCAGTTACTTCTCCTCTGTACCATATGCATAACTTCTTCAGCGTCTCGCTGGCTTCTCTCGAGTGCCTAGTTTCTTCCCGAGTTCCTCTCTGCCCGGAAGTCCCACCTATTCTCTCCTGCCTAGCTATTGACCATTCAGCTCTTTATTAAGCCAGTCACAGTGGCACATCTTCACACAGTGTAAGCAAATATTCCACAACAGAAAGTGCTGTAACACTACATTTTATTATGTTTCCTTAAAACCATCACCTGAAGGGTGATGGCGGTACATGCCTTTAATCTCAGCATTCAGTAGACAGAGGCAGGTGGATCTCTGTGAGTTCAAGGCCAGCCTGGTCTACAGGGCAAGTTCCAGGATAGCCAGGACTATACAGAAAAACACATCTCAAAAAGCCAAAAGAAAACAGCAACAACAAAAACTTTTAAAATAAAGGTTTTTGTTTTGTTTTGTTTTGAGGGGCAGTAAGGGTTGAGAAAGGGTTTCTCTGTATATCCCTGGCTTTCCTAGAACTCAGTCTGTAGATCAAACTCAGAGATGCACTTGCCTCTGTCCCCAAGTGCTGAGATGAAAGGTGTATGCCAATACTGCCCAGCTCAAGAACGTTTATTAATGCAGGAAAAAAAAATGTGCTTATTAAAGTTAGAAAGAAGTTATGACTCGGTGTAGTGCACAAGAGCGTAGCAAGCTCATTACTCCTGAAATGCCACTCCCTGTTGGATAAGTGTGCTTTATTCTCCAAAGCCCCGTTGGTAGTGTGGGCATCATTCAGAGATCACTCAACTCATTAGTAACAGATAACATTTGTGTCATTTCTTTCTTGCAGTTCATGGACCTGCGGACTCGATACACTGCCCTGGTCACTCTTATGACACAGTATATTAAATTTGCTGGAGATTCATTGAAAAGGCTGGAAGAGGAGGAGGTAACCTTTACCAGTGAACTTCCAAGGAAGCAGGAACTAGATTTGAGCAGTAACTGTAAAGTTTTGGGAAGGCGAATATAAGCTTCATGATAACATGGCTGATAGCTAATATGCAAGTAGTTAATTAGAAACTTACACTGGGAAAGAGGGGAAGCTTGGACATTTACTTGTTTGTTTTAGAGTCTCCAAAACAGAAAATCATTTTTAAATTTTTACTTCAAATGGACTAGCGTGTTTTTGTTCTGGTTTGATCCCCAAAACCCCAAAAGCAGTTACCTCAGAACCCTAATATGATAGCTGGTCTCATAAATGGTTCTGTTTCAACAGGAAGATTTTGGCATTTGGACAGAATTTTGTCCGTCTTCCTCATGGCTGGGAAATTCTTTCTTTCAAGCTCAGATGCTGCTCATATGGAGGCCATAGAGATGCACTGCATGCACACATGTGTGTTATGCTTCTTGAATTGATATGCATCTTTAAAGAATTAAAATTATTACATTTTAAAATTAAATTTTAAAATTTACTTATTTATTGTAGTATTTATTACAATATTAAAATTAAAATTATTACAAATAATTAAATTTAAAAGATAAGCTTAGTAGTAGATTCTTACTCAAAAGAATGGACTTTTTAAGACTTGTGGAGTTTTACCCTTTGTGTTTTTGTCCCAGAATTATACTTGATCAAAAAAGTAAGTATGGTTCTGATTTGAAGGACTTCTGCAGCTTCAATCCTGAATTTAAAATTGTGTTGAGAAATAGGAGGAATAAGAAATGACTTGTGAAAATATATTACATGAAAGCCATTGATTATGATGTGAAAGGATCATTCCATAATCTATTCTTTTGATAACCTTTCCTTTCCTCATCCAGAACAGACAAAAATAGGTAGAAGAATGCTAAAATATGTAAACGGTAAAATCTGGGGACTGGCCATCGTAATTGGACTGTTGAAATTCTACAGGTGTTGCTCCCTGACACAGTACTGCGTATGTATTGAGAAAACAGTCACCAGCACCTGTGAGATGGTGGTTGCTTCCTTAGCTTCTGAAACTGTGAACATTTTCTAAGCTATTTTAGTCTGTTCTGAGTCAGCAGTTCTCAGCACTAACCCACTCATGGGCGCACTTCGGGCTTTATAACCAGCTTTCTTTGTGAACACAGAGTTTTCCTTTAGTAAATATAATGCACTTATTTTCACTACATTTTGAGAGATGTTATTCCATTTTAAATAGTGCTTAAATCTTACATGCAGTTGTTAAACATAAAATCATGTAAGTCCTTTCCTATTCTCACAGTATATATTTAATTGTACAAATGTGGGCCACTTGGCCCAAGTCCTACAATAAGATAAAAGTTGACAGAAACAAAGATTTTCAAAGTCTTCAGTACTAATTATTGCTGAAACACTGAAGATTTGTAGTGAATTGGAAATGCAAACAATATAGTTTTGAAGACAAACAAAGAGTATAATTTAAAATAAAATTTAATACCCTTCTGTTTAAGGACATATTAATGGCATGTCCTTTAAAAGATATGTAAGTCAAGTTTTAGACCCCAAAGAATAGTACTTCTGAAACAGTCTTGAAGATCCACAGGATAAACTGCCTGAGAGCAGAGTTTTTCATAGTCCACGTTTTAGCAAAGATAGGTGTAAATTTCAGAAGGAACGAATAGTGTTGGAGAAATCTAGAATATTGGTTTAGATCTGTATTTGATATGGTGGAGAAATTCTGTAGCCGATGCAAAAACCCAACTCTATAAATAGATCTCACCGCATAGAGCTGAGAGAGACCTTGTGAGTGTATGATTTTTATGAGTAAGTTTGATGCCTGCAAGATGAACAATCAGCAATTGAACTAAATTAGTTAAAGACGTATTAAGCATGTGTGAAAAACAATCCCAGTCAACCAGACAACATAGACGATTACTATTAAATAACCAGACAATTACTATTAAACCTCCAAAATGACTCTAATTAAGATATTGAAGACTCAGCAATGGATTTTATTTTTATTTTAATTTTTGCTGAGGTAAGCAGAATTTCATCAAGTGAAAAAGGCTCAAAATACCTTGACAAAAGCTAAGCTATGTAAGATTTGATACGAGACTGGTTCTTAGAAAGAATTATTAAAATTTAAAATGTGCATTTTTGCTTTTGAGACAGTGGCTGTCTGGGTAAGCCCAGAATGTCCTGCAACTCCATATCCTCCTGTCTCAGCCTGAGTGCTGAGATTACAGGTGTGCATGATTGTGCCCTGAGAAAACCTCATTTTTTAAACATAAAAAATGCTGCAGTGATCCTAAGCATTGACTTTGATACATAATTGAAAGAAATACACCGCAGCACAGCAGTTGTGATGAGATTTTCTTATCCACGGGGAGGTAGATGGAGGATGCTGAGCTTTTAATCTCCAAATTATCAAAGAAGCAGGAAAGTAGAAGAAGAAAAAGATTCGTTATAAATTAAACTCTTGAAATTCACATATATCCCAGTGAAAACAAATCAGAACTTCAAAATGATTTCTGCGTTCCTACTTAGTTTCTTATTGCAGTTACTTTGAGTTGACACGAAGCCCGCACCGTAGCGATGGCAGCTCAGAGAGCTCGAGTGTGTCTGGAAGCCGGTCCTAGCATGCAGCGTCTCAGTCCTCCCAGCTGCTAACCCGTTCCTTATTTTCGTTTGATGGACCAGATCTGAATCCCTATGTATATCTCTAAAACATTTGCATTTCACAAGTATCTTTGTGTTTGTGGGATGTCTAAAGGTACTTGACAAAGTGGATTTCAGATGAGGCACGCCAGCGACAGCAGCGAAATCTGTGAGTGCTTGGATATCATCTTTTCTAAAGCCAGGGACTGGAGCTGCCTTTACATTAGCAATTCTTGTCATTATAATTGTCACGTTTGCCATCATAAGCAGCGCCTTGGAAATGTCACGATTTATGTAATTCTCCTTACCTGTGTTAAAATATTATCTCTGAATCTGGCTCTCTGTTCTGAAATTCTGTGTCTTTAGTCATAAACATGGAACTGTGAGTACCATGTTTAATTTCCTCTGGGCTCGTTACTGCAGACTACATTGTCTTCTTTTTCCTCCCCCCACCCCCGCAAGTGGTTTTGTTTCAAGCCGCCATGATTAATTTGTGAGAGCAGGATGATACCATATGAGCAGAGGTTAAGTTTGACATCTGTAAAAGTTCAGGGTAGAGTCCTTTCTTGCTTCAAAACTGCAAGCCAGCTAATTTTCTATACGAAATTACTTCTGAGGGGCAAAATGGGGTTCTCTGGGAAACATGTCCTGCAGGTCATCTGTCTCTTCCCTGCTGGCTTGGTGAAGTTCTGCTCTGAAGAAACTGGTGCTGGTGCTGGTGGCCACTGCTTCCTCTGCACTTGAGCTCCCTTGGTCTCCTGAGTCCATGAGCATGCTTCAGAGGCTGCGGAATCATTTTTGGTAGAATAGCTTTGACACTTTAACTGTTTCTTGTAGATGAAAAGGTCTAAGGAGAATTCTGAACACGGGGCATATTCAGATCTGCTGCAGCGCCAAAAGGCAACCATGGTTGAAAATAGCAAACTCACAGGAAAGATCAGTGAGCTGGAAACAATGGTAGCTGAGCTAAAGAAACAGAAATCTCAGGTAGAGGAAGAGCTTCCGAAAGTTAAGGAGGCTGCAGAAAACGAACTGAGAAAGCAGCAGAGGAACGTGGAAGACATCTCTCTGCAGAAGCTGAGGGCTGAGAGCCAGGCCAACCAGTACCGCCGAGAGCTGGAGACCATTGTGAGAGAGAAGGAAGCTGCCGAGCGGGAGCTAGAGCGAGTGAGGCAGCTTACATCCGAGGCCGAGGCCAGGAGAGCTGCGGTGGAGGAGAACCTCCGCAACTTCCGGAGTCAGCTGGAGGAAAACACCCTCACAAGAAGAACCCTCGAAGATCATCTCAGGAGGAAGGACTCGAGCCTCAGCGACCTGGAACAGCAGAAACAGGCCTTAGTGGAAGAACTCCGACGAAAGCGAGACCACGAGGAAGAACTCTTGACGCTGGTGAAGCAGATGGAGAAGGACCTGGCCTTCCAGAAACAGGTAGCTGAGAAGCAGCTGAAGGAAAAGCAGAAGATTGAATTGGAAGCAAGAAGAAAAATAACCGAAATTCAGTATTCATGTAGAGAAAATGGGCTGCCTGCCTGTACACAGGCTTCATCATGTAGGGCTGCGGCGGGTCCCCAGAAGCATGATAGACAGAAAGAGGAGGAGCTTAAGCAGCAGGTGGATGAGCTGACTGTCGCCAACAGAAAGGCTGAGAAAGAGATGAGGGAGCTTAAGTATGAACTCAGTGCTATCCAGCTGGAAAAGGCTTCCTCTGAGGAGAAGGCGCGGCTGCTGAAAGACAAACTGGACGAGACAAACAACACCCTCAGGTGTCTCAAAGGGGAGCTGGAAAGGAAGGATCAGGCCCAGGAACGCTACTCCCAGCAGCTCAGAGAACTCGGCAGGCAACTGAACCAAACCACAGACAAAGCTGAAGAGGTCAGGCAGGAAGCCAATGATCTCAAGAAAATAAAGCACAACTACGAGTTAGAACTAGAATCTCTCCATCATGAGAAAGGAAAACTCCAGAGAGAAGTGGACAGAATCACGAGGGCCCGTGCACTAGCTGAGAGGAACATCCAGCATTTAAATTCCCAGGTTCATTCTTCACAGAATGAGAAGGAGCTCTCAGATGAAAGAAGACAACTCTGTCAGAGAAAGTCGGATCATCTCCAAGAAGAGTTTGAGAAGAGCCATGCACAGTTGCTTCAGAATATTAAAGCTGAGAAGGAAAACAATGATAAAATCCGGAAGCTCAACGAAGAGCTGGAGAAAAGCAATGCGTGTGCAGAAATGCTCAAACAGAGGGTGGATGAGCTCACGCGGCAGAATAATGAAACCAAATTAATGATGCAGAGGATCCAGGCTGAGTCCAAGAACGTAGTCCGAGAGAAACAAGCTATCCAGCACAGATGCGAAGTGCTGCAGATTCAGGCAGACGGCTTTAAAGATCAGTTACGTAACACCAACGAGCACTTGCACAAACAGACAAAAACAGAACAGGATTTCCACCGGAAAATTAAAAGCCTGGAAGATGATCTAGCCCAAAGTCAAAATTTAGTAAGTGAATTTAAGCAAAAATGTGACCAGCAGAGCATCATCATTCAGAATACGGAGAAGGAGGTGAGGAATCTGAGCGCTGAGCTGAGCGCTTCTAAAGAGGAGAAGCGGCGGGAGGAGCAGAAGGCGCAGCTGCAGCGGGCTCAGGTGCAGGAGCTAAATGACAGGCTGAAAAGGGTGCAAGATGAGCTGCACTTGAAGACCATCGAAGAGCAGATGACCCACAGGAAGATGGTCCTGCTCCAAGAAGAGTCGGATAAGTTCAAGCGCTCGGCAGACGAGTTTCGGAAAAAGATGGAAAAATTAATGGAGTCCAAGGTCATCACCGAAAATGATATTTCTGGCATTAAGCATGACTTTGTGTCTCTTCAGAGAGAAAACTGCCGAGCGCAAGAGAACGCGAAGCTGTGGGAGACAAACATCAGAGAACTCGAGCGGCAGCTCCAGTGCTACCGGGAGAAGATGCAGCAGGGCCAGCATGTTGAAGCAAATCATTATCAGAAGTGTCGGCAGCTTGAGGAGGAGCTGATAGCCCAGAGACATGAGGTTGAAAACCTCAAGCAAAAAATGGATCAGCAGATAAAGGAGCATGAACATCAGTTAGTTTTGCTCCAGTGTGAAATTCAAGAAAAAAACACAACCAGAGATCAGACCTCCGCATCAGGTTTCGATATGGCAGGGAGAGAATGCCACCACCCCACAGAGACTTCCTCTGGGAACTCTGGACACCTCAGCCTAAAGTCCAGATGTCCACTGTCGAGGTGGACTCAGGAAACACAACAGGTAGAAGAAAAATGGCAGCATAGGGTCACTGATCCAGTTCCAAAGGAGGTTCAGTTTCGGCAACCAGGGCCTCTGCTGAACACGGAGAGCAGCCAGCCATGCTACTCGGAGTATTTTTCTCAGACAAGCACTGAATTGCAGATAACTTTTGATGAGAAAAACCCGCTTTCAAGACTGTCTGAATTAGAGAAGATGAGAGACCAAGCCTTGCATACTTCCAGACCACCTGCTAGGTATCAAGATGACAAACTCGAAATGGAATTGGTGAAGCTTTTAACGCCCTTAGAGGTATACATTGTTCTGAGTCCTTATTAGATATTATAGGCCAGGCTTCTTCTATTTCTTTGTTCTTCAAGACTACATTTTTTAACAGTTTTGAATGCTAAGCTGTATATGGTTCAGAGAAGAAAATAATGCTATAATTTTCCATCAGTTTGGCTTCATTCTTACTATGAATTACCACTGATTTATGAATGCTTGAGATTATACATAAACGTGGATAAATTGACATATCTATAGGAGTATATATTTAATGTGATTATATTTTTTAAAAAATCTAGAAAATGGCTATGTATGTGGCTCAGTGGTAGAAGACTTCCCTAGCACATGCAAAGCCCTGGCTAGAGTCCCAGCCCCACAAGGAAGGGGAAAAGCTAGATGAACCAAATATTACCTTTAACTTCTAGCATATTCTGTGGCCAGGTTTCATTTCAGTCTTTTTCCACACACTACTTTAATGTATTTAATTATTAAAACCTGAGTCTCTCAAAATATTATTCTCCCCTTATCCTTGGTTTGCCATTCTTCACTTATTTATAAATCAGGGGATTGTGTTTGGGTCGAGAACATTTACTAAGGTGCCATCATGTTCTTTAGGCAGCTTTTAACTTCTTAAACATTCCTATTGCAGATAGCTAAGAACAAACAATGTGGCATGCACACAGAAGTCTCGAGCTTAACACAAGAGAAGAAGCTGGGTTCCAATGCTGGCGGATGGATGCTGGAAGGGTCCAGGGCATCTGGTGGACTCAAGGAAGAGTTCCTTAAGAAAAGCATGGGGCCAGAGACTTCCCAGAGCTTTGACCTTAACCAAGCATGTTCTGTTAGGGAGGATGAGTTCCAGTTCCAAGGGCTCAGGCACAGTGTGTCTGGCAGGCAGCTGGTTGAAGCAAAACTTCTGGACCTGAAAACAGTCGAGCAGCTGCGACTGGGCTTGAAGACAGTTGAAGACGTTCAGAAAAGTCTTAGCAGGTTTCTGACCAAAGCCACCTCCATTGCAGGACTTTATTTAGAGTCTACCAAAGAAAAAATATCATTTGCATCTGCTGCCCAGAAAATCATAATAGACAAAATGATGGCTCTGGCCTTTTTGGAAGCTCAGGCTGCAACAGGTTTTATAATCGATCCCATTTCCGGTCAGACTTACTGTGTTGAAGATGCGGTTCTTCGAGGCATTGTTGATCCTGAGTTCAGGAATAGGCTCCTGGAGGCAGAGAAGGCAGTTTTGGGATATACACATTCTTCTAAGACACTGTCAGTGTTCCAGGCAATGGAAAATAGAATGCTTGACAGGAAGAAAGGTAAACATATCTTGGAAGCGCAGATTGCCAGTGGGGGCGTCATTGACCCTGTGAGAGGCATCCGTGTTCCTCCAGAAACCGCTGTGCAGCAGGGCTTGCTGAACAATGCCATTTTACAGTTTTTGCACGAGCCGTCCAGCAACACAAGAGTCTTTCCTAATCCCAACAACAAGCAGGCTCTGTATTATGCAGAGTTGCTGCAGATGTGTGTGTTTGATGTCGATTGCCAGTGCTTTCTCTTGCCATTTGGGGAAAGGGACATATCCACTCTCAACATAGAGAAAACTCATAAGATCTCCGTGGTAGATACGAAAACAGGGGCGGAACTGACCGCATATGAGGCTTTCCAGAGAAACCTGATTGACAGAAGTATTTATCTTGGACTTTCAGGGCAGCAGTACCAGTGGAAGGAAGCCACATTTTTTGACTCCTGTGGGCATCCTTCTCACATGCTGACCGATATTAAAACTGGTCTGCAGTTCAATATTAGTGAGGCTGTAGAGCAGGGAACACTAGACAAAGCCTTGGTCCAGAAGTATCAGGAAGGCCTTACCACACTAACCGAACTGGCTGACTTTTTGCTGAGCAAGATAGTTCCTAAGAAGGATTTGCACAGTCCCATCGCAGGCTACTGGCTGACTGCTAGCGGGCAAAGGATCTCCTTACTTAAAGCCTCCCGTAGAAATTTGATTGATAGGATTACTGCCCTCAGATGCCTCGAAGCCCAAGTCAGTACAGGGGGGATAATTGATCCTCTGACTGGCAAAAAGTACAGGGTGGCTGAGGCTTTGCATAGAGGCCTAGTTGATGAAGGCTTTGCCCAGCAGCTGCGCCAGTGTGAACTGGTCATCACGGGCATTAGCCATCCCGTCACTAATAAAACGATGTCCGTGGTGGAAGCCGTGAACGCAAACATCATAAGTAAGGAGATGGGAATGCGATGTCTGGAATTCCAGTACCTGACAGGGGGCCTGATAGAGCCCCAGGTTCACTCGAGGCTGTCAGTAGAGGAGGCACTTCAGGTCGGTGTCATCGATGTCCTCATCGCCACCCGGCTCAAAGATCAAAAGTCCTACGTCAGGAATATAATATGTCCCCAGACTAAAAGAAAGTTGACTTATAAGGAAGCCTTAGAGAAAGCTGATTTTGATTTCCACACAGGACTTAAGCTGTTGGAAGTTTCTGAACCCTTGATGACAGGGATTTCCAGTCTCTACTATTCTTCCCAGTAGGGTGTTTAAGGAACCCTAAACGTGCAGAGGCAGTGCCGGCTGCTTCCCGCCATCTGTTCAGAGCAGATGGTGTCTGCTGAATATGCGATCTAGGAACTGTGTCACTAGCTCGAAGCACTGATTCTTGTAGGCTAGAAATAGCTCCCTACTCAGAAAACACGGCCATCCTTAAACTGAAAATAACAAAAGATTGGCTGCTCCTGAAAATAGTTAACATTTAAAAAAAATATCTCACTAAAATAAATGGGCTTTACCTAGAAAATGGGGTCAGCATGGTGGCCATCAACACATTCCCATTTCTTCAGTCCTTTGGAGTCCTTCCACTGACTAGATTCAGCATGTTTCTGACAGGTACGACATGCACACTGAAAGAGCATCTCACAGAGCATCACAGGAGTGAAGGGAACATGCAGCTGTGTCCAGACCCGTGAGTCTGGAGATTGCTTCCTGCAGCCTGCGATGTTCTTTACATATTAAAGTGTCCTCTGTAATCTCTTATTTCAGTTGAGACGTTGGTGTTAAAATCTGACAAATCCATTGTGTATTGGAGGGGAGGGATCATCTGTGTGTTGTCATTCTCTCTCCCTCTGCTTCCTCTTGTCTGGTAGCTTTCTGTCACGGCATTCGCGATTGTAATGCTAATGTAAAGGCAGCAATTCCCAGATCTCTCGGTCTCATGAATAAAGTTGAGTCTGCTTATTTGTCATACTCAAGAAGCAGCTGGGCGGTCAGAGCGGTGAATAAAGACCTATTCTCAAAGCTTTCCCAGCTACCTAGACATCTGCAGTGCAACATGGTGAACATGGCTAAGTGAATGAATAAAAGATATCATAACCTATGTGCATGATGGGAAAACATTTTTGCACTCTTATTTTCTCAGCGAGGATAGATTTGTTGACAAGCTCAGTCATCAGGCATTTACTAGAATGTATCTCTTTTTTTTAACCACTCGTACCTGTCAGAAGTCTTTGGAAGAAGAGAAGAAACAACATGTTGAAAAAGCTAAAGAATTGCAGAAATGGGTATCAAATATCAGCAAGACAATGAGAGATGGGGAGAAACCTGGGAAACCTCTCTTCTCTAAGCAACAGGTATTCACAGAGGTCCTATTGCTGACTAGGTAGAATTTACTTCTGCAAAGCACAACTTAGAAACCTTTACCTCAATTTTCCCCCAGGGTTACAGGCTTTTATAATGAAGATCTAAGAGGTTGGGCCATTAGGCAGTTTGCCCAAAGAGTCATAGTTAGAATGTGCTGGAAAATGGTGTCCTATTCCAAAGCCAGAACCATTGGCATGGCTCCGCTATCAGCAAGCCAATAGGTTATAGGACCTTATTTTATATAGATCCACTCCCCGATTAGAATGACTAAGATTGTTGGCCAGTGAAGTCATCAATCCTCCACACCCCCCACATAAGGAAGACATGGAGAGTATCATCTAGGATGTGAACATTGTTGTGTGTTTAGTCATTCTTTTCTGGATCTTTTCAGTTTCCCAAGTAAACAGTCACTTAGGGCTAGTTGGGAGACTACATCACGGAGACGCTTTTGCTCCATAGTGTGCCACTTGACGCTCAGGACATTGGCATTAATGTCTAAATTCTATTAGTGCTGTTACTGGTGGTGGGAATTACCTCTAGCTTGTATTTTGTTGTTGGGTTGGTCTTGTTTTACAGAGACAAGTTTGAGGCTATTTTCATTCTTGCTATGCAGCAGAGGTTGGCCTTGAACTCCTGATCTTTGGCCTCAGTTTCTCAAATGCTAGGATTTCAGACATGTGTCATCATGCCTACACATGAACACCAAGAGAAGCTTTTGTGAAGGGATAGTTTTCCTGCAGGAGGCTAGCTCCCACCCTTGCCTGATATGGGTAGTTTCTAGAACTATCACTCCGTCTCTGTGTTTATGTCTCTTCTTGCTCTGCCTCAGTACTTGTACTTATTTGACATTGACACGGGGGTGGTCAGGAAAGGTATCAACTCTTGTCTATTCCTGCTTTTGATATAAGGCCAAAGACATCTGATTTGGGGTTTCTCTTGAAAAGGTTTATACCGAGTATATCCTTAAAATATTCATTGAAAAGGGAGCCAGTTAGCTCATAGTCTTTCATGGTTGTGTATCAGTCAAATGAAAGAATTGAGAATTCAAAAAGCATTTACATTTGGTGTGTCTTAAACCAAAACCCTTCAAAGTAATTTGCCTCAAATATTTGATTTACAGCACCTTATTCCCGAGTTTTTCCTTACTAACAAATAGGAAAGCATTAAAATAGGCACATAAGCCCTAGCAAAGATGTCTTAAGAGAATGTATTTCTTCAGAAGCATGAATTATGTGAACACCTGGTGTCTTCACATTATAGTCACAAATTCTCTAAACACGAGTAAGATTTAGATGTAGTATACACAGACACTTTTAAGTAAGATCATGGCCTTAACTGGAATTCTACCAGAACACTTGCTCTTTCTCTTTTAAAGGAAAAAGTAGTTTGATATACATAATGAATGAGTTCTTGAAGATTCTATTTGCTTTCATGATTACCTACAGCCATACAGAGTAGATATAAATTGACTAAGTGGTATACCTGGCATCTTTTAGTTGGCCCAGTATTCCCTCTCATTCCTGATCATTTACAAAAATGGATGCTTTGATCAAATGAAAGGGGGTTAAGGAAAAGTCTTGGGAAAACTACTTGTCTCTCAACCTAAGGGTTTTCCTTCTCTGATTGCCACAGATGACTTGGAATGGAGGCGGTTAGCCTGAGCAGTTATCTTTTTTTCTAGAGGCCTACTGAGTACTGCTTTCACCATAATGAAAGGAGCCTCTGGAAGGAAGATCCTTGTACCATAGTGTCCTTTTGAGAATGATGTTAGCGAACAAGCACTGGGTTTCTGGCTTTTGGTACAGTCGTGGTTGAGCCAGAGCAGATGCAAGAACTGTGTGGTGTTGCATTGATGTGGTAGCACTGTGACTGGAGGGCTCTGCACTTTCTCTTGTATCTGCTGCGGAGAGCTGACCTCTTAGCAGGCCTTACACTGCTCACAGCCAATAGGCTATGTGTGTCACCCAGAAAATACAGCTGTCACTTTTTATCTTGATAAAAATGGTGTGTTTTTAAATTATTATTTCATACTCATTTTGTGGGGGAGTATTTGAATGTGCCTTCTTTACCTTACAGCTTTCCAGTAAAGAAATCGCAACCAAAAAGGAGCAAATCTCTGAAGCTCTTCAAGCCACCCAGCTTTTTTTGGCTAAACATGGAGACAAGTATGTTGGATCTCATTGTCCCTTTCGTTCAGTGAAGGGTCACCTTCTAAAATCCATCCAGCCGACAAAAGGCAGTGCGTCTTAACTGACATCTCAACCGTGGACACAAACCAACCAGACTTTACTTAATAAAACATGAGTTTAGCAATCCGTCACTGCTAGTCTTCACTGTTCTGCCGTGTACCAATCCTCATCTGTTTCTGACCAGTAAACTGTCTCACACAGGTTGAAAATGAGTAGCCATTGTGTGGCAGTCCAGGCTCTAAGTCAGGTTCTATATAGTGCCCTGAAACTACATCTGGGAAACTTCATACATGTGTTCTTTGCATGTGTGTGTGTGTCTGTGTGTCTGTGTGCGTGTGTGCACATACATGCGTGCCCGTGTGTGTGTTTCTGTGTTTTCTAGTCCTATTTTTCACAAGTTATCTATTTCAACCAGTAATTGAAACAGAGAGAAGGCATTTTTCCCTTGTTTTGAATCCTCTTGGAATGACCTCTTCATGGTTACCCTGGAATGATTTTTATGTTATTATTTGAAGAATCCTTCTCTGATCATCTTGCAGTAGTTATTCTGGTTTTGTTTGCTGGTTTTGTTTTTATCCTGGAGTGTAACTAACCTATTAGTTTAACTCTTTAGTCTCTTTCTTAAGCAGAGGAACTAATCTTACATGGCTCTTTACTTTAATACATAATCATTTCAAAGCCCGTGAAATAATTCAGGCTCTATTTTAAGATTAAGTAGCAGAGATATTTGAAGCAATTTACACGCTTGCACCCTTGAAGGCTGACATTACCTCTTGACACTTTATGCTTACTGTAGACTGACAGATGAAGAAAGAAATGAATTGGAGAAACAAGTGAAAACTCTTCAAGAAGGATATGATTTATTATTCAGCGAGTCTCTGAAACAAGAATCCCAGCCGTCCAGAGATAGGAGGGTGGAGGAGAAGGTAACGTTACTCACAAATGTGAGGTCCGTTCAAGAGTCTGGTTTGTGCATGACTGAAAATATATGGCAGTGTACCTCGAGGTTGATACGTGGAAAATACCTGGGGAGAATTTATTTGAGTGTTTGGAGGCTTTTGTGTTTACAAAGTTCAGTCTTACATGTGCTGATCATCATTCATTCTGCGCCTTCTTAATCTCTGCCTTGCATGGTGAAGGAGAACGCATTCATTCCCTAACTCTTCTTTTTCAAAACCATTCTTTACTGTTAGGTATTTTATTATAAAATATGGCTAGGAAAGACCCTACGGTTGATATGCTGTGGAGCTTTTTGGTTGTCTGAGATACCCACGAGAATTATTTGAGAGACGGGGAGCTACATCTTAAAGTGAGATACTCTCATATCTTAAGCAAAAAAAAAAAAATAGCAGAAATCGCTTAAAAATTGTCCAGCTCACAGTCATGTGCCGTACACAATGTCTGATAGTTAAAAGGTGTATGTTATTTTTAACTCCATGACTTCTAGGAATACTTTCACATAATTTGTCATGTTTGGGGGTATGTAACAAATTTCCTGGCTCCTTAGGGTTTTTTTTTTAACTATTCTTGCAAAGGTTTGTGTGCTGTAAACATCAATAGCATGGAGTCTGATGCTCTCTCATGCCACTAGACCCTAGTCACACCCAGATGTAGAAAGCATGATTTGCCTTCTAGATGTGTGTTCTATTTTCTCACTGTCCACACCCACTCCTGTGTCCTCACTAACCTTGTTAGTGTGCCCGGATATTAAGTTTTCAATTCACAGATGCATGTTGTTTTCAAAGCTTTATCACATCCTGTGCTGATGAATAGATCACTGACATAGATCACTTGTGCATTTGAGCTGCCTAACATTCACAAGCTGCCTTGGTAAGTAGAGGATTTTTTTATGATAAAGTATACTATTATAAAACAAAACCGCCGATGTTATAACTGCCTTGGGTACCAGACTGACCCAACCTCTCTGCATTTCTTTTTCAGCGGGATAAAGTGATTGCAGGCACCATGAACCAGGCAACTGGGGAGGTCCTTTCCATCTTCCAGGCGGTTTTAAGAGGCCTGATTGACTATGAGACAGGAATCAGGTTGCTTGAGGCACAGTTAGTGATTTCTGGTTTAATTTCACCAGAATTAAGGGAGTGTTTTGACCTCAAAGATGCTAAAAGCCATGGCCTCATTGATGAACAGATTCTGTGCCAACTGAAAGAACTGAATGAAGTAAAGCAGATTATCTCCGCTGCATCACCGTCCACGATTCCTGTGCTACATTGTCTGACTCAAGGCGTGATATCAGAATCCATGGCCATCCGAGTTCTTGAGATACTGCTTTCGGCAGACTCTCTGGTGGTTCCAGCCACAGGCGAGCACCTAACCTTGCAAAAGGCATTCCAACAGAATTTGATTTCCTCAGCATTGTTTTCTAAAGTCCTAGAAAGGCAAAATACTTGCAAAGATCTTATTGACCCATGCACTTATGAAAAGGTATCTTTAACTGACATGGTACAGAGAAGTATTCTGCAGGCAAATACTGGGATTTGGCTTTTACCCGTGAGACCGCAGGAAGCGGGCAGAATAACACTGAAATGTGGAAGAAGCATCAGTGTCCTAAGAGCAGCTCATGAAGGGCTCATAGACCGTGAAACCATGTTTAGGCTGCTAGGTGCACAGATTCTGTCTGGTGGTCTGGTCAATTGCGACTCTGGTCAGAAAATGACTGTCGAAGAAGCCATGGCAGAGGGAATGATTGACAGAGACACTGCAAGTAGTATCCTCACCTATCAGCTTCAGACAGGAGGAATCATGCGCTCAAACCCTGCTAAGCGCTTGACAGTAGACGAAGCAGTACAGTGTGACTTGATCACTTCCAGCAGTGCGCTTCTGGTTCTAGAGGCCCAGCGGGGCTATGTTGGACTCATTTGGCCCCACTCTGGTGAAATATTTCCCACGTCTTCTTCCTTAGAGCAGGAGTTGATTACAAATGAATTAGCCTACAAAATTCTGAATGGGAGACAGAAAATTGCTGCTCTCTACGTCCCAGAAAGTTCTCAGGTCATTGATTTGGATGTTGCTAAGCAGCTGGGAATTATAGATAACAACACAGCATCGATTTTAAAAAATATAACACTGCCAGACAAAATGCCAGATTTGGGAGATTTGGAAGCTTGTAAAAATGCCAAGAGATGGCTTTCTTTTTGTAAATTCCAGCCATCTACAGTTCATGACTACAGGCAAGAAGAGGATGGTTCTGATGGTGAAGAGTCAGTCACAATCCAGAGCTCAGAACAAACTAAAAAGTTATTCCTATCTTATT
Source organism: Arvicola amphibius (assembly GCF_903992535.2). Classification (NCBI taxonomy): domain Eukaryota; kingdom Metazoa; phylum Chordata; class Mammalia; order Rodentia; family Cricetidae; genus Arvicola; species Arvicola amphibius. The sequence goes on from NC_052055.2 coordinate 89,855,156, forward strand.
TAATGGTAAACAGCTACATGGATGGAAACACGGGACAGCGACTTTTGCTCTATGATGGAGACTTGGACGAGGCCGTGGGCATGCTGCTGGAAAGCTGCAGTGCAGAACTCAGAGCCGACACATCCGTAAAAGAAAGTCTCTCTGTCTTAAGCATCTCTGGTGCCTTTCCTAATTGCGCTTCAAGTAAAGAAAAGGATGAGTGTTCGACGCCAGCAGCTGGCTCTGATAAATGTCCTTCCAGACAACCTGAACATAAAGAGGCTCTTGACAACAGAGAGCATGCCATGAATGAAGAGCTCTGTGAAACAGAAAACAATGGCAACAGTAGTGGATTGTATTGGCTAGAAAACCTAATGACTACAACAGCAATTGTTCATAAAGGCAATTGTCCATCTAGTGTGTGTGTCCCCAAAGCTGCATCATATTCAACACAGCCTGAGTTTGCAGAAGGGAGCATGCTCAGACATGATTCTGATGACGTACTTCACGACTATAAAAATCAAAGTGAGCTTGAAACAAAGGCACATCTGGATGAACGTAATCATTCTAAAAGCACTCAAGATTTTGCAGGTAATTTTTTGACTTCAAAAACTGGTAGACTTTGTAACTTGAACGAAAGAGAGAATGAAGATAATATGCAGACTGGCTCATCTGTCTTTGACTATTCCCCCCGGCTGAGTGCCCTGCTAAGTCATGATGAGTTGAGGCACAGTCAGGGACGTTTCAGTGATCCACAAGCCCCACAGAACGTGGGCTATATAGGTGAAGCTTCCCCGTTGTCATTCAATGACCAAAAGTTGTCATCTGATACAAGTACAGGAGAAAAATTCCAAGACCAATTTCTGGGAATTGCTGCTATTAACATCAGCTTCCAGGGGCAGCATGGTGGACAGAGGTCTTTAGAGGCTGGGTGTAGCGATCCTCAAGGGCAATATCACAGTGATGAGTACATGTCAGATGCTTCAGGTGAGAGTGGAAATGCTCAGCCAACAGATGAAAATGAGAAAAGTGCATCTGCGGTGGAAGAACGCTCCTGTACCACGGTCCCTGGGGATGGTTCATGTAGTACCAACACACTGTCCCCTGAAGGAGCCATCGATGCCGATGACTATGAAACATCACTGCTGGCAGGTCAGCAGAGTGACACAGGAACAGACACTGAGAGTGATGATTATTTTTATGATACCCCCTTGTTTGAAGATGATGACCACGATTCTCTAGTTCTTGAAGCTGATGACCATGATTGTTTGCACCCTGAGGACTACGACTTGATGCAGGAGGAAAACGATAGGACCCCTCCTCCTGCTGATGTTTCTTATGACATTTCAAAAGGGAAGGAAAATCCTTTGTTTCCCCAGGGAGGTATAGTTGATAGCTTAAGCATGACGAGCAAAGTGCATTGTTCTCAGGAACTTCTTGTAGGTATGGAGAAACCTGAATTACATTTGGTTGACCAGAAACAGTGCAGTTCAGTTGGCTCAGACAAAGTGAATGAACAGTTAATGGAATCTGTACCTAAAGGGGAAAACCTGTGTGACCTTGACAATGATGGTTCCGACTCATTGACTGATGGTGAAAGTATAGGAAGGAAAGAGGGCTCCGGGGCTTCATTAACACCTGATGGTAGCCGGAGAGGGAGAAGAGAAGAGTTTGACACTAGCCAAGAAAGTCAGTCTGATACTGATCATGGAGGTTCTGAAGAAAGTAGAGAAAGTTACGGGTATTATATATATGATGGTAGTGACACGGATGATGATGACGGTGACACTCACAGTGGGGACTACAGCAGTGAAGATGGTGGTGACAGAGGAGGAGGACAAGGAGTAGAAGATGGGAATGGAAAGCCCATGTGCCAAGTTGAAGATACCCAGCTGTGTGCCACTGCTGTAAAGCAACGCGGGGATGGGAACCCAAGTCTCGGTCACACAGTCCTCCCAGAGGAAATGCACCACGCAAGTGTTTTGCAGCCAGAATCAACTGGCGAGAGAAGTCAAGGCACTGAGAGAAGCAACCATGCGGAAATTAGGACTGGAACTGACGAGGAAAACAAAGCAAGTCTGTCCAGTCACATGGCAACCAAAGACGTGTCACTACCTGGTGCTAAAGACAACACCTCAGAAAAAGTCTTTGAAAGTGTTTTGTCTAACAATACTGGTTCGGTTTCTGAATTAGAAAGTGATGCAGTGAACACAAAAGTCAAGTTGGCTCAAGGGCCAGAATCTACAAACATTCTAAAAGCTGAAGACGGGTATCTTGAGAATGTATCACCCCAAATCAATCCATCTTTGGATAAAGTCATTTGTTCTGCAACTGAGTTAATAGGTGGACCTTCTGAGGAAAGCCAGTTGTCATCCACAGTAAATGACAAGGGTCAGCAAGGAAGCAGAAGAGGTCTGGTTAAAAGTAGAGACAGCAAAAACGATCCGCTGGTAAATGAAACATCCATTCAGGAAATGGGCTTGGGTAAAGAAGAAGGGTTGATAGAAGGCCCAGGAGAAGAGGAAAGGTATCTCAACCCCTTTCCAAATACAAGGGTAGCAGAGAGCCTCAACATGGCTGACAGTCAGTTTGTCCGTCAGATGACAAACACTGAGGAACTTAGTCACGGAGGGGACCTGAAAGCAGCAACTGTGATTCTTGGAGATGAATCCAAGAGTGTGCCAAGGAGGGTTAGTGCGAGTCCCGTTCCGTCTGAGACTCTTGCAGAAATATTTGACACCTCTGCTTCTGAAGTGACTCCTGCTTACTCGACTTCAGATGCTACATCCTCCGAGGTAAAGAGCCACGTGGGAGACGATGCCTTTACAGGAGATCTGGAGACAGAGAGTGGTCTGCTTACTTCTTTAGAACATGGTGACAGACGTACAAAAGCGGGTGTACTAGAACAAAACAAAAATATCCCAAGCTGTGTCTCAGTGGTTTCTCCTCCCATGGAAGATGATTTACAGACAGCAAATAATGCAGAAGAAAAATCTGTCATTCCCCAAGAAGACTGGCCTCCAGGTGCCGAGATCCAGCAAAGTGATCCTTGTATCAAAGAAAGTGTCTCAGAAGGAAAAACAGGCACTGAAGAGTTCACTACAGAAAATCGTGATACCACACTGTCACCCTTGCCTCTTAAAAGTGTGGGGGACTGTGGAGAAAGCACCAGTTTTGTGCAGTCTAAGCTGCTTCTGAACGGGGTGGGAAACAGCACGTTAGGTGTGGACTGCTCACTATTAGAAAGCAGCAGGGAAAAGGAAAACACCGAGAGACGGCCACACAGAGAACCAGCCTTCTCTCCAAGACTCCACGAGAGAGAGGTTCATGCTCCTGGGTGCTCTCTGGCGTATGTAGATGATGGAAAGGGTGTCTTGCAGAGCATATTAGAAGGTCATGTGAATCTCCAAGAGGTGAGAGGCCCTTCAACTTGCACAGACACCAGAATTTTGATTCAGAACTTAATTAAAAGAGTTGTCTTGTCTCAGTTGCCAGATGAAGTAGCTAGTGTGCCCGGTCCTGGCATTTCCCTCACGAATAACGCATCAGAACTGAAGGCAGAGAGTGGAGTTGATCCACTCTGTATTGAGAGTCTTCAGTTGGACCTTCTTGATATACTGAAGCAAAACCAGCAGATCCAAGAGACCCCAGGCACATCTGAGTTGATAAAAGTATTAACTCAAATGGAATGTGATCCAAAGAAAAAAGGCATTGCATCTGAATTATTTCCACCACAACTTAAAAATGCTTTTTATAAGCTGCTTATTGATGGGAATGCCACTGAAAGAGAACAGGCTGAAGCCTCAAGTCAGAACCCATGTGCTGCTTCTGAGCTGGTGGAAGAAAAGCCGTACATCTGCAGTGGTCTTCAAAGCAAAGAAGGAAGTCGCTGTTCCCTGACCCCACAAACTGTAAGCGACACAGGGGCAGAAGACTCTGCTGTGCACATAGCAGCATTGCCAAGAGATAAGAAGCTTGAAGAGCTATGCAGTGAGCCTCCCAGTCATTCAAAATATATTTCTGTATCAAAAGCAATGGCCTCTGATGACAGCTCAGTGGAAAAAGTGAGTTGACATATGCATTGTTTTTCCATGACAGTTCCACAATAAACATGTGGGGATTATCCCATACATTTTATTTTCTTTAATATTTTTCATAAAGACTATTATTTACTGTATCCAAATTTGTTTTTAGTGTTCCAATAAGTTGCAACAGTGTTTACAACATACAGAGAAAATGCATGAATATTTGGCTTTGCTTCGAGATATGAAACCCCCCTTAGACAGCCAGCCACTTGCGGATAGCAGTCTAGAAGCCTTGAAGAATCAGCTTACGCAGTTAGAGGTAAGAGTGGCCTACTAACATGCCTGTCAGCTTTCCATCAGTAATCAAGTTAAGGAGATTTATTTGGGTTCTTCACTTTAGAGCCTCTAACCTATGATCTCTTGGTCCTGTTGCTTTTAGTTTTGTGGCAAGGCAGTTCATCACCTCAAACTGAAAGGCAGAAGAAAGAGTCCATAGTGCCCCTGTCCCCTTGAGAGTATCCCACCCCTGAGATCTGAAGTCCTCTTCCTAAGTCCACTTCTTAAAGTTTCTAATCCTCCCCTGTAGCACCAAGCCAAGGACCAAGGCACCAGCCGTGGGAAGCATCCAGATCCCAACTGCAGTAGTTGGTGGCTCATGGATGATACCATTTCGTGCACAGTTGGAATGCTTCGCTCTTGTGTTTCGTGTTTGGGTTCGTGCTTTCTGCTGTTAGTGAACAGGTGTGCACTGTATTTCTCTGCAGACATTTGAGCTGGGATTTGCTCCAGTTGCTGTGTTTTTAAGAAAAGACCTGAAGTTGGCAGAAGAGTTCTTGAAGTCTTTTCCTAGTGACCTTCCCACAAGACATCGAGAGGCACTGAGCAAAAGCCACGAAGGTTTGCAGAAAGCCTTCTCGTCCCTCAGTAGTGAATCCTCAGAGAGAAAGAAGCTGATCATGCTCGCAATCGACGCTGAAATGGTAAGCATGAAACGGTGAATTTTGAATAAAATGTGATGGGGAATTTAAACCATACTTTGAGGGTTTTTTTTTTAAAGTATTATATTTTTAACAGTTCTCAACTCTTTTTTGTTGTTGTTGTTTTCTAGTCTAAGCTCAAAGTTTGTCATAAGGACTTCCTACATAAACTCACATCATATTCAGATTGGGTGTCAGAGAAAAGCAAATCTGTGGAGGATATTCAAACTGTGAACGCCCAGGATACTGAACTTGTAAAGGAAAATGTGAAGTTTCTCAAGGTAAGTATCGAAGTACACATGACAAAGTACAAGACATAGATTTAGTGCAAAGTGTTCAGGACGAAGACAGCCTTCCAGAGACTTTAAGGGATTATTCCCTGCCTTTGGCTTGAAGAGATGTCTTTTCAGTTGCTCTAGCTCTGGAAGCTATCCCATACCTTGTACCAAGTTCTCATTACCCCTTACAAACTGACTTTTGTGTTCATAAATGAACTGTATACGTACAAGATAGTAAACAAAGATGTGTAAAAGGTTGTACAAAGCTAGTCAAATTACAGGAATCATATTTATATGGTAATTAATTTTGGTCTGAAATTTTTTTTACGGGCTCTTAATTTCAATAACATTCCCATTAACACGGTTGGGCTCCTTGCCTCAGAATCAGAAAACTAAAATTATAGTGTGTTAATTCACATTTTGTGTTCTTTATGATCTTGCTATGTGTTTTCACAATTGAAAGGCTAGTGGAAATATTGGCAGCTACTTTGTGATGTTAATGGGCCTTTCATGACCATGGATGAACCTGTTTGGAGTCTTTTGGGTTTTTTTGTTTTGTTTTCATTAGTTATGCATTAAGTGTGATCTACTAGACATAGCCCAAATATTCTTGGTTTCTTTTTCTTTCTATGTTAACTGTGTCATATTTAAATACTTTATCATTGGGGTGGAGAAGTGGCTTAGTATAGAAAGTGCTTCCACACTTCTGTGCACGTATGAGGATCTGAGTTTATATCCTAGATTCCATGTTGTCGGGTGGGGTAGCACACATCTGTAACACTAGTGCTTCTGTGGGAAGTGGGAGATGGAAACAGGAGAATCCCTGGTCGCTTGTGGACCAGCGGGCTTGGAGGAAGTAGTGAACAACGCATCAAAGGCCCAGTCTCAGAACAAGGCAGAAGGCAAGAACCAATACCTGAGTTTGACTTCTGACCTCTACCCTGGTGCTCTGGCATATGCATACCCATACTCACACACATACAAGCACACACACACATGCACACAATCACATAGATACATTACCAGGTGATTGATGGGTAGGTTTGTTGATGACTACTGAGAAAGGACCATTAACCCTTAGAGTGCTGATAGAAGGAGCGTATTTAAGCAGTTGACTAATGCTGTAGAACTTCCTCACTGCCACCTACCTTCCTGGTAACTCGTACTGCTTTTTCCCCAGGATGTGCTAAGAGACCTCACACATACCAAAGTGCAGCTTGAAACGACGGCCTTTGACATACAGTCCTTCATCTCTGACTATGCGCAAGATCTGTCCCCCAGCCAAAGCCGACAGCTGCTGAGGCTCCTGAATACAACCCAGAAGGGTTTTCTTGACCTGCAGGAGCTGATAACCACTGAGGCGGGCCGGTTAGAGACTCGCTTACACCGCGAGCAGGAGCTCGGTCACCAGAAGGTCTGCCTTTCTTGTGCAGTTGTGAAGTGCTCTATGTGGCCCTGAGTGGGTGTGGGGTTAACTCTGCAGTGGGTATAGGGGGTGCCCTGGGTGGGCTCAGATCACAGCATAGTTTCCCATGTTGCTGTTTTCATGCCGTTGATCTCTTTTCATTGTTTCCTAACAGTGTTTTGTCAGGCGAGAGCCTTAATTTTCTCCCTGGAAATGGGAGCTGAAAGCAATCAGAAGTGTCCAGGGGTAACTGATGAAGGTTTAACTCTGGAGGTTCAGAGTGCCATATCCCCTAGAAGGAGGAGGGCTGAACAGAGCCAGGGCTTGTGCTTCAGAGACCCGCCCAGAGCGGAATTGCCTGGGTTTGTGTCCTAAATGCTCTATTTTATCTGCTTTGTGTGACGTAGGAAAGTCACTCACCCTCACTCTGCTCATTGGTCAGTTAGAAACCGTGGTGTTTATCTGGTGATCCTGTGAGCACCGATAGAGCAATTCCGAGGAAATAGCCCTCTGCCTCACCCATGCTGAGCTCTTAGTCAACATGAGCTGTGTTTACTGTGGCTCTGATCTAGATAAATGGGTGTGCATAGGGGATAGGAACACAAAATACAAGTTTCGACTTACTAGTCTTTGAGAGTTCATGAGCTCAATACTGTGTACTGACGGTAGTGAGCAAAGGGCATGCGGATGAAGTAAAAGAGATGCATGTGAAGTTCCTTTTATTCTCGGAGCATCCAGGCATTGTGTGTCGCATGATAACCTGTATATACATCTCCGTTATGTTTACTGACAAACCACAACTAACTTCTCTTTTGGTGTCCTTTTGCAGAATTAATTATGTGTGTCGCAGGTTTCAAGAGCTTAAGAAAATGGAATGTTTCTTCCTGTCGATCAGAAGTTCCATCTCTTACACCTGTGCATGGCCAGTATTCTATCACATGCCTTCTCCTCAACAGGCTCTTCCGTGTGGATGGGACATGCTCATACTGCACTCTCTGTCTGTCCTCGCTCAGTTTGCACTCCAATGCTATCATGTTTACAGCATACTTAAAAGGCTTAATGGAGGGGGTTTGAAAAGTGTATTCTGATAATAGGCTTGCTCAGAAGTGGTTTGGAGGTCACGCATTGAAGGTGTTTTGGGTGTTCTCCCTCTTAGGTTGTGGCAGAACGTCAGCAAGAGTACCAAGAGAAACTCCAAGGGCTTTGTGATCTCCTCACCCAAACTGAAAACCGCCTGATTAGTCACCAGGAGGCCTTTGTGATTGGAGATGGCACGGTGGAGTTAAAGAAGTACCAGACCAAGCAAGAGGTAGACCTTTGGTAGCAGCGGCAGTATGTCCCTGTTAGGTCTGGTTACAATGTCTGGAAGGCCACTGGGATTGCTGAAAACGTATCAGCTCTATCAGAAAGCAAGGCATTCCCAGAGGCCCCGAGAAAGAGCTTTAAACTTTATACTAAAAGCTAGATTTACACTTAAAGCAGGCCAGGTGACATACTCCATCAAGTGGGTAAATGATACATTGCAGTGTGCACCCTTTATGTCCAGCTGACTCACTTACAAATCAGGAGAAACAGCCTTCAGTTAGAGTTCTTTCTCAGTGCTCAGTACTCTCTCTTCCTGTTCCTCTCGTCTTTTCCTGTAATTCATTCTTTTTTCTGTCTTAGAAGCTAGAGGGATAAAATAACAAAAGTGTGAGATGAGAAAAATCTGTATTTGGGTGTCAGGAGAAAGAGAACCTCGTTATATGTAGCTTTTGATTCAAATTCAGTGTTAGTCATGCCTGTGGGTGTCAGTTCCCTTCGGTAGGTATTAAGTGTCCTTCTACTGCTACGTTGTCTTTCAAGCCGAGTAAATATGAATCAAATCACTACCAAAGTTAATGTCACTTGGTAGTGGTGTTATCCACAGGCTCTCATGCAAGTCGAACACTCCGGAACTGGGGGGCCTCCGGGTAGAGTATGGAGAAAGGTGTTATTAGGATGCAGCAGGGTGTTACACAGGATGAAAACGCATAAGGACAGGATTCCCTTGTTTTTAAGAGGAAAGATCACAGGGAAATTTCTGCTTCCCTGACAAAGGAAAGCCAACTCCTGAGAGAAAGCTCCCTCTCAAGAGTCCTAATTGCCTGGGCTAATATGCAAACAGTACATCATGCCAGGTAGTAGTGGCACATGTCGTTAATTCCAGCACTCGGGAGGCAGAGGCAGATGGATCTCTGAGTTCAAGCCCAACCTTGTCTACAGAGCAAGCTCCAAAACAGCCAGGGTTATACAGAGATACCCTGTCTCAAAAAAAAAAAAAAAAAAAAAAAAAAACAAAGCAAAACAAACCACACTATATGATATTCGGCCTGGTATTAGAAAAAGAGAGCATCTCAGTTCTCTGATGGAGCTATTTTCTTTTCTTTCCCAAGTAATACGTAGGTATTAAAATCAAGTGTTCGGTTGGGTGTGCGTGCCTGCAAGTATAGCACTTGGGAGGCTGAGGAGAAAGACCACATAGTGAGACCCAGTCTCAACACACACATATCACTGTTTTGAAGTAGAGTAAATCTCACCACAAATATGTTGTAAATGTGCTTATTTTATATAAATTTCATGCAAATTTGTACAGTTCATGTGCTGAGTGCCTCAATATTTTCAGTGTTTCACAAATACTCATTCTTTAACATGAAAAACTCATACATTTTTAATATTGAAATTTCAAATTATATGAAAATTAAAGTGCAGCTGAACCAGCTCACACTGCCATACTCTGTATGTTTTCTCAACTGTATCTGCTAAGTCTCTCTGCCCACAAAGAGTCTTTTTGAATTACAGCTCTGCAAGAATTGAGGTGATGTAATAAAATACTTTTTTCTTGTGTGTGTTTTAAGGAATTACAGAGAGATATGCAGGGAAGTACGCAGGCTTTGGCGGAAATAGTGAGAAACACGGAAATCTTTTTAAAAGAGAGTGGTGAGGAGCTGTCCCAAGAAGATAAAGCTTTGATCGAGCAGAAACTGAATGAGGCAAAGACAAAGTGTGAACAGCTGAATTTAAAGGCAGAGCAGTCCAGAAAGGAGCTGGATAAAGCGGTGACATCAGCCATCAAGGAAGAAGCTGAAAAGGTGCCCGTCCAAGTGTATGGTACATGGTTGCTCTGCTGGAGGTAGTTAAGGCAGCATGGTAGCTGCTTGCTTTTATTAAGCTTGTCAGGTGGTGAGCAGCACTTAGCCCTAGGAACTGAAATGCTGGAGCTATGGGTCTAAAGTGGCCAAACACAAACAAAGATGGTAAGAATTGGCTTTGCTTAATTTCTCCTTAAGTAGAAGCAGGTTGAGAGATTCTGGATGTGAGAAGTGTTGTCAACTGTAGTTAAAAATTCAGAATAACATGTTTGAAGGCCGTGTAGACCCGGAGTCACTGCTTGTTGCCTTAAGGTTTAATTCCCATATGTTTCTAGTATGTGTTAGTTTTTATAATTCAGGATTACGTAACCCTTTTTTAATGGGTTAAACCTAGGCTGTGTCTATAATATTTACGGACCTTCCCTACCCAGGTTGCAGCTGTGAGGCAGCTGGAAGAGAGCAGAACCAAAATAGAAAACCTTATGGACTGGTTGTCGAACGTCGAGAAAGACTCAGGGAGGGCAGGGATGGAGCACCTACAGGTGATGGAGCAGAATGGAACGCATTGGCATGAAGGTGATGGCAAGTCGGTAACTGGAGAAGAGGACGAAGTCAATGGCAACCTGCTGGAGGCGGATCCTGACGGTGGGACCACGGAGGAGAACCTGAACCAGCAGTACCAGAGAGTCAAGGTGCGCTGTGTAAACGGTGATGTCGTCACAGTCTGTGTGTGCGTCAGTGACAAGTCAGGCAGCTTTATACAGCCACAGAGAGTGAAGACTTTCCCGACCCCAGGTTCACTGTTTGTCAGATATAAATTACTGTGGAAGGTCTTAGCAAATAAAAATAGTAAGAAGTTAATCATGAGGTAACAGCTTCTGTGCTCAGGTAAAGCACTGTTTAAGAAATGAAAGAGGGCATTAGAGTTGGCTTATTCTTGCTGAGGGTCTACGTTCCGTTCCCAGCACCCACATCAGGCAACTAAAAACTGCCTGTCACTCCAGCTGTCCTCCAACGTCATCCATAACAGACATATTTGCATAAATTTTAAAAAATGAGTCCCATAGTTGACCTCTCCAGAGTGGTGGCAGTGGTCCAGCACTCCTGCCTCTTTCTGAGTCACTTCATTTAGTCTTCCTGTCTACTCTTAGAGGTTTTAAATTTTCATTTTATAAGACAATTGCAGCTTAAATACCTAAAGTAGCTTGCCCAGGTTGCATATGGAATAGAAACAGAGTTTGGCTTTAACATCAGCCATAGTTTGGGTCACTGTGTGGATCTCTCTACTGCTCTGCTTGTTCGCAGACTGGCTGGCTGTGCAGCCTTGAGCTCACATCCATTCTAAACTGAGTGTGTCTGAGTGTTGATGGTCTTTCTTTCTTTCTTTCTTTCTTTCTTTCTTTCTTTCTTTCTTTCTTTCTTTCTTTCTTATTTTTGTCTTGGTGCCTGGAATTCAGCACCTGATGACTATGTTTGAGAGGATTTGGATTTGCAGGTCTATGGACTCTTCTGGGACCCAATGGGATAGTCTCAATGAGATTTTTCTAGAAGATATAACTTATGCCCAAAGAGTGGGGGTACTCACTGATAACACTTTCAAAATCTTAAAGCCGGGTGGTGGTGGCGCACGCCTTTAATCCCAGCACTCGGGAGGCAGAGGCAGGCAGATCTCTGTGAGTTTGAGACCATCCTGGTCTACAAGAGCTAGTTCCAGGACAGGCTCTAAAGCTGCAGAGAAACCCTGTCTCGAAAAAACCAAAAAGAAAAAAAAAACAAAAACAAAAACAAAAACACTTAGGAATAGGACCTCACTGTTATTGTTTAAAAAAAAAAAAAACAATGAACTCCTGAAGGAAGTTTATGAGTTACGATGAAAAGGTCATGAAAGGGTAGTAACTTAACCAACGTAATAAATGTTATCAACAAGTGTACTTTAATACAAAGAAGTCACCTAAAACAGCCATTGCTTTAGACCATAGCATGACATTTTCCTTCTGAGATCAAAAATCCTTAAGAGCCGATCTGCGGTCTGAGTGAGGACACAGCCAGAGGGCCCAAGTTAGCAGTATCGGATCCTCCGCGACTGTGCTGGGCCCCAGGTCAGCCAAGTCCCTCTCCTCCTTTCAGCCTGAGATTCCTTATAGCAAAGGAAGGATGCTGATCTGATGATATAAGGTGCTCTGTATGTCCATCCTATCGCATGCAGAGCCCTGCTGGGGAGGAGCGTAAGGAGGTGATTCAAGTGCCAAAGACCTAATCTGTGGGAGGAATGGTTTGAACAAAAGTGTGTATCCGCGGTACAGAGGGGTTGGGCACTGCTCCAGATGGTGAGAATGCTGCCGGGGGCAGCCTGTGCTCCGCTGGCGGGCTGAGAGCAGGCTTGCGTGCAAGGTGTAGCTCTCGGTGATTCTAAGCCCTCGTCACTCTGCTGTCCTGACTCATTCTGTCCCGGGGTCAGCACTGCTCTAAGTGCTTGGCATTCCATCCCGGCACTTGCCTGCTAAGGAGGAGAGGGTGTCGTAACACATGATAACTAAGTTATGTGGTATGGTCGAAGATAGTAAGTGCTAAGGGAGAGAGCTCTTAACGAGTTGGATAACAGTAATTTAATGTAATGTGGTTTGGTTTTTAGTATTTAAACCAGCTAGTTAAGATAAAACTGTGATGAGATTTATGGAGATATTTAAAGGGGGGATGGAAGCTGCTATGTAGGTGTCTGTTGAAAGAGCTGCCACCATGGAAAAACACAAGGAGGGGAAAAAAAAGTATCAATATGCCTACCCAGGTGGGTGGAGTTAGAGGCGGGAGCAAGTGAAGACCAGGTGTAGCGGAAAGAGCTCTGCAGTGTTAGCCAGATCAGGCCCATGCTAGCCATTAAACTGGGGAAACTGCTCTATTTGGGTAGCGTATTTGATGAAACTTCTTATAGATGGAGAGGAAGGAAGTTGAGATGCCCAAGGCCAACCTGCTCTCTGGAAACTGAGACCAGTAGTGGTTCTGTGTACATTCTTGACCTGTTGGCGGCACCATTCCTGAGAGCGCTCTGCTTTCCTGTCCCAGAGTAGACTTGAACACCTAGCATGAACCACGTTCTGGAGGAATTCTTTGTATGTGGGCTGAGATGGTCCTTAAAGCAAACCTGTGACACACTGAGGTCACCACCTCCGTGTTCACTGTAAGAAACCGAGGTCATTGAGATCAGATGTCTCCAGTGGGCTCCCTTACATCTGCTCCTTTAATTCTGCTGGGCTTACTAGAAATGCTGTTCCTGTTTCGCTGTCTCTAAATTAATCAGTAAGAGGATTGTATGTGTGGCGGCTTGAAAAGCACATCGAGAAGCAGGTTGGGTCCTGGAAGCCCAGTCACCCCAAGGCCACAGTGTTCCCGAGCTCTAAGTTGCCTTTGACCTGTTTCCACACAGAGCCAGCATGACAAGATCATGGCTCAGCACCAGGCGGTCATCATAGCCACGCAGTCTGCACAGGTACTGCTTGAGAAACAGGGCCACTATCTCTCGCCCGAGGAGAAGGAGAAGCTGCAGGCAAACATGCAAGAGCTGAAGGCGCATTATGAGACAGTGCTAGCCGAGTCTGAGAAGAAGGTGAAGCTGACGCACTCCCTGCAGGAAGAGCTGGAGAAGTTCGATACTGACTGTGGAGAGTTTGAGCACTGGCTCCAGCAGTCGGAACAAGAGCTGGAGAACCTGGAGGCCGGTGCGGACGACCTCAGTGGCTTAATGGACAAGCTGACGAGGCAGAAGAGTTTCTCAGAAGACGTCATTTCACACAAAGGCGACTTGAGGTACATCACCATTTCTGGAAACAGGGTGTTAGAAGCCGCCAAGTCTTGCAGCAAGAGAGATGGCAACAGGGTTGACAAGGACAGCAGCATTGACACTTCTGCAACCCACAGGGAGGTTCAGACTAAACTGGACCAGGCTACACACCGCTTCCGGTCTCTCTACTCTAAGGTAATTCTATTTTCCTTTGGTTTTTAGTAGAGGTCAGTCTGTGATACATTTTTCAGTCTATCCTCTTCACTTTTGCTTTGTATTTAGAAGTTAAAAAAATAAACTGGCAAGGGAAAATAGTAGTTTTGTTCATCTTCACTTCTGGAAAATGTCTCTTAAAGTTTAGCAACTTCAAGTTTTCAGAGAGGCTTACAAAAAGTTTGTGTTCTCAAATTATGCAGTACCAAAGGTGACCACCAGAGAGAGCATATGAGCCAAGCAGAAGGAGGAGCTCAACCTCTAGTCTTGCCAACTGAAGTTTTCATGTAGGATAATTCCCTTCACGTATATTACAGAACTGTTTGTCCCCACAGATGTATTTGATCGGGATGCTCTCATTATTAATGACTAGTGTTTGTTAGTGATGAGTGTTCTATGTCGTTTCATTTATTACTCTAGAAAATAAAGAGTCTTATTACAAATAAAAACTGTATGCCAGTTGTGGTAGTGAGAAACGAATAGTGCATGTGGGTTTCCTGGGCTACACATCAGCATCCTGTTTGAAAATGGGGAGGGAGAGGACATAAGAACGTATTTCCTTGATTGCAGCATAGGCTGCTCAGACCACCCACCTGCGTAAGAGACTTGAAGAGCACCTTTGCGGCTTAGCTGGTGCTTCCTCGTAGTGTGAGTTATTTGACATCATCGTGTTAGTCTTGTGCAGCAAGTAGAATTGGCTTATAAGGCTCTGTAAAAGTATTTTCATCAAGTTTCTATATTTTATATATAAAATATATTATGTATTGCATATTATTTATATATGTTTGTATATATGGGGGTGTCTACACACACATATGTATTGTCTGAAAGCCCAGGAGGTGTGCCCCAGTAAGTCTTCCTTGTCCAGTGATTTCCCTCTCGTTTGAGATCCGCCACCAATGCTTTTTAATCATTGTAAGTCTAGAACTATCTCCTTATTTATACGTTCCCTTTTTGACTTTTCCACACGAAGGAAGAAAAAAAACTCGCTTGGGTTGATCTGTTTTTTTTCCCCAAGTTCCACGGCTCATACATCTCAGATTATTGGCTATGTGATAAAATAGTAAGTTTCAGCCTCCCTTTCTGTATCTTCTTTGGTTTTTAGTGCAGCGTTCTCGGAAATAACCTGAAAGACCTGGTGGATAAATACCAACACTATGAAGATGCTTCGTGTGGGCTTCTTTCCGGGCTGCAGGCCTGTGAGGCCAAAGCAAGCAAACACCTACTTGAGCCCATTGCTGTGGACCCCAAAAATCTGCAGAGGCAGTTAGAAGAGACCAAGGTAAAAAAGGAAGGAGGGAGGGAAGGAGAAACAGCTGTTCCGTGGTCCTGTTGATGGCCTTCCCTTCTCTGTACCAGTGTGGTAGTTCCATGGGGAGCAAATCCTGTCCCATCAGAGGGTTCCAAATACGCTGAACTCTCCATAGCTTTTGTCTGCTGTTACTGAACTACTTGACATTGATGTTATTGCCTGCATTCTGCCTCACCCACCTCCTACCCCCAACAAAGCCCAACCTGTTTACTTACTGTTCGATTTCTTATTTTTTCTCCCTTTTCCATTAGAATTAAACTCCGTGAAGGTGGGTGTTTGTGTCTGTGGTGTTCAGTGCCGTATTCTCAGTATCTAGATCAGTAGTTCTCAACCTGTGAGTTGTGACCCCTTTGGAGGCCGAATGGTCCTACCTCAGGGTTTCCTAAGACCATCTGTATATCAGATGTTTACATTATGATTCATAATGGTAGCAAAGTTAAAGTTATGAAGTAGTAATGAAAATAATTTTACAATTGGGTCTCACCTTAACATGAGGAACTGAATTAAAGGGTCACAGTGTTCGGGAGGTCAGAACCACTAGAACCACTGATCTAGAGGCTCACCCAGCACACAGTGCACAATGAGTATTCGTTCAAGAGTGACCTGTAGAAGAACGTTACTGTAATGTTCAGAGTGCCTCAGCGTTAGTGCTGGGGAACTGTTACGCTCCCTCGTGGAGGATAGAAACACACACCTTGTCAGACCTGTGAGTCTGGACAACCTACATGGGTGTTAGGAATTACAGGATCCAACCCTCTATACCCCGTTCCCAGTGTGGAACTGCACCTGTTCTCCCAGAGGTCGTAGGAACCACCCCCAAGGCTTGTTAGTCTTGGTTTACATTATCAGTGTGAGTCACCTGTCCCAGTTAGCGCTCGTCTGGTTCCTCCCTCTCTTTCAGCTTTGGGTACAGAATGCTTCTGCGCTGTTCTCACCTCCTTGACTGACTGCACTGTTTCTGTCTCCCTTCCCCATCATAGTGTAAGCATCTCTGGTACTGCTGCAGTCTGCTGTAGCAGTTTCCTTGACCATCACAGTTCTTTCTACAGAGTTCCCTTTGAGTAGCCTCGTCCATTGCCAGCTTGCTCATTTCCTCCAGCACAGTGTTCTAGGAGTTCTCCTTGCCCTTTGTTCCGCCCTCTGAAGGCCGGCCGTTCTGTCGTGGGCTCTGTTCAGCAGCATAGCCTTGGTCACTGAGGAAGTGTGGCTAATAAGCTAAGGAATTAAATGTTTTACTTTGTTTGATTTTGGTGTAGAATTCACATGTTTAGTAAGTCATACTGTATAAGTATCATGGCTTTAGATAATTTGAACAAGTCCATTTGGCTCTTCCCATCCCTGAACCGTTCTGAATTTTGTGGTCCAGACCATCAGAGAAGAGGACGTGGCCTCAGACCTTGGTAAAGTCCTGACTGCCCTGTTCTGGCTTAAGTTACTCCCAGCTGGGCTCCCCATTTCTCTCTTCATTTCTTGCTCACTGAGTCCCCCCACACACTTGGATCCCTTTATGGCCTTACTTAGTACTTTCTTCAAAGCCCCGTGTGTGTCAGCACTTGCTGTCTGGGTTGGTTCTTGCTTCTCTCTAATCGCTTTGTTCTCAAGTCCAGAGTAAGTTTAATGATGCAAGCTGTATGCTATACAGTTTATTCTATCCAACTGAATTTATCTTTTTTTCCCCTTATTGGGAATCTGTAGTCCTTCTGAATATAACTGAAAACCACTTAATCCCACAGGCTTTGCAAGGACAGATATCGAGTCAGCAGGTTGCTGTAGAGAAGCTGAAGAAGACAGCAGAAGTGCTCTTGGATGCCAAGGGCTCCTTGCTTCCTGCCAAGAATGACATCCAGAAGACCCTGGGTAAGGTCTTAGCTTGTTTCTAGTTTCAGATGGGTATGTTGGAAATGGAGGTATTGTATAGACAAGGAGAAAGTGCTCACAGATATATGTTGTATGATTTGTGGTCTCTGCATGTGTGTATGAAATAAAAATATCTTCCAGATGACTCTTCATGTTTCCCCCAAATAGAGCTGAGTTAAAGTCTGAGTAGGAATTTTCTGTGAGGAGAAAGCCAGTCTATCCGAGATGAGCGCTTCTCTGTCCTTAAAGATGCAAACATTCTGATCATGCACCTTGATCAGCAAGTAATTAAAAGGCACATGTATTTACAAATTCGTGTGCATTTTATTATCATGTCTAATTGTAAAGCACAAAACTACAACATTTTAAGGCCCATGAAGAAAGTGTGAGTGTAGGTTCTAAGGCACTGGTTCTCAACCTTCCTGAGGCTGCAACAACCCTTTAACAGTTTCTCATGTGGTGGTGACCCAGCCATAAAATTACTTTCATTGCTACTTCACAACTGCAGATTCACTGCTGTTATGAATAATAATGTAAATATCTGTGTTTTCCGATGGTCTTAGGTGACCCCTGTGAAAGTGTCGTTTGACCCCCCAGGGGTTGGGACCCCACAGGCTGAGAGCCGCCTGTTCTAAGGTTTTGTTCTGTTCTGATAAACTGTCATGTCAGCCCACAGCAGAGACCGTCACTGTAGGAACTCAAGCCTGGAGCTGTGAAGCAGAAAGACTGTCTTCATTGTGTTTCTGTCATTTGAAGAGGCATTTTTTAATGTTTTCTATATTTTTTAAATGTTTTTTATTATATTTATTTATAATATTGATGTATTTTACATCAATATTTAGCGCTTCTGTTTGGCATCATTTTCTAGGAATGTGTGAAACTATTTATAATACAGAAAAATTTCCATAAGATCTTTTTTATTTCTAAGAAACCAATATGTTATGGGTGATTTGTTGATTTTTTAAAAAAAAAAAAAAAAAACACACAAAACAAAAACTTGCTGTGTATCCAGGGCTAGACCAAAAAGCAAGAGCTTGTCGTAAAGGATTTGCTAAACACATAAAAACTCTGTTAGGAACTGGGGCCAAAAGACACACCACAAATACTTTGCTAGTGCTTTTTATTGCTTGGGAAATTATGCAAGGAACTGATCAAACTATACACATGCACACGTATGCATGTGGGATTCCAAAGTCCTCATCTCCAGATACCCTAAATACATGTGGGAGGGGGGGCATGTCAAGGTTCAGACATGCAGTTCATCGCTAACAGCACTCACAGTGTGTTAAGTTTTTGAAAGCAGCTTATTGATTTGGCGTGGGAAGTCATACAGCATAGCTGAGCTGACACCCCTCGTCACGCTGATGCACAAGCACTGCCCCGCAGGAACAGCCCAGCTGTCAATCACAAGCTACAGTTTTAGGCGACTGCTCTCGGGACTTTTAGCTAGGGGTTATTCTTGACTTGGGAACTGGATGCTTGTAGCGTCTTGGTGCATGTTAAAAGCAGCCCTTCTCTCCAGTAAACATTCTCCTCAGCGTCATTGTGTTTTAGCAACAGGCGTGTCAACTCTCCGGTTCAGGGAGAATGTGTTCAGCTGTTTTCTCATACTGTAGCTTTATAGCGACTTAAAAGAAATTGTTTTGCTGTTGAATCATGCATGCACCATAGGCCAAACACAAACACGGAAGGGAACTCCCCTACAAAGCTGTTTAGGCCATAGCTTCTAGTGCTCTGTTATATACTGCGTTCTACCAGAACATTCAGAAATAACTGAAATGCTTTTTTAAGTCTTTGTATAATAAATGAGATTTTAAAATCATGATTAAAACAAGTTCTTTTCCAGAGAGAGACAGAAATTTAGTAGCCCTGTTCTTGGAACCTGTAGCTGGCCCACAGTATAGAATGTCAAATGTCAAAATGCAGAATTTTGTATTCAAGAGAAAACTAGGCAGGAAGGTAGCATTTTCTCCCTTCCTTCCTTCCTTCCTTCCTTCCTTCCTTCCTTCCTTCCTTCCTTCCTTCCTTCCTTCCTTCCTTTTTTCCTTCCTTCCCTTTCACCTTAAATCTTTAGACTTGAACATAAAGTTTATATCATGAGAGATAAGTTGTTCTGTTAAACTCATTTTTGCCTTTTGTCTGCTATTAAACTTGTAGATGAATTCTGTTGTTTATGTTTTAGAAACACAATCATCGCTTTAAGTGGATTTACATTGTTAGCCCTTTTTCTCAATGCATTTGCATCTTCTGTGAATGTAAACCTCCCTGATTATGACAAAAGCTGAATATGAACATGTGTGTGTACACAGTCACGTGACAGAATATTCTCTCTGTAGAGTAGTTGTCTGGGAGCTGAATATGAACATCTGCGTGTACACAGTCACGTGACAGAATATTCTCTCTGTAGAGTAGTTGTCTGGGAGCTGAATATGAACATGTGTGTGTACACAGTCACGTGACAGAATATTCTCTCTGTAGAGTAGTTGTCTGGGAGCTGAATATGAACATGTGCATGTACACAGTCACGTGACAGAATATTCTCTCTGTAGAGTAGTTGTCTGGGAGCTGAATATGAACATGTGCGTACACAGTCACGTGACAGAATATTCTCTCTGTAGAGTAGTTGTCTGGGAGCTGAATATGAACATGTGTGTGCACAGTCACGTGACAGAATATTCTCTCTGTAGAGTAGTTGTCTGGGAGCTGAATATGAACATGTGTGTGTATACACAGTCACGTGACAGAATATTCTCTCTGTGGAGTAGTTGTCTGGGTGCTGAATATGAACATGTGTGTGTCCACAGTCACGTGACAGAATATTCTCTCTGTGGAGTAGTTGTCTGGGACTGTCGCTCACACCCTCAAATAATAAGTCTTGGCATCCAGTCGGAAGCAAGAATGATGCAGTGGCCCACGGTTTAGACCATGCTTTCCTCTCTCTGCAACACTTCATGTGTTTATGCCTCCCAAACCTTTCCAGATGCAAATGGTAGACATGTGAAATTTCTTTTTGATATTTCATTTTCCACTCTATTTGTGTCTTTATAAAAAGTTATACATGATCTGATTATTTACTGAAAATGTATCATTTAAACTTTTTTTATATGAAAATCTAATTGTTAACCTCAGAGTTGATTAGAAAAGGAATAAGTTCAGCAGAACTTGGTGCTTACTAGTCCCCTCTCTTGTGTGGCGCAGATGACATTGTTGGGAGATATGATGATCTGTCCAAGTCTGTGAATGAACGGAATGAAAAGCTTCAGATAACACTGACCCGCTCACTGAGTGTGCAGGACGGCTTGGATGAGATGCTGGACTGGATGGGAAGTGTGGAGAGCTCACTGGTCAAACAAGGTCAAGTGCCCTTAAACTCTGCGGCTCTTCAGGACCTCATCAGTAAAAACATTGTGAGTGACCTTTTCTGGGGGAAGGAATTCTACTTGGAGTTAAAAATGAATGATTTGTCTCCAGGAATAGATAGGCTTAAAGACAGAGATAAGAGAGGCCTCTGAATACAGCCAAGTAGCAAGCAGTGCTTGTTCAAATCAATGTGTAAATGATTTTTGTGATGTCACTTAGGAAGAGATTTATATACTTTTCATTATTCATTAAGGAGGGTCTAAACCTACACTGTCTTATCTCATTTATCATTATTTCAGACAGCTGCTCATGGGGTTCATCAGATCAATCTTGTTGTTGCTAAGCCTTTTAAAAATTAAGAGCATGGCTAATCCCCAGACTGCATTCGATCTCAGGGTTTCTGGGTAGCAGCAGCCCTCTGCGTTCTTCAAACAGCCAGCCAGCTGTTCTCTGCACTCCCTTAAAGAGCTTTAGGATTGGCTTCCTCAAGGGGAAAATCAAATGTGTCACTCATTCCCAACTGCTAGCCTTTTCAGTCACAGGTTGTTCAAGCTTCTGGTGCTGTGGAGAATCATGCTCAGACCTCCGCAGCATTATTTGTGGACATCACTAGAAAATACATACAATAATTGCTGTGTTTCAGATGTTGGAGCAGGACATTGCAGGTCGTCAGAGCAGCGTAAATGCCATGAATGAGAAAGTGAAGACCTTTATGGAGACCACAGACCCGTCCACTGCATCCTCGCTGCAGGCAAAAATGAAGGACCTGTCTACCCGGTTCTCTGCAGCCAGTCAGAAACATAAAGAAAAGCTTGCCAAGATGGTGGAACTAAAGGCCAAAGTAGAGCAGTTTGAGAAGCTCTCAGAAAAGCTCCAGGTGTTTCTAGAGACACAGAGCCAGGCACTCACTGAGGTGGACGTGCCAGGAAAAGATGTTCCGGAGCTGTCTCAGCACATGCAGGTGTGTAGTCCATGGTAGATGCCATGGCAAGCAAGCTCACGCGTTTGACAGTCTACCTGCCGGTTTTCATTCTAACTGCTTCATGCTTGCTTCTCCTTGAATCATTTGTCTATTGTATAGAATTAACCATTTACCACACATGCCATAGCTGTTACAAACATCACTGTGCATGCCAAAATCACAGAGAAACAAAATGGCAGTGCATGTTCACGTGTCCCCTGTATCCTAGCTGCACATTCACAGTCTGTGGAGTACTGAGCACTAGGTGTGCTCCATGAAACCCCAGCCAGAGGTACTCTGCTCCTGTACACACCTCTGGAGAAATGTGATTCTAAGGTCCCACAGCATTTATACTGACGGATGTCAATCCTTTGCAGGAATCCACTACGAAATTCTTAGAACACAAGAAAGATCTCGAAGCTTTGCACAGCCTCCTGAAAGAGATATCCAGCCATGGCTTGCCAGGGGACAAAGCTCTGGTGTTTGAAAAAACAAATAATTTGTCAAAGAAATTCAAAGAACTGGAGGATACCATCCAAGAAAAGTAAGCACCTCATTCAAAATATGTTTTATTCCATCTGGTGGTGCTCAGTAGCTACATTGCTTTTATTTATTGGAGTATATGACTGAGGTGATTTCCAAAATGTAGGGCCTGGACTCTTGCTGTATTCATGCATTGAATATACTCAGGAGGGCTGGGCGGTGGTGGCGCACGCCTTTAATCCCAGTACTCGGGAGGCAGGCGGATCTCTGTGAGTTCGAGGCCAGCCTGGTCTACAAGAGCTAGTTCCAGGACAGGCTCCAAAGCTACAGGGAAACCCTGTCTCGTAAACCAAAAGAAAAAAGAAAAAAAAATATATACTCAGGAGGCCGGAGCAGGATTACCAAGAATTTGAAGCCCTAATGTGGACTGAAGGGAGACCCTGTCTTAAGAAGCAAAACACAACAACAAAAACACAAGTTACTATTCGCTAAATTATTGAGGTGGGAAACAGAACATGGCTTGTGTAAAGTGGGGGACACTGCATAAGCATGACGGTGCTGGTGGGGTGTGACTGGAATGATCCGGCTCACCGGGGTCTATGATTTCTTTGGCAAGTATTGCCTTTCTGTTTGCAGAGACAGAAATAACCTTGAAAAGCAGTAGTTCTTGCTTTGGGGACTCAGTTCAGAAGCTACACATAATTTCAGCTTGTTCTTAATAGCCCTTTTAATATAACAGCTTACTTCCTTAATGAGTGCTGGGTTAAGTCATCCACTAACTAATGTGACCTGTGTTCTCCTCAGGTCAGCAGAAGATACATGGGTTTTTTTTTTCCTGGATCTTTGCTGACTGGCATTAAGCATTATATAAGATGAATCAATCGAAGCTGATAGAGTTTATATAGTGTTACAGAGTATTGTTACAGACGGGTTACAGATTTTTTGACTGTTTCCTCTCTTTGTCTATAGCTTTGCTTAAGGAATCACAAGTAGTTACTCAGCTGATTTCATTGACCACATAAGCAAACATCAGCCTGAGTTGTTCTGTGCCTTTCAAAAGTGCTTGTTAAAGCTGAGCCCGATTTAGGGATAATGACCATTGGAGCATCTGGTTCCGCAGCCTAACTTCTGGTTTGCCTTTGTTCATTAGAAAAGACGCTATTGGCTCTTGCCAGGAGCAGCTGAGTGCTTTCCGAGGTCTTGCTCAGTCACTGAAGTCCTGGATAAAAGAAACAGCAAAGCAGGTTCCCGTTGTGAAGCCTTCTTTGGGAGCAGAGGACTTAGGAAAATCGCTGGAAGAAACTAAGGTGGCTCATTGGACCTGATACTAACCTCTGCTTGCCTGTGTTAGCAATGAAGTGTGGGTCCTTCAGTCTAAAGTCATGCAAGCTGGTCTCCTAATTGCCTATAGGATCTGTGGGAGCTAGTAATGGGATTAGCTGAACTTTTCAAGGAAGGACATAATCCCTTTGTTAATTTGATTTATGAAGAAGAAGTGTCCGTGAGTCATTAGTCTCCCAATATTGAAGTTTCCTTCTTCATCAAATTTCAGCTTAGTTCCCATTCTCTTATTATGCCCTCCCTCTATGTAGTCAGAGAGAGACCCCTGTCTGCATGTGCTTGGTAAGCTGTGGTGGAAGACAGGTTAGTCATTTGATTGAAATCTTTGCATAAATAGTATATACGTAATTTGTTGCCTGACTCAAGTCATGAAAGTCATGAATGATTGTGTCAGGCTTTCTTGGAGTGAAGTCATGTATCTTTACAACGTCACTGAAACGGTGGCAGTGAAACGCAGCGTGAGTTGGAATTCTGTCTGCCCCTGTTTATTTTTATTGTCCTCTTACATATCTCATGATGCGGCTGCACCTGGTATAGCCCTGCAGACTTACAGTTGACAGTTACTCTGGAACATTCCCGTAGCACCAGGGCACAGCCTGGCTTCCACTGTGGCTGGGGGCAGAACACAGAATGGGCCTTGCCCCGTTCTCCTCTGCCAACAGCGTTAACAGTCACCCGGGCCCACAGTCATTGCTGCTTTGAAATCTGCCCGAGAAGTTCAGTGACAATGTACAGCTTTGAAGATACGCAGAAGACTGAAAGATAATGTGTTTTTGTGTTTAAAGAAATTACAAGAAAAGTGGCGTTTGAAAGCCCCAGAAATTCACACGGCAAACAACAGTGGGGTCTCACTATGTAACCTGATAAGTGCGTTGACCACCCCTGCCAAGGCCATCGCAGCAGTCAGATCAGGTATGCGCTTTGTTTCCGGGGCCAGTCTGTAAGAATTGGAGCTCTAGTGTTAATTTTGTGTATTTTTAATTAATTAAATAAAAAGTCACCTCAGAAAGTAAAAGACGTAAGACAAATGGCTTTTAAAAGCACATTGAAATCTGTCATGGAGAGATGGGGATGGCTCAGTGCATAATCTGTGTGGAAGCATGAGGATGGGAGTTCAAATCAGTAGTATTCACACATATGTTTTACACCTGCATGGGCATGGTGGCCTGCCTGTAATTACAGCCTTCAGGAGGCACAGACAGGTAATCCTCAGAGCAGACTGACCAGCTAGACTCACTGAATCCTTGACTTCTGGAGTTGGCAAGTGACCCCACCTCAGAAAATAAAGTGGGAAGTGATCGTGGAAGATATTCAACGTCTGTGGTGGGCCTCCACGTTTAGGAGCACACACAGCATACACGCCTGCACATGTGCACCCACAGATGTAGGAACGTTTACACACACACACACACACACACACACACACATCTGTCATAGAAAAATATCTGTACTAATTTTAAATTAGTTTTAAAATCCCTCCCATGTTTGATATTTATTAACTACTACATGTAAACTATAACCACATTGGCATGTAAGGATAAGAAGGTGATACTGAGGAAGGGGACTGGTCAGGTTCCAGTCGGCTTGCTTTTTACTGTAATAATATGGAGCTGTTGAAGTTCTCTTTGTGCTATTTCTGGTCTCATTATACTAGGTAGTAAAGAAATTAATTTGGTTTCCTTCTCTATCTCTCTCTCTCTCTCTCTCTCTCTCTCTCTCTCTCTCTCTCTCTGTCTACTCTATCTATCTATCTATCTATCTATCTATCTATCTATCTATCTCTGTCTCTCCTCTCTCGCTCTCTTTTTGTCTGCTTGTCTGTGCATTGTTCCCAGAGCAGTTGACTCTGCAGCCTGTGGGTCAGCACGCGCACATCTCAGCCTGAGTCCCACTGATCCCACTTTTCTGAGTCAAATGCATACAAATGTCAATTCCCAAACTAGTTTAATATGAATGTAGTGCTTAGATAAGGCATACTTTATTGAGGTGTGTTTTTGTTTGTTAGTTTTTGTTTTCTTTTGAGTTGAATAGACATAAGGCTGATCCCCATATCTCTATTGTGTGTCTCTGAGTGCCCTCTGGTTTATCTAGTCTGACCAGGCCTCCAGCTGTCCCTATTGTGAGTGACACCCATGTTCCAGCTGCACTTTTCTCAACCAGTCGTTTATTCCACTCTATTAATCCCTTTGAAAGGGATGCCCATATTATATATGCTGCAGTGATCTCTCCCTTCGCCCCTAATCAGATTTCCTGAGATGCCAAGTTGATTTTTCTTAAGAAAAGGAATCCTGTTGTCTTTAATTTATCTTAGTTTCTCCTGCCTCCTTATTTGTAATAAAATCTATTCTCTGCTGTGTTTTCTTTGTTTGGCCTTTAAGAATTAGATTCTGGGATGCTTTTCCTTTCATGTAAAATGCCTTACATGTGAGTGAGTGTGTGTGTGTGTGTGTGTGTGTGTGTGTGTGTGTAACAATGCAAGATTCAGATGTTTAAATGTTTCTGTTGGTTGTGCTTGTTTGAGCGTATCTCTGCTTTGATAGATAGCTAGTGGGTTCTAGCATGAGAAAGTTGGATTTTATTAACAATGTGGTTATGGAAACATGCCAACACCAGATGGTTATGATAATAAAAGACAAATAGCTATTACTACTCACTAAGGAGTTTCTGTTTGATAGGCAACGAGTTAACTGTCTGTGGTCCCCATACTGCTCTTACAGGTTAGGCACCGTGGTACGCATCAGCTTTACTTATTAGTTCTTCTGGGCACACAGCTAATAATTAGTAGAGTTGGCATTTAAATTCAGGAGTCCTACTCCATGCCCAGGCACTACCACCCCTGTATTCTCTCTTCTTCAGCATATGTGGACTTACCAAAGGCTTTCGTTTCATCTTTATTTTCATTAGGTAAAGCAGGTTTTCTCTTCTCGGTTACTTTGCTTTATTTAATATATGTATTCTGGGAACCTTCTAAACTTCAGTAGCCTTATCATTAAAATGACTTTAGCACAAAACAACTTAGCTACAATATTTAAGAATTAACTTTTGGTTAATTTATTAACAGTAGAAAGTAAGACACAGCCTCACTGCTCTAAGAATCAACAATGGCGTTCTTAAATGGCCTCTCGATGACGGTTTGCTTAATGCTGTCTATAGTTGGTGAGTAGAAATACTACAACAATCTAAAGTTGTTTTTGTTTTTGCAGGTGGAGTAATACTAAATGGTGAAGGAACAGACACAAATACTCAGGATTTCTTGACAAGTAAAGGTGAATAGGAGCCTTATCTGGTTCATAATGGAGCTTGCTGTTTCTGAGAAAATCCTTTGAGAGAGCCATAGCTATGTTGAAATCTTAAACTTGAATTAGAATGGTCGCAGTCTCCATGGTTATATTGATAGAATATTTTGTAAACCCTGTCCAACTGTGATGAATGTTTCGCTTTAGTACTTGGTTTTATTTTCTTCTTGTTAAGATACATTTCTACAGGAGAGGCACCAAAGCTACAGAGAAACCTTGTCTCAAAAAAACAAAAAATAAAAAACAAAAAAGGATACATTTCTACTTGGTTAGCATTTGATCTGATTTATTGTTTAGTACCCAAGAAATAGAATGTAAGCTTAAAACTCTGTTACACTACCTCTGACATTTTACTATTATTCAGTGTTCCTGAGTCAGTTTTCACTAAACAGCAGTGTTGCCTGATCTTTCAATCCTAAAATGTTTGGGGTCTATTGTAGCTTAATAGTGACAAAGTAGAAAGAAGTACTATAAAGTTAATTCTATGACTTTTCTCCAAAACCCTTAGCATGCATTGGTATATTTTTTTTTCCAACTCATAGGGCTAACATCTATTAAAAAGGACATGACTGACATAAGCCACAGTTATGAAGACCTTGGCCTCTTACTCAAGGATAAGATAACTGAACTAAATTCTAAGCTTTCCAAGTTGCAAAAGGCTCAGGAAGAATCGAGTGCAATGATGCAGTGGTTGCAGAAAATGAACAAAACTGCAAGCAAATGGCACCAGACGCCAACGCCCACAGACGCTGAATCTGTGAAGACGCAAGTCGAGCAGAATAAGGTAGACTGGGCTTAGTAAAAAGGGCCGGTGAAAGAGATCTCTGGCTCTGATATCAGAGCCAAAGAAACACCTTGCCCTTCAGCAAATCAGGAATTGAAAACCAACCAATCCCAGGGCACAAAAACCAACCAATCTCTGAGCTTGACCCAAGCTCAGGAATTGAAATCCAACCAGTCTCCACCCTGAAAACCTCCACCTTGTAAAATTCCAGCCCTAAGAAGTCCTGTGAAATTCTAAAAGAATCTTAAGAAAGCCAAAAATACCTACAACTCCTAAGGGAAGATTACCTACAGTAGCTCCAAAGGGAAACGTATCCCAACCAAAGTGTTACAGCTCTATTCAGGTGGGGGACCATTTCCCCAGCGAAGTTACAATCCAGGAAAGGGTTCCCTAATGCAAGTGTAACAGCTCTGCTCCAGCGGGGGAGGGTTCCCCAGCCAGGTTGTCACAGCTCTGCTCTGGTGTGCTCCAGAGAAATGTTACACTCTGGTCGGCTTCCCTGGAGTATGACACTTGCAGGTATTCCTTGGCTTCCAACTACCAGGATACCTTTCCCTTTGGAGCTGTAATGCTTACACTGGTGCACAGAAGGAAGACATCAGAGAGAATGGACGGAAATTCAGAAGCAGCCAGGGTGGTCCTGTGCTCTGTTCTGTTTTCTACTTAGATCCATCAACAAATAACTTCAGAGTTTTAAAGTCTGCCTTTCTGTAGATTGGGGGAGTTGGTAGTCATTTTTTCCCTGCCCTCTGACATTGTAAAAAGAACCAAACTGTTGGGTATATGTAACTTGGCCATCGTTACATCCACTTAAATCTGGGTTAACTAGTTAACTCTTAGGAAAGATTTAGTCAGGGGGTAAATATATTAAGGGCCTGTTTTGTCTACTATAAAATGGGGTAGCTAATACCATCCTCTTCTTTAATGGACAATATTTCTGTATCTGTCAAAATTGAGAAAGTAGTTTTCCATGGTGGCTCTGTGATGGCAAAAATGTATACATATTAGAAACCTGCATTTAACTTCTACCGTGTGTTTGTTCCCAAGTTGAGTCCAAAGTCCCAGAGGCCTTTCCCAAGGCCTGTTAGTCACAGTCTCACTGAGAGCAGCTGCATGTCTCCTTAGTAGTTTGAAATCAGGAAATTCTCTCCCGTGTCAGTCTGTCATTCCTCCATAGTTAGGGTGTTCCTCTGTGGGATCTCTGTGTTTCACAGCTGAAGATGGGCAAAGGAATAGTAAGAATTAGCAGTCCCATAATCCAGGATTTAACGTACTCCAGCATTTAGCGTAGGGGTTTTTCCTCTTTGGGTCATACCAGACGATAAGAAATGCAGCATAATTGTGCTTTTTGTCTGTTGATGGCAAACTTCTGTGTAGTTTATTGCTTTTTTTTCTTGTTAGTCCTTTGAGGCGGAACTGAAGCAGAACGTAAACAAAGTGCAAGAGCTGAAAGACAAACTGACTGAGCTACTGAAGGAGAGCCCAGAGGCTCCCGAGGCCCCCTCCTGGAGACAGACGCTGACGGAGATGGGTAAGTGGAGCCTTGTGCCACAGCTCACAGGCATCAGAATGCTTTTCAGAAAACATCCAGTAGTCTTGGTTGCTTTTGGATTATCTTTAAATGTTTCAGAATCTGTTTTTTGAGTAATTAAAATCATGACTTTCAAGTCCATTGTTCTGAGAATTGGCATTCAGCTGTTTTTATGGAAAAGGTGGCTTGGCTGATGATAAGATGCTATGCACTGAGTAACATCTTCATTGGTGTTCATTTGCTTTTTATTAGCTTTGTGCTCATAGGTGTTATGCCTTAGTATGTTTCCTTCCATTTACTCACCTGGAAAAGGCAGGCTCCCCTCTCCTCGGCGAGGAGGCTTCTGAGACTCTTCCAGCTTCCTGATGGTTTGGATACTTCTGCATCCTGTCTGCTTTTTTTTTTTTTTTAACAATTGCCTTTTTAAAAAATATTTATTTATTTATGTATACAATATTCTGTCTGTGTGTTTGACTGCAGGCCAGAAGAGGGCACCAGATCTCATTACAGATGGTTGTGAGCCACCATGTAGTTGCTGGGAATCAAATTCTGGACCTTTGGGAGAGCAGGCAATGCTCTTAACCTCTGAGCCATCTCTCCAGCCCCTCCTGTCTGCTTTTGTTCACAGTCTCTCTAGTCAGATTATATTAGATTAGAACTTGCCATACAGAAGGATGCTATTAAATAAAAACCACCTATTGTGTTCTATTAAAGTTTGCCCTTTAGTATATTGTGCCAAGTGACCAATAATAAAAAAAAATCTCTTGGGACCAGTGGAAATGGCTCAGTCAACAAAGTACTTACATGAGCACAGGGATGGTTCAGTCCCCAGAACCCATGTGAAAGCACTGGACACAATACAAGATTGTAATCCCTGTGCCAAGGAGTTTCTACACATAGCTCTGTGGGGCTACCTGGGCAGCCTTGTCTGCTAGGCAAGTAGCAGGCCAATGAGAGACCCTGTCTCATAGAAAAACACGCAAAAACAAAGGCGCGTGGCTCCAGGGACAGCAGCGCGGGTTATCCTTCAGCTTCCACACACGTATGCACACGTGTACCCACACAAACACAATTTGAAAAGCAATAAAGTGGGCTTAAGGCAAGCCTCGGTGCTCTGACAGCAAATCCGCACCTCAAGAGGTTGCGCTCTGTGGAAACCAGGAGAGCAAGAAGGCTTCCTGGCTGCGGGCACAGTCCTGTGGGATGGAAATGACGGACAGAAATGGGAGATGATGCAGGGAGGTGCCCAGGTCTGGCTTATGTGAACATTAAGATTGTGAGGGCCAGATTAGAGGGATCCTCTCAATACAGACCCAGGATGAGTGTTCCAGGGTCAGGCTGTGACAGGCCCTGCGTCTCAGGCAGGTGTCTCCCGATTTTATCATCTAAATGATGAGACGTTATTGATCAAAGGACTTGAGGAGGGAAGTGATATGTTTGAAAATGGTTTTTGAGGGAAATTATTTTAGAATTAAATGGCTTACCGCTGAGAAATAGCCGGGTGTGAGTTACAAGACTACTAAGCTATGTCTGTAGTTTCAGAGTGTGCTCCTTGTATCCACGTCCACCTCTGCACCACCTGGGAACTAGGGAGACACTGAACTCGCGGAACCCCCACTCCAGACCCCGTGTGTTAACAGTCCCAGCCGGTGGTTCTGTAGCAGCCCAGTTCAGGAAGCACTGTGGTCTAGAAAACGGATGATGTAGACTATGGTAGAGCACAGCCCTGAGCATCTCCACGAGGCATAGCAGAGCCGTCAGAAGGCCGTCGAAAGTCACTGTGGAGCGTTAGTGGTTAAGAGTACAGACTGCTCTTGCGGAGGACCTGAGTTCAGGGCTTAGCACCCACACCAGGCAGCTCCAACCACCTTAACTCCAGCTCCAGGGGATCCAGCACTTCTGGCCTCTGAAGGCACCTACACCTACAAAAATCACCCCCGCTGCATGCACGCACAAACAGACAGACAGGTAATTAAAATAAGATGTCTTTAAAAATCACTACGAACTACTGCATCTCAGTGAAAAGGAAGAGAGGGTGGCCTTTAAGGAAATATGAAAGCAGAGCCGGGCGGTGGTGGCGCATGCCTTTAATCCCAGCACTCGGGAGGCAGAGGCAGGCGGATCTCTGAGTTCGAGGCCAGCCTGGTCTACAAGAGCTAGTTCCAAGACAGGCTCTAGAAACTACAGGGAAACCCTGTCTCGAAAAACCAAAAAAAAAAGAAAAAGAAAAAGAAATATGAAAGCAGGGGCAAAGGTCAGTTTTTAGAGGGACATCACTAACTGTTCCCGTGATGGCTGTGAATGCAGCACGGCACAAAATCATGCCGAGGGTTTGTCTGTGTGATTGTCCTTTGCCACTGCATTGTCCGGCTCCCCACTGTGGACTTCTTAGAAGTCGCTGTCACGCCGCGGTCATGAGGTAGAATGCCCTTTCAGTGCCCTTTCACGGGACTCTGAGATCTCGTGCAGCTCTTGGTTGGTACTGAGTGAGTCTAATAGAGAGCTTGAGGGTAAATATTCAAGTCTGGAAGCCATTTACCTAGAAATATTTGAGAAACTTAAAAAAAAAGATTCAGGGTTGTGGTGTGACTCAGCAATAGAGAACTTGCCTAGTATTCACACAGCCCTAGGTTCAGTACCCAGTCACACCCACCCTCCCTCCCTCCCCTCCCCCTCAACTGTATAGGACTTTTAGAAGGAATAAGAGATCATAGGAACCTGATTGTTTTGGACAATGTTAATATTTTTGCCTTCTAAAATAGGTTCAGGTTTGTTTTACTTATACTGGGGTTAATACACAATTACTAAACCCATAACGTTATAACAAAGAATGAAACAGCAGGCATGGTTGGTGTGGGGGGAAGGAAGCTGAGACCTGTTATCATTTAGAATGAGCAGCATTAGGAAGAAGAGCCTCAGGATCATGGAGGCCACGGTCAGGCCTTAAGGAGAGAGGGAGATTTGGGGGACTGTATGTCATAATAGATGGGAATAGATGACAAGATCACGAGATGAGGACCATCATAGGAATTCCTAGAACTGCTGTGGACAGCATGACAGAGAAGCAAGCCTTCAGAGAAAAAGTCCCCGTAGAAAGGAGGTGTTTTGATGTCTATGGTTTGGGGCTCCATGGCTTGCAGTCCTACATCTCCTCCAGCCCAACCCTATTAAGGTCTGTATGCTCTGAGCAGGGGCTGTCAGTCCTTAGTCTCAAGGCACAAACTACAGGTGGTTATGGCTGATTTCTCCAGACTTCATCTTCTCGTGGCCAGCTTCTTAGAATGGCTGGCTCGTGTTCTAATAGGTAATGCCCGTGCTGTTTCACATAATTACTTCTTTTAAGTTCCAGCTAACAGGAAAGAGAGTTATAAGGCGTGAACGAGGATAGATGGCCACTTACTGGTGATGTACTTGCCTAATCTTAAGGCCCTGAGTCTAAATCCCAACAGCAAAGGGGGCAGAAAAGGAATGATATCATTTTGAATCACATGATTACAGTTTTCCAGGGGGGATATTAAACGTACAAAAACACCATGCCAGTCTCATCCTTTTTCTTCCAGATACTAAGTGGCAAGAGCTCAACCAGATAACAGTTGATAGGCAACAGAAGCTGGAAGAATCCTCCAATAATCTAACCCAGTTCCAGACCACAGAGGCCCAGCTAAAGCAGTGGCTTTTGGAGAAAGAACTGATGGTCAGTGTTCTTGGACCCTTATCCATTGACCCGAATATGTTGAACACACAGAGGCAGCAGGTGCAGGTGAGTGCTATCTGAGAACCAGCTGGATGCAGCCCCTTGACTTAGCAAGACAAATGTGCTCTGTGTAAATACATTAGTGTGGCCAGTGTGTATCTTCCTGCTGTGGGACGTGTTATCTAAAGCAAGACCTTTAGGGAACTACAGCTGGGAGAGAGCCACGGTATTTTCCCTGAGCCAGCACGGGGGGGTGGGGGTGGGGGGCAGATCCTCTGCCCACTGTTTGGTCTTGCTGTAGTTGTTGCAGGCCCGCTAACCCTCAGGAGACCTTGAAGGGTGAGCATGATTACCTAAGTCATGGTGATGCCGGTGTTCCCTTCTTACTGTTCACAAATTCTCTGTTCAGGCTTCATTCATTTCGATGGAAACTTGTAAAACCCATGCAGTAAGGTCCTACTCAGAAGACAGAGCAGAGCGGGGACAAGGACCAAGACTGAGGGGACAGAGGGGATCTCAGAACCCATAGTCAACCTCAGAGTCTTAGTCATTCACAGATAAGCCCAAAAGAGAGAGAAAATCTGACATTTAAGTCAGACAGAAGAGCACAAGGTTCCATTTTGTTTTTGCAGGTATGAGCAGTGTCCTCACAGCAGGGAGGAGGAGCTCCTTTAAGCCAAAAGTGTCCCCAAGTCTCAGGGGTGTTCTCGTTCATTCTGTTCATAATACAAACAGAACAAAGACAGAAAGATAAACAGGAACTATCTGGAGAAATACTTGTTTGTCATCTTAACGGTCTGAAAAGGATAGATAAATAAATATAAAAATAGATAAAATATAAAATAAAAGATTAGATACACCACAAGGAAGGATTTAGGGGGTCATTTCTAATGACAATCACGATGAGCCTCTACATTCTGAACAATAAGATTTTATCTTTAAGGCCGGGCGGTGGTGGCACACGCCTTTAATCCCAGCACTCGGGAGGCAGAGGCAGGCGGATCTCTGAGTTCGAGGCCAGCCTAGTCTACAAGAGCTAGTTCCAGGACAGGCTCTAGAAACTACAGGGAAACCCTGTCTAAAAAAAAAAAAAAAAAAAGATTTTATCTTTAAAGCTTTCATAATAAAGATTGTAAATGTTTTTAAGTCCACTGTTTAAAAAAAAAACAACCTTTTATAAGCAAGCACACTTGAGCATAATAAGCAGTTAAGAGTTACCCTTGCGTTTTCTTCAGTGTAGAATACTAGGAAATATTGGTGATGTGAATGAACCCAGTAGCAGCGTCTGGTGTGTTTCTGGAACGTGTGACTGAGCATTTGTTCATCTGCTCACGCTACAGTTTATATCGTTCTTCTTACCCTTATTCCATACAGGGTGTTACCTGGGAAGCACCGTGGCTCCTTAGTTTCAGATAATTGCACTGTCCTCAAAAATTAGGCAAACATTAAAACAAAATTCAAAGCAAACTAGAGAGGTTAGGACCATTTCTTTCTGTTTGGATGCTTAAATTTATGTTTTTTTATAGCTAATTATACAATCCTTTGTTTATTTTCTACGGTTATTCTAGATTCTGCTTCAAGAATTCGACACTCGGAAACATCAATACGAGCAGCTCACAGCAGCTGGCCGGGGCATCCTGAGCAGGCCTGGGGAAGACCCTTCTTTACATGGGATGGTGAACGAACAACTGGCAGCTGTGACCCAGAAGTGGGACAACCTGACGGGACAACTGAGGGACAGGTGTGACTGGATTGACCAGGCTATCGTCAAAAGCACGCAGTATCAGGGCCTCCTGAGAAGCCTTTCGGGTACCCTGAGTGAGCTGGATGACCGGCTCAGCAGCAGCCTCACGGCGGGCACACTGCCTGATGCTGTGAACCAGCAGCTGGAAGCGGCCCAGAAGCTGAAGCAGGAAATTGAACAGCAAAGCCCACACATCAGGGAAGCCCAGGCACTCTGCGAGGACCTGTCGGCGCTGGTCAAAGAAAGCTACTTGAAAGCAGAACTGAGTAGGCAACTGGAGAGCGTTGTAAAATCATTCAAGGATATCGAACAAAAGACAGGTTGGTCTCCCTTTGCATATACCTACTTCCTGTAAGAAACTGTGAGCCTGTGCTGCTGTTGCAAGTGCTTGGTGATAATTGGTGACTGGGAAAGGACCCTGCTCCTCCGGGCACAGGTGGACAGAAAGAGTTCTGAGCAAGTTCTGCACAGATCAGAGATGTTCTGCACACATTCCAGACCTGATGCTTTAACTCTGGGTAGTCCAAGTTGGCCTTCTAAATACATAGACTCCTTTGCTGTGTTACATTGTCTTATTTCAGCAGAAAAGCAGATGAATAGTTAGTTGTTTGAAGGGCTTTGTGTCTTTTTTCCATCTGTTATTACTTTGTGTGAGTCTGTCACAGAAAGCTTTTCTAGAGAAATGTGTGGGTTTCTGTTTTCCTCACTCACCTGTAGCAACGGTTCTGTGACAAACTACGTTCCACGGCGTGCATGAAGGGTCCTGCCAGAGAAGGACATGCTTCACTGTCTGTTCTGTTCCACAAACTTCTAGGCCTCGCCTCTAGCTGTGTCTGATCTGTGTTTTAGTTGGTTCAATGTTCATGTTGATTAGAGCAGCCATTTCAGGCTTCTTTTCCACAGAGACAGCACGGGACAGTATCCAGGATCTGCGTGTGCGGGGGTCCTGAGCTTCATCTCAGAACTGGAATCACCTGGCAAATAATTTAAGTCCCGAGAATATAGAAAAGTTGGAGAAATGGGGGGTGGGGGGTGCTTGTATTTGATATGAAAAGGGTTATTGACAGCACACACAAGACCTGCACAGGTTCAAACCAGACAAAATTCCAGCACTGAGGAGGGGAAGTAGACACACAGTCCTCAACTAAGCAAGAAACAGATATAGTTTCTACTGTGGAGTGTCCCTGGGTAAATCAACCGCATTCCAGGGCAGGACCCACACCCAGATGTAGTTGGTCTACAAAAAAACAGATTCCATGGATTTCTGTGCATGCGTGTGAGTGTGTCTGTGTGTCTGCATGTGCATGTGTGTGTCTGCGTGGATATGTGTGTCTGCGTGTGCGTGTGTGTGTGCATGTGTGTGTCTGCGTGTGCCTATGTGTGGGGGTTATTTTTGGTCTTACTGAATTTCTTTTTTGTGTGTTTTGCTTGTTTTGATTATTATTACTGTTATTATTTTAGAGAGAGTAAGAAGAACTTGAAGTTGTGTGGGCATGAGGGGAGGATGTGGACGGAGTTAGGGAAAGGGGAAATATAATCCAAATATATTTATGGGGAAAGGGGTGTTTTAAATAAAATTTTAAGAAAGAAGTGATTGATTAAGGCAATCCAGAACTGTGCCATTGTCAGCTTGTCATGCTGGCATGGAGAAGGCATTCTGGGAACACGCCCAGAATGTCATTTTTACCTGTTCCCGTGGCTTTTGGTTTTGCCTAATAGCTGCTTTCTTGCCCCAGCTGCTGTCTGCTACATTTGTCTCTCCTTTTCCCCTCTATCAATAGCTCAAGTTCACTTCCAGTTCCTCAAGTCAGTGCTACAAGTTTACTCTAGGATAACTCTGAGCCATCACTTGGAGGTTTCTGTTGGCTTTTTAGAGATAGTGCTAAGATCTTCATGTAAAATAATACATTTGTGCGTTCCCTTTCAGAGAATCATGTTCAGCACCTTCAGTTAGCCTGTGCAAGCTCTCACCAATTTCAGCAAATGTCTAAGGATTTTCAGGCTTGGCTGGATAGCAAGAAGGAGGAACAAAGAAACTCTCCCCCAATATCAGCCAGATTCGATCTCTTGGAGTCGTTGCTTAAAGCTCAGAAAGACTTCAGCAAAACTTTCACCGAGCAGTCTAACATTTACGAGAAAACCATCGCAGAAGGTGAAAGCCTGCTATTAAAAACACAGGGGGCGGAGAAGGCAACCTTACAGTCACAGCTCAACACCATGAAAACCGACTGGGACCGATTCAGAAAGCAGGTGAGCGAAAGGGAAGACAAGCTGAAAGACGCGCTGGAGAAAGCCCTCAAGTACAGAGAGCAGGTGGAAACTCTGCAGCCGTGGGTAGACAGATGTCAGCAGAGTCTGGACAGAGTGAAGTTCTGCTTGGATCCCACTGAGACCGAGAATTCCATTGCCGAGCTAAAGTCCCTGCAGAAGGAAATGGACCACCACTTCGGAATGGTGGAATTACTGAACAACGCAGCCAATAGCCTACTCAGTGTCTGTGAGGTGGATAAAGAGGTGGTTACGGATGAAAATAAGGCATTGATCCAGAAGGTAGACAGGGTCACTGAACAGCTTCAAAGTAAGAAAGTCTCCCTAGAGAACACGGCCCAGAAGTTTAAAGACTTCCAGGAAGTCTCCAAAGAAGCCGAAAGGCAGCTCCTAGGGGCAAAAGAACAGCTGGATGTCTATCACTCCCTAGGACCACAGGCACACAGTAACAAGCACCTGACCATGCTACAGGCTCAGCAGAAGTCTCTCCAGACCCTGAAGCATCAGGTAGACTTGGCAAAAAGGCTCGCCCAGGACCTGGTGATAGAAGCCGCAGAACCAAAGGGAACCTCCGATGTTTTGTTGCAAGCAGAAACATTAGCTGAAGAGCATAAAAACCTGAGCCAGCAAGTTGATGAAAAGTGTTCTTTCCTCGAAACCAAGCTGCAGGGTATTGGACACTTCCAGAACACCATCCGAGAGATGTTTTCTCAGTTTACAGAGTTTGATGATGAGCTGGATAGCATGGCTCCCGTGGGCAGAGATGCAGAAACGCTCCAAAAGCAGAAGGCGTCTATACAGGCCTTTCTTAAGAAGCTGGAAGCCCTCATAGCAAGCAACGACAACGCAAATAAAACCTGCAAGATGATGCTAGCCACAGAAGAAACCTCTCCTGACCTTGTTGGAATCAAAAGGGACTTAGAAGCCTTGAGCAAACAGTGCAACAAGTTGCTCGACCGGGCAAGAGCCAGAGAAGAGCAGGTGGAAGGTGCGGTGGAGCGGCTTGAAGAGTTCTACCGCAAACTGGAAGAGTTCTCGACTCTGCTCCAGAAGGCCGAGGACCACGAAGAATCGCAAGGGCCCGTGGGGACAGAGACGGAGACAATTAACCAGCAGCTTGACGTGTTTAAGGTAGGGAAGTCTATATTTTTTTTACAAATGTTTTTATTATTAAATGAAGATTCTAATTAGTATGGAAAGACAATTTTCTGGGGCTCGTTGTTGTTGTTGTTGTTGTTGTTGTTGTTGTTTTAACCTTCTTAAATGACGGGCATATGGCAGAGAAGTCTGAGTGAGTACATATGGCTGTAATAGTCCGATATTGCAGGGCAGTTCAAAGGCCTACATGAGTCAAAGAGAACTTGAGGGTGTTCCAGGCAGGCTTCAACCTGACCTCAGTGGAGTCATTTCTGATACCGTTTGTGGCTGACGTCTGTAGTGACCAGAGCTGTGCTTTGAGCTGAACTTCATATGTTTGTCTCCCAGCGTTTTCTTCAGTGATAAATTATAGTTTACAGTGGTGGTCTTTTTCCATTCTTTCTCTGTTTAAATGAGTCTTCTCATCCATCTTAATTTCTTCTCTAAGCTTTTCTTGTAGAAGTTTATGGTTTTTTTTTTTAAGGCATTGTGATTTTTCATGTTGTAAATCCCAGTTTTATAACAGATCTTCAGTTCATGTCTGATGCAGTTCGAAGAAAATTGTTTTTGATAGGACCAAGTCGTGTCTGCCACTTGATAGCCTCAAAGATGCTTAATGGATGGAGCACTATATTAAAACACTGGCTGTTTCAGTCTCTTTGGATTACGGCCCACTTATGATAGTGGAAGCTGGAGCAAATAATTGCATGTACAAAGAGAGGTTCATTCCTGGAAGCCAGGATGTCAGGTATCCTCACAGACTATCGAGTATTTGCTCTGTGTGTGCCACAGACCTTCTGAAGTTGTCATGGGTCCTGCTCTGTTTCTAGCGTAGACTAGTAGAGGGATTTTGCCTCATTAACACATTTATCCTCATAAAGGAAGAGCAAACAGGCTGGGCTCCCAATGTAGAGCATACGAGAGACCTCTTGTTCAGTGCTCAGGTTCAGATGCTTCCCATGGGGAAATAAAACGGAAATTAAATGGACTTCCAATTTTTTTTGTTATTGTTACATCTGATATACTATTTCCTTTGCCTGTCTTTAGTATGGAGCTTAAATGAGTGAACTGGGAAGGTAACTTCAAATATCTATAACCACTGCCTGCTGTTTACTGTTGGTGGAAGTTTCTGTCCTGCCATCAGCTCCCAAACACACTGAGGCCTATATTAATGACAAATGCTCGGCCAATAGCTCAGGCTTGTTACTAGCTAACTCTTACATTTAAATTAACCCAAATCTCTTATCTATTCTTTGTCACGAAGCTTGGTACCTTTTCTCAGTATGGCATGCCCGTCTTGTTTCTCTCTGCGTCTGCTGGTGACTCTCTGACCCCACCCTTCTTTCTCCCAGCATTCTCAGTTTGACTCTCCTGCCTAACCCTATTCTGTTCAGGTATTGGCCAGTCAGCTTCTTTATTAAACCAATCACAGTGACTTATATTCACACAGTATAAGGTAATAATCCACAGTTTATTACATGCCTTGGGTGAAGAGTTCATTCAGGGTTTAAAACTCTGTGATTCTAGGGACTAAAGAGACACAAACATAGATGTCATTTGTTTGTGTGCACCCTAAAAAAATAATGACAGCAAGTAGCAGGCCTGTACCTTGGGTTCGGTCCGATAATTTTGTAGTATCAGCCATGCAAAGGAGACACACTGTTCATCCCTAATTAGTATGCAAGCCTGTGCACAGGGTTATACAGGTGATAGCATCACACGGCCTGGGTGTTTTGAGGAAAATCATACAATGCCTTATGTGCTGCGTTCTTCGTGTTTCGGACCTGATGTTTCCTCTGGAAAGTTTTGCTATCGGTCATATCATGGACTTGAGTAACAAACGGCTGTTGCCCTTCACTCTGGCCCAACACTTCAGGAACACCCACTTAAGAACAGTGTTCTGTGAAGCTGCGTGCCAGGAGCACCAGGAGCGCCAGGAGCTCGGTGCACCCGAGGCTGCAGAAGCTGTGTGGTGCACACATGAGAGCTGTGCTCACGAGCGTCCCAGAGAGTGTGCTGCTGGTGAGAGGGGACCAGACAGCCCTTCGCTTCAGTGTTTTCTCTTTCCCTGTTAAAGCGGCAGAAGAGCACGTCTCAGTTCAGTTTCTGTTGGGCCTTAGTCTTTTGTGGAATTATTTTTCAGTATATTTTTTTGAAAATTTAAAAAACAAATCAAGTGGAGTAATTTGCATTGCATGAAAAGCCACTCATAATTTCTAAGAATGAAACCAAATAGTACTGAAGGACTGGGCCTATTTTCGTTTTGAGCTTTCAGATATAATCCCGTTTGACATTAATCCACCAAGTAGCTTTCCTTCACCCTAATGTCATGGATAAAATCCTGTGGTGGTTTTTCTCAGCACACAGCGAACTGCTTGAGAGCAGGACTGAAACTTAGCGGTCACTAATTTCCACATAACTCGCCAGTACAGAGCCCAACATTCACCCCATGTGATGTAGACTTAAGTACAGATTTCCCTGCCCCCTTCCTTCAGATTAGAACTGAAGACATTACTATTTATTTTTACTTTGTTTCCTTAAAAAGACAAAATTTATTTATGGTAAAAAAAAATCAATTCAGTTATACTGACTAAAAACTTGTTATTCTAAATCAAACCTTCTGATTCAC
Source organism: Arvicola amphibius (assembly GCF_903992535.2). Classification (NCBI taxonomy): domain Eukaryota; kingdom Metazoa; phylum Chordata; class Mammalia; order Rodentia; family Cricetidae; genus Arvicola; species Arvicola amphibius. Next base: position 89,895,315 of record NC_052055.2, read on the forward strand.
TATCAGTCAAAAGAAGATTCCAAAAAACTTTGACGGAAGATTGATGCCTCTTTAGCTAATGCCAGTTTTTAAACTATATATTTGATTTCTTGCGCCTTAGGTTTTCCTAGTCTTTGGATTAAAGTTTAAAGAATGAGGTCTTTTTTCTGCTGTTGCTTTTCCTCCTGTGTATCGTCTTCCTTCTATGCTTCTCTACTTTTGCAATTCAGTTGTGCTGCAGAGTGTCCTCACTGCAGACTGAACACCAGAGTCCGTGTCCGTGTCTCCTGGAGGAGGGATGAAGGCTGCTTTGGTGCTCCCTGCTTGCAGAGCCCTAACTTGGGTGTATTTTCAAATGAAAGATGTGTTAAGTCATATAGATGCTCCTTTTTTTTTGCAAATTATTTACTTATATGTTTGAGACAAGGTCTCCCTGTGTCTCCCGGGCTGTCCTGGAATTCACCATGTAGACCAGGCTGGCCTTGAACTCACAGAGATGGAGGTCCGCCTGCCTCTGCCTCCCAGGTGCTGGGATTAAAGGCGCGCACCACCCCTGCCCGGTATTCACACTTTTCTTTATCCAACAGTTATGTAAGTGGTTTTATGTCATTAGCAGTCACCACATCCTTTCCTCATCACAGTTGGTATCACTGCACTGAACTGTTGATTTCACACTGATCTCACTGAAGATCAAAGAAACTACAGTATTAATAGTGTCCCATCTTAGCTAAGTCTGGACCCTTTCCTCTCTATACCATGGCAGAATGATATCAAAAACACTTAGACCCTGCTTCCTGTTCATCCTGGCTGCTCTTGCTGCCTCCTTTGTGATTCTTTTTCCCACACAAGTGTCTCTGGTACAAGTCAATACTAACTGGCAATTCTATTTTCAAAATGGAAATAACATTTCATAGAATGGAGAATTTCTAATTCAAGTTGAAATCAGAGACATAGACCAGAACACGTAATTACACTATAATAACTTTAGTCTGGTCCAGGTGTAGGCATTATCTAACCCAGGCAGTATTTGAATATTGAATAAATAAAATGCAAAATATCATGGCACTAGAGACACCAGGAAGTTTGCACACAAATTTCTTAAAATAATGGTTAAATGATCCAAACACCTACTGTGATGTCGCCATATTTTTAAAAGTAAAATTAGAATTTCCAGAAAGAGTTTTAATAGTAATATTCATGCTGTTAGTAAAGAGCAGAGATGAATAATTTATCCATGTGTGTGTTGAGTACAAGGGAAATTAGATAACTCTGGTTTAGGAGAGGTTCTGGGTGTGGGGCATGTCTTAGTGGACTGATTTCTGCCATCGACTGCTGGCCAGCAGGCTGTGTGCCTCCCTTCAGTGTTTATAAAGGTGAAATATTTTCACCATGGAAACTACCTAAAGTTTATAGGCTAATAGGAAGGTCACATTCTTTACCCCATCAAAGTACCCTTTAGGAGTAATACTACATCTGGTGGGCGAGGCAGAACCCCTGGTCCCCGAGTAGAGATCACACCTCCACCCCTAGCTAATGAAGTGGTGTGAGTACTCCATGTCCTGATCCACCCTAAGTGGGCCAAACACATGGCTGCCCTCTCTCCTCCATCACCTAAGAAACATCACACACTACAGACCTGGAAGGCCTGTCAGTGCGAGCTGGAGGGCCGGCAAGATGGCTGCAGTGGCAGAGGCCTTTGCCACCAAGGTCCGATGTCCTGAAAGAGAAGAACCAACGCCCACAAGATGACCTCTGACCGCTACGTGCATGCTATATCTCATTCTCACTCTCCCCCGCCCCTCTGCACACACACACACACACACACACACACACACACACACACATCTATAATGGTCTTAAGGGCAAGATTACATTGTTTCTTTTATCCCCGTTTTGATACGAAAGTGTTTTCAGATTTTGCTTGGCTCTGTCCTCTGAAGGAAGTTGAATGGGGTTATTAATATGTGCACTTGCTTGGCAGCCTTTAAAAGCATGAGCTTTTAGATATTTTTGTGTATTTAATTAATAAGACCACTGCCTTCTGTGCAGAATCTTTTTAGCCACCTAGAAGCCACCCTGGAGGTGGCACAGATGGGCACCGCTAGGACCACAGATGTTATGGAGGGATCACGAGTGCTTGTTGGAGAGACTGAGGACAGTTTGCCTCGGATAAGACACCAGACAATCAGTGCTTCTCAACATGCTCCTTCTGTGCTGCTCCCTGTTAACCGTGAATTAATTCCCACTCGGATAAATGGCCACTGTGCCCACGCACCGCCATCACCTGTGTGGTGGCTTTGGTCTAGAGACTGTAGGGCACTCCCAGCTTTCTTCAGCAAACAGCTCCTCTGCGTTAGAAAGAGTGCTAAAAACCCTTGCTCTTCATGCCTGTCTCATACCTGCAGCCCAAAACCCCTCTTTCTCATTTGGTTTCTTACCCAGATTTCAGCAACGGTTGCGCTGGGCCAAGCAAGAATTTTGTCAGCTTTTATAGATAATATAATTTGTGTTTATGTATTTTCCACTTAATGGTGTAGTAAACATAATGTCCCAAATCTCTCAGGTCTAAAATTTCCATGTTTCAAGTTTATAGAATTAGCCTTTAATGACTTCCATAAAGTGATTTGTGGCACTTGGTAATAAGATTACTTGCAAGACCTCTCCTTTAAAAGGATTTCACTTGAGAAGTAGGAAGCGACGGCAAGGTGCTGTTCCGCTTATGTTATGTTAGCACTGATGTTCGACGTGTCTGAGTAGACGGTAGGGGTTCAGCTGGCTCATCTCTAGACAGAGCGTGGGTAAGCTGTAGCTTGAAGACAGCACTGCGATTGTGTGTGTGAGCTATCGGTGTCGACTGTTTAGAAAAGCCCTCTCCGGAAAGTGTGAGCGCTCTAACGATCCATGATTAGTGTGTAGCACAGCATACCGTGTCCAGATTTCACCAGCAGTGGCGACTGTCACTCTTGAAGTAGCTACATAGGACAAATGTAAGGTGAAAGACGAGCCAGGTTTTTGACCTTTATGTTAATCTAGCTGTAGCTTTCTGTGCGATCTCACGTAACACATACGTGTGGATTTACTGCTAGACACCTCGATATAGTACAAATAATACAGTAATTAACTTGAACCAGAATACAATAAGCTGCAATCACTAAGATGATAAGAATTCACAGTTACCCATAATCAGCCAGTGCACATTTTCCCGAGGTGCTTCCTGCTTCCAAACTGTGCTAGGTCCGTTTTATTGTCTTTATTTCCCATTACGCTGTGAGATGGGGAAGGACAGTGGTGATGTGACGTCATTTCCCCAGTGCTTGCCTAGTGCTTGGATTTGGTGATGAATTATCCATGAGGTTTTTATAATGTACTGCCTATCTCAAACGTCGGTTTCTCTGTGTCACTCGGCTTTTCGCAGGGCTGAATAATATTGTGTTAATGACTCAGTCGAAGGTGGGCTGAGTTAAGGTCATTCTTTATGAAAAGTTACTAAGGATCTTACAGTGTCCCAATTCCATGGAAATCATCACTACTTCTTTGGGTAGGAAGCATTGTATGCGTCTAAGGTGGTGGGAGTTTGAGAACACTACCCTTGATTTCTATGCCTTCCCAGCCTTGGAGTCAGTCCAGGCTTCACCATGGTGGTTGTGGATACATTTTTCTTTTCTCTGAGCTTGGACGTCACAGACTCGCGCACTCGTTGAAACATTTCAATTCAGTGCCATGAAAATGGACCTCCGTGTTGGGGTGTTGGCGGGTATTTTATACCTGCTTTTTCTGTATCAATGTCGGCATAAATGTACTTTCCAACTTAATGATGACCACGTACTGAGCTGCATCTAGTAACTGTTGAGTATGAAGATATTTTAATTTAACTTAGATGTTTATAAAATAATTTGGGAAACTTAAGGTGCAGAACATTTTTATAAAACTACCAGAAAAATACCACAACTGCTTTCTTCATTCCGGGACCAGCACCATTTTGTCTTCCTGCCTTTGTAGCTAGGTATTTTTCTGGCAGTGAGCTTTATTTCATACAAGAATGGATCAAGTTTATTAAATAATTCTTGTCATTTCCTCCCAAAAGGCTAAGGTTTGGCTTGCTGGGCAGTATTTTTGTAAGAACATTTGCTGAACTGATAAAAATCTGTAGATGTGATTTTTATTAAATAACCCATGTTCATCGTTAGCCTGGGCCTTGCATTAATCTCAAGAGGTCTGTGTGGATATTAGTGACTACAGATATTCTTGTCAGCAGTGCTGGGGCGAGGTGCCCACATGGGCCCTTACTGTGGAGAACAGTCAGTTTTGAACTTGGTCTTTAGAGAGGAATGATAAAACACTCGACTTCAAAGTGGTACTGTTGGTCAAGTAACTGATTCGTCACTGTGGAGAGTGGTTTCAGCTGAAGGACAGGGACCTGGCCACCCCCACTCATCCGCTTCCCCCCCCCACACACACACACACTTTCATTTAGCAGTCGAATGAGCCAGCAGTGGGAATGACTGTCCCTGCTCAGCTGGTGTCAGGTTCTACCCCTGCCCCTGGGATCCCTCCGGGATCTGAAGCCGGGAGGGGTTTCGGGATAACTGAACCCGGCTGCCCTCTCCCAGCTGCAGAACCGGCCTGCTCCGCGCTGATGTCACCAAGCTGTTGCTTTACAGTCTCTAGGCCTCGAGATTCCTCCCCCTGAAACCGCTCTGGGCTGGGGAAGAAGCCGAGTGGGCAGGATGACTGCGAAGTTAAGTCACGGGAGGGCGTAGCGAGGAGCCGAGCGGGCGTCTGGGACTCGCGCCCTGGACCGGATCAGATCGATGCCGCCGGGGCTGGGTGTGCTGCGAGGCCCCGCTGCCGTGTCGCAGCCCGAGCCCCGGCGGGAGCGGCCGCAGCCTGCCCTAGCAGAGGACAGCGGCTGGGGCTTCAGCTGGATGGGAACTTCCTCTGCCTTGGAGGAAGCCGGGAGCCTGCCGCAGCAGCCTCAGGTGGAAGAAGCCTTCTTCAGAAAGATCAGATAAGAATCTTGGGGGAAATTTTTTTAAAGAGAAGTTCGGACATGCTTTTTGACTACTTAATGGTTGCTGGATTTTACTGCCCTGCCCTTTTTTCTTTCGGGTAATTCTGGATAACCTCAAAGAAGCTTAATATGGGAAGAAAAACTGCCTTTTGGGTCGAATTTATTTTTATATGGCTCCCCCTTCTATTTAGAAGAAAAATTTAACTTTTTTACAACATCAAACTTAACTTATTTTTCTCCGACAATCTGTTCTGTGCCTTCCGATCTGAACAATACATGGCTCTTGTGTTTGTCTGTATTTCTGAAGTTTATCTGTAAAGGACATGGAGTTTTGCAAGCCATCTTTAAGTGGATTACAGTCAACCAGAGCTCTGCCGAAGTTAACCTTCAGCCTGTTAAAATGCTTGCTCGTTTGGAAATTTTAATCTGGAAACCTCACGCAAAATTAGACTGAAATGCGCAGTGAACTCAGAGTGGAATGTTCTGAGTGTTTAAGCCACCGTTAGCTGTGTGCTTGTTTTTGTCGGCTTGGGAGTGAGTGAGGGGAAGGGAACTTGCACAGAGTTGCAGGAGGTGCAGGAGCTGAAAGCTCAGGCTCCTTGCACTTTACCTCTGAGACCCAGGGAAAAGGCTGTAGCTTCATTTACTTGGATGCACTCGTGATGACCGTCAGCACCTCAGACATCATGCCTTGTTATTTATGCCTTCATGCTGGATGCACCGCAGCTCTATGCACAAGTAGACCTTCTTGGGAAATGTTTTACTGCATTTCTTCCATTTGGTGTCAAAAGCTGCAATATTTGTTTTGACTGTCTACAAAATGGGGAAGCCACTCAGCAGACCAGACTGTTTACGCCAGAATCCTCCATGTGTAGGGAAGGGTGAAGAAGAGGAGGATTTGAATATTGAAGACTGTTATGTCCCACAGCGGTCGATCTATGACACCGTCAGACTAAACGAACAGATAGACTCAGGTTCCAAAGGTAGCCTGTCTTCTAGGCATTTTGCAGAGCGGACTTTACCCTATAGTCACAGGACACTGGACGGTAGTTCTCTGTGCTCCAATGGTGCCCTTTCCTCTTGCAGTATATTTGAGCTGCGAGGTCGGGAAACTAACAGACTAGATGAAAAGATGATCTTCGATGCCCTCAAACTAAATAGTGATGTCATTCGAAGTACGGGTCTCCCCAAACCCAAGTCTCAGGCAGAAAAGAGAGAGCACAGGAGGTCATGGCGGACGTTTGTTCCAGCCAATTTTATGGATTATGCAAACAAAAGTGAAAGTTCTTTTGTTGAGCCTACTGAAGTGTCAGATGCTGTTACCAAGGCCAGCAAGTGCAGATGGGGTACTAACTCTCAGACCTCAGAAGAGGATGACTCTGGTTTATACAGCCCCCCGGCAGAGAAAGAAGAGAAGCGGGGCCCTGTAAGTGGGGACCTGCCGCAGACCAGAAGCCTGTCTTCTGCTGAAGACATTCACATATCAGAGCCATATAGGCCAGTGTTTTCTGCTGATCCCGTCAGTGAGCAGAAAATCCCGCTGCTACCGTGCAGGAGTGCCCACTCTGGGGACAGCTTCCAGGTGATTCCGCAGGACATCTCTCCACTCGACGGGAACAAATGTGTGAGTGGTCAGAGGGTGCCCCATGGTGAACACGGGTGTGTGCAGAGCCAGTTGAGAGAGAGCACAAAGTGCCACACGTTGGTTGTACCAAGAGCTGGAGGAAACAAGTGTGTTTCCAACTCTGAAGAAAAGGAGACAACTTTGAGACAAGGGGAGTCCCAGATCACGACACATAGTAGGGAACGTGTGAAGGAACGCCTTGGTGGTTTAGAAGTCTCTCCCACAGGCCTGGGAGAGCCGCATGTAGACTTCGCTAGCACAGGTTTGCTAGAAAATGCGATACTGTTGACACAATATGAGTCAGCAGAATGCAGCAGGGCATCTAAGGGTGACGTAGGGGCACCCTTTTCTGCCCAGGAGATCGAGGTGACCCAGAAGAAATGCTCCCTCCAGTTCATACCAGTAAAAAAGAAAACAGGGCCCAGAAAAACAGGGGTCCAGGCAGGAATGTTGGACACAGTCTGCAATGGCTTCCAGGTAATTAATGAAATTGGAAAACCACAGTGGCAGCTGCCAGTGGTTCTTCTGTCTCAGCGTGGTCAAGAATGATTTTAATAATGACCAAACGCAGTCATTCATTTGAGGACTTTGATTAGTGCCCTGCCAGATGCCAGCAATTGATAAATCCGTTGGTGTAACAAATTAATTAGGGATTGTTGGGGAATGATTATTCCCAGATGTTGGGGAGGGGGCGTTGCAATGCAGACAGTGGCTGTTGCAGCTCACTCAGAATTCCCCCACTGTTAATTTAGGTTAATGCTAGGTTTTTGCACAAATCATGGTCTGAAACAGTGCCATTTAAGGGCAGTTGTTTTGAGTCTATTAAGCATCAACAGGCTTAGTCATAAAGGTACCAACGCAGTATTATATTGTTATGGTCTGCAAAGCATGCCACCCGGCCAGCTTACCGGCACCCTATGCTGAAGAGGAGAGAAACTATTGTGTTCTTGCAGGCATTGTCGACCCTAACTCCTTCAGAGCTGCGGATGAGCCAAGAAAGCAAAGGGTGCAGCCTGTGATAAGTAGAGGTTATCTGTCAAGCCTGTAATTTTTTTTTCTTCCACTCAGATTCAAGTTGCCTATTTTGGTGTTTCCCCTGAGCTCCTCTGGTAGCCTTTGCCTCGGAGTCAGCTTCATTTTATTTTAAGGCTCTCTGTGTTTGTGTGCTCTGTGTGTGTGGGGTGGGGAGCAAGTCTTTATAGGGATTTGTTACCATTCAGAGATAAGGAATCTAAATAGTATCAGAAGTACTGCTTGTCTGGTCTCCACCGTCCACACCTTTTCTTTAGCCTGAAGCAAATGCTCTGTTAAAGGTTTAGCAAAATACCTTTTCCCTATAAGATTTTATAACTGATGTGTAAATTTTTTTCATAACATAGCTGTTGATGTAGTCATTTATAAGAATTTTGGAAAATGATCACAAACTCGTGTAGATCTGCTCTGATCCAAACCCTTCATTTAACCTAGATGAGGGTTGCAGACAGTTTACTAGAACTTAGTATTAGTAAGGCTTTTGCTCTGAAAACTAAGAAGTTTTCCTCTGAAACATTACATAACCTACAAGAGTGCAGTAGTTTTCTTGACCCTGTGCATGTTTTTTTGTTAACCGTTGAACCGTCTCCTTACTTAGCTCCTGGAAGTGGCAATTTAGATTGTTCCATAGAAAAGAAACAGAGTCACACACAGAGCCAAAAAACAAAGTCTTTCGTCACTACCCTCTCGTAGTTTTCTGCTGACATGCTTAGCAAGTTACACCTTCCCGAAACACAGAAGAATGTCTGAGGTTGTCTCTGCAGTGACCGGGGCTCTTCTGCTGTCTCCATTACATGCAGCTAACTTCTTATAGTTGCTAGTTGACATAGACATCCTTAGCCAGCATGGAAATGTCAATATGCACCCTCAGTGGGAGAAGCAGCTTGAACTTTTTGTTACCAGGGACATTCAGAGGAAACAATGGCTCGTTTGTTTGCTATTCCCAGTGTATTTGTTCTTACGGTTAACATAGAAGAACCCTGAATGCTTAGCACTGGGCCACGGCCTGGGGAGTGGTCTCCTGGGCCCCTACATCCTTCGCAGTTATTTTTCACACTTTACCCATAATTTTCTTCTGAAGTGCTCTTTTAATATATCTGCCTTTATTACATTTCCATATGTTCTGTTTATCCAGCCATTAATTATTATTATGGTTTCCTTCAGAATCATGACTCAGAATCCCAAATCTTAGTCTACCTTATTATCTGTGTAAAATTTTCATCAGGGAGTTAAAAATAATTGATTTTTTTTCTCATAACTTTCTCCAAGCCCAACATTATAAATATTTGTATTACCTGCGGGGGGGGGAAATTGGTGTGTTACCTTCATTGTTAACTGGAAAGGGCATCGCCCTAGATAGCTGTATCTTTTCTGTGTTGATACCAATTTAACAAATAACTGTTGAGTACATATTACTACTAGGCATCCTAGCAGGCCCAGGGTATAGAACTGTTAGACAAAAACTAGTAATTTCCATTTTTGTGGATTTGTATTTTAATCTCATGTAGTATATCCATTATAAGCCACAAGCAGCTGGGGGACCATGTGTTGGATGGGATGGACAGTAGGGGAGAGGGTCCTAGGAAAGTGTTGACAGCAGGTTCATGGGGAGTAGCAAGCAAAGAGAAACCACAGCTGATGTGTGGTCCAGATCCGGGGGTGAGAGGCCATGAATGCAGGGGTCCATCACTGGAGTGACGCCTGCCTTGACAGTCTTCTCAGTGCCTTTGCTGTAGGACTTTCCTCCTCGGTCTATACTATCATTAGAAGATTTGGTCTTTCCATGCTGTCCCGGGCTTTCTCATGTTCAATCATTGACTTTTAGTGAATGATTAATTCCTCCACCTTGTCCTCAGGAACACCTGCTCTGTCTTCCACGTGTTCCATTCTGTGGGTAAGGCTTTCCACTAGGGTTTCTTAATTTGGCCTATTGGTTTTAGGTTTGTTTGTTTGTTTCCCCTTTTGCATTTCAATTTGAATTTTCTGCAGCAATCCTATGTCTCTATTAGATTCTATTTTCGTATTTTGGAATTTTTTGTTGTTCAGATCTTTGTTTTTGTACTTTTGGGGTATATTCATATCCTCTTTGAGTTGTCTGAACATAATTTAACCGTTCTTTCAAATTCTCTGACTGTGACTTCTTCCAAGTTGTTTAAATCGGAAGCCATTACATATGGATGGGCAGTCTTGGGAAGAGACATGTTGTCCTGGTTTTTCCACATTGTTCTTGTTTCTGCACTAGAACTTGTGCCCTGAAGTTAGTTGGTGAATTGAGTTTTTCTTTCATGTTTTATGATTAAAATTCCAGGACCCCTTTTTTCGATGGAGGTGTTTGCAATGTTCAGGAGAGGGCTATGTCAATAGTAGGCATGGGGTGTGATTTTCCTTGGGACACTTAATATTCAAGGCCAGAGGCTCTACTTACTCTTAGGGCCAGGTACTGTTCTAGGTCGGCCCTAGCCTCCTCTCTGCCACTGGCTGCTCTGAAACACCCTGTGCATATGGGTCTTACCGTGTCCCCTTGGGCATTCCCCTGGGGCTGCACCTACCACTGCTGTGGTTGTGGGACTCCTCATGTGCCCTGTGTCCTTTTCCACTTGCTGCCCTTGTCTTTTGGCCCTTTGGGTAGGCACGCACTTGGCCTCTTGACCTACTTTGTTGTCCTGCCAGTGAGTTTCCACTTGTAATTTGAGTCCCAAGCTTCAGTTGTCAGCCAGCTCTATCACACCAAGCCTTATGAGCCCCCACAAGAATTCCTTGACTCGAAAGGGGCATCTTATCCTTTGCTCCTTAGCATTTTTTTGTGTTTTTTTTCATAGAGTTAAATTGTGATGACAGGAAATTCCATTATACTTACCTTGGTTTTGTAAGCGATCTTATTAAATGTATATAAGATATATTGTTAAGTGCCACAAATTTATATTTCATACTCACAAAGTAATAGTAAATGATATCTCAGTAACAGTGGCTCCCTTCACTTCTCTACTGTGTAATGAGCAAGCGCATGGTCTTTACACATTTGCTGGTTGTTAGATAATATAGTTCTTACGCTATTGGTCTCCCAACCTGCAGGTGTTCCAGAAAGAAGAAATTGAAGCCTTGCAGGTGAAGCAGCAAGATGTGAACTGGTTAGGGCAAGGGCTCATTCAGAGTGCAGCTGCAAACACCTGCACCCAGGGTTTGGAGCATGACCTGGATGATGTCAATGCGAGGTGGAAAACGCTCAATAAGAAGGTAATTGCATGGTCCCTTCAGCGCCTTAGTGGTTGCTCACTGTCTTCTTCCACAACTAGTAGTCATTTGTCCTGGTAGCCGCGCGTGCCCTTTTCATGTTGCTGTGCACTAAATGGCCCCTGACAGTAGGTAGGGGACATGGATGAACGAAGTTCGTGGGTTCACTTGCCCTGCCATGTTCTCTGCTTTGACAGAGACGTGGCTGCAGACCCAGCAGGTATGACTGTAGGCAGCCATGGTAGATGGCCCTGTGTTTAAAGAGCATGCAAACCTCTCATGCCGTGGTAGCGACAAAGGGACGCAAGGGATCCAGGCTCCTGTTGTGTTCACTTCTCTCAGGGAGATCCACATGGACATCCATTCACCCAGATGGGCACTAACAGCAGACCGAAGTGGGATTTCATTGAAGTCCAACTTTTTGAGACCAATGAGTTTATTAAGTGGGTTTTTTTAAGTTGTTTTTTTAAACAGGGTGCAAGTGAGAGGTTATTTACTAGAGCATGTGTGACCCCCCCAAATAGCTAAGTCACCACAAAGACCCACCCCATCATGGATGGCATTAGCCTTTCAATTCTATACAGTTTAGCGTCACCCAAGATCACTTGCAACTGGGGGATAGGGTAATAGGGATCCCAGAGTAGACTCTCCAGACCTCCCTAGGGAGTGTCAGTGGCCCCGTTACCTTTATCATAGATCTGACCACCACTGTTGTTTTGTTCTGCTTGCCATGGCTACGGTGGCAAAGTCCAAGAATGGCATCTTGTTATGAACAGAGGGGGAAGCACCACAGGGCACGTGTGCACACATCGGCACACACGTGCACACAACAAAGAAAAGGTCTGGGAGACGGTAGGTAAAATACCTGCCAGAGTTTGGAACCCCAGCACCCACCTAAAAGCAGATGACATTGACCTTTGACCCCAGCACTGAGAGATGGAGACAGTGGAGACAGGTGGCATCCTGACCTATCTGGCCTAAATGGCAAGCAGTTTGTTTGGTGAGACGCTGTCTCAGAAATTAAGGTCGAAAGTAGTAGAAGACACAAAGTCTGTCTCTGGCCTTAAACTCGCATATACACATGCAGAGAGGGGAGAAAGGGAAAGTACGTGACCAAGTTAAGAAACAGTTGTGAGAAGCAGTGTCTAGTGGGCAGATTCCTTTCTTATTTCTTTTAATGAAACAAGTAAATAAGTTGAAACAACTGGAACTTTGCAGGTGGCTCAGCGGGCAGCCCAGCTGCAGGAGGCCCTGCTCCACTGTGGGAGGTTCCAAGACGCCCTGGAGTCCCTGCTCAGCTGGATGGCAGACACCGAGGACCTTGTGGCCAATCAGAAGCCTCCATCGGCTGAGTTCAAAGTGGTGAAAGCCCAGATACAAGAGCAAAAGGTAAATTAATGATACTATCATTTGCCTTCATATTTAATGTTTAAAAGGACAGTCAAAGCGTACCTTCTCACTTAAACTAACCCGATGTCATAGTAACAGTTTCTTGCCACTTGCTCAACCAGCACCTACCTATTGCCACCTTGTCTGGTTAAGGCGTTGTTCTGGCTGCGAGAAATACAGCCCCGAATGAAACAACCAAGAGTCCCTGTTGAACATAAAATCTAATGGGAAAGACAGGCTGTGAAAGCCAATAAACAAGATCATTATGTAACCTAGAGTATTTCAGAGCAGGGATGAGGGGGGAATTTGCAGGTGACAGAGGCAGGGTCAGGTCAGGAAGAGGGGTGTTGGGAGTAGCTTTAAATGGAACAACCAAGAAACCCTTCACTGACCAGGTGGCCTTGGGACAGAAGAAATCGTCACTCTCTAACACATAAGATTTACCCATTGAGTTGTCCTTCTGTAGATGAAATACTGGCAGGTTCTCGAGCGCTGACGGCGCGAATCCTCGGTTCGCACCTGCGGGGAATGTGCTCCCGCGTGCTCTGATGCCGATGGACAGAGAGCCGCCCGAGACAGCGTATACAGTGCTGGGCTCGCCATCGTGTAGTGGCTAGTCATGAAGCATTTAATGATATTTCCAGTGACTTAGCAGCTGCGATTTGAAATGACACACAGAAAAAGACATGGCACATGGTATTTTAGTAAGGTTGCTTGTGTATGACTTTTTAAATGGGGAGTAGATTAATTATTTGAAATTGAATTTATAGTTTCATTACATATAAAAATTATAATCCAAACTGTGTATGTGTGAGGTATGCAGGTGAGTGCTTGAATGGAGAGGCCGGAGCAGGACATCAGGTGTCTCCCTCTCCTCACCTGGTTTCCTCTAGACAGGGGGTCTCACTGAGACAGGGGCTTGCGCTTCAGCCTGGCTGACATGGGGTTCTTTGAATCTGTCTGTCTCTACCCACCCACTGGGGAATGTTAGGATTGCAGGCACATGCAGTCCTGTCTGGCTTTTTTTTGTGGGTCCTGGGGATTCAAACTCCGGTCTTCAAGCTTGCAGAGCAAGCTTGTGTGCTTCCTGAGCCATCTCCCCAGCCCCTATAATCAAGTTCTAATTTACCTTTCTAGCCCTAGTTTAATTTAGTTAGCAGGCATAAATAATAATAACAATGCATTCTCTCTCTCTCTCTCGTTCTCTCTCTCGTTCTCTCTCTCGCTCTCTCGTTCTCTCTCTCGTTCTCTCTCTCGCTCTCTCTCGCTCTCTCTCTCGTTCTCTCTCTCTCTCTGTCTCTCTCTCTCTCTCTTTGTGTATGTTGTGTTGCTTGAAATTGAATCTAGGACTAAAGCCATGCTAAGAAAGTGCCTTACCACTGGGCTATTGTATATTTCAAAATTAAGATTTTAAATATAAATATAGATTTTTAAATTTAAATAAATATAAATAAGCTTTGTTAATTAGTTTTATTATTAAATCATTCTACAGTGTACACACGTGTTAAAACATCGCATTATAACCCTTAAATACATACACTATTTGCTAGATTAAACTTTTTAAAAACCTTTACATAGGTTGCTTCCTTTAGTTCTACATTCCATACCAGCTCTCTAAAAATTCTCTGAAAACTTAGCCAATTAGGAAGTTATATAAGAAATAAAGCCAGGCCTTATGACCCAGGCCTATAATCCCAGCCACGTGGCAGGTAGAGGTAGGAGGGTCACAGGTTCTCGGCCCGTAGCTCAGAGAGCAGCTCAGTGAGAACCTGTGTGGAAACTGAATGTGAACAAGCAGCTTGGGGATATGACGTAATCATAGTGCAGTGGCCCGGGATACGTGAGGTGCTAGTTCAGGCTCTGGTACCAGACAACAAAACAGGAGGGCAAGTAAGGAAACATACTTGGAAACCCGTTGTATCCGTGTGGTTTTTAATTATATACTGCTACCTTGAACTAATTTAAGTTATTCTGCTAGGGCTGATTAATAATGGTTGGTCAGTAAAAGCCACTTGTTGACTTTGTCTTTTTAACTGCCAAAGGTTTTGTTATTTCAGTTCACCAAAAGTAACCCACTTGGGCTGGCAAGTTGGCTCAGCACCCGGGTAAAGGGCTTTGCCACCAAGCCTGACAGTTTGAAGCCCTCAAAATGCACATGGAGGCACCAGAGAACTGACTCTTACAAGTTGTCCTCTTGCCTCTGCAAGTGTGCGTGGACGCATGCGTGCATGTGTGCGTGTACGCGCGCGCGTGCGCGCGCGCACGCGCGCACACACACACACACACACACACACACACATATGATAAATGTAATTTTTTAAATTATCCACTTAGTTCTCCTTGCTATCTAAACCACGTGTTTACCCCATGTCCCGAACTGTGTCAAGAGCATCTGTGATCCTCTCCCTTTGGAAGTGGGTTTTCCCCTTAATGCCCGTCTTGGTGGTCTCAGTCTCATGGTATTCCTGTAGCGTGTTACTTCAGAGTAACTGTTAAATCTTTGCTCCCTAACCGTCGGGATCAGAGTAAGGAAGCAGAGGCCTGTCTGGTTGCGCTCCTGCGCCTCGTTGCTGGAGCCCAGTGCTTATACACACAGTTGCTCAGGAATGATTTGTTTTGATTAGCTAGAGCAGAGTGACCCTGAGTCTGGCCTTCAATTAGATTTAAATTGAATTTCCTTTTAACTGCTAAGTCTTGAAACCTTAATCTTTCTGGCAGCTCTCGAGTTCCCAGTGCACCCCACACTCTCTTCTTTTTGGGTGTCTGAGAGCTCTGCCTAAGTTTTCATCCTCATGTGGGGTTTGAAATGCTGCTTCTGCCGCGCGGAGGGCCACGGGCCTCCCGTACAGCCTTCCTACTTGCGGGCTTTGACCTGGTTGTAACCTGCTTGCCTGTAGTGCACTGTTTCATGTTGGAAGGCGATTTGAAAACACTGGTGATTTATGGAAATCTTTTATTTTGGTAGAGTTGATAGCTTTTTGGTGCTTAGAGTATTCCTGTTTTATTAAAGTAAGGAGGACGTTATACTTTTCCTGTGGTTCAGGCTGCTTTTCCTCTGTGAAGATTACAGTGACCCTACCAGTGAGAGCCGTCTCTGGTGAAAGCCACACCTCAGTGTCTGGCACTGCAGTAGCAGCCATTCCACCAAATGCTTTTCTCTTTCCTTTTTTGAAGTGTTCTTTTTTTTTATGACATTTATTTATTTATATGGCCTGCATGTGCCGCAGCCTGCATGTGGCGGTCAGAGGACGACTTGTAGGAGTTGGTTCTCCCCTTCCACCATGTGGGTCCCGGGGATCAAACTCAGGTCATCAGGCTTGGTGGCAAACCACCCTGACCTGCTGAACCATCTCACTGGTCCCAAATGGATTATTTTTTAAATCCTACTTCTCATATTTTTACATATATGTTCATTCTATCTATCTATCTATCTATCTATCTATCTATCTATATCATACATATGATACATAAGATATAAATACTTGATATTTGCCTCTTACAATATTGAACATTCTGTCTGAAGCTTCTGCAGAGACTGCTGGAAGACCGGAAGTCCACTGTGGAGGTGATCAAACGAGAAGGAGAGAAAATCGCTGCTTCTGCAGAGCCCGCAGACAGAGTGAAGCTGTCAAGGCAGCTGAGCCTCTTGGACAGCAGATGGGAGGCCCTGCTTAGCAGAGCTGAAGCCAGGTACTGCGACGGTTACTGAGACGGTCCCTGTGGAGCAGCCGCAGTGCACTCAGGGCTTGGGTTGGGGCAGCACTTCCTTTACTCCATGTTCTCTGCGTTTGCATAGTCATTGTGTGTACAGGGGTTGCTGTGCCTGTCCCCTCATTCTTCTGCTGCCCTGTGGCCACCAGCTACATCCCTGCTTATTATGAAAGCATTTCCCTTGTGAGTAATATGTTCATTTGTGTGTTGCACAGCCCTTCTCTTCCTACCATGAGTCAGGCACAAGTGCATGCTGGGTTCTGAAGGAGCTCGGTCACCTCTGGCCCCAGATAGGTGCAGACCGATAGACCTACGGCCATTGAAAATGATGACAGGTGGCATGGGATGCAGGAAGCATGTCACAGGAAGGAGCTTGGAGACAGGGAGTCATGGCCATGTTAAGGGAGACGTTAAGAAGGAAGCAGTGGGTGGGCCTCTCCCTCTGTGACGACAGTAGAGCAGAATGCGGCTCTCCTGGGCTCTTGCTCGCAACCCTTTGATTACAGAGTCGCAACCAGTGCAGCACCTCCTGTCTGCAGTGCGGCTGCTTTGAGTCACAGTGACTAGGAGGAGTCACGCAGAGTGATTGGGTTGGCAGTAATATAACTGTACTGCGTAAATCCCTGTCTCTTCAGAACTAGAATGGAGAGGGAGGCTTTTAAAATGTGCGTGCGCTAATAGTTGGTGATGGAATGCCATGGAGCCAAGTATGGTGATGCGCACACCTCCAATCCCAGCATTCTGAAGGCAGAGGCAGGTGGGTATCTGTGAGTTATAGGCCACCTGGATCTACACAGCATCTCAAGCCAGCCACGGCTATATAGTGAGATCCTGTCAAAAAAAAAAAAAGACATGGAAATTATATTTTGTCCCTGCTGCCAATTTCTGTAATTCCTCTCAGCTTCATGGGAATTTCATTTCCCAGATAATATTATTCCTGAAAAAGTCAGTGTGTTAGGAAGATAGGACAGCAGCCAGATCTCAGCAGAGGACTGGCAGCTCGGCCGACGAAGAAAACAGCAGTAGAAACAGAAAGAGTACTTGGATGCTCTGCAGCCCTGTGTTTCTGAAAGCCCTTCGTCTTGTAAATTAATCTGAGGAGCTCTCCTAATTTTGACATTTAAGTCCACAAAGTGTTAACGATTGCTTTTGACAAATGCACTTGATGCTGTATTTTTCTAATAGCAATCACAGCTCTTGAAGTTTGAAAGTCCACCTCTGACCATCTTGTTATAAATAACTTCAGCCGCTGCCACTTCCATTGAAATTACATCCAGAGTTCTTCCAGCAAGGCCAGGCATGCCCTGTGCCCTCAGTAGCACCTCTTGTCATTGTTCTTACTGCCACTGCCTTTAAGAGTGGTTAGAACTGACGTGCATATTCTCAGGGAAGGTGGCTTTCACCTGTCATCATGTTCACGTGCTGGATATCTTGTTTAATCTCGTTTATTTAGAGCTATTTTAACACGTCTGCGTTTTAAAGCAGATAAAGATAAAGATAAAGACATGGTGCAGAGTAAACTAGACTGCTCTCAAGCCCTACTTGATGTCTTTAAAGCCGCGTTTAGAGGAGAGTGGAAGGAGCATGGCTGAAAACACTCATGGGCTATGTTACCCATTCTCAATCCCTGACTGACCTGTGTCTCGGCAAATGTGTAGGAACCGCCAGCTGGAAGGCATCTCCGTGGTAGCGCAGGAGTTTCACGAGGCCTTGGAACCGCTGAACGAGTGGCTCACAGCCGTGGAGAAGAGACTGGCAAACTCTGAGCCCATAGGAACCCAGGCACCAAAGCTGGAGGAGCAGATTGCACAGCACAAGGTAAGATGCCGTGTGTCGGTGAGGCCCACGTTATCATCTACTTCATGGTTTTTGTGACATACATTTGTTATTTTATGCATAATTGCAAAACTAAATCCATTTTTAAATCATCCTTTGGTTCTGTTTACATTTTCATTTGTCCATTCCTTTTTGTTTTGTTCTGTTTTCTTTTCTTGAACTTTGTTTAGGCTTTAGAAGATGACATCATCAATCACAATAAACATTTACACCAGGCTGTTAGCATTGGCCAGTCCTTAAAGGTTCTGAGCTCCAGGGAGGATAAAGACATGGTGCAGAGTAAACTAGACTGCTCTCAAGTGTGGTACTTTGAGATTCAAGAGAAAAGTCACAGCAGGTCTGAGCTCCTCCAGCAGGCCTTGTGTAATGCTAAGATTTTTGGGGAAGATGAAGTTGAGCTGATGAACTGGCTGAATGAAGTGCATGGCAAACTGAGCAAGCTGTCAGTCCAGGATCACAGCACTGAGGCCCTGTGGAAACAGCAGTCTGAACTCCGGGTATCTTCATTTATTTATTTTCTGTTTTTTTTTTTTCATTTCAGTTGTTGTTAATTTATTCATTTTTATTAGTTGTATTTATTTCATGTCCATTATGATTTATTATACTCACAATAGACTTTGTTGTGTGTACAGGGTACTTTTAATGACACGTTACTGAATTCATCCATTTAGCTGGCCTTTTGCTTATTCAGTGTGATTACTGTTGTATTCAAGGGCCCATAATGAAGCAGTACTCCAGTGCCCCCACAAAGGGAATTTTTACAAGGCCTCAGTGTTTTCTAAAAGGGGAGCGCTGTGAATCATAGTCAGTGAACACGGGGCATGGAGCATGGGTGGGAAGAGAGAGGGAATGGCGAGCGGACTTTTAAAAGTGGGAGATGTTTCTCCAGATCTGTCCCCAGAGCCCAGTGGAAGCTCTCTCAGGCTAATGAGTGCTGCTGCTGATTTAAATTTGGTTTCCCCCTGCTTCCATACCAATGGTACCTGTGTTCATAGGCTCTGCAAGAAGACATCCTCCTCAGGAAACAGAGCGTAGATCAGGCTCTGCTGAATGGCCTAGAGCTGCTCAAACAAACCACAGGTGAGATGCCTCGGGCTATGCACAGCCAGCAGCCTGCAGTGCTGTCAGGGTGTAGTTCAAGGGCGGGGATGGGGAGACAGAACACGTCCTACTTTGTGAGGCAGCTCTAAGGCTTCACCCTGCAGAAAGCTTTGAAGGTCAGTCGAGTGGGTTTTATGTGTGATCTCACTGTGTTCTTGGTGGACGCCATGTGGATTACTCATAGCATTCAATGCTTGGCATAGGAGCTAGTCAGAGCAGCCTGCACTGTGGCTGTGTTAGTCTTCCACCGTGGGAGCACTGGTGATTACATGGGTTTAGAAGTCTGTTTTCTTGTTTTGTTTTAAGGTAGGTTTCATTTCTCTGAGCTTGCGCCACCAAGAAAACAGACGCATGACTCAATATCTACGTGAGAGGTTTTTGAGCAACTCAGAGAAACTACGTTATTTTAGCAGTTCTTTTGGTTAGAGGAAAGCCCTTACCTGTTTCAGCAGTGCGTGCGTGCACGGGGCAGTTATCATTGTGGCTAAAGACGTGTTAAAGTATCTAGACCTTTGAGTTAGAAGTCTGAAGCTTGGGGCATAGTTGATGTCTGTCTGAAAAGGCAGGAGAGGCAGATAAAGATGCCCAGAAGTGTGGAGGCGAGGAGTGATGAGCAAGCACAGGAAGGTTAGACATCCCGCCTGACGAAACCCCGCTTATAAGTCAGGGACCTGAGCGCAGGCTATTGTAGCCCTCACTCTTTGAAGACAGATGGCTTTGTAAGGTAAATAAAATGTTACACATAAAAGTTTCTCTGGTCCTTGTCATCTCCATTTCTAGTTTTAGTGATGATATTATGGCTAGCAATCCTGAGGAAGAAGTAAGAGTATCTTTTGGGTCAGATCGTCTTTAGGAAAATTTTTCCTCTCCCTCCCCCCAAACATATCATCAGTACTCCCTGAAGAAACTCCCTACCCTAGCTTTTTATCCTTCTATAAGAAATAATAAGTCTTTTGTAATTTTAGGTGATGAAGTTTTAATAATTCAAGATAAGTTGGAAGCCATTAAAGCACGGTACAAAGACATCACCAAGTTGAGCGCTGATGTAGCAAAGACTCTGGAACACGCTCTGCAGCTCGCCACCCAGCTGCAGTCCACGCACAAGGAGCTGTGCTGCTGGCTGGACGGGGTGGAGGTGGAGTTGCTCTCCTACGAGACTCAGGCCCTGAAAGGAGAAGCCTCAAGCCAAGTCCAAGAGAGACAGAAAGTACGTATCTGTGCTTCTCAAAGGAAGGCATTTGTCACCCACAAGGGGCGTGTCTGTGAGGATCCCAGTTAGGTTGTCTTGGTGGGCGGGGCCTGGTGGAAGCAGGCAGTAAATTGGCTGTTCAGACAGAGTGTATAGTTTGCTTTAAGACTCATGTAACTGGGAATATGGTTTCCTGCCCAAGATAGAATAATGAAGAAGAAAAAAAAAACAGAAAAAGAAGACAACCATTGTTTCAGAGATTTTTAATTTGTTTGGAAAAGCATTTCTGTCAGAGATGGGTGGCACAGGTGGGTTTTCTGGCAGCATCACAAAAATACACTGCCTTTCCAAGCGTTCTTTTCAGATCCATTGCGGTGGAAGGGGGTTGGAGAGATGCAACACCAGCATGCCCTCCCTGCAAGCCCTATTCCTCCGGAGTGGGACAGCTTTCTTGTTTTATTGTTGTTACCTGATCACTTACATAGTAACTTGTTTGGGTTTGTGTTTCCAAATTGTAAATATTTATTTTCCATTTCAAAGACCCAATCTTGCCTTGTTGACAAAGGAACTGTTCTCTAAACTTCTCTGGAGACACTTTCATTTTTGCAAAACAGCTATAAATAATGGAGGTTTGTTTAGCTCAGGGAGAACTAGCCAGGCCAAGTGCAGCTCTGTTAGCCAACAAAGGAACCCCAAGAACAGAGGAGAGCCTGCCCGAACCTTTACCCATATGTGTGTGTGTGTGTTTTCAAGGAACTGAAAAAAGAAGTTAAAAGCAACAAAACCTTACTGGATTCCCTTAATGAAGTGAGCAGCGCTCTGTTGGAACTCGTACCCTGGAGGGCCAGGGAAGGACTGGAGAAAATGGTCGCCGAGGACAATGAGCGCTACCGATTGGTGAGCGACACCATCACTCAGAAAGTAGAAGAGATCGATGCTGCCATTCTGCGGTCTCAGCAGGTAGGACCAGCACCTTGTTGTCTAGGCAACAGACGTTCTCCAACTGCCCAGGGTCTTTACCCGAACAAACATGTCTAGTGCCATATTTCCATTCTGATTACTGTGCTTCAGAAAATGAGCTCTGAGATTTTAATAGAATTTGGCTGGGCTGCATCTATTGCTAGCAACCATCTGCCCCCATTACATCACAGGCAGCGAACACCCTGCCACACACACAGGAAAGCCCTGCTTTCCAAACAGAATGCTCTGTATCTGCATGTGTGTGTGTTGCTCATACTAGTGTTATGCCTAGACTCAGCCTTATGGATCTGTGAGTAAATAGTTGAAGTTAGCATATAGGTCAGTGTTAACCGTTCCCTGGCATGCTGCTGTAAGCGAAGAAAAAGCCTTTGTTTTCAAAAGGAAAGAGTTTTCTTGGTGACGTAGAGTTTTTTTTTTCCCAAGGATGACTAAAAGGGGGGAAATGATAGTCTCTTGACCTGTCTGTGGCTCACACGGTTTCTACTCCAAAGTTTCAGAGAATTCTGCTGTTAGCCACAGCCCTGGAAAATGGTGGGCATTGCAGCGGCCTAGAAGTTTACTGTGCATTGTCTAGCCCCTCTTGAGATCTCCGTGCTGTTTACATCGAGTCATCGGGTTTGGATTGCAGACTTGGTTCGGGGCTCGATGGTTTTGTCAGATACCTCAAGCAGGAGATATGTGACTAACCTCTTCACGCAAAGGCAGGAAGCAGAAGCAGACTGTGGGGAAGTGTCTCCGAAGTTGCTCTCCTAGCATCGTGTGACCGTGATTTTTAGGTTCTGAAGCTTCACACTCTCCCCTTACTTTATTTTAATAGTCGAGGCTCACAAAGGCAGCTGGAAGAAACCTATAGCAAGGCCCTGCCTAGGAAGTTTCTCTGAGGAGCATTCATGCCCGAGGAATGTGTTCGCCCTCTGTTTTGCAGCTTGCAGGAATTTGTATGCCTCATTGTTGTAGGAAAGTGGGCATATTTACTTATGAAGTTTATTCAACTCTATTAAAATACTTTTTCCATTAAAATTTATTTGAGCATCCCAGAGCTGGCACCAAAGCCTTCTCTGAGTAACAAGACAAATATTCCGTCCTTTAAGAGCACGACTGTCTGTGTTCACTTATTTGGGTGATATGAAGCAGATTCGGGCTGAATTACAGGTTGAGATCATATTGGTTAGCATGTATTGGAGCTTGCTCAGGCACTAACTACAGATCAGCTGTAGTCAAAAATGTTTGCAAGTGTTTCCCAAAGGTTTAACAATAATAATCAGACTTATGTCGCTGGTCTTGAACCTAAAATATTAAAATATCCACCCTTAAAGAGAACAGTACTGGCCAGGCATGGTAGCGTAGGCCTTTAATCCCAGCACTCCAGAGACAGGGGCGGATGAGTCTTCCTAGTTTTTATATGGGTTAAATCTTTGATTTCATCTGCTTGTATCCATTTTCAGTGTGGCAGGAGCAGCTAGGATTGTTGCCAGGGCAGGTTCCCGTGGGCTCTGGGGCACATGTCTCATCTTTGTTGGGTGGGGCTGGTCGGTCCAGCTCTCTGCACAGTGGGGGAGGCCATGATGGTCTGACACCAAGTGATGAGGAGAACTCTGACTCTTCACTGGGTCTGTTATGCCGCCACCAAAGTGGAGCGGAGGAGAAGTGCCTCTTTGCTACCTGACAGGCTGAAGTCCACACTCCCCACTGCCCTCCGTTTACACTAGAGGAAGGAACTTAGTTTTGAGTCAGTGGGAATAAAACTTTGGCTCCTTCTTAAAATCATCCTGAAAGGGATGTAGGAACACTGTCGCAGATTCAAGTGTGAAATCCTAGGCTCCTCGTGCTACCTCTTGGCATGAGTGAGTGGGGCTGCCATTTTGCTCTGTGGCATCTGATTGACTTGAAGTGAGGATTGTCTGTTTTCTGCCTCGCTAGGCTGCCCCCCGCCATGTGTCTGTTAGCTAGAGAGAACTGGACTCTTCTGGGCCTGCATCTATATGCATTGGTGTGTAGTGGCTCCTTATTTGTTTTGTACTTAATCTTAAATAGGTGAGGTGCAAAAAGTACCACCCTTGGATGTTGATCCTCAAGATCCCAGGTCCAAGACACTATGCCTTCCTCTTCATGTTGCAGGAGTGTTCTGTATGTCATGCCGGCGTTTTTACCTTTACTTATCTTGGAATGAGGAAACTTGGTCTGTGTCCAATTCCCCATGTGTTTACGTTGTGTTAATGTAGAGCCCTTAAAGTGGAATTATTTTCTAGCTTGTTCTTCAGCCCCACTCTTCTCTTCTCTTACCTGATTATCCTCCTCTATTCCCATTTTGGTTTCCAGCTTCTCTTAGAAAGTGGAGCGTTCAGGCAGTACTGGATTTGGCAAGCTGCGGTGTCCATTTCCCATGAATCCTTCCAGCTAAAGCTCTCGTGCTTACCTTTATCCTTGGTGGCTATAGTATTGCTCACCCACCTTCTGATCCCTGCTTGGTTCAGAATGGCATTGAGAGTTTATCTGATGCGAGACACTGAAAATGTTTGTGCGCTTTGACAACACAAAGGGACAAAAACAAAATGTGGGGAATATTCATAATAAATGAAAGAAGCAGAATATAAAGGTGTTCATAAGGTAGTTTACAAGTCTGACTTTCCCAGTTTCTTGGGGGAAAGTCACTGAATTACCAACAATATTAACTCTGGAATTTAATTTTTTTCTCTCTATTTTTCTGTGCTTTAAAATTTTCTGCCATGCCTATGAATTAATGATGAGGAGAAACAACTAAAACCTTTAGGAATGATCTTGTACATGGTTAAAGCCCAGTATTAACTCAGATGTTTACAAGTCATGCCTGAATTGTTTGAGTGTATTCTTCATGCAATATATATATTGCACACACATTTATAAATAAACACATAC
Organism: Arvicola amphibius; assembly: GCF_903992535.2. NCBI lineage: Eukaryota > Metazoa > Chordata > Mammalia > Rodentia > Cricetidae > Arvicola > Arvicola amphibius. Next base: position 89,919,294 of record NC_052055.2, read on the forward strand.
AATAAAGAAATGGAAATTTTTCATTCTTTTATCAGAAACAAAGTACTTTGATGGCACAGTACTATCTACCCATCTGAGAATTGGAGTCATATGAAAACTTATTTACGATGGTATTTAATTGTCAGGTTTTAGAGCAGTTGTTTGGGAGCTGAGACACCGTAACAGAAGGCCACAGAGCCAGCCATCTTCGCATCCTTGTTGTGCCCGTGACCATACGGCAGCACATGAGAGTCTGAGGGCAGAGTTCTCTCTCTATCCCTCAGCCACTCACGATTTAGTTTAGCGTGTTCCGAGAGGAGAAGCTGAGAGTCTCCAATTAGGAAAGGGAGTATCTAGAAGCAACAGAAATAGGTAATTTTTCTGGCACCAGCCGCAGGAACTTTCTGACCTAATTATTATCTTTTGTTTAGTTTGAGCAAGCGGCGGATGCTGAGCTATCCTGGATTACTGAAACAGAGAAGAAATTAATGTCTCTGGGTGACATCAGGCTTGAGCAAGACCAGACTTGTGCTCAGCTGCAGGTTCAAAAGGTGAGGAAATACATTCCCAGTTGCCGTCTAGGTTGTGCATCTCCAGGCTCCGCGTCTTCCAAGACCCTGTCAGTGTCGCTTGCTATTTTCAACTGCTTTGCCTCCTTGCCTTCACTGAATCACTTTTCTTTGTATTTTGTCTTTGTTTGGTAAATCACAGGCATTCACCATGGATATTTTGAGGCACAAGGATATTATTGATGAACTTGTTAAATCTGGGCATAAAATCATGACCACCTCCAGCGAAGAGGAAAAGCAGCCAATGAAGGTATCATCTTGTCCGTATGCTAGGCAGTGACCCTCAAAAGAATAGTATCCGCTGAGCACTGAGTTCCAGAAGGGCACTTTGTATGTATCTGCAGCTTCTGTTTAAACAGCAGAATCGTGACATTTAAATCAGGCATCCTTTCAGGTTACTGAATAACCATGGAAAGCCATCCCCCTGAGGATACTCTGTGTTGATACTTCTGAGCTGTTAAGGTTCCTTGACTAACCCACGGTGAGCATTCCGTCTGTCCAGTCAGTGTTAGCTGCGTTACTGTTACCGTGCTAACGAGCTATGCCAGCTATGGGCCATACTCTTCTGGAACATCTGCAACTTTTAAGCCGAAACAAAATCCAAAATACATGGATCTTCATTCTGTATAAAGTTACTCTAAGCCAGTAGGAGAACAATGAGGTAGTAGCTAAGGAAGCCATAGGTATATGTAGTTTTAATAATTCTGCAGATTGATGGAAGAGCATCCTCAAGTAAAAGTGGTTAGCTCAGTTTTATACGGACATCTGAGTAGCTTAAGGAAATGACTGAGTGTTAATACTTCTGGGTAAGTATATGACCCCAAATAAAGACAGACAAATACCCATGCCTTAAATGACATTTTAGAAAAAAAAATGCATTCCTTTTCAGGTAGACCACAGATAAAATTACAGATTGTACAGTATAATGGTATTTTCTCTTTCTCCTTTTTTTAAACAAGGGTGGTTTATTAGTCTATAACTAAGTAATATTTTTCAGGGATTCAGAAATAAAATCACAGATGATCGTGAAATGTTTTCTGTTCTGACTTGTCGCTTATCGGGCGATAAGCCTTTGTGCTACCCTTGTTTTTATTGTGAGTGTGCATTGCACTCTCAATCCCTGTAAACACAGCTCTAGTGTAGAGCACGGTGGCCTACTGTGATTCCCATGCATGCACTCAATTTTATTTTTAATTTTTTTTCTTTTTTAATTTTATTCTTAAAAGATAATCTTCCTTTTTCTCCAGATAATAGTGTTAGTGCTGGTTCACGTGTGTGAAACTTAACTTTCTAACACGGAGAACAGTGTAAGAGTACCTGAGAATTCTGCTTACCACATCTGCAGAATTCAGTGACTTTGCATAAAAATTCAAGTGCCCTCTTTAACACGCATGCATGCATAACAGTCAGTCTGAACAGGTTTCTTTTATGTATTTATCTCGCGTACATTTGCTGTGTTCCTGTTCTGTGTCATATGTACAGAACTAGTCAGAGCATCTTGAACGTCAACTTCCAGCCTGGCGAACATACTTCCTCATCTTGTTTTCTAGAAAAAACTGGATAAGGTGTTGAAGAACTATGATGCCATCTGCCAGATAAACTCAGAGAGGCACCTGCAGCTGGAGCGGGCACAGTCCCTCGTTAGCCAGTTCTGGGAGACGTACGAGGAACTTTGGCCATGGCTGGAGGAAACACAAAGAATCATCTCCCAGCTGCCTGCCCCAGCCCTGGAGTACGAGACTCTGAGACGGCAACAGGAAGAGCACCGGGTGAGAGCTAGAGGACAAGCCGTTAACGGGGCAGTGGTCCTGACGGCATGCTTAACGTGATGTCAGACACCAAACAGCGCTAGGACGTCTGTAATGCTGTGGTGTAGTCTGCACTGCCTCACGGCCGGGTAGCTGTCACACACCGCAGACATCACAGCTTTCCTGCAGTAGTGTGTGCTTTATCCCGTCTGGGGAGGGAAAGAATACCATTTTTACAGTGTTAGCGGCATGAACTTTTTGAGGTGCTTTCAGTTATGTATGTTGAATTGCGTCCCATGTACACACGTTGACTACATTCTATGCTTTGTATGTCGTGACCAGAGCCATCTAAAATATTAAAAAGTAGAGTAGAGGTGTACAGAAGAACCATCATACATACTCAGCCGTTGAGTTTGGGGAAAATGGACAGTGCATGCATCTGTCAGAACAGCCATGTCATGAGAGCTATGAGAAGGGAACCGGCTGAAGTATCAGCATAGGTTGGGGGCTAAGAACCATCTCAGTGTGATTCCATGCTGGCTGTTAAGGGGCCATCACCACCTCCACTATGTTAAACAGTGAAGGTGTGACCTAATTATATGAAATGGAACTCTGGCATTATGGAATTGTCTCTAGCCGTCACTCAACTGTTAATGTCCCTTGACACTTAGAAGAGTTTGGTTGAGAGAGGGTTCGAGTCTCGGAAGAAGATCTGGAGTCCTTTATATTTGTGGGCTTAAGGACAGATTTGTCCCCTCTGAGCTGTACACAATGCATTTGGAGACTAATGAGGAGGAGGTGAGAACCGCCCAGTATATGTGACATCTTTTAGAAGACTTGATAAATTTAGTGCTTCTTTAAAGATTTGTTTTCATGCTGTTTATATGCGCCTTTTGCCTGCGTGTATGTCACTACCATATGTGTACAGTCAGAGGCCAGGAGAAGGTGTTGAATACTCTGGACTGAGCTGCCATATGGGTGCTGAGAATCAAAACCAGGTCCTCTGCAATAGCAGCGAATGGCCCGGCTCCTGCCTGTTAATCTTGTTTGTGTTCTTTAACACACTGGAGTGGAAGACTGTCTCTAGTGGAAGCACTTATTCAGATATACAAGCAGTTTAAAGCAAAACTAAATGTTTACAGAGTCTTATCCAAATCATTCAACTAGCAAAAGACTTAAAAAAATGGTCTCCAACCGAATTTAAGTGTCAAGGTTTGTTGTGCCAAAGATCCTGGCCGCCGTTCATCAAATGACTCTTAGTGTAAAATGGACCGTGAACATCTCTGTCATAGGTGATTCAAAAGACTGCTTTTAGAATAGCACGTAGTGATAAGAAATGGCTCGCTAGAACCTTAAAAAATAGAATTGATTTTCTCTTTTGCATAATCTGAACTTGCAACACAGACATATGGTTCTGTAGCCTTATGCATCTGCAAAGTCTTCATACCGAATAGTTTTTGCAGCCCCCTCTAAAAGCCTTTCTTTTCTGACTCCAGATCTACTGATGAGGGAAGACCTATCTAGAAATGAAAATAGCCTCTAGAGGCTGTGTTATAGACCTTTCAGTCGTGTGGAATCTCTGCAGCATGACGGCCTCAAGAATTATTTGGTTACATGTGAGGCAAAGTCATGTGGTCTCCATACTCCCAACCCCCACCCCTGAGAGAAGTTCTCTCTATGTAGTCCAGACTGGCCTCAAGCTCACCATCCTCCTGCCTCAGCCTCCTGACTGCTGGAATTACAGGTGTATAACACCACACCCAGGCAAAGGCTGTTTGCTCATGCACACACATGTGCAAGTAGACACCTAACAAATGTTCTCTGGCCTGTTGCGGGATGCCATACAAAAGGCTCATCACACTGCCCCCGGGTTAAGTCACCTCAGCAGCACCGCACCGACCAGCTGGCCAGGCAGGTCAAGAGACCTCAGCTGAAGTCTTGCATTTTCCTTGAGAGTCTTGGTTCTTGGGTGCAGAGTTATTGTCCAGGCATTGCCTTCTGCAGTGCAAAAGAAGAACATGCCTGACATCATCAGCTCTCCTTTCCGTGTCATTGGTGTTGGCTGATGGAGCCATCGCCACTTCCTTTCTGCGACACAGCACAAGAAATATGGAGTGAACATAAGATCCAGACCAAAACAGCCATGAGATAGATCCCCACAGCGGTTCCCCGTGCTCTTTGCGTGCAGCGCATTAGCTTAGATTTTACCATGCACACTTTTATAACTGAGCTCGTGTGTAGAGTATTTTCAGTATTTTCAATAGCCCTTCAGACAACTTTAAAGCATCAAACCCCCGTACATTATCTCTAGACTGCCTTTCCTTGGCATGAGCCCTCTCGGAAGCTCCTGCTAGCGGCCGGAGCACAAACAGATTGGAGTTCGACTCCTGAGGACAAGGGCGTGCTGACGAGGGGCAAGTGGAAGCCTCCCTACTTAGAGGCTGACCTGAGAGTCTCTTAAAGGAAAGGCTCCCATGGGAATGGTTCTGGAGTGGCCTCCTGAAGTACTGTTCTTCAGAGGGCCCAGCTTTAACCAGCTCCCAGCACCTCAGCAGCTTAGCAGGAGTGACCCCCACATGAATTCCAGCTCCTCTCCCCGTGTAAACACCACATGTCCCTCAACCAGAGGACGGAATTAAGCAGCGTTTCTCACGATACACGTTTTCTCTAAATGTACCTTAATGATCATGCTCAACATGTAGTTGTGTGTTTGATAAGCCCATTACCTTTGAAACTTTAGCAGTTTACAGTAATAAGTAGGGGGCTGGAGAGATGGCTTTACAGTTAAGAGCATTTGCTGTTCTTCGAGAGATCTGGTTTAAGTTCTCTGTACCCGCATGGCAGCTCACGGCCTTACCTGTAACTAAACATACACACACAAATAAATGTAATAAAATAACCAACAGAAATGACTTGATATAGTGTCTATATGTCATGTATATATAGTCTAGGTTCTAATACACATATGTAATATATATGAGTATCCATCTGATACTGGTTCACACGTGTGTGAATGGGGTACCTGTGGGCTCAGGGCACTCCCGTACCTCTCTATCTTGAAGTTTTTAAAATCCCGGTATTGTGTCTTTCTTCCCTCCGAGATTCTTCCTAATCTTGATGTCCCTTCTCCCAGTCATTTCTGTATGTATTATGAGTGTGCAGTAAGAAGCACCCATAAGCAACGGCTCAGCCAAGGCGTTCAGACTCCTTTTCTGCAGATGACTTGACGCTCTTGTGAAAATGGGCCGCTCTTGCTGTAAACTGCACATTTACTGTTTGCCATCTTGTTTGTGACTGGACAGTTGCCTCTCCTCCTTGCAGAGGCATAGATAAGCGCCTGGCGGCGGGGAGGGCATTTGTTTAGCATGTCTTGTTGGCTGGATGCATTGGAGATGGGATCAGTTGTAATATGGAGGTGTGATTCTGAGATACTGAGAAACTGTCTGGTTTATTATAGCAACTACGAGAGCTGATAGCAGAACACAAGCCTCACATAGATAAGATGAACAAGACTGGGCCACAGTTGCTGGAGCTGAGCCCAAAGGAAGGCATCCATATCCAAGAGAAGTATGTGGCAGCTGACACCCTTTACAGTCAAATTAAAGAAGATGTCAAAAAGCGAGCTGTGGTTCTTGATGAAGCCATTTCTCAGTCAACTCAGGTAATTCTTTACACTGGGAAAAAAATTAATTTCTTCCCCACAGCCAAGCCTACCAAGCATTTTCCTGGACCCTCTGGTTAAATTCCATCTCCAGTGATATATCGACTGTATTATCTCTGAAGTATAGTGCCTCTGCTCTCAGAGGTGGGATTTGCTTGCAGCCAACTCTCAGGTTTCTCTGCCTACTTCAGGATACAATAAAAAAGTAAATTTCAGTGAGTAGGATACCTACTGGGGCAAAGGTCAGATACTTGCTTCAGTGTCCACCATAAGTAGACATTGGGGAGAGAAAAGAAACTATTACAGTCATTAATAATAAAATATTTCTAAGAAAGCATTCAGAGGAAACCCTGAACAACAAGCCAAAGGGGAAAAAGATAAGAATATTAAGTAGGAAACAGAGTTTTTGTAAATACCATTTTTTAAGAAGCCGACTTTTTGCATTTTCAAAATTTTTACCATTTTCAAAGTTTTGATTTTTGCCGTTAGATACTGGCTTTGGGGTGGCATTTTCTGTAATCCCGAGTGTGTGTTCTGGTTTCCCTTCTGTGGCTGCAGGAGAATACTCTGAGGAGAAGCAGTATAGGGAGGTGTGGGTTTGTTTCTTCTTACACTTCCAGGTCCCAGTCCCTCGTTGTGGGTTGGCAGGGCAGGGGCTCAGCAGAACCTGAAACAGAGACCAGGGAAGAACATGGCTTGGTGGCCTCCTCCACAGCCCATGCTTAGCCAGGGTTTCTCTGCAACCCTGTACCACTCAGCGAACTGGGCCCTCCCTCCATCATCAATTACCAGTGAAGATCGTCCTCCATAGACATACCCATAGGCCACTCTGATCTGGGAACTCCCTCAAATGAGACTCCCTTCTCAGATGACACTAGGTGTGTCAGTTTGGCAGTTAGAACTAACTAGGGCAGTGTGGGTCCACTCAACTCTGACGCTAGTGTAGGGTTTTAGAATAAACATGGTTTTATAACATTGCGTAATTGTGTATGATGCTTTTATAAATATAAAATTATTTCCTATGTCTAATTGTATATTTATTTGACCATGAGTTGGATACAACATTGGACACGTTTTTATTTTGTTTAATTTTACATTTTTTTCAGTTTAGGAAATATGTAATTCAAGGAATCCCTTGAATCTAATCAATGCCACCTATGAATTTTGCATGCACTTGTATAATGTTTTAGGATTTTGAAATGTTCGTTTTAAATGAATAATCAGTTTTGACAGCCAAATGTGAATCTTATTTAAAAAAAAAAAAAAAAAGAAGTTGAATTGTGGTTAAAAAAAAAAATAAGCAACAGGTTAAGGTTATATTGCTGCTAAGGAGTGTAGATTGTTTCTTAATGAAAACATTCAATTATTGATGGTAGACTCAGTGTTCCCTTCATAAGCGTGCCACACAAAAGTGCGCCGAGGTCGTGACCTTAGGCATGGCTTCATACACCAGCTGGAAGTGACTCCGCATGGCACGGGTGGGGGGGGAGGGCCTTCGGGTTTTAGCTGAAGGAAATGTTACAGGCAGCAGGACAGTGACCCCATTGTCTTACCCGCAGTTTCATGACAAGATCGACCAGATCCTTGAGAGCCTGGAACGCATCGTGGAGCGTCTGAGGCAGCCGCCATCCATCTCTGCTGAGGTTGAAAAGATCAAGGAGCAGATAGGTGAAAACAAGAGTGTGTCTGTGGACATGGAGAAGCTGCAGCCGCTGTACGAGACTCTGAGGCAGAGGGGAGAGGAGATGATTGCCAGGTCTGAGGGCACCGAGAAGGACGTATCCGCCCGAGGTAGTGATTTCCGATGAGGAAACAAGCTCCGCGTTCCTTTGTTTGATTGGATGGTTGGTGTTTTACATAGGGTCTCCGTCTAGCCTGTAACTCACTCTGTAGGCCAGGCTGGCCTCAAACTCCCAGAAACCCATCTGCCTCTCCCTCGCAAGTCCTGAGGCTGAAGGCACGCCACCACACCCGGTCTCAACTTTTAAAACAGTTGTGGATTTGTACGCTGTCCGCTGCCAGCCTGACTGCCTAGCGAACTGCCAGGTCTCTAAAGAGCTTGCACAGTGATGTGTCCCTGTATGAAAGTCCTTTGATGTCCTCCTCAGTTTGTGAGATCAACTGGTTGAAGACAAAATGCGTTTACATAAAGACCATGTGTTCTCTGAGCCTCTTAGGCGCTCAGACTGAAATTAATGTTAATAAGCCAAAGCTGGGGATACAGTTTTAGTATCGTAGCTAGCATGCCTGCTCCATCCCATAACCACCAGAATGGTAACCATAGCCACTCATATTAGAGTTGTATCTGGGAGTCAGAGGAAGGGTGTGTCTATAGTGAAAACAAGAGTATTCCAGAAGCAAGCCAGAAGCACAAATCCGTGTCCTGTTCCTGGGACTGAGCAAGTGTTTTTATCCTTGGAGAGCATAAGAAAATACATCTTATCTTAGGTTTTTTCCTTACTGTCTTTGGGATTAAGGCCAGCTTCATGAACTTAAAACTGGGTAAACTTGGGTCTTCTTGGGCTCGTGTGGCTTTAAGCATCTACTTTTGTAAGGAAAAGTCTTGGTTCAGCGAGAGCGAACCTATAGATTTTGCATTGTATGCGATAGGTTTGGACTCATTGATAATGCATAGGCTGCATTTGGTCAGAACCTGTTCCTGTTCTATGTATTTAGCAAATCAGGTAACTGTTCGCTGCATGAGCTGAAGTTTTGCTTTTGCTTTTGTGAGGATGACCTGCATCTTTGCTGACATTGTTTTGCTGTGTAGCCGTGCAGGATAAGTTGGACCAAATGGTTTTCATTTGGGAAAACATACACACACTGGTGGAAGAAAGGGAAGCCAAATTGCTGGATGTTATGGAACTAGCAGAGAAATTCTGGTGTGATCACATGTCATTGGTTGTTACCATAAAAGACACTCAAGATTTCATCCGGGACCTGGAAGATCCTGGGATTGATCCCTCAGTAGTAAAACAGCAGCAGGAAGCAGCTGAGGTAAGGGACAGAACTCATTTCAACTAAAAAAAAAAAAAAAAAAAAAAAGTGAAGTTGTGCATGCTAACAGCTGATCCTGTATGTGACTGAGAAAATCATGCTGTTAAAATTTGCATTGGTTCTGAATGTGAATGCGCAGTGAGAACCAAGCTATAATGGCCATGCAGATGTCCCCTGGAGGTGACTCTTAAAGTCCTTTCTCTGCCCCTACACTGCTCACACTTGGTGCAGGGCCTCCCAAGCAACCTGAAGCACAGGATGTCATGTCTGCCCTCCCCAGCCTCTAAACGTCTTCCTGTCTCTGTCTTGCTGAGTCAAGACCCTCAGATGCCCCCACTATCTGCTGGGTAAAGAGCCCTGACTTTACCCAGGGCTTCTACCAGCTTTGCTCTCACCGGCTGGTGCCCGTGTGGCCACAGGCCCCACTCTGCTGTTCCTTTACCTCTGTGCTCTTTTTAGTGTCCTTGAAGCCTTGCACAGTCTGTTTCCTTGCCTCAGTATGTCATTTCTGCCACTGCTGCAATAGGCTTCGGGATTTGGTTAGGTTCGTACCCACCCCATACATTTATTTTGTTGTGTATTTACCTGAACCGCTTGCTGGGCTATGGGGCTCTGGAGTAGGCTAGGCAAATATTTCCATTTCCAGTGTTTGGTTTAGGGCTTTGTTTATGCTCATTAAATATTGCCGAGTGGGTGTGTTTAACCGTGATGGTGAAAAGCAAGGTAGGGTACTTCATTTCTCTTGTGATGGATCAGCCTTGATACCTGGGTGATGACACACCGTGGAACTTCAGAGCTAGGTTACCATGAGTTTCCCAGCTGACACATTACTTGGCATAAAATCTTTGTGCTCCTATTTTACTGCTGTCTGTTTGGAAAACATACAGGCAAACTAGTTATAAAAACAAAATGCCTTCTAGTGCTTTACTATATTGGGGATATTTTTAAAATTTCTCTGGTATTTTGTCTTTATTAGTAAAGATTTGGTGTTAGAGAATATTGTTTTCTCTAAAATATTTCTTTGGTTTTCTTGTTGAGAAAATGACTATATGAACTTGGGAAACAAAACGATGCTCATCTCACCTAGGAATCTCTATGGACAGCTAGCTCTGTGTGGCATCTTTTCCTGGTTTGGATGTGGTTTTACATGGTGTTCTGAGGCTCTGTTTTGAATTCTAGGCAATAAGAGAGGAAATTGATGGACTGCAAGAGGAGCTCGACATGGTCATCACACTGGGCTCTGAGCTCATCGCTGCATGTGGGGACCCTGATAAGCCCATTGTCAAGAAAAGTATAGATGAGGTACTGATTTTCCACTTTCATAAGAATTTCTTTCTCAGGACTTAACAAACTAACATCTGTTTGTTACAAATAGTTAAAAATCATACATCTGACACTCAAAGGATTGCAACGTTTGTTTTGCAGTTAAATTCAGCATGGGATTCTCTAAATAAAGCTTGGAAAGACCGGGTTGACAAACTAGAAGAAGCCATGCAAGCTGCCGTTCAGTACCAAGATGGATTGCAGGTGAGATGGTTGCTGTGCCCGCTGGCTGGCCTCAGCTGGAAACAGGAAATGGTATTGGTGCAGTTACACTTTGGTACCAGCCCAACCCTGTGGCTGTGTGCAATTGCAGACAAATCTGTAATTGCTACAGCTATTTCAACTCATCCTTTTTAGAAGATATTTCTTACCTTTCAGACATACGGATTTATATGTACATGTCAACATGGATTTGTACACACATTAGTGGAATTTACTTTGAAGAGAAGTAGTCTAGTGGCTTTTTTTTTTAAGCGAGAGTAAATGTTCCCACACAGTATTTCTCAAAATTGTTGGGCACCAGGCAGTGGAGTGTCATGGAGCAGAGTCTGATTTCTGCTCTAAAGTTGAGTGGAATAAGATGAGAAGGATAAACATGAGCTAAAAATATCACCAAGTTTAACTGATGTCAGAACACAAGAGAACCGATGCGAAGCCGTGTTTTTCTCTGTGTGCTAAAATAGATTTTTATTTTATTGACTCAAAACTGGGTGTATCACAGAGCCTTCTTTTCTACACAATTGTTACAGTAGCTGTGTCTTGTGTTTTCAAGGTTCTCATTCAGTTCGTTAGCCAGATGGAATCTGGTCTTTTCATACTAAAGTTCTCTTGAGGCCAGCTTAGGAATATGTCTTCCCTACCTCCCTCCGTGCCCTATTTCCTGACAGGTTGGCAGGAGTTTAATCTTTCATACTCCCTACCACATGGAAAAACCCTCTCTTAAGTATTTCCATAACACTTAAGTGAATATTATTTTTAAAGCTCATATGAGAACATTTTTTTTCTTTTTTTCTTCATGTCACTTCATCCTATAAATATCACCAGCCAGGCTTTATCTCAGCAGAAAGGGTTTTGAACTTTGGAAATACGTGAAATTTTTCATGACATAAAACACCTTGTTATAACTCCTATAGGTGTGTGTGCACTTGCGCACACACCCCACCCCAAGAAAAGTAAGGATTTCTTGCTTAAATAACCTATGGCCGGTGATAGTTACGCTGGGCTCCCACTGTGTAAGGATGCGTCATAATGACAAGTCTTTTGAGTGGCATTGTCTCCCATGGCTAGAGATGGTACCACTAAATATATGAAGTCACCTGAGAGCCTTGAGCAAGGCACCATGATTTGGTACAGACTCCACCAACAGCAAGAAACGTATGCTCCATCATAAGTCCTGTGGGACATAAATGGCAACTTGGGTTACTGAATGCCTGTAGCTATCATATGGTGCTAGGTTCTTCATAAGGTGCAAGGCTTGGTTATAAGGTGAGATACTTTTTCTTCCCAAGTTGCTGCTTAAGTGATTAGGGTTGGTTAATGGTCATTTAAATAGACCAGATTGTTTGTAATGTTTCTCTTCTCCTGTCAGTTTCATCAAAATGTAAAAGTATTTAGATATACACTCATTACCTTTAAAAAAAAAAAAACATGCAGTAAACCTGCGTATAATGTGTAGAAACCCAGGAACCATGTAGTGGGCTCTGAAGCCTGATGCAGTTCACAGACTCTTAATCACATGCATCTGCAGGATTTTAATGTTAATCTAGGTAGTGTAGGAAGGTGAGCTGAACCATAGTGACCTTCTTGGTTATTTGAATGAGTAGATATATTTGGATCTTTTTCTTTCAGCTTATTTTTATATAAGCAAATGAGAGTTTGCACTTTTGTGATTGAACAGATAAACTTTTTCGAATGAGCTTTTCTTTGAAAGTGCCTGATAGTTTAAGAATAGTTTTTCTTTTGCCAGCTTTGGTGCAGAATTGTAGGTGACATTTACTTGGTATCTGAGGAACTGTTTTATATTAAGGCTTTTATTCAGGCAAACTATCTTAGTTTTATAAAGTAAGCGCCTTTCATAATTTCTCCTCGTTATTGTCTTTCCCCGTAACCCCAGAAGCATGGCCGTTTCGGAGCAACAGTGATAACATGGGAAATCTGTCTTTCAGGCAATATTTGACTGGGTGGATATCGCAGGCAACAAGTTAGCCTCAATGTCTCCAATTGGAACAGACCTTGAGACTGTCAAGCAGCAGATTGAAGAGCTGAAGGTATGTGTGGGGCTCCTGGTTGGTAAAGAGCCGCCTATATTGTCAAGTTACTGGTTCATCAGATTTCTCATGCTTAAGTTTATTTAGTTTGCATAATTAAAACATTATACACTGATTTCAAGATTGTACTATTTATTTCTATTGCATGTTTTTATTTGTGTGTTTGTGTTTGCACGCAAGTGTGCCACACATGTAAGGAGGGCAGAGAACAACTTGTGGTCAGCAGCTCTCTCCTCCCACCACGTGGATCCTGAGGATCAAGCTTAGGTTGTCAGGGTTGGTAGCAAATTTCTTGCCCAGTGAGCGATTTCACACGCCCTGCAATTGTTAGAATAGCTGCATGTAGTAAGTCTAGGTAAGTGTTTATTTTTAAAAATGAAAGATTGTTTTATTTAATACCTATTCTGTATAGAACAATAAATAAGCAAAAAAAGGGGGAAAACAAGACTAGTAACTCTCTCCAAAAGCTATATACTTAAAAGCAGCTATGCCTAGGATTTGATATACAGCTCTTCAGATATCCTCATATCTTAGTGGGGGGTATGTGTGTGTAGAGGAGGAGGGCCAAATTTGGATTGTGCTATTGAAACTTTTATAATGTGCCTCAGTAGCCTGTTGTAATTAGCATAATATATTGCTATAATATTAGCAGTTAATTAGCATCAGAGATTCAAATAAATATTTTCTATTGTTGATAAAAAGTTGGTTGGCATAACAAAGGTCACGAAGTGGCTGTCTGTCATATAGGAAGAGCAGGGGAAAAGGGTGTTATTCTACAGCCACATGTGATAGATAGCTCAGTTCTGGAGTCCCCGTACTTGGGAGGCTGATCTGAGAAGATTGCCATGAATTTGTGGCAAACCTAAGCAAAACAGCGGTAAAGGCCACCCACAGCTACACAGCAGGTCCCTCTCTTGCTAGTAGTAGTAATAATAATAATAATAACTTATTTTGCATCAACAGTAAGACTTAGAAGTAATTATTAATGAATATAAGACAGCTGTAAAAACATAAAAATTATGAGGGAGTGTATAATGTGTACTTTCTTGAGAATAGGAATTACTAAAGTTCTTAAAGTCATTATTTCTGGGGTTTTACATTTATTAATATAAAAATCATATAAAATATAAAATAATATGAACTATTATAAGAAGTTTCTCCATGGGATTTATTAAATTTTATTGCACAGACTAAAAATGAAACACCCAAAATTGTAACTATTCATAAAACATCCAATAAAGGAGGGAAACCTCTACCACTTTTGCTTTCAGTAAGAAATGTGAATTTTGGAATATTTTTGGTTTAAAGTTACTGATTTTTTTAATGTTCCTGTATTTTTTTTTCCATAGCAATTTAAGTCAGAGGCGTATCAACAACAGATAGAAATGGAAAGGCTGAACCATCAAGCAGAGCTTTTGCTGAAGAAAGTCACAGAGGAGGGTGACAAACACAGTGTTCAAGACCCGTTGATGGAGCTGAAATTGATATGGGATAGCCTGGACGAGAGGATCGTCAGCAGGCAGGTGAGGGCCCAGACACAGGACCAGACATCATGTGTGCACGCTCTCAGCAATATAAAGCAGCCATTGAAAAGTCTAACTGGCAGTTAATAGCAATAACCTTTAGAGGCATCTAAATTTTCTTGTTAAAATTCCCCCCTTTGTGCCACATTTAACCACGTGTGTGTGTATGTGTGTGTATGTGTTTGTGTGTGTGTGTGTGTATGTGTGTGTGTTATATCTCAAACAAGACTTGTTGATTATAGATGATTACAGATATGACTAGATTCATGAGCCATGCGGATGGACTCGGACAGCATTAAGCAGTTGGTGTTTTGCCTTTGTTTTGTAAGGGCACATCATTCGTGACGTCAGGTTCTAAGTGGATTTTCTTCTCTGCTTCTTGGCAGCACAAGCTGGAGGGTGCTCTCTTGGCACTGGGTCAGTTCCAGCACGCACTGGATGAGCTCCTGGCGTGGCTGACACACACAAAGGGCTTGCTGAGCGAACAGAAACCCGTCGGGGGAGACCCAAAAGCCATCGAAATCGAACTCGCCAAGCACCACGTACGTACTGTCGCTGCCTGTTACTGTTATGTTAGAGTTTTCCACGTTTATGATCTTAACAGAGATTATTTGGCATTAAGTTGCTTGAAATGGTTAAATAGAGAATAACCTAAAAACATCCAGGCTGAAAATGCTGTTGTTCTACCACGGCTTTTAATGCCCTTGGTCCCAGGAACGACAGTTGCTTTCCAGAATGACTCTTCATCAAAACACAGTATGTTTGTCTCATGGTGTGAGTGTATAGCAGCTTTTACATCTTAGAAATCTGGCAATTATCTTAAAAGCAGCCTACGTCAGCAGTCAGAATTGTGTGTCATAGAGGTAGAAAATAAGACACCCAGTCCAGTTATTTAGTCAGGAGATCTGTTCATCTGACTCGTTAGAAATGCTATTTTGCCTTTTTGCTCTTCATTTCTGAAAGATCATTGTGTAGTGACTTGGGGTTGCCAAAACCAGCGCAAAGAGAAAGTTTCCACCCTCCGCTCATGGTCTCCCCCTGCCTCTGAGCGTGACAGGAAGGAACCTGACAGAACTGTCCTGTCAGTGTCGACACTGGCAGTATCTAACTCAGGCCTTGAGGAAGTGTTCCCGCTGTGACCATGTCAGGGTGCGTGCTCTCCAGAACGGACTCCTCACTCAGCTGGCTGTGTGCCTCTGGAAAACACTGACTCATCGGGTACCTCAGAAACGGACTGAACAGTCAGAAAGGCTGTACTCCAGGGGCTGCCTCCCTTATCTGGAGAGCCTCCCGGGTCTGGACTCCCCTCCAGATGTGTGATGTCTTGCATAGGATAAGAGATGACATCCTTTTCTTTATTACTGCCAAGCATACGTCAGAGAGTGTGGGGTAGGGCCCTGATGACCTCTTGGCTCACATAAGAGAAAGGGCTCCTTTCAAATTAATAGTCCTTGCTTCCCTTCAATGAGAGAATAAAGGATTATATTTCTCCTTTCAAAACAGTAATTATAAAACATGTGTCTTAAGGTAGGTATGTGATAATTTTATATTAGGAAAATGAATATATAGGAGTAAAAATATCCCTTAAAATCTTCAGATTAAATTAAACTTAAAATGTACTTGAATCAATGGAAATGCTTCAATCATCTAATTATAATCTCTACAAAAGAATGCAGTGCATCAGTCACAAGGGCATTCTAGTGAGAATCCCTGTCAGCATTTGGACCGTCTCTTTAGGACGACTGGCATATCTAAACTAAAAGTGTATCTAACTGAACGTGTATCTATCTAGGAAGCCTTGAAAGTTGAAGGAAAGGGAGCTGTCACAAAAACTTGCTATTAAAACTTCTTTGTTACGAGGTTCTTGTTTCAGAATATTTCACAACCAGAAAATAAAGCAAGTATGACAGACTAGAGGAGTGGTTCAGCTGTACGGTCCTTACCTAGCATGCATGGAGACTAGGTTTGATCCCTCAGTGGTACCTAAAGCTACCTGTGCTATTCCACGCCTCTATTACCAGCACTTCGGAGGCAGAAAGGGATTAGAAGTTTGAAGTCCTCCTTAGCAGTGTGTTGACTTCAAGGTTTGCTTGGAATACATGAGACCCTCTCCCTGCCAGAAAAAGAAAAAAAAAAAAGCAAGCATTATAAGTACCATTACTGTGTTTCCAGCTAATGAGCATATTGACATTTTCAGGTGCTCCAAAATGACGTTTTAGCCCACCAGTCCACAGTAGAAGCAGTCAACAGAGCAGGAAATGATCTAATCGCCTCAAGTGCGGGAGAAGAAGCAAGCAACCTCCAGTACAAGCTCAAAATCTTAAATCAACGCTGGCAGGATATTTTGGAGAAAACAGATCAAAGGAAGCAGCAGCTGGATAGTGCCTTGCGCCAGGTGAATGAAGGGAATAAGCCCTAGACTCGCTCTGGTGTCCAAGTCCAAAGTCATGTGGATTTGCTTCATTGAGTCACAGATGGATATTTCATGTTGATACTTAAAAGAAAGGAGTAAAAATAAGTGGGATAAAGAATAGAGCAGATGAGAAGCCAGCACTCTGCTTCTCAGCTGACCTGAGCTTTCTTGACGGGGTGCGCAGGTAGCAGCCCTGGTCCTAGCACCTGGCTTCCTCCCGTCATGTGATGCAGAGAGAGGCTGACCTTGCTTGAAAGCACACAAACCTAACACTACCCAATCACTGCAGGCCAAAGGGTTCCATGGTGAAATCGAAGATTTGCAGCAGTGGCTGACTGACACAGAGCGTCACCTCTTAGCATCCAAACCCCTGGGAGGTTTGCCAGAAACAGCCAGGGAGCAGCTTAACGCACATATGGTATGTACGGTATTTTCTACGGCTCTCACCCGGGTAATGCATAAATAATAATGGAAGAAGATACGGTTAAAAGATTAAGTTTTATGGCAGAAATCATTGTGTGTAAATGTTAGACACAGCACCATTTGGCAGTGAAAAAGGTTTTAAAGAAGTGTAGTGGTTTTGAGTAACACAGTCACTTTCCCTCCCTCCCTCCCTCCTTCCCTCCCTCCCTCCCTCCCTCTCCCCTCCCCACACATACCAAGTTATAAGCAGTATGAAGAACATCTCTAAAATTATCAGGCTAGACCTGGCATATGCCTATAACCCTATGGTTTAGTTTTGCTGTTTGTCACTGGACAAGACCCTCTTGCTCAGTGACGAAGTAGTTTTGCCTACTGATTTGTACCCTAAGAATGCTCATCTTTCTGAAAACTGTGAATGATTTAATAGCTCAGTGAACTCAAGTAGTTCATTACTTCCCTGAAAATACTTACATAGCTTTCATATAGTTCATAACTTATTAACTAAGAATTAATTCTATCTTCAGAATGTTAAACTTTACAAAAAACATATAAGAACTTGAAAGCAGAGAGCTCATCTTAAGAAATTCCAGAAAACTACATATAAAATACTTATTTTGAAGTCGGGCGGTGGTGGTGTACGCCTTTAATCCTAACACTAAGCAGAGTGACCTCTGAGCTCAAGGACAGCCAGGGCTACACAGAGAAATTCTGTCTCGAAAAACCCAATCAATAAATAAACATCTAGCAAATTCTAAAACTATAGGGCCGTGGCAGAAGTTTCCTTTTGTTCTGGTTGTGCTAGAAATGAAAATGAGAACAAGATGTGGAGTGGTCACATCCTGAGGCTGCCTTAGGGTCTAACGCTATTTTAAAATGATGCTGTAAGTGTGCCTCGTCTTTAATGTGCTTTCTTTTAAGGATGAGGAATACAGGTTTGAGCTGCTGAAAATGTACTTGATGAGTTTTGTAATGACTCAGATCACTAATTAGTGTACTTTAGATGGTTAGTTGTATAAAACTTATCTCGATTTTTTTAAAAAGTTGAAATTATCAATTAGATGTGGAATGTATACCTTTCAGTCAAAACTGATTCAACCCACGTTATAATTCAATCAGTGTGAGAAAAACTGAATTTTTTGGTTTTTAATGAATTATAACCATTGTTTCATTGGTGTTAAACTTTAAATTTTAGCCAGTGTTCTCCTATATTTATCGTAGAAGATTTACACACCATCCTAATTGGCAACTTGTAAAAATTTATCAGTGAAAATGGTATCTCAAGTGTGGCTCCACTACTCTGGCAATCTTTCTGTACTGGTTCTGGGTTTTCTGTCCTTCACATGTTTGCTGAGTACAGGGTTAAACTGTACCAATAATTATTTAGTTATTGTATCATGGTAAAAAGGACATAGATGTTTCTCTCGGTTTTCAGAGGAGGAGGAAACACTCAGAGAAATTAAATTGCTGGCACCACATCACAGATCACACTGGTTACCATGCAGCGAGACCCTTCTTGGCAGCATGCAGTTATTGCTGTAGGCCTTAGCATGCATCATGCAGTTATTGCTGTAGGCCTTAGCATGCAGCATGCAGTTATTGCTGTAGGCCTTAGCATGCAGCATGCAGCAGACAGGGAGTGGCTGTCAGCATCAGTGCTGTTTCGGTATTGGGTACAGTATGGCTGTCTGTCAGGGCTGCTCTGTAAGCCAGAAAGATGAACATATGATGGAGACTTAGAAGGATTGACTTTGAGGACTGAGGCTCAGTGGTTAGGAGCACTCATTGGTCTTACTGCGGGCCCAGGTCTAGTTCCAAGCACCTTCCATGATGGTTTATAATGCTCACCCTCTTCTGACCTCCATGGGCACCAGGCAGGGCTCCGGGCACGCACATGTGCATGTGCATTTAGGCAGACAAATGTACATTCATACACATTACAAGTAAATCTTCTTTAAAAAATGTAGCTTACATCTTGTTCTCTGGCAAGTCATGTGACATGAGGCCTCTCGTTTTAGGAAGTCTGTGCTGCCTTTGACATCAAAGAAGAAACATACAAGAGTCTAATGCAGAAAGGACACCAGATGCTCGCAAGATGCCCCAAGTCTGCAGAGACAAATATTGACCAGGACATAAACAACTTGAAAGAGAAATGGGAATCTGTGAAAAGCAAGCTCAACGAGAAGAAAGTATGTGCTTCTATCAGTACGGCAGAACAGCGTTTAGTGTCATTAGGGCCTGGGTTATGTTTTATTTCTAGCTATCAGGAGTCTAATTTTCATTATCAGTATCCATATTTTTTGTATATTTTGGTGTTTTATGGAGTTAAACACAGTATTCTAACCCAAGAGAACAGAGGTACGGTACAGATAAAGATTTATCACAAGTCAGGTGTTACTCGGTTTGTGCTCTGGTAATTTTTAAAATATTGATGCACTCAAGTTCTAGGTTATGAATAATTATTTGTGAATGATCACAAATTAGATGAAAGAGAATGATATGATTGTACTTAGGATTTATAAGTATTAGTTTTATAAGTCAGTTGATTAAACTGAAACACATTATCTTCCTTTACAGACCAAATTGGAAGAGGCTCTCCACTTAGCAATGGACTTCCACAATTCCCTCCAGGACTTCATCAACTGGCTTACCCAGGCTGAACAAACCCTGAATGTGGCTTCTCGGCCAAGTCTTATCTTGGACACAATCTTGTTTCAGATCGATGAACACAAGGTACGTGGGAACTCGGATGGGAGGCACCTGGCTTCCAGAGACCAATCTGCCTTCCTGTCATAAGCATCAGTTTAGTAATCTGAAAACTTTCTTTTGTAATGTATTGTTTTATTCCTTGAGGACTTCACACCTGTATGCAGCATATTTGATCACATTCCTGTAGCTCCCCTGATTCCTCCTGGACTCACCCCTCACCCTCCCCACCTGGGAGCTTTGCGTTGTCCTTTAACGCGAGCACTGTGACAGTCGTACACTTTTAAAGTCAGTCCATTTCCCCATGTTTCTAATTATGTTCTTCTTTTGCGGGAAAGGTCTTCGCCAATGAGGTAAATTCTCACCGTGAGCAGATAATAGAACTGGACAAAACTGGAACCCACCTGAAGTACTTCAGTCAGAAACAAGACGTGGTGCTCATCAAGAACCTGCTGATCAGCGTGCAGAGCCGGTGGGAGAAGGTGGTGCAGCGGCTGGTGGAGAGAGGAAGGTCCCTGGACGAAGCGAGGAAGAGGGCCAAGCAGGTAATAAACTAGAGTGATTCTCTCCGACCATGGCAGTCAGTAGCTGAAGCTGTTGAGATGTGTGATCACAGGACTTCTATCGCAGGCTGCGTCGTGCAACAATAAGAAGCCATGGCGTTCCTTTCCTGCCTTTGGACTCTTGACGTCCCCTTTTTTGTGCTGGCAGCCACGTTGGGCCATGGGGACTCATTTTGAAAAGCTATAAATAGCTCAGCTTCATAGATTAGCATCAAGGCCCATTAAGAACTTACAGATTTTTGTTTTGCAGTGTGTTTATTTTTGCCCTTGTCCTTTCAACCCGTTCTCTTAATCAGAGAGGGGCACCAGACTCTCTTATGTTGCTAACTCTAAGTCAAACTTCCTTCACATCAGAGCTGAGGACCAGACCTGCTGCCTCCACGGTGCTCCCCGAGGAACCTCTTCTTGCTGATGCCCTCTTCCCAGGCTGCTCATTGGCAGCCTTTATTTCTTCCCGACGATCTTGGTGTAGCTCCATCTCACTTGAAGCTAATTACCTGAATGTCTGGAGGCTGCTTTTGATTTGATTTAGGGACTCTCACAACCTCACAGAGAGCTTTCCATTCTGTCTTAACCTGCCGTTAACTGACATCTGAACTAACCACAGACAAGAGGAAAATTACACATCTTTCTGCCCTATGGGGATAGAGCCACCTTATTTGGCAGAATTTTTTTTTCTTACTAGAAACTTAGTGTAATATTGAGGCTGAATTTTGTGGTTTCTGCTTTTGCCTCATTCAGCTCCTGTTGTCTGGCATTGGTGACATTGGAGTGTGGTGTCTGGGTGATGCATAAAGGCTTTAGAAATGTCATAAGCCCTCTCTGAGTGAGACGTTTGACACCTTCAGGATCACTCAGTCTCTGAACTAGAATCGGTCTCTAAAGATTCTGTTAGACAATGTTGACTCTGAACCTGGCATATTCCTCTCCACAAGTATTTCTTGAGTTTGAACAGCTAACTTACAAGGCTTGTTGAATACTAGTAGCTGCTTGCCGTCTCTCCTCTCTCCATCTAGCCAGTGCTGTGGTCTCATCTTGTTAGCCAGCTTTGTTTTTTTTCTGCCTCCAGTACAAATGGATGGCGTTTGCCCTATTTCTGTGGCTTAAGCATAGCTTTTGGAGGGTGGGCATCAAAGCCCGTGTATTTTAGACCACTCAACAGCCCCCTTCCACACCTGTTTAGAGCCAGGCCACCCATCACTTTGTGGGACTGTCCTCTCATTCCTTCCCTGACATGGGCTTCATCTCATGGACTGATGTGGCTCTCCGACTTTTACTATCACGAGTTTGTCCTGTCCTCCTCCTTTCCCTTCACATTTAGCGATGTGAGAGGCATGTGCTGGGCAGGGAGGCCAAGACTGCGTACACTCTCACGGCTTGTGCTGTAAGATACTCGTGTTGCTATGGTTATTCAGCTTTTGATACTTCATGTCAGTGTGTTTGTGTGGCCAGGGATCTCACTCTCGTTTCTTCAGCTTTTGTTCTATAGCTCTTCATTTAAATGTATTATAAGAAATGTCATGGCTCGATGGTGGTGGCACACACCTTTAATCTCAGCACTCGGGAGGCAGAGACACGCAGATCTCTGTGAGTTCGAGGCCAACCTGGTCTACAGAGCAAGTTCCAGGACAGGCTCCAGAGCTAGAGAGACAGAGACAGAGAGAGAGAGACAGAGACAGAGAGACAAAGAGAATACCATGTAACCAGTTTCATAACTCTGACCACAGGGGGTGGGTAAATGCTGAGTGAGGCCCTAGAGCGGGGGTGAGGGTGTGAGGAGTACTGAGTGGGGCTCCAGAGCAGGGGTGAGAATATTAGGCTACCTCATGCATTAAGGAGATGGCCTTTGTTCTTGGCATGTTTAAAGAATAATTCACAAGTGTTGGACTTTTTCCTCTTATTTCTTTTTCTTGACATAGGAGTTTAACACAGAAAAATGTCAAGCTATGTAAAGAGACAGAGAAATAAAACATATTCTCTGAGAGTTTGTGTTAACTGCTGAGCAAAAGGAGGCAGTGTGATGGTAGCGGGGCCTAGAGCTCCTTCCCTGGCTCTTTCCTGGACTCTGTGACCTGATGTGCTGACCGAATTCCAGCTGCGTGACTCAGGCCACAGTCACGTGTGTCCAGTGTGGCAGGACACTCCGCAGTTTGCTCACGAAACCTTCCCCATTTGTCTTCAGGGGAATGTTTGAATTGATGGGTTTTGGTGAATCCGTTGGTGGTTATTTCTGTTTTACTAAATTTCAAGCATTGTGTGCTTCACAACTTTCTGAACAAGTGTGGTCTCCTTACCAGTTCCATGAAGCCTGGAGTAAACTAATGGAATGGCTGGAAGAGTCCGAAAAGTCTTTGGATTCTGAACTGGAAATCGCCAATGATCCAGACAAAATCAAAACACAGCTGGCACAGCACAAGGTGAGCTGCTCATTTAAAAAGCACAATTTGCGTTTCAAGACCACGGCTGATTCTTTCTTGTACATGTGTGTATTCATCATCAGACCAGAAAAAAGGCTGCAATCTAGAACAGTGGTTCTCAGCATGGGGGTCACAGCCCCTATGGGGGTCAAATGACTTAGGCAATCCCAAGGACCATCAGAACACACAGTTATATCATGGTTCAGAACCACTTGAACGCTGTCATTCGCCTTTTCGTGGCAAGTCTCTTGACAGACTGGGGAACATAGTAAAGCCTCGTCTCATAAATAAGTAAACAGATCCTTCTAAACAGAGAGGTAGGAAAAGTTGACTGACGCTATCTAGAAACTGGTGTGTGTGTGTGTGTGTGTGTGTGTGTGAAAATTCATTTCTTCTCTCAAAGGAAGAGGTGCCAGCTTCTTTGTGAGACCAGAAAAATGTAGAAACAGTGTCTCAAAAAATTACTTCCACTAGCCACTGAAGAGCATATTTCTGCCCTGCTCAGCTCCTCCGTACTGGTGCCTGTGTTATAAAGTGGTCCCTGGTCGTGCGGGGGAGGGTGTGGGGTGAGCCGCTGAGCCTGACTGCTGTGAACACTTTTACAGTTACAGACTGCTGCGTGGAAATCACTTAGAACTTGGCGATTTTAAAAAGACTGGAAGATTGTAGGGTAGTTTAAGATTTATCTTCTTCAAAATAAAAAAAAAATCGAGACATAATTTTCACATGTGTTCTGTGAAGTCACCCAGAGGGTCGCGACTAGAGGATGATGGGAGGAAACACGTTTGCCCTCGGGCTAGACGAGGCTCCAGGATTGCCTTGTTTTGCTGGTGGCTTCTGTCTGTGAGCTGCCACAGTGGCCAGCATCATTCACACTCCTCTGATGGAAACATTAGACCCCTGCTCAAAATAAAATGCTTTTTTTTTTAATTTACAAGTGGATATTATGTAATCTTACAAAAGAGACATTGCACCCAGAGAAACAAATATGCAGAGAATGTTAGCATCTCCAATTTACCCAATGTTATTTATTACCAGTGTTAACGACTTCTCCAAGACACATCTTTAAGGCAGCCCATAAAAGCAATTTTGAAGGAAATCTTTGCTAATCAGCATTGGAAAGCTCTACTCTGTCTACTCCAATAACTTGTTTAGTGTGTGTCTGCTGTGGAGGCGATTCGTGTCAACGCCTTGATTCCGAACACAAGTGTTCCATCCAGAATAGCTTGAGAACACAGTCATCACTGGTGGCATGCTGTAACAGTGGGAAGTGTAGCTTTTAAAATGCAATAAAAAAAAATGCATTGGATAGTTGTAACCTTGAGATTTGCTGCAGTTAGCAACTTTTGGGTGACATGATATTCTGCATAACAGATATATTTACATTACGATTGCTAACAGTAGCAAAATTACAGTTAGGAATGCCCAGACTTAAACAAGACCCTGCTTTTAACGCTTTTTGCCTGTTGGTAAACAAACAGTTCCAAGTAGCAACTTACTCTCTTCTTGTTAAATATGTAGGAGTTTCAGAAAGCCCTCGGAGGGAAACATTCTGTCTATGATACCACCAATCGAACTGGACGTTCTCTGAAGGAGAAAACCACACTGGCTGATGACAACCTGAAGCTGGACAACATGCTGAGTGAACTCAGGGACAAGTGGGACACCATATGCGGAAAGTCTGTGGAAAGGTAGGGTGTTCCTCCCGGCAGCTGGCGACGTCATAGACCTGCCTCAGATGCACAGAAGGGTGTTTGCAGAGGTAGTTTGTGGCCCTCAGAGTCCTTTGGGCAAGGAATATCCTTAATACCCCCTCAACATATTGAAAAGACTCCCCAGCTACTGCTTGTTTTTACCTAGGTCTGCTTGCTTACTTGTAGACAGACCCATACTATATATTCTAGGGGCCTCTTAGTTCTCTGTGTAACCAAGGCTAGCCTTGAACTGTGTAGCCAAAGCTAGCCTTGAACTTGCACTAATCCTCCTTTCTCAGCTTCTCAAGTGCCAGGATTACAGGCAATGCTACCATGCCTGGCTCCCAGCTACTGTTTTTCTCCTTCGATTTCCATATAACTGGTAGAGTAGTTATATTAAAATACGAGCAGGAGCCTTATCAGTTCTCTCTCACACACACCCGTAAGAACTTGCTTTTGAATATAAAACAGAACAGGCTCCATAATGTCTTATGCAAGGCAGAACTGGTCTGACCCAGCATTAGCTCAAGTATCCAACCTTCCTTTGTTCCCAATGGACTTTTGTGAGGTCCCAAGACTTCCTTTAAAACTTCCAAGTCTTTAATAAAGTACAATCCTAGTATAAAAGGTCAAACACCCTGTGTTTCACTGATTGTTAGCTCTAGTTACTTTTGTCAGTAAAGTTGAGTATCCTTATCCAAAAGGCTTAAGATGAGAAATACTCAGATTTTGGTGTATTTTTTTCCTTCAGATTTTGGAATTTATACCATGAAATATCTTGAGGCTAAAACTGACTCTAGTCTAGGTTTGAAATCCATTTGTTTCATATGTAACTTACATATATAACCTGAGGTGATTTTTTTATTTTAATTTTTTTTTTTTTTAGTTTTAATAAAAGAAAGGATTTAAGTAGGCTTACAGTTCCAGAGGATTAGAGTCCATGGTGGTGGGGAAAAAAAGCATGGCATCAGGAACAGCTGAGAGGTCACATCTCAGACCACAAGCAAGAGTCAGAGTACACACTGGGGTTATCTTTTAAAGCCTCAAAGCCCACTTGCAGTGACACATCACCTCTGAGCAGGCCACACCTCCTAATCCTTCCCAAACAGTTCTAGTGACCAAGTATTCAAAGAGCCTGTGAACTCCTTCTCATTCAAAGCAATTTGTACTCTTTCATCCTGTAGGTAACAGAGTGAAGACCATCTGCTGTGCTGGGCAGACCCTTTGATGTAATTCCAAGTGTCTGTTCTTGTTTACTCTGCTTCTGAAGTCTTATCTAAGAAATGCACCTGTACCAACATCCTGAAGTGCTTTATCCTTATGCCTTATTTTGGCTCCAGTGTGGTTTTGTTTAGGTTTCCTGGGATACATGAAGTCTCTTTTGCTCTCATGTGATTTGGAGATGTTTTCTCCAGTTTTGCAAAGTTGCTCTTGGTATTACAGTCACCCATTGATTCAGTGGGGCCTAAATCTCCTTTTTATGTCTAGTAGTGTTTGGTTTTTAGAAAATTAGGTGCTGTTCCAACACTTGGCATATAAATTTACATCTCATTCTGATTTTCTCCTAGTAACTTTGAATATTATTTGTTTATTTCTTTCTATTTATCTTATGCATGTGATTTTTACTGTATTACAGTTGTTACTTTCTTCCTTATTGGCACATATCTTTTTTCTAGTGGGATTTACTCATGGTCTCAGTGATGGTGTTTACTAAATTCCTTCTATTTCTGGGTATAGGGGTCCCTTAAGCATCTGTTGTGCTTCTGGTCTTCTTATCCCAGAAGGTCCTGACTTCCAGACTGACTGTGAAGGACAAACCTGCTGGCTACAGCAGTCTTGGTTGGTGGTTATTTTCTGTCAGGACCCAAAATACACGATTCCATGCCCTCCTGGCATTTACGGTCCTCTGAGAATGCTGCTGCTATTTTGTTGTGTTTACCTTAACGTGTCACTGGACATTTCTCTCACACGGACTGTGATATTCTTTCTTCATCTCTACTTTTAACAACATAAGTATAATATGCAATGGTAACGTGTGATAAATGCTTCTCGTACCTAGATATCCACATCCCAAGGTTTGGGGAGTTTTCTGCTGTTATTTTACTGGAGTGGTTTTCTGTGCCCCTGGCCTGTCTCTCTTCTTCCTCACGTATGCCAGTGACTGGAGTATTTCACTGTTTCAGGGCAGCCCAGAGCTCTTGCCTTTTCTCTCCATGGTTTTCTACTTCTCTTTTGTTCTTTCTTTTGTACCCTAACTGTTCAAAAGACTTCTCTTCAAGCTCTGTTATTTTTCCTTCTGCCTGAACTGATCTGTTACTGAGCCTAACAATTAATTTTTCTTATATTTCTCTGTTGAGAATTGTTCACCTGGTGGGATGGGTTCTTTTCTGTGCCAGCCTTCTTGTGACTTTCTCTTGATGATGTGTTTTGGGAGTATCAGTCCTGGGTTTGACTCACAGCATGGAGTCAGTCACTCTTTCTTATCACGATCTCTGAGGCTGTTCTCCACTATATTTCTTCCTCACATGATCCCAAGAAGACTGCAGGGCTAAAATTAGAAAGCCAATTTGTTTTATTGTATTTTATTTTTGTAAAAGCATATTATGGGACAGAGTTTTATTGTATGAGATTCCGTGGCATCATGTTGATGATGAAAATCTTCAGACTTGGGAAATTTTTAATTTCGAGGTTTGGATTATAGGTTTTCAACCTGTATCAAGATGAAGTAGAGTGTTCAGTTCTAGGCAGCTTCACACTGACACATCATTAAACAGATCTTTTTAAATAAAACTTGAGAATGCATATGTGTATTTAGACTCTAGAAGGATCAGTGATTTGCAATGTGGGATTAAGGGAATTTTCCTGTAACAGATGTCAGGCATGTAAAGGAATAGAAGAGAAAAGTGTTTTCTAAGGACAGCAGAGGAGACAGTAAAGACCCCTCACTCTTCCACTTTGGGACCACTGGCTGTCACTGGGAACTTCAGCGAGCTAATTTATCTCCTCTTTTCTAGACAAAACAAATTGGAGGAGGCCCTGTTATTTTCTGGACAATTCACAGATGCTCTGCAGGCCCTCATTGACTGGCTGTATCGAGTGGAGCCCCAGCTGGCAGAAGACCAGCCTGTCCATGGAGACATCGACTTAGTGATGAACCTGATTGATAATCACAAGGTATTGCCGGCCAGAGCTTTCTATTTATTCGCAGCATTGAAGAGAATACAAGCAGCCAATAGTAGCCTTTTAAACTCTGAGAGTGTCTTCCTCCCTCA
Organism: Arvicola amphibius; assembly: GCF_903992535.2. Taxonomy (NCBI): domain Eukaryota; kingdom Metazoa; phylum Chordata; class Mammalia; order Rodentia; family Cricetidae; genus Arvicola; species Arvicola amphibius. The sequence goes on from NC_052055.2 coordinate 89,946,846, forward strand.
CCGTCTAACTACTGAAATGTATGATTGGGCAGATGCTATTCTTTTAATCACCGGATCTGTGTCTGCTCTAGACTTGAAATGTAATTTCATGTTGTGGCTCTTTTTGGGTCTTCATTCAAACAGTGGCATGATAAAATATAAAACCATGCATTTAGTGGTTTAAAGGAAGTCATGGTCTAGGTGTACAGGCAGGAACACTCCAAGAGATCATGAGGTTCCTCTCGAACTGTAGTAGTACACGAATCAACACTAAGAGAAAAGAAAAGATTAAATAAGGAGCATGCTGGGGGTTTACCTCAGTTGCCTGAATGCAAGGTTAGTGCTGGATTCGATCCCTGATGCTGCCTATGCCCAGTGGTAACTCATACCTTTAATTCTAACACTGGTGAGGTAGAGACAGGAGGAGTTGAAGTTCAAGGTTATCTTTGTGCCATGAGATACTGTCTCAACATTGGTCTGGCCCACAAAAATATATATATATATATATATATATATTTTAAATTACAATGCTTTACTTTTATTGAAGAATAAATAAGTTTTTTTAAGACAGGGTTTCACTATAGCTTTGGAGCCTGTCCTAGAATTTGCTCCGTAGACCAGGCTGGCCTCGAACTCACAGAGATCCATCTACCTCTGCCTCCTGAGTGCTGGGATTATTGGCATGTGCCACCACTGCCCAGCAAAGAAAATATTCTTACATGTGATAAGTTCAGGCATGGCTAGGCATTTCTGCAGTGAATAGTGGGTGATGTAGTGTTACTTGGTACACAAACACCACATTGATAAGTTTACTGTCTAGATAATTGCTATCTGAAGCACTTTCCAGACTTTACACATTAAAAACTCATCAAATATGATGTATTCATTAAGGATTAGTAATGTAGCTGGAAGACGCCAGAAGTTTCACTATACAAAGGACTTGGTAAGTCCACTTTGAAGCTATTGAATAGTGCTGTCCCGAGTGATTATGTAGATATTTCCCTGCTGTGTATATTGATGGGATGTCTGTCTGTCTGTAGTTGCATACTGTAGAACACTGTCAGACCAAAGCCTGTCAAGCTGCTCACACAATCTGTTTAGATTGTTTTGGGTAAGCTCCCTCTGGGATAATTTTTTTTTGACAACTAAAATAATTTTATTGTAGATAGAAAACTGGTTCTGAATATCTGGGGTTTTTTGTTTGTTTGTTTTGGTTTGGTTTTGGTTTTTGGTTTTTCGAGATATTGTTTCTCTGTAGCTTTGGAGCCTGTCCTGGAACTAGCTATTATAGACCAAGCTGGCCTCAAACTCACAGAGATCCTGCTTCCTCTGCCTCCCAAGTACAGGGATTAAAGGCCTGTGCCACCAATGCCCGACCTTAATATCTGGTTTTATATACAGACACTTAGATTAAAAAAATGAAGAGCCCTAGGTTCAACGTCACTTCTTAGAGTGACTCAAAGAAGCCACATCAGTTTTAAATTTGCCTAAATTAAGGGGGGGGGTGGGATTTCCCCAAAGCTTTCCCACTGAGGTGACAGGTCCTCTACACTGTAAAAACACAGGTTAATGCTTTAAAAAATCCTATTCCGCCAGGCAGTGGTAGCACACACCTTTAATCCCAGCACTTGGGAGGCAGAGGCAGGCTGATCTCTCTGAGTTCGAGGCCAGCCTGTTCTACAAGAACTAGTTCCAGGACAGGCTTCAAAGCCACAGAGAAACCCTGTCTCAAAAAAAAACCAAATAAATAAATAAATAAATAATCCTGTTCCTTATGAGAATGTTATCAGATAGTAATACATCTATCCAAGACAGTGTTAAATCCTCAGAGAGGAATCATGAGTTGCTTCCCACCTTGTGAAGATTCTGCCAAAAATGTGGTCATTAAAAACTATAGGCTGTAGGCGTATATATGTGGTGTTTTATATGCACATATATCTTCCAACAGTGCATTTTGCTATTTGGATTTTGTAATTAAAAGTTAACTTTGATCACAGTTAATATGATTTCCTTAGGTCTTCCAAAAAGAGCTGGGGAAGCGGACCAGCAGCGTGCAGGCACTGAAGCGCTCTGCCAGAGAGCTCATAGAGGGCAGCCGGGATGACTCCTCCTGGGTCAAGGTCCAGATGCAGGAACTGAGCACCCGCTGGGAGACTGTGTGTGCGCTTTCTATATCAAAGCAGACACGGTTAGAAGCAGCTCTGCATCAGGTAAAATCCGCGTAACCAACAGCTAAAGTGTAATGAGGGAAGGCCTGGGGCCTCAGCAAGAAGAGCTCTGGTAGACGAGGGGTCCAGTGCTCGTGCTCGTCCTCATCCCAGACAGTCGGTAGTCTGCCTCATCACTCTCTGCCCTTCTTTCTGCTCCTACTTTAAGAAGTTAAAGTACTTGGCAAGGGTGTCTGCTAATCTCTACTTAGTTCTGCTTGAGTAATATCTCAGCTGGGCAGCCCAACTCCAGCTGCCACACGTCTAGCACTAGGCTGCCAGAATGGTGACCTCGTCTTCCTGTTGGCCTTCCCGATATATTCCGTCTCTCCTTATATTTGTAAAGCACAGTAACATGTCACTGTCTTCGTAACAGGGATAATGTCTATAATCCATTCAAGACTTTTTTCATGGCGGGGGGACGTGTGTACAGTTCTGTAAATGTTACTAACAGGTGTACTGGATATCTTGCTTTGTGTGTGTGTGTATGTGTTAACTGTTAGGCAGAGGAATTTCACTCTGTGGTCCACACCCTCCTGGAGTGGCTGGCGGAAGCAGAGCAAACCCTTCGTTTCCATGGTGCTCTCCCGGATGATGAGGATGCTCTCCGGACTCTCATTGATCAACATAAGGTGAGTCCTTTCCAGTCGGTGAGTCAAACAAAATGGGAAAATGAAGAAGGTAAAGAGAAGAAGCCTGTGAGTGCACATAGCAAGGGCAAGAAGAAACTGACCGTCTGGTACATTTGAGAATGTGTCTCTACCCTCCCTGCTTACACACCTGTCCACATAGGCCTGCACACCTAGGTAGGTAGAGGTGGCCTCTTTTGAAAGGAAGTGGTCACAGTATAATTGGGCACCCTGTTTTCTCACTCTAGGCTGCACATTGATTTTTCTAGAGGGTCATTTGGCTTCTGATCAGAGTCAGCCCATTTTGTCACACTTGTATGTATGTTTCAAGAATAAAGAGTAGCTTGGCATTTACAAAGTATCCCACTAGAACTGTACGTTAATAATTTTGGCATTTATATGCAAAATAAGCAACTCACTTAAAGCCTTAGAATATTAAGTCTCTTCTGCTTTGGGAGGTTTATTTTATGTATTTATTTGTGTATTTGAATCTTGTGTGTTCAGCGGACACCACCCTGTACTTACAGAGATCAGAAGACAATTTGGAAGAGTTTGTTCTTAACTTCCGTCATATGGGTCCTGGGGCTGAATCACCCATTCTAGTCACATAGAAGTCTCTCTGGACCCACTTCTCATGTTTAATCAAGAGCCTTATAAAATTTTTATAAGAAATAAATTACAAATTTAAAGCATTAATTTCATCGTGTTGAACAACTAGCCAGGCAAAACTGTAACCATTGAGTGATCAAGCCCAGCTAAGCTAGTTTTCTACAGCTATGCTTGGAACTTGGCAAAACCCTCCCAAGAGTGGTCCACATAGCAGATGGTTTTTAACCTTTGACTGGAAAGTCGGGAATTTACAGTGCTCACACCCTATGCGGTGTTGATGTCAGCACTTCCGATTAACTTGAAAGATTTTCTCCAACACCGCTTAATAACCTGGCCTTTCAAGGTCACGTTGGAAGTACATCATTCCAATGTAGCATGCATTACATCATCCAATTCATACTTTAATTGTTGCCCTTCCTCATAGGAGGGTTAGCTTACTATAGCAAGGAACTGTGGCCTCGCTCTTAATGATAGTGATGCAGGCTTGCACGGCACATTACCTGGAGGAGGAATGAAGGCTTTGAACAAGGTTCCCGTGTGAAGCTAGACTGTAAGAGTTGGCAAAGTGTGGCGGGCTCGTGGTGGGTTTTAGGTTCAGCTCAGTATTTAGAAATCTAGTTTGTATCATTGGGGGCTGACCACCAGCCAGCATCCAATCCCACACCCAGATCGAAATGCTTACTTATTTTTAGAACCCGACAGTAAACGAATGTCACTAAAACCTTGCGTTCAGCCAGCATCGGCAGCTGATTGAAGTGTCTGTTCCGCTACAGGAGTTCATGAAGAAACTGGAAGAAAAAAGAAGCGAACTAAGTAAGGCCACTGGTAAGGGTGACGCTCTGTTGGCCCTCTGCCACCCTGACTCCATCACCACCATCAAGCACTGGATAACCATCATCCAGGCCAGGTTTGAAGAGGTCAGTGTGCCTTCCGTGAGTCAGGCCAGGGAAACGGGGAATTTCAACCGTCGAGGGCAGTGAGGCCTGGACAGGAGAGTGCCCTGTTGTAGACTGCACTCTGGGCGTCAGACCCTGAAGGTGTCTGCGGCTACAAAAGCTATGGGGTCTGCATCTGTGGCCCTGAGACCGGAGGAGGCAGATGTTTGGTTCTCTACAGGTTTTGCCCTGCTCATGGTATCTGCTGAATAACACCACACTGAAGAGTGCCTCAGGGCCGTGTGTGTTTGTGGAGCAAGTGAACTAAAGAGCACAATGGGGATTGAATTCCTGTTTAAGATCTTAGCACTTTAGATGCTACTGTTTCCAAAGGCTGCCTGGAATACACACTTTGGTCCCCGAGAGGAGGTATATTGAACTTTACAAAACACAAGGAATAAACAGGAGTAAACCCAGATGCTGTATACATCATTAGCCGTCTGGTGGTGACGAACACCCTTGAAAGGGGGTCTTGGTGCTTCCTCAAGCTGGACCTTGGTGCCATATCTAGACTAGAAGAAAGCTTCATAGGTCTAGCGCAGAATGATCCTAATTTACATTTTAAACTGGTAAAGCTTATATGTTTATGTTAATGAAGCTATTCCCTGAGCTGGAAGAACTTCAGTGAACCGTGTGTTTCTGCAACAGGTGCTGGCCTGGGCAAAGCAGCATCAGCAGAGGTTAGCAGGGGCACTGGCCGGGCTCATTGCTAAGCAGGAATTGTTGGAAACTTTGCTGGCATGGTTGCAGTGGGCCGAAACTACGCTCAGTGAGAAAGATAAGGAAGTCATCCCACAGGAGATTGAAGAAGTGAAAATCCTCATTGCCGAACACCAGGTAGATAAACGTGATCCTCACCCGTTAGCTGTCAACGCAGGTGTCTTCCTCCTCCCATTGCAGCACTTCTCACACGCCGAATCTAAGCCTGGCCGGTCTTGTATTCTGTGACTGCCCTGCAGCCTGTCTCTCCCCAGGACCTCTGGGACACGCCTCTGGCTCCTGAGCTGCCACTTATCTCCCATCCGTTCTGCCCTCTTCTCCATTGTATCTCAGCTCCAGTGTTTAAGTTCTGCTCCCTCATCGGGGCAATCTCATTCCTCCCTGTGGCTCTGCCTGGTAGTTTATTGTTTCATGTGTGTGTTTCCACAGATGGCCAATCATGCATATGCCAGATGCAGCCTATGTAAAAGGGCATTCATGTTCTTTCTCAGCGTGACATCTTACCCTGTGTACTTGACTCATTTCAAACCCTGAAATGCTGGCATTCGTGTGCTCTGACTCATAGTTTGTTTAATTATTGGAGCCGGAGAGATGGCTCAGAGGTTAGGGGCACTTGGAGAGGGCCTAGCTTCAGTTCCCAGAACCCACACTGGGCAGCACACAGCCGCCTGTAAATTAAATGTCAGGAATTCCAATAGTTTCTCTGGCCTCGGCAGGCATTGCCCACGGGTGGTGGGCATACTAACAAAAGCCTCACATACATCCACAGAGCTAAAAATAAAATGTAAAAATGTTCTGTCTGTGTTACGGGTGTCTAGAGTGGTCCAGAATATCTCAGTTTGCGTTCATAGTAGCTCAAATCTTCCAATGTGATAAATATTGCAGAAGCATGCAGTCTCTGTCCTCCCCTGTCTGCCTCGTCCTGCCTGTCCTCAGCCTTTGCCACATACCCCGCATGCAGGGACCAGACTACAGTAAACGTTCGCTTCCTTAACCTCAGCCCCATGTGAAGTCGCTGCTCGTGACCATTAAGTATATATATGTATGTGTGTGTGTGTGTGTGTGTGTGTGTGTGTGTGTGTGTGTGTGTGTGTATGCGTTTCACTCGGCCATCTTCTGCCGCTATACGCAAAGTCATTCCAGTGTCTAGACCATGGGGGTGGACTGGCCGCAGCCCACTGACTTCCCTGGTGGAAGGGCCTCAAAATTCAAAACAAGTTGGTACAGATAGTTAGGAGCGCTTGTCTACATTGTTTTCAGACTGAAAAGCGGCAGTGTCGTTTTTAATTTGAATTTGCTTTTGGTCAGGTGGCTTTACATTCTGTGGAAATCCGTAAAAGCCACTGCCACGTTCGTTTATGGCGAGGGTCCTATAACAATGGCAGGACAGTCCCCTCGTCATCTGCTTTTTGCTAATGTTAAATTTGATCTATACTGTGATTTAATGGACACCGGTTTTCCTTTCAGACCTTCATGGAAGAAATGACCAGAAAGCAGCCTGACGTTGATAAAGTCACCAAGACCTACAAGAGGAGGGCCGCCGACCCGTCTGCACTGCAGTCCCACATCCCAGTCCTGGACAAGGGGCGAGCTGGACGTAAGCAGGGGCAGTTCCTTAAGGACGACTGAGCAAGCTAGTCCCTGTTCCTTTCTGTTATCGTTTGAGATCCAAGAGAAAGTACTGACTCCATGAACACTCTACCTGAGAAGGTTTTCTTAAAGAAAACGTGGGCTTTAAGTAATTAGCTATTTTTAAGTGAATTAAAAGGCTGTATTCCAGGGCCTCTGCTTAACTTGGTTCAGAGTGCTCCTTGCACATCTGAGAAGAAACTGGAGAAGTTAGAAGAATCTGAATCATTGGTTCACTTTCCTTCTGTTGTATGAGTAGCATTGAAGCTGAGCCATCAAAACTGGTGATGATCTGGGTGGAGAATGGACTCTGACTCCATTCGCTGTCCTATGGCTGCCACTCTGTTGACTAATCTCATGGCCAGTTCTCACCCACAAAATGATATTCAGAATGGTAGCAGCTAGCTCCAAGAATGTCACAAAGTGCGGTCTCTGCTGTACATTTTGTATACTTTTGAAGGGTGTCTTAATTTTTTGAGTGGAGCAGAGCTGGAGACTGTAGCTGGGATACTTGAGACTCCTTGCTGTCCCCACCACCGACTGCCTGGGAAGCATAAGATTGAACAGTTTGCCTCCTTTCTGATAGAGTCTCCTCATCTTTGCACTGACCGAGCTCGTGCGGATGGAGCATACATACTCCCAAGCATGTAGCCTCGTTTATTTGAGACTACATGCAATATGATCTTAGGCAAATAATTTTTGTAAGCCATATTTTGTCATTCAGTTAGATGAGAGAAATGCACTATGAGCTCTGCTGTGGAGACTTTTGTTTTGGCTTTTTGAGACAGTTTCTCTGTGTAGCTTTGGAGACCGTCCTGGAACTCGTTCTGTAAACCAGGCTGGCCTCGAACTCACAGAGCTCTGCCTGCCTCAGCCTCCCAAGTGCTGTGGAGGCTTTTAAAATTAGCCAGAAAGAAGAAAGTTGACTCAGTAAATGTGGGTGTGTGGTATGAGAGGAAACACACACTCAGTGGAGAAAGGATTTGGGAGAAGGGTGGGACCCAAGCATCTTCTTGGTTTGTTGTCATCTGTGAGGCATCCGACTGATTCCAGGGACAGCCATTTCTCTTCCTTAGAATCTAAGAAGGCAGGTGCCTTCTCTGTAACCTACTCTAGCATGTGTCTCAGTGTGCCACCCCATCGCTGAAATGACATGAATTTAAGTAGGAAAACGTTTTAAACATTAGATTTATAGAGTTCTCAGTATTTGAGTGGCCCTATCAAGACACATTTCTACAATGCATAAGATCAGAACGTGGACCTTAATAAGTAAGAATAACTAGGTTGGGATGGTTTTCTTTGCAGTTAGAGTCAGGCTCGGCTGGGAACCCAAAGCACCCAGTCTCTGTACCCATCAGCACTGTGGCGTCCTGACTGGAGTTGTATCTTAACAGGGAAACGCTTCCCGGCATCAGGCTTGTATCCATCTGGACCACAGACACAAATCGAAACTAAGAATCCCAGGGTTAACCTGCTGGTGAGCAAATGGCAGCAGGTCTGGCTCCTGGCTCTGGAGAGGAGGAGGAAGCTCAACGACGCCTTGGACAGGCTGGAGGAGGTCTGGAAACTCATGCATTCATCTGCATGGGGTCTCTGTATCTTCCTTTTCCGTGATGGGCTGCACAAAAGCACACGTTTCTCTTACATAAACAAAATCTTAGGATCCAAGTGCTCTTCTTCTGAAACAAACACTAGGATTGTCTATGTTTCTGTGGCTGGGTGGTAGGGAGACAGAGGCAGGCAGATCTCTGTGAGTTCGAGGCTAGCCTGGTCTACAAAGTGAGTTCCAAGACAGCCAGGGCTACACAGAAACCCTGTCTTGAAAGAAAGAAAGAAACTTTTCTGTGGGAATTAGATCCAAGAAACAAAAAACTAGAAGACTTGAGTTTTAACAACTGAATGCTGATCTGTAAGAAGGACTTTTATGGCCGGGCGTGGTGGCACACACCTTTAATCCCAGCACTCGGGAGGCAGAGGCAGGCGGATCTCTGTGAGTTCGAGACCAGCCTGGTCTACAAGAGCTAGTTCCAGGACAGGCTCCAAAGCTACAGAGAAACCCTGTCTCGAAAAACCAAAAAAAAAAAAAAAAAAAAAAAAAAAGAAGGACTTTTATGTTGTGAAAGGACGGGAGGATGGGTTGGGTACATGCTAAGGCCTGCACCTTCACTGGCACTCCGGGGACACACTTTTGTGACTAGTGGCATGAGCAGTTTTCAGTGTAGAGATTTTACTTGCAAAGAAAAATCAGTGACATGCTGAAATAAACATAGTAAAAAGCCATTTGTAAGATCATGACTTTCTTTGAAGTGGGAGAAATATGTGTTACCTGGAAATCGTCATCAGTGGCTTTAGTCAGCTACTAGAAAAGAGAATTTGGTGCTCAGACCTGTGCACACATAGTCAGCACTGAGTGGGTCATTATAAAAAAAGAAAAAATGACATTGGGAGGGGCGTGTGAGGTGCGTGAGAGTTGAAGGGGGACAATGTGGAGTGGATCCTACGGTATTTCATTGTGTGCATGTATAAAATTATCAAGAATAAAGACAAAAATTTTAAGATAGTTTGAGCACGGCACTAACTCAACCAAAACGTTTGCCCTTTTTAGCTGAGGGAATTTGCTAACTTCGATTTTGATATCTGGCGTAAAAAATACATGCGGTGGATGAATCATAAGAAATCACGAGTGATGGACTTCTTCAGGAGAATCGACAAGGACCAGGATGGAAAGATCACTCGGCAGGAATTTATTGATGGAATTCTTTCCTCAAGTAAGTCCCAAGGCAGATGACTGTCACTAGAAGACTTTGTGCAGGAAGTAAGCGCACTTTAAGGTTATGGACCCAATAAACTTGCGTTGCTGGTAAAGTGTTGCCTTTTAAATTGGCTAGGAAGTCACCAGCTTGGAAAAAATGTGTAATATTTTTGTCACGTGAGTCAGTCACTCTGCTGCTTTGTATGGCCACTCTCCTCAAGCTGCGTTATTATAAATAAATTAGTAATATTTGATTCTAAAAGTTTCTTGTGTATGTTACTTAGCATACAGAAGCAAACCAATAAATACTGAATTCTTTATAATTTAGCTCATAATTCCAATATTCACATTAGTTGAAATGAGTGCCCTGAGCTAGTTTGTCTGGCAACACTACCAAAGCAGCCAGGGCTGCTGACCACTGTGTGTCCCTCCAGCCCCTCATCCTTCTTCAAGATAAATTTGTATTATATATTGTTGATTTATTATACTGCAAATAGGGCGGCTTTTTTTTTTTTGAGTTATTCAATCGCCCTGACCAGCCACATTAAGAATAAAAATAGGCAGTCAGCTATGTCGTGAGGCGTAGTTAACGAACTACCTAACCAGCGTTGTTGGGCGCACTTCAGAGTTCCCGACCAGTCGCCTGGAGATGAGCGCTGTGGCAGATATCTTTGACCGAGATGGCGACGGGTACATCGACTACTATGAATTTGTGGCAGCTCTGCACCCAAACAAAGATGCCTACAAGCCCATCACAGATGCCGACAAAATTGAAGATGAGGTACGCGTCACCTGTCCTCTGTCACCGCTGTGCTCGTGTGTTCCACGGGCATTGGCGCTGCCCTTGTAACCAGCTCATCAGTTCTCAGGGTCCCGCTCTGACATACCAAGGTTAAAGTGAATATTTCGCCTTCGTTTTTGACAGGTCACAAGGCAAGTAGCTAAATGTAAATGTGCGAAGCGGTTCCAGGTTGAACAGATCGGTGACAACAAATACAGGGTAAGTGTCCAGGGCCCCCCCACGGGCCCCCCCACCCCACCCCCAGTGTAGCCCCTGCAGGACCCGAAGCTGAAGGAGGCAGCCGGCAGACCCACATCGCAAATTATATAGCATGTCTGTTACAGAGATAGCTTGCATTTGAACAGCAGGCCGTATTTTTAACCTCTGTAATGTGCACATAACCCTTCATCTTCTTTTACATTTGTCTATTTAGTGTGTGTGCACGCGCGCGCATGCCACAGCATGCACAGAAGTCAGAGGACATCTGTGGGAGTCAGATCTGCTCAGCTGTCTGTGTCCTAGGGATTGGACTTGGGTCCTCAGGCTGGATGGCAGTGCCATTACCATCCCATTCCTCTTACCCCTCCCCCACCCACACACATCGCTTCAGGAGAAAGTTACTAAACATAAGATACTCAAACCAGATATTAAAGCTGTCCCGTATTACTTCTTATTCCGTTAGGATTAGAGCAAAGCTTCAGGCTTCTAAACAACAGTTATTCCAAACCAAGGTCACAAAATTAGCATTTTATTTCTTTTTGTCTAGAAATTAAAAATACAGACCCATTTTTATAAATATGAAAAAGATGCAGCATTTTTTCAATTTATGTAGTATTTTTTGCTTTTATTCAAAATCTAAGTGAATTTGGTTCACATTCAAAACAGAACAGTGTGATTTTATCTGTCTTTGTTTTTTGTCCTTTTCTCGTCTTTGAAGCATCTTTTAGTAAGCAGCTAGGAGGAAAACGTGCTGAGCTTCCTTAACACAGCGTGTTATCTACAAACCCAGTGCTCTTTCATTTAAAAAAGATGTTCCTCTACCTACCGACCCTTTTAACTTCAATTTGAAATCCTAAGATTTTTTTTCCAGTAAATTTGTAAGAACAGAAATGGTTTGGTTTGAAATCAGAACAAATGGGTTCCTGCACATCTCTAAACTAGATACTGTATCTACAAGTCCAGGGCGTGTGCCTGTGTGTACTGAGTGTGAGGGTGGGTGTGAGAGAGAGAGAGACGGTGTGTGTGTGTGACACAGAGAGAGAGAGACTGTGTGTGTGTGTGTGTGTGAGAGAGAGAGAGAGAGAGAGAGAGAGAGACTGTACATGTATGTGTGTGAGAGAAAAAGACTGCGTGTGTGTGTGAAAGACTGTGTGCGTGTGTCTGTGTGAGAGAGAGACTGTGTGTGTGAGAGAAAGAGAGAGAGACTGTGTGTATGTGACAGAGAGAGAGAGACTGTGTGTGAGAGAGACTCTGTGTGAGAGAGAGAGAGACTCTATGTGTGTGAGAGAGACTGTGTGTGCGTGTATGTGTGTGACTGTATGTGTGCATGTGTGTGTGTGTGAGAGAGAGATTCTGTATGTGTGTGAGAGAGAGAGAGACTGTGTGAGAGACTGTGTGTGTGCGTGTGTGTGTGAGAGAGAGAGACTGTGTGTGTGTGAGAGAGAGAGAGAGAGACTGTGTGTGAGAGAGACTGTGTGTGTGTGAGAGAAAGAGACTGTGTGTGTGCGTGTATGTGTGTGAGAAAGACTTGTGTGTGCGTGTGTGTGTGAGAGAGAGAGACTGTGTGTGTGTGTATGTGTGTGTGTGAGAGAGAGAGAGAGACTGTGTGTGTGAGAGAGAGACTGTGTGTGTGTGTATGTGTGTGTGTGTGTGTGTGTGAGAGAGAGAGAGAGAGAGAGAGACTGTGTGAGAGAGACTGTGTGTGTGTGAAAGAGACTGTGTGTGTGCGTGTATGTGTGTGAGAAAGACTTGTGTGTGCATGTGTGTGTGAGAGAGAGAGACTGTGCGTGTGTGTGTGTGAGAGAGAGAGAGAGAGAGACTCTGTGTGAGAGAGAGAGAGAAAGAGAGTTTTCAAGCCATATAGGAAGTTTCCTGTTTAACTAATTTTGTCTTTCTCCCATTTTTCATTTTTTTTATCAGTTCTTCCTGGGAAATCAGGTATAAACCAGTGGAATCTCAAGTTCCCAATGATTTTTTTTTTAATCTTTAACTCATAGCCATTCAAGCTTGCCATGGCCAGTCCTTCCATGCTGTCTTGCTAGCTACTACAGTGTTGGTTGGTGTGCTGTTCCTGTCAGCGCTATCAGAGTCCTTGACCCAGGACCCTTGACTGCTTTGTGTCCAAGGAGGAGATTACTTTTAAGTGAACCAGATAATGAACCGTAGCTGATTAGCTGGCTCCAGTGATGTAAACACAGCGTTCAAGTCCCATTGTTGCTGACACTGCTAACAAATTATTCTGCAGGTGGTCACTGGAACACAAACTTGAATCTCCATACATTGCTGTGTCTGGGTGTTCAGGACATATGGCATACAGTAGCACCGAGCAGTGACCATGGCAAGAAGTACCAAGTGGTCTTTATGGGGCCTCACCACAAGTGATACGTGAGCTCCCAGTAGCTAACTTGTTCTGAGTTACTGCTTTGCGGTGCGTGCCAGGTCATGTTTGGTGCTGTCGTAGCCAAATGTTTCCATTGACGTCTAAGTCAACATGAACTGCTTAGTGGTGCAGTGGCATGATTGGGAATTTGCAGGAGAAATTGCATTTTAATGGACGCATGATCATGATGTTTGTGACTGCACTCTTCAGTCAGGAGCATACTGTGTTAAGTAGTGATCACTGCTCCATTGTAAGTCACATGACATATTTCCCCCATTTTATAAATAAGAGTCTTTTCTCATACATTGTATCCTGATTACAGTTTCCCCTCCCTCTTATCTTCCCAGTTCCTCTCCACCTCCACCCCCCTCCAGATCCATTCCCCCTCTGTCTGTTATCTCTGAGAGATAACGGCAAAATATGTATGACACAGCATGAAGCAAAACCTCTCATAATGAAGTTGGACACTGCAAACCAACAGAAAGAAAAGAGCCCCGAGAACAGGCACAGGAATCAGAGACCCACTCATTCAAATACCCAGGAGTCCCATAAAAATACTAAACTGTAAACTGTATTATACATTCAGAGGACCTGGCTCAGACCCATGTTGGCCCTGTTGCTTGCTGCTACAGTCTCTGGCCACACTGTGTCTTGAAAGTTGCAAATTATCTCTTACTTTCAATTTGCTCCACCAGAGATTTAGAATTAAACAACATCATTACTTTGAATAGAATTTTCCCAAGAAATATTTTAATTAACATATACTAGTTATATGTGTGTACACATACATATATATATATGTGTGTGTGTGTGTGTATATATGGGATAGAGTGTGATAATTTAATACTTAATGTATAATATGTAAGGATAAAATCAGGGTAACATACCTATTTGTTATAACAGATAAAATGTTACTTTTTCATGCTTGATATTTTCTGAGTCAATAAGTAAGGTAATATCTTTTATTTTCAGAGAAAAGAAAAGATTCTTACCTTCAAAGATTTTATGTGCTGAAAATTCAAAGAGCAGTATGAGTCTGTTTTTCTTGTCTCATGGTTTGGCCTTGAGAAAATTAGAGGAATTCTAAACATACTGTTAATTGGCTGGAGAATACCAAAAGTATTTATGGTAAAGTAAAATCTGAAATTACCATATTTAATAGAACCAACATACCATTTTAGGAAGCATTTTTAGTTGTTTCCTTAAGTCTGATTTTGAACCTGGTCTTGAACAAGCTTCACCTGAGCCCATTATCTGGTTCCTTAAAAGTAATTTTCTTCACCCCTCTTTTCCCTTTGCTTACCAATTGCGGCACCAATTTTTGTCTCTAACAACACAAAGACAAGTTTTAATTTTTAAATTCACATTTCAGAGGCAGTTCACCCATAGGGATATTTAAGTTTCAGTGTTTTAAAATCGAACTTAGGAAGAGCTAACTAGAGGTGTGGTGGGAAACACTGAGTTCCGGCTGGTGTGCTTATGTGACCATCTAAGTGCACGTGCCTGAATGGAGTCTGCTGGCTCTCTGTTAGGGCTCACACCCCAAAATCCAGCATTAAAGACCATAGAAAAGTAGCAGGGGTTTCTACTTAGCGTAGTACGTGCAGGGAACCATCATGGGCAGCTCTGCTAGGAAGCTGTTGGCCCCTGATGAACTTGTTTTCTGTCGCTTACTAAGCTGATGAGCTGGAAATTCAGGATGGTAGTTTTCAGAGTCGGACGTGAGCCTCTAAGAAATGGTTTCCAGATCCAAACTCATCAGACTTTCAAAATACGTAAGCCCGTGACCAGAACTACCTGCAATCTCGCATTTGTTCAAAACTTGGAGAGTCTGTGTGCTCCCAAGTGATTGGCGCTTCACTGAAGGAAGCACCAATGGTACCGACAGCTTTGAGTAAAACCCTCTTAGACTTGTCATTAGTAATTTGTCAGTACCCGTTTTAAGACTGCGGTAATATATAAAGTGGCATGTTAACCCAACCACTGGCTAATTGATTTACCAGACCATTAGAGATCCAGAAATTTTAGTATGAAACTTTTATTAGACACAAGCATTTATTGCTTTATCCCCAAGTCAGATCTTCCCTAGGGAAAATGAAGGACCTTAAGACTTTTCCCACAGATATCAAAGGAAAGTAGTTTTAAATTCAAAGGCAGTGTTTCCAAATCAGTTCTGTGAAGTCCTTACACTTCCTTTTGTGTAAGTCCTGGGCAAGTGGACTTGTGCTTCTGTTCGTGGCTGCGCTTAATGTCTAGAGACATTCTCAGTTCCTGCCTTGTGAGTGCTGTTTCTATTACAAGGAAGAAACATGATTTGTAACTTTAGAATGAAGCTTCAACATTATACTTGATTAACCTTTGTGATCTTTTTTCCCCCAACTGTTTCCTTTGAGCTAAACCGGCATGCAGCAGTCTAATGTAGATCATTACAAACCCCTTTTGAGATTTCACTAATTAATCACTGTGAACTGAGCAAGCAATTGAGTTGGTTGCTTACGCCACTGCAAGCTGCACGCCGTCCTCTTGCTTGTCGTCGGTACTGACAATTAGAGGTCCTCTCTCTCTTCGCTGCCTAGTTTGGAGACTCGCAGCAGCTGCGGCTGGTTCGGATCCTGCGGAGTACGGTGATGGTTCGTGTTGGAGGTGGATGGATGGCTCTGGATGAGTTCTTAGTGAAAAACGATCCATGCAGGGGTAAGGAGACGAACGGGGCGTCAGCACCGTGAAAACATAGCAGTGCCCGGTGTTCCTCATTGACAGCAAACTGGGCCCAGCTTGAGTCCCATGGCCATTGTTTCAGACTGGTCTATAAAATACATCCTTTCTTCTTTTTTTTTTTCAACTAATGGGATGAATTTGATACAGGTAGGTAGGAAATACAGTCTAGATTTTCTGTGTAAGACCTCCTGTCTGTAGTTCTCAAAATGAACACTTCCACTCACCAGGACAGATTTCTGTCTGTCGCTGAAAGAAAATCCACATGGTAACGTCTGAAAATGACAGAGAGTAAAAGTCAAAAAGTCAAGTTTTTTTTTTTTTAATGAGGGGAGAGGTGGGAAAAGCAATACATAAAAACAACAGCAAACCCTCATTGAAGTTGAATAACTAAATACTGTATTGTAGCTTTCACCGGCTCTGAGCCCAGGAGTTTTAACTTAGGTTCTAATATTCCTAGTTCTCTTTGTGAAGAGTGTACTGTTGTTTTTAATTATACGTGTGTGCATGTGTGTGCAGTGTGTGTATGTATGTGCCAGTGTCCACAGATCCTCCAGAGCTGGCGTTACTGATACCGAACAAGGGCCCTTTGCGAGAGCAATAAATGCTCTTAACCACTGAGCCCTCTCACCAGCCCTGATATTCCTATTTTCATGTCCTACAGTTACTCAATTCTTAATTCATCATATGGATATTTGGTTACATTTTGTAATTAGGTGCTATCTATTTAGTAAGGATTTGTTAATTTTAAACAAGAAAACATTAAGGTTGATGATTTGTCTTAATCTGTGAACTTATTATAGTCCTTTAACAATGTCTGTTCCAGCTTTGCCCGTTAGGCTCCCAAGTGGAAGGCCAAGCAGGAACCCTTCCTTTCAATGCTGGCACCTGGATACAGATGTATCCGAGTCAGCAGGCGTGTCTGTCAGGTCCAGAGTGAACTGTTACACAGCCACATAGTAGCCCTGCTCTTTGATGGCTAAAGATGCAGCTTACAGAGGAGTAGAGCTCTCCTGTCCCATCAGTCCTGCTTGCTTACACTGGGGATGTGTTCAGAGAAACGTGTCAGTCTGGCGTTTTCATTACAGTGCAGACATGAAGTGTACTTAATACCAACCTAAACAGTTTAGTGTCCTGCACACCAAGGGTGTGTGGGGGTTGGGGGGCAGCAGTATTATTACCTGTTGCTCCAAAGGCCATGGTGAATAAAGCAAGGTGAGATTGAATCAAGCACAAGATAAAATTATGCAACCAAGAAATGCAGTCATCATAAGCTGCATAGGTGGCTGGTGGTCTGAAATGGCATGCTCTAATAGCAAATACAGTGTGGTAACTACATAAACGAGGAGCCGTCATTGTTAGCACCATTGGAGCCCTGTGTCCTCTCTGGAGCTGTGTTGCAGTGTTGCAGTAGGCTTGGTCATACCAGCGTCACTACAAACACGGCAGTGGTGTTACCGCACCACACCCACAAGATGACTGCAACATCAGACAGGTGATAGGAGTTTCTCAGCTCCATTAAAGTCCGTTGCTAAGCAAAACGTCAGTTTGTGGTGCGTGACTGCACTCTGAAAAGAGCACGGGCCAAGGTAAATACAGCCAGGACTAGGAAATGGCAGGGCAAATGTGTCCTGTCCTGCGGGATCACGGAGGACAAGCTAGCACGACTGGCCGAGCTTTGCAGCTGCTTCTCCTGGTGGAGGCCGACCTCGTAGGGCTTCTTCTCCTGATGCGACTCGTGTCCCGAGTGTGTGCTGAAGGCTGCATCTGTGCACTCTGCATACCCAACTGCTGTACTGTGTTTCCTCTGCTAACAGTATTCTCTAATGTGACTGGTATCCTGTGTCATTTTTTCTAGTTCATCATCATGGGAGTAAAATGTTACGTTCGGAATCAAACTCTTCAATTACTACTACTCAGCCTACTATAGGTTGGCAACCCCTCTCTTTGGCTCTCCCCTCTCACTTTTCTCTTTCCTTCTTTTACATTCTTGCTTTCATGATTCGTTTTAACACAATATGCTTCATTCACGTGTATGGCTTAACTTCCATCCAGCGAGCTGGGGCTTCTAATCTGAAATTAGAAAATTCTGAAAACGCGACACACTCGTGGTTTGTCGCCAGTGTTACCCAAGTGATCAAGCACATGCTAACACGTTGCCCATCGGGTCCATGTGCATATGTGTTTGTATGAGTGCTCTATCACTGATTGCCTCGTGGATTCCTGGGTCTGGTGTTTGTTCTGCATGTTGGTGAAACGGTTCATTTTTTTTTTTAAGGCCTGAAATTAAAATACTAGCTGCCCTCACTTCAGTGAAAGTTCTGGAAGTTTTTAATGTTATCTTCATGACTAACAAGCCACCTCCGATTTTGTGTAATTGTTTAATCCCAGTTTTAAATACTGGCATTCTCCAGACCTCAGCAATACATGTAAAAAGACACAGCCCTGCCTTCCTGACTTGTCTATTTTGGTGTGGTGTAAGGGTGACCAAGCGTGTGGGCATCAGTAGCTGGTGGATTAACAGTGGCATGAGCTTTCCATTGTCATGCTGACTTTGTTTTACACTGGTTATCCTTGCTGGTGTCTAGTGTTAGAGTAAGCGCACCTTTGCCCATCTCCACGCTCCCTTGTATCCGAGAGGAATGCATTGTGAAGGAATGCATTTAACTTCTTGTTATGCTAAGTTGGAGTTGGCATGGCAAAAAGATGTCCTTGAAGTTTTCAGCGTGCTCTTTGGTGTCAGGTGCCCCCACCCCTGCAGAGACTGAATGCATTCTCTTCTTTTCTGTGCCTTCTGCTGCGTGTGTGAATCCAGCTAAAGGACGGACCAACATGGAGCTTCGTGAGAAGTTCATCCTAGCAGACGGTGCCAGTCAGGGCATGGCTGCCTTCCGGCCACGAGGCCGCAGATCACGGCCTTCATCCCGAGGGGCTTCGCCCAACAGATCCACTTCTGTGTCCAGTCACGCTGGCCAGGCGGCCTCCCCACAGGTGCCTGCTGCCGCCAGCACACCCAAGGTAGGACTCTGGGCTGTGGCCTCTCCTCTCCCTATGCACTCGCGGTCCCTAGCAAACTGTTGGGTGTTTGATCTCCCTGGAATTTGTAGGACCAGCCTCATCCATTTGGATCTCTTCCCACCTGTTTTTTGTTTTTCATATGCTCTGCCCAGTGACCCATGAAGCAGGTGTCTGTACTACAGGGTTACCTGTCTAGGGGCTTTGTCATCTTCCAGGTTGAATTTTCTGTTTAAAAGCTTCGTTTTTTGTTGTTGTGTTTTTATTTCGGGGTTTTTTGGTTTTCTGGGGGTTTTTTTGTTTTTTGTTTTTTGGTTTTTTGTTTTTTGGTTTTTGTTTTTTTGGTATGTATGATTGGCCATCCGCTCTCTCCGCCTTTGTTTTCATTGCCTGTGTAACGTGAGTCTCCCATGAATCTCTCTTCTCTGTGGGTTTGTTTTTCATCTGCCGTCCTTTACATTTGATTTGCCATTGTTCCACACAGATTCTCCACCCTTTAACACGCAATTACGGTAAACCATGGTTGACAAACAGCAAAATGTCAACTCCTTGTAAAGCAGCAGAGGGCTCAGACTTTCCCGTGTCGTCAGCAGAGGTATCGTAAGGCCCCAGATTCCGGTCCTAACAGCCTTCTCTAATTGACACTGTCACCTACTAACACTGCCACCGCTACCTTATTGTGTGTGCTTTTAACAGTACTTTTAACAGTCTGTAAAACAGTCCTCAGGGGACACGCGAGTAAGAGGCTGTCAGAAAAGACCATTCACACCATCAGGCTGGACACCGCCTGTGGTTCTTGTTCCCATTCATACTTAAGTCTCCGTGTATCATTTAGACGAATAAAACACAAAATGTATATTCAAGCCTATGAAAGTTTACTTTAATGTTGGCGAAATGCTTTTGCCCATAGATTTAATCTGAGCGAGAAGCTTAGCATGTTTCCTTGAATGAGAATGAGGAACAGTGTCGTGGGCGCATTTACAGGGGAATTACTTAAGGGATTTTAGTGAGTGTTCACCCTGGATGGGGCCTCTGACCATCTGTGGCATTCACTTCTGCTCGTTCGTGCTGACCTAGAATGACATAGCTCTCAGTTCCAGGCGCAGGCATCGGATGAGCGTGGGAATGTAGACAGCCAGCTGTCATGTTCAGAAGGTGTCTGTATTATATTTTAGGAGCGAATATTATGTGAGCATACTGTAACAATGACCTGGTGTACAGGGAGAAGCTATTTAGAATATTTAAGATAACATTTGCCAAGATTAACTCACAATATTAGATTGTCCACATTCAATTAAAAATCAACCATCTATTTTTGAAAGAAACTTCTGTGAATTGATCAATACAGACACTATTTCACATCCTTGAATAAAACCACATAATGGAGGAGTGGTCCCTAAACTTCCTTTCTTTGAAAGAAGGGGCCCTTTTTTTTGGGCTTAATGGTTAGATATAATTTGAAAGCCAAGGCCCTTGTATAAAAGAAATGTGGTACTTTTTTAAAGCTATTAGTGGTTTTCGTGACTGTTACTGAATCCTCACGTTAAAGGCAGAGGAAAGCTCCTTGCCTTCTGTCCTCAGTATCTGTCACTGCATAGCCAGAGACAAACACAAACTCCCTTCCAGCATTGTCTGTCCTCCTCATTCCCCTGGGTCCTGCACTCCCGACTGTTCCCTTCGGGTGGGAAATACTAATATCATAGCTTACATCTAGAAATGTCTGTTAGTTGTTATGAATCTATTATGTAAAAACTGAGAAACTTTTAAAGGATCTCAAATGATAGGTTTGAAATTTCTGTGTTCACATTTAAAAAAAAAATTGGCCGGTTGGTGGTGGCGCACACCTTTAATCCCAGCACTCTGGAGGCAGAGGCAGGAGGATCTCTGTGAATTTGAGGCCAGCCTAGTCTTCAAGAACTAGTTCCAGGACAGGCTCCAAAGCTACAGAAAAACCCTGTCTCAAAAAACCAAAAAACAAACAAAAAAAAAATAGCAAATGCCCCATTAAAGTAGGGGCCGGGGAAAGAAAGGACTAGATTGGTAAGTGCCCATTGTGCAAACATGAGCCCTGAGTTCAGATCCCCAGAACTCACCTAAAAGCGGGGTGCGTGGGGTAGAGCTAGGGAATTGGTGAGAAACCCTGTCTGAGAAGCGGAAAGCTGTAGAGGAAGGTGCCCAACATCTGCCTGTGGCCTCAGCACACTTGCACGCACGTGTGCATGCACACGCCCATAATAAAGCCTAGGTACATTGGTTGAACTGATGCAATGGTCTATTTAATCTTAAAGGATAACCTCACAAAACTAAAAAGGAAGAAAGAAAAAAGCAGTGTACCTCATGGAGCAGTGTGTGTGTGTGTGTGTGTGTGTGTGTGTGAGAGAGAGAGAGAGAGAGAGAGAGAGAGAGAGAGAGAGAGACCAGCAGTCACAGCGGTCAGAGTGTAGGGACGGCGCTCTTGTCACTCACAGGACTCTGGCTTCTGTAAGGCTACATGGTAACTCCAATCATCATCAGCGGTGGCTCCCTGGGAGCAGTTTAGATTCTTTCTAAATGAGGAATCTCACTAGATCCACATTGTCAGATCCTGGGTGGTGAGGTGATTGTGAAGTCTAACTCTGGCTAATATGTAAAAGCAGGTTGAAAGTATTTTCATGCATAAGTCATACATCAATAAGATGCTGGAGCCAGGTGGTGGTGGCACACACCTTTAATCCCAGAGGCAGAGGCAGGTGGATCTCTGTGAGTTCGAGGCCAGCCTGGTCTACAGAGCGAGTTCCAGGATAGCCAGGGCTACGCAGAGAAACCCTGTCTTGCAAAACAAAACAAACAGAAAGTGCTGTGCTGGAACTCGTGTGGGCGGTGCGTCCCAGCACTCAGAGTGGGAAGGAAAGGAGAGTCTGAGGTCAGCCTGGGCTACAGAAGGAGTCTGAGGTCAGCCTGGGCTACATGCCTGTTTTCAAAAGAATGTTACTCGCAGTTGGGTATGTGTAGAATGCACAGGAAGACAGAGGGTAGGAAGCAAATACTAACTCCAATAAGTGCAATATCAAATGATAAGATCAGTCTCAAAAGTTCTGCATATGCTTTATTAAGAATTTTAGACTCAATGTGGAGATTGTTTTCAAAATATAGTGATCTTTTTTTTAGCTATGCTTTCTCTGTGGCTCCTGGGCTGTGTGCCCCTTGACAAATATGAAACTCTTATACTCTAGAGATGGTATTTTTAGCTGCAGAGAAACTGCCCTGCATGTTGTAAGTGACTCCTCATAGTTTGAAGCAAGTATCCCGAAAGTATTGCCTGTAAGTTTTGTACGGTTGAGCCAGTACCGCAAAGAGTAAACAACAGTAAGGAAGTGATAGGCCAAGACGTGAACACATTCAGTGTGGAGTTAGACGATCACACTTCCTTTTTAAGCCTTTCTGAGCTGTCTTATCATCGGGTATCCTTTCCTGCTCTCATCGTCCCGTCCCTGTTTACGTCTGCCTCGTTTTCCTGAGAACGTGGATAGCAGAGGAACATTCCGGCACAGTTGCAGCTCTCTGTTCCCTTCCCTGCACAGCCACCATCCTGGGGACAGCTTCTAACACTGTAACACTGACAGTCTGAGATACTAACATCCCCACGGCTCAGTCTGCCTTGTTTTCCTCGCCATGGCTTTTGGGTTCTGTGGGGGACTTCAGCTTTGTGTTTCCTCTTCCGTCACAAAGCCATTTTCTTTAGGTTTCCTTTATGTCAGTCCTAATAAAACACTGGAGGAGGAAAGCAAGTGAGAGCCACACGCCTCGGTTAAACTGAAGCATGTCTACCTCCTCAGAGGACGTGCATATATGTCCAGCCATGAGTAAAGTATGTCAGTGGAATATTGGGAAACACGGGCAAAGTCTCACGTGGTCTCTGCACTGGTCACACACAGGGAACGCCAATCCAGGGAAGCAAGCTGCGACTCCCAGGGTATCTATCAGGAAAAGGCTTCCACTCCGGGGAGGACAGAGCCTTGATAACAGCAGCAGCTGCCAGAGTCCGAACACAGCTTGCGGGTGAGTGTGGCCATTTCTTTCTTGAACAGTGACCTCAGGCTTAAAGTTTCCTCTCTTCCTCTTTTGAAAGGGAATTTTTTGACAGTGCTGTATTCTTTTGACATGAAATGAAGCCCTAATCCTCCAACAAAGAGGGGGTAAATGACTCCTAGCGGGGTGATGAGGAGTCTCTTTGGAAAGCACCAAAGGACACTGGGGCGTAAACATAGCTCAGCACTGCACCCCTCGCTCTGGGAACCTCTTGCCACTCAGGGAGCACGTGGGCTGTGTCAGGTAACTGGGAAGGCCAGTTACTGGGTCTTCCATCAGGTATTCCATCAAAGACTGATGAATTTAGTGACACTCCAGCGCTACCAAGCTCTGAGCTCAACATCAGGACACTTCTCACATGATTTAATCATGTCCCCTCAGACGAGACTTATACCTGAGGGTCTGTGGGCACCTTAAACGAGCCAGGCTCAGCCTTCCAACAACACAAAGGGGTGTTCTTTGTGTCTGCCTGTAACGGACACGTATTAAGTTTTAAATGGGGTAAGTCCAACCTTACCTTTGGGGTGCCAGTCTAGATGTCGCTCTTCAGCGTTTGCTCAAGATGAGGCTGCCTGCCCTTGAGTGATAACGAGAAGCCTCAAGACTAGCATAGAGCGCTAGACAAGCATGTTGAGATTAAACATGACGCCTCTGTCTCCTCTCTCCTCAGAATCCAGGAAGACTCCAAGCCGCCCTGGAAGCAGAGCTGGAAGCAAAGCTGGCAGCAGGGCCAGCAGCCGCCGAGGCAGTGACGCATCAGACTTTGACATTTCAGAAATCCAGTCTGTGTGCTCAGATGTGGAGACTGTCCCACAGACACACAGACCTGTGCCCCGAGCAGGTTCTCGGCCGTCCACAGGCAAGCCGTCTAAGATCCCCACGCCCCAGAGGAAGTCACCTGCCAGCAGACTAGACAAATCTTCTAAGAGATAGTGCACCGGGCGCCAGCGAGCCCTCCCCTGAGCATTTATTATTTAAGTGAATGATGTAAAATATGATGTAGAGATTACTGTGAAATATTGCAGGAGGCGAGTTTTAAATTCTGCAGATGGCCTTATTTGTGTATTTGTCTTTATTTGATCTGTATCACTTTTTGGTAAGATTTTCTGGGGTAAAAGTCACATCATATGTGATGAGGAAGAAAGAATTTAACATGAACTGATAATGTTCCTGCACTGTCATGTGTAGACACACACACTAAAGGCAGTTACTGTACCGACAGGTAAGTCTCCATCCTCTCAGACAACCACAGCGCTACATAGCTGACATTAAGGGATACCTCATGACACTTCTTGTTTCTATGAAAATTCTGAACATCTGACAGACATAGCAGGGAAATCTTTCTTTTGAGATGCTTTAACTGTAAATCAGAAGGAAAGCAAAAGGAAAAACACTTCAACATACAGTTCTTCAAGCCGTAACCAACAGAGAATCCCAGGATATTGCTTCAAGCAGCTGTGGGTACCGTGGTGTGCAAGCACCTCCCAGCATCCTTGTTCCGTTGCTTTAGATGCAGCCAGACGTGCCCTGGGTTATCAGCCGTCTCTACTGTAAGAATGTGATGCAAAGTGCATTCGTATAAACGTGAGGTTTGCTTTGCTTGAGTGGACAGCAGCCCCTGTATCATTGAACTCATTTTGTAACAGCAATTTCGCTTGCAAAAAAGCTATGAAATAAAACATGTCCCTTAACTTCATTGCTATGGAATTAATTTTTTCCCCAGGGAAAATTGGTGTATTTTTTTATGAACAGTATCCATTTGGAGTGACCAAAAGATACTTTAAAAGTGGGTTTATTTTGATTTCTCATCTGGAATAATCATGTTCTGGTATTATATCTACTTATATTTAATAAATATGCATTTTAATTTATTATGTATACTCACATACTAGAGAAAGATATTAGTATGCATTTAATAAAACCTATTCACTTGAATATATGGAATACTTGGTTATTTAAAGTGAGCTTCTCTGTTTGTTTCCAAGGATACGCTGATAAGTGTGGCAGGGGGGCGTGTGGGAGGTATGAAAGGAGTTAGCGCTAGTGGGAGCCCCCGTCTGTAGGGATTTTAATGTGTTCTAGTTCCGCGCCCACTAGTGGTAATGATCATCAGGCTGCAGTGGTCCTGACCTCCTCGAGTCAAGGGAGACTTTGTTCTATGAGTCGCGAGGAAGCCTGGGAGGTCTGTAACAAGATGGCTGTTCTTAGTGTTAGTATTATGATAGTCTTCTACAGTCTGTGTGAGTTTTCTCTGTTTTATGTTTAATCAAATTACACAATTTCCATAAATAAGAAAATAGCACAAGCTGTAATTAGAAGAATGCAGGTGGCTCCTTTGGGCAGGGCAGATCACAACACCCTCTAACTGAGCACGGAGTTGAGAAAAGGGTAATGTTGGTGTTCGGGTACCATGGAGAAAGGCTTGGGGCTTTTTTTTCCCCTGCTTGCTATATCATTCTTGAGAATTGGTGCCTTGTCTGTGCAGTGGCTGTGCTCTCCTGTCAAGGCAAGGATAAGATAATTCTAACTGTGAGACAACGTGGTAGCTCTTGCGTTTGATTACATCACCTAAAAAGGAAGCTGAAATGGCTATTCCTTTAACGTTTGGCACAAATTCGGTTTTTATTTCAAAGACAAAGGAATGACTTTGTTTTCGTCTGTCTGGACACTGCTGCTGTTAAAGAGGTAAGGAGCCCTTGGGGCTGGAGAGGTAGCCCTGTGCTTAAGGGCACTGGTTGCTCTTGCGGAGGACCTGGGTTTGGTTCCCAGCACCTACATGGTGGCTCACAACCATCTGCAACTCTGCTTCTAGGGTATCCAGTGCCCTCTTGAGGCCTCGTTGGGCATCACACATGTGCATAGCATACATTCATTCAAGCAACCACTCATACACGTAAGATAACAAAAAAAAAGCTAGAGTCTCCCTTTTTGCTAGTAAAATAAGCTTTTTGAAGAAGGTAGGTGGTTTAAGGTAGTTCAGAGAAGCCGTAAGAATCCTACTTGGTCATCACTACCTTGGTGGAGACTTCAAACCGTTGGGCGTTTCCTTTCTCCACATTCTGCACTGCTCACAGAGCCCCCTGCCCACCGCCACACAGCCTTTTCTGTTCTTTGTTCTGCCCCTTTCATTTTCCCTTCTCAAAATGCAGAGCGTGTGCCCAGGGCTGTAGTGCAAGGGTGTGTGTACTCCCAGGCACTCCAGAGGTTAGATCGCTTGAGTTCAAGGTCAGACTGAGCTACTTAGGGAGGTCAAGTCTTAAAACCAGCAACAAAAACCGGTCATTGAGATGAATCTCAACCCTAAAAAGTTAGCTGGAGTATCAGAGAATCCAAATCCTGGGCAGATGTTTTTGTCTGAAAATAAAAAAGAAGAAAAAAAACTGAAAGCTACTAACTGTCGTGCACTGTTCCTTTCTTCTGAAATAATGGCTGGAAACTGTTGGACCTGGCCAAATGGCAACTGTGGGTTTCAAACTTGGCGAGTTTCTCCGGGCAGCCAGGGCTGACCTTTAAACAACAGAAGGGAGCGAAGAGGAAAAGGGGTCTGTTGTCTTGTTTCCCCAATTTCATATATATATATATATATATATATGTATGTATACATATATGTATATATATGTATGTATGTATGTGTATATATATACACACACGCACGCACATATATATAGTCCCACGTGCAGGACAGTTAACCTCCTTGTGACCGATGCTTTGAAGTGTGGTACTTGCTGTCAACCTGACGGGTTGCCACCTGGATCCCACAAAAGCAGCCGGTACTTTCATTTTATTTATCAGTACTTTAGGAAACAAGTGTCCTTCAGTCTAGCTGAAGATAACTATTGCTCCAGCCTGCTTAGAAGTAAACAGTCATGTTTAAAGTGTGTGTGTGTGTGTGTGTGTGTGTGTGTGTGTGTGTGTGTGTGAAATATGGTGTTGAAATTCTGGATGTGAGCTGCCAGACTGCAGGATAACTGCATCACAACTCCTGCCTGCTAATATTTGGAAGTTTGCTACCAATATGCTAAGTTAGCACGTGCCAAACATGTGCAAAGGAAATTCTTCCTATTCTCCCTCCTCTCTCTCCCCCTACTTCCTCCCCTGTCCTCTCTACCCTGTGACAGAGGGAGAAATAAGCAAATATATTCGCCCTGGGTAAACCAGCAAGGATGAACGAAAGAAGTTCCACCCAAATCGGACTTAGTGAACCCGTGAGTTTGTTGGGGTCACTTATAGGCACAAAGATGGATGACTCAAAAATAACTGTCACCAAAAAGCTCGCCCCAGCAGGCAGCGACTCAAAACTGTGTCCTTGGAGCTCCCTGCAGGACTTGCAGAGGGTTGGAAAGACCCTGCCTCCCAACCCCCTTGGTTCACGTGATAGATGATCACCCTAGGAATGGGTTTCACTGGCTCTTCAACAGAATTTTACATTTATGCCTTTATTTTCATTTATTGAAGATTAAAATTTATTGAAAATTAAAGTAATTTAGAGGTTAAGAAATTTTCCAAATACTTCCAAAAATTTATATATATATATATATATATATATATATATATATATATATATATATATATATATATTCTTTTAGAATGTTAAAATGTTAGAATCTTAAAATTTCAGCCATTTTGCCCTGGGGTAAGGAGGACTAGGTTTAGTTGACATGATTCTGGAACCAGTCTACTTTGCTTTTGGTCTCTGGACTCTTCCTCACATGTTCCCATGAGTAAACAGTTTTAAGAGTTTGTGTTATGGAGGATTAGGGCTACTTTCTGTGAATCTTTAATCTTCTTAGTGAAAGAATTTAACAATTGGCTTAGAAGGAGACGGACAGTTCTATTAAAGTTTGAAGGAAACCGCAGGAGCAGACACACTATCCGTTTGTCAGCCGCCAGGAGGAGCGGGATGGGGAAGGAAGAAGGGGTTAGGGTCCAGAAACCAAGTAGGATCAGCTATGGAAGTGTATGTATTACAGCCTTGAAAGGAACGGGATCCTGGCAGTCAGAAAACAAGGAATGCCTTGAGCTTGGGAGGGAAAGCTGTCCCAACAGAAGCATTAGTGAAGCTATATTCTGGTGCAGGACGGTTTCCCCAGCAAAACTACAGTCCTTCCTATGGGCAAGGGTTCCCTGATGCAAGTGTCAGCTTTGCTCTACTATGCTCTGGAGAAATGTCACAGCCCTGCTCCGGCAAGAGAAAGGTTCCCCACCACCACTACCACCCACCAGCCAACAGGTTACAGTTCTGCTCTGTTCCTGCTCTGATCCACTCTGCTCAGGTGAAAACTGTGACGTCTCTGCCTGACGTTTCTCCCCTCTGGAAAAAGAAAGTCTTTCCAACACAATCCAGGAGAGTGGCTGTCTCTGCCAGTGTGGAAAAAGGACAGCCCCAAACTGAACAGGTACAGGGCTTATATAGGCTCTCTTAGGGGCGGAGCTTTCTAACGTGGAGATTTTCGGGGTGGGGATTGGTAGGATCTCAATTCCTGCGCTTGGGACAAGCTCAGAGAATGATTGGTTTTCATGCTCAGGGACTGAGCTGAATTTCATCTCCTGAGGTGGTTAAGGGCACAGTGTGTTTCTTCGTCTCTGGTCTCGGGGCCAGGATTTTCCTTAATGGGCCCTTTTTACCCTACACCAAGTAGTACCAGAGGAAGTACAAATGCCCAGAGTGTAAAGGCAATTTAAGATTTTGGCAACTATTCAAAAAAGTAGATTGAAGAGTGTGGTAGTTTGAGTAGGAGTGGCTGCCATAGGCTCATAGATTTGTATGCTTAGTCATGGGTGAGTAACCTTATTTGAAAGGATTAGGAGGCCTTGTGTTGCTGGGGGTGTGCTTTGAGGTTTCAAAATCCCAGGCCAAGCAGTGTTTCCGTCACTCCAAATGTGGATCAGATGGGGATGTAGCTCTCAGCTATTGCTCCAGCGCGGTGTGGGCTACCACGCCCCCTGCCATGATGAGCATGGACTAAACCCCCGAAACTGAAAGCACACCCCCCAACTAAATGCTTTCTTTCCTAAGAGTCGCCTTGGTGTCTCTTCACAACAACAACACAGTGACTATGACACAGGGCCAGGGAGGAAGACAAGAAACACTTTCTGAGTTAGGCAAACAAGCAGACCTGGTAAAGATCAACAGATAACTGCCCCAGAAGTTAGACTAACCAGCTCCTCTGGTTAGTATAAGTACATCGTCTCATTCAGATTATTACTCTCCCCAAAGCCTTAGCATTTCTTTACGTGTATTTGCTTTCCTGAAGGTTGGTCTCCTGACCAAGTGATTGGCAGGCCCAATTGGATGAACTCTTAAAGGGGAAGAAGAAGATACTATTTGGGGCCATTTAGAATACTATGTCTCCATCCAGGGCCAGAGGTAGAACTCACGCCATCCTTCTGTCTAGCAGGAAATCTCTTTCTTTTCATGGACCTTAATGAAGCCCTGATAATTCAGCCTTTTTGCTTGGTATTTTAAAAATTAGGGGTAAAACTGATCCTTCTCAGTCCCGTGCTACCAGGGAAACAGGTGGAAATGGGAGTTCATCCTCAACAGTCTGCAGGTGTGCTGTTTGCCCAGCTACCTAGCCCCTTTGTATGTGAATTTCTTAAGGTTTTTTGTTTGTTTTGCAATTCTTTCATTTCTATCAGCTCTCTAATCAAATCTCATTAAGGTGACATTTATCTTAACAATGTTGGCATCCATCCATTTTTCAATTCAATGTTCCTGGCCGTGTCTTTTCTCAAAATCTGGTGCTATCCTCTGATTTTATAATGTGGCTGAAGTTATGCAGGAGATGGCATGTTGCAGTTTCCTCTGAGATGGAAACATTCTATCTTTCAGGGAAGCTCCTTGAGCAGGAAAGTAAACAACTGAAAAAAAAAAAAACAGGAAGTCCCTGAAGTTGGGCAGTTTCACTAGACCCCTCCCTGCAGAGTAAGCAATAAAAGCTGAGAGTCGCTCTCAGAAGAGTGAGCTAAGTAGCAAAGACTGAAATCAGACCCAGGCCTAGATGAAGTTTAGACCAACTGAGTCATTGGGAAAGGACTCTCCAACCTGTTGAGCTGGCTGCAAGCTGTGCAGTGAGCTCCAGGTTCCCATCTTTTGTGAACTGTCACCCATGCTAGGGTGGGCTTTTGTGATACATCTGTCTTTGAGTCATTTATTGCTGCTCCTGTAAGTAATATACCTGTAAGGAACCTCAATAAAACTCATGGTTCACCAAGTTGAACCTTGGTGGAATCCACACTTTGATCTGTCATGGGCTTCCTCTTTGGGGTGAGTAGACATTTGTGTTACATCTCCCCAGAAAAAGTCTTGTCACACAACAGGAGGGAAGGTGGCCAGGGTCTGACCTTAAATAGATTGAATTGTGTTTATTATCACACAGAACAAGGGGCATACTCTCTTTTTTATGGGAAGTTGAGGGGATTGATGGGGGAAAAGCTGGCTGGGACCTTTTGTAAGGGCAGGGTGCGGGGCTTGGGAATGAGGAAATTGTTGCAGCCATAGCCCAGCCTACATGTCTTCTGCTTGCTCTCCTTCCTGGATCTGTTTGCTCAAGGAGAGACAGACCCAACAGATTTTCCTTTCTGTGTTGAGCAAAGTCATCCGTAACCTCATCGGAATCCTGTTTTACAACTGTGGTGCTCTATTGGTGGCTGAAAAGAAAGAGACCACTATTCCAACTGAAGTGTCTGAGGAGACAAAATTTACTCGAGGGTACACTGAGAAGAGCCAACACACAGAGACAGGAAGTGAGGGGACTGGTATTGACACAAGACACCCCAAGGCCAAGTTCTCAGCACAGAGGATGTTTGTTTGACACAGGAAGACAAAGGTCAGGGAATAAAAGACAAAGGCCGGAGATCGAGGATGGGAGAGAAAGGGAAGGGAACAAGGGATTGGGGTAAGGGTTATGGGGAGGCACAAAGGACTGCTTCTGGATACAGAGGAGAGAGATGTGTAACCCACAGGAAAATGACAGTTTGTAAAGGTAAAGGGGGAAATGCCATGTTAGGATGAAGTGTTTAATGTTGATTGGGCATGTTTATTGGATAGCCAAAGGGGCCTTTTGATTAGTACACTCCAATACTCTATTAGCTGGTCCTTGGGAGTCTGCCTCAGGAGGAGGAAGTGGCCTAAGAAGAGAATTACCTTGGGGGCTAGCTTTAGGAATGTAATCTGATTTTTTTTTTTTTTTTTTTTTAGCAACGCAGAGGGAATGGGGGAGAAGGGCAATGCCGGAGCCATGTTTGCCATGCTTGGGGTAGCTAGAGTCCCTATAAGAAGTGCATTTTGTTATGACCAGATCACAGGGACCCCCCCAAAAGATCACCATGGAGGCTGAGTCCCATATATAAAAGTAAAGAGCCTTGGACTCTCTGTGTATCCAACGCTTTGGCATGATCAGAGAGCCCTGAGCTCAACTGCGGTGGAATTTTTATAATAGCAGAGGTTAGGGTGAGGGGTTTCTAAGGTTCAGGACCCCTGATTGGCTGACATTTGTCTAGCGGGTGCCCTGGGGAAAGGGAATGTTTGTGTGCTGGGCTAAGGGACATCAAGTGATCCTATCTAAAATGGTAGGAACGTTAGGGATTTCCTTTGGCATGGTAGGTACTCTCCCTTTGAATGGTCCATTCCTCAGTGGTCTCAGTTTGAGGTCTTTCTGGGAACCAGAAACTCAACTTGAGTAGTCTGAAACTCAAGTCTCACGACAGGGCCCCTACACATTTTGTTTTTATTCTAAGGAAGGTGGTGGCTGTGTCTTTGCCCTATTGGCTGCTGGAGTCAGACCTTAAAGTCTTATTGGCTTGTCTGAAAAGAATGGGTGCACAGGAAATGAAGGAGGAAGGGGAAAAGAGTCACTGCTCCAAGCCATCAATTCCTAATATAGAGCAGTGGGCCTTTGTGTAAACCCAGGCTTTACTGGATGGGGAGGATTAAAACATTTGCATGTAAGTCTTCCAAGGTAGAGGAAATTAAAACATTTTAATGCCTTGTCCTAAACACAAGTTTTACAGTATTTGACAGAAAAGACTCATAGCTGATATGTCTTACAGGGGGAACTTAGGGGACATGGTGACATTCTTGAAGCCAAAGCTCTGGTTCCATTGATTTTCCTATTTCCATTCTAAGTGTACTAGAATCCGGTGGTGATTCTGTCCTAATATCTGCCCACGAAG
The DNA here is from genome assembly GCF_903992535.2 of Arvicola amphibius. NCBI lineage: Eukaryota > Metazoa > Chordata > Mammalia > Rodentia > Cricetidae > Arvicola > Arvicola amphibius. The sequence goes on from NC_052055.2 coordinate 89,978,658, forward strand.
CTATCGTTCAATGTGTCCTTCATATCACTATACCTCTGCCACCAGCAGTTAGAAATATGATTTGGGAATCATTTTCTGTCTAGCAGAAATCAGACCAAGGCCATCCTTGATCTTCAGAGACTTGAGTTCTGTGTCTCAGATAGGGGTGACTAATCATAAGCCAAGATTGCTGAGTCTTGGTATAGAATAGCTCCCGCAAATCACACAACCATAATTCAGTCTAATCTTAAACAGCGTTGACATATTATCCAGCGAAGCCGAGAATTTCTCCATAAAACTGAGCACAAAGCAACTTCACATTCTGAATTTACATCAGATGCCCAAATTCTCCATCTCCTGTTGGGCCCCACAAAATCTTCCTGTTTTTTTTTTTTTTCTTTCTTGTCTGTTTGTTTGAGGCAGGATCATACTGTATAGTCCTGGCTAGGCCGGAACTCCTTCTGTAGACCAGGCTAGCCTTGAATTCAGACATCTGCCTGCCTCTGCCTCCCAAGTCCTGGGATGAAAGGAGTTTGCCGCCACACCTGCTTCCCTGTCATTTTCTAATCTCAGTGAAGATTAAACTCCCACATAAATACAGTTTGTATAAATTGGATGCGTTGCATTTTTTAATGTTCGTAGGTGAAGTAGGATGAAGAATGTACTTTGCCCTCGAATTAGAAGTGAGGCAAAAAACATGAAGATGATACTGACAGGCACAAAAACAAACAAACAAATCTTAGACGCACTGCTGCTCTGGTGACATGGCACTGAACGAACCAAAAGCTTTGCAGTTGGCCTTAATAGGGTTATTAAATGGACTTTTCTGCTTATTTGGGAATCTGGGGCATGGAATTCTCAGCGTTTCAGTGAAGTAGAATTAGGTTTTAAAAAAAAGTTCAATTAATTACTGGTTTATTGCTTTATTTGGTGATTTACTGAAAGCACTGTTTGCACTGCCTATTTGCCAAGCACGACTTCTCTTGCTCCCTGAAACAGAATGCCCTGGAAACAGCTAAAGCAAGGTCGTTGCCCTTAACGACCTGCTGACTGCCATGTTTGCCTCTATAAAATCTCAATGGCTTGCCCACTCCAACTTGAGGGGTTAGCATATAAAATCAGAATACAACCTGGCCCTAGGATGGAAGCCTTTCAAGAGAGCTGTCCTGTTCAGCAGTGACATCACCTTTCTCTCACTCGTTACTGTCAGAGCGATCACTCCAGAAGGATTCCTGCAACAACAGTTGTATCCAGTATCTGACCAGCCGTATGGCCTCCCTTTCCACCTCAGCGTGCTGAACGAGAAGAACGTCGTTCCCGGCACCGAGACACTGCAAAAATGCAGATTCCATTTAGAACTGATTAAGCGGGCGGGGTCGCGGAGTCAGAATCTTCAAAATGACTCCATTCCTCTTTCGGCTTTTCTTTAGGGTCAATAAAAAGTGACGAGCAGCTAAATATGGATGGGTGGTATTCCTAACCCACGAAGAGCTCCATCCCAGCCGTGGTTTGTAGACCAGCGTCCAATCGTGAAACAAACACAGCTGCTGGGAACCCTCCCTGCAGAATCTTTTGCCTCGTCAGTTAAGAAAACCCTGTGGGTGCGCTTCACATGCGCAGAACAGCAGCTCCTCACGAAGTTCATGCAGTTCAGACTTCCAGAGAGCTCCATGAAGTGTTTCTCTAAAGACGAAAGTGACCCACCCGGTACAGACAGAAAGCTGCCCGAATGCACCCCGGAGCAGCAGAGGCACGGGGGAGTCTGATCTGTTGTCAGATTAATATGCCCGATTTCACAAAAGAATCGCGACCTTTTAAAGTGGGCTGCCCCGGGAGAATACTGGAATGCGGCATAACCCTGACCAGTTAGACGTCGGGATTGCCTGAGCCAGAGAGGAACATTTAGACGTGTGGCTTAAAGTTCTCCAGGAAAGGCTGCCTCTGGGTAGCTTCTGGGGGCCTTCCCCTCAGCCCACTCCTATTCCTGGGAGTGATTTCCCTTCATTAATTGCCTGCTTCTTTCATGTTCTGGGGACTCTCTCTCTCTGGAGCCCCTGTAGGGCAAAAAAAAAAAAAAAAAATACAGGGCATTGGAGCTAAGCTAGAGTTTCACATAAACACTTGGGGGAAAATCATACAAGTAAGTTCCAGATAGCACACAGACCATTCTAAATATTAGTCATTCCCTGTCTAAAGTTAAACTTAACTGAATATATTGTGGTTTTTAACTGGGTGTGTTGCACAGCCTTTCCTGGAGAACTTTAAGCCACTCTTGTTATCGTGGTCTTGAACTGACACACCCATCGTTCTTTAGGACCTGTTCTTAGGGTTTATTGGTCGGTCCCTCACAGAGCTAGCCTCCTGGATAACAACAGCTGGTCGTGCAGGAGCTAAGTGGTACAGCACTCGCCTGGCATAGGCCTGGGCTCACCTATTATCCCATGAGAGGAGCTTACTACGGGTGTTTGCGCGTTCCACAGGGAGTTGCCACACAGCAACATGGTGACTGGGGACTTGTTCTGAGCTGCAGACTAAGGAAGCAGTGACTCCCATCCCCACTGGTCATTCTCTGGAGACATCTTGGTGTCACCATTGGCCTCCAGGTACTGGCATTAGGCTCGAATGCAGTAATGCATGGAACAGGCCTGTGTCATGTGAGGAAAAATACCAGAAGCCTCGAAGCAAAATTATCTCTGAACCAAAACAATCAAATAAAAGAAGTTCCTCCTGAGAGGGGTGCCTTTCAGACTCCTCAGGGAGAGAGCCTGGGTCAAAATGAGAAAAGTGAATTAGGCCACAGTGGTGATAAGGAAACAAAGCCCACACAGGACAAGAAAATCGAATTTGGATATTCCTTGAGTCTGCAGTTCATTTGCCAAGTTGATCGAATTATTGGGAGAGTCCTGTGGATTCTGTTGTATTGTTGGCGTGCCGGAAGGAAGAAAACTCAGTTTCATTCTACCCCAGAAATTTGGTAAGAAGAATCATCCGCTGAGCTGTCCTTTTCTATTTAAAAGCTGAGGCCATAGAATGAGTGGTCAACTCTAGATGGGCCGGGTCAGGGTCCCCAAAATAAATGTAAGGGATGATGGGTCATAGTAGTCCATTCTAGCTCGTGTGATGGGTCATAGTAGTCCATTCTAGCTCGTGGACGTGGAGAGAGTCTCGAGGGAGTGAACGGATGTCATGGACATGTACACGGCCATGTCAAGAACTGCAGTACATTTACTTACAACAGGCTGGGTGAGATGGTCTCTGAGGAAAGCTCTCCCGGAAGCGCCCACCCTGATGGAGCAGAAGGAGGGCACAGCCGGAGAAATGAAGTAAGAGCCCCTAGCCCGCCAGGGTGTGGGCAGTGATGCTTGGCTCAGCCCATTTTTTTTTTCCTAGAATGCATTCTGGCTCCCTCATTTGTTCTAATTAGACTCTGGTCTGGCTGTCTGCTACTGTGTCCTACCTAAATCGTTTTCTTTTGGCTGCTGGAACTGAGATCAGAGGAAACTAGAACTTGCCCCCAAAACATTTTGCTTTCTTCCTCTCTCCTCCCCTCTTTCTTTCCCTCCCTGCCTTTCTTCCATTTTAGGATTAAATAATTTGTTTTAAAGAAATTTTTCCTCCAAATGCACCATCATCATAAATAATACTGCATACACTCATAATTGGAGTAAGGCTATTTAAAATTGCTGTGAAAAACAAGAGCGAAATTCTAGAATCACTTCAGGTTCTTGTCCTAAAGAAATCTGGTTCATGAGGCAGGAAAGTTGAATACACAAATAACACAGAGCATCTGTTGACACTAACTACCCTGTGTCTCCATATAAAAACAAGAAGAAAATATAAGAGATTATGTTTACAAATATTCTAGATGTCAAAAGTTGGCTTGACTGATTAATTCATGGAGATATGCACCCACCTCTTACCCCTCACCCCGTCTCTCATTCTTTAGTTAAAGTTAGTCTTGATCTCCTAGATGCAAGCAATTTTCCTACCTCAATTCTAGAATAGCTATAGCTGCAAGTATAGTCCATTTATCTAATTATTTTTTTGTTTCAGTTCTGAGATTTATTTATTTTTGTTTTGAGATTTATTTATTTTTGTTTTATTGTGTATGAGTCTTTGCCTGAATGTATGCCTGTGTACCACATGTTCACCGTGCCCATGAAGATCAGAAGAGACTGTCAGATCCCAGACCCTTGTGAGTACCATGTCAGTGCCGGGAATGGAACCCAGGTACTCTGGAAGAGCAGCCTGTGCTCTTAGCAATAGAGCCATCTCTCAGCCCTACCGTTTTGTTTTTAAAGAAAAAGGAGCTGGGTGGTAACAAGCCTTTAGTCCCAGTCCTCAGGGAGGCAGAGGCAGGTGGACCTCAGTGATCCAGTCTGGTCTACAAAGTGAGTTCCAGGACAGCCAAGACTGTTACACAGAGAAGCCCTGTCTCAAGGGGGAAAAAAAGACACAAAATTTATTATATGATCAAGGAATGAGAGCATTAGACTACAATAAAGCAAATAAGTTAATGCTACTATCTATTCCTAAATAGCTACTAATAGAAAGCACTATCGGGGATGCAGGGTGGCAGGCTCTACTTACACTCAGTCAGTCTCAAAGGAATTGGAGAATTAAGTGTTCCCAGCTAAGTCGGTGAAATTTTCCTATAGGGAATGAGTACATTTTGTAAATACTTGTTTGCTTTTCAGTGTGCATGTGCTTTGCCTACATGTATGTCTGTCAACTGCATGCATGCCCAGTGCCCTTGGAGACCAGAATGCTTTGAAATCTCTGGGACTGGAGTTACAGACAGTTGTGAGCCACCACGCGGATGCTAGGAATTTAATCGGGGTCCTGTGGACAAGCATGAGGTACTCTTCAGTGCTGAGACACCCAGCCCCTAAATAAGTGAATGTTTAACAGATTCTCAAGCCCAGCTTGCAAAGCAGTCATAATTCCTGTGTGGTCGGGACTCCTGCAGAGTTCTTGAGTTTCCCTTTCTTACTGTACAGGAGGGAATTCCTGTGGGGTTTCGGTAAAACTTGCCTCCCACCGCATCCAAGACAACTTCTGGGACACAGATATCCCACTTCTTGTATGAGGCTTTGCAAATACATCAGCAGAGGCTTTGCCTTCAATTAGCCAAGGACTCCTACTTCCTGCTCCTCCCATTGTCACACATCATCATAATTCATCTCCATAATACCTTCTGTGGCCAGCTGTTGCTATGGAAGCTGTTGCTATGGAGTCTGGAGGTTGTGATGATCTGTTTCCCAGATCGGCCTCTTGAAGCCCAGCTGCTGCAGACTCTTCCTTTTGCTCCACATAATCTACTCCAGCTCAGCTCTTCATCACGTCGATTTATTTCATCTGTCAGGAATCTCAATTGCTGTTGCTTCTTCCAGTCTTTGAACTGTGCATAACCCATGGCGGGGAACTGATCCATCCTTCTTCCATCATCTTTCCTGCTTAAAAGTGCGGGGCAAGGAAAGAGGAAACACAGAGCTTGATTCTCTGTAGAGGCACGATGTTTTTAAAACCATTTAAAGCAAGTAGGTCTTACAAGCGTTTCACTGGGCTTCTCCACCTCCTGTTTTGTTACATGTATACACCTCCTGTTTTGTTACATGTATACACAGCAGAGAGCTTGCTAGCGCTTCTGTTACGATAGGATTCGTATCTCATGATCAAAGACCTTGAGAAAGACACCTATATGTGGAAGGAAGCTTGAGTGGACCAGTGTGTTGCAGTGAGGATGACCTCGTTCCATAGGGAACTGTGGTGCATCTTGTTAAATGGGGTATTAAGACATTTGGTTTCCGCCTTGTGACAGTGATTTTTAAGGAGAGTTCAAGGCAAACTGGTTTTGCTCTGTGTCGGATTCTTCCAGAAAACAGACCCGATTTTGTCGTTGGGTACAGACTTTTCCCACATCTGGATGGCACGAAAACATAACCTCTCAATGCATTAGCCATTTGTCCAGCTAATCCCTGCTAAGGCAATGCCTGGATCTGTAAACACCGAGGAAAAGATTCAGTGAAATGTTTTTGGAGTCCTGTTAAACAGTCTCTGCTTGGGCCCTCCTTCTATAAATAGAAAGTTAACAGTGTCATTTTCCTACTCACTTAGAGCCACCATCCAGCAAAGCCTCTGGCTTGTCATGTAGCATCTTTTCTATTTTTAGCTCTTTGTATCTGCTCCAGAAAGTGATGAATTATCCTTACAGATTTGCTCGGTCCATCCGCAGACGCAGTTTTAGACCTCCCTGGATCCCCTTGTGTCTGCCTGCCTGAGCCGGGTCCTGTTCTTCAGGTCCCTTCCACTTAAGAGAGCTCTGTGACTTGTCTACTATGTCGAGCGTTCCAACATCGCTGAGCCGCGTTTTGGCTCTCGTCTTCTATTTTCTTTCAAGTCCGTTCTCTTTGGGTGAAATTTTCCTCCTGTGCTTATTCCATTTGTCCTTTGCAGCAGGACTGACCGTTTGCTCCTCAGAGTATGATTGCCCTTTAACAGGGTCCAGATTATGCTTTCCACAAATAGATCGAAACGGGGTGGCGTGTACCGCACAGCTCTTGACCTCTCGAACTTGGCATCCAGTCACGCCCCTGCTTTTGCCAAGGTTGCCTCACACAACGGCTGCTTCCTGGAAGCTCACTTTGTGGGGGGAATGGTTCTTGAGGAGGTTTGAACACACACATCACCTAGCACCGCTAGCCAAGCACCACCTCTCAAACCCAAGCGCCTCCTTGGGCTGGTAGACGGACTCAAGAAGGGAGTTTTTACTCAGAGTAGAAAAGACAACTGTATTGAACACACAGTAAGGGAGCAGCCAGCGGGGGTGGGTGGGGGGAATGCAGTGCCTAGTACGGGCTTGCAGATTGCAGGGGTTCCATCTCGGAGCAACCCACTTTAGAGGCTTGGCTCCTACCACCCAGATGAGCACAGTCTTGTTTGGTCACCATTTAAGTCTGGGCCAGAAATAGCTCCTGGTACAGGTTGTGATTAATTTTGATATTGCCCCTGCTCTGTCACACTGTGCTTCTAGTCCCCTTCAAACTCTGAGACAGCTCTAAAAAACTGCAGGTATGGTCTAAAAGGAGTGGCTTTAAGGTGTTTTATAGACAAGTCATGGGCCAGGGCTTTATTACGGAAACCCCACTGTGGGAGCTTTTTGTTTTTGGCTTCTCGGTTATTGCCCTCAGCAAAAAATATTACACAGTCCTGCTGCCCATCAATAGAAGGTGGAAGAAAGATTGAGTGGCAGTGGAACCCCCACACCCCAAGAATAAGTCCTGGGGCCAGAGCTTAGCCACATCTGTATGACTTGGGAGGAAAGAAAAAGGACCAGAGACGATTGGCTTGTGTGGTGTTCAAGGTTCATCTCTATGACTAGAATAACATCTGTGGAGAGACGGCATCTTATTTATGGGAAGCTGCCTGCCTATATCCCATTCAATGTGAGGACTGAACCATAGAGTGTCGGGGGCGTCTCTCAGGATTAACTGCTGTCTGCAGTAGGACAGATGATCAACCTTAAAGGCAAATATTTAGAGTGGTGGTGAGAACCCTTTCAAGTCCTCTTGCTGTTTTTGAGAGTTAACATCAGTCTGAATAAATTGGCATAAATGAGCTAAGGAAGACGGTTCCTTGGTCAAATTAATCATTCCAGTACTGCATCTTTTTTACTGGTGTTAGTTAGCTTCGGATAATCTTTCAGCGGTCCCCTCCATACGAACCAGACAATGCACAGCTGCCGGACAGGTAATGACTACGTTATGATGCACTCTTGTGGCTCATGACTGTAATGTGGGTGTTTCACTTGTGCCTCTCACTCCGTGACTTTATGATGGAGGTAGTGGCAAAGCGTGGCGTCAAACGCCTGTCCAGTGATTGTTCGCCTACTAAGTGCTTAGTAGACATGCTCGCCGACACATGGGGAATTTAAAGAAGAAAACCACAGCAGCGCAAATGTCTGTGCATGAATGTTGCAGGGAGAGAAGGCTGTTGCCAAGGCTTTCTGCGATTAGCACCGCACTTGGCTTCTTTTGAACGCCCAAGAAACCTCTTTGGTGACTTAATTTCTGAGCAGCTCCTGAGGGTACAGAAACAGGCAGTCGTGATAATCCCAATGTACCGAGGAAAGCAACTCTCCAGGACTAGGTGATGCTTCAGTGAAGAACTACATTTGAGAGAATTTTCTGGAAAGGGATGAAAAAATTCATTCTATAAGGGCAAATTCCACATGAGACCTGCCTGCCTTCGCCTCTGAAATACTCAGCAACCAGAGCTTAAAATAAAAAACGCAAGTGCTTTGTCTGTGAAATAGTGTCCCTTAGGAGTATTTGGAGTCTCCCCCACTTTACTCTGGGGAATGTAATAAACCTATTGTATGTGTTTATTATTTAGGGTTTTATACGGAAGTATAATGTATTTTCATCATATCGCTCCCTCACTCCTTAAACTCCATCCATGTCTCACTAAATCCCCTCCTGAAATGCATCTCCTTCGCATGTATACTACTGAGTCCAATTAGGGTTACTCATACGTACGTGGGTGTACGGCTGACTGGACCTGGCAACTGGTCCTCCCTCTGGTTTAGTGTACGCTTTCATCCTTTGATAGATGCTAAGTAAGGGCTAAGCGGGTTTCGTAATTCTTTGCTTGTCATTAGCTTTTTACATTGATAAGCTGGTTCCACCCACCTGACACCAGATGAGTCTTCTTGGCCCCTTGCAGGATTCCTTTCCAAACCGCGAAGGCTGTAGCTGCGCACTGCAGGTTGGAGCTGCTTGGCAAGCAAGCTTTTCTTTCTAGCTCTGCTTCCAGGGCTTATCTAGCATTCCAGCTCTGGGGGAAACTGACAAAAGTCTACAGGCCAGAAGGAGGGTAGAGCCAGAGCTGTGGTGCTGACGGAGACAGCTGTCGGGTCCCTCCAGCGTGAAGATTGCAGCCCAACAGACAATGGCCAGATCCTCCTCCAAGACAGAACTTTGACACAGTTTGCATCCATCAGTCCAGACAGCCAAATTGTGCCTCCGAGGGTCACAGTAGCATAAAGGATGAGGGTGGTCCCTGGAGGCAGGGGTCCTGCTCAGCAGGATGGTCATTTCTTTTAGCAGAGCTGGAGCCAGCTATCAACAAGCGAAAGCGTTCTCCCACGAAGAATTTCGGAGGGGGCAGAGGCAATGGAGTGCAGGACTTCTGCAAACCTGAACGTGGTCTGCCTTTGAAGTGTCCCTATCGCTGAACCTCAAAACGCATACAAAGGAGCTTCATCGGCTGTCTACCAGGGTCAGTAAGAAAACGTGAAAGGATGTCAAACATGAAAGGTCATGCTAACCACACGACCTCCTAAATGCTTTAGTAATTAAAGAGAATCCAGGAGAAGGAAACCAAGGAACAGTTCTGGTAGAAGAGCCAGAGGATGAGGAAGTCTGCTGTGAGACTGTCATTCTAACGGCGACAGGGAAGCCACACCATGAAATCTCGACAACATGGCTGCCTAGACAAGACCTGGATAATTCCAGCAACAGTAGACATCCTAGTGCCGATGAGGGTGGGGAACCTCACAGCCTCCCCACCCAACTAGATGAAGAACTGTGAGCAGTTAACAACACCAGGCTGTATTTATATGTTTATTTGTTTATATGCTTACGGAACAGCAATGGTTAAAGAAGAGGAAGCCATGAAGTTGGGGGAGGGAGGAGACATGGGAAGGAAGAGGAGGTGGGAGAAATGATGTAGTTATACTTTAATTAACTTTTTAAAGTTCTGCCTTGTAAGAAGGGACAATGGAGCTAAAGAAGTGTTCCGAGTTGCTGAGCCGACCTGGATAGAAACAAGCTTTTCTCCCACAGGGGAGTCTTGCTTCTTGCCTGTTTGCTCTCCCTGCCTCTATTCTGCCCCCTTCCCCACACAGGTTTCAGCAAACCGTGCTTACAGAAGAAGGCAGAACCATCGTGAGTTATGTGGCTCTGAGCTTTTCTGGTCACTCTATCTCCACCAGCCCTGAAGACTCTGGTCAGCTAGGAAAAACTGAACAGCCCAGGCAAAGGACACGGTAGCATTCCCAGCCCCTGTGTCCTTGCCTTCTCTTGGCTGCCCCAGGTGGTGAGCTGAGACACGCAGTGTGTTTCAGAAAGCCCGGCGAAAGGAGGGAAAATGTCCTTCTGGTTATTTCTTGAAACTGGAATGTTTGTTGTGGTCCTTAAGAGTAGCAAGCTGCAGTGGGGGAGAGAAGTATTTCTGTAGTCATAGAGACCAAAACTTGTGAGGCTTTTGTCTCTCTAGTCTCCCTTACACACTCCCACTCTGCTTTTCGGAGTAATTTTATTGGAAGTGAGTGTGAGCATTTTGGTGGGAACACATGTGATACTGTCTGCCCGTGATGGGTCTGTGTACCATGCCTGAGCAGGAGGGACACTTCATAGCTGAGGGAGTCCACACTCTCTCTTGAACAATTCTGAAGAGAAGCCTGGGGTGGTGGTTTTTCTGAACTGTAAGCTAATAAAATCTCCCCATATTTGCAAGAGTAACTTTTCTCAAGTGAAAACAATTAAATCATAATTTGGGACTCTTGTCACTTTGTGTACTTAAATGGCTTTGCAGTAAAACAAACACAAAAAATCCTGGAACTATCAGGTATCAATGGGCCTGTAACTGGATGAAAATTTTGTAAGGAAAGCCTATTGTGTTCTAGAGGATGAGACAATATGAGGACAGTGTTTTTATCTTTTCCGTACTGCTACCTTCTCATGGCTTATTTTCATTTTTTAAATTTGTTTTATTCTGAGCTCTTCAGACAAGCGTAAGAAGGTATCTCAGGGTCATTTTGATGACATTTTCCTGATGGCTAAGGATGCTGAACAATTCTTTAAGTGTATCTCGGCCACCTGAGATTCATCTGTTGGGAATTCTCTGTTTAGATTTGTACTCCAATTTTTAATTGGATTATTTGGTATTTTGATATCTAGTGTCTTGAGTTCTTTATATATTTTGGAGCTCAGCCCTTGGTCAGATGTGGGGTTTGTGAAGATCTTATCCCAACCTGTAGGCTGCTGTTTTGTTTTATTGACAGTGTCCTTTGCCTTACAGAATGTTCTCAGTTGAAACCTCCTGAAGGAGGCCCCATTTATTAATTGTCCATCTCAGTGTCTGTGCTACTGGTGTTCTATTCAGGAAGTGGCCTCTTGTGCCAGTGTGTTCAAGGCTGCTTCCCACTTTCTCTTCTATCAGGCTCAGTGTAACTGGATTTATGTTGAGGCCTTTGATCTACTTGGACTTGAGTTTTCTGCAGGATGAAAACTGTGGATCTATTTGCATTTTTCTACATGCCAACATCCAGTTATGCCAGCAACATTTGTTGTAGATGCCTTTTCTTGTGGTTCATTGTATTATTTGGATTCTTTGTCAAAAATCAGGTGTTCACAGGTATGTGGATTTACATCAGGGTTCTTCTTACACCTGTCAGAATGGCTAAGATCAAAACCACTAATGACAGCCTATGCTGGAGAGGATGTGGAGTAAGAACACTCCTTCACTGTTGGTAGGGGTTCAAATCTGTACAGCCATTTTGGAAATCAGTATAGTGGTTTCTCAGAGAATTGGGAATCAATCTACTTCAAGACCCAGCTATACCAATCTTGGGCATATACGCAAAGGATGCTCAATCCTACCACAAGGATACTTGCTCAAGTATGTTCATAGGAGCATTATTTGTAATAGCCAGAACCTGGAAACAACCTAGATGCCCCTCACCCAAAGAATGGATAAGGATTATGTGGTACATTTACACAATGGAGTATCACTCGGAGGTAAAAACAAAAACAATGGCATCATGAAATTTGCAGGCAAATGGATGGAACTAGAAAAAAAAAATCATCCTGTGTGAGGTAACCCAGACCCAGAAAGACAACCAGGCTACAATTCACAGTCCTGAAGACCCTAAGAGGGACACATGGATTTTCCTGGGTAAACTAGGGATGAGGTTGGGGGGATGGAGGTATGGTAATATGGTAATATGAAGGATCAGGTCAGGCGGGTTGGGGTAGGGTGGACAGGGAGAATAGATGTCTTGATGAGAGATGTCTTGATGAGGGGGCCACTTGAGGGTTAGGGAGAAACCTGGTGTTAGGGAAATTCCCAGGAATCCACAAGGATGACCCCAGATAAGACTCCTAGCAATAGTGGAGAGGGTGCCTGAAATAGCCTTCTCCTGTAATCAGATTGGTGACATCAGAGAGCGTTCATCCAGTAACTGATGGAAGCAAATGCAGAGATCCACAGCCAAGACCTGGGTCAAGCTCAGGAAGTCCTGTTGAAGAAAGAGAGGGAGTATTGTACTAGCCAAGGGAGGGTCAAGGTCATGATGGGGAAACCCACAGAGACAGCTGATCTGAGCTCATGGGAGCTCACTGACTCTGGACCGACACTTAGGGAGCCTGCATGGAACTGACCTAGGCCCTCTACGAATGTTTGACAGATGTGTGGCTTGGTCTGTTTGTGGGGCTCCTAGCAGTGAGATCTGGACCTGTACCTGGTACTTGAGCTGGCTATTGGGAACCTAGTCCCCAGGGTTGCCTTTCCCAACCTTGATGCAGGGGGAGGAGCTTGATTCTGCCTTAACTTGATGTGCCATGCTTCATTGACTCACATGGGAGACCTGGCATTTCTGAACAAAGGAGGAGGGGATGGAAGGTGGTGGAAGGGAGGGAAGGGAGGATGGCAGGAATGGGAGGAGAAGAGGGAAGGGAACTGTGGTTTGTATATAAAATAGTGAAAATTTTAAGCATATGACTGTTTCACCTTTACACGTACCAGTGCACCACATGCATGCCTGGTGACCTTGGGGGCAAGAAGAAGGCATCAGATCCTCGGGAGCTGGAGTTACAGGTGGTTTTGAACTGCCATGTGCACTGGGAATCAAGCTCAGGTCCTCTGGAAGAGCAGCCGGTGCTTTTAACCACTGAGCCATCTCTCCATTCCCCTCATCACAGTTTAAAGCCGTGACTGACACACACTAGACGTCAAATCCCATTTAATGAATGAGATGGCAGACATGAAGTCACCCCTTTTATCTTTGTAGGCTAGAGCTAAAAGACTCTTGCTAAGAATATTGTTCTTTATCATATGAATTTATGCAAATGAATTAATGCCTGGTATTTATCAGATGAATGCACACAGAGAATTTTGGAAAGTACAAATAGATGTTGCAGAGAATGCAACTTGTAGGCAGACTTTCTGTCCAGACTGTGCTGGTTAGCTCTGTCCCACCAGCCTCTTCCAAATAAGCACATAGAGACTTAATATTAATTACAAATGCTTGGTCAATAGCTCAGGCTTATTACTAGCTAACTCTTACATTTTATATTAACCCATATTCCTCATCTATGCCTTGCCATGTGGCTTGGTACCTTTTCTCAGTACAGCATGCCCATCTTGCTTCTCTCTGCATTTCCTCGAGACTTCCAGACTCCACCTTCTTGACTCTCCTGCCTAAACTCTACCTGTCCAGCCATTGGCCAGTCGGCTTCTTTATTAAACCAACTCAGGGTCATATATTCACACAGTATAAAGGAATATCCCACAGTTGCTGGCTGGAGGCTGGCTGGGGGAGGAGAAGAGGAGTCTCCAGGAAACCACGTCAGTTCTTCTAAGCTTTAAGTTTATTTAAGGAAAATGCTTGTAAGCATTAACTAGAGCGCTGTATCCGATTTGGAAATTGAAAAATGTCCAAGAAGTAGAACGTGAGGAACATCTGGCCTCTCTGATGGTTTAGTGAGTGTGTGGCAGATGTGTCTGTAATTCAGTATAATTACTCTTCCACCAGAGCCGGTGCTAATCCTTCAACAGTTTCTTACCACGTTAGGCTCAGCCTCTGAGAGTCTATCAGTCCCATATGAGGAGCCAGTTTTGTCTGTTGGAAAGAAAGCAGGGTGACAGTCACCCACACATGCAGGAAGACACAGACAGTTCACAGGATCACTGTCCCTTATGCCTAAGCCTAAGTTGGCATGCTAAATTATGTTAGCTGTGAACAACGCCCACAGCAGCCTGGCACTCCCAGCTGTGGATCCCTGTACATGTTTAGTTCATTTTTAAAACTTAACTATCAGTATAAGTCCAGATATCTGGCATTCTTTCATTCTTTTTTCTTTTTTCTTACAGTGTTCAGTGACTCCCTCATAGGAGTCTGAATTACAGGCCTTGACATGGGCACTATACAACTGGCAGTAAAGTTTATTAGCATTCTTCATTTGTGATTTTTTTAAAAATGATTTACTTAGAGATGGCTCAGTGGGTGAAGATACTTGCCACCAAGCCTGAGAACCCAAGTTCAATCCCTAGGACACACATTGATGTGGAATTCCGCTCTGTATGCTGTGAATACCATTGGTTAATAAAGAAACACTCTTGGGCCTGTGCAGAATAGACACAATTAGAGGTAGGCAGGGGAAATTAAACTGAATGCTGGGAGAAAGGAGGCAGAGTCAGGGAGATGTCATGCAGCCGCTGCCGGGAACAAGCAAGTTGGAAATTTGCTGGAAAGCACGGCCACGTGACAAATACACAGATTAATAGAAATGGGTTAAATTAAGATGTAAGAGGTAGCCAATAAGAAGCTAGAGCTAATAGGCCAGGCAGTGATCTAATTAATACAGTTTCTGTGTGGTTATTTCAAGTCTGGGAAGCCAGGAACAAACAAGCGGCATCCTACTACAAATTGGCGTGCCAATATGTACCAGCTAAATTCACATAAAACCTGAGAGGGCTTAGAAAAGAATTCTAGACACTAAAAAACAGTTTAGCCGCATTTTTTTTTTTTGGATGGGCTCTGCTTGCTGGCAGCATGCTGCAGCTCCTTTAAAAGAGGTTTTCCTGATTCAGCAGTAGAAAGAAAAAGAAAGAAAAAAAGAAAAGAAAACCATGCAGTTTCAAAATAGCAGCATCTTGGTTCACCAACACAAATGACTCTGACTCTTTTGGGGGGTCCAGCTTCAGAGCATTTAAGTGGGATTTGTGAACGGAGTGCTACAACTTGCTTAATGTCAACAGACCTGTTGCGACCCAACCCTGTATCTGGGGCAGAGAGAATGTCTCTCAGAGACAATGAATGGACCTCCAACATGTTGGACTAGGTGGAGACAAAGGGCAAAGCAGCCTTAGTCCTAGCAATGCCGCTCTGCATTTTAAGAAGCAGTCCTGGTCAGAAAAGGATTACAGATATGCAGTAAAAACAGATTCAGATAAAAAAAAAAAAAAGAAGTAAATTGTTTCAAAGGAATAAAGAAAAATAAGCCACATAAGGATGGACTATACACAGAGAGTCTGGATTATGTGTACTATTGTGTGTTTTTTTTTTAATTATTTGACTGTGAAGGAGCTAAATACAGAGAGACATTTCATTGTATGGACTGCTAAGCTAAACCAACATATATGTTTTAAAGGTTTCTTGACTTCAAAATTTGAGTCTAAGGGATATGTTGCTTTGGAAAAGAGGTTTTTCTTTTGTTTCCACAGAGGATGAAAACCTATGAATTCCTTCTAGACTAATGTGGTTTGATGGACCAAGACTCCCTGAAAGATCACCATGAAAGCCCCTCAAAATTACTTCACCCAACAAACAGCAGGAAGAAGTTTGGAGAGAACTATGCCCAAATTCCCAAATACTGTTTATAAATGTTTCTTTACATTTAAAGGGGGATATGCTATAGAGATTTGCATTGGTATGGTTCTTGCTCTATTGATACATATTTAAGATTAATTTTGTTATATGTATATTTCTGCTCTTGATTAAGGCATTGTGTTTGAACACCTCATTTTTAAAATGTAATGTATAATTAAGAAATATAGGTTAATAGATAGTTATCTATAATAACCAAGCTTGTAGTCATGTTAGCGAGGTTTTCTAGATATATAGAGATATATTTCAGTTAGATAGGCATTCTTTAAATCTTTCAGAGACCTTCACAATATGGCATTTAAAATGCTTTAAGAGCCTGAGACTTTTTATAATAATGAGATACATATACTCCTGGCAGCACCAATCTATTACCAATCAAGAAGATGATGAGCATCAAAGAGGCTCCTTATGGAGTTTGTTAGTCATTTGTGCAAGAAACTGCTCTTGCCCAAACTGCTTGATGTTATGCTGTATGAACTGGACGCGCAGGACCCAAAGAGAAATGACTGCTGAACTTGCCTAAAGGTGAGACCATCCTTCGGGATCCCTGATTCATGAAAGAACAGAAGGAGTCTGCCAGACATTCTGCAGGACACAGAAAAAAAGTGACTGACCGTTTCTTAGCACCCTTGGGTAGGAAATCTGGCCTCTCATAGTATATCCTTATACTTTTGGATCTTTTAAAAATTGTTCATTAGATTTAGTTATTGGCAACTTCATTCATGCATGCAATGTATCATGAACGCGTTCACCCTGTTACCGTCTCTTTCCCCTCCCACTCTATAGAGCCCAGTGGATGCCCCTCCTACTCACGTCTATTATTTTTATGTGGGTCTTGTACATGTAGCAGAAGCTGCTGAGTATCAATGAGCACGCCAGCTACATCACATCTAGAAGGAAGCATAGTAGAGGACTCTGTCCATTCTTAACCTTTAAACTATCTCTTTCCCCATTTCCTATCACGGTCCCTGGATCTTGGAGGGGGCAGTATAGACGTCCTGATTAGGGCTGAGTACTCAATAGTCATTCATTCTTCGCATTTTTGACTAGCGATGGGTCTCTGTATTGACTATTGCAGACTGCAAAAAGAGCAGATAACAGCACTAGCCTACAGGGATAAATATAAATAGTTAGACGGCAGTTAGGCTACTGTCTTAGTCAGGGCCTCTATTGCAGCAAAGAAACACCATGACTACAAAGCAAGGGGAGGACAGGGTTTATGTGGTTTACACTTCAACATTGCTGTTCATCACTGAAAAGTCAGGACAGGAACTCAAACAGGGTGGGATTCTGGAAGCAGGAGTTGATGCAGAGGCCATGGAGAGGAGCTGTTTGCTAGCTTGCTCTATGTGGTTTGCTCAACCTGCTTTCTTATAGAACCCAGGACCAGGGATGGCACCATTCACCATGGGCTGGGCCCTCCCCCATTGATCACTAAATGAGAAAATGCCTTCCAGCTGGATCTCAAGGAGGCATTTCCTCAGCTGAGGCTCCTTCCTCTGATGACTCTATATAGCTTGTGTCACGTTGACATGCAAAACCACCCAGCACAGCTGCGTATCTATTTAGCTTACTATTACTCTGTAGGGTCTGTGACATCCTACCCAGAGGCTTTTACCCAGGTTTACAGTACCGGGTATGTGTTTCTTCCCACAAAGCAGGCCACATGGAAGGAAGCAGGACACCTGATAAGAAAGCCTTTGGTTACCCCAGAAACGGTGGTGCCCCTTGTGCACCAGTGGGAACATCATGCGTAGAAGTAACCTGAGTACGGCAGTCCTCAGGATCCACAGCTGCGGGGGACCATTGGCACCTTTCCAAGTCCATCGGCCTGCAGGGAGGATGTTCCCGTCTCAGCTGTGACTTGATTTACCCGCGTGCTCCACCCCAGCTGTGTCATCTTCAGCAGCAGGGTCTTACTTCTTACCCTTTGGCGAGTAATTATGCCCCTATAACTTCAGTATGTGTGGCTAACATATAATTTTATTCTAGTTTTTATTTGTCCTTTGTTAAGCATGGGAAAACATGAAGATGAACTCTTTTTAACCTATAGTGAAAAAGAATTTTAAATATTTCTGTCGACAGCTTTTTTTTTTTTTTTTTTTTTTGCTTTGGTTTTTGTTTTTTGAGTGAAGGTATGGGAAAGGCTTTGGAGGAATTCAATTGAATGTACATCCAAATATGGGAAATTAGTGCTTTCTGTGAGCTTTTTTTTTATATTCCACCCTCTTCTCCTAAACAAAAGGAACTCAGCCAAATTACAAAATTGCTAAAGAATAAGCAATTTTTTTCCCCTATTGCATCTGGCAAAATCTTACTTAATTTTCTTCTTTTGGGTCAGGAGACTTGCCAGCATAAAACAGTTACATTCGCACTGTGTAACTAGCGTCCTCTGGCAGGCTTTAAGTCTGGCACAGGCAGCGTGTGAATCACAGATACTGAAGGGAGCCCTTGGGTAAGGCATGACTCCACTGTGAAAGCTCACTAGTTCAAAGCCACTCCCAGCTAGTTCTCAGCTTGACTATTATTTCTTAATATGGTTTGCTACTTTGCATGTCTTCTATGGCGTCTCAAGAGTGCCAAAACAGACCTCTGCAAATGACTCAAGCCTGGAAGGGAAATAGGCTCTCCAAACCAATTCTGATTTGCGGTCATCGCGTTCGCCATCGCATTCGGGAGGTTTTCAGATGCTAACTGCAAACATTCGCATCCCAAATTCCTTGCGTCTTTCATCGTTTTTTAACGTGAGAAGAATCTGGTTTGGGTTTCTTTACTCTTTTACGGCTAATTTGCATCCAGGAGATGGAAATGGGAACCTTTATTTTCTAACTGAAGGGAGCACTGCCGTTCGAGGAGACATTACACAGCCCTCTCTCCCGCGATGCCTTTCACTTCGGAGGTATGCAAGGGAGAAACATCAGCCTCCGTTTGGTCCTGCATACAACCAGAGCAACAAATCATCTCCGAGGATAGCTTTACTTGAAAACCGCTCAGGACCACAGACTTGTTATGACCCTCAATCAAATGAAGAAAGCGTTTTCATTTAGCCCATTTCCAGACTTTGACATTATGTCTGCATATTTATTATTTTCATCAAAGCAAAGCCTTCTATGTTTTAGCGTAAGATGGCCCTGTGCATGGGCTTGGAGAAGAGTGATTGTGAAATCTCCACTTCACTTTTCCTGGTAGACAGGCTTTAGTTGGCATCTGCCTCTGAAAGCATCTTTGATTAGCCACCCTGGGCTACATGAAATTGATCTAGTCTAAAAGAGAAGCAGAGCCAAGTGGTGATGGCACACACCTTTAATCCCAGTATTTGGGAGTCCCACGCCTTTAATCTCAACACAAAGAAAGTGGAGAAAAGAAGGTATATGGCTGGGTGGAGAGAGGAATATAAAGCGGGAGGAGACAGGAGCTCATTACAGTCTGAGGAGGCAGTCTGAGGACAGACTCATCCCTTTGGTCTGAAAATACTTTTTCCCACATTTTCCTTTTTCAAAGCAGTGCTTATATTTTTTTAACTAAGAGTTTATGTTTTAATAGTTCAGGGGTTCCATATTTGTTATTATTCCTTACTTTGAAGGTATAGCAAACATCCTGGCTCTCTTTCCACTTCACATAGACAGTGATTCACCTGTACCTTTCTTCCCTGATTTGGCTTTATCTGTGTATCTCTTGACAACATGTCGGGTTTTACAGCCTGACTTTTCTGTTCATGTCTCTCTTACAGAAGGTGCAAATGTAACGCTCTTCACCATCTCCCAAAGAGGCCCAACATAGCGCAGATACTTACGCGTGGATCTATCCACACCCACACAGCTTTTACCCTCTTATTCCTCTAAGCATCTGCATGAGAGGGTGGGGTTAGCCCATGTAAACTGTACTCATAGCTAGGTAGCACCCTAAATATACAATGTTTTCTTTTTAAATCTTTGTTTCTACTCTAGCTAGCACCGTGTGTGTGTGTGTGTGTGTGTGTGTGTGTGTGTGTGTTCTAGAAAGCATCCTAAGATAGCTTTCAGAGATAGCTTTTCTAATTTGTTTCCAAACTTTCTTCCAGGTCCTTAAATCATCTCTTGGACGTCACCTGTTATTTCTTGGGGAGTGACTCCTGGATGCACCGTGTGACTCTTTGATTTGCTTTCGCTGGCCTTCTTGGGTTTCTTTTAGACCTCTTCTGACTAGATCAAGCTTGGTAATTTCTGTCTTCCTCTGTTGACCAGCTTTTTTATTTTGTTGGAACTTAGTCTCTGATAACTTACCAACCCAAGCCATGTGGATGATAAATATTTGGGAAATGGATATTTTAAAATGCCATGGGCTATAAGTATAGCTCAATGTTAAAGTGCTTATCTGGTTGTAAAAGGCCTGTGATCCAATCCCAAGTAACATGCGTGTGCACGTGTGCACACATACATACACACACATACACACACACATTATTCTTGCACTTACAGTGTGAGAGTCAAAGATATGTTTTAAGTTTTAATTACTATGCTTAAAAGATTCATAAAACAAACAAACAGAATGCCTCTAACCAGTAAGGTCCTTGCCAGAGGACAGATACTTCCCAAGATGCTGGATGCTGTTGTTCAGAAAGATAAGAAGTCGCATGTTTTCACTTCCTTAAACAAGTTTGGTTGACCCAACTGCACCCTCTGTACGTGGTCACCTGGAAGCTGGAAGTATGT
The DNA here is from genome assembly GCF_903992535.2 of Arvicola amphibius. Taxonomy (NCBI): domain Eukaryota; kingdom Metazoa; phylum Chordata; class Mammalia; order Rodentia; family Cricetidae; genus Arvicola; species Arvicola amphibius. Next base: position 89,998,998 of record NC_052055.2, read on the forward strand.
GACCTTGGAGTTTTGCCTCTATAAGCACCTAACCAGCCTCGTTTGTGGCCATTTTCTGGGAACCCCGGAATGCACCTGGCCAGAGTCCATTATCCCGGCCAGTATTTAATTAAACCTTGCTTCAAACTTGGCTCAAAATCGTGGTAGCGATCTTAGTGACCGGAGGGATTAATAACAGCTGCTTAACAGTTTAGCTTCTTTAGAATTGGCAGTTTAAATGATTTTCCCTCGGAGCTTTTGAAGTTTTAAAAATATCCCACTAATTGTGTTTTACCAATAGAAGTTAGCTTGGTGGAAATAAAATTACTATGTAAAACAAATGTTTCTGAAATGCATTTTTGCAAATAGAGATTATTATCTCGATAAAATAATACACAAAATACAATACTGTAAGCAAATTTGTATTTCTAAATATGAACAACAAAACAAAACTTGATTTTAAAATGCATGTTTCCCATCTCCATAAGTATTTTTGTTTGATGTCAACGTCTACCAAATAATAATTTGTTTTCAACACGAGAAAAAAAAAATCTCACTATTTCCCTTCATCCCATTGATGGGAAGTAAAGTAGAAATAAACTCACATCTCCCAGTCTTACTTGAAGACTTACTTGAGAGTGTCTGTAAGCGAGCACTCTGGACACCAATGCCACCCTGGCATTCTGCAGGGAGACATCTCGAACGAGAGAAGGGAGTCTAAAGCCCGCGTTCTGTGCACTGTCAGTGAAAATGGATGGCTTTTGGTTTCACACATGTTGAGCTGTGCAACTTCAGCTGACGTTGATTTAAGGCACACTTTATTCTTTGCACGTGGAGGAACGTGTATTACTCCAACAGGAAGGAATGACAATGCATGACATTCCATCAGAAAACTGTCTGATGAAGGGACAGCTGGGAAGATCTGGCAGGCCTCAAATCTGGCAAAGCCCTTGGCAAATTAAATATGGCAACTCAAATATTTCATCTTCAGGCAAACCTGTCTAGTGCTATAGCTGAATTTTAAGACATTTTTATTTGTGAGTGTTTTGCCTGTGTTGTGGTTGTTTGAAAGAAAATGGCCCCCCAAAGGGGGTGGCCCTGATAGGAGGTGTGGCCTTTTGGGAGTAGGTGTGGCCTTCCTGGAGGAAGTGTGCCACTGTGGAGGCGGGCTTTGAGGTCTCATATATGCTCAAGCCATGCTGAGTGAGACAGACTACTTCCTGCTGCCTGCACAAAATGCGGAACACTCAGCTACCTCTGCAGCACCACATCTGCCTGCCTGCAGCCATGTCCCACCACGAATGATAGTGGACTAAACCTCTGAACTGTAAGCCACTCAATTAAACGTTTTCCTTTTTAAGAGTTGTTGTGGTAATGGTGCCTCTTCACAGCAATAGAAACCCTAAGACAGTGTTCTGACTGTATGCGTGTATGTGAACCACAGTATGTCTGGTGACCATGGAAGCCAGAGGGGGTACTGGATCCCCTGGAACTGGAGTTACAGATAGTTATGAACTGCCATGTGAATGTGTGGATCAAACCCAGGTCCTCTGCAAGAGCAACAAACTATGTTAATAGTAGATTTTGATTTATCTCTGTGATATGGTTTGATCATTATTAATTTTCTAGGAATAACCACTTTATGGAAGACTGTAAAATAAATACAGCAAATACGTTTGCTGCAATTGGGATTTTAAAATTGTTTGATGAAATAATCAAGAGAATGTCTCAAACTTATTCTCTGGTGGCCACTTTTTTTTTAAAAAAAGTATTTAAGTGTGGAGATTTTGTGTGTGTGTGTGTGTGTGTGTGTGTGTGTGTGTAATTCTATCATTTCTGTCTATTTTATTTGGCAAACAAGTAAATGCGTAAATAAATTCTCTGCACTGACTGGCAATAGCAAACTGGTAAGTACCCTATCAAGCATATACAGCAAAAACAAGAGTTGGAAGACTTTAAGTGGGACTTCATGCTAACTAACACAGTGCAGTGATCATTGACCTCACCTCAGCTAGCCTTCCTGTATCAGGAGGGAGACAGTCCCTGCTTACAAGTATCATCAGTTAAAAATAAATCTGTCCTTTATACAAATCCATAGTCCTAATCAATAGTCAGTTAATTAGACTTGTGGACCTCAAAGGAATTTGCTATGAGCAATATTTGCTGGAGGCTCAATGAAAATCAATATCCACCAACACATAGAAAGAAAGTGGACATACAAAACTCATAACACCAATAAAAACTGTAGCAGCGATAGTGCTAGCGGCCACTTTAGAATTATAACACATCTAAAGAGAAAAGCAAACTTTTGCTGCTGAACTGCTATGTCAGAGTGGATGGATACTTCTCCACCAATCTCATAAAAAAAGCAAACATACACTCCCAACCGGAATGTAACCAAGAGCTAAGCAATAGACTGTAATGCTGAGGGGATCTGTGGGACCCCACTGCTGTGGTTTCAATGGAATTGACCCCCATAGGCTCATGTATTTTCATGCTTGGTCCCCGGTTGTTGAGCCGTCAGGGAAAGATGAGGAGGGTGATCTTGTTGCAGTGGATGTGGCCTGTTCGAAGGAGGCGTGGCCTTGCTGGAGGAGGAAGTGTGTCACTAGGGGTGGACTTTAGGATTTTAAAAGTCCTCTGCAGGCCCAATGTCTGTCTCTCTCTCCCTCTACCTGCTGCCTGTGGATCAGGATGTAGCTCTCAGCTGCAACTCCAGCACCAAGTCTGTCTGTGCCTCCATGCTTCCTGCCATGACAGCAAATGACCCCTCTGAAACTATAAGCAAGACCCCAGTTAAATGCTTTCTTTGATAAGAGTTGGCTTGGTCATGGTGTCTCTTCACAGCAATGAACAGTGACTTAGACACCCACTGACCAACAACTCTGAAGGAGGTGACCCCTACCTGGCCCTGAGTCAGTTATTTGATAGCATCTAATGATTGAGAAAGGCATTGTCCTTCATTGATTGGGTAGCTCCATTTAAATTCCTTGTGCATGTCTATGTATATATTTTAGGGAGCTTCTACAGTACTGTTTCCATATGACTTGTTCAAAAATCCTTAGTGTTAGATCTCCCTCTTCATACTCATTCCTCTGCCTTGCCCTCCATCCCTCGGCCCATTATCACCCCCTCCCCAATTCTGTTATTCCCCTTTCCCCCTCCACACTGTTTGTGCTCTGCCCTCTCCAAGACAGTTATAGATACTCCAGCTTAAATACGCATGTCTAAGTATTCAAAGTTAGCATCAATATATGAGACTGCATGTGGCATTTGTCTGAGTCTGTGTTACTTCACTCAGAATGTCAATTTCCAGAATGTAAATTTTCACTTGCCTGAAATTTTTATGATCATTGCTGTTTGTTCCCTTCCATAACTTGATGGCAAGCTCCCATTGATAGAGATACTGCAACCTGAGACATAGGACATGGAGAAATCAAGCTGGTAGTGACCTGGAAGCTTCATCCCTATTGGTTAGTTTTGATAGTGTTGGAAGGGTCTAGGCATTCTATTGGGAGAGAGAAATCATCAACCATATTATCCATCTGTAAATCCCATGAACTATAATAATGACTGGCCTGGCAAGATACACCCACTGGTGCAATAGTGGCATAAATGTTATGAGAGTAACCAATCACTTCCTGATTAGATTTAAATCCAACTCTAAAAAACGGAACTTATGCCTGGTATTATCAATTTTGCCAAATACCTGCAGCTTTCTAGGTCAAAGTTCCTAGGAGAAAATATAATACTGTTATTCTGTTAAATAGATGTGATAATGACTTACCTCTTAAAGTCTTACATGTATAGATTAGTGAATTCTCAGCTCTCATCAGAGAAGCTTCTTTTTACAGTAGATATATTAAGCCAGAGACTTACAACTGGTCAACCTTCAAAGAACAAGAGACTGTCGGTGCTATCTCTAAACAGGACAGCTCTATCATATCCCTTCTGCTCAAGGTTTGGGGACCGTCCCAGAAGATGGGACAAAAATACTGAGCGAGTCAGGGTAAACATCTGTGCAAAACAGTATTTGCTGGACATGGTGGCTGTCACTGCTGCACACATGAACTCCCGGAAAGCTGTGACTACACACAGGACCTGCAGAAGATCAAGCCAGCTAAAATCATAGTTTGATGAGGGAGGAGCCCATGAGGTCCCACCCCTAAATGAGGAGCTATTGGAAACTGATGGCTGTTGAGGTAGGGAGATGGTTTTATTTAAGAGACTACTCATGTCCCAGCAGTAGGTCCTACACCTATGTACACACAGGCAGTGAATGTTATGACCTGTACTTGATTCTCCTGAATTTGGAGGCCTTTCTGCTTTGGATAGTGTTCCCCTGGATCTCCCCATGCTTGTCTGGGAATTTCAGCTTTCTTCAGTCTTGTACATTTGCTTTTCAGCTTCCAATTTTTTTGATGCCATCTTTTCTACAACTCTCTGAGCAGTAAACTTGTATTTAAAGAAGAAAAGAACAAGAGTGCCTGTCCTATTGTTACATTTCTGAGATATGAGTAATATGTTACTTGAGCTGTGTGAATTTACCTTCCTTTTCCATCGATTTCGATGTCTACAGTGAACTGGCTCACAGGGCTGTGTGTACAGAATTACAACATAAAAAAAGACACACCCTGGAGCCTTTATATTTCAACACAGTGCAAAGTTCCAGGCGATGGCCACTAACCTGAATTGTCTTATTTAAGCCTAACAACTGAGTGGGAAGGGCAGAGCCAGAGCTGGGTTTGGGGACATTTGATTCTCCAAACCATCAGGCAAATAAATATAGTGAACATCCATGTTCTGCACCTGCCCCAAACCATCTATCATGCTTTAATAATAGGTTGTATATGTCCACCAGGAACCACCCCTACCGCTGTTACCTTTCTCAATGTTTTAGGCAGGCCTGATACAACTCCTGGATTCAGGGGTTACACGTGGCTTGACTTGTCCAATGAATAACAAAGGTTATTTCAGGGATTTGCAATCAATCTAAGTCAAGTACAGTGCAGTCCAGAACTTTCATTGATAATCTACAGAAAGAATAATCTGTCTCGCTATGGTCCTTAAACTGTCAGCTCTGAGGCCAAAGGCGGTGATGACCCTATGAAGAGAAACAAGGGAAGGGCAGGAAGATTGAATCTTCAGTGCTGATTGATAGAGACGCCGAGTTTATCAGTGACTAGAACTCTCTCTTGTATGGTCTGGGTACACGAATTTTAAATAAATTTTCTCTTGTCTAAGCTAGTTTATGGTGCAATTACAGACCCACAGACCATACATAAAGTGAAATGCACACACACACACACACACACACACACACACACACAGACACACACACAATGGATGACAGACAGAGGGAAAGAAAGAATTCCAAAGAAATCATCCATCATTCTCCTTTATATATATAAACAAATGCCATTGTGCTCTAGAAATAAGTCAAGCTGAATGAGTTAGCGTGAATTTGCACTCTCTGCGTTTGAATACAACAACGCCTCCTGCTACAGGAGAGCATGTTTGGTGGCATTCTCTTCAGAGCCGTTGAGGGTGACTTCTATGTCATGCTAACAAGTCACGAGAGATCTGAAGGGCTAAGAAAAGAATGAATACCATGTGATTTTACCAGATGTGGGACAGAGGAACAATTCTAGAATTCAAATAACGGACAAAGCACCTGTGGCGTGGCTGCAGCGCAGATTTGATGATACATGATGCATCTCATAACAGGGCCAACAAGGGTGATAGCGGACGTTAACTGAAAGCAGAGTTGAAGAATTCTGGAATGGAGATGCAAAATTTTTAATTCCAACACAAATACACATCTTAAGAATAGGCCATGCTTTAAACAAGCCACAAAGATCAATAGAAAGGGATTCGTTTCAAAGAATAGAAACAGATGGAAAATATTAAAATTATATGGAATTTATAATCATTCCATTATAACAAAGACTATTATAAACAATTTTAAAAAGAAATACCTATAGCATAGCCGCTAATCAAGGAATTAATTTATGCTGGATTGAGAAAGTACATCTGATATGAAATGCCATCAGAACAAACATTTCGTCTGAACCTGGTTCTGTGCTTCTAAATTGTTCATAACCATATTTTCTGCAGCTTTTCCTTGGATATCATATTGAAATCATATTCCAAAAAAACATATATTGAAAATATTCAAGACTTCTTAGATGAAAAATTAAAACCAGAATGACTCATAGTATACATATCAAGATATAACTGTGCCAGGATGTGGCGGCGTATACCTTTAATCCCAGCACTTGGGAGGCAGAGGTGTTTGAGGCCAACCTGGTCTACAAGAGCTAGTTCCAGGAGAGGCTCCAAAGCTACAGAGAAACCCTGTCTCGAAAAACTAATATATGTATGTATATGTATATATATGTATATATATATCTGTATTGCTGTAGAGTCAACAATTTAACATATTCTGAATATTTAATTATGTCTATTTAATATGTATAATGTTCATTATTATTTACAAGAATATAAATAGAGGTAGTCTATCATAATGCATTTAGTGATTACAAATATTTCCAAAGTATAGTCCCTCTATATCTCTTTTTGTAATAAGAAGTATGCCAAAACTACCAAAATTAATATGACACAAAAAAGAAACTATCGTGAGCTGAAGTTTAGCAAGAAAGCAATGGAGAGTTTAACTCGCCCACTGAAAACAGCACACCGAGAAACAGTGACAGAATCTCTATTTTAGCAAGTATGGCTGCGTTTGGGCTTCTTAATAAAAGTCATTCAATGGTTAGCATTGTGGGTTTGGTAACTAATATCAGCATGGTATTCATGAATAATTTTGGTATAGGTTTCAGCTCCTGGCTGGATGCATGTCAGTCTTTTCAACTTTTGACCTCCGGGTCTTTTCTGAAGTTCTATCAGAGAGCTCTGTACCTGAGCTTCACAGCGTGTCTTCTTCCTGATTCACTCACGAGTCAGGATTTGTAGTGATGCTCTCTGGTTACAGCAGGGATCTGTTGCAGAATGGCCCTGGAGTGACCTGCATTTGCAGTGGAACACTTCATAATCTGCAGCTAATGTTTCATGAACAATAGAATCTAACTTTTAGCTGGTATGGCCACGTTTAGGGTTGAGAGTAGAGGCCATTCAATGGTTAGGATCTGTGGTGGATCCGAATCTGAATTTGGACAGGGTGACTCAGACCTATTTCTGAGCTCATGATGCTTTGCTGTCTGTCCTCTGGTGCCATGCTGGCATGTAGCCAGCACGTATGTGCCAAGAATTGTCCTAATCACCTCAAGATGCATCTAGACATTTAGCTCTGATCCTAGAGCTTTGCAGCCAACCCAGATATTACAGCGGAGACAACGGTGGTCAGTTAAGAGCTAGTCAAGTTCCCCCTACTGACGTCCACCGCTTCTTTGCCACAACCGTGCAAGAAGGTTCTCTCAAGTCTTGGCAGCAGAATTCTGCTGAGCTTCCAGTTTTACCATAAGGATATTTTGATTTTTGTTGATAACTGCCTATTTTGTTAATTAATTGACATCTTGGGAAGCAATGAGTCAAGTTGGTGGCCTCCTGTTAAGAAGAAATAGAAATCTATGGCTTTCCTTTTTTTTTTTGAGTGAATTTCATGTCTACCTTCCGTCATTTTTCTTCTCTCAATAAACAGGGTGGCCATAGCTATGAGAACAGAGATCATATTTCACTGTGTAATACATCATAATGTCCACCTGTCTCTGAGTATCTGCTGCCAGAAATGTATTGATATTCTACTCTGTGTTTATATCTTGGCTTGTCAGGCTAATCAGCGGATGCTTTTGCAGTAAGTATTAAAGACATAAAATCTAGGGCGCCTTTGCATTAGGTACTTAGAAACCTTAAAAATATGTTGCCATTCACCCAGAATGATTTTCTTGGCAGTCCTGGGGAGTGAACCAATAGACTCCTGCATGCTAAGAAAGCAGTCTATCATTATGCTCCATACCCAACCAACACTAAAACTTTGTTTGTGAATCTACTTTAAAAAAATGTATCATTTGCGAGGCCAGCCTGGTCTACAAGAGCTAGTTCCAGGACAGGCTCTAAAAAAGCTGCAGAGAAACCCTATCTCGAAAAACCAAAAAAAAAAAAAAAATGTATCATTTGAAGAATAGATTCTATTTTAGAGTGTTAGTCATAGAACTTATCTGCACAAAAAATAAATAATTCACGTATCAAATAATGAAATTGACTAAATAAATTATGATACATCCATAATTCAAGTCTTGAGATGTATACTATAACATCTTTATTGACATGAGAATTCATTACTTCCTAACCTTATTTGGCAAACAAATGTTTATTGATACATAAAATGCATACAGTATGCATTTTAATTAATAAATATATTTCAATAACAATAATAAGTGAGTTGCTGGGGATGAGGCTCAGTAGCAGAACCTCTTTGGTACTTTCCCCACAAGGTCAGGTCTAGTTTCCCATCCCCGGTAGGCTGTGTTCTGTGGCTTGTTTCTAATGCATACCATTGTGGGAGTGATGCTTGCAGTATACTTCCAAGAGTAGGTAATACACACCACACACACACACACACACACACACACACACACACACACGAGAGAGAGAGAGAGAGAGAGAGCCTTTTCTTCCTCCCTTTTCTTTCTCCGTCACAATGCGATCCTTGGGATTGTGACATATAAGCTGTCACCTGAGAGCGGGGCTCACCAGGAGCTTCTCCGCTGGAGGCGCCATGAAGAAAAAGTATGTAAGAGCAAAAAAAGAAAGCAGGATCCCAGTTTCTCCAGTTCCAGCTGTTGGATGCCCTAGCCCAGACACCAGACGCGTGGCCAGGGAGCTCAAATATTGTCGCAGTAAGTCTTTCAGTCATGCTTCATGAGGCTAAGTGAACCGAATGTAAACTGTCCCCATCAAGAGCTGCTCAAACTGCAGACTCGTGAACAAATTCAAGGTTGTTTTTAAAGCCGTCAAGTTTTAATGTGATTTCTTATGCAGACGTAGGTAAATAGGACAAATTTTTACCAAATAGACAGGTCACAAACCATATAGACATGTATATAACCTCTTCGTTGTTTGCACATGATGCTGTTATAAGTACATAAAGCAGAAACATGTCGGCAGAATTCCTTTAGGCTGGGGAACCAGGGGGACATGGGTTATCACTGTGATGTGTGGATCACCTGCAACTGTGATACATTCATTATGTCTATAATCACAGGAGAAGTAAGCGTAGATATTGCTGAGTAGGTCAATAGGGAAGGATGAATCACTTCTGAGAACGGTTATAAAGACTTCATTCTGCTCAGCTGTTTCCGTGGTGACACATGTAACCCATCTTGCTCCTGAAATACACATATTAGATATAATTTGAGCCTTCTGTGACTCTGTGCTCTCTGGTTCATACCTGCTGCATTCTCAGCCTAGGATATAAGACTTGAGGAGGAGACAACCATGGCTTCAGGTAATTTAACTCATCAGAACTGTTATTAATTAAACCTATTTTCATCAACATTAATTATATTCTTAGAAAATTTGGGATGTATCTGGTTATTTATAATCAATTTTTGTCATATACCTCACAGAAAAATACATATACACTTTGTCTGCAATGAAACACCAGTACTAAAAAGCAAGTTGGGGAGAAAGGGGTTTATTGCTATTCATCACTGAAGGGAGCAGAACAGGAACTCCAACAGGGCAGGATCCTGGAGGCAGGAGCTGACGCAGAGGCCATGGAGGGGTGCTGCTTACTGGCTTGCTCCCCCTGGCTTGCTCAGCCTACCTTCTTACAGAACCTACTGGGCCCTCGCCCAGTGATCACCAGGTGAGAAAATGCCTTACAGCTGGATCTCAAGGAAGCATTTCACCAACTGAGGCTCCTTGCTCTGATGACTCTAGCTTGCGACAAGTTGGCACACAAAACCAGCCAGTACACACACATGCACATGTGCATATTCATATGCATATATAATGTCTTATTTATGCCAGCATAAAATGTGACCTCTTGTTCACTTAATGCCAGAAGATTATTAGTGTTCTCTGCATACACTGCAGATGTTCATTTTGCATAACGAAGGTAAGATTATGAAAAGAAAATGGGTTTTGTGCTTTGATTATGTAGACTGGCTGGGAACATTTGCTTTATACATCTGAATTAATGAAAACAGCCAAACAAGCTGGGAAAGTTGATTGTGGTGAACAGAATTAACAGTTCCCTGCTTGGGGAAATGACATCATGAGCACAATTGGTTAGATTTGATCTAGAAACATCAGGCAGCTCTTGCAGTAACTTATGAAGCTGATTTACATATTTATCACTGCCCGTGTACAGGAGCAAAGCAGAACCAAACGAGTTAAGACTGTACAATTTATCTTTGGTATCAGAAGCCTGGAATAAATCCATTTCAATGTTTTGGGAACTGTGAACTTGTTTCCCAGCCTAGCTATAAATAGCTTGAATCCAAGCTGCAAAATGTCCTTGGGCTCACTGACCAGCTCTGCCACCCTGGTGCTATTGCCGCAAAGATTTCTCCTCCTTTTATTTCCTTATATTGTAAAAATGTCAGCAGCAGTGTGACATCACATGCCCTGAGCAGGGCAGCATCCATTTAACTAAGTTAGTGATTGCCATGTGCCAGACTCTAAGTGCTTAGCTTATATGAACTTCCACTGAAGCCTCATGAGAACCTTATAAGGCTGGGATCTCCATTATCCCCACTTTACAAATAAAGAACCAAGAAAAGAATGCACTGACTGAAATCCTCCAGTTCGTATGCGTCAAAGCCAGAGTTGCCAGTATGGAAATAAACAAGCAACCACCTTCGGAGCCTTGTCATGGAGCAGAATCTGTGCTAAACACTTGATGCACATTAAGGAAAATGACCTGAAACTCAGAAATAAGGAAAAGTGGTGAGTGCCTGCCTCGATGGAGCAGCATCCGGAAGCCCCACCCGAGGGCCATCCAGTTCTTTATGAAGGTTATTAATGTTTGGTTTCTAATTATTATGGATCTAGGGCCAGATCCTATGGACCATGGTGCTAACTTGTAGCAGACAAATACATTTCTAGTAATATTTGGATGGTAGAGTATAAACAAATTCTAAAATGATCATCACACAAGTTGTTTTATTGCTTCAGAGGACATTACCCACCCTTATAAATACTTTTGATTTTTATTCTATGCTTTTCTTTCATTTGCTTTGCATGTCAGCTCCTTTACTCTTCCTTTAACTGGCATTGCCCTTGGAATAGGTTCCCATAGACTTAGATGAGAATTGGATCTTTTAAATAACTCCACAGTGATTCTTATAGTCAGAAATAGCTTAGGTAAAATCCGAAAGGCTAGGGTTCTAGTCCTTCATACTGGGGACAAATTTCTGGGAAAATCTAGATTTAAATTCAAAAACCTCTCATTTGGGAGGGGAGTAGAGAAAAATATATAGCTCAATAAAAACAATTTTAAAAAGCCTCTCATTTATTTAAAACAAAGGGGTCTGGGTGCAGTTAGGTGAAAAAATATTTGTCCAAGATATTTAAGGCACTCTGGGTTTAATCTCTAGCACTATGAAAAATAAAACAAAATAAAAGATAAAATAAGAATGTTTGCCTTTGATTCCAGCACTCAGGAGGTAGAGGCAGGTATATCTCCATTAGTTCAAGGCCAGGCTGGTCTATACAGAGAGTTCCAGGATAGCCAGAGCTATATAGTGAGACTCTGTTGCAAGAAGAAGGAGAAGGAGGAAGAAGAAGAAAAAGAGGAGGAGGAAGAGGAAGAAAGGAGGAGGAAGCAAGAATACTTCTGAAGATAATAGAAATAAAATGTAAAATTGTAATAAAAAATACAATGATTCTGGCCAATCCACTACAAGAAAAGCAAGATACAGTTTGGGGTCAAGATTAGATCATTTTTAGAAGGTAGAATTGGATAGTTTGTTCTAGAAAAAAGTAATTATCTAGGAATGATGCTAAGGGCTATTTCTACAAGAAGCCATGAGAAGATGTAGCAGGGTATTTTTGTTGACAGAAAGAAAAATCAGCAGAATGAAGATAGATCAATGGCGATTACACAATCTGAAAAACAGAAAATGAAGAGTCTTAGATAAATGTAGGACAGCATTAAATGGACCAAAATAGATGGAATAGGAGAAGAAAGGGGGAGAAATAAAGACTGAAAATTTACAAAACTTTAATTAAAATTTAAAAAAAATCATTAGTAAGAAATCTAATACGTTCTCTTGGCTAATGTTCAACATAGTTCTTGAAGTCTTAGATGAAGCAGTAAGACAGGAAAGGAGATAAAGGGGCTACAAATAGGAACAGAATCAAAGTATCTTTATTTACAAGTTATATTATTTTATACATAAAAGACCTAAAAGAGCCTGGTCTACAAGAGCTAGTTCCAGGACAGGCTCTAAAAAAAACTACAGAGAAACCCTGTCTCAAAAAAAAAAAAAAAAAAAAAAAACCAAAAAAAAAAAAAAAACCTAAAAGACTTTACCAAAAAACCCCTATAGCTGATAAGCATTTTCAGCAAAATAGCTTGTTTCAAAATTAATACACAAAAATCAGTAAACTTTCCATATCTAACAGCAAACATACCCAGAGAGAAATAAAGGCAACAATTCCCCTTCTCAATAACCTCAAAACAAACAAACAAAACAAAACAAAACAAAAAATCTTGTAATAAATCTTTCACATGGACGTGAAAGACTTATACAATAAAAACTTCAAGACACTGAAGAAAGAAATTAAAGATGATACCAGAAGATGGAAAGTCCCCTGATGGCCACAGACTGATCGGATCAATACTGTGAAAATAACCATCCTATCAAAAGAAATCTACAAATTTAATGGAATCCCAATCAAATCCCAACACCACTCCTTACAGAAATTGAAAAAAATTAATATCAAAATTCCCATGGAAGGCACTGGTCAGGACCCCACCCCCCACCCCAATCCTGCTCCTACCCTACAGACCCCTTCTGTGCTGCTGCAAGCCCCTCTGTCCAGCAAGATCCTCCACCTCCTTCTCAAGAATCTCTCCAGGGCTTCGTGCTGGAACCAGCATGCACATCTTATACCCCAGCCCAGTACACTGTGTCCACCTGACTTCATCCCACCTAAGCCACAGGCCACCTTTGGCCTCACCTGGTCTGCACATCCTGTGCTATGTCCCATGCTGCTACGTCCATATCAGAGATCGATATAACAAAAGAATTCCACAGATCTCATCTCAAAAATACAAATAATGTGAAAGATCAGGACAGTGTCCCCCCCCCAAATAAATTCACTGGCCTATAGAAATGTTCTCTATTGAGAATTACCTAGGTGAACCCAAGACACAGAATTTAAAGGAACCATCATAAACATCATCAAAGAATGCAAGAAGTTTAAAGAAGACACAAAGAAACAGCTCAATGAACTCAAAGAGAATAAGCACCTGAGTGGTGTCCAAGATGGGCATGAAGTAGACAACCCAGGACTTGAAAACAGAATTTAATAAGGAAATAGAACATTGAGGATAACTCAAGCTGACATGAAGACAGAATTGAAAAACTCAATAACTCAACTAGAAAACTCGAGGGAAAGCCTTACAAGTAAAATGAATCAAGCTTAAGATGAATTTCAGAACTCAAAGATAATATAGAGGCTCTAGACCAAATAAGCAAAGAATATAAAATTAAAATACACATACAAACACACACACAAGCATAGAGAAAAGGAACATGTAGGAAGCATGCAATACCATAAAAAGACCAAACCTCCAAATTATAGGATGAAGGAGAAGAATTCCCAGGCCAATGGCATACATCAGATCAACAATATCATAGATGAAAATTTCCCCAAACCAAGAAAAGACACACCTATACTGATACAAAAAGCACACAAAACACAAAATAGACGAGATCTGAGAAGAAAAACCCAATGATGTAGCAAATAAGGAACAAAGAAAGTGTACTGAGAGCTGCAAGCAAAGAAACAAGTCACATATAAAGAAAACCCACCAGGGGCTGGAGAGATGGCTCAGCGGTTAACAGCACCGACTGCTCTTCCAGAGGACCCAGGTTCAATTTCCAGCACCCACATGGCAGCTCTCAACTGCCCGTAACTCTAAGACCTGACACCCTCACACAGACATACATGTAGGCAAAACACAAATGCATATAAAATAAAAATAAATTATTTAAAGAAACAGAAACCCCATCAGAATAAGAGCTGGTTTCTCAGTGGAAACTTTGAAAGTCAGAATAGCCTGCAGCAATGCATGTCATGTCGTAAAGGTTCATGATGGACAACCTAGACTAAGGTGCCCAACAAAACTATCTGCCAAAGCTGAAGAAGAAAGAAAAACTTATCATCATATAAACAGAAAAAGGTGTATAACCAGGAGACCAAATGTAATGGAAACACGGGAAGCAATAAAGCAATATTGCAGGCTGAGAAGAAAAATGTGCACAGCCAAGAGAGAACAGAAAGAAGTTAGAGTTACAAAAACCCAAGTTACCTCTGAGAACAAACACAAGCTTTAAAGACAAGCTGACCTCAGAGTGAAAGGACGGACAGAAATATGCTGCAATCCGACGGCATCAAAAAGCAAGCGGCGTTGCTACCCGAATAGTTGACAAAAATTGACTTCAAACTAAAACTAATCAGAAGCGATAAAGGAAGATATTTTATTCTAGTCAAGGGAGCAATTAATCAAAAAGACATTACTATCCTAAACATATGTGCACCAAACTCTGGCACACTTAATTTCATAAAAAAAAAAAAAAAAAAACACACAACTGGAATTAAACACACAGTTAACTTCAACCCATTAACAGTAGGTGATTTCAATACCCCACATTCTCTAATAAACAAGACATGCCATTTTGACCAAAACAAATAAACAAACAACAACAACAACAAAAACAAGCAGCAAAACATCAGAATTAAGTGACATCGTATATCAAATTAATTTAACAGATTTCTATAAAATATTCTACCGAAACACCAAAGAATATACACTTAACTCAATAACCCATGGAAGCTTCTGGATAGGCCACATTCTGGAACACAAAACAAATCTTAACAAATTTAGAAAGACTGAAGTAACTCCGTGTATCTGACTATAATGCGATAATGCTTAAAACTGATGGCAGCTAAATCTCTAATTAACAGAGAAAGTCATGGAGATTAAACAACTCTATTACTGAATGACAAATAGACCAAGAAAGAAGTTAATAAAGAAATCAAATTTCCTGAAACTAACTGACAACAAAAATACAACATAACAAAACCTCCAAGACATGTAAAAAACAATTCTTGAGGAAAATTTAGACTGCCTAGATTTAAAAAAAATCAGAAAGAGTGCAAACAAATCACTTAATGGTGTAACTCAATTTGGAAAAACAAAAACGTACCAAACTCTAATTCACTAGCTGGAAAGAAATAATAAAAACCAGAGCAGAGATCAATGAAATAAGATGAAAGAAAACCGTGCAGTCAACAGATCCAAGAGTTGGTTCTTTGACAAGACCAAAGAGATTGACAGATCTTTGACCCAACCAACCAACCAATAGCAAGAAAGAGAGGGCCCAAATTAACAGAATCAGAAATGAACAGAGAGGCATTAAAACAGACACCAAAGAATTCAGAATATTATAAGAGAATATTTTAAAAACCTATACTCCATTATGTTGGAAAAATCTAAAAGCTTTCCTATACACCACCAATAAAAATCCAGATAAAGTGACCATGGACATTCACAATGGCCTCAAGCAAAATAAAGTATCTTGGAGTAGACCTAGCCAAGGAAGTGAAGACCTCTAAAACGAGAACCTCAAGCCTCTGAAGAAAGAGATAAAGACCCAAGAAAATGGAAAGACAGCTCATGCTCGTGGACTGGTAAAAATAATACTACGAAAATGACCATCCTACCAAAAGCTATTTATAGATTCAATGCAATCCCAAATCAAAGGCCCCATCTCTTTCTTCACAGAAATAGAAAAACAACAATCCTAAAATCCACATGGAATCACAAAAGATCCTGGATAAACAAAACATTCCTGAGCAAAAAGGAAAAAGATGCTGAAGGGATTTTCATTCCAGATCTCAAGACATATTACAGAGCCATAGTGATTAAACAAAAAAAAAAAAAAAGCAAACGAAAAGCAACACAGTACTGACTCAAAACCAGTCATGTAGCTCAGTAGAGCAAAGTCTAAGGCCCCAGCATGAGTAGGAATAACCACAGGCAAAATGTCCACCTTAAAGTAAAAGGTTCAAATGGACTGTCAAAGAGAAGGGACAGGGACTAGAGACGTTTGGGGCACAGAAACATCTGTCCCCAAGAGGCCAGTGCACACCATTCTTCCAGAACACACATGTGTTCACTCTTCTGGAATCTCTCCGAAGTCAGTGCATGGGTTTCATTGTGCGCACAGGATTGACTAAGTCAATGGCTACGTTGATTGAATACATCCTCTACCCCTCTCCCTTCAATGAAGGACTCAGGAAGTCACAGTTATATTCATTTAGCAGTAACACAGATAAACAAACTGGCCTTCGCCACACACCCCAGCACTAAGGATTAAACCTAGGGCCTTGTGCATGATTCCCAAGCACTTCTGCACTGAGCTACATGGCTGTATACCAGGCCCTGTTTGAACAGATTCTTGCTATGTAACCCAAGGATGGGCTTAACTTATACCCCTCCTGCCTCCACCTCCCCAGGTCTGGCACTACCAACCTATTGTTGTTGTTTTAACTGTGACAAAGTCTTACTGTCACCTTGGCTGGCATGCAACTTCCTATGTAGACTAGGCTGTTCTCAACCACACAGAGATCCACCTGTCTCTGGCCACTTTTATTTTTTATAAGTAAGTGGAGTTCTTACTTGTTCGGTTTATATGTAACTTAAATTTATCCTATGAATTAAGTCCATCCCTGAATTTTAGAGCAACTTCTATGGATGCATTTGTAACTTTGAAGGAATGTTCTTGCTGAAGCAGTTTGAGCTCTAATTTGGTCAGGTCTAAAGCGAATTTTGAAGAAAGTCAACTTTAGCATTTTTTTTTTTCTGTAAGAATGGAGAAAACTAGAATACAAATTAAGGAAACTACATATTGTTAAAATCTTTTCATTTTAATGTAATGTTGGTATTTCATAGGTAGGAGTTATGCTCTTTTCAAAATTCTGTTGCACCAACTTTCCAGACTAATTCCTGTTAGAAGTGCTAGTCATATTCTGGCAAGGTAAAAGCCTTCGTTATTAATAACCTTAGTTATTACCTTGTGTCGAAGTGTGGCACTGGTCTTTGTGAAATGCAAAGCAGAATGACAAAATCTAGAGGCTACCTTGGTTAGCCTATTGAACTGTATGCTTTAAAAACGGTTAATATCATAGTATACAGATTTCATTTTTACCACCCTCTCTAGGACCAACATATGCGTTTTATGTTGTTAATTCTGCATCTACCACTGATGACCTTCCTGTCCCATTGCCATGCTCATTGCTTCCAAAAGGCTCAGTCCCGACAATTCAGTGCAGGCTGGTCAGCATTCGCTGAATTTCCATTCCAATGCTGGTCTATATTTCTGCCCTTTATTCTTCTAATATCTGTTCCCTTTGCTTAAAAAATCTAATCCTCACACTCCTACCCTGGAACGTGCAAATCCTGTCGAGGCTGGACCCCTACAAGCCCTTCCTCCCTACAAGTGAACTGGCTTTCCAGGGGCTGGACCTGACCAGGTGATTGACAGGCTCAGCTGGATTATCTCTTGAAGGAAGGAGGCAATAGTAGGTAATGCCTGGGGTGGCTTAGAATGTCATATTCCTTACAAAGGCCAGAGGTGAGACTTAGATTCTATTCTTTTCACTGGAGGGAAATTGCTTCTTTGAATGGATGTCAGCAAAACCCAGGATGCCCTTCTTGCCATTTGGAAATGTAAAGTAATAGGAAAACTGATGTTTACCTTTCTCGAGTTGCCGGGGAAACGGGAGGAAGGGTGCAACGTCAAGCATAAGGAGCTAGCCTCCTCGATAGCCTTCGGGCTGTAAACCCCTGCAACAGATGTGCCCTACCCAGCTGCCAAATACAATTCAGAAAGGAAATTGACTTCTGATGGTATCATCTATTTCTGTCCAGCACCTGTTGTTTGTGGACTAGAATTTTTTTTTTAATATGGCATGCCCTCCAGTTCTACATGAGGGGTCAAGCAATTAGAAAGACCCAGAGAAGGGAAGTGGAGACAGTGGCGGTTGTCCCAGACACCAGAGATACCCTCTTTTAGGAAATACAACGGACTACTTGCCTATTGAGATGTCGGGTGATCAATTGGGACTGATTGAGGTGATGTGGAATTACAAGAGGAAATCGACCTTGCTAGAAGCAGGTTGGCCTTTCTTCAGAACTATGAAGGGCAGCAGGCTCTCTGTGGGAGAGGAGACTACACCAACGTGCCAGGGACTTGGATCTTTAAAGAGCAGAAAAGAGAACATTTAGGGTGGGAGACCCCATCTGCAAGTCAGTTCCCCGAAGGAAGGCTCCACGGGGTAATATCAGCGGTTGGTCTGTTGATCTTATCAGAAGCTTCTTGGAGCAACAGCCAAGGGTGTTATCAGTCAAGTCCACTTTCCTGTCCAGTTTCTAAGCCCACCTGAGGCTATTAGTTCTTTAACCCTTCACCAAGAGCAACACTGCGGAGGGGTCATTAGCCCTTATCAGGGAGAAACTGACCAATAACTGTGTTCCTTCCTGCCAGCTTAGCTTCTTGGATGCTGGTGTGGCTGTGCGAAGACTGTGCTTCGTAGGGAAAGAGTCAAGGATCAGCCTTAGTTTCGTTTTAAGGGAAAGACTGAGTTGGTGCGTTTTTGCACTGTTGAATGGATGAATGATGGTTTGACGTCTACAAATGGATAGAAGCGTTGCTCTCCAGGGGCAAGAGTGGGACCTGGCAGTGAGGGAATGCGAAATGGGGGTAGATGGCGGAAGCAAGCGAGCATCCCTAAGATGGGTATCCTAAGGTGGCAACTTCTTGTTGACAGTGCAACACTGTGGCAAAGGATGGTGGGAAAGAAAAGCCCAGCAAGGGATGAACACCAACACCGAGGAGAAGGGAAAGGGCCCTGCGTGCGTTATCAAGTTTGAGGATCACAATCTGCACCAAGTGGGGTCTGGTTACACATCCTCAATAAACCAATTAAAGGAGCTAAACTAAAAAGTGGAAAGCCGAAAAAGGAGATTAATCCAATGAGATTCTCTCCCTCTCTCCCTTACCCCAGGTCTCACCATGTATCTCTTGCTGCCTAAAACTTGCTATGTAGATCAGGCTGGCCTGGAACTTCCAGAGCTCCTCCTTCCTCTGCCTCCCAAGTGCTAAGACTATAGAGGTATGTGCCACCATGCCTGGTAGGAAGACTGTAAGAAAATTAGAATCATGGATCCTGTGAAGGTGGGCTTGGGCACACGCGTGAGATGTCTGGCTACACTGTTCAGAGCCGTAAGCTCAAAGCACCAAACCCCTTGTGTTAAGTAGATGCAGCCTTTATTTTCTGAGCTCTAGGGGCTTCTCATTGTATCCTTCTGTGGACTCTCCATGGGGTATCCACTGGGAGGAGAGGAGGAAGAGAGAGAGAGAGAGATAGGGATGGGGAAGCAAAGGGCAAGAGGAAAAGGAGAGGGCTCTTCTCTTAGATGGTCACCTTGTCAGCACCCTATGCTGCCCTACTGTGGTGATTTGAGTGAGAATGGCTCCAGGGGTATAAGCATTCCTCTGTCTTTGCTTCCTGACTCCGGACACAGCATGACTAGCTGACTCGTGCCTCTGCCATGATGGTCAATATTCCTGTTGTTATAGTCCCGGGGAGGAAGTTACAGACCACGATGCATATACAGCCAAATTAGAGTCTTTTATTAGCTGGCGACTGATATCTTGGCACCAAGCTCAGGAGTACAGTGTTTATAAAGGCAAAAGCCAAAATGGCGTCACGGTCAGGTACAGGTCAGGGGACCAGGTAGCATGTGTTTTGGCCATGCACTCAGCAGATATTGGTGGCCCATCTGGGCATGGTCAGGGTCCTGGGAAGTCCTGAATGCATTGACTGTTTGGGAGTTAGAGGCAGATAAGTGGAGTCAGGTTAAGATCAGAACGAGATGGTGTTACCTTGGCCACTTCACCCTAAGCCAGCGTAAACCCTTCCTTCCCTAAGGTCCTTTCGTTGGACATTTTGTTGCTGCACTGAGACAAAAATTAATGCAGGATGTGGAACTGGAGGGGAAGAGTCATTCTTTAAGCTGTATCGGAGACAAGGAGACAAGAATAGCAGAATTTGTTTCTCTACTCAGTTCCACCTATAAGCATTGCTCTATAAATATTCTGTAATCACAACAGATACCTGTCTGACATCTCAAATATAATCATTGGACTGAAGAGATAATACAGGACTCTTGTTTTAGGTCAAGACGACTGTTTGGAATACCAGTAGTAAAAACAAGAAGAATTTGGGGCTGGAGAGATGGCTCAGTGGTTTAGAGCTCTTGTTGCAGTGGGCCAGGTTCGATTCCCAGCACGCACGGGCTGGCTCATAATCATCTATTACTCCAGTTCTAGAGGACCCAATACCCTCTTCTGCCTTCCTTAGACATCAGTCGTGCATACAGATACTATGCAGGCAAAACCTTCATGCACATGAAGTAAATATATATATATATTATCTATGTTATATACAAATAAATATATATTAAAATATATTTTTAATAGAAAGGCTTTGTGCATCTGAAATGCAGTTCCAGGGCGCTTGAGCTCAGACACACCAAGTTACTCACAGGCACTTAGAAAGGCCCAAGGCATTACTGTACACACCACGCACAATACGGCTCCCCAGCCCTGAGAAAGGTAACTGCTACCTGCCCCAGGAGTGGTCAGTCTAACGCTTATCAGATTGGATGCTTTCGCTAGTCGTCTCTTCTACAGGGCACGGTTTGTGTCAGCAGGAATAATTTGCATGTGGGGCACAGATTCATATCTATCGCTGAAGTCATAGAACTGGCGCTGCGGACTGAGGGCCAGAAGAAGCCTTTGTCTGGTGCCGCTGTGTCAAGGGGTTACTCTCAGGCTTTCAGAACCAGCCACCTGAGATTTGACAACCTGAGACGCCGAAGTGTGACCTCCAGTTTAGAGGCTGCTTGTCACTTTCTGCTCCTTTTTAAAATACAACTTTGGATTCTTCACCTAAGGATTTCCAAACCACCTTCCATTTCACTTAAAGAGAGATTCTCACTCATCTGGGTGGGATCCTAGCCAAGCCTGATGGAGGTGAGTTTTGTTGTGGTTGCCCTAAGTGACCCGTGTAGCTTATGTGACATTCAAAGTATAACAACCATCCAAGTGCAGATTTTGTAGAATGAGTAAGGAAAGCATATCTTTGTAAGTCAGGCTAGGGGCTTCGCTATCCTCAATAAATATTTCAAGGAGAAAGTGAAACCATACCCCTGGCAGTCTAATGGTTTCTCCTTGGAGCAGCAGTCACATGACCTTGTCTTTCTTCCCCACCAGGTGGGTTTTGTTTGAGTAGATGACATACGAGCTTGTTTCTGCCTGGGCAGAGGGCACAGACCAGATGGCATATAATACCTGGATTCAGGTGTTTATCCCCGTCATTCATCTTGGTTAATTTTTAACTTTATACCCGATCCCTTTTTAATTAAACTACATGAACATGTGCTATAAGTAAACATAACCATAAGTCTGACCTTATAAACTGTGGTCAGTTTTATGGTTATATGGATATGTGTGTATGAGGGTACGGAGGGGGGATGTGTGGAGAGGCGTATGGGGGACAGGTATGGGGATGTATATGGGTGTGTGTATGTTCATGTGTGTGTGTATACTAAAATTCAATGACCAATGGACAATAATTGCAACTCGTACCATCAGTAAAGTCACTGAACACTATAAACTTCTCTGTTGCCATATTTAGGTCAATCCCTAAACCATGTGAGTCTGTCCCTGTGGAAATCCTAGCACACAGGTGTTCTGCTATCTTCACTTCCCGTCAAGCCTCTTCTCCCATCTACCATGATTCCTGCCTGATTTTCAGGCCTCTGCAGACATGACAAGTAAAGAAACAAAGTTTTAAGTTTGAAGCCATAATCCACATTTGAGAAAGAATATGTGGTGTCTGACTTAATGAAACGGTTACCTTCCTCTGTATAGTATTTTCCTGTTATTCCATTGTGTAAATGGACCACACTTTCACTATCTGTTCATCAACTGATGTGCATTAGATTGATTTCGTTTCCTAGCTCTGTGCATAGAGCAGCAGGGAACATGGGTATGCAAAGGTCTCTGCAGCAGGACCCAGTTTTTTGACTATCTGCCCGTGAGTGACATTGCTGAACCATACAGTAGATTTATTTCTAGTTTTTCTGAGAAACTTCCAGACTGACTCCCACAGTGGCTGTACTATTTTACACTCCCACCGACAGTCAATAATGGTTCCATTTTTAATATCAATTTATTGACATATGTATGTTTGATGATGGCCATCACAATGGGATAAGATGAAATCGCAGAGAAATTTTAATCTGCGTTTTCCTGATGGCTAAGGATGTTGAACAGTTATTTAAGAGTTTATCAGTCGTTTATTTATATTTCTTCTTTTGAGAATGCTCTGTTCATGACCTACTTTTTAATTGGGTTGTTTATTTTCTTGATATTTACTTTTTGAGTTCTTGGTGTTTTTTTGTTGTGAGCCTCGCTTTTAATGGCTCAATCTTCTCTCCAAGTCCACTTTTTGAATTCTTTATATATTCTAGGCAGGAATCCTCTGTAAGAAGTATTGCAAACATTCTCTCCCATTCTGTGAACTATCTCTTTATCTGGTTGACAGTTCCTCTGCTTTACATAGTCTTTCAGTTTCATGAGGTCCTATTAGACAACTCTCAATGAGTTGGTGGATTTGTAAAGATAGAAGTTAAGTGTAATGAGTATTGATTATATTTTGATTATTTGTCAAAGCAGTAGAAAAGGCCAATAGAAAAACAGAACGGCAAATAATAGATTTCAAAACAGGGAAAAATAATTATAATAGGAGATGTTCAATCTCTCTGATAATCTCAATGCATCTAAGGTAAAAATGACTGCAATGACATTTAAAAGCCACCAAATAGGACAATAGTGATGCACTCGAGAGGCAGAGGCAGGTGGATCTCTGAGTTTGAGGCCAGCTTGGTCTACAGAATAAGTTCCAGAGGCTGGAGAGATGGCTCAGCGGTTAAGAGCATTGCCTGCTCTTCCAAAGGTCCTGAGTTCAATTCCCAGCAACCACATGGTGGCTCACAACCATCTGAAATGTGGTTTGGTGCCCTCTTCTGGCCTGCAGGCATACACACAGATAGAATACTGTATACATAATAAATAAATAAAATAAATATTAAAAAAAAAGGAATAAGTTCCAGGACAGGCTCCAAAGCTACAGAGAAACCCTGTCTCAAAAAAAAAAAAAAACAAAGGAAATATATAAATATAAATATATATATATATATATGCATGCAAAACATTCATATACATACATTTAAAGAAGTAGAATGTTAAAAACCCCACTGTAGTGTAAAAGGGCTAATTGTAAAATGTGGATAGGGTTTGGAACCAGACAGCAATGGAAACAGTTGCCTCTAGGAGAGCAGAGAGCCTGGAGAGAAGACTACCTAATGGCCGTCATCATCTTGCTGGGAGGGAAGCAAGGAAGGTAAATCTCAGACTCATTTCCTTCCCACGTTTTTAGCTTCCACTGCTTCCTTTGGTTGGCAGAACACCAGATGCAAGAAGAGCGGGTGCTGACTGATGCTGTGCATACCACTGAAGAGCTGGCTCTAGAAGGATGGAGAGCAGACCTGGAAGATCAAACGGAAGGAAGCACTCTATGTGTGATGCTGTTCTTGGTTGCCAAACTGACTCCATCTGGAATTAACTAAAACCCACGCAGATGAGCACACCTATGAGGGGTTTCCCCCACTTTTTAAAGTCATTTGAAATAGGAAGAACCATTCCTAATCCGGGTCTTTAAGGTGGGAAGATACACCTTCAGTCTGGGACATACCTTTCTACAAAGGGCGGGAAAGAGCATTTACTCTCATTTTGCCTGCTTGCTCTCGCTCTCACGCTAAGGCCTTTCCTGACATGAGAGCCTACTTCCTTGGGATTCCACTGTATACTGAAGACCATTTAAGACACCCAGACTCATGGACTGAACAACTACTGGATTCTTGGACCTTCTGTTGGTAAACAGCCATTGTTGGAATAGCTGGACCACAACCTGCAAGCCACTCTAATAAATCCCTTCTATCTATCTATCTATCTATCTATCTATCTATCTATCTATCTATCTATCTATCATCTGTTGGTTTTTGTCAGCTTAGTGGCTACATCTGAATCTACTGATATTTTAACTACTGTCTGTGGTCCCTCAGTCAGCACCCCACTGCTCAGGCCATGGTCTGGCAAAATTTCAGGTCCCCCAGACCCCAGCTTTGCCATTGCCACCACATTTAGCTTTTAAAATAAACCTTTATTGTTCTACTTATCGAAAAAGACTTGGGAGTCAGATATTGGGGCGAAAACCTGCTAGCTCAGAAAGACCAAGAAGCAACCAGATGATCTTCCTTTTTGTCTGGTCATCCAACAAGGCAGCATCTCTTCAGCTGTCCCAAACCAAAAAGACCACAGGAAAAATTCCAAGTCCTTCCCTACCACTTCCTGTGTGTCTCTCTGTTTCCCAGGTTCATCCATACTCTCTAGGGCTAATTCTTGTCAACTATGGCTCCACCCCCTGATCCAATGTTGATTTTATTAACAAAGAGTTGGGTTTTAGAGTATAATCAAATACCCCACAACAACAAGATAGATAACTAGATAGATAGATAGATAGATAGATAGATAGATAGATAGATAGATAGATAGATCATTCCATAAGTTCTGTTCCTTTAGAGAACCCTGACTATCACACTGTGTCAGATTCTTTCTACTGGCACCAAACATACAGCTGAGGTTTGCTGCCCTTGACATAATTTGTATATGTTCCATCTTTGTCCCTGAGTGTTCTCTCTGTTTCCTTCCCTTTGAAGCTGGCTTGATCTCCCTTTCCAACTATCTTTCTGCTTCTGGTTAAGCTTGTAGTTCCTTAAGTATTTGGCATCATGAAGGACTATGGGGCATTTAGTCTGCTTCCTGATCTTTGGGAAAAAGCAATGCTAAGCAGTAGCTGATAATTTATTTCCCTCAGTAAAAACTCTTGGCAAATTTCCAGCAGGGGACTCATCTTCCAATAGGATTTAGGAGTATCTTATCAAGTCTAGGCCCAGAAATGGGACACTCACTGGAAGAAAAGGCAGAGTGGAGATTTTTGCCTAGAAGCAATGGTTAACATTTGACTATTACTGAAAATCTTTTCAATGAATTTTCTAATGTATAGAGACAAAACGTTTTCTTTTTCTTTTTCTCTCACAGTGAGATCCCCTTCTAGTCATCATATGTCACTGTGGCAAAATCTACCTCGCTTTAAGATCTCTTGTTTTGTTTGGGACTGGAAATTAGGACTTACTCTTTCAAGCCTTTGTAGTTTGGTGTTTATGGGTTTCAAAGGAACTGGCAAATAACCAGGAAAATTTTTATATGACGTGAAAGTGGTTGTCATGTATTCCTCTCCTTATTCTGGGATGCTCCCCCCTTCTGTTCCAGAAGAGGGTCCCTGAAATTGTCTTTTGTGAGCTCCACTAATTTTATTCGCAGAAAGGGACATCTCACACAGGTTGGACTGAAAACAGAGCCTTATTCCTTGAATGACAAGTCTGGGGTGGAAGGAAGCATGCACTCAGCACCCAGGTGACCCTCAAAACATCAACATAAATCCTTGCCTGAAGCAAGTGAGGAGCCTGGGACCATAATACCTGCTAAAGGAAAGACTTAGAGAAGGGGGTTTTGAGTTCAATGCCAGCTGAGGCAACAGAGCAAAACCCTACTCTCAAAACAAACAACAACAACAATGAAAGGAATTAAAACCAAACCCAAACCATCCTTGCTTGGACTCTGGATTGGCAGGCACGTTTGAAGAATGGAGCTCCTTGCTGAATGGGGTTGCTGAATGGGCGTTGTGTGAATCTAGGCAGCTGCTTCCATCTCACTAGAAAGGAAACTAATTAAAAGGGCATTTAGCAGCATATGGAATCCCTAGGGCTGCTGCCACTGCTGCCCCAGGAATGTGAGCTCGCCTGGGCAAGGTCGGAACGTCTGCTTTTCTGTCACTTCTGAGCCTGCTTGATAGCTCAGGCAGCTGGTGTGCAGCTCCTCTCTTGGGAGGGCGTGTGTTCCAGAAACTTCAGAGGTGATATGTTTCCTAAGTGCAGAGAGGGCTTCCAGATGCCACAGAACAAAACAATGATCACACCCCAGTGTGCCTTGGTTTCTGGGAGAACTGGTCTTCAGAAGCAAGCCTACACAGACAAAGAAAAGCCAAACTGTAGCCCCAAGTCACATTATAGGACCTCTGAATCAACCAGGCTTTGGCCTTTGAACCCTATCCTGTTTATATACGCTGATATGGTTTTCTTGGCTCACAGTCCCTAGTCCCCTTTGAGCTGACTGCCTGTCACTTGTCAACAAGAGAGTTCTGCCTTGTTTGGAACTGCACCGCCAGTCCTGTGGAGACCTTCTTGCTACTTGCTTGGGGAATTTTTCCAAAGTTTTCTCGGCCAGTGCCTTCTGAATACTCTAGAGGCATCGGTACAGACGTGCCTGGGGGAGAGGGGGGAACTGCTGTGCCCATCAGCCAGCCTTGCTGGTCAGCAACTTCTGCCTTGGCCTGTGTAGATTCCCAGATTCTCTCCGGCCATTTGGCCTGCATTCCAAAGAACCATCACCATCAGCAATGTTCACACAGAGTTCACACAGGACATCCTCCATGCCAGCTGCAACGCCAAGATAGGCACTTGGTCTCCAAAATGTGTGACCCTGGACAGAGAACCACAGGTCAGCATGTGGTTTAAGGGGTTGGTATGTGGGGTCAGATTAACCCGTGATTAGCTTTCTGCTATAGGACACATCCTGATAATTTATTATTTTCTGGAATGAACATTTTGGAACTGTCCCCTCATTTAAAAAATTTAGAGTAGTCCACAGCTTGTCCCCCTCCACCCAGATACCTCCGTCCTCCTCATTTCTTTCTTTCTTTTTTTTTTTTTTTTTTTTTTTTTGGTTTTTCGAGACAGGGTTTCTCTGCAGCTTTTTTAGAGCCTGTCCTGGAACTAGCTCTTGTAGACCAGGCTGGCCTCGAACTCACAGAGATCCGCCTGCCTCTGCCTCCCGAGTGCTGGGATTAAAGGCGTGTGCCACCACCGCCCGGCCCTCCTCATTTCTTAGGGTCACC
This sequence comes from Arvicola amphibius, assembly GCF_903992535.2. Lineage (NCBI taxonomy): Eukaryota > Metazoa > Chordata > Mammalia > Rodentia > Cricetidae > Arvicola > Arvicola amphibius. The sequence continues at coordinate 90,026,385 of NC_052055.2, forward strand.
CAGCTCTGCGGAATAGAAGCTATGTCTGGGTGTTAGGTAGTCTTGCTCACCTGCCTCCTAGTCTGTGATGGCCCAGGGAACTGCAGCGTTTAGGAAAATAGATGAGATTCAGGACCTAAGCAAGGGATAAATGAGAACTCTAATTTCTCAGAATCCAAAACTTGTTTCTCAAGAATAGCTGCGGACCTCCTGAAGACAATGGTTTCTGTCTCATTTGATGTTATTGAGAAACGTAATCTGAAGTCTCTTGTGCTTCTTGGGTTTGGGAAGATGACCCCTTACGCCTTATTCCCCTTTTCCTAGGGAATACTAGTAAGTTCCAGGTTACCTAGAAGTGGCAAGGAGCATAAAGGGAAAGACCTGGGGCAGCCAGATGAATGAAAAACCTAGTTTGGAGGTTGACCTTTGCTTCCCTGGTAGCCCCCAAGGTGGCTGGACACTAACTCACCTGGAATAACCCGTGAACTGGTAACACATTGGTGGTCATTGCATCATTGGGGTGCAGAAATGTACTGCATTGTGATGGCTGGTCTTCAGAGGAACTGAGGCTGAACAATTTACGTACTGGCAGGTTTTGTGTTGTCAACTTGACACAAGCTATCATCAGAGAGGAAGGATCCTCAGTTAAGGAGCGGCCTCCATGAGATCCAGCTTTACGGTAAGGCATTCTCTAAAATAGTGATCAGCTGGGGAGGGCTCAGACCACAGTGGGTGGAGCCATTCCTGGGTTGGTGGCCCCAGGTTCTATATGAAAGCAGGCTAAACAGGCCAGGGGAAGCAAGTCAGTAAGCAGCACCCCTCAATGGCCTCTGTGTCAGCTCCTGCCTCCAGGTTCCTGCCCTGCTTGAGTGTCTATCCTGACTTCCTTCAGTGATGATACAGCAATGGTGAAGTGTAAACCAAATAAATCCTTTCCTTCCCAACTTGCTTTTTGGTCATGGTGTTTCATCGTAGCAATAGACACCCTGACTATGACAACTTCTAAGCCGTCTGGTATAAGGTGACAAATTTAGACTCTAGGTCTTCATTTTGCTGTAGGATTTGAAGAGGAGCTACTGAGTAAAAAGGAGAACTTTTCAAACAATGTGGACGGCATTTAACTTCTCCCAGAGCTTCTGGACTCTGGGTTTTATTACCCTTACTGATGGGATTTCCCTCTGAGCCTAGAGACCCAAGAGGCTGGTGGGCCTGTGTCGATGAGCTTGCGGTATAGGAAATGAAAGCAGGCTTTAGAACGACCACGCAATTCAAAGTCTCTCTCTCCTTTCCCCATAAACAGATTATGCGTTAGCTTGATTAGGAATGTGTAAATAAGTTGTTTCCTTCCCCTTATTTTCAACCCTAGCTCTGCAAAATCCATTTTTCTTCCTCCGACGGTGGAAGGAACTGATGTAATTGTTCTGTGTAGAAGACAATGAAGAGGCTTTGGGTCCTTGCCAAGTACATTTCTTGCCAGGGCCTCTTTCCTCTACTCAGTTTAATTATGAGTAATTGTTTGGGTTGTGATGGAAGAAATATTAGAGAATGGAAAGAACAGAGTTCAGAATATTGCTGCGACTGATTCATGCTTTGGCAAGAACCCTTAACTAGATTTTATGCTTCGGTCTTGGGACAGTAAACAGGGGAGCTTTGCCATATAAGCGCATAAAGCTCCACTCAACAACCTATTTTGAAAAAGTAGAAGGATTTGAAAAATGTAGGACCCGCACTAGCCGTTGGGTAAATTCCACGTCAATCATGGGCAGTGGCCCCCGCCGAGGGCCGAAGTTATTTTAAGCTGGATGCTAGCTAGCACCGCTTATATTTAGCTGGTGCGCCAAATTTTTTTATAGCTTAGTTTTCGTATATTAGATAATTCTTGCGTTTTAGAGAAAAGCCCTGATTAGTTTTTACTATATATGCTCAGAGAAGGACGCGAAGCCAAGAGCGTGTGAATCTGTCAAGAAAGCTGGGGAAACAGACGCAGATGGGGGCCTGAGCTGTGTCAATCAGAAGGCTGAGTGTCCTTGAGTGACGTTACTAGAGTAAGCACAGGCAAGTCAAAAAGCAGGCTCCGCATGAAAGCTGACTTGGGGACTTGCTTTTATTCATTTTTGTTTAGTTATTTGCTTATTTGGCCAAAGAATTAAGCCTAGGGCCTTCCGAATGTTCAGCGCTCTACGCTTGAACTGTACCTTCGGCCCTTCTGGTTTGTCTTTTCAGAACGGCCTCGCTGAGCTGCCACAGCTGACCTTGGACTCGTTCAGAGGCTGAGGCCGGGCTTGGGTCTGACATCCCCCTTTCTCAGCCTCTGGAGTAGCTGCTCTCCGTACGTACCATAGAGCCTGACTCTGTTTCTGTTTCTGTTTCCTAGTTAATTAAGAGAGCCAGAGAGATGGCTCAGTCGTTAAGGGAACTTGGCGCTCTTCCAGAGAACCCAGCTTCAATTTCCAGAACCCATGAGGCATCTTAGGTTTGTCTGTAACTTCAGTTCCAGAGGATCCAGCGCCCTCTTCTGGCCTCTGCAGGTGCCAGGCATGCAAGTACACAGACATACTTGCAAGCAAAACTCTCATGCACACAATATTTTTTAAAAAATTTAAACCGTTAAAATGGCCTACTATGTCACTACCTGAAGATAACACCTGGAAGTTTTTAAGTTTACCTAAATTTTTATTACATAAGGCATTTATTTCTGAATAATAAACATTGTGAGCTGCTTTGCAGTGTACTCTTGCAATTAAAAACACCTCCCAAGTATTCCCCTTGCTTCTAACTCCAGCGGAGCAGGTGTTAGTGGCTAATGCGATTACATTGGACAGTTGTGTGTTTGTGTCAATGTATATACAGGTTAATTTGTGTTTGCTTGGATGTCATTACATCCTTGGCAAACGACCTGGTGGGGGGAACCCTCTGGTGGGGATGGGTAGTGTTTAGTGACTTCAAATCTGAACAGCATCTCTGTGTTATAAACATATCAGTTCCCTCGGTCACACCTGGGGAAAGGCTTTAGGGTTGTTTGCCTTTACATTCGGTTGAGGATTTGTTTTATTTTATTTTGTTTGGCAGGTTCTGATGAAGCATAGGCTGGCCTAGAACTTGATATATAGCCAAGGATGACTTTGAACCTCTGATTCTTCCACCTCCACCTTCTGAGTGCTGGAATTATAGATGCCTTCTATCACACCTGGTATAGGTGGTACTGGGGAACTGAA